>NC_135714.1:8750000-10000000 GCF_964656455.1 Halichoerus grypus
AAGTTAACATTTGGGGAATCTGAATGAAGGACATATGACAGGGATTATCAACCTCAGAACTATTGCTATTTGGAGCCAGATACATCTTTGTTATACGGTCTGTCCTGTGCATTGTAGGATTTTGAGCAGCATTCTTGTCCTAGACCCACTAGATTATAGAAGCAGTGCATCCCTCCCCCATCCATTGTGATAATCAAAAATGTAACCAGATATTGCCAAATAGCCTTGAGGGAGAAGACATAAAATCAGTCAAAAACTACTGGTATATGGGATTTCTTTGTACTGTTCTTGTAACTCTTTCACAAGACTGAAATTATCTTAAGATTAAATGTTGTAAAATGTGTGAAAATGCCTTGCACAGTGCCAGTAACATACTGAGCCCTAAATAGGTAATAATTCTTTTTAAAATCTAGTGAGCAGATCTTCATGGACCTCCATACAGTTTTAAACCCCATGTTTCAATGAGAACTTCAATGGTTCTATTCAATTAATCATAAATTTAATGAAGGACCATTTAAATGAAAAAATGACTGCATTTTGACACCTCCAACTCTAGATTTATCCTCTCAGCATCCAAATAATGTCTATCTCTGCGGCAGGTCAATCTGACTCTGCAATTTAATGCTTCCAGCCTTCTTCAGAATGCAAACCTTTTCTATCCGGGTTAATTTCACACTTAGATTCTTAGCAAAATCTCATTATTCATTTTTTTCAGGCATTATCTCTGCTGAATGCTAGGTGTGATGATAGCAGGAAAATCTGTAATATTGTTTCACAGAACTAAAACACAATGTGATCTG
Organism: Halichoerus grypus; assembly: GCF_964656455.1. Lineage (NCBI taxonomy): Eukaryota > Metazoa > Chordata > Mammalia > Carnivora > Phocidae > Halichoerus > Halichoerus grypus. The sequence continues at coordinate 8,750,801 of NC_135714.1, forward strand.
CAGGAAAATAGAAACAGAATATGGATAAAAACAGGTCTTGTTACCCTTTAGTTTGACATTTTGGATTCCAATTTTTGACAGCCTGACCTTGCTACTCACATCACTCACAATTGCCAGTTATGCAGTGACAAAGGAGATGGGTGGCACTATATTAACAACAGACCCATACTTAGTGATACACACTTGGTTCAGAGAGGAAAGGAAATGGGAGAAAGACAAAAGAGAAAGGAATCATAAAACAGAACTACACCAGAGACTACAACTGCATTTTATAAAAGCAAATGTACCTGTTTTGTTTCTTAATTTGTACATATGAGTGAGATTATATGGTATTTGTCTTTCCCTGACTGACTTAATTCACTTAGCATAATACACTTTAGCCCATCCACATAGTTAAAAAGAGAGAGGGAAGCAAACCCACAAGAGACTCTTAATTATAGAGAACAAACTGAGGATTGCTGGAGGAGAAGTGGGCAGGGGATGAGCTAAATGGGTGATGAGTATTGAGGAGGGCACTTGTTGTGATGAGCACTGGGTGTCGTATGTAAGTGATGAATCACTAAATTCTACTTCTGAAACCAATATTACACTATATGTTAGCTAACTAGAATTTAAATAAAAATTTGAAACATTAAAAACAAAAGTGTAACTATTTAGGGGGCCTCTCCTGATAAAGCATAAGACTATGGACTCTGAGAAACAAACTGAGGGTTCTAGAGGGGAGGGAGGTAGGGGGATGGGTTAGCCTGGTGATGGGTATTAAAGAGGGCACGTTCTGCATGGAGCACTGGGTGTTATACACAAACAATGAATCATGGAACACTACATCAAAAACTAATGATGTAATGTATGGTGATTAACATAACATAATAAAAAAAGAAAGAGTAAAATACAAATTATTTTATTAAATTATTATTCAAAATTATTATTAAAAAAACCTTTCTTTAACTCTAGAGCAACCTTTTGAACTCTTGCTTATAAACATATTTCAATAGCAGTATTCATGAAGACCACACAGCTAAATGAGGGGCAGAACTGGGATTTGAAGCAGTGTTCTGTCTACACTGACTGGTATATATATATATATATATATATATATATATATATATATATATATATATATTCTCCCATGTTAATCAATTATAAGTGATGAAAAGCATTCCAAAACCAGTGTCATTTAAAATAAGCTTTTGGTTATCTACAAAATTCAAGTGCGGTCCTGGCTTCCCTCTTTGCTGTATCCAAGAGCTCAAAGGAAGCTGAATCATTGACGTTCTATTTTTCTCTCTTTAAGGTTCACTTTCTTTTATGATATTTTTAGGATAATTCCATAATTCATTTCATAACTCCCCTACATGAGGTTTCTATCAGCTCCAAGCTCACGTCCTCATAGCACTGAAACCAGTGTTCAAGGTCTCACTGTATCCAAAAATATAAAGAAAAAAAAGAAAGATGGGAAGGAGAGAAGGAAGGATGCCCTAAATTTACCATTTATTGCCTCAAATTGGATAGCAAACCCATTCTTGTGATCTGTGTGATGACATAGCCATAGAAATATGCAAATGGAACCTGTTGTTTAAAATTATGGCCACCCATAGAACAGTGAGGAATCTAAGCCACATAGGATGCAACTGAAGGAAAGGATTGCTAAGGGGAATTGGAGAGGCTGGTACCAGAAGAAAAGGGAACAGAAGCTAGACAGTGAAACCTAACAAATGTTCACCACATCCATCATCTTCAGACATCATAATATCAAGTGCTTTAGTAAGATGGATAAACAAAAATTGTATTTGGCAGCTTTGTACCTATAATGGGGTCTATGAGTCTTTGGGACAGTCATAGTTTGTTTGCTTGTTTGTTTGTTTGTTTGTTTGTTTACACATCTTTAATGCAAAAGTAATTAGAAGGTAAATGCATACTGAGTGCAATAGAATGTCTATAAACTCTCAACTCAGGACTTCCAAGTAAATTACTAGAAACATGGAGATTAATTGAATATTCAAACTTCTTGGTATACATCAGGTGCTTACTAGATAATAGTTTGCCTTTCTGTTCCTCCTCTTCCTTCTCTCTGTTTTCTCATCCTTTTACTTTTCATTAATCTATGTCCCTAGCTCTACCCTTTGGGGTCACAAAGAACCAGTCTCCCTCTTTCTACATGACATTCAGCTTCACTCATATCCTCTTCTCCAACTTAAATGTTTAAAACTCCATGGGGCGCCTGGGTGGCTCAGTCGTTAAGCGTCTGCCTTTGGCTCAGGTCATGATCCCAGGGTCCTGGGATCGAGCCCTGCATTGGGCTCCCTGCTCCGAGAGAAGCCTGCTTCTCTCTCTCCCACTCCCCCTGCTTGTGTTCCCCCTCTCACTGTGTCTCTCTCTGTCAAATAAATAAATAAATAAAATCTTTAAAAAAAAAATAAATGTTTAAAACTCCTTTAGGTGTTGTTTCCATGGCTAGTTTCTAGACCTTTCAAAATCCTGATTGCCTACATCTAGATGCAGACTGATTCATTAATAACATAACAGGATACAGGGCTATAGATGATATTTAACTATATATATTATTCAAGTATCTTTTGTATCCAGCTATCCCTGAACTTCTAAGTCTTCAGGTTATCTCTTCTAATTCCTTGAGAAATAGGAATTGCCCTTTCTCTTTATTTTATTTTATTTTGTAACAGCTTTATTGAGGTATTATTGATATGCAAAGAACTGTACATATTTCATTTGTACAATTTGATAAATTTGGACATATGTATACAATAGTGATACCATCACCACAATCAAGGTAATTGACATAGTCAAGACCTCTCAGTGTGCCCTTGTGTCTTTTTAGTTGTTTTGTTTGTTTCATTTTTGTGGTAGAAAACACTTAACATGAGATGTACCTTCTTCAATCAATTTGCAGTGCATCTTTTGATAGTTTGGCTGGTAGCAGACTGTAGAATTGACCCTTCTCTTTTTAAATCTCTTCTAGATTTCCCTACTATTCTTTATATCACTCCCTTGTATAAGTTCCTTGAAAATAACTGTAGTTATCTGTGAGGGAAACCTGTGAAATTGATAAGGACAGCATGGTACAATGGAGAGAGAACAAGATTTAAGAGCAGAATCCTTGTGTTCAGTATTAGTTCCTTCATTCACAGGGGCAACCTACTTGGGTAAATCACTTAGCCATCCTGAGCTTCAGTTTCCTACCTACAGTGATAACAATATGAATGCTTCACAATGTAGTTGATCATGTCTGTCAGTATTATTAAACCATCAAAATATAATTGAATTTATTTTATGAATGTTCTTAACATTGTGTGGGTCGGGGACCCTGATATCATTATTCTGGCATATGGAGGATTTTCTTGTCTTCTGACCAGCTATTTAGAATAGGGCCTCAAACCTATGTAGGGATCAAATGTGATTCTTTCTCAAATAAGAAGTTCCCTTGAGGATAAAATAGGGAGAAGTAATTTTGCTGTTTTGTAGGAAACTGTAGCATTCAGAAATGTAATGCATCAAATATGTTCAAGTGAATCAATATCCCCTTCAGTGTGACTTGAGTATAAATCAAAATTTATGATCCAAATATGGCATACTGTGACCAAAGTGAATGAATAAGAGAAAGTGGTTTTAGAGAAATAAACATTTCTATATCAGAATGGCTGACCATTAATTTTTATGAAAGGATTGAAAAAAACAGAACCAGAGATACTTTTGCATGCAAATGACAATTGCTCTTCCCTAAAAATTCAATATGGCAGTGAACTCTGTGAAATTACAGAAAATTTTGTCCATAGTAGCTAATAGTACAACAATAAAAGTAAATATATTCAAGAAAGTATACTCATAGTTGCATATTATCTTACAGAAGAAAAGGCTGAAGAAAATCAGTTAATGGAGTCTACACATCACACAAATGTGAGGTGAGGTTAACTTGGCCAGAGTCTGAGAGCTGGTTAGTTCAGAGCTTCCCTCATGAGCTCTCTGTAGATGATTGCTGGATTTATATTTCACACCTATCTCTCTCTCTCTCCTAGTTACAAACTACATTAACTATATACTTGTAGGTTTACCAGATTTAGCAAATAATAATCCAGGATGCTCATTCTAAATGGAATTTTAGGTAAAAAAAATAAGTAATTGTTTAGTGTAAGCTTCTTCTATAAAATATTGTGTACCTTTTTTTGTACCTGTCTCAACCAAGCAATAAGCAATGTTGTGGTTGGACCAACCCTGGTAATTCTTATTATTGTTGCAAGATGTCCTTAAGCAATAACCACCAGGAAACTCTGAAAAAATAGTCTTATAACTTACAGAATCTGAAAACTACACAGCACACCTGGGGCCACACAGCCAGGTCACAGGTAGAGAGAAGAAATAGTGCAGGGGTGTAGGGTTCAGTTCATTCTTAATTGTTCTGGTTACTACAATGCCTTCCTAACTGGATTATCTGTCCCTATTTTACCTTCTTTATTTACTCATGAAAGAAGAAGATCAAATAACAGTTCATGATCTCCTTACCTTGCTTGTTACTTTCAGTGACCACTAATTAATGACAAAGGTGGTCCTAAAACATTCCCATTCAAGATCATTAATAGTCTGTCCCCTGCTTGCTACAGCAGGTCCAAATTTCTCAAAGCCCTTGCCCCCTACAGTCTAGATCAGGGGTATTCAAGCTAGTGTCCATTGACTATTTTTGTAAATCAGGTTGAATTAAGGCTTAGCCCTATCCATTTGTCTACATATTGTCTATGCTTGTCTCTGTGGTATAACTGCAGTAGTTGCAAAAGAGATTGATGCTTGCAAAGCATGCAAAGCTTAAAATATTTATTGTCTGACTCCCTATAGAAAATGTTTGATGACCCCTGCTCTACATGGATCTAATTATTTATAATGTTTTGAACTACTATACTCTATCTCACTGCAAGACCAATATAACAATCTCTATTCAAAATGTTTTTTTTTTTTATCCACATAAACCACTACAATTCTCAAAAACCCTACTCCTCCTTTAGACTTCAAATATAAACACCTCTGCCTCCAGAAAACCTCCTGATCTACCAAACCTGGTATTAGCCCTTCAGCTCTGAGTTCCCTTGATCATTTTCCTCTCTACACCTTTGTTCTATTTATCACAGTTGGTATTTACATAATGTTCTCTTCCAAGACCATAAGATCCGTATGTGCTTCATTCCCTCAGGACTTAGCAGAGAACTAGCATGAAAAAAGTGCTCAGTTTTTTATTTTAAGATTAGTTTTAAGCAATGAAATAACAGAACTCTAAATCTAGGTGTCCACACTCCTAATTCAGAGATATTATCATTTTTCTAAGTTTCTTCATTTCTCCTGTATCAATAGCTTTGTTTTAGGCTTTTGGGCATGTGTCTAAAATATGTTCACTGTTGTTACTAAACTCGAATTCAAGTTCTGAAGTTAAGAATTTTGCCTAATAGATTAGAATTAGAATAAGTTCTGTGTAGTTAATATTCAAGATGAAGAGCCAAAGAAAAGAGTATTTCAGGATACATTAAAAACATCAAAATCTTTCAACAGAAGCTGTAAAGTCAAGGAAAAGATGAAACCTCTCATCGCTGCCTGAGAATTTTGCTAGGTATGGATTAATGAACTTTCTATCTTTGCTTTTTTGTTGCTGCCTCTTCCATTTATTTTTGTTGCTGTTGTTTCATTTTAGTTTTTTCACCAATTCACTTGATATTATGTAGAAGGAAAGACTAGTTTGTCAATAGACGCGTTTATTAACCCTGAAAGTCAAATAATGTCATTGAAAGACTAAAATCAAACTTCTTTGCTCCAAGTGAAGGATGGGGTGCTATTAGTTTCATCCCCAAGAGATGCTATCTAAAATGCATACAAGATTAATAGATATCTATATCTGTATTTATGTCTACCTATATATCTCTGTATATAGATATTTAAAGTGCAAAGACAAATGAATATATGAAGTAAGTAATAATTTTACTATTAAGAGGAATTAGAGATGAGAGGTGATGGAACACACATAGCTCACACTAAAACAATATTTATAAAGGCAATGAACATTTGTCTAATAACTTCCATAAGAACTAAACACATAAATTGTTAATAGCAGATGATCCTGGATAGTAAGACAGTAATGGGGAAGTGTAGAGTAGGGAGCACTTTTCATCATAAGGTCTTTTATATATTTTATGTTTTTTTAATGTATTTTCTCACTAGATCTTATCTTGGGAATAACATTTGTGAGTATTTTAATTATTTATTTGTGGACTCATATTTCAGTTATCCTTATTATACACAATGACGTGGATGGAACTGGAGGTATTATGCTGAGCAAAATAAGTCAGTTAGAGAAAGACATGTATCATATGATCTCACTGATATAAGGAATTCTTAATCTCAGGAAACAAACTGAGGGTTGTTGGAGTGGTGGGGGGTGGGAGGGATGGGGTGGCTGGGTGATAGACACTGGGGAGGGTATGTGCTATGGTGAGCGCTGTGAACTGTGTAAGACTGTTTAATCACAGACCTGTACCTCTGAAACAAATAATACATTATATGTTGAAAAAAAAAAAGAAGAAGAAGATAGCAGGAAGGGAAAAATGAAGGGGGGAAATCAGAAGGGGAGATGAACCATGAGAAACTATGGACTCTGAGAAACAACCTGAGGGTTCTAGAGAGGAGGGGGGATGGGAGGGATGGGTTAGCCCAGTGATGGGTGTTAAAGAGGGCACGTACTGAATTGAGCACTGGGTGTTATACACAAACAATGAATCGTGGAACACTACATCAAAAATTAATGATGTAATGTATGGTGATTAACATAACATAATAAAAAAAAAACTACTGATGTAATGTGATTAACATAACATAATAAAATAAAATAAAATTAAATTAAATTAAATTAAAATAAAAAGAGGAAAAAAAGAAAGATAACATGAGACTAGTTCATAAATGAGTCAACTTCATATGTTGGTGTGAACAGAAAATAGACAATTTCTGCATACAATCCCTGTCGATAATATCCATGAGATATAGTGGTGATAGTCATTTTTCCCTAGTTGACAGATCTTCAGCTGTGTAGCTCTTCATCAACTTCATGGGAAAAGTGGTCCCAGGTAAGAATATACATTTAGTTACCTGGGCAATGACAAATGACTTACCCCAGAAAAGCTTAGAAGTTGAGGATAATGAAATAAGAAAATTTTCAGAAAGATTCATGGGGATGGACCTATGACATGGCCCAAAATGTGTAAATCATTTTGTCTCAGGTCAATGCCCACTAGAAAAGATATCCATCTCAGCTAAACCCCTGCACAACCAGATAAACAGGATGAACTCATCCAGTGGAGGGTAAACATTCTCCCTTCTTGTCCACTCTAGCGGTAGGAGTGGAGGCTACTCATGGGTCCAACATTATGGGCTTCCTTTATGAAAGCCGTTACAAATATTGTGTGGCTGATGTCAAGCCTATCATCAGTTGAAAAATGAGCTCTTTCTCTGATGAAGTATAATTAGAAGATTAATTAGTCACTTAAGGACAAATCACATACAAACTCTATCATCTGCACATGGTCAGAAATTTGTCCTTACAAGAATTGACATGTTTTCTGGATATGGATTGGCCATTCTTAAAGATGTTGTTGAGACATTTACTAATTCCCCTTGTACTCAATGTTCCTGTGTGTTACTGACTTGGTGGCTTCCTGCTACAGGAACTTTTGCCCAAGGGCTTTATCTGGTCACTGGAACTGACATGTCTCTCACAAGGATGTACTGGAAGTACCAATGAATTAGCAGCATAGAAGCAGCATTCAACAGATCATTAACAGGAATTCAGTACTTAAAAATTTCAGCTTCCTTATTTCTTGGGTGGGAGAATTCTGAGGTTTGCTCTTTGCAGTTTTTCAGAGGTCTTTACCAAGATGGAGGCCCACCAACCCACAATGGCAACCAGTTAGCACCACTTTTACTGACTTTCTTCCCTTCCCTACTCACTTCTCTAAATCTCCCCAATAATTTCTAGAATTACATCACAAATTAACCATTTGCATTCAAACCCTTGTCTCCATTTCTTCTTCTCAAGACTTGACTTTACTACCTTTGGATTTAGACAATTGTCCATAAAACCAAACTAATTGCATCTATAAAGTTTCTTTTAAAACATCTATTATTCATTCACTGAACAAAAAAGCATCAATTATTCATTCATTGGACAAAGATTTATTGTTAATCTTTTGTGTATATAATGTCTCTGATCTTGAGCGATGCACAGACTAGTGACTTGAGAGACAGTTGAACAGAAATTAGAAGTCAGTCCTCTTAAATGTCTAGAGTATTACAGGGGGACACATCAATGGAGAGAGAGGGAGGTGCAGAGAGAGGAGAGAGACTACTTTGTACTTAGTTCAGAGGTCAGGGAAGATATCCCAGTGAGGCTATGAGAGATTTCTGTCAGTGAGTGAGAAGGTGGAGAAATCTCTTTTGGCTTTGAGGACTTACAGCAGGCAAGATAAGGAAGAACATTATATGCAAAGAGGGAGCATGTGAAAAAAATGTATGGGGACATTGTCTAGAAGAGTAAGGAGAGACCGTGTCCACTGTTTGCATTTATTTATTTGTTTAGAGACAGAGACGGGACATTGAAGGATTTATTATTGCAATACCTAGTTTTCTGCCTTTGAATCATGTTCAGTCAACATTTCTATGAGAAGATATATGAGTTTCAACACTGAACCAATAAATACACTTTTGAACCTGTTATAATTTTTTGGGTAATAAAAAATTCATAAAGTAGAAATGAGACACCAGAAAGATAAATGCTCCAAATGGCAGCTGCACATCGGCAACTCTTCAATTTCAATAACATTTTTGATTCTAGGTTCTAAAGAATAACACATTTTTTATCATTTCTGTTAAAACCAACCTTACTGCATGCATTTTGTAAAACATTGTGTGTGTGTGTGTGTGTGTGTGTGTGTGTGTGTGTGTGTTGGTGGTGGTGCTGGTCTTCACCTTATGTTCCTCTCTGCCTAGAAATAGAAAGTCTCCTCAATCCTTCCACCTCTCCAGGAAATGTCGGGCTAAGTTTTCCTATCTTCTTACTACCTATCACTCACTACTACATGAAGCACCAAAGGAGATACTGGCATGTGTGAAATCTGGGTGTTTGTTGGCTACAGTACTGATCAAAGTTAAAGGTAGTGGTGTATGTTCCTGTCCTTTGTCTTCCTCTAGAAGGACCTACCCACAAGCTGAGAACATTTCCCCATCTACTCCTGCTGTGGTGTACTAAACTCCCTGCAGTCCTCTGGATGTCCATCTATAGCAGGGCTCAGTTCATGGGAGAAGTGATAAGAACTCCTCTTCCGACTTCATGTCCAGGATTCGTTTTCAAACTGATACCTATAACATAAAGTGAATTGTGGGTGTTAATGTCTTCCCAGCTCCTGTGTGTCAGTTGCTCTATGATCTGGTGGACAGGGAGGGGGAATTATTAGGTTCCTTCAAACTTCTAGAGTTTTTATCTTCATTCTGATAGTCATAAGAACACTTTGTTATGGCATGATACACATTGTAGCATGCTAGAACTGGAAGGAATTCTAGGAAACATGCAACCAATGTCTCAATCCATAGCTAGAAAATTCATGTCTACAAATTTTAAATGATTGTCTAAGGTCATAGGTCTACTTTGAGGAAGAACTAAGACCAGAACTTAGGTCTATTGATATTCATCTCAGGATTTTTTCACATAATCTAACTTTCTCTCTAAAAATATGCAGTTAATAAATGAATAAATTTCAAATTAAAGTTACAGCAACAAAGCATAGGCTGATTTAAAGGAGATGATAGTATGAATACATTAGATTCTAAGAGGATAGAGTACCTTAGAACTAATTTCAAATTAGATTTTCTATTGCTCAATGTCAGCAACACTCTATCTCATAACTATAAGATTGTGCCTTTTGGTGATAAAATGAAGTAAAGTGCCTTAAAAAAAAGGAGCAAAACATGGGCCATTTCATCAAAAGACTCACAGTTTAATTGGAGGAAACAGGCATGCAAAAAAAATGATATATTACCCCCCATATGCACCTGTAACTGTAAAGCTTCAGGGCAGCATCACGCAAACACAGTGAGTCAACAACGGAATCTCTCTAGAGGACAAAAAATGCATTACAAAGCATTGAGCTGATCTATAAAGGTTGTGAGCTGGCTAAAGAAAAAATTATGGATGGAATAGAAGGAAGCCAAAGAACAGATTGGGGAGCTTTCTGGGAAAGGGGAAAGGAGAGGAACCTTGTGTGCAGATGAAGGCTGGGGAAGAAAAGGAGGGAGAGTCCGGGGCTGCCCCGTTAGGGTGAGAGAAGAGATCCATGTATGGTAGACCCATACCGGAGCAACAGCAACCAAAGTTATGCCAGAAGGTGGATAAAAATTGTTCTGTAACCATCTCACCTGACTTTAAAATTTGTATTAGTTCTCCCATATCTTCTGGATGAAGCTTAGCTTCCACAGTGGCCAGTTTTTAGTCCCATTCAATTTTCCAATGACATGGGAGGTTCTAGTCAAACGAAAGCTTATCTTTACCCTGTATATACCCCATTGCCTCCCTCTGACACTGCCATCATAGTTTTCTAAGAATGTTGCTTGTCTCTTTTCTGTTTCCCACAAGACTCAACCCAGTTGATCTCTATCACACAGTCCAAATGCTACCTATGGGTTTTTTCTCCACTTAAGAGCACTTCTAACACCCAGCTTGTGTGTATGTGTTCAGACTCACTTCTCCCAATAGACTCTACTCCTCAAGGAAGGATCCATGTAAGTCTTAACTCTGTGTCCTCCCCAGCAGCTAACAGAGAGATTGGCAAAGACTTGTGACTCCTGAATGATGACTTGGCTTCCTCTCAGCAAGAGTGGAGGGTTTAAATACAATTCATCAGGGAGAGGCACCCTTCTGAATGTAATGCTTAGGAAGGAAAGCATGATGTCTCTACTTATTCCCTAGAAACAGGTAAAAGGGGGAAGCATGGCAATCCATTTGGTTTTTGTTAATTGTGATATTAACAGCTAATGTTAACAATACCCTTTTCCATTCTTAAGAATTATATGATTTCACACACTTCCTCATTTGGAGTCTCACACTGACCTAGATAAATGACAGTTTTTTATAATTTTCCAAGATAGAAACAGCTTCTCCCAAATGGTCCAAGCTGTTTGTTCACAGGTAGAATCATTTTTTCACCAGGACTCAAACTCAATTCCTCTGATTCTAATACACTTAAACACACTGTCTCTTCCAAAAAGACAAAGCAAACTATTTTACCAGAAATTTTCATACTCTTTTCCTGTTTTTGATCAGATGCAATAACTACTAGGTGAGCTCATAATTGTATATTATTTCCCCAAACTTTAAAAGGGGGATCTCTGAATCAAAAGGGTTAAGAGGCTTAATAGCTTACTTTATTGTTGTTGTTGTTGTTGTTTTTTATTTTATTTATTTATTTGAGAGAGAGAGAGAGAGAGAGCACATGAAAGGGGGGAGGGTCAGAGGGAGAAGGATGCAGGACTCGATCCTGGGACTCCAGGATCATGACCTGAGCCTAAGGCAGTCGCTTAACCAACTGAGCCACCCAGGCACCCAATAGCTTACTTTAAATGAAGATCTATTCTGTATCTTTTTTTTTTTTTTTTTGAGCATTGTTCCTAAGTACTATTATTATCTCCATCTTACAGATGGAAAACCTAAGGCCCAGGGAAGATAAGTAACTTGTCCATAGCTTCAAAGCTAATAGATACCAGATCTGCAACTCCAATAAAGTTTTCTGACTCTAAACCTATACTAATTTTATGATATCCCACTGCCTGAAAAGAAGATAAAGCACAGAAAGCAAGCAAGACAGACAGAAATGAGAAAGGTGCGTGGAAAGCATTTGTTACAAACATCAACTTCTCAAGTTTCTAAGGTCTAAAGGTTCTCAATGAATGATTTCCTGAAGGTAACATATGTACTGAGAGAACCTCGTAAAAATCTTTAGGACACAGGAGAACTATTTAGAACAACACTCACTAGACAGAACATTTATGACTTCCCTATTTGGAGCAAAAATGATTCTTTAGGAAATGCCAACTAAAACATTAATGCCAACACCAAACTTCCATAGAAATTCTCCCCTGTGTAGATTCTTGTATTATTTCTATTTCATTCTTCTTCTTAAGACATCTAGGGTTATCCACAAATCTATTACCTTTCAGTAACAAACTATACTGTTATACAAATACTTTAGTAAATGTCTTTTGGGAACATGCAATTCCTTTAGGGGATGTATGGGGAAACCCTCGGTCTACTTGATTTACAAAATGCAGATGGTTAGTAATACTTGAATTGTTATTGATGCCTCCTAACATCTTTCTCAGCACCCTTAAAGAGAGTGGCATAATTCTTTAAGACATAATATTACACTTAGGAATTGCTCTAAAAGATCATCAATCTTTTGTGCACAACTCTGAGTGCTCAGCTAGTGTTAAATAAACCATGACTAGAAATGAAATTCAAAATACTTTGAGTGATTTCTGCAAAATGCTCTCCATTTGCCAATTATGTCCTACCATATTTCATTTTATCAGTTATTCATTATTCTTGGCTAAAAATACAGTTATGACAAATAGTATATCTCAGAGGAAGTTTCATGATTTTCCAAAGAAATACGATCAATATGTTTCAGCCATGCCATCGTTTATATTTTGCACTTGGCAAAAATAATATTGTGAGTGACGATGATGGTGACTTTGTTTGCAGTTGCTGATGAGTTTGGCTTTTAGGAATATAAATATAACTAAAAGGAATATCAAATCCAATGGCATGGTTATCAAAAAAGGTATTTGCTAAATATAATATGGACTTTCACCAAGAAGAAAGGCAATCAGTGAAGAATTTTCTCTTTTTTATATAATTCAGAATAAAGAAAATAAATTCAAAATCCAATCAGCAAGGAAGGGTGCCACATTCCCCACCTCCCATCTTCCAGGAACAGACTGAAAAAAAAAATACCCAAATATTGAAACTTTAAATCATCTACTTGTTTTTTGAAAAGAAATACCATGACCTATGGAGAAAGTAATGAAATGGTCATATATTCTAATCTGAAGTCTTCTTGGATGCTGTGTTGCTTGAGAAAAATTACTTAACCTCTCTGACCCTCAATTTCTTAGTATTTTTAAGCAGTGCTTCAAGTACTAAATAAGATAATGACCTAAAGATATTTTTAAAATATAAACAGCTCTTCAAATATAAAGAACAGCCTTATAATATATTCCCTAGAGAAAGAGGGTTTTCATCAATAAAATAAACTTAAAATTATGTATTATTCATGTCTATAAGCTATAAAACTATATAAACACAAATGCACTAATATAGTTTACACAGTAAAAACCTACATATGAATTAATAGATTTATGAAATTAATTAAAAGCAATTATATATCGTCATATATCACCATTATAAGGAATACACTGTAACTAACAACTGCAGTTTGAGGTATTCAAGAACATCATAAAATCCATCGACTCATCTTTTATCCTGCTGCATTTCTGTGACATTTCCAGCAGCCTTCCTGGCATTCAAACCTACAGCCTTTGGAAGTCAAAGATTCTCTATCTCCCCCCAGCTATGGCCACATGAGTCTTTAAGTGACCCTGGTCCTTTTTCTACAGAGAAGAACAAGGATGTTTTGATTCAAAGCTTGCAGAAGAAGGGCATGTGTTCCAAGAGGGTCAGTGGGGAGATGCCACAAGCAAAAGGCTGGTGGACGAGAGAACAGTCATAGGTCATAGTGTTCAAATGGGGAGGGTGAAGGTCTAGTCAGAGTAGAGAGGGCATTGATGTTGGCATCATTGGAGAGAATTCTGGGATGGGGGTGAGGTAAGACCAGACTTGGAGGATACTGAATGCTACTGTAAGGAATCTTCACTATCCTCTTAAGTAGTAAGGAAGTTGTAGAGTAAGCTAGTGAGCTCAGACTTCTGCTGAAGTCTACTCAGGCTTGAAGTGCAAGTCTTAATGTAGCAAGAAGAGATGCAAAGGGAACCCAGGAAAGCCAGAAAGGCAAGAAATCACAGAGTCCTTGACTATCTTATTTGGCTAAGTGCTGGTTCTCCTTTCCTACATACTTTAGTGAGTAATACAACCTCCTCTCTACTGTTCCCCCATGCTAAGATTCTTACATTCAGTCACATGGACCTGATAAAACCATGTGCAAATCTCAACTCTGCAAGATATTAGCTGTGCAAACCTAGAAATATATCTGTTTTTTTTTTTTCTGAGCCTGTTTCTTTACTCATAAAAAAAGAGATAATTATAGCTATCCTGCAGAGCTGTGAGTATAGAGGCAAATATGAAGCTTGCATGGCACTTCATAGACCCTCAGAAAATGCTGGTTATAATTTCCATTTGTTTGCCCTCATCTACTGACCTTTTTCTACAGATACAGAAATAGGTCCACTAAAGGAATGTGGCTTGCCCTAGATGCCTTGGTGGGTTCAGGAAGTGGAATCCATGGTTCCATGACCACTAGGCTGAGGCCATCATCTTACTGTTCCATTACCTCTTTCCTTTCTTCTCAATGTGTTGCAGCATCTTGTTGATATGCAAATGCCCAAGTAAGCCACACTCCGCTGCTTCCTTTCTGCCAGCACTGTTAAGGAAACTTTCAGGCCATATGGCTTTACCGTAACCATTATCACCAGCTGTATCAGCCATGTTTATACGTGTGGAGGATTTATTTGTATGTTGCTAACATCATACTACACATTAAATTGTATCTTGTTTCAATCACTTAACTTTGAAGCAAAGATACATTTATACACTAGCCAAAATAATTATAAGCATAATTGTAATACATACTATCTCTTCATATATATTCTTCATTCTAATGTTGCCCATTTGGGTTTTTATTTACTACTTAATTTTATAAATAAGAGTGATAATATAATGTTTGGGCATAAACGTTTTCATTAGGTATAAAAAAATTCCCTTCACATAGATTTCCTAAATAAGAACAGAATAATAAAATTGTCATTCGCTAGGCTTTTATTCTAAGTCTGTACTGAGTACTTCACATGCTTTGCCTGACTGTATCTATGTTCAATTTTATGAAATTATGTTATTATTCTTCTCATTTTTAACAGATTAAAAAAGTGATGCTCAGAGAGGTTGGGTATCCTCTTATACCAGTAAATGGAAGAGCCAGAATTGGGCTCAGGTCTGCCAGAATTCAGGGTCTATGAGCGCATAGCATCATAAAAATGCCACCGGCATGTATGTCAAACACATGAAAATATAACCACCTCCTGAAAATGGAAAAAATAGTTTGAGACTTAGCCTTGTTGTTATCAGGCTAGTCTCAAAGAGATTGCCTCCCAGGACTCCTGCTGAACTGAAGAGACCTTGGTTTGATTTTTAACAGGAAATATCTAATAATGAGGATATACGCTTTGTGCCAAACCATGGGGTGATGTTCTTAGATGTGAGAGTTTGGCTACCTCCCTAGCACTCATTCGGTATTTAAGGAGACCACTACATGGGTGTCACCAGCTGAGGAGAGTTCTACTGAGACTCTCTAAGTACTCCGGGGACAAAAAACATATTCTAAAAAATCACAAGTTACAGATGACAGAGAAAATGAACAATGCAGCCGGAACCATGTATCCAGGTGCTGCTAACAAAGATAGTCAGCTTAACAGGAGACTAATAACATTTTCACTTAAAAATTCACTTTATAAATGAAAGTTATATGCAAGCTGTTATATTCATCAATGAAAATGATATCTAGGCTTAAAAATACAAACTCCCTTGCCATCTAGAGAAAGAGACAGGAGTCACACCTATAAAGCAACAATGAATGATCAAATAAGATATAGAATTAACTATGTAGCATAATAATCCATGTGCTGAACCATCAGTGAAGCCTCAACAGATGGAAAGTTTTATAGAAGGAGCAGTAATTAGTCATGGTGTTCTGCAGAATGTATGTGCAAGAAAGGTGATTTGGATTCACGTAGTCTAGCCCACTCATTAGACTTGTGGCACACCAGGTGCTTCCATGGTTAGACAAAACAGTAAGAAGGCAATTGACTAACATAGCCTGTCAAAACTGCAACCAAAGTCTCAGGGATTCAGGGATGAGGGTCTGGCTCACGCCACCTAACAAGTGACCCAGGCCAGCTGAAGTGCTGAGCAAGGGAGACAACTCTATAAATGAGAAGTTGAGGAATTTGAAGATTTATTTTTAAGGCAATTATAGAAAATACCACAAGACAGAAACAACATAATGAATAATTTTACCTGTGAACAAATTGAGTAGGGGTTGGGTGTAGAAAGGCTGACATTAGAGAAGAGAAAGTCCATACATTTTAATAGGCTGGAAGGATGAGACTAGGAGGACAGAAGTAGTCAGGCCAGGATCTTAGTGGTGGAAAGATAAAGTCAAACTTAAATGAGAGGCTTCATGCAAGATTAGCAATGATCATTGGTTACCCTTGTGTGTGGACATGGGGAAATTAACATTTTTAGAAGGGACACACATATATGAAATAATTTTCTGGGAGAGAAGAAAATACAGTTATCTAGAAAGTGTGGTTTCTTACTTAGAATAAGATGGTTGTTAGACAATGGGGCATTTAAAATAGACCATCTTAGTGGATGGTTAGTCATACATGGGACAGGGTGCAGTGTAAGACTATGGGAATGGGCACCAGAAAATGGGAGCAGAAAGGGACACAGTCATTAGAGATGAAATGTCAAGAAAATGGCTGACCAGGCTATTGAATACCAACATTAGAATAGTGATGAAAACCACCAATAATGGTAACAAGAGTTAGTGGTAAAAAAAACCCTGTAAGCCAGATGCTAAAGACATCAAAGGATAAAGGGCTACTGACTGGTGAGTGGTTGATGACAGAAATAAAGAAGAAGAGGGTAATAAAATTTAATGATAAATACTTAGGAATGAAAAAATATATATATATTTTCTCCAGTGGAAGAAATAGTTTGGAAGTTGCAATGAGAACCAAGCAGAAAACTTATCCCACTACAAGAGCTAACTAAAGCTGATAGAAAATACAAGAGCAAGTTTTCTCTGTCTCTTACAACATAACATGTATTGAGATTTCCCCACCATAATTAATGACTAGTGATCACATGGCTGTGACAAGCAAAACAAGAGAAAGTGTTTCTGAGGGTGCTTCCAGGAAAAATCTTTCCCCTTGAAAAAAATGAGCCATTTGAGGGAATGGGGATGGGACTACACTGTTTCATTTTTGCTTTCAGATGTAATGGCTGGAGCCATGATAGACACATTAGGACCATGGATAGATTCTGCCTAGGAGAATAAGCAACACTAAAAAGATTAAAGACTTTTTCAGGAATGAGTTTCGATATATAAAGAATGAGGTTCAAATCTTGGAATAATAACAACAACAAAAATAAGTCTTTTAAATACCTTATTTAGCATATCTACTTCCCATTGGCTGACCTTTCTCTTCTCTTTAAGGCCTATAGATTAAGTCTGTTATCTATTAGTACTGGATACAATAAGGGGTCCAAATGTAAAAAGTAATATGTTTTTAAGTAAATATATATCTTTAGGCTAGATATTAGATTGTTAATATTTGGTTAAAACCCATTAATTAGTAGGTCTGGGTGGGGCCAAGATTCTCCATGTCTAACAAGTTCCCAGACATGGAGAGGAAGAGCAAGATGGCAGAGGAGTAGGAGACCTAAATTTTATCTGGTCCCAGGAATTCAGCTACATAGGGATCAAACCATTCTGAACACCTACAAACTCAACAGGAGATCGAAGAAAAGAATAGCAGCAACTCTATGAACAGAAAAGCGACCACTTTCTGGAAGGTAGGACATGCAGAGAAGTGAATTGGAGGCAATATTCGGGAAGATAGACCATGGGGGGAGGGAGCCTCTGTCAGCCGTTACCAATAAGTGATAGAGCAGCGGAGCACAAAATCGGAACTTTTAGAAGTTTACTCTGCTGAGGGATGTTGCTCCAGTGGCTAAGCCAGGGGGTGGAACCCCCGTGGATCAATGTGGTCTTAGGACCCTTGGGGTCACAGAAAGACCAGGGGTGCCTGAGTGTGGCAGAGCTCCCAGGCATTGGAGCAGGGAAGCCAGCTGCAAAGATGGAGATGGAGCAGAGGAGTGGGCTCTCAGCTCAGGGTTGCCATAAACCATGATCCGAGGCACAGTCGGACCACTACTCTTCCAGCAGGGACCCACAAGCAGCAGATCTGGGGAGACTCCCCTTCCTCCCCAGGGAGAAGCGGCATGAGAGTGACCGGCAGGAATCTGCTGAGTTTGAGGACTCCAAAAGGGGTCATGTGCCAGAGATAGAAATGCTCGATCACTGGCCGGGTGAGCATGGAGTGTGGCCAGAGACCAAGGAGACAGGAGTGATTGACTGCTTTTCTCTGGGGACTCACTGAGGAGTGGGGCCCCAAGTTCTCGGCTCCTCCAGGGTGAAGATTGGGCCACCATTTTCTTTCTCGTCCTCCAAAGCTCTACAGAAAGCTTTCAGGGAACAAAAGCTACTGAGAGCAAACCCAAGCAGATTACTTAACCTGGCCTCTGGCAAGTACAGGGCAATTCTGCCTCGGGCAAAAACATTTGAGAATCACTGCAACAGGCCCCTCCTTAAGAAGATCAACAAGAACCTCTGAAACAAATAATGCAATATATGTTAAGAAAGAAAAAAAGAAGAAGAAGAATGTAGCAGGAGGGGAAGAATGAAGGGGGGGAAATCGGAGGGGGAGAAGAACCATGAGAGACAATGGACTCTGAAAAACAAACTGAGGGTTCTAGAGGGGAGGGGGTTGGGAGGATGGGTTAGCCTGGTGATGGGTATTGAGGAGGGCACGTTCTGCATGGAGCACTGGGTGTTATGCACAAACAATGAATCATGGAACACTATATCTAAAACTAATGATGTAATGTATGGGGATTAATATTACAATAAAAAAATTAAAAAAAAAAAAAAAAAAAAGAAGATCAACAAGAACAGCCAGCCAAGACCAAGTTTACCGATCAATGAGAACGGCAGAATTCCAGCACTAGGGGAATGCAGCACATAGAATTCATGCCTTTTTTCCATGATTCTTTAGTCTTCCAAAGTTAATTTTTTAAATTTTCTTTTTTTTCTTTTTCTGTTTTTTTAATTATGTTTTGTTAATCACCATCCATTACATCATTAGTTTTTGATGTAGTGCTCCATGATTCATTGTTTGTGTGTTTTTTTTTTTTTGAATTTTTCTTTTTCCCCTTTTCATCTAACATCTTATCAATACCGTTTTTAAAAAATCTTTTTTATTTTTCATTTTTAGTCATATTCTATCTCTTCATTTTAGTTAATCTTATTTTTGGTATATATTTTTAAGTTGTTCTCTCTTTAAAATTTTGGGATACACTTTCTTCTAACAGACCAAAATATACCTTAAATCTCTAGTGTATGGCTTTGTTCTAGTCTCCTGCCTGATCACATTCTCTCCCCCCCTTTTTTTAATTTATCTTCTTTCTTTTTTCAACCAGCTTCTTATCTTATCAATTCCTTTTATAAAATCTTTTATAATTTTCATCTTTACAGTCATATTCCATCCCTTAATCGTATTTACCCTTATTTTTGTACACATATAAGTTTTTTTCTCTTTAAAATTTTGGGAGACAGTTTCTTCTAACAGACTAAAATACACCCAAAATCTAGTGTGGCATTGATCTATTCTCCTCTGGACAAAATGACAAGATGGAAAAACCTCCAAAAAAAAAAAAAAAAAAGAACAAAAGGCAGTACCGACTGCCAGGGACCTAATCAATACAAACATTAGTAAGATGTCAGAACTAGCGTTCAGAATGAGATAATAAAGATACTAGCTGGGCTTGAAAAAAGTATAGAAGATACTAGAGAATCCCTTTCTGGAGAAATAAAGAACTAAAATCTAGCCAAGTCAAAATCAAAAAGGCTATTAATGAGGTACAATCAAAAATGGAAGCTCTAACTGCTAGGATAAATGAGGCAGAAGAGAGAATTAGTAATATAGAAGACCAAATGATGGAGAATAAAGAACCTGAGAAAAAGAGAGAAACAACTACTGGATCACGAGGGCAGAATTCAAGAGATAAGTGATACCATAAAGTGAAACAACATTAGAATAATTGGGATTCTAGAAGAAGAAGAGAGAGGGGGGCAGAAGGTATATTGGAGCAAATTATAGAAGAGAACTTCCCTAATTTGGGGAAGGAAACAGGCATCAAAATCCAGGAGGCACAGAGAACCCCCCCTCAAAATCAATAAAAATAGGTCAACACCCCAACATCTAAGAGTAAAACAAGTCTCAGAGACAAAGAAAATCCTGAAAGCAGTGTGGGATAAGAGGTCTGTAACATACAATGGTAGAAACATTAGATTGGCAGCAGACTTATCCACAGAGACCTAGCGGGCCAGAAAGGACTGCCATGATATATTCAGAGCACTAAATGAGAAAAATATGCAGCCAAGAATACCATATCCAGCTAGGCTGTCATTGAAAATTGAAGAAGAGATAAAAAGCTTCCAGGACAAACATAAACTAGAAGTATTTGCAAACACCAAACTAGCCCAACAAGAAATATTGAAAGGGATCCTCTAAGCAAAGAGAGAGCATAAAAGTACATAGACCAGAAAGGAATAGAGACAATAAACAGTAACAGTCACCTTACAGGCAATACAATGGCACTAAATTCATATCTTTCAATAGTTACCCTGAATGTAAATGGGCTAAATGCCCCAATCAAAAGACACAGACTAGCAGATTGGAGAAAAAAACAAGACCCATCGATATGCTGCCTGCAAGAGACTCATTTTAGACCCAAAGACACCTCCAGATTGAAATGAGGGGGTGGGAAACTATTTACCATGCTAATGGACAACAAAAGAAAGGTGGGGTGGCAATCTTTATATCAGACAAATTAGATTTTAAACCAAAGACTATAATAAGAGATGAAGAAGGACACTATATCCTACTTAAAGGGTCTATCCAACAAGAAGATCTAACAATTGTAAATATCTATACCCCTAACATGGGAGCAGCCAATTATATAAGCCAATTAATAACAAAAGCAAAGAAACACATTGACAACAATACAATAATAGTGGGGGACTTTAACACCCCCATCACCGAAATGGACAGATCATCTAAGCAAAAGAGCAACAAGGAAATAAAGGCTTTAAATGACACACTGGAACAAATGGACTTCACAGATATATGCCAAACATTTCATCCTGAAGCAACAGAATACACATTCTTCTCTAGTGCCTATGGAACATTCTTCAGAATAGATCACATCCTAGGTCACAAATCAGGTTTCAACTAGTACCAAGGGATTGGGATCATTCCCTGCATATTTTCAGGCCACAGTGCTTTGAAACTAGAACTCAATCACAAGAGGAAAGTCAGAAAGAACTCAAATACATGGAGGTGAAAGAACATCCTACTAAAGAATGAATGGGTCAACCAGGAAATTAAAGAAGAATTTAAAAAATTCATGGAAACAAATGAAAATGAAAACACTACTGTTGAAAATCTTTGAGATGAAGCAAATGTGGTCCTAAGAGGATAGTATATAGCAATACAAGATTTCTCAAAGAAGAAGTCAAACTCTCACCCTTTGCACATGATATGATACTTTATGTGGAAAACCCCAAAGACTCCACCCCAAAACTCCTAGAGCTCATACAGGAATTCATTAAAGTGGCAGGATATAAACTCAATGCACAGAAATCAGTGGCATTTCTATACACCAACAACAAGCAAAAGAAAGAGAAATTAAGGAGTCGATCCCATTTACAATTGCACCCAAAACCATAAGATACCTAGGAATCAATCTAACCAAAGAGGCAAAGAATCTGTACTCAGAAAACTATAGAATACTCATGACAGAAATTGAGGAAGACACAAAGAAATGGAAAAACGTTCCATGCTCATGGATTGGAAGAACAAATATTGTGAAAATGTCAATGCTACCTAGATCAATCTATACATTTAAAGCAATCCCTATGAAAATTCCATCCACCTTTTTCACAGAGCTGGAACAAACAATCCTAAAATTTGTACGGAACCAGAAAATACACCAAATAGCCAAAGGAACTTGAAAAAGTAAACCAAAATTGGTAGCATAGCAACTCTGGACTTCAAGCTGTATTACAAAGCTGTAATCATCAAGACAGCATGGCACTGGCACAAAAACAGACACATAGATCAATGGAACAGAAGAGAGAGCCCAGAAATGGACCCTCAACAATATGATCTACTAATCTTTGACAAAGCAGGAAAGAATGTCCAATGGAAAAAAGACAGTCTCTTCAACAAATGGTGTTGGGAAAATTGGACAGCCATATGCAGAAGAATGAAACTGGACCATTTCCTTACACCACACACAAAAATAGACTCAAAATGGATGAAAGACCTCAATGTGAGGCAGGAATCCATCAAAATCCTTGAGGAGAACATAGGCAGCAACCTCTTCGACCTCAGCCGCAGCAACTTCTTCCTAAAAACATTGCCAAAAGCAAGGGAAGCAAGGGCAAAAATGAACTATTGGGACTTCATCAAGATAAAAAGCTTTTGTACAGCAAAAGAAACAGTCAACAAAACCAAAAGACAACTGACAGAATGGGAGAAGATATTTGCAAATGACATATCAGATAAAGGGCTAGTATCCAAAATCTATAAAGAACTTATTAAACTTAACACCCAAAGAACAAATGATCCAATCAAGAAATGGGCAGAAGACATGAACAGACATTTTTCCAAAGAAGGCATCCAAATGGCCAACAGACACATGAAAAAGTGCTCAACATCACTTGGCATCAGGGAAATGCAAATCAAAACCTCAATGAGATACCACCTCACACCAGTCAGAATGGCTAAAATTAACAAGTCAGGAAATGACAGATGTTGGCAAGGATGCGGAGAAAGGGGAACCTTCCTACACTGTTGGTGGGAATGCAAGCGGGTACAGCTACTCTTGAAAACAGTACGAAGTTTCCTTAAAAAGTTGAAAATAGAGCTACTGTATGACCCAGCAATTGCACTACTGAGTATTTACCCCAGAGATACAAATGTAGTGATCTGAAGGGGTACGTGTACCCCAATGTTTATAGCAGCAGTGTCCACAATAGCCAAACTATGGAAAGAGTCAAGATGTCCATCAATAGATAAATGGATAAAGAAGAGGTGGTATATATATACAATGGAATATTATGCAGCCATCAAAAAAATGAAATCTTGCCATTTGGAACGACGTGGATGGAACTAGAGGGTATTATGCTAAGCGAAATAAATCAATCAGAGAAAGACAAGTATCATATGATCTCACTGATATGAGGAATTCTTAATCTCAAGAAACAAACTGAGGGTTGTTGGAGTGGTAGGGGTGGGATGGATGGGGTGGCTGGGTGATATACATTGGGGAGGGTATGTGCTATGGTGAGTGCTGTGAATTGTGTAAGACTGTTGAATCACAGACCTGTACCTCTGAAACAAATAATACATTATATGTTAAAAAAAAATAAAGAAGAAGATAGTAGGAAGGGAAAAATGAAGGGGGGGAAATCAGAGGGGGAGACGAACTGTGAGAGACTATGGACTCTGAGAAACAAACTGAGGGTTTTAGAGGGGAGGGGATGGAGGGATGGGTTAGCCCGGTGATGGCTATTAAGGAAGGCATGTATTGAATGGAGCACTGGGTGTTATATGCAAACAATGAATCATGGAACACTACATCAAAAACTAATGATGTAATGTATGGTGATTAACATAACAAAATAAAATTAAAAAATAAATAAAACCCATTAATTTATGGGAGAGCAAGCTGAGGAACAAAATGGCATTTTCAAGCATATACATTTGCTATGACCAAAACAAAAAACAAAACCACCCAGAATAATAATAAGGCTTCCTGGTGTGTAGATAGCACTTTCTAGTCCCACAGCACTTGTTCTTAAATCATTTCCTTTAACCTAGAAACAAGTCTTCTGTCTCCCTATCTAGTGTTCCTTCCTCTACTGCCTTCCCTTTTTAAATCTCAACATCTCAGGAGACAGGAAGATTGATAGAACATGCAAATTTTTGTTTGCCTTCTGTTTGACTAAAAGCCATTTTTTTTAGAAACAGGTGGGAAGAAACTAAGTTTAAATAATAACAGTGCTTTCAGTCTGTGAAACCATTGAGGACTATGAATCTGTTTCTAGGAGATGATGAAGGATGGAGCAGTGATATAGAGAGCAGGGGCTTGGCATAGAGTCTCATCTGTTGCCTTGTAGACAGGGAACACATCATCTCTGGATTTAGGGTGATGGCTGATGTGCCAGATCAAATTTACATTGACAGTAGCTGCAGAGTAGTCCAAAAAAAAAGGAGGGAAAAGGGAGAAAAAATTTTTTTCATTGAATCCTGCTGCATAAGGCAATATACTAAATTATTATAGCTATAATTATAGGTAAAGATACATATATGTATATATATATAGAGAGAGAGATAATAATTGCATATAAAATTTCTGTCAATATCATCCCTACTATATCTTAAATTCCACGTCATTATTATTGGTCATTACCTCCATGGACTCAGCTGACCTCCTGGTCCAAAAAAGATACTTCTTGAAACAATGAGTGACATTCAAATTTGGAAAGTGATTTAAAGTCCATCTAAACCACATAATTCACAGACGAAAATTTAAGAGCTAATATATTGTCATTTGTGCAAAGTTACATAAATAGTGTCAGAGTCAGGTCTAGACTCATACCGAGTTTAGGGAATAAGGTAAAAATCTAAATTTGTATTCAGTGTGTTCATATTTACTAAGATTCTTCTGTACTCAAATGGGTCATCTAAAAGTGGCCACATTAAAAAAAAAAAAATTAGTACAGAATGGAAGAGACTCAGGAGTCAAGAAAAAAGAAATTGAGAGTTGGGAATAAAGTCATAAAGTTTTCATGAAAAAGTGGCTACTAATGTTGGTTTCTTGGAAGGTTTCAGGTAGGCAGAGAGACCAGAAAGTCTTCCTGCATGTAGGATATTATATTGGCAAATGAACAGCAGTTTAGGTGGAAGAGGGTGTATTTCCCAAAGATCTGTTGCATACCTCATTCCCCCTTTCCTGTATCCTCATCTGCCCTCTGAGTTTCCACCACATAAAATTAAAGATATTCTTGGGTGTGTTGGTTCAAACTTCCTCAGAGTTCCCTGGGTGTCATCTGAAACCGGCCCCCCTGCAGGCAGCGCAGGGAAACATGGAAGGAGGAGGCAGCCGCTCTAGGTTGGTAAGGTAGCAGGTATAATAAGCAATGGGTTAAAACACAGGGCTTGTCTTGGGCAGGCTCAAGTAAAGTAGATCTTTGCACCTGCCCACCAAATGTTAAAACTTCATATAGAGGCCTTAATTGGAATCAGTGACATATACTGTGCAAGTAGTCAGCACCACTGTATCCTTGGGCAGCTTCTGGGAACAGGGAAGGCAAGCAAAACCCACATTCAACGGATAGGGGAGGAATGAAGAGTCTCTGATTGCTAGGGTCCAGCTCACTGGACCAACTCAGGATTTCCCCCATTGAGGCCTCTTTCCCACAGCTAGGTAACTTACTTAAGCAGTGTGTATGAGTCACCCTCTAGCCATGTTGACATAGAAAATTGACCATCACAACAACTCTAATTTAATGAAGATTTTTGATCCTTTAATAAGTATAATTGTTTTTGCTTTCATTATATAATGTTCCAAGAGCTCTCAATATATTATCTTGATGAATACACAGCAAGTTTTGCTGTTCCCACTTGCTAAAGAGAATACTGGACTGACTAATGACGCTCAGATTGTGCTCAAATCCCACTGTTGCTAAGTGTGAGTTGGACCCATTAGCCAGGTCCTCAAGCTCTGATCCACCAACAGATGCTACCTTTCTTCACGCAAAGCAGTGCGTGTGTGTGGTAGCTCTTCATTGCTAATGAAAGGTGCTGTTCTAAGTTTTCCTTATGGCCAGGATAGAGTCCACAGTTTGAGATAGTAAAGTTAAAATACAAGAAGACTCTGGATCAATGAGTCAGAATTTCAATGAGTAGGAAATCATGTGGGCAAGAAATTAACTTATTTTGTTAAGTCACTGACTTTGAGAGATTGTTGATTAGCAGAGCATAACGTAGACTACGTTAACTAACTTTATTAACAGTCTTAGGGAGTTGATGTAAGGATTTTATTGGATAAAAGATGTGGAAATTTTGGAAAAAGGCTAAACATTATTGTGTCTTTAATCCTGCAGCTGTGTTTCAGTGAAATTGCTGGCAGTTATAAACAAGACTGCACATCAGGGCTAACTCTACTCACTGGGTATTATTTATTTCTACGAAAACTTTTACCAACTGAATATGTTACGTTTCTGTTTCAACTTTAATTTGGCAGAAAACTCAAGCTCTCACACCAGAGAAACACAGCTGGAATGGAATTTTTAGGCAGTAAATTATGATTTTTAAGACTTTATTTGGTCTCTTGTATTTTATTGCCCAGTTCAGGGTCAGACACTTGATAGTTATCAATGTATTTTTATTTCTAAGATGCTAAACTATTCTGGGCACATCTTCTAAACAATATACTAGGACTAGTTATAACTATCAGTGTGCTCTGTACTGCATGTGGCAGGCTTCGGTTACAAATTTTTCCATTTAAGTCAGAAAGTTATTGTGAAAAAGAGGTTTCTAGGAAATGCTGCCTGTATTCAGTGGGGCTATTTGAACTAGTGATGTATATTCAGATGATGTGGAGGGTCTTCCAGAAGTACTCAGCTTCTCTGAAGCTGGAAAGGTCTGTTTCCTACATCTACCATTTCAGAAGATATTTTGTTCAGAGCACATGGATATCACAAAACTCAAACCAGACCGAAATAGAGACGATACTTTAAGAACTATTATGTAACTCTTATTAACAGAGAGATAATCTTGGCATGTAACATCAAAGTTATTGTATTTTATGCCTGGATAGTCTTTGTAACTTACTTAATAATCACAATAATGACTCAAAACTTCATTTACTGAGATTCTATTATAATTCAATGTTCAGGGACAGTTACATATATTGCTTAAATTTTCACAAAAACCATATGAGGTAAGTGAATATTTTTATTCTTATCTTACATAGACAAGGAAATTGAGTTTCCCAATAGCTGTGTGACTTGCTTAATGTTTCCTAACTACTAAGGCTTTGAACTAAGAACATACATTGTCAGTTTTTCATATTCTATAAAAAGTCAGAGTCCAAAATTTATATCAGATCTCTCAATTTCTAACTTTCAGCAGCTAATACAAAACAAATGTTTAAAGTGTATATGTGGGCCTGGTTTTTCCCATAGGCTGCCAGATTGTGGTCTTTGTTTTACGTGGTAGGAATAGGTGGAGAGTACACAATGGGACTCTAGGGGTGGGTGGAAGATTTTCGTAGTCTTCCCCCACCCTCTTGTTCACTGAGGATTCTAACCCCATCGATACTGTATAACTCCTTACTCAACCCAGAAAGTCTGAAAGTTTCAAAATGCCTATCAATTTGGCAGAAACCCTTCTACCCAGCACCCCCCCACACACACACACATAAAAATATTAGAGGGTAATTAAGGTATAAATAATTACTCCATGCTCAGGGTACAAAGAAGGGCCCAGTGAGTGTTTACACCTGTGAAGAAAGCTCACAGAAGTGTTGGATAAACAATAAGTGGAATGGCCAACAACACTCTAGCCTCTTTTCATTTATGCCTCTAAGTAACTCTTGGCATCATGTAGTAAAGCTAGGGAATATTTTTCTTTAGCTTGTATCCATCTGTTGTCTGAGTCAAGGCTTACAATTTTTTCCCCCAGTAACACATGGGATTTTATATGGGACCTAAGAGTTTGTTGGCATTTAAAAGGGGCAAAGTAAAAAATCTGACTTTTATCCTTGTGTGTTCAGACCAATGAAGATACAGAGAGTAAAGTCATTTGAATGAAAATCAAAATATTGGTTTTACTGCTAATACATACAAATTTGAGTTCATAATTTAGGTCTACATCTAAAATAGACTTAAGAATAATTTGTTCCTGGACTGTAACATGGTGCCACTCAATCCCAGCTTCATATTCATGTGAGGAGCTTCTAAAATGCTGATGCTCAGGTCCCACCCAACAGATTCTGATTTAATTGGTGAGGCCTGGGCTTCAGTTTACTTTTTAAAAGCCCCTCATATGATTTCATTATAGAGCCGGATGGAGAAAGGGGTGCTGGCTGAAAGCAGCATTTCTCAAAAACTTTCGTGTGTAGTACATCCCCTGAGGACCTTTTACAAATACAGATTCTGATTCAGTGGTCCCGGGGTGGGGTCAGAGCATCTACATTTCTAACAAGCTCCCAACTGATGCTAAGGTGCCTGGTCCTGGGATGAAAATTGAGTGACAAGGTCCAACCCACTGAGATGCTCTGCCTTAGGGAGAGAATGACTAGTAGACCATATCCTGGCCAGCTGCTGCAGGGGAATTTGCTACCTCCTAACTGGGGCCAGAAAGATACAGACCTCCATACCTATTCTCATAGAGAACTCAACCTTCACCCCTGTATGCTTTTGATGTGGAACCAGAAGCAGCACGTAATGACCCTGTTCTCCGAGCAGAAAGGTCCATGAGGGGCTAGAAGGGCTGGAGCTCCAGAGGAGTAACAGCAATGTCTCCCTATCGAACCTATTCTCTAAATCACTGCTTTGGGACAGATGAGTGACGAAGCAAGGGGAAGCACAGGAGCTGCACTGCCAATGCTTTCAAGAGGTGTGGCCCAGGAAAGAGTGTGGGGAGATGAGAAGAACATCTCCTCTTCACCTAGCTCATAATGATGTTGACCTTGTCTTTGATGGAAAGATGACATCCAGGTCCTTGAATCTCTGAATCCCAAGGCTAACATTCAGTACTGCAAGTCCGAAAGGGAGATAGGTGGAGGTGTCACTCCAGGCAAAAGTATCCACATCTAAGCCTAAGCCCTTGACCAACCACATTAGAATCCTTGGGGGTGCCTGGGCATTGGGGTTTTAAGAAAACTCTCCTAGATGGTCCTTAATGTGAAGTCACAGTTGATAGGCATGGACCCTAAGACTCTGGGGATCAAGTGTCTAAAAGCCTGTTTGGCCACAGATCTAAGTTACATATCTTAATTCAGCCTTCATGGCTGTTTCTGTCGTCCCTCATTCTACCATGAGCTGTTGAGGTCTGAGTGTTCTGAAGGCAAAGGGAAGGAGAATGCTCTTTACTCAGTATACAGTCTACACAACCTCCTTTGACCCAGGCTGCCCCATCACCGAGCTCTGTCATGTAGGACAGAACTTTGGGCCTGACTTTAATTCACCAGTTCCACGGGGATGTCACAGAAGTGCTGGGAAATTCCTAAAAGGCCATAGACCAAGAGAGACATTTCAAGTAGGAAAAAGAAACACACAGCCAGTCATCAAAAGAGGTCCTAAAAACACTTAATGTATTTGCCAGTAAAACTATTCACCGAGGCTTTGGAACAATAATGTCCTTAGGAGTGGGGAGGGTGTTTTGATCTCCTACAAGTTTACATATCCCATCAATACTTGGATTGTGTAGTTATATACCTCTTTTAAGTACTGTCGCATTTGAATCCATGCCTTTATTTTGGAGATAAACAGTTTCATCCTCAAAAGGCACTTGCATTTTTACGTAGGTTTCGTCATTTAGGGAAACACTTTGCATGCATGCTTAAAATCACTTTTAATTTTTCACCCTAACTGTACCGCTGGCTCTAAGTCTGTTTATCTGTACAGCAAGTTAGTAATTGGTGTATATTACACAAGTATTTTTGTAAACTATAAAATATAGTTTGCTTTGTCATGTATGTTGTAAATTTGCATTTGCATCCTAATTGTGAATTGCATGTGTATAAGCATATACAAGCCTTATTAAAGGTATTTACTTATAGCATCAATTGAGAAAAAGATGTTCAGTTAAAATCTATGTAATAGGTAAAAAGGGAATTAAAACTG
Source organism: Halichoerus grypus (assembly GCF_964656455.1). Taxonomy (NCBI): domain Eukaryota; kingdom Metazoa; phylum Chordata; class Mammalia; order Carnivora; family Phocidae; genus Halichoerus; species Halichoerus grypus. Next base: position 8,780,890 of record NC_135714.1, read on the forward strand.
TCTTCTGGTAAGAGGTACTTTATGTGCTACGGCAGTATTTCTAATTACCTACTGAGAGAGAAAAACAGAGTATTTGTGTGTTTGGATTTCAAATGAAAGGATGTGAACAGGAATGCAGGGAAGGAAATGATGGGCCATGAACAGCCCTACAGACCTTCTTCCTTTCTTTCCCTAACTAACCAACAGTTGTCTCACCTGATTTGTTTGAATATTTTTTTAAAAAAATAAATGTGATCAAGGGCAAAAAAAAAAAAGGAATATTAGAAGGAAATAAAAACCTGAATTCTATAATCCTCACATTTTGTCAATTTGGGTTGTAATCTGAAGTCTGCCTCTTACTCTATCAGGGAAGCAGTCTTCTCACTCTGGGATTGTTTCCTAAAACCTACACAAAGGGGGTTTTCTGGATGGTGTTTTACCTGGTTCTAGGATCCTACTCTTCGCAGAAAAGAGCCCTGAAGTTGTTACCAACCACTCAGCCTGGGAAAATGCAATGAGAGACTGTCTGAGCTGGTCAGCTTGGCTGGCTGCCCTTTCCTCCCCTGCCCCCACCTCCATTCCTGTCTTCAGCGCCCCTCCCCCAGCCCACCCCAAGTGTGTTACACATTGACCTGTCAAACTGGCCCTCTAGATGAAGTACTGCCAAAAATGTAATTTTTTTTCCCCCTAAAAATGTCTGTTTTCAATCACCTTGTAAACTCAGGACAGCTTCCGGGGGTCTGGATTTGTTTGGAAATTTCACTTTATCGCTTGAGTGCCAGACCCAACAGACACAGCTTTGACATCAATTAACAGCGGGACAAATGGGCAGCAGCCATTTCTGGAAACAGCTTCCACTCGGACAGTGAAGCATGACAGTGGAGAAACAGCCCCTCCAGTAACACTTTGTCATTCTTCGACACTGCTGACAGACCCCTAACCTTCCCCCAGACTCATACAATATATATGCATGCACATGTTCTTACGAATGCAATTACACACCTGGGCTTGCACAGGCGTGCTTACACACAGTCAAAGAGCTTGCACATAGAGGCACTTGTGCCCCTCCCCATGTAGGCGCTCACACACGCACATACCCATAAGCACTGAAATTTACCCACACATGCAACCCTCCCAACTGCGTGCACAGACACACGTCTGCAAACACACACACGCAACGGACAAACCCAGGTGTGCCCCTCGGATTGCCCACAGGCTCCTGCACCTGCCTACAAACCCAGCACTCACAAGGACATGCAGAGCTCATGCAGATACAAGCACACAGAAGTAACCCCACCCTTACCGCCTGATGCAAGCAACTGAAAACAAGCTCCCGGAGAAAAGTTGAAAAGTGCAGTTGTTTTTGCTTTGAACAAAGACTATAAAATCCAGAGTAAACATACTCCGTACCTTCTGGTTTTAATATGCTTAGCTGTAGACAGCTTTATTTGCCACTTTTTTTTTTTTCCATTCATGCTACTTGAGTTATGTTTATATAAGAAGGTCTTGGAACATTTAGTCAAATTAATATTTCTTTTATGTGAAAAGATACTGCCTTCAATGGCTGGTTTTAGCTGTTGTTTAGCGCCATTTACTCGGTGGAGAAATTCTTCATGGTTGTTCAGTCTTTGACATGTTCTGCCACAAATTGCATCTATTTACTTCCTCTGGCACCTACAATGGCCTCTCAAACTTTTCAGATCACTGGCTAGAAAAGTAAAAAAGGCCGGCTGTTCCACGTCTCCAAATTTTTTATGCCTTTCAGATGTTTGGAAAACTAAACAGCTTTATTAATTAGCACTTACTTTGAGGTATGTGAGCAGAAGAAAGGGAAGAAGGAGCCTGCTGTTGTCCTCACCATAGGCAAGAACAGCTGGAGCTGGAGAACAGAAACAGAATAACAGAGTGGCTTTATTTATTCAGGAGAAAGCCATAATGCTGGAATCAAGGTGGGCAATAATTTAGTGGGTAATGGAGTGAGGTGGAATAAGTCACAGAAGCCTGGACAGAGCTCGAGTCCCTCCACTGCTCACCTGTGTGATGTGGGGCAAAGCACTTCAAGCTCTGACATTTGGGTGCCTTCAGTGTAAGATGAGAATGATTAACATCTCACTGATTTTTTTGTAACAGAGAGTGGTCACTGTCATCTTTCTGTACTCAAAAATCTTCATATGCTTTTATCTTTCCTTTAATTATTATCTGCAAAATAATTTATTCAGTCTCTGTACAAAAGCCTAACCCAGTGATTCTTAACCTGTAACAGTTTTCCTGTGGTTTGCTATATCTTACAGTTTAATTCAAAAAGGAATCATCCTATATTTATAAGTGCTTTTTCCCCCTTGAAGAGTACTGTGGGTGCCTGGACTCCATTTCAACATGTGTGTTATGGTGGGGGGACTTCCCCATATCAATGAGTGATTTTCTGATGCCAACTGAGTGTTTTACAATTCAACTCAATTTAGACACTCTTCATCCAGTGATAGATAGCATCAGAGCCCACAGGGGAAGGGCTCAATCCTACAGGAATACTCCCACCTCCACTTCAGATGACAGGTGTGAGGCCAGGTTATCACCTGTGCTTCTGACCAACTGGTAATAGATTGGAACCAGTGACCCCCTTCTTTGACTTCACATGTCTATCATGACCCACTGGTTTAAATCAGAGATTCCCACAAACTCCTCCTCATGTTTGATTAATTTGCGAGAGCAGCTCACAGGACTCAGACATTTTACTTACTGGATCACCAGTTTATTGTAAGAGGATATAACTTAGGGACAACCAGATGGAAGAGATGCATAGGACAAGGTATGGCGGAAGGACACAGAGCTTCCAAGTCTTCTCCAGGTGCACCACTCTCCCCATATCCCCATGTGTAAGCAACCCAGAAGCTCTTTGAACTCTGTTCTTTGGGGTTTTTATGGATGCTTCATTACATAGGCATGGTTAACTAAATCACTAGCCATTTTCCTACCTCTCTATCCTCCCCAAAGGTTGGGGGGCTAGGTGGGACTGAGAGTTCCAACCCTCTATTCATGTGGTTGGCTGTACTAGAAACCAGCCCCCACCTTATTAACTTAACATAGGAGACATCTCTAAGCTCTCATCACTTAGGAAATTCCAATGGTTTAGGAAACTATGAGCCAGAAACCCTGGAAGAAAACCAAATATGTATGAATCATCAAATGATATATGTATAATATGCATATGTATGCATATATATTATAAAGCACAATATTGCAGAGAAAGAACCCCCATTTTCCACTGAAATTCCATGAGGATAGAGATTTTTGTCTGTGTCAGTCACTGGTTTATCCCTAGTACCTGGATAAGTACTTGACACATAATAAATTCTCAGTAAGTACTTATTAAAATGATGAATTAGGTTCTCAACTCTTCTCCCATCCCAAAGGAAAAAAAATAAAGAATTACTCTTTATTCTGCCCATGAAGATACATAATTGTAATGCACTGAATGTGTCCCCTTCAAAATTCATGCTGAAATCCTAATCCCCAGTGTGATAGTACTAGGACGTGGGGTCTTTGGGAGGTGATTCGATCACAAGGGTGAAGCCCTCATGAATGGAATTAGTGTCCTTATAAAAGAACCTCACAGAGCTCCCTTACCTTCCTTCTTCCAGCACCTTGATCTTAGACTTTCAGCCCCCATAGTTTGAGAAATAAATTTCTATTGTTTATAAGCCACTTAATCTATGGCCTTTTTGTTATAGCAGCCTATGCTGACTAAGACAATCATCAACTAGGGCTGTGACTTACCCACCCTTTCTTTCCCCAGGGCCTGGCATGGCATATTAAAGAAGCTTAAAATAATGTGTTATATGAATCAATAATATAAGAATTTTGGTAGGAACAACAACACAAATTTTGAAACACCATTAAAATGGTATCATTAAAATAATCCAGCTCAACATTCCTTGCAGACAAGTGAAATTCTTCCTGTTCCTCCCTTAATCTTACTTCTCTGCTTTCACAGTAGCTCCTCTCCCTAGACCTAGAGCCTACAAAATCTGATACACCACCCTTGGCTTTTCAGATAATATGCATTTTATCTCAATGATTTCATCTATAATGTTTTTTTTTTCTTTTTGTTCTAATTGCCATGTCCAGTAGTAACTTTCAAATTCCCATCTCAAACTCATTCTCCTCACCACTTTTATTGCTCAATATTCAGTGAGGGCTAGAATGCTCTACCAGAATAGCAGGCAAATGCCTCGGACAAAACATGTGCAAATCACAGCTTACAGTCTTCTTTCCTAAATCTTCCTCTGCTCAACTTTGTATCCCAGGAGACGGTCACCAGTGTTCACCCAGTAGACATCCAGAGTCCTCCTTTACACAGCTTACACCGTAATCTCTCCTTGTCCATTCTTTCTCTTTAAAACCTTTTCTCTCTATGTCAAATGTTGTTTTCAAGTATCCACGTCTACCTCTCTTTTCTTCTTGGGCCACAAATCTATGCATAAAAAAAGATCTAAGAGGCAGCGTGATATAATGAAACTCCACAGGATTTAAATTTCTCTTTAAAAATCCTTATAACCTTGAATAACAACAGAGGAGAAAGAGCTGACAAATGCAGTGAAGTTCAAAGACACTTGTTGCAAAAGATGTTTGTAGTGGCAAACTTATAAAATGAGTTTAGCAAAACCAGCTTCCAAAAGGAAGTGTAACAGATGGAATGTAAGCTCAACTCTCATTTTTTTGAAAAACTACAATGGGGTAATGCAGGCTAGCCAGAGGAACATCCCTGCTGCCCATCCCACAACTCTGGGCTGTGACCAAATCAATGGCTTTGGAAAATCTTGAAGCAGTGTTTTACAGAGTAGAGACCTTGACTTAGAAGCAACCCGCTGTTGATCGCTGCTTTCTGGAAAGAAGCAAAAACTCAAATGACCCACAGTCATATAACACTGCCAAACAAGCTATCCACCCCACAAATTGAGAAAACTTCTGTTGTTGCAGAGACCAGTTCTGGCACAGGCACAACCCAAACCTCCCGAAAAGAGCTGTCCTCTAAGAGCCCACCCCATTCAAACAGGAGGAATAATTACAAGGGAGGCAGCACAGGATCCAGACGAAGATACCACAAGAAGTAAGAAGAAAAGGAACAGCACAATGTGAAAGATGACTAAGCTCCACCAGAAAAAAATATTGCCACAGAACAAACGTAAAATATGAGCAAACAGCCATAAATAAGATTTTAAAAATACCTTCAAAAAAGTGCACTCATAAGCTATGTCGAGTTTATCAAAAGAGATGAAACATGCACCAGCTGAAAGTGGGAAATAAACAGAAAGGAAAAAAAAAGCATCATCTTACAAAATCATCCCTGCATTGGAAACAACACAAAGGAAAATAGAAGCTGCTCAAAACATAGCAAGGCCATGAAAGACTAGAGAGAGAAAAAAATAAAAGGAAAATGAGCAAAGAGTTCTAAAAGTTTGCAGAGAGCAACTAGGGAACACGGGAAAGGAAAAATGAAGACTTCACACACACATATGTGCGCACACACATACACACACACACCTATTATAGGTAGCTCCCCAAATTGACTATGTTTGTAAAGATAAGATTTAATAAATATTTTCAGATATAAAAAAATTAATTATATATGTTAAGGGGGTATACTGAGACCCAAGACTTTTCTTCATGTTTTTAAGTATTTTCTTTATTTTTAAATTTAATTTAATTTTATTTAAATTCAATTAATTAACATATACTGTATTATTAGTTTGAAAGGTAGAGTTCAGTGATTCATCAGTTGTATATAACACCTGGTGCTCATTATATCACATGCCATCCTTAATGCCCATCACCCAGTTACCCCATCCCTTCACCCACCTCCCCTCCAATAACCCTCAGTTTGTTTCCTATGGTTAAGATTCTCTTAAGGTTTGTCTCCCTCTGATTTCATCTTATTTTATTTTTCCCTCCCTTCCCTTATGAGCCTCTGTTTTGTTTCTTAAATTCCACATGTGGGTGAAATCATATGATAATTGTCTTTTTCTGATTGACTTATTTCCCTTAGCATAATACCCTCTAGTTCCATTCACATCATTGCAAATGGCAAGATTTCATTTTTGATGACTGTGTAATATTCCTGTGTGTGTGTGTGTGTGTGTGTGTGTGTGTGTGTGTGTGTGTGTGTATACATACATACATATACCACATCTTCTTCATCCATTCATCTGTCAATGGACATCTTGGCTCTTTACATAGTTTGGCTGTTCTGGACATTGTTACTATAAACATTGGGGTGTAGGTGCCCCTTTGGATCACCACATTTGTATCTTTGGGGTAAATACCTGGTAGTGCAATTGCTGGGTTATAGGGTAGGTCTATTTTTAATTTTTTAAGGAACCTCCATATTGTTTTTCAGAGTGACTGTACCAGCTTGCATTCCTACCAGCAGTGTAAGAGGGTTCCCCTTTCTCTGCATCCTTGCCAACATTTGTTGTTTCCTGACTTGTTAATTTTAGCCATTCTGACTGGTATGAGGCAGTATCTCATTGTGGTTTTGATTTGTATTCCCTGATGCCAAGTGATGTTGAGAATTTTTTCATGTGTCTGTTGGCCATTTGTAAGCCTTCTTTGGAGAAATGTCTGTTCATGAGACCCAAGAATTTTGAGAAAAAGAATGCTGAACGGTTAAAGTTTCCAGTCTTTTAAAATAAAGAATATGGTGGGCATGTAAGCACATGATTAAATCATACATATGAGAAAAAATTCCAGAGAAATTCAAAATAATTCATATCAACATTCGATGTTAGAAGACTAAGGAACATGTGGGTACAACATCTGCAGGGAAACAAAAACTGTAGCCCAACTGAATATTGGTCTAACTATACAGTCAATATCCCTTCATTTGTTCTGAAAATACTAATGAGCACCTACTATCATCATGCGTTCTTGGTGCAGAAAGTATAATGGCAGAGACAACAATAATAACTATCAGACAAAAATCCTTGCCTCGTGGAGCTTACATTCTAGTTGAAGGAAAAATAGAGCCATGAATGAGATAAACTCATGAAGTCTATAATATGTGAGGAGGTGATTCATGATAAAATGTTCAAAAGAAAAATTAAGCATAGAAAGTAGATAGAGATTGTCAAAACCATTGTCATTTTAGAAAGGATGACCACATAAGGCTTTAATGAGGGGACATGATAAAAAATATGAATGTTATGATGAGAAAAATAACTATTTTGAAGTTCTGCCCAGGCATATTACAGTATGACAACCTGCTCACACCCAGAGTCTAGACATTGAGGTAAGAAAATGAGCTTAGGATTCCCACCACAAGTTCCCACTTTGCCTTTCCCAGGGCATCTTTTAAAATAACTGCTTAGAGTTAAACCCATGAAAAGTTAGTGATCTTCACCCCAACCACCTTATAAGTAGTAAGTGGTTGTTTTCCTGCTCTCTCTCTCCTGTACTCATGACCTGAGACAGAGGACTGCTCTGCCCTCAGCTAATTGTGCCCTTGTTCTGGGATTCTACCAAATAAACCTTGTGCTTTACTTCCTTTGTGTGAGTGCATTAAGACTGTGCCTTCAATCAAAATGGCCCTGGGGTTTTCACTTCCCCAAGGCAGGAACTCAGATGCGGAAGGGGCTACCTGCTGACTCCATGTGGGTAGCTTAAGCCTCCTCAGTCAGCAGGTCATAGTCTGCGTATTCTTAACTTAGCACACCAGCTTCAGGATTTCTAACACACAAGTAGCAAGCCTTGCATATATCCAAGGAATGAACATCCCAAGGAAAAAAGAACGGTTAACACCAAGGCCCTGAAGCATGAATGTATCTGGAGGGTCCAGAGAACAAGAAGGTGAATATGGCTGGAACAGAGTGGGAAGGAAGCAACCAGAAGATGAAGTCAGGAAGGGAGTGTGGAAAGAGTTGCCTCATGTTGGCTATTTTAAGGATTTGAAGTTTTACTATGATTGAGATGGAAGTCATTGGAGTATCCTAAGAAGATGAGTGGCATGATCTCTTATACATTTTAATACCTTTGCTCTGTCTTCTGAATTAAAAAAGAAGTTTGAAAGAGAACATAGGCAGTTTATTTAGGAGGATATTAAATTATACAAGTTAAAGCTGATGGTAGCTTGAACCCAGATAGTAGCTATATAAGCAGTAAGATTCAAAAAAACTTGCTATAAACTAGGCGTAGGATTCAAAAATAAGAGAGAAGCCCTTATTCATTGCTGGTGGGAATACAAAATGCTACAGCTACTTTGAAAGACAGTTTGGCAATTTTTTATTTATTTATTTATTTATTTATTTATTTATTCATTTAAAGATTTTGTTTATTTATTTGATAGAGACAGAGAGAGCATGCAGAAGTAGGCAGAGCAACAAGCAGAGGGAGAGGGAGAGGGAGAAGAAGGCTCTCCACTGAGCAGAGGGCTCAATCCCAGGGCTCGATCCCAGGACCCTGGAATCATGACCTGAGCCAAAGGGAAACGCTTAATGACTGAGCCACCCACATGCCCCTGGTAGTTTTTTACATAACTGAACATACTCTTTCCATATGATCCATCAATCTTGCTCTTTGATATTTACCAAAAAGAGTTGAAAACTTATGTTCACACAAAAACCTGCACATGGATGTTTATAGCAGCTTTATTTATAATTTCCAAAACCTGGAAGCAACCAAAATGTCCTACAGTGAATGGATAAACAAACTGTGGTATATCCAAACAATGGAATATTATTTAGCACCAAAAAGAAATGAGCTATCAAGCCATGAAAAGACATGGAGTAAACTTAAATGCATATTACTAAGTGAAAGAAGCCAATCTAAAAAAGGCTACATACTGTGTGTTTCCAACCATATGACATTCAGGAAAAAGAAAAACTATGGAGACAGTAAAAAGATCACTGATTATCACAGGAGAGAGAGAGAGATGAGTAACAGAGCACAGAGCATTTTTAGAGCAGTAAAATTAAAATTTATGTTGCTATAATTGTGGATACATGTCATATACATTTGTCCAAACTCACAGAATGCACACCACCAAAAGTGAACTCTAGTGTAAACTATAAACTGAGTGATAGTGATATGTCAATGTAGGTTCATAGATTGTAACAAACATACCACTCCAGTGGGTTATGTTGATAGTGGGGAAAGCTATACATGAGTAGGGGCAGGCTTTATGGGAAATCTCTGTACCTTCTGTTCAATTTTGCCAGGAATCTAAAACTGTCTAAAAAATAAAGTCTACTAAAAAAAATAGAGAGGAGTCAAAAATGACTCCATGTGTTTTTTGTTCTAAGCCACTGAATAATAATGGAATTGTCATTTACTGCAGAAATTGTGAGAGAAATAGAATTGAGGTTTGGTAGAGGGAAGATGAGAAGCCCACTTTGGAAATTGTACAATTTAGGATACCCATTGGAAGTCCAAACAGGGAAGCTAATAGGTGGTTGGTTACATAACAAAACATTTTTTGAGCATGCACATAATCACATAATTTTTATGATCCTTTAAAAAAAAAAGTATTAGAAGGCAAATTTTAGAAAACTTAAGATGAATAAAAAATCTTTGGGAAAGACATCCAGGGTTATCTTTGAATCCATACACGTAGAGGGCTAAAGTTAAGACAACTGTAATACAAAACATCAACTGAATAGAATGAAAATGTTAGGAACCTAAAAATGTAGAAATGGTAAATATGCAAAGGAAGGAAGGCAGGGAAGAGAGTGTGGGAGACAATTTAGGAAGGCTCATTTCCTCATCTTTGTAAACAACCTCTCAAAATTATATAATTTAAAGTGGACAAATCAAATTGTAAAGATGGAATCATATTAAGATTTCCAAACTTAAATACTAGACTATTAAGAAAAAAAACATTACCGGGCGCCTGGGTGGCTCAGTTGGTTAAGCAACTGCCTTCGGCTCAGGTCATGATCCTGGAGTCCCGGGATCGAGTCCCGCATCGGGCTCCCTGCTCGGCAGGGAGTCTGCTTCTCCCTCTGACCCTCCTCCCTCTCATGCTCTCTGTCTCTCATTCTCTATCAAATAAATAAATAAAATCTTTAAAAAAAAAAAAAAAGAAAGAAAAAAAACATTACCTTATTAAGAAGCAATAATCAATCATAGCAGATAGCACCAGGGCACTACCCATTTCCCTTCACTCTCACTACTTCAGAATGTGTCTCCACACATTACAACTGCCAGCATTTGATTTTTTTTTTTTTAATGAGGACTTGGCTCCCTATTTCAAGGAAAACATTTTGTCCAACCCAAATGGCAGCCTAGAAGTGCCAGAAAATTAACACCCCTTTGGATCAGCCTTCAACCAAAGACTCTCCCCCTCAGGTTGGATAACAATGAGACCTGTGTTCTACATGGACTGCTCAAGATTCTCCAGCAACGCACAGGGGTAGCAGGAACTTTCTTTCCTCAGACTCCTACCTTTCTTCTCTGATAAACATGGACTAGAATTCTTGAATCTGGGTCTAATTCTGATGGAAAACATACTAAGACAGTTGGTGTGAGAAGTGGTTCCAGGAGGCAAATACTCATGATGAGATTATGAGACTGTATCACTTACCAACCAGAAAACAACAAGGATGCTAACACCAGGTATGCTTTAGCTAGCATCAATCTTACAATTACACAGGTTAACTGTGGTGAATTTGGTATTACATAAACAGAGTGGATGGTCCACTAATGCAGTATCTCCAGCATTCAGTAGATAAGAAGCCAACGCTATTGAAAGTACTGGGGAGTTGGTTATTGTTAAGCACAATTGAAACACTGAGAGAAGAAATGAAGGTTCACATCAGCCAATTACCAAATGAAGGCATGATGGAAAAACCAAAAGCCTTTTATAGTGGTATTTAAGGAGTCTCTCATATTTTGCAGCTGAAGGGAAGATTTGGCTGAAAATCAGAACTGAGATCTGACTTAGAATAGCTGAATTATAATTAAGGATAAATTCACAGCCCTGAAAAAATTACCATGTAAAAGCAAGGCCTGATAGGCCAGTGGGAATCTACGACCTGGTTAAGAACAGATAGGTCAATACCCATGAAAAGTTGAATCCCCAGATTCTCCAGAACTTTCTAGTTCTGCAGAAGTTGTCTAATTCCCCCCCACCCACACTCATTGCTTGCTCCGCTCTGCTAGCTGATTTCCTTTATTTAGACACCATGCAGAGTTACAGAGTTTTCATTTGAGGTAAATATATCACAAGATTATCATTGTTATCCTCAAGATTTGTCCCCACCTCCCTGTATGGCTGGGCGCTAATAACAAGTCATGTCTTAGATGGTTTGAGAGAATTCTGCCTTTGCTTCAAGATGGTAGGGTTATCACTGAAACAGTAACAAGATCAGGGAAATATTTATTGGTAGGAACCAGGAAAACATGATTGGAAATAGACCTTGAAGATGCTGAACAAGTATAGAGGGAGAACATATGGCTGGGTAAAGGAGAGTTTCTTGACAGAAGGGCTCTCTCTTATGACTCAAGATTTACAATTCAGACAGGGACACATGGAGCCAAATCTGAAATTCATTGCAAGGATGACCCCTTGAAGCTTGAATCAAACAATGAGTTGGAGTTGCCAAAACTGCCTTGGCAGAGTATTTAGGAAATAATCTAAAGATTAAAGTGGTTAGGTATTCTAACATTGATTTAATGCATTAGAATAGAGAACAAAATAGTTGGCTGTATTCTCAAGAGGGCCTAGAAGACATTCCTTTCACCAAAATAATGAGAGATTTGTTTGTGACATCAGCATTGCTGGGAAACACAATGATGCATTTTCTTTGTAAACAAATATTGGCAGGATCTGAGGATGTTATGGAATTAGCTCCCTAGCTACAATGGGGATAATAGAATTCTAGAATAGGAGAAGCCAGAAGGAAGCACTTACTCATCTTTATTTTTTTAAAGATTTTATTTATTTGACAGAGAGAGAGAGACAGCGAAAGAGGGAATACAAGCAGGGGGAGTAGGAGAGGGAGAAGCAGGCTTCCCGCTGAGCAGGGAGCCTGATGCGGGGCTTGATCCCAGGACCTTGGGATCATGACCTGATCCGAAGGCAGATGCTTAACGACTGAGCCACCCAGGAACCCCAGCACTTACTTGTCTTTAGCAAGGTGGACATAATTACCACAAAGGACAGAAGAAACAGAATGGCAAATTGTTATTTTTAAGGACAAGATAGATACGTAGCCAAATAAGGTGGTTTTTGACTCACAAATAAAATAAATTTTAAAAAGCATGAGCCAAAGCCTGATGTCAGCCCTGCGTACCATATGTAGCCTAGTTATATTTCAGTTACAGAAGTGAACTCTTTCTAAGACCCAGAGACCATTGACTAAAAGGGGAGGCAGATGATCTTGAGGAGGATCTTATATTTCTACAAACATATATTGTAGAATTTCTACAATTATTTCCCTAAAGGGACCAATGGCCATTTATATGAGTAACTGGACGTTGGAGGAATAGGAACAGCTGTGTATGTGGAGGACTGTTAGATACAGGGTCTGAACTGACCATGACCTCATTACTAAAGAAAGGGGCATACAGATGCCAGAATATAAATGAAATCCTGGTCTGATTCATCTCAGAGTGGGTGGAATGGTCTGTGGACCCACCCTGTGTTTATTTCATTACTTATCAAAAGCTTAATAAGGATACTTACTATACTTAACACTCAAATGGACTCTCATACTGTTTTCCTGAACTGTAATAGAAAAGACATCATAACCACGAAAGACTATGTACAAATTCCCAAAACCACCTCTTTCTTCATTGGCCAAAATAGTAAATCAGAAACAGTGCCATGTTCCAGGCATAATGGCAGCAGTTTAATGTCATCCTCAAAGACTTAAAGGATGCAGGGTGGTAGTACACATTGTTTATCTATTTGATTTACCAATTTTGTTTTTTGCAGCAAACCCAATTGGATCATAATAAGTAATGGTGGATACTATAAACTTAATAACCCTGGTTGCATCTGATGTGGTAGATCTTACTATGGGTTAAATAGTGTATGATTACCAATATTTGATCATTGTTACCTACAAATATATTTGTTTTATTTGAATCAAACTAACATGGCACATCAACACAGTATCTGATACTTAGCACACGGTTATTGATCTGACAAATTCATTTCATTTTCATCTTCTAACAACAAAAAGGATCAGAATCAGGTTGTATCCCCTTTGGTTGGATAGAGCATATAGACATGGTCTTACCAGGACTTCTATTTTTTTTTTTTTTTTTGTCATAATATAGTCTGCAGAATGCTTGATTGTCTTTGAATATTACAGAACATTGTGCTGGTCCATTATATTTGTGAAGTCATGGTAAATAGGCCTGGAGAGCAAGAAGTGCAATTACATTGGATACTCTGGTTGGATTTATTCATACTAGAGGGTGAGTGATAAATCCTACAATAAATTATTTAGACACCAGCCACATTGGTAAAGTTCTTAGGGGTCCGATGATCTGGAAAATGCCAGAGCATCATTTTTAAGAAAAAAGGAAAAGTGATTATATCTCCTACCACTACAAAGGAAGCACAGTACTTGATTGTTTCTTTCAGATTTTAGAGACAGGATATACCACACTTAGGAATCCTAATTGGGTCCATTTACTGGGTTACTCAGAAGACTATCAGGCTGTGGTTCAAAACTCCTCTCAAGTGGCCTATATGACCTGGCAAATACTATATTACTACAAGTATCTGTGACAGATTATAAATACTGTGTGAAGTCTCTGGCAAACCTTAACAGAGTCAGAGCACAAATCTTTAAGATTCTGGAACACAGGCATAGTTTCTGCAGCAGAAAACTTTAAGACAATACTTTTAAAGCAATGCCTGGCACACTGTTGGACCCTGGTAAAACTGAGTGCATTACCACGACACCAAGTAATCATGCAAACAAAATTATCCAGAGCTAGTATTGTCAGACTCACTTAGTCAAAAAGTCAGGTGGGCACAGCATTAATCCACTGTGACACACACATGTCCAGAGGGCACAGGACATTTATACAAATAGGTGGTATAGACTTCCATGTCACTTATTTTTGCTGTAATTACCTCTTTCACTCAGCTCGCTCCTATGGCCTTGTAGGGTGACCAAAGCGGAAAACCTGGGGTTAGTTTATGGATGGGCCATTTTGATATGTAGTTGTGAGTTCAGAATGGGCCTTTGTTAACACTACAGCTTCATGCAAAAGTGGCTTTGAGAAAGACTTATGAGGGAAAACTCCTGGGCAGAACTAAAGCATCGAAGCTCTCATCATCAAGTTGTTCTGTAGAAAGAAGCAGCCTGAGTAAGGAACGTACATGGACTCATAGATAGTGACAAATGACTTTTTTGGTTGGTCAGGGTCCTGAAAAGAACAAGATTAGAAGATCGGAGGAAAAGATGTTAGAGCAAGAAGTATATGGATGGTCCTTCAAGGGTGAATGCAAAGTGTGTGGGTCTTATGTCCTCCAACCTGAGAGTAGTCACAGCAGTGGGGGCACTGAATAATCCGTTGGCCTCATCCAGTGGATATCAGCTAGCCTCTGTCCTCAGCTACCCCAGGTCATGGAGAAGCTGTGGTGGCATGGGTGGACCTAACGCATGGACTCTATAGCATGGAATCCCTGTCATCACTGTTCATATCATTTCTGTTGCTACTGAATGTTCAACCTGACAAATGGTAAGCCTATGATATGGTATCATCTTTTCAAGAAGAGTAATCACTTGGCAGCAAATTGATTTCACTAGGCCATTTTTGCCTGGATTGAGCCTCTTTCATAATCCCTGGGAGTAATAAGTATTTTGGGTATGGATTTGTACTGCTTATTCTGAGTGCCTTGGCCAGTACCACTATCCACAGGCTACTAAGTTATCGTCATGGGATTTTGTAGAATATTATGTCAGACCGATAGACTTAAAGCAGCAATAAAGTGTAACCCTTGCCACATGAGCAGAGGTTCCACTGGTTCTTCTATGTACTTTATCACCTACATTCTGACATCTATCTGGAACATTGGGATGGATCCTTCAACCTGAAGCTAAGATGCCAGCTTAGAGACCCTCTGGGTCTCAAGTGATGTCCTTCAATATTTGAGTATACGTTAACCAACAGTCATAATATGATATTGGTTCTGCAGTAGGTAAATAAGGTCTAGAATCCAAGAAGTAGAAGTAGGAGTGACCTCAGTCATCAACACTTAGTGACCTTCTTGGGGAATGTGTGCTTCCTGTTCCTACAGGTTTAGGTTTTACTGGACTACAGATCTAATTTCAGGGGCAATAGGATGCTCTTGCCAGGAGAATCGGAGGGATGCCCTTTCCAGAGATCCAGTAAGAATCCTACTCTTTCTCCCACCAAATGTCTCTTTATGCTACCACACTAGCTAGCAAAGAAAAGAGTTATTATAATTGGTAGGGGTAGTTCACCTCAATATGCATAAGATAATGTTGCTTTTAGATAGTGGTGATAGGGAGCAGGGAAGTATGGGATTAAAGGAATTTCTGGGGAGGCCTTTTGATGCCCCCATACCCTGTCCATGTAAAGGGACAATTGCAACAACAACAGCCTAAGAAAGGCATCGTAACTAGGGGACAAGCAGAAGTGCTGATGGGCAAATCTAGAGCAATTGGTAGAGATAGGAGGTTATGTATATCAATTAAGTCTCTAGGACCAGCTTTAGCAGTAGGGACTAGAGCTTGTCCTAGTAAACCCTCTTTTATAAGTTTTCCTCTTTTTAGAAATTGAGATAGGCCACCATCTCAAATAATTGCCAACTGGTAATTGGTATTGGACATGAGTGGATCTAAGTGGTGTAGGGAAAAGGCTCTGGCAGATGCTGTGAATGCCCTACCCATATTTTTGTGCCCTTCCCCTGCAGAGAACAACAGCTTAAATTCCATTTCTAACATCTGTATTTCTTTGTTCTAGACTTTCTCAACTATTGATGTTGCTTCCTCTGACTATAAAAAAAAAAAAACCAGAAGTGCAGGGAAATTAATACCCCCGGGAGCAGCCCCCAGAAAGTTACTGATGTGGATTTGTGTATAATCACCCCAGAATCCTTAACGTCAGATGAGATGATTCTGAGTATAATGTTTTACACTGGTCCTAAGAGTTACCTGGCAGGATTTCACCTGAGTGATCCCTGGTGGGAACTAGTTGGATAATGCCACTTCACTTCCTTTCTTCTGTGCTACACTTTCCTACCATCACTTCCCAAATAAATGACCTGACACTTGAATCTTTCTCTCAAGATCTGCTTCTGAGAGAATCTAAACAAAGACACTAGTCTCATAATCTTGTAATTGCCCATTATGGGGATTAAATAGTTGCTGTGTAAATCAATGAAATAGCAAGAATTTATATAAAGTTGTGGTTATAAAAGCAACATTAAAAAGAGCAATTAAGGGGACATAATTCTAAATTATCAAGGAACATACATACACAAATGGCAGAGAAATATAGTTAACATAGTAAAAGATTTTGAAAAGGAACAGTAAAAGCAGAAAGCATCATCTAAACTGTGAGACACAATTAAGACCAAATATATATTTCATATCAAGAAATGAAAATGAAATTACCTATTTAAATACAAAGAATGTCATATGGCCTTACAAAGGCAAAGCATTGGACTATAACTTGACTTCAAAAGGTTGGACAGCTGGGGTACCTTGGTGGCTCAGTTGGTTAAGCAGCTGCCTTCACTTCAGGTCATGATCCCAGGGTCCTGGGATCGAGCCCCACATCGAGCCCCATGTCCCACGTCCGGCTCCCTGTTCGGTGGGGAGTCTGCTTCTCCCTCTCCCTCTGCCTGCTGCTCAGCCTACTTGTGCTCTCTCTCTATCTCCCTGTCAAATAAATAAATAAAATATATATATATTTTTTTAAAGTTGAACAATAGAAGGATGGGCAATTTTACAACTGAAAAAATGTAGATGAAGGAATGGACTAAAATCTTAATATTACTCAAGGATGAGGTAAAAAAAAAAAAAAGAAAGAAAAAGAAGACTGATTTGTAGATGAAGCTTATTTGTTCTAATGGAGATGAAGTTTTAAATATATACTTAGTTCAGAATATATTGTCATTGTCAACATAGAAAAACTATGGGAGAAATAAATAGCAATATATTACTAATTTAATATATTTTCCTCGGTGCTTAACATGGAAGCATGCAAGGAACAGCACATAAAACTTAACATCTTATTTAGTTATTTTGATGTCACTGAATTCTAATTCTTGAAAAGATAGACTCTGCATTCTTTTCTCAAGTTTATGGTGTACAATTGAATGCATATGATGTTCTGTAGGAAATTAAAAAGGGAAAATATCCAAAATGAGTTTAGAATTTAAATGATCTAAAAGAGATTAGAACTGGGGAGGCTCTTTTCCATAAATCCTCATAGAAAAGATGCTTTTAATAATGATGAAAGCCAGAAGCCATAAGCATTTTTTAATGACAATACACAGGATAGAAAACATTTTGTCAGGCAAAAATAAAGTAAAAATTCAAACAAAAGTTTGGATAAAAAGTTTGTGGACATATTTCAAGTGAAATTTTTTGCTTTCTTAATGTATAGTTAATAAAATATAATAAGAAAACACCAGCCCATTAAAATAATCAGCAAACCAAAATTTCACAGAAGAGCAAAGACAGACAGCCATAAAACATTAAAAAAAAAACAAAAACAAAAACACAAAACTTGATCTCACTCATACAAAAATGAAGCTACAATGATACATCATTTTTCACCTATGGGATTGAGAAAGAGCAAAAACTTTTGGTAACAGTGTAATGGCAAGGAGTGTGCATTTTCCTTTATTGCTGGCTACAGTATAAACTGTTACCTCTCGATTGGAGGGCAAAATGACAACAGATATCAAATGGCCATACTTTCTGACCCAGAAATTCAATTTTTTAGCAATTTATTCTATAAAGAGGCTCACAGACGATTACAAAATGTTTAAAAATGAGATTCATTGCAACTTTTTTTCCCTAACAACAGATGATTGTAAGACCTATCCAAAGGGAAGTAGTCAAATATATTATGTTGCATTCCTATAATGAAGCCCTCCTTATTACAATGAATAAGAAATTATTATCAAAGTTAATAATGAGAAATCTCCAATTATTGTTAAGTGAAACACGCAAGTAGCAGGTCAAGAGAAAATGACCTACCATCTAAATAGTTAATATATGTTTACTCATTCAGTTATTCAAAAATATTTATTGACATACACTCTTTCTAGGTTCCAGGAATATAATGGTAAATAAGACAATCTGAGTTCTGAGTTCATATTCGATGGTGGGCAGAATGACAGGTGATTTAAAAGAAAAAAGAAAAGATTGATGACATTATTTCATTTCAGGCAGGGTAAGTGTTTTGAAGATTAATAACAAAGAGTAAATGAAAGAAGTGCAGAAATGGAGAATGGAGGGTGCTCTTTTAAATAGGATGATCAGTGATATCTACTCTGAAGAGGTGACATTTCAGCAGATCTCTCAATAAAGTGGAGGAGCTGATCATGTGGGTGCCTATAAATACATAAAAAAGGAAAATAGAAGTGACTTTGGGCAGGTGAACTGGCCTTGCTGAACCTTCATTCCCATTGCCACAGCACAGAAAACACCATATCAATCATAACTACTCTGGTGTTTGCATCAGTCAGGACTTTCTTGGTTGCAAATGACACAAAACAAAACAACTGCCTTAGAGCAATGATGGGTTTTATAAGCTTATGTATTAACCTCACAAGGCAGCAGAAGAAATTAGCCTTGTGGACTACTCAAGTCAGAGGTCAGAAAGCCTTCAGGATTGTCAGGCTCTTACTGTTGCTTCTCTGTCATGGTGGTCTATACCTCTGATCTCACACAAGCCTCTCTGACACTTGAGGAATGTGGGTTGGGACAAGCACCCAACTACTTCAGGGTTCACAATCTCTCACTTTACCCACCAAGGAAGGACAGTCATTCCTCTATGAGCTGTAACTCAAAAATCCAAGGGGAGGTCTCTGGCCCAATTTGTCTTATTTCCCCACTCCCCATAGTTAGCACAGTGGGACAGGCTGAAGTGGGGCTACAAGAATTTACCAAAAGCAGGGAACACTCTTCTGAAGTGAAGGGAGCTTGTCCAGAATGAAATAATAACTGGCCACAGCAGGAGGGTTATGATGACCAAATGGTATAATTTGTGGGAACTACTTATTGGTCACGGGTAGTAGACCTTGAGACCCGCATGTACCACGGGTATATTCACATCACCCTGAAGTCACCAGGACAGACCAATTGATCAGTAACTCTCTTCCAGCTGTTTCAGACCCGCCTACCATATACTGCTAAGTGAATTAGTTGTTATTAATAAGTCTTGTTCTATATCTTTACATTAGATGACAGTGCATTTCTCTTCTGTGTTGCTTTATTTGTTTATTTATTCATTTTCTGAGGCATGGCCTAGACAATGTGATTCTTTGTAAGTTGTAGATGTCCCACAAAATACTAGCAGGTAACAGATACTCAAAAACATGCTTTTATTAACTAACCTTTCACTTCTTCCTTCATGTGTCTTACCAGCCTATTGCTCCTGCTGCTCTTACTCAAAATTATGGTGAGCTCATCAGGAAAGGGTAAGAGTGATCCACAGTCTCCTCCCCCTGCTTGGTTCACTTTTGTATCAGTTCTTCTTTAGGAAGCACCATTAGGTTAAATTCACCCCTCATTGGCTTCCCTAATCAAACCCTAAATTCCTATGACACACACTATCCTCTCCTATTTACCTAAACATGTGTAATTTCTTTTACCTTCTTCACACTAATGTAGGGGAGATATGGATGCCACCCTAATTGGCCTTTTGTCCTAATTAAATTTTCTAGAGTTTCTTCTTAAATGTTGTTCAAGTACTATTCTTTTCCATCACCTCTAATATCTAACTCTTTGGTTATTTATTTCCATTTCTTTGTTTGTTGTGTCAACAGTTATCATGCGGAATTGAAAGAGGCTTGAAGCTTGGGTGCAGAACCAGAAACCAAGCACAGTTTCTTCTTTGCTGTTTAAGCCCTCTCCCTCTGACTCTGACCGTGCTACTCCTGCCTGTAGTCTGTGTGCCATTCCTCATAAGGAGGCCACAAAAATAATCATTAGGAAGTTATTTCTTCATTTCCATTCTTTAGCTATTTCCTCCCACTAACTCATTAAACTGTATTTTTCCTAAGTAGAATAGGAAAAGTGTGTGAACCTAAGATACACCTGGTTTCATTCATTAGTTGTGTGAGCTTTGTCATTTAATTATTCACTGAAAAATAAGTTTCAATGCTGCCATCTGTACCAATGAGACCAATCTGTACCAATGTGGTGATAATACCTGATTCTCTTAGAAACCATGACAGAAAATCTGACTTGAACTGGCTTAAGTCAAAAAGGGAATTTATTAGCTTAGGCAGATGAAATGGTCAGAGCTACGAAAACTGAAATTGTGGCTGGTTTGGGGCTTAATGCTAACAAGAAGGCTCAGCCTCTCTTGAGCTCTTGACTCTATGGTGGATGGACTTGGTGGCCTCTGTTAGCCCCAGGCTCTACTCAGGCAAGCATAAGATCACTGTACCAACTAGATATCACACACACCCCCACGAGACTCAAATCCATCAGTAAGAGGGCATGTCTCCTCAAGCAGGTAACCAAAAAATGGGAATAAAACTCTCATTGGTTGGTTATCTAATCACTGGACTGGAGAAACAAAACACACTCATTAGTTAAACTACAAGTTGGCCCCACTTTCATCTCAATCATCTGGAATCAAAATAGAGCCAATGAGTTTCATGCATAAGTTCCAGATAAGCCCCCTTCCCACGCTCTCCCAAGTCTTACCATCTCAGAGAAGGTGTCACAAAATAGCTCAGAAGTCCCTAACTCTCCTGGTAATGCTGCCCCTTCCCCAGGGGCATGTCATCCTTGAGAATAGCTTTGAATAAATAGTACCAAACTCAGTGTACCTGGAAAGGCCCCACAACGATCTCCACAAATCACAGGCTCATTCTAAACTGCCCTGATACCGCTTTTTTCCCTGTTACCTTGCATTCTCTATCCATGGACATAATTCTTATAAGTATTAGCAAGAACAGTCATGTTGCTAGAGCTATCCTTCAGTTCTCAGATCTTATGCTACTTGACCTCTGAACTCCATTCAAAATAATTGCCCCTCCCCCGCCTTTGGCAGGCTTTCTTCCCTTGACTTCCAGGACATCACACTCTCCTGGGTTTTATCCTACCTTGCTGGTCTTTGTTTTTCAGTCTCTTAGACAGAATCCTCTGCTTTGCCCTGCTAAATGTTGCAGTACCTTAAGGGACATTTTCTTGTTCTCTTTTATACCTACCTATTCATTTGTCAATCCTCTCCAGACACATGGCATTAAAATTATCTAAATAGAAAAGACACAAAATATTTATTTTAGTTCAGACCTCTCTCCCAAATTTCAGACTTATATACCCTATTTTTTTACTCAATATCCACTTTTAGGTGCTAAAATATCTCCAATGTCAACATGTTTAAAACTGATGCCCTGATCCCACCCCATCACCCCCACCACCAGACAAAGCCCTCCAATCTCATTTGATGATAACTGCATCTTTCCCTTTGCTCAGCTTAAAATCTTGGAATCATCATTACTCTCTTATTTTTCTTCAAAAGATACCTCCATTTTATCAGGAAAACTTGTTGGATCTCCCTTCTCCATGTATTCTGAATCCAACTACTATCACCACCCACACTGTTGCCACCCTGTTCTGAACCATTTGAATTGACCCTAACTGGTTTTCTTGCCTATATTTTATTCTCAGCCTAGCAACTAGTACTGTCTGAAAAACAGTATGGAGATTCCTCAAAAAAAAATTAAAATAGAACTACCCTATGATCCAGCAATTGAACTACTAGGTATTTACCTAAAGAATACAAAAATACTTATTCAGAGGGACACATGTACCCTGCTGTTTATAGCAGCAATACCAACAATAGCCAAACTATGGAGAGAGCCCAAATGTCCATCAACTGATGAATGGATAAAGAAGATGTGGTGTGTGTGTGTGTGTGTGTGTGTGTGTGTGTAATGGAATATTACCCAGCCATAAAAAAGAATGAAATCTTGCCATATGCAATGATGTGGAGCTAGAGTATATTATGCTAAGGGAAATAAGTCAGTCATAGAAAGACAAATGTCATATGATTTCATTCATATGTGGAATTTAAGAAACAAAACAGATGATTATAGGGAAAAAGAGAGAGAGAGAGGTAAACCATAAAACAGACTCTTACTTATAGAGAACAAACTGAGGGCTGCTAGAAGGCGGGTAGGCAGGGGGATGGGTTAACTGGGTGATGGGTATTAAAGAGTGTGCTTGTTGTGTTGAGCACTGGGTGTTATATGTAAGTGATGCATCACTAAATTCTATACCTGAAACTTATATTACATGGTATGTTAACTAACTGGAATTTAAATTAAAACTTGAAAATAAATAAACAAATAAATAATAAAATAAAATAGAGTCAGATCATGTCACTCTTGTGCTTCAAATTTTAAAATCTAAAGTCCCTCTAAGTAGTCTGTAAGACGGAGCCCCTGCCTCATCTACTAGTCTCCCTGTCACTCATTCTGCTTCAGACAGATCGGCCTCCAGGCTGTCCTTCAACACAAGTTAAGCATGTTCCTGTTTTAGAACTTTTATTCCAGGTGTCCTCATGCTTGGAAGACTCTTACCCCCTACATCTAATTGTCTATGACTCTAATCTTCTTACAATCTTTGCTGAAATATCCCTTGCAAGTGAGGTCATTCTCAGCTTCCCTATTTATTACTGCACTTTACTCCCGCTGCCTTCTGCATTCTGATTCCCTCTTACACTGCTGTGCCTTCTTTTACTTACTGGTATTGATCACCTTCTAATGCCTTTGTTACTTTACCTCTTAGTACATTTATATTTACATGATAGAATATAATATACACACAGTGGTATGCTTGAGCCTGCCCTTCCTTTCATACAGGGGCTGATTGCACACATCTGCTTCCAACTCTGTATTCAAGTGGTAGCTTCCAACTGATCATGGTAAGTTACGTAGATCACAAAAGTTCACAAATGCTCCAAATTAGGGCCCTCTTTCATTTTTTAAAGAAACAATTCTCAAACATTTTCAGAACCGTACCCATGAGATCAGAGATCTTTGTTTTATTAATTACCATATCCACAATATCTAGAGTGTGCCTGGCTTTGGTAGCCACTTAATAAACATTTACTGAATGAATACTTAAGAGCCAATCTTATCATTTCAGTCACTTCAAGAAACTCAGAACTCCAAGGTCAACCTTTTTCCTCTCCATAAGTTAACATGGGCAATAAAGCAGCTATGCCCCACCCCCAGCGTTCAGTGCCCCCTGCCCTGCTTTATTTTTCTTTTCTCCAGAGCATTCTTCATGATTTTATCTTTTTTTTATATTTTCTTTATCTATTTATTTGTCTGTACAGTCTATCTCTGCAATGATTTTTTTGGTCTATTTTGTTTGAAGTTATGTTTCAAGTATTTATAAAAGTAACTGGCAAGAGTCAAAGCTCTATATGTTATATTGACTGAATAAACAAATGAATTAATGAATATATAAATGAGATGCTCATTCATTCACATAGGGCCTGCCTCCAGAGTAATGTTGGGGGTAGGGAAGAATGATATTTTTCCCCAAAGGAAAATCAAGGTATCGTTTTGCCAGGAAAAAGTTTTGTTTAGCAAATATGAAATAGCAGATACTCTCTGCAATAACTTGTGGAGATGTTGTACATTAAATAAGAAACATTTTTATGGGGCGCCTGGGTGGCTCAGTCATTAAGCGTCTGCCTTGGGCTCAGGTCATGATCCCAGGGTCCTGGGATCGAGCCCCGCATTGGGCTCCCTGCTCAGCGGGAAGCCTGCTTCTCCCTCTCCCACTCCCCCTGCTTGTGTTCCCTCTCTCGCTGTGTTTCTCTCTGTCAAATAAAATCTTTAAAAAAAAAAAAAAAAGAAAAAAGAAACATTTTTATAAAATATCTAATTCAATGTTTCCAAAAGTAAGAACAGTAGAACATCCCTTCTACAAAAAACCCAACGTAGTTATGGAAAGATATCTCTGGGTCAATAATTTTGAGTAACTCCCACTCTATATTAAAATAACACTAAAAGGATTTTTTTACTGCAGAATACCTCCGAGCATTTGGTACACTAATGTAAATATAGATTTCCCTAGGGGCGTTAAAGCAAGAAATAATTTGTGAATATATTTTAACATACATTGTGTGTGTGTGGACACACACTTTATATATAGTATGTTGCTGTTTATATATATTTTACATGTAATTCTTATGTACTAAGAATCTTTTTGAGATTGGTTAACCATGCAGACATTCATTTCTTTATATCTTTATACCTCTATATTCTATCTAGAGTTGGTGATGATATTGGATTAAAATGCATACCCAGTAAACTAACAAGCCAAACTTTTAAGTTAGGAGTCAGACAAATTTCATTCTTCCTAATACATACACACTTCCTTATACATACACACTTACATAAAAGCATACACATCTACCCACACGTATATGGATCAAAATTTATGTTAACATATGCTTGGGGGAAATGCTGAAATGTTAAATAATGATTAAAATATTTCCATTTCAAGGTAATTTTATTTTTCAAAACATACTTAAAGATTCATTTAGCCAATTAAAAAAAAAACAGACTTTTATTATGGGATCCAGTTGTTTATTTATAGTCATTAAACCAGACACATGTCAGAGCTCCTTATGCTTTTCTACTTAACTCTTTGTCTCAAAGAGACAATCAGGATGTCAATAATATGAGATTATTTCCAGTTGATTCTGACATGAACAATGTCATAAAAGAACTCTAAGTTGCCTTAGTTAGAGCTTAAACCAAGCTTCCTAGTGGAAGACTAATGTTTCTCTCTACAACCCCTGAGAGGGTCTCAGCGCAGTGAAGGTGGTATGTGAGCAGCAGATATAATATACTGATGATTCTCAGCAGGTACCCTGTCTTATTAGAAGAAATCATAAGAAAAAAGAACTCCATGTGATAAAGTTATTTGAGATAGATTATTTAGAATGAGACTAGCAGTGTGATTACTGGACCATTGACTGAAGTCTCTAACACAGTTCAAATAATTTCCTCGACTAGCCAAGCGTGCTTTGTAATGACAATCCACTGGAGAGTGGCAGCTCAGAAACTAGACAGTGTGAGTTGCTCATAGGCTAAGGCATTTCATTCAAACCAACTGCAATGCTAACACATGTTACTAACCACCACAAGCCCTTCACCTTGCCAAAATTTTGAAGAGTCAATAAAAAATGCAAATGTTAAAAAGATAAATGCACACACACACATAATGAGGAGGGCACAGAGGCATCTGCACAAAATCCTGCCAAATTGCAGATTATTTATAGAGAGAGTAATTTTAGTGCAGGGATAGTAGATCATCCATGCAATTTCTAAATATATTAAGGCATGATATTTCTGAAAATATGTACTTTGACGGAAAATCCCAGTATAGAACATTTATCTTGTCAGTGAAGTTTCTACACTGTTTCTTTTTTTTTTTAATTAACATATAATGTATTATTGGTTTCAGGGGTACAGATCTGTGATTCATCAGTCTTACACAATTCACAGTGCTCACCATAGCACATACCCTCCCCAGTGTCCATCACCCAGCCACCCCATCCCTCCCACCCCCCACCACTCCAGCGACCCTCAGTTTGTTTCCTGAGATTAAGAGTGTCTTATGGTTGGTCTCCCTCTCTGGTTTCATCTTGTTTCATTTTTCCCTCCCTTCCCCTATGATCCTCTGTCTTGTTTCTCTAATATGTAGGGCTCCCCGCCAAAGGTTCATGTGAGGTTGATATAAGATAATGAATTTGAGGAAGCACTTAGGTCAACTTTCAAATACCATGTAAAAGTGAAGTATTTGCCAATTTGTATGACCTGCCTCTCTACTTATCTCTTCTGTCCCTCTCTCCTACATGTCAAAACAGCCCAATATTCTACAACAAAATTTAAAAGGTAACACTGATCAGAAAAAAGGAGCTGAAAAAGACATTGGGGTTTATCTAATTCCCTTGTACACACACACACACACACAATCTCTTGAATTCCATTTATGATACCTATTCATTGATTAGACAAATATACCTTGGGCATTGAGATGTAAGCCTGGCGGGGCACCTGGAAACTCAGATGGTTAAGCATCTGCCTTCGGCTCAGGTCATGATCTCCAGATCCTGGGATCGAGCCCCATGTCGGGCTCTCAGCTCAACGGGGAGTCTGCTTCTCCCTCTTCCTCTGCCTCTCCCCCTGCTTGTGCTCTCTCTGTCTCTTGTCTCTCTCTCAAATGAATAAATAAAAATCTTAAAAAAAAAAAAAAGAAATGTAAGCCTGGCACTAGACTTCTACAAAGTAAACATTGTAATTTTCATTTTACAGATATGTCTAGTGAGGCTTAGAGAGATTAGGTAATTTGCTGACTGGACATTGTGTGATCAGTGAAAGACCTGACACAGGACCCAGACATACGTCCTCTGACTACTATACCTTGTTACCATGAGGTGGGGGATCATTCCAGGGGTTGATTAATAGTGCAAGGAAAATCACACTGGTCAAGGAATCCATCATACACTGCCAAATATCTCATTCAGTACAAGTGTAACATGCCAATGTAATTTTGCCTTCCCTTTCCTGTCAAACCCTCAATCTGCAATATCCCTTCTTGTAATATAACTGTTGCACAAAGCTTTCCTTGATTTATCCCCTCCTTCACAAAATCTATAACCTTTTAAATCTTTATTCATATTTATCCATACTTCTCTCAAAACTCTTCTGTCTTTATATCTCGGATTGTATATTTTTCCTGTGTTAGAACTTAAATTTTTTAAGGCAAGGACCATGTCACATTTGTCATTCAGTCATGACCACTTTCCTGGACTGAGCAAACAACCAGTTTTGCAGGAAGGAAGGAAGGAAAGGAAAGGAGAGGAGAGGAGAGGAGAGGAAAGGAAAGGAAAGAAGAGGAAAGGACAGGAAAGGAAAGGAAAGGAAAGGAAAGGAAAGAAGGAAAGGAAGGAAAGGAAAGGAAAGGAAAGGAAAGGAAAGGAAAGGAAAGGAAAGGAAAGGAAAGGAAAGGAAAGGAAAGGAAAGGTAGGGAGGGAGGGAGGGAGGGATGAAGGAAGGAAGGAAAGGAAAGGAGGAAGGTGCCATGGATTTAGCTACTTGAGCCATTCTTTATGTCATCCCTCAACCATCTTTCCACATCATCCAGCCAACCATCCCTCCATCTTTCTAGTTACTTGTACATACCTACATTCATTCATTCAAAATTTTAAAAAAATCAAGAATATGCCATATTGGAAGCTGGAGTATGATTGGCCACCGATAAAACCCTCATAAATAAACTCTGTACAGCAAATTCCAGATCATTGTGATTCCCCTGGTTTCTTTGGACAAACAATACCATTTATTATTTCAGTACATGTTTGTCAATCACAAGCTGGATTATAATGCCTCCTGTCTTGTTGAATTAAACTATTCTTTTAACACTTCACTGTTTAATCTTAATGCATGAATGTCTTATCTCTAGGTCAAGAATGTCAGTCCCCAAGCTTTGAGCTTTGCTTAGAATCTGGAGTGAGACAGACTCCAAGCTCTGTCATGTAATAATGTGCCAACTGGGGCAACTTTCTTAAGCAATCCAAAGATGAAATACATAAAAGATAGAAAGGATAATGATATTTTCTCATCATACATTGTAAGTGTTAAGTGAAATACAGAGAGCAAAATTAATATCATTTAGAATACCTAGTAGGTGCTTGAAGATGACTCGTGCCTTTATTATTATAACTAATCCCATCATCATGCACTTGATTTATCCAAAAGACCAAAGGATAATAGTTTGCTTTTATACTCTTCTCATGGACTAGCCAGCCAGTGTATGCCTTGAGTAGGTGTCCATTACACATGTGTTGACTGAGTTCAGATAATGTCCAGTATGAGATGTGACGGCTGGTGTACTTTTACAAGACCAATTAGGAAGCAAAAAGAGGGACATGTCCCAAAGCTGTAACAGAAAAAGTAGCAAAACTTACAGAGACTGCTTAAAATTTTTGGTCATTTGGAAAAAGAAAAAAAAATGAAAAAGTAAAGAAACCTACTCAGGGTAGCTCAAAAAAGTAGAAAAGTAGTTAAAAGAAGCAGCAGAGATCAGAATAATCAAACATGGGTTGGCTGCACCAGAACATAGATTATAGTGAGAGAATATCAAAGAATGTTCTCTTTTTCTTTCTCTCTCTGTCTCTTCTCCTCCCCTCTCATGCTCATAAAAAATATAGCAGATTACAAACGATTAGAAGAGGTTTCTAAATTACTTCCTAATTCTTAGACATTTGGGTAATCTACACCATAATTTGGAGATTTTTGGTGTGGGAACACCATATCTGTGTCATAACAGCATACTTTCCTGATATTCACCTGAAGAAGTGAAATTCAAATGATTTTTAAAATGGCTAGCGTCTTATATCATTTTAACCTCAGGAAAAATCAACTATTGTAGAGTCTTAACCTTTGTTCATTATTTGTTCCTCATTTTTTTACGTGAGCTTCCTCTTAACATATGTGACAAAATGTACACAATTAGAAAGTAACAATTGCAAAGGGAAACAAATGATAAAATACCAGCTG
This sequence comes from Halichoerus grypus, assembly GCF_964656455.1. Classification (NCBI taxonomy): domain Eukaryota; kingdom Metazoa; phylum Chordata; class Mammalia; order Carnivora; family Phocidae; genus Halichoerus; species Halichoerus grypus. Next base: position 8,809,631 of record NC_135714.1, read on the forward strand.
TTATAATCAACATTAAGCAGCTCTCGTGATGGAATCACTGATAGGAAAATGTTATCACAGTTGTAGGTCCTAATTAATCTGAGGGAGGAATATGAACATGAGTTACTATTAAGTGCACAGGGTGGGAAAGAAAGTTTATCTGTCTCAAAATAAATAATAGGACCACAAGTATAGAAGGTATGCCATTCTTAACATTTTTTCGGCTCATAAAATATTTCAAGTCCTCAGTAAATGACATCTAATGCGGAGTTCCATATGCTGCTTTCCAATTTTTCAATAATTCTATTTATTATAACATTACTGTCTCTTGCATTTCTATGGTTCTTTACAATTTGCAAACTTTCTTTACATAGTTATTTCATTTAATCCTCACAATACCCTGTGAGGATGGTAGGGCAGGGTGATAGTCATGAGAGATGCTTATGGGTATTCTGGATCTTTCTTTCCTTCTAGACACAAGGCAGTGTTGCATTTCTATGTCCACTCGAAGTTCAGTGAGATCCTATGATTACTTTTGGCCAATGAACCAAGAAGGGAAGTGTCCCTTTGAGGCCATGCCATGCCTCTCTACATTCTCCTTTCCTTCTGGCTAGGGACTGGTAATGTTCAAGACAGTAGCTGCTCTATCAGCCAGGGATTCTGAGAAAATGCAGTGATGGGCTCCATCACCATGTGTACCACGCCAGACATGCAGAGTGAGCAAGAGATACACATTTATCATTGTAAGTCACTAAGACTTTGGGATCATTTGTTATTATGGTATGACTGGTCTTTTCTGACTGATACAGAAGGTATTATTTTCTCCTGGTTTAAAAACTAGTTTTCTAATGCTTACAGAAGTGGCTTACTCACAAACACAAGGCTAGAATCATTTGAATTAACATTAGTTCTTCTACTACATTAAGCAAAATATGAAAAAAGTAAAAAATATTAGGTACTGAAATAAAGTGAATTTTTATTTGATATTATCATCATATGTATTGTTTTCTAAATGTTTGGCGTTAAATGTGGCTTTAGGAAGAGAAGAGATTTATGCAGCATAGAAATCCTTGTGTTACTACCTAATTTTCTTCTCTTCAGTCAGAGTTAAAATATTTCTTTTTTTTTTTTTAAAGATTTTATTTATTTATTTGACAGAGAGAGACACAGCAAGAGAGGGAACACAAGCAGGGGGAGTGGGAGAGGGAGAAGCAGGCTTCCTGCCAAGCAGGGAGCCCGATGCGGGGCTCGATCCCAGGACCTGGAATCATGACCTGAGCCGAAGGCAGACGCTTAACGACTGAGCCACCCAGGCGCCCCAGAGTTAAAATATTTCTGTGACCTTATTAACTCTGCCATCTATGAAAAAAGCTGGAAGAGTGTCACATGCTTTTTGACTGCAAGGTGATAATAATGCACTGGATGTGCACACAGGTCCTAAAACTACTTCTAGGCTGCCTCCAGTGTTGCCTTCTTAAGGTTCTCAACAACACAAATTCAAGATGATCAAAATTAGACTCATGTATCAGCATATTACATTAATCAATGCAAGAAATCTATCCTGAATAATATTATACAGAACATGATAACGAGTAAATATGGTGCACTTACTTCATCTATCTATCCAACCTCACAGGTAACAAAACCTTCCATATGAGTTGTTTTCAGATAACTAGAAATTTTGTACATATTTTGCCATTTGTACATATTTTGCCATTTTGTACAAATTTGTACATATTTTGCCATTTAAATGGTAGTCTTTCTTAAATGTACCATGCACCTTCTCCACCTCCTAACATAGAGTGGAAAGAATAGAAAGTATTACACAGTTATTAAGTATTTGTTAAATATCAGTATTTGAACTTATTCACCTTCACTATAAGTAACATATACTTATGACCTTTTTACAGATGAATACACAGGCCTCCACGAGAATGAGAAACTTGTTTCGAGTTCACACAATTCATCAGGGATGCAGCAGGAGAATAAACACAGGGAATCTTAGGTGAAGGTCGGTCCCAGCTGCTCTTTGCTGCTGTGCTATGAGGCTTCCCTCTCCTCACAGTTTAGTGCATCATCACCAATATAGTAATATTAGAATTAGGATTGATCTTAAAGGCTGTCATATTCAAATGTCTCAATTTACAGATTAGGAAACTTAAGTGAAAGTAGGTGAATCATGTGATCATGAGCCTAATGATGACAACATTCAGATAATGCAATAAAGGTATGAGATTTCCGTCAGAGAAGCAGTTTCCAGTCTGTGCATTCCAACTACGAAGGACAATTAATACAGGAATTTAGAGGTTCAAACACAGCTCTTAGGGCTGGGGAGCAAAAGTCAGGGGATGGATCCACTGTTGTCAATCTCAGCCTGTTCCACCAAAAGTTGAGGACTGGGGGATTTCTCACAGGCTGACCTGGAAGTCCCCAAGAATCACAAAAACTTGGAAGGAGGGGCGTAAAACCTGCAGTGTCTCTTCTGTGATACCAGATTGGCAAGAGACCGCACAGCCCCGTGAGGCTGCTGATCTGTTGTCTGGTGCTCCCTCAGTTCTGGCTGGGCCAGCACGCTGAAAGCGGGTCAGCTGTATGATGATACGTCGGTATGAATAAAATTAGTATTTCAAGATGATTCCACTTATAAAATAGAAAAGCAGGAAAAATGTGTCTATTCTGTTCACAATCAGAATCTGGTGGTTTTTAGCCGGGGTGAGGGGAGATAACTGGAAAACCAAGGAAACTTCCGGGGTCCTGGCAATGTTGTGCTTGTTCAACACAAGAGTGTTCAATTTGGGAAAATGTGTCAGTTTCTACAGTTACTGAGTATAAACTTCTTTTTAAGTATGAATGCCATCATACATCAACAATGTGTTATTTTAAAAATAAGACAAGTATCAATTAGCATGGGTTGATTATTCATGTTGATATTTGCAAATCTTTGCATAAGAAGTGGCCAGTGTGTGGATAGCTCTGGCTGCCCACAAGAACCACGGAAAAATACTCTGTGGTGTGCGACACAAAGTTTAGTATGCAGGCCAAACAACTCGATTTCCAAACGTGACTTCACTCTTATTTTCTGAGAACGAGTGGGCGCAGTGTAGTGAATATGCAGGTGGGCTCTGGGTGTGAGACTGCTCAGGCCTGATTCAAAGTCCTGAATATGTGTTCTTGAACAATGACTACATCCACTCCCTAATCCTCAATTGCCCCACGGTCAGTTAGGCCATGGAAGAATCAAGTGAGATAATGTGTCAGAGGAGTTTGGCAAAGTGACCAACACTTAGCAAGTATGCAATAACTGATAGCTCTTCATGCTTCTAAGAGAGAAGAGCTCCCAGTCTCAGTTTACTCATCTGAACATTTAAAATATTAGTACCTTGCTGGATCCATGTAGGAATTCAAAGAGTTCACATAGAACAAATGGCATATTGATGTTTACAGAAGCAGGAATGTAAGTATCCATTCAGTTTATATATATAATGAGGATGTATATATATGAGTTTCTAAAGAATATCATCACTTGGATCTTCAAATATAGAGTTGGGGAGATAGATATATCAAGGATGTGGAAATAGTTTTATAAATGGTATTTTTTTAATTAACATATAATGTATTATTTGTTTCAGGGGTACAGATCTGTGAGTCATCAGTCTTACACAATTCACAGTGCTCACAATAGTACCTACCCTCCCCAATGTCTATCACCCAGCCACCCCATTCCTCCCACCTCCCTCCCCTCCAGCAACCCTCAGTTTGTTTCTTATGATTAAAAGTCTCTATGGTTTGTCTCCCTCTCTGATTTCATCTTGTTTTATTTTTCCTCTCTTCCCCTATGATCCTCTGTCTTGTTTCTCAAATTCCACATATCAGTGAGATCATATGATACTTGTCTTTCTCTGATTGACTTATTTCACTTAGCATAATACCCTCTAGTTCCATCCACATCATTGCAAATGGCAAGATTTCATTTTTTGATGCCTGCATAATATTCCATTGTATATATACCACATCTTCTTTATCCATTCATCTGTTGATGGACATCTGGGCTCTTTCCACAGTTTAGCTATTGTGGACATTGCTGCTATAAACATTGGGGTGCACATACCCCTTCAGATCACTACATTTGTATCTTTGGGGTAAATACCCAGTAGTGCAATTGCTGGGTCATACAGTAGCTCTATTTTCAACTTCTTGAGGAACCTCTATACTGTTTCCCAGAGTGGCTGCACCAGTTTGCATTCCCACCAACAGCGTAAGAGGGTTCCCCTTTCTCCTCATCCTCGCCAACATCTGTCGTTTCCTGACTTGTTTATTTTAGCCCTTCTGACTGGTGTGAGGTGGTATCTCACTGAGGTTTTGATTTGGATTTCCCTGATGCCGAGTGATGTTGAGCACATTTTCATGTGTCTATTGTCCATTTGGATGTCTTCTTTGCAGAAATGTCTGTTCATGTCTTCTGCCCATTTCTTGATTGGATTATTTGTTCTTTGGGTGTTAAATTTCTTATCTTGACCTCATATAGTCCAAAAATTTAATACTATATTTACAGAAATGTGAGTGTAGGGATTTAATATAGTCTAACCATATTATATTCTGACAAGGGCAAAGCTTATGAAATGAAGAAACAGGAGATCCCTATATCCCTTAGATAGTTTTTCTCAACTCATTTTACTTTGAATCTATTTCAACAGATGTTCATCAAGCTTCCCTAATATGTTAGGCCCCACACTGGCCTTTGGGAATTCGGAAGGAAAAAAAAGGTCTTTGTCTTCCAGCCCTTGCATATTCTTGCAGACAGCTTGTCACAAGCAAATAATCAAAAGTCAACGTGATCGTGCTTAAACTGTGGTTATGTTGAGAACACCTCAGGACAGTAGACTATCACCCCCCTATAGAGTCAGGGATGGTTTCCCAGAGATAAAATTTGACCTGGGTCTTAAATGTTAAGCTGGCATTTCCTAAGTAGAAAGGGGAAGAAGCTTCCCAGAGAGAAATAATAGATTCAAGAAAGTACTCACGTTCTGTGGGTGATCATAGAGGTAAGAGATGAGACTAGAAAGACACTATTTTAACCAGATGTTGAAGGAATTTGGACTCACCTTTACCTTCAATCTAGAAAACATTCACACAATTTCAGAAACTTTCTGTTCTTGCTATTTTCTTCTGTGTGATTATTCCCAACTAACAAAACACAATTTTACTTAAAAAAAAAAAAAAAAATTCTCACTTTTGTGTATCTGCTTCTATAAAATTAAAATTCCATGAAGGGAGGGAGTTTTGTCATTTTTCATATCTAGGTCTACTACATTTCTAGTGCCTGAAATGGGGTTTGCCCCATTGCTGGTTCTTAATCAATATATATTAAGTGTCCAGATGAGTTTTTTGTTTTTGAGATCTTTTTATTTATCAAACATGGGGTTCTAGATTCTGGGGATACACATATGCTTATGACCCTGTGGCTGCCCTCCAGAAGCACAAATTTTAGCAAGTGGACAGGAATGCAAACAGAAAGTACCGATATAAATATGATAGGGGCTATAACAATGAATTAAATAAAATGCTATGGGTCACTACTATACTGAGAATTTTAAAACACCTTCAAATCTATTTAAAGATATTTAAACCTATTAGGAAAAGGCAAGACACAGACACTTCTAAGCAGTAAGTAGAGATTAGAGTTTTTAATTACAAAGCTATTGAGATTATGGTTCACAGACCAGGACCAGTCCCCAGCGAGGTAAGTACAGAAATTGAGAAATGTAAAAACTGCCATAGCAATGCAGTATATCACGTCCACCAACCTTGATCAGCAACACCTGCGTAGAATGAGCAGGCTTGCTTATGGTGGAGGGGGCCCGGAACTCACTTATGGTGAGACTGGTTATGCACCGTAGGGCTGGAGATTAAAGAGTAAGTAAAGGATTTCTTTAAATGGTCGTTCACCACAGCTCATCCGAAGTGCACAGCTTTAAAAATGATGATCCTGGCAGCCTCTTGGCAGTGCTTGGATTAGCGTCATCTCGGCTGAATTCTCTGACACGTGCCCGAAATGCCGCTTTGCTATGTTGTTGATTAAAGATAGATCCGTATGCTTCCGTTCCCAGATGTGCTGGTGTCAGAGCTGCCATTCTGCTGCGAAGACACTTCTAATTTGGGACTTTACAGTTATCTACCCCAGGACGCACTGTGAGTCACTGGTCACGCCAGAGCCAGAGCCCAGCCCCGGGAACCCCTAGCACTTGAAGCCGAGAGATGGGAGCCCAGAGGTGGGCAGCCCCTGCGGTGCTCACCGTCCACGTATCCTGTCCCAGGGCAAAAGCCAAGGTCACTGGAAGGTGCTAAACGGCCCTCTGGGTCCAGGAACAACCACCTCCATACAAGGCACATTCTGAAATTTTAGGGAGTGCTGTAGGTGCTGAAATGAACATATGCCCAAAGATTCACAAGACTAGGAAGATGCTTTGGATCTGTCACACTAATAAGTCTTTTACAGAAATAATCTCTGTATATTCAAACACACACATTAACATCATTATATCTGCATAGAAAAATACATTGACCTTCGGACAGATGAGTAGCTTTCCCAAAGTTAAATACCTGGAACCTTATGTACCTGTGCATTGAACCAGACCTTCTAACCTCTGTGCCTCGTCTGTTATTGCTTGTGTTGGAGAAAGACAGAGTTTTCCCTTTGGAGTTAATAAAAATATTCCTCACTTTCTTCTCACCAAACAAATCTATTTTTTTTTTTCTGTCAAGTCCAGGGTGGCCAAGATGGCAAAGAGAGAGAGAGTGATGGCATAAACACCTCCATAAGAAATGCCCGCACTACCTAAATAAACAGAACAAGAAATCAATTTGGTTCTGGTCTCGGACGCTCAAAATCAATGGTGCTTTGGGAACTGAGTCCGTTTGTTGTTGTTATGTTGTTTTCTTTTCTTTTTTTCTCCTGGCTTTTAAAATGTTACAACTAACTGGATTTCCCCTACTTCAGTTGTGGACTCTTCTGTTTCCTTTGCTTCCTGCTCTTGTTCTGTCCCATCCCTACATGTCCATGCCCTCTAGGATTTGATTTGAGGTCATGATTTTTTGGACTTAGAAAATAAAAATATGGGATTGGTATTTAAACTTGAGTTACAGATTAAACACACACACACACACACACGCACACACACACATGCATATGCACACACCATTTAAAAAAAATTAGTATGTCTCGTGAACTACTTGGGATATACTTATACAAAAAAGAAAACTTATCCTGAGTTCTCTTCTCTTCTGTCTCCACATGTCTTTTCTAGTTGATCTCATTTAGTCTTAATTTATTCTTTGAGCAGATAATCCTCAATTTTCCCCTCACACCTTCTCTTCTCCATAGTCAACTCCTTTCTTGATATCTGCACTTGGAAATCTCTGATCAAACCCTTCCATGTACTACCAACTTCATTCTTTTACCAGTTCTCCCCAATCAATAAATGGCTCCATCATTTACTTAGATTTTGAAGGCAAAAACCTATTGGCCATTCTTGATTCTTCTTTCCATCAGCTTCTGATATCTAACTTATAATTAAGTCTTGTTGGCTTTAACATCAAATTATGTCCTCAGTGTTTCCATTTCTCATCACCTCTACTTCTCTGTCCCCAGCTTCTGCCGTTACTCACTCTTGCCCAATGGTTTCACAACTGGCCTTCATTCCACACTTGCCCTGCAAAAATCCATTCTCCACAAGTTAGTGAGAGTGATTTTTTTAAAGCTTTCTATTGAAGTATAATGTGAAAACAGCAAACTTTTTGCATCAAAAGTGTACAGCTCAATGAATCTTCAAAACCTAAATATACCCCTATGCCAGCACCCAGTTAATCTACCTCCCAAAATACTCACCACCCTACTTTTCTATCACCATAGATGAGCTTTGCTCTGTGTTATTTACATAAACAGAGTCAAACAGCACAGACTCCTGTGTGTTTGTTTTCTTTCATTCCATGTTATATTTGTGAGCCATCATAGTTCAGTTTCATAGCTGCATAAGAGCTAGTATTAAATTAATATTCCACAATATTGTATTTTCCTTCATGGGATTGTTGTATAGACTGAGAAAATAACTATAAGGTGCTTGGTACTGAGTGGGTACTCAATAAGCAGCAGGGATTATTATCACTTATCTTGTGTTATAGAAAAACAAAAATGTGATCAACAGAAATAATCTTGAGAATTCAGCAAACAACATTTCACCTGAATCTCATTCCAATTTGATTGGCATTAAAAAAAAAAAAGTGGGCCAAGAGAATGCCATAGATACAGCAAACTTAAATTTCAAGATGTTTTTGACAGGACTGCTCCTGGCCTTACAAGAGAGCTGAGAAAATATGCATCAGGGAATGATACCAAGAATGGTTTTGTAGCCTTTTTAGCCTCACTGTTTCATGCTGAATATTGGATCTATGTTTCTTATCATTCTCTTTCCCTCCAAATCTGATGAATTATGACTTATGCTCCAAAATTCAATTATGTGAAGCTTTCCTCCCTGAAACACCTTGACACTTATTTGGTGCCTGCTGATTAAAATCCAAACACCTGGCATGGCCTACCAGATCCTCGTTAGCTTGACTCCCACCTTCTATTTCCAGTCGCACTGTTAATGGCACCATATTTTTGGGATACCAACATCCATACCAGACTGCTTCCACGGCTTGAATATTCCATAATAGTTCATGCTTTCTGACTTTGCACATTTACATCCCTTGGCTTATAAAATCTTCCTCATTATCCACTTCAACCCATCTCATGCCTCCCTTAATTCCTATGTTCATCTCTCAAAACTCAGCTCAAGAGTCTCCTATTTACTTCCCTCCACTGATACCTATAGCTAGAACTGATCTCTTTTACCTTTGTTTCCTTGTTTTGTTTTGTTTTGTTTTTCTGTGTGTACTATAATCACAGCATCTGTAGTGACCCTCTGTGCTCTTGCTGACTTAAATATACTTCTTTCCAACTAATTTATGAGTTCTTTGTGGTGGGAGGTATGTCTTCATCATCTCTGTTTAACAGCTGCTAGCCAAAGGCCTCAGACGTAGCTGCTTATCAGTAAATGGCAAATGAGTGAATAAATAAAGGTCAATGAGAGGGGAGACCCTAGAGGTTCATTGCATGGATTTGTTTAGAAGCTTATCTACTTTATTATTATTATTATTATTTTTTGATGATGCCTTTGAAGAAGCTGGAGAAAGCATAATATCAAATTTGGGACTGACAAAAAATTTTAAATAACAAAGAAGTTAATAGAAATGAGATTTGTGAACCATTTGGTAGTCCTGGTCCATAGACAGAAAAACAAATAAGATTCAGGGAAAAGTTCCACATGAGGTTCAAAGAACTATGTGCATATCTTTGAGATCCAGAATGCTTAAAAACAGTACATATGTAGACTCCTGAGGACTTCAAGGGACTACAAAATTGACACCAATGAACAGTGGGATGTGAACTCCTTCCAAACCATGAATAGGTTATAATAAACAATAACTAAATGGTCCAAAGAAGATAAATGATACTTGTATTCAACTGATGGGGATTATTGAAATCATTTGTTTGTTAAAACTCATAATTGTATTCTCAAATTAAAAATTATTTACTCTTACTACATGACGTAGCAGCAATGTAGTTTATTCAGCTTTGAATTTTCACTTTGTATCTTAGTCGTTTTGGGACATCAATGATGTGATTTTATTTTTATTAAGCTATATCCATATAAATGTTCATACTGTTTTATGCAGTACAGAATTATTATTATATTAAAATTATTATATATTATATATATTATTATGTATATATTATATAATTATATTATATATATTATTATGTATATATTATATAATTATAATATATATTATAATTTGCTAATATAATTATATATTTTTATATAACCTATAATTATATAATAATTATATATATAATTATATATATATATTATAATCCCCTCTACCTCCCCTCCAGCAGTCCTCAGTTTGTTTCCTGATTAAGAGTCTCTTGGGGCGCCTGGGTGGCTCAGTCATTAAGCGTCTGCCTATATATTTCTCTCTCTCTCTCTCTCTCTCTCTATATATATATATATATATATAATTATATAATGTATATATTATATTTTTATATAACCTATAATTATATAATATATATTAAAATTACTTTTCTGTGATAGCATGTATTCATACCATGATAAATTATGAGATACTCTCACTCACCCCTTCTCTTTTTTCCCATTCTCAAACGTCAACCATGACTACCTCAATCAATATGACCAAGAAGACTAAACACATGTAAATGAACCTCTTTGTGAAATTAAGAAAAATAAAAGCAAGGACCTTCTAATCATCAGCAAGAAAAAACATGTCATAAGTGTCTATAGAAAAGTCTTGTAGACGCCTTTTCCTGGCATGGGAGTTTGTTATAATTGACTGAAGTTCCTGAACGTTCTCAGTGAATATTATCATCCATTCCTTTGAACACATGTATGTCAGTGTTTCTGTGTGGGTAAGACCTACCAGTACTGAAAACTGGTAATAATCACACCTGAAATACACAAACACCTTAACCATTCGTCCTATTTTTTCCCAGACTTGGTTTATTTAAACTTGTATTTATACACCCATAGAAATAATGCAATAGAGACTCAAGGATAGAAGCCAGGAGGACCAAAAGCCTCTCCTTTACCGAACAGAACAGAACTACTATTGAAGATTACAGTTACTCAAGGGAACCAGAAGTGCCAAATAATAGGTCTTTCTTCTCCACTTCAAATGGAAAAGGACCACTGCATTAACACACAAATCTGTCTCATGACATGAAAATTAGAACTTGAAAGTCAAAAATAGATCACAATTAACTTTAAATTATTTCATATAAATAAAACACATCATTCTCTTAATTTCAAAGGACCAATAATCTCTTTTTTGCACATAAATTCCTTATGTCAGAATTCATGACAAACAAAGCTATTGGTTATTTCTCTTTTTTATTTTATTTTTATTCTTTAAAAATTGAGGCGGTCACATTGGCTTTTACCAAAAATTGTGTCCAGGGGGTATAGCTCAGGGGTAGAGCATTTGACTGCAAAAATTCTGTCCACTTGGTCTTGTTTTAAGGTGACCTAGAAGTTCTGGTTGCTTGTAAAATTTTAAAGTAGTTGTGTGTTCCTAGAAAGCATGACCCACACCTGAGACCACTTTGAGAAAACACATGTTAAATAGCTCTGTGAGAAGTCATTCTCGAAGCTCAGCAGGTAGTTTGCTAATGGGAAGAAGGGAAGCTTAAGAGCTGACCCCTTTGCTCTGCTACTGCCCTGTGTTCATGGCTCCCTGGGGCTTGAGTTAAGTGAGCTAAGAAAGAACTCTCCTATTAAAAGGGCACTACACTGTTGCTAGATTCTCCTTGGTGTCCTTAGAAATTGTCCTCCCTCTGGGTCCTTACCATGTAGTATGTTGAATATGTTTGGAACACCTGCCTTCATTATAGGAAAGGGAACAACTCAAAGTATAGTGCCCAAAGGATCATGGCGAGCTCACACTTTTTCTGGTTTGGCATTTATATCTCAGAGTGTTGACTCTGGGAGTGGGGACGAGACAACGGGCATATGCAGGTGGTGACAACACGTGCAGCCAGATGGTAGAGTTTGGGAGAATTTTCCACTGGAACTCCACTCAGCCAATCCTTAGAAATTTTGATCAGAGTTCAAGACTTTGAGAAACTGGAGGTCTAGCAAAGTCCAAGTGAGTGAGAGAAGCCTTTCAGTCAGGGCAGGCTTCTAGTCCAGCCTGATGGTAAAGCTATAATCTGTTGCACGGGCAAAGCACAGTGAGGGTTGGAGAGACCCTAAAAATTGGGAGGTATATAGTAAAGATTATTCCCGGTTTCAAACAGCAAGAATATTCCTAGATACCTGTTACTTAAAGTCTGGGATAATCTACTATAATTTCAGTTCGGGTCAACAATTATTTTAAACAGAGTGGGGCTGAGTTTTCAGGATCCTTCAAGTTTCCTTTAGGACAGCAACTGGGAACAAGGAACTAGCAGGAGCTCCTAGGGTGGAAGAACAGTGAGGCTAATTGCAAGTTCCCAATAGAGAAATCAGACTGTCCAAATTCCAAATCTAACTTAGTAGCTGAAAGAATAAAAACAATGTTGAGCATTGTGTGCAGTAGAAGAACTGATCTGAAAGGGGCCATTGGAGGTTTTTAACTGAGTATATGAAATGGAGAATGGAAACATGGTAACCAGGTGTTGTCTTGGAAAGAGAAGAGAGAAATACTAGTACCTGCAGAAGTTTCATCAAACCAGAGTGCAGATGTTTGATTCTGCGTCCAGCATTGGAGCTATGTAAGCATGACATACTACCATCTCCTCACTGCATTCTGGACCAGCTGGGATGGGCCTGGTGTCAACAAGAACTAAATAGGTGATAAAAGCAAGACAGACAACTATGTTCTATGTGGGATGGATTTGGCAGTATTTTGTTATAACAAACCAACTTGGAAAATATGCCCTTAAGATCATTTCCTGCTTTTTGGGGTCCCTGTAAGCCTGGGAACACTGTGGGTATTTTTGACCTAATAACTCTGAGAACACTGGGGTGCTCCTGACTTAATAATTGGTTGGAATAAATGAAAGCATACCCATGGGTGAAAATAAATTTCTCTAATCATGTGTGTGTTGGGAAAAATCCTAATTAAAGAGTACCTTCCATACCTTTGTTTAGTAGAAAAGTTCGGATATGTCTCATGACTCTGAGAGGTGAAAAATTGATTGTGGTTCCTCTATACTTCCTTAATAATCACTAAGGTGAAAATCAAAATCTTCTCTGCTTGGCTTTAATGAGCTGGGTACAAATTACATTACAGCTAGAATTTCAGGACTTCACTATCTTTATTTTTCCTTTTTCTACTTTCTGGCACGGTGCTGTCATCCCTAGATTTCTCTACCTGTCTGGAGTCCATGTAGGTGTCCATCTAGAAGCAAGCTTTCCATTTCATGAGCCAGTCTTCCCCAGAACAGAGACCATGTCATTAGCCTAGTCCCTCACTTGGATGTATCTATAATACATTTTGCTACCCTAGACATAACAATTCATGCATCTAAAAGTCATTCTATAAGAGACTTTTTTTTTAAAGATTGATTGATTGATTGATTGATTGATTGATTTGACAGAGACACAGCGAGAGAGGGAACACAAGCAGGGGGAGTGGGAGAGGGAGAAGCAGGCTTCCCACTGAGCAGAGAGCTCGACGTGGGCTCAATCCCAGGACCCTGGGATCATGATCTGAGCCGAAGGCAGACGCTTAATGACTGAGCCACCCAGGCGCCCCAAGAGACTCTTAATCAGGAAACAAACTGAGGGTTGCTGGAGGGGAGGAAGAGGGGATGGAGTAACTGGGTGATGGGCATGAAGGAGGGCACGTGATGTAATGAGCACTGGGTATTATGAGACTGATGAATCACTGAAATTTATGTCTGAAACTAATAATACACTATAGTTAATTAATTGAATTTAAATTAAAAAAAAATGGGGGAAAAAAGTCATTCCAGCCTATCAACCTCCATTCCTATTCCATATATCACATAAAGGGAAAACTTCAAGACCTTCTTACCATTGACGTTGGTAGTTCTGAATAGTTGCACTTATGTTGTTCTAGACCTTTATTCCATGCATCTCAATTCTTCCAGTCTGTGGCCTCATTGCTCTTCCATTTGTTTTGCAAATTGCTTTTTTGGGGGATTTGAAGATTAATATTCACTTTGTAGCTAAGATATTGGCTTTCTACAGATGAACATTCAGGTTTTTTATTTGATTACTCAATATTAGGATCTCTTGGGACTTTCCATGTTGACACAATCTCGAGATCTACTACCTTGAGAATTTCCTCGGTGGGGAGCACTTTTACCTACTTCTACTTGGGGCTAAATAATGAATGAGATCTAGACTGAGTCTTGCAGCCAAAAAATAAATAAAAAATATCTGGTCACCTGTGTACATTAAACTGTATCTGGTCCCTGTCTGAATTGGGTAAGATCAAGATCAAAGTATATCACTGGAGTCATCTCCAGTTTCCAATAGCACTTCACCTATTAGAACAAGATTCCTGCCACAAAATCACATTCTTACTGCTGAGGATGCAGGCATCTTATATGTGTCTTATTCTCTTCTTCTGTCAGGAGATTGGGTTTGGCTACCCATTAGCCAAGCCATTGATGTCTGGAGTATTATAGAATCCCAAGATGTTTCCTTAGCCAGTTTGCTTTAATATAACCCAGTCGATGTAAACATATGCCACAGACCTATCTAAAAATAGCATCACTTTTATGGTCTTTTTTGTTTGTTTGTTTGTTTGTTTGTCTGTTTTGCTGAGTGAAAAGTTGACTGCAGTTTGGCACAAGATTGGAGCAATCTGTGGTCCCTGATAGTAAAATCAAGTCTTGTTTCTCACACCTATCTCTGGATTCTCGCTACTGGTCTCACATAAAAGACTCAGCTGCCCATGTGGACACTGCAGTGGAGTAACTCAGGGACACATGAGTTCATCTTGAAGAAGAATGGTTTTCCAGGACCTCTCGTTCAACTAACCTATCCTCTTCCTCTTTTACACCACATTGTCTTGCTGGAGCAAATCAGTCTGATGGCAGAGTTTTAAGGCAGTTTTACTGTTCTGGAGAAAGGAAAGTCCTCTCAACTCAGAACTGGGTAATCATAATAAGATTACTAGTAGCCATCTTTTTTAATTGCTTCACTATTCCTTTACACCAGAGGCCAGTTCATTGAGGCAGGGAAGCTGTTCCCAAGTGCCAGGCAATGGGATTATGCTCTCGTGGGTAGACAGGAGAGGGGAGCGGCACAGCAGCTGAGGGGCTTCTCCTGGGGAAAAGTGTAATTTAGGACACGTGGATTGAGTCCCACCTCTTCGATTTTCAAGTTCTGTAATAGTATGCCAGGCACTTAACTATCTCTGAGACTAGCCTATTCAACACCAAAGCAGGGGAATTTACGCAAAGAGATAATGGACGGAAGTGCTTTGTAACTATAGATAAATGTGAAATTTTCACTATCACATAAGCACTGCACAAGCTGCCATGATAGACTCAAAGGTTAAGATATATCCCCTAACAGAACATTTTATATCTAATGGGGAAAGGTGTGTAAGTTAAGGGCACACACAGAACTGGGTTAAAGCCTGGCTTTATTCCTTGGGGCTAATGCCCTCAATCTCCAAGCTCTCTGTGCCAGTATAATGCAATACATCTAACAAAGTTAGGTCAAGAACACAGAAGGCTCAATAGGTTATAAATAAACTGAAGAGATAAAAATGCATAATTTTTACTGTCCGATGCTAAAAAAATTAAATAATAAATAAGCGTGAGTATGGCAACTCCAAAAAATAATCTATGATAGTCATTTTACATATATTTGCAAAACTTACATGATGCCTTAAAATAAGAAAAATTAATCAATGTTTTATTTATAATATAATTTATCTATAATAGGTAATACAGGATGCCCCCATTATCCGAAGGTAGAGCATTCCTATAAAACTTTCTATAAGCTAAAATTGTGTAAAGCAAAGAGTCCCCCTCTTTCCAAAAGTTCGAGTAACGCCACTTCACTTTGATGAGAGACCTACTTTAGTACCCGTTTTCATTAACTGAAGGAAATCTGAAAAGGATTTCAGCTTTTAGGAGAAAAGCTGTTACTACACTAATGTAGGTCTCTCCTAAAAGTGAAGTGGCATAAGGCGAACTTTTGGAAAGCAGGGAGTTCTGTATTTCTTTAGTGTTTACAGTGTTAACCCATTTATTCTTCAAAATAAGTCTTTATTTTAGGGGATGTTACTATCCCCACTTACAGATAAGAATGTAGACAACTAGGAGACATAAATTGCCAAGAACATAAAGTAACTAATTAGTTGGGACCATATTCAATTCCTGGCAAGATTAGCGTCACAGCTCAAGGGGTGCTGTCTCTCTCTGTTGGGAAACAATAGTTCAACAGTTATCCAGGGGTCTGTGGTGTTTCTGCATGTCTCGCAAGTAAGGCGTTAAAAGTCCTTTTTTCCAGACTTCCTTTTCAAAGGTGTTAGTACAGTGAGCATCCTTGGAAGATAAAAATACTATTTTCCTCCAGAGCAGAGGGCATTTGGTTGCAGTTTTGAAAAACAAGCGTCTCCATCTATAGCAAAGAGTGGGCATGCTTTCTATTCATTAGAAAAGATTGCTCTCCCTAAGCTGAGGATCCATCTGCTTTAATGCCATTCACTCTATGTGCAGGTGTCATCGGCCCCTTTACATCACCTTATAGTACCTGGTTCTCAGGGAACAGATACAAAAAAGCTAATGTTCTGGCTACTGCTATTGCCATGAATAATAAATCATCCCTCTTCTGTGAAAAAGGAGACTCCTGTCTTCTGCCGGCACCACGAAATGGTGGCTGGCTAACTCAGAGGCTTCACAGTTCCTGACATGCTCAGAATCATAGTAATAATTACAATATTGCTGCAATTGTCTTTAGATGTTGGTACATAGATTTCAAAAGTGCTTTTGTATGTTAGGAGTTTGTTTGAAGCATCATCAAGTAATTGCTGGATATGTCGCCTTTAAAAAATCTATGTATGTTAGCTTAGCAGAAGATGCTTTTAAAGTTACTTTGCAATTATTTTGTCACAGGCTACTCTAGACCTGATGCCTTGTCTTAATTAATCATCTAGTGGTATTTAATAGAAGGTCACCACATGTTATTTTAGATTGGGAGAGATGACAAAAAGTTTCAGACACAGGATGTGAAGGAAGCATATTTTTAACAATGTGTCCAAAAATAACATCAAAAACATTTTATTGTCAGTCTTCCTTGCCCTTAGATAGTCAGGCACCATTTAAAGAATATCACGTGCCCTCCACCCAAGGGAGCAAGGGTTGGGGTGCAGGCCAAGGTTTAATTTGATTTGACAAGGCTGTTGACTTTTTTAGTCTGTTGGAAGATAGTCAAAAGTAATGTAAAGAATGACCCTGGCTATTTTATTTTTTTTACTGAAATTTTAAAAGGTGATATACATCCTTCAAATACAAGTACATCCCATGCATATGCTCAGTAAAAAGAACTTTGTAACAAATCATGTGACTAAGTTTGGACAAATATTGTTGAGGGTTGACTAATATCCTAGAAACTTCAACCAGATTAAATAAATGCAATCTCCTTATAAGAACCACAGTCCCTAGAGCAAGACAAAATTGAGCTCATTATGTAGAAACCTGTTACGACACTCTGGTAATAAGAAAAGTGATACCTCCCATTTGTAGAGCTCCTTATAATTTTCGAACAGATTTGCACATGTTCATTATTTGCTTTTTATGATACCAATTATACAACCTCATATGGTGTTTGGAGACCAGAGTCACACAACTAATAAACATTGATTAGCCTTAGGACAAGCATTCAGGGATTCTGCCTCAACCCCTTTTCAATATCCTATACTATATTTTATAACAAAGTCATCATTGCAATTTTGCTATTCAAATATGCTCTAAATACTTTGCAAACATAGAGATCAGCATATGTGGACCTATGGATCAATGAAGAAGAAGAAAGAGGAGGAGACTGAGGAGGAAGAAAAGGTGGAAGAAGGACAACGAAGAGAGGAAAAGAAGATTAATGACACCAGGAAAACAAGTTATCCCTCTCTATACCCAAACAAAAGCATTAGATTTGACATAGTGTTTCACTATGGTCCCCTCACTAGATATTATGTATTTTCAGTTCAACTTCCTAAGTCCCTTAGATTGACTGTTTCACTGCCATCATCTCTAATACCCATTGTTTGGACCATGCCTAACCTCCTAACCAGGATCCTGCCTCCAGCTTCTCCCTTTCCATTCAGACATTTCTCCTCCTGCCACAGAGTTCTCTTCTCTCAGTTATGATTGAGTCACTCTTCTCTCAGCCTTGTGTTTGCTGCTGGGAAAACCCAAGTTCCGCTCTGGAGAGGGGTTGGGGTGGTGGGCTGACACATAAACAGAGGTTTGCAATGCAGTATTGTAAATGCTACACTCACAGTCCCAGCACACTGCTTTGGGAACACTCCCCTTTGTAGAGGAGAGACAAGGAAGGCGCTATGCATACAGGATATGGGAACTGGTTCACTGAAGAATAAGAAAAGTTTGCCAGATAGAAAAAGAAAAATCATACCAGGGAGAGAGTGCTCTATGCATGGTCCTCAGCAGCCAGAAGAAGTGTGGTGTATCCCAAGCACACAGATGTGCACATGGGATAAACTAATAATGAGAGAAAACAGTACTAATTGCTGGTACCGAGCTAAACATCCTATATGTGTTAACTCATTTAATCAAGGCAACAATGCTACTAAGTATATATCATTATTGTCATTTCAGAGATGAGAAAACAGAAATTAAGAGGCCAAATAAATTATCCGAGGCCACAGAGCCAACAAGCGTCAGAGCAGGATTGGAGCACTTGAGGCTTGATTCTAGAATCTGGACACTTAATCCTCAAACTGTAAGATAGATTGAGAACTGGCAGTAGAGGTTTTTTCATGATGTAGTAAGGATTCAAGGATTTAGCCACAAAAGTGAGAACCGGGTTGCTTTTATTTATTTTTTTGAGAATTAATTTTTTATTTGATTTTTTTCAATTTCTTTTTTTATTTATTATTATGTTCAATTAATTAGTTCAATTATAGAACATCATTAGTTTTTGATGTCATGTTCAATGATTCATTAGGTGTGTATAAAACCCAGTGCTCATCCCAGCACATGCCCTCCTTACTACCCATCACCCTGTTACCCCATCCCCTCACCGTCCTCCCTTCTGTAACCCTCCGTTTGTTTCCCGGAGTCCTGAGCATCTCATGGTTTATCTCCCTCTCTGATTTCTTCCCGTTCAGTTTTCCCTCCCTTCCCCTGTGGGCCCCCTGGGTATTCCTTATGTTCCACATATGAGTGAGAGCACATGATGATTTTCTTAGCAAGCTACCTCTGGCAGGTGTGTAGGTGGCGGATCCCTGAAGAAATGCTGAGTGGTGGAGGTCTTGTTATAAGGAAGTCAGAGACAAATAATGATACGGGCCTCATGAGACTCATTGGTGGAAATGGAATGGAGGTTGCTGACTCAACACATACGTTGGAAACAAAATCAGAACAACCTGGGCAGCAAATGGATATGGATAATGACGAAGGGAAAGTCAGGAAGGGCTTCCAGGGTCTGGTATGCGTGGCATTGTGAGAGATAGAAGCCTTTACGTGTCATGAGAAAGAATTGAGCAAGTCAAGATTGAGAAGAATAAATGTTGAGGTGTTAGCGGGACGTTCACGTGGAAATTCACAGGGTGGATGGGGCACTCTATTTACTTATTTATTAAGTAGGTTGGGAATTTTGAAAATTATTGCTATGGGAATATTATCCTGCTTGAGGGACTTGTACTCCTCCAGGTCAAAACTGCATGTTTTTACCAACGTGGTGGGGTCCTGCGGCAAGTGGTGAAGAGCAAATTCCTTGGAACCAGACTGTCCGTGAGTGAGAACATTGGCTCTACCACTTACCAGTTTCCTCATTCAAACAGGAGAATTGGTATCGGAGAGCACCGTCTTCAAATCAGCAGACCTGGTTTTGAAAACTAGACATGTCACTTTTAGCTGCCATTTACTGTTTTTGAGCCACGCTGTTCTCTGTCATTAAATAGACATGGTAACATATACCTGGTTCATCTGGGGATTAAATAAACTAAGATAGATAAAGTTAATGGCATTTAGCAATCACTCAATAAATGTCATCCAGTGACTACAGGCATGCTAATAAGTAAGGTTTGCAAAATACGTGGCGCAATGTGGCTACTAAACTGCTCTTACTAATTACTAATCATAATGTGGATTACATTGCAATAAAAATATTTACATAGAGAATCCTTCTGTCTGGAAAGTTCTCTCTTTCTCTATCCCTCTGATATTATGTGTCCTTCAAAGAGGAAATATTTCCAGTGCAACATCTGCAAGTCCTTCTTCAATCTTCCTAGTTAGAAGAATGTGCTTTCTCTTTTGCAGTCCCAGAGCAATTTAATAACACTTTTGTTACCACAATAGGCTAACTTATAATTATGTATGTGCTTAGAGGGTCCTCTAATTGATTCTGAGCTCCAAAAATATAAGGGTCATGCCTTATTCATCTTTGATTCTCCAACCACAGGGAGGACAGTGCTCAGTAAATGTTAAATTGGATAGGTTGAATTCCTCAGATATAACCAGCTGCTCTAACTTGATCTCACTGAGAAAACTGCTCACAGCATATTAAAAAACAACAGGAATATTGCAGTGGCTTGATTTAGATCACCGTAACAGATGTGTGAATGAGTCTCACGATGTGCTAGCTGTATGCATGGGGGGGTATTTTATTTTTTGTAATGCATGCATTTGCATACAGAAAAATTAAGAGTTCCTCTTGTTTATATCCATTCTAGAGAAACAAATGCCTTTTGTTTAGCTCAACTGGCAATATGTTGATATTTTTCAAGTCTGCATTTATCATTAAACCAGCCCAAGGAAATTAAAGGTCAATGCCAGCTCTTGGCTATAAACATTTATAAAATCTAGAATGTTAATTAGCTACTGTATTGGGAATTTGTGTCATTTACCTATAGAAAAGAAAAAAGCTGATATGTATTTTATTTTATGCTCTTATTTGCAAGCTTGTATGTATGTAAGGGTAGTAAATGTGCTAATTACTTAAGGAGGTACATTGAATACATTTTTAAAAATTATGTTTGTTATCTAATGTTTATATTCTATGACATTTTCTTTTTATTTTATTTTTTAAAAAGATCAACTACAGGGGTGCCTGAGTGACTCAGTCAGTTGAGCATCCGACTCTTAGTTTCAACTCAGGTCACAATCTCAGAGTCATGAGATTGAGCCCCATGGTAGGCTCCACACTCATCCAGGAGTCTGCTTGAGATTCTCTCTCTCCCTCTGCCTGCCCCCACTTGCACGCACACATGCACATGCACGTGCTCTCTCACTCTCTCAAGTAAATAAATAAATCTTTTTTAAAAAAAGATCAACTGCAATATTACAGTTGGCATTATAGTTCCTCCAAATGACCAGCTCCAGTCCTATTTTCCTCTTCCTTATCCAAGGGTGTTCAGTAAAATTTTCCAATTTACATGTTCATCTGCACACACATACGTACACACATACACTCAGGACCAACTCGGTGTTGTTTGCACAATACTGAAAGAGTGTGTATCAGGACGCATTCTTATCCCAGCTGTGGGAACTTGAAAATGTTTCTTATTCTCCGAATTTTTCTCATCTGCGAAGCGGGGCAATCATACTTACAACTCACATAATAAGCACTCGGTAAATGTCAGTTCCCCTTTAAACATATTATTCAACAATTTTTTTTTTCTTTTTAGAGAGAGAAAAGAGCGTGAGGGGAGGTGGAGGGGGGTGAAAAGGGAGAGGGAGAGAATCAAGCAGGATTCATACCCAGCAGAGAACCAAGGTGGGGCTTGAACTCACGACCTGGAGATCATGACCTGAGCCAAAATCAAGCATTAGAGGCTTAAATGACTAAGCCACCCAGGTACTCCTTGATTTTTTTTTTTTTTTTTATTCAACTTTAGTTGTGGAGTCCTTTCAATGATAATATCAAGGGAATAAAAAAACTAATGCTTTCATTTTAATTTATGTTTCCTGTTCTCTCAATACATTGTATTTTATTTACTTATGCTCACTTTCATGGGCATTTAGGAGTTTTCATTTAAAAAAAATATTTTTAGAAACAATGTTGCAATGATCATCACTTTATAGGCTTTCTTAAGCAAATATGTAAGAGCTTCTCTTGGTTAATGATGAAGATGAGAAATCACCATGATATAAGGGATACATATGTTCATCTAGGTAGTACCAAATCATTTCCAAAGCGGTTCTAATTAGACTTCAGTCAGCCATGAGTGAGTTTCTATTTCCCTACATATTGTCATTGTATGATATTATTTTTAACTTTTGCCAGTCAGAAGGCATAATACCAGTGTATAATGGTATTCAGTTGTTTTAATTTGAATGTCCTGTTTAGTCTTTAGGTTGGGTATGTTTTCATATATTTATTGGTCCCTTGGATTTTCCTTTTGTGAATTTCCTGCACACATCATATATTTTTTATTCTATTGTATAGTAATGAAGATGGTTCTGGAGGTAATTTTTTTTTTTCCTGTGCACCAGCAACCTACAAATGTCCTGTGAGATTTGGCTTTGCAGTCCAAAAAAAAAAAAAAAATTACTAATTTCAGTGTCTAAGCTATGTTTTATATTTGTTTCTCACTTTCAGAACCAATATGTAAATTAACTGTGGAAGACTTATCTGTGACCACAAATTAGAATGGAAATATGCATGCTAAGGTTGGGAGATTCAAAGAGATATGGTGGAGCTGGTGTCCTCATCTGGAATATGGAAAGTCTGGGAATATCATGTACTGTTGTCAGGATAGAACTGTAGACATAAGCATGTTGCTTGAATTTGCAGAATTAACCAGAGAGGAAGTGAATATAGTGCAATATTAGGAGGAGGAGGAGGACGGCATACAAAAAAGTAAGATGACATACATGAAAGAAATAGTCATCCATCATAATAAAAATTTAATAGGAAACATCAAATGTTAATAATTAAAATAGCATACTCATATTATTTTGAGATACATACTGGGAATGTGGTAGTTTGGAGGAAGGGGTCTTGCTTTTCATTATTTGCATTCTGTATATTGTTGGACATTACATGCATGTGCATGAACTGTTTTATTTTTTTAATGTAGCCTGAAATAAAACGTAGAAGATAGAGGAGTCATCATATATCACCAAATTTAATGGGGTAAGTTAATTTTCGTACAAGTAAATGTAGAGAGAGCTTATACTGGCATGAGAGGTAAGAGTTCGCTAAGTGATCTTGTAATGAGTCTGTCTTCTATTGCATTTTGACTGAGCAAGGGGTCATCTTATTAAAATGGGCAAACTTTGTGATATTGTTCATACAGGATTTGCAAGATGGACCCCCAAAGGTCTGGGAGAGGAGAGATCTGCAGACACTTTTGAGATAGTCTCTAGTTTGGATGCTGTATAAGACTATGAAGGAATTGTTTGGAAAAATTGTCACAGAATGAGTGTTTTAGGAGACTACCACCCCAGAAAGTGAGTTACTCTCATACACGTGCAGCATGATTTGTATGGATCCAGCAACTCTGACTATTTTCAAAAAAAACTAGGAAGCTAGGTTTCTACCTAGGAGCACCTAATAAACTAAAAGCAATAAACATTATAACCATGCTGATATCCCTTTACATTCTCTGGTCCCCATTACCCTCATTTCCATTTATTCTACCAAAGAAAACAAGAAGAAAATAATCTTTGTGAAGATTAAATGAGGCATTGTAAGGTGTTTTAAAACAGTAAAAGTCAATATACACGTAGGGTAGCAAGCTGAATTCCCCTGAATTCCTCTGAACAATCAAGTCAAATCAAGGCCTCTTGACAGGACATATTATTTGAAATAAATGAATGTGATATCCCACCAAAGGTTTATGGAGTTAGTCGCTTGTAGCTTCCTCTCTATCACCCATCAACATTTCAATACAATTAGCTTCTGGGAGAAAAACTCATATTTTCTATAAAACCCCATGATGGAGTTGAAGGGGGATGGAATAAGAAAAGGGGAAGGTGTTTCCCTGCTGTTTCTAGGAAAGCTCTCTCTATTCAACCCAAATTCACTTTTTTAAGTGAAAACAAACACTTTTCAACACCATTTAAAGCCGTAATTTCCTGAATGCCTCTGGCTTTTTTGGGCAGGTCTGGCTTGTGAACCTAACTGATGGCGAGATTGTGCACATCCAGCCAGCAGACCACCCAACTGGTCTTAGCAGTCCCTGCCAGGGTATTAATATGGCTTCTAATTGCTCTCAGCTGGGAATTTAGTTCACTCCAACAGATGGGGTAGTCACCAGGGAAACCTGGCCATCTGCTCTGTGGCCCAACAGAACCATCAGAAGAAGCAGGACCAGATCACAGGCTAGGTCAAGGGGTTCTTGAATACATAACCTCGTTAGCTCTTGGAGATTATGTCTAAATTCCCACACACAATGGGGGAAAATGTATTTTAAACAACTCTTACTACTACACAGTTTAAAATAGTGAATCATTCTCAAGTGGATTTCAAGATTTTAGAATATATTTATACTTTTAAAAATTAAGAAGAAAAGTAAGGATAGAATATTTCCAAGTTGGTGAGATAGACCTTTAAAAGGTTGTTAATCAAGCCTCTTTGGTTAATAAACTGTCTTTACTGAGTTTTTTTTTTTTTTTAATATCTTCTCATACTGTAAGTTCTGAGAGGTTTTGTTTTTTGTTTTTTTGTGGGGTTTTCTGGGTTTTTTTTGTTTTGTAATGCCAGTGTCTGATTTAAGCTTTGATTGCCAAGGCATCCATTTCAAAGAGGGAGCCACTTCATAGATGCTGACCTGGAATAAATAAATCGCATTCAAAGGCTAGAAAAGAGCCAGCCCACCCCACCCCCGCCCCGCCAGTCTCCCTTATTTTAAAGATTTTGGTTGGTTTCAATAACTGATCACACGTGATTATTCTCTTCCCACACTTTAAACTCTTGCTCTTATATTTTGTTAAAAAGGCAAAATTCAACTAAGTTTGAAGACTAATTGGCTTTATTCAATGATTCATGAACTGGGGCAGCACCCCATCCAGGAAGTAAAGGGATGCTCTCAGGAACTGTACAAAATGGAAGGTTTTTGCAGGCAATAACACTGGGGCAAGAAGTTATGAGAAAAAGATAAGAAAGGATTGTTACAGTTCAAGACATCTTCTTTTGGAGGGGGAAGGGAACAACGTGGTAGATTTTGTTTGTTTGTTTGATGGTTTGTTTGTTTGTTATTATTATTATTTTATCATGCATATTATGTCACCAGTGCTGATCCAAACATTTCAACCTGGAAGAGGTTGAAACCCTAATTAAGTCTTGGTTTGCCATACTGGGGGGCAAATGACTCCACCCTCCCACCCCCCACCCCCCCACCCCCCCGGGCTTGTTGTTTCTTTACTAACAGTGTTAAATCCTCAGATTAAGAGTGAGTCCACAGTGGGGCGCCTGGGTGGCTCAATCGTTAAGCATCTGCCTTCGGCTCAGGTCATGATCCCAGGGTCCTGGGAGCAAGTCCCACATCAGGCTCCCTGCTGGGCAGGAAGCCTGCTTCTCCCTCTCCCACTCCCCCTGCTTTTGTTCCCTCTCTTGCTGTGTCTCCCTCTGTCAAATAAATAAAATCTTTAAAAAAAAAAAAGGAGTGAGCCCACAAAACCTTAGGCCTCCACCCTCGACTCCAATAAAAGCAGAACCCCAGGCCCATGCCCTCTCACTCCTTCCCTCCCAGCTACTGCGCTGTGTGACCCTGCGCGTGCCCTGTGATTTCTAGACTTGTAAGTAATAAACCTCATCTTTTTTAGTTTCTTAATGTCTTTGCTGAGGAAGTCTTGTCATCCTAAGAACCATGAAGGTGGGTCCAGCCACCACATTGGTTATCAGTAGGCTGAGACTGGCACAGGACACTTCTATGGATACTCAATTTCTGATGCAAGTTCCCTGGGGTTTGACCCAAGAGAAAGGCTACTTACAGGAAAGTAGGAGACTGTGTCCTGTCCGGCCTAAATTAGCTATGAAATCATTCAGGTTACTCACAGACTACATTTCTTGTTACCCAAATTAGAGGTAATTGGCACATTAACTCTCTGCAATGGTTTTCTTTTACTTCATTTGATAAAGATGATATGGCACCCTCAAAACATGCTTATGATAGAATAATTCAAATGCTTCGATACAATAAATGGTGAGAGGCAAAATGAAAAACTGGCTATGCTTTAGTTTCAACGATGCAAAACTATTTGTGCCCCCTGCTGATGAAACTGTCGACATAATGTGTTAACAAGGTATATCATTCAACTTCAGCTGGCTTCTGGAACTAGACTGGGCACACCGGGTAAGAAGCAAGGGTACTGCTTGGGCAGCAGGCTGTGCCTACAGTAGAGAAGCAATAATCAGAGATCCCTAACTGAGGGTAGGACAAACACATGCTTATAAATGTGTAAAGTAAGTAATAAAGATGAGCCATGATTATTAATATTTAGAGTGAAAAGGAGAGCATGTTATTTCAATGCATAATTTTCAGGAAGAAAAAAATAAAAAGGAAAACCAAACTCACTGAACTGATTTACTTATAACTTTACATCTTTGCCAATCAAATTAGACTGATTACATTACTACTCTGATGATTTAACATGATGGAATAAAATGCATTATTCCATCCATCATTTCTCACCCTGTAAATAACACTCTAAAACATATAGACACAACGTTAATCACACTTGATATTGAAGGCAATTTGTATTCAGATACGCCTGAGTACGCCACAAAGAATTTATCTTTCATCCAGTGGCCTGGATCCGCCTGCAGCCCTGGTCTGTAACCTTGAAGGTACAAAAGGCATCTTTCAGATACTCGCTAGGACATGAGAAGTCACAGAAGCATTTTGCTGAACTTGTCTCTGAGTGAAATCACTTCTTACCACTGTACTCTGGCTACCTTGGTCCAGGCCATTGCTTAAATTACTGTAAAAGGCTCTACTTCTCTCCCTGTGTTCATCCTTGGTCTCTCATCTCACACAGATGTCAAGAATGATCTTTTAAAAACATAGACCAAAGGGCTCTAGATGAGATTCTATGAATTGACTCTTCCACTAAATACTATTAACCATATAGATAAAATACTTGTTAATCACCCTAAAGTCTTGGAAGAGCTAAAAAGATAATGAAAACCTGCCAGGCTGAATTTTGGAGAACCCAGGGAGGTAACCAAACTATTGGAACATCAAAGATACGTAAATGGGGGCTTCCACATGTCACATGCTTGAACTGAGAATTGCATGTTTTACTGGGGTTGTGAGAACAGAATTCCAAGTACAGTGACGGTTCAACAGGACAATCTCAAAGCCTCTCTTCCCATATTAAGTGGAGAACAAGTCCATCAGCTATAATGACACAGGTTCTACAGGGCAAAAACTTCAGGAAGGAAAGGGGGCATTCCAGGACACTGCAGGGTAAATTTTGTCCCCTCAAAACGCAGTATACAACAAGCGAAAGCCATAGAAAACAGCTTCGCTGCAAATCCAAAAGGCTTCACCCTCAGGATAAAGGCAAACCTGAATGCAATGATCCTATTCTTAGTCCAGACAACTGTAGATAAGGTTGCTGTCATGCTGAGCAAAGCAAAGGAATAAGAGAAAATGAAGAGAATAATTATTGTCCCTGAGTAATTGAATCTACAGACCAGCCCTCATGTGCATTGCGTGAGTATCTGGGTGGGTCTGGAAACATCAAGTCATAACCTCACTTTGTCGCGGTCTCCAAATGGTGTTGTCCCCCGGCACCTAGCAGAAGCAAACACAGCAGAGGCACCGCTGGAGGAGGGCAATGACCCCCAGGCTTCATGAAAACTCCAAAAATATGGTAGCCAGGCACATGAAGAAGAACACAAGAATAGCAAGAAACAGTGCAACCAACAGAACACGCAGACTTCAGATATTGGAATGTATAGATACGCACAGTGAAGCAATAATGGTGTGGTTGATTGATTGCATCAGTGGACCAAATTATTCTCCACTTCCTATTTCCATGTTTGTTTGTTTGTTTTTTGCTGCTTTACAGTTCCTATCTTAAATAGTGGAGTCTATTCCCCTGCCCCTTGAATCTGGGCTGGCTCTGTGGCTTTGCTTTGTCTAACAGAATGCATTAGAAGGGATGCGTGACAGTTTCAAAACTAAACCCCAATACTCTGTGTGTATCGGCTATTCTCCTTGCTCTCTGTGATCACCGTGAGAATAGACATTACTGAACCCGCTGGAAAATGAGTTACATGGACACATCCAGACACACCACACTCAATGCCATCTGAGATCATCCCAAAACTAGCCAAACCACAAATAGGAAAGCAAGCCCACGCCAGACCAGAACAAACAAACAAACAAAAACAAAAAAAACAAACAAAAAAAACGCCACACTGAACCCAGCCTAAAACACCAACACTCAGACACGGTTGCTAAATAAGCACTACTCCAGTTATACATTTCTTATCTCTCAGTTCCTAATTTAGCCCTCCAAAACTACTCACAATCCTTTTAGGCAGTTACCCTCATAGTGAAAGCTCTCACTACAGAGGGCGTTCTGCAGAGGCCGTTGTAGAGGACAATGTTAAGCTTTCCCAGTAGAGGGCGCTGGAGGGACATTTCAGGAGGAAGAGGCGAGGCTTCCTGATTCTGAGGGTTTCATGGTCGCTCGTCAGCGCGGACGTGAGGACGGGTCCAGAACACCCAGTCCGTCATCACCCTCACAGCCCTGACCTGGCACAGTGATCACTTCATGTGTCCCTTCCAACAAGGGACACTGGGTACTCCAAGCCTGCTACACTCAACGGTGTCCCCACTCTGTCTTAAGAAGTCCTTCTCTTTTCTGGTATCTTAAAGATGTGCTATTATTTTTTGAATTATGTGTATAAATGAGTATGTATGTGTTTAATCCATGTAGAATTTATCTTGGCATGTAATATGACTTAATTATGTTGTTACTGCATAGGGAAAAGCACATTTATCCAAACACTATATATATAAATAAACGACAGTCTGCCCTTTTCCCAAGGGTATGTCTGGCAGATTTGAAGTGACCATAAATGCTTGAGTTCTGTCTCTAGGCTCTGTAGCTGTCCACATAGATCTATCACTTTGCAAACACCACCACACTGCCCTGAATCACACAGCTTCACAGATCTTTGTGTTTGGGAATGCAAGTTCATTATTTCTTTATTTTCCCCTTTCCTCTAGAATTATCAAAGCATATTTAAACCTTAGTTTTTAATATAAACTTTTAAACGCACTTGATAAATTAGATGTCACAGCATATTGAGACTTTTATTGAAACTCGTTTCAAACATATTGATTAATAAAAGGAGAATGACATTTTTGTAAAATTGAGTAATTCAACAAAATTCCGTGTCGCTTCATTTAAGGGTTAAGTTTCTGCAAGCGTGTGTGTTTGGCCTGGTTTAGATCCTGTGCCATCTTTGGGGTACAGCATGCAAGGCCACATGGTTGGTAACCCCACTTGAATCCAATTGCTTGTGGATGGACTGCACTTCCCCAAGAATTTGTTATGGAGAAAGCAAAAAAAAAAAATGTCTCTAAAAATCCTTCTCCAACATTCCTTTATATATTTCCCCCTATACTCCAAAGCTTTTATTTCATTATAGTCTCTTTCATGTGAATTATGACAATGGGATTTATTAAATTTACAAATGCTACTATTATTATTTATCAACTTCTTAACATGGTACAAACACTATGTAAAATGTTTCAAATGCATTTGCTCATTCAGTCTCCCAAATTATGAAATCTCCCATTATGAAAAAGGATTGATGGCCAACCATACGCAGTAGAGCAGACTGATTCTTGTTAAAATATTGAAATTCTTCCATTACATCTGGGAAGTAGCTACTTCCCTAGTGTCCTGTCCTTCCCTGCCCAGCCATCCCCCATGTGTTTTTCCTGTTAGCACTCCTCAGAGCTCCCTGAAATCCAGCAAAAAAGAGGAAATGCCTGGCCCAGGTGGGGCTCCAGTTATCTGCACTATGCTATAATCAGCATCCTTTCTGGGCGCTCAGTGCCTCTGTTGTACCAGTCATTAATATTTTGAGTATCAACCATGGAAAAGGGTATTTCTCCTAACTTACAAAGGAGAAAGTTCAAGTTTAGAAAGGTAAATAGTACGTTCCTAGTCTACAGTTTTTAGGTATCAGACATAGAACTCAACCCAACCCCATGGAATGAGATTCCACAGATCATTAGATAAAAATTGCAATCAGTTATGCAAACAGAGTTGGCAGCCCCCATCTCACTGTCCTTTGAACAAATGCCCCCCACCCCCATCACAAACAACATCGGGAGAAATCTTAGACTATTGGTTCTGGAGTTTCAAGCGTCAGTTTCTTAGACCCTCCATTTTTCAGTGTGTGTAGATACAACCATAAAATCTAATACACAGTCAAATTATTTATAAATTTCAGCAGCTTTCAAATCCATCTGTTTACTGATGTCTTTTGACACTATAAATCATTTTGTCCAACATAGGAAAAACAGGATTCATCAGCCATGTGTCAGAATTCCTTTATGTTTCCATATTTTTTTCCCTGAATGAAATCTATCACCTTTAAAGTCAAAGCTGGCTACAGGGAGATGAGGAAAACATTGTCTCAGCACCTAAGAACACTATTTTCCAATAATAACCAAATGATTGTGAAACAAAAAGAAGTGGAAAATTGTACATTTAAAAGTATTTGAAACAATTATTTTTGGCTATATTTTACTTCAT
The DNA here is from genome assembly GCF_964656455.1 of Halichoerus grypus. Lineage (NCBI taxonomy): Eukaryota > Metazoa > Chordata > Mammalia > Carnivora > Phocidae > Halichoerus > Halichoerus grypus. The sequence goes on from NC_135714.1 coordinate 8,840,112, forward strand.
ACAATGAATGCTTAATAATCTTTTCTAATAATCCAGTGCATGTAAAGATGGTTATAGCAAGATAATTATACTGGCTGCATTACTAAAACCAAACATCCAATAATAGAACAATTATTACACAAAAAAACCATATAAATACTAGATTAAGTATTATGCAGTTATTTAAAATTATGATTGTAAAACTAAGTAATAACCTGTAAAATTATTATAATGGTAAGCATACAAACTTGAATAAAAAAAACATAGGTATATTCTTATTTTGGGAAACGTAATTTTTTTCTTCCATTTTCTCTTATTTAATTAATGTGTCTATGACACAGCCATAACCAGATTATTTCTAAATCCTGCCAATATTTAATTCCATTTGTGTTCTAATTGCCTTTCCTTATATCAATTATTCTGTATCTGTTTAGGTAAAAGACTATATGTGTGACGTTTGGAAGCTGCAGTTAGTGATGGTTGGTAGGATATGTGAGCATAGTTAGTCTTGTGAAAGAAAATAAAGGCATTATATAGAAAGTGAGGTTATCTTGTAGCAGTTTTGTGTCTGATGCTCAAAATTGTCCCGCAGACCTAGGCATGTCTTGATCCTTTTCCAAATTTGCTTATGAAAGACATATTTAGATTCCATGAACTAATACTATGATCTTCCTGATAGAAGCCTAGTGGAAGGCAATGTGAGTACAGAAGACTGAGGAGGATAGAAGTCATAAGAGGTGGGGCCAGAGTTACAGGACCATCACATTTTGGGAAGCTGTGAGGTCATGGCAATCAAGTAAATATAAATTTAAATACTTCCCTTTTCTTTATCATTATAAAATGCATTAATAACACTGGCAGTTACTTACAAATTAGTATTTCTATTTTAGAAAGTAACTAACTAAATATATATGTAATTTGGAGAGGTATGCTTATGTCCTTTGAAGCATAATTGTTATTTCTGGATAATGCTTTTCCATATATTAGATTATTTTCTTAGGTAACATATCCTAAGTAGAAAATTGTAACAATTCAGGCAAGAAAGAAAAGTAGTTGAGCTCAAAACGGGCAGCAGAAGGGTGAAAAGTCTTTTAATTCTGGATAGATGTGAATGATGGAGCCCACAGAATGTGATGAGAGACTGAATGTGGGGATAAAGACAGGAGTCAGAAATGATACCGAGATGTTCAGTCTCAAACACTGCAATAATGGAGTTGCCCTCGACTGAGACACAGAGGGAGTGGAAGGTGCTGGCTTGGAAGAAAATACAAGTAATGTAGTTTCATACATGTTACATTTAGATGCCAACAAACATTCATACCTGTTCTTATCTTCACTCAACCATTTATCTCTCCCTCCTGTCATAAAAGAGGGTTCATCTAATGCTAATATCACCAGTTCTATTTTGGGATCCTCTCCCTAGCTATTTCCAACAGTCACTATTTATTTTTTTATATATATTTTATTATTTTCCTTTTTTTTTCAATTTAAATTCCATTAATTAACATATAATGTATTACTGGTTTCAGAGGTAAAGGTCAGTAATTCATCAGTCTTATATAACACTCAATGCTCTTTAAATCACCTGCCCTCATTAATGTCCATCACCCAGTTACCCTATACCCCCACCTTCCTCCCCTCCAGCAACCCTCAGTTTGTTTCCTATGATTAAGAGTCTCTATGGTTTTTCTCCCTCTCTGATTTCATCTTGTTTTATTTTTCCTCTCTTCCCCTATGATCCTGTTTTGTTTTTAAATTCCACATATCAGTGAGATCATATGATAATTGTCTTTCTCTGATTGACTTATTTCGCTTAGCAAAATAGCCTCTAGTTCCATCCATATCCTTGCAAATGGCAAGATTTCATTTTTTATGGCTGGGTAATATTCCTGTGTGTGTGTGTGTGTGTGTGTGTGTGTGTGTGTGTGTGTGTGTGTGTATACACCACATCTTCTTTATCCATTCATCTGTTGATGGACATCTAGGCTCTTTCCACAGTTTGGCTATTGTTGACATTGCTGCTATAACCATTGGGGCACAGGTCCCTCTTCGGATCACTACATTGTAACTTTGGGGTAAATACCCAGTAGTGCAATTGCTGGGTCATAGGGTAGCTCTATTTTCAACTTTTTGAGGAACCTCCATACTGTTTTCCAGAGTGGCTGCACCAGCTTGCATTCCCACCAGCAGTGTAGGAGGGTTCCCCTTTTTCTGCATCCTCAACAACATCTGCCATTCCCTGACTTGTTAATTATAGCCATTCTGACTGGTATGAGGTGGTATCTCATTGTGGTTTTGATTGTATTTCCCTGATGCGGAGTGATGTTGAGCATCTTTTCATGTGTCTGTTGGCCATTTGGATGTCTTCTTTGCAGAAATGTCTGTTCATGTCTTCTGCCCATTTCTTGATTGGATTATTTGTTCTTTGGGTGTTAAGTTTAATAAGTTCTTTATAGATTTTGGATACTAGCCCTTTATCTGATATGTCATTTGCAAATATCTTCTCCCATCCTGTCAGCTATCTTTTGGTTTTGTTGACTATTTCCTTGCTGTGCAAAAGCTTTTTTATCTTGATGAAGTCCCAATAGCTCATTTTTGCCTTTGTTTCCCTTGCCTTTGGAGATGTGTCTAGGAAGAAGTTGCTGTGGCTGAGGTCACAGAGGTTGCTGACGGTGTTCTCCTCTAGGATTCTGATGGATTCTTGTCTCACATTTAGGTCTTTCATCCATTTTGAGTCTATTTTTGTGTATGGTGTAAGGAAATGGTCCAGTTTCATTCTTCTGCCTGTGGCTGTCCAATTTTCCCAACACCATCTGTTGAAGAGATTGTCTTTTTTCCATTGGGTATTCTTTCCTGCTTTGTCAAAGATTAGTTGACAATAGAGTTGAGGGTCCATTTCTGGGTTCTCCATTCTGTTCCATTGATCTATGTGTCTATTTTTCTGCCAGTACCATACTGTCTTGGTGATTATAGCTTTGTAATACAGCTTGAAGTCCAGAGTTGCAATGCTACCAGTTTTGGTTTACTTTTTCAAATTCCTTTGGCTATTTGGGGTCTTTTCTGGTTCCATACAAATTTTAGGATTATTTGTTCCAGCTCTGTGAAAAAGGTGGATGGTATTTTCATAGGGATTGCATTGAATGTGTAGATTGCTCTAGGTAGCATAGATGTTTTAACAATATTTGTTCTTTCAATCCATGATTATGGAATGTTTTTCCATTTCTTTGTGTCTTCCTCAATTTCTTTCATGAGTATTTTATAGTTTTCTGAATACTTTGCCTCTTTGCTTAGGTTTATTCCTAGGTATCTTATGGTTTTGGGTGCAATTGTAAATGGGATTGACTCCTTAGATTTCTTTCTTCTGTCTCATTGTTAGCACATAGAAATGCAACTGATTTCTGTGCATTGATTTTATATCCTGTCACTTTGCTGAATCGCTATATGAGTTCTAGCAATTTTGGGGTGGAGTCTTTAGGGTTATCCACATAGAGTATCATGTCATCTGCAAGGATTGAGAGTTTGACTTCTTCTTTGCCAATTCTTCTTCTTTGCCTTTTACTTCTTTTTGTTGTCTGATTGCTGAGGCTAGGACTTCTAGTACTATGTTGAATAGCAGTGGTGAGAGTGGACATCCCTGCCATGTTCCTGACTTTAGGGGAAAAGCTCTCAGTTTTTCCCCATTGAGAAGGACATTTGCTGTGGGTTTTTCATAAATGACTTTTATGATATTGAGGTATGTTCCCTCTATCCCTACACTGTGAAGAGTTTTAACCAAGAAAGTTTGCTGTACTTTGTCAAATGCTTTTTCTGCATCTTTTGAGAGGATCATATGGTTCTTGTCCTTTCTTTTATTTATGTAGTGTATCACACTGATTGATTTGAAGATGTTGAACCACCCTTGCAGCCCAGGAATAAATCCCACTTCGTCATGGTGAATAATCCTTTTAATGTACTGTTGGATCCTATTGGCTAGTATTTTGGTGAGAATTTTTGCATCCATGTTTATCAGGGATATTTGCCTATAATTCTCCTTTTTGATGGGGTCTTTGCCTGGTTTTGGGATCAAAGTAATGCTGCCTCATAGAACGAGTTTGGGTAAATTTTCCTTCCATTTCTATTTTTTGGAATAGTTTCAGAAGAATAGGTATTAATTCTTCTTTAAATGTTTGGTAGAATTCCCCTGGGAAGCCATCTGGTCCTGGGCTCTTTTTTGCTGGAAGATTTTTGATTACTTCTACAATTTCCTTGCTGGTTATGGGCCTGTTCAGGTTTTCTCTTTCTTTCTGGTTCAGTTTTGGTAGTTTATAAGTTTCTAAAATGCATCCATTTCTTCCAGATTGCCTAATTTGTTTGTGTAAGTTGCTCATAATATATTCTTATAATCGTTTGTATATCTTTGGTGTTGGTTGTGATCTCTCTTCTTTCATTCATGATTTTATTAATTTGGGTCCTTTCTCTTTTCTTTTTGATAAGTCTGGCCAGGAGGTTATCCTTCTTATTAATACTTTCAGAGAATCAGCTCCTAGTTTTGTTGGTCTGTTCTACTGTTCTTTTGGCTTCTATTTCATTGATTTCTCCTCTCATCTTTATTATTTATTTTCTCCAGCTGGGTTCAGGCTTTATTTGCTGTTCTTTCTCCAGCTTTTTTTAGGTATAAGGTTATGTTGTGTTTGAGACCTTTCTTGTTTCTTGAGAAAGGCTTGTATTGCTATATACTTTCCTCTTAGGACCACCTTTGCTGCATCCCAAAGATTTTCAACAGTTGTGTTTTCATTTTCATTTGTTTCCATTAATTTTTAAAATTATTCTTTAATTTCCTTGTTGACCCATTCATTCTTTAGTGATGGTCTTTAACCTCCAGGTATTTGAGTTCCTTCCAAATTTCCTCTTGTGATTGAGTTCTAGTTTCAAAACATCGTGGTCTGAAAATAAGCAGGAAATGATCCCTATCTTTTGGTACCAGTTGAGACCTGATCTGTGACCCAGTATGTTATCTATTCTGGAGAATGTTCCATGTGCACTCAAGAAGAATGTGTATTCTGTTGCTTGGACGGAATGTTCTGAATTTATGTGTGAAGTCCATCTAGTCCAGTGTGTCATTCAAAGCCCTTGTTTCTTTGTTGGTCTTCTGCTTAGATGATCTGTCCATTGCAGTGAGTGGGGTGTTAAAGTCCCCTAGTATTATTGTATTATTATTGATGTGTTTCTTTGATTTTGTTATTAATTGGCTTATATAATTGGCTGCTCCCATTTTAGGGGTATAAATATTTACAATTGTTAAGATCTTTTTGTTGGACAGACCCTTTAATTATGATATAGTGACCTTCCTCATCTCTTATTAGTCTTTGGTTTAAAACCTAATTTGCCTGATACAAGGACTGACACCCCAGCTTTCTTTTGATGTCCATTAGCATAATATCCAACAGTCATTAATCCTCCAATGTATACTTTATCTTCAGATTATCTCCAGCTTTGCTTGTTTATTTTTCTCTTAGTTCTTTTTCAGACTCTTTTTGGAAACCTTTCTTCTTAAATCAGTGTCTCTAGGGTCTTCCCTAGGGATTCCCTCACACCTTCTGTGTGCTTCCTAAGGAGTGTCACCTGCTATCACCCCCAAGTCACTATCTCCAGCCCAAACCTGTGTCTCATTCCAGTCCTGCCCTACACTGAATATCTCCACTGAGCTTCTCACAATTGACTGGCACCTCAAACTAAATACGTTCTCCAAAACTGAAACTCTCATCTCCCTCAATGTTCTGCCTTAAGCAAATAAACTTTTCCTTTCATTTATCCACATTAGTAAAAGGCATCACTCTCTAATCTAGTTGTTCAAGCCAAAAGAAGCTAGGATCCCTCTTGGACCTAAATTCCCTACTTATCCACCTATATCTATATCCTTAATCAATTCAACTTCATAATATGAGGAGGAAATTGGAATGAATGGGAACACATAATAACATGTTGACTCTTTTCCAATAGGAGCTCCACCCCAACCCAAATTAAAAGTTGGATTCCTTTTTTCTACCATAAAAATCTTTAAAAAATGGATCGTATTTTCTACATTTGACTCATTCCTCTTGATGACAGTCATTGTTTCACTTGAACATACATGATACAGACTTGCTGTTGGACATCATGAATCTCTTTATGAAATGACATTCATAAATTTCAGATCACAGCTGGAATCAGGCTACAGATGAATAGACATTTTCAGGGAGAAAGAAAAGTAAGATCAGTTGAGTACTTACTACATTTGCCCTTTCATTGTATCTCAGATCGGTAATGTGAAATGAGAACTAGCATTCTTTTTTTATACATGAGGGAATTTAGATATTGAATTGTGAAGCAAATTGCTCAAAATCACACATTTAGAAAGCAATGGACTTAGCTTAAAATGTCGTTTCTCTAAAATCTCTTAATTTACGCTATATCAAAATCCCATACCTATGTTTTTGTTCATGACTCAACACTTTTTATTTCAAATTGATAATAAATGCATTAATTTGATGTTACAGTCTCACATAAATTATTTAAGTAGAGAATGGTTAAAGGAACTTGTCAACTGGTGAGCATTAGGTATGATACTCTGCTTCATGTATTTTGTCAATTCATTTATTCATCATGATAATTTCACTATTGCCATCATATTTTGCAAAATGTTTTAGAGACACAGCCATTAAATATCAGGAATCCTTCTTTATCAAATGTCAGAAACAAAACTCAAATGACAAGTAAAAATATAATTCCCTGGCTTATGTAATTAAACAAAACACAGATGACCTAGGAGGGTGAAAGGGCAAATAATGTAAGAAGCAGGCACATAGGTAGGCTTGAAGGACAACTAAACTCACTAGAATTAATTCTCTCTATTACTATGTATTGTTGTTCCTAGGCTTCATTCTGTTCACCAAAACAGCAATTTCTAAACCTAACTAATAGCTTTTCCTAACTCTATTTTTAAAAATACCTGGAAAGGAATTCTAATTGCTATGTCTTGGTCACATGCTCACCCCTTGGTGAATCAGTAAGAGCCTTGTGTGCACAGAGAGGGTCACTGCTAATCCAATGTTGTGACTGGAGTGTGAGGTGGGGGGAGGACAGGTGAAGCAAGACTTATAAGACTAATACAAGAGATTAAACAACTAGTAAGTGGTGGGGCTGAGATCTCAGATCTTTTTACCTTCAAAAATATGTCTTTTTAACCTAAGCCTACTGCCTTTCAATAAACATCTGGGTGGGGAAAAATTATGAAAAAAACAAGTCCCTGGTTGTTCCTATGCTGCAAGTAAATATATTTTTTCCATCTTTCTCCCAATTTTCACATGAATAATTTGTTGAATCTTAATGAGATCTTTTCACGTAAACTCAAGAAGAAAGAAAAAAAAAAACTGGTCGGATCATATATTCAGTTTTGAGTTTAGAAATATATGGTAAATAAGCATTTCCAGTTAAGGAATAGATCTTGTTACCCAATGAAATTATAGTTTTAAAGTGCCCTACTCCTTTGTTTGCACAACCAGTAGATTTACAAGTTTTCAGAAAAAAAATATGCATCCTATAAAAGACAAGAAAATGTATGCTGTAAAAGACAAAAAAGTTTAGGTCTGTTGTTTTTCTATTGACTTTTATAGTTTGTATTTCTATTGACTTTTATAGTTTTCTTTCTTTTTTCTTCAGACACATACACAAATAACTGCACTTGGTAAAAAATTCAAGCTATTATGGATATGTTTGACAAAAGAATGCATAGAAGGGTGCCTGGGTGGTTCAGATGGTTAAGCGTCTGCCTTCGGCTCAGGTCATGATCCCGGGGTCCTGGGATCGAGTCCCGCATTGGGCTCCCTGCTCCTTGGGGGCCTGCTTCTCTCTCTCTCTCTGTCTCTCATGAATAAATAAATAAAATCTTTAAAAAAGAAAAAGAATGCATAGAAGCTGGATTTTATAAATGTAATATCTGTGCAATAAATATATTCCATCAAGAACATTCCCTTACTATTGGTGTTCTAATACATTTAAGAATTGCACTGTTTATTTGATCACTTGAGAAAGTAGACTTAAAAAAATACCATGGTTAAAAAATATGTTCACATATGTAATAATATAAACCTAACATGAATTCGGTGATGTAAGACATAGTAATTCATACGTGATTTTTAGGTAAATAAATTTAGAATCCACATGCTGGACATGATAAACCAACAATGTGATTGAAAAAGACATTCAAGAGTCTTTCTTTAAAGACAAACATTAATGGAAAATCTGGAGATAAGATGGAGGAAATACTGCCCATTAACAGAAGGAAGTAAGACCTCACCACAAGGTTTCACATCTGGTTTTGAGGCTATCCCTAAGAACTTCTAATACTCTCATACCTTCCCTCACACTTTGAGGAATGTTAGCCTCATGCTCTCTGAAGACAAACTGCAGGTATCACCTTCCTGAGTGTTTAGCATCAGTAAGCCTGGATAAAGCAACAGTCAAATCTCCATGAGCATCCGCGAACACGTCCAGGGTTCAGACTGGTCTGACATCCTATCTGAGGCTGAGAGAGGCAACAGGATACGATTTCATCCCAAGGCATAAACATACGAACTAGGATTAAACCTTGGGATTTCTGATTCAAAAATAAAAGTATTTCACTGTGTCATTCTGTCCCATTTTATATGTTAAAAGACCCACCTTTGGCAACATTTGTCCAATATGATAATAACAAGGAACTTAGAAGAACATGATACCATCATAATTTCTCAAAGAATTAGTGGTTGGTTAATGCTACTTGCTCTTCAATAAGGCTGTTCTTCCCATAAATTGCTTTGTACTGTAGATCCCTCCACCTGTTCTTCATGAATGAAGTACTATGAGCCCCTCACTAACAATAAGTAATAACCCTGTCTGTGCCACAGGGACACACTCCAGATGCATCTTGGAGCTTATGTATGATAGGCCTGGAGGTGCTAAGAACAGAGTTTAAACTGCTTTTGCATTCATGGATAATTGTCATGGTTATGATCACCGAGACAGATTATCTCGTGCCTGTGTTCCTTCTCTTTAGATGAGCTCTCTATCTTACTTTTCACTGGGTAGAAGAAAAATTTATTGAGACAAATTTTGAAAAGAATATAAGAGTAATGAAAAAGAAACAAATTATTAGGAAGAGCTATCCAAATCTCATTTTCTATTTTCTCCATCATCATTTTGCTTATAAAATAAAAATAAGCATTAAAACTAAACTATCAAAATATGCTGGAAGGAAAGAAAAAAGAATCAGCTTATAACTGGGCAAAAACTCATGGACTTTGGTGTCTTATCAACCTGTGTTTCAAGTCTGGGTTCTGCTCCTTATCAGCTGTGTGATACTTGATGAGTTACTTAACCTCTCTGTACCTGAGTTTTTTCATCTCTAGGCAGGTTGTATTATCACACCTGTAAAGCGGTAAAAAGAATTAAACAAGATAAAGTCATTATAACTGTGTATGGTATGGTAAGGATATGACAGTGATATAGCTCCTTCGCTTCCTCTTCTTTCCATAGCAAAGCTCTTAAACACTTCTGCCATTTCATTCTGGCACAAAAGATTAGGTGAAATTCAGAAATGGTAAAGAAGTACCCAAAACCCCACTTTGTGTTGATCTGACACCTGACTGAGCTTCCTTTTGAATAGAATTAGATCAATTTAATGCACTTATAAAATGTCACAGAAGAAGCACTGCCTTACCCAATCTGGGTTGAAATGATTAATTTCTTTCCTGCTGTTTAAGCCACCCATTCCTGGGGAAGCAGTGGTAAGAAGTGGAAATAGTTCATATCCATCTTCCCAGACAGACTATTTTGGTGTAAACAATGCCCACCATGTTCAGAGGGCATCAGTGCTCTGTCCTCTACTCTGATTCCTTTCTCTTCTGGAATAAGCTGCAGTCCTATTCTAGAGAAAATGCTTGAGATGAATGCAAGATCTGTGCTGACTACACCTGGCTCTCTCAAGACAGCAGTGGGTCTAGCATATATAAACTGTGCATTTGTCTGCATTCTAGCAGACAAGAGAAGAGGATATACATATACCTCAGGAGAAGGCAGTTTCTCTATATCCCCCTCCTTTCACCTCATGTTTTCACGATGAGCAGAGAGGCCCAGAGCTTTGCCCTTTTTGAAGTCAGTTTCACAGTCGGCAGTAGGTTCAAGTAAGGGCCCACAGGAAAAAGGACACAGGGCAGCTACTCCCAGAAGGGTCAATAAACAGATGCTAAAATTCTCACTCCTAAAGAGCATTTTTCCACCAGATCTCCAAAATAAAGGACCAAACAGAGATGTGGGTAAAGTTTGAGCTCATAATACAGATTACATAAATATATATGTGTGTGTATATATATACATAAGCTTGGAGAAATGAAATTAAATATATATATATATATATATATATATATTTGTCATATATATATATTTGACATATATATATATGTCCCTTATGTCCAAGCTTACGTCCCTTAGAAAACTTAGAAGTTCATGGTAAGTGGCTGGTCAGAAATTTAGACTCTTGGCCAAAAAAGAGAAACCATGAGCTGTAAAGAAGATCTGTATTTCCTTTATTTCTCCATCTACTAGAAATCCTGTTCCCCATCCCTGGAAGGAAAACTAATTATGGATTTTTGAGAACACAATTTCCCCGTTTTGTTCCTGATTCCTCTTAGAGCCCCTAAATAGAGGAACAGAAAGGCTATCAGCTATTCTTCATAAACTGAGAAATGTGTGGTAGATCAAATTGTTGTCTAACTATGGCAGATTAAACATGCAAATGATGTCTGCCCTCATCTAAAACCCCACTAAAATGCCATAAAAAAAAAAAACCTTTTAAAAAGGCATAGCCAAAAGGACAAATAAATTGAAAATAGAAATGTGTCTAAGTTCATGCTTCTTGGAAAAAAGACTCTAAGTTGGAGATCTTTGTGTGCCAGAGTTTATGAGGGAGTATCCTTGAATTCAAGACCTGTGAGGGGATAAGGACTGGCATAGTGATAGACTGAACTGTGGTTTTAATTGCAAGTAAAAAACTCAGTGGAAACATCTGGAGCTAAGAAGGCCGTATAAATTATCCCTTAGGGAGGCATGAGTAAGGGAACTTTGCAACCAAATATTAGCCTATGATTGGATGCAGGCTGCCACCAGCAAGATGGATAAACTTGGTTAGCAGCTCCTCCAGGCTGAGGGCAACCCACCTCTGAGCCATCTGCATGACAGCCCGGGAGTCAGAGGAAGTGAGTGTCTATACTGTCCCACTATAATGATACAGCAGACAAGAGTCATGAAGAATATTTTGTAAGAAGAAAAGCTAATAGATAGATAGTAGCTGACTTGGAAGAAGAAGAAGGGGCAATGCTGAGCCCTAACTGCCTACTGGCTTAAGTACAACAGGCGAAATGGAGGACAGAACAAGTCAAGAAGCTAAAAATAAGGGAATTTTCTAAAAAGTCTTTACAATAGATAATAAGACCATGGCGCCAATTTGACATCTATGAAAGGGGGAGGGGAGAAAATAGGGTTGGGTTGCAGATCTGACAAAGTCTCAGCTGACCCAGAATGGAACTCCCCCAAAAGACTGCCCAGGAGAGAACTCTCACCCTGGGGAGAAAGAATCATGCCTTAAGATTTCATCATGCTTGCTCACTGGCTGGAGCTCAAGTTCCTTCTCTCCGGAAGATGGGAGCTGTACATCTCCATGGTCACCACACATAAGAAGTTTGCATACAGTGGAGAAATTCCTTAATAATTCTGTCAGAAAGGTGGTTACAAACCAGAATTCTATCCTCTGTCAAAATGTCAATCAAGAATGAGCACAAAAATAAGGGGCGCCTGGTTGGCAGATCTGGTTAAGCCTCCCACTCTTGGTTTCAGCTCAAGTTGTGATCTCAGGGTTGAGAGATCGAGCCCTGTGTTGGGCTCTGTCCTCAGCAGGGAGTCTGCTTGAAATTCCCTCTCTCCCTCTCCCTCTGCACCTCCCCCCATTATCTCTCTCTAAAATCTCTCTCTCTCTAAAATAAATATTTTTTAAAAAGAATGATCATAAAAATAAATTCTCAGATCTTTGATATCTTTCCTAAAAAAAAAAAATTTTTCTTCTACAAACTTGGAAGGTGATCTGAGAATAAAATCCCCCAAACAAGGGTATGAACCAAGAAAGATGAATGCTAATGATTCAGGAAATAAAGCATTTGACATTAAAAAATACTGAAAGAAATTCCTATTTAAACAGATTACATTACATTACAGTGGAACTGAAAAGAAATTAGTGCAAACTGGGAAAAGCAGGTGTATCCCTCCAAAAAAAGAGAAAGAACAAAGAAGAAAGGTTTCACCTTATTTGTCCCTATCTTCAAAAGTTTGCATTTCTGTTAGATATTTGTAGGGAGGATAGTTATGGATGAATATATAGAAAGCCAAACCCCCCAAATCAAGGCAATTTGTAAAATGAGCAAATAAATAACACACAAGGAAAGAAATGATTCATCATAATACACAAGCATACACAGCAAGGGTTAGCTTTGAATAATATTTATGTAGTCAAAATTTATATATGCCAAGAAATTACTTAATATATAATTGTTTTTTTTTTTAAGATTTATTTATTTTAGAGAAGGGGGAGGGGCAGAAGGAGAGGGAGAGAGAGTCTTAAGCAGACTCCACACTGAGTGTGGAGACTGACCTTGAGATCATGACCTAAGCTGAAACCGAGAGTCAGATACTTAACCGACTGTGTCACCCAGATGCCCCAACAGATAATTCTTAAATAACTACTTTGGTACATAGGGTGGCAAAATGTAAATGGGGAATGATGAGCAAAGTGAACTAAAGTTTTATCTTTCATAACAAATCAATAGATAATGTCTCAAAGCAAAAAGAAACAAACAGTCTAGATATATTACTTAGAGATACCAGAGGAATAGCTATAATAATTGGAAACATTTGCCTTTGAGGAATGGGAGTTGGGAGGGGAGTGTTTTAAGACTTTTATTGCTATTTGACTCTTTCAAATTAAGTGCATATGTTAACTTTGACAAGAATGCAATTTAGCAAAACAACACAAGAAGAAAAGCCATGAAGACCAGACCAGCAACTACGCTATTTGCATTCGAGGGACCAGAGCTGAGTTCTCTCAAATAAGTTCAATGTGGTTTTAACGATAATGCCATCTTACCCATGGTAATGATGTCACGAAGTCATGTCATGAAGTGCACGCTTCTCCCCATATACCTCTCCTCTGTGCAGCTTCTTGACTGATTGCTCTCCACTCTGTACAATGTCCTTCAACTCTTCTCTCCCTGGCAAACTCCTACTCATTTCTCAAGATGATGCTAAAAAATCATCCTTTCTGTAAAGCCTTCTCTCCTACTCCTCCCTCTCACCACAGAATTAATCATTCCCTCATTTAGGTCTCCCATAACATATAGCCTGTAGCTTTATCATGGCATCCCCACCCTCTGGCACCATTAGTTACTCACTTGTTTATCTTTCCTGATAGACTATGAGCTACTACTCTTAGCATAGAGACATGTTTTATTCATGTTCATGCTCTTGCTTCCTTTTACTGAATTGGGCACCTACAAAGCCAAGCCTCGATTCATATCTGCTAAATTAATTAGTTGGAGCATTGCTGCATATCAGGGAAGAAGGTAGGGCAGCAATCATCAGCTTCCTTTGGCAGGTGAAAAAATTGAGTCTCAGAGTGACTGAGTACCCTGCCCAAGGTCACAGCTAGCGGCTGTGAGGTACTTTTGGTCTTTGACAAAGTTCATCTCTCATGCACACATAATTCAGAAGAAGTTTACTTATTACAAAGATAATCACGATCTTTCTTCCAAGTCCCTTGGTACACCCATTATGCATAGAGTCAAGGTTTGGTTAAGAAATGAGACTGGACCTGGGTGTCTTTGGTCTGTTCTTGGTGATAAAGCAGCATAAAACCCCATTGTAGAAGTGGCCCCGAGGAGCTTTAGGGCACCTCAAAGTTAGTGACTCTCATTTTCCTACTCCCAGGTCCCACTGGGCTCCTAGCCTAAGACAAGCTCTGCCTATTTTTGGGAGACCCCAGGCACAAGACTAACTAAAGTGAGTGGTAATGTGATTCTCCAGCACTGAGTTCTCGGGAGATGAAAACCACAAGGGCACAGAGTAGGAAATGCTAAGGAAAAAAAAAAAAAATTCACAGGTGTTAATATGGAACACATTATACATTATTATGTAAGCAATAATGACTCCACTCACAGATGATCTGGGTTTTGCATGTTCTCTTTTTAAGTGCATAAAGTTTATTTATAAAATGCAGTGCTTTAAATGGAGCAAATACTTTGAAAAATAAAGTCTTCTAAGAGCAGGTGTGATTGCAGTAGCTCAAGCGGTGGCCCTCCGGAAATGTTAATGGAATGATTAGAGGCTTAATAAGAGCAGCAATAAAAAGATTTTTCCCAATACCCATTTAAGGCTTAAGCTAGGTAAAGTGTCCGTGCCAAATATTTCATGGCAATTAATCCCAAACAGCTTTATTTTGATTTTTATCAATACTTCTACCTCTCCTCAAAAACAGAAACTCAAGCAATGTGTTCTCAGAACAAAAAGAACTTTCTCTTAAGGCATTTCTCCATTGCCTGTCATCCTAACCAGAGTGCAAAATTGTTAAGATTCCATTGATATTGTTATTTCCCTGTCCATTAACAGTAAAAGTGCTCAGTACCATTTTCCTCATACATTAACCAACCAGAAAGTTCCTGGGACAGTTTAATTGGAGAGAATACTGACGTAATGAACAATATGCAAAATGCCATGTTAGATTCTTGCAAAATAAACCTAGTTAAAGGCTTCTGTCCCTAGAGAATTCTGCAAGTGTGTGTGTGTGTGTGTGCGTGCGCGTGTGCACATGCACATGTGCATTATAATGACAGTTTGCCTATAAATTTTTTAACATACGTATCATATAACAATTACCCACATGTCTTCATGAAGCATATATAATTTTGGAGCTAAGCGAGAAGTCAAGACTAGATATATTAATATAGGAGTCTTCAGCACATACGGACATATTAGCATATTATGAAAATTATATACAAATATATTAATATTGTTTAATAGCTAGGAATGCCTGGGTGGTTCAGTTGGTTAAGAGTCTGACTCTTGATTTCAGCTCAGGTCATGATCTCAGGGTAGTGAGATTGAGCCCCTCATCGGGCTCTGTGCTGGGGGTGGACCCTGCTTAAGATTCTCTCTCTCTCTGCCTCTCCCTAAGAAAAAAAAATACTTACCTACATCTCAGATTAGCTTTTTAGCATTGACTTGAAAAATTGGGGGGACCTTACCTACAGAGAGAACAAAAGCTCTTCAGACAGGACGCACTAATTTATATTTCCATTAAGAGTTATGGTAACATTTTTTTCCATTAAAAGTTAAGTAAGTGGTCATCTCCCTTATCTTTGTTCCCATTGAATATCATCATTTTTAAATCCTTAATCAAATGATTAATAAAAGAAATTGCTTTTGATAAGGTACATCATTTACATTAACTTTATTAGTGCCAAGCCTTAACACTTGGGGCTTATTAATTAACCATCTGAATTTTTTTTAATTTTTCAAATTAAAATTGTCAATGCAATGTACCCATTTTTCTTCATGTACTCTGTAATTTCTCTGACCAATTCCTTCCTACTATATACCTCCATCCATGTCCAGGAAACTACTACTCTGTTTTCTGTCACTAGAGATTAGCTTGCATTTTCTTGGAATTACATAAATAGAACTGTACTGTATATTCTCTCTTGTTTTCATTGCTTCAATGACTCAGAGTTATTTTGAGATTCATCCATGTTGTAGCATATATCAGTAAGTCATTTCTTTTTGTTACTAGTTTTCCCACATATGGGTACTGAGGAATACTGTTCACCTATCATCTGTTAATGAACAATTTGGGTTGTTTCTAGTTTGGGGCTATTGTGAAAAAAGTGGCTATGAACATTCATGTATAAATCTCACTTGGTATGTTTGATCTTTTTAATGTTAGCCACTTTAATATGTGTGTGCTTGTATCTCCTTGTAAGTTTAATTTGCATTTCCTAATAACTGATGATATTGAACATCTTTTTAGATGCTTATTCACCATCTTTTTACTGAAAAAGTAATATATATAAAGATTTGCCCAGTTTTTTTTTAAAGATTTTATTTACTTGAGAGAGAAAGTGAAAAAGAACACGAGAGGGGGGTGAGGGACAGAGGGAGAAGCAGACTTCCCCTTGAACAGGGAGCCTGATACGGGACTCGATCCCAGGACTCCAGGATCATGACCTGAGCCGAAAGAAGCCGCTTACCCAGTTTTAATGGATTGTTAGTGGATCATTTACTGAGTTCTGAGATTTATACATTGTGAATACAAGTCATTCAACAGACACACAGTTAGCAAGTATGTTCTCCCAATGTCTGGCTTGCCTTTCTTCCTCTTAGCAATGTCTTTTGAAGTGCAGAATTTCATAATTTTGATGAAGTCTAACTTACCGGTTTGTTCTTTTATTGATCATGTTTTTGATGTTGTAGCTAAGAGATGGTTGCCTAATCCAAAGTCACAACAGTGTTCTCCTAGAAGATTTATAGCTCCAAGTTTTGCATTTAGGTATATCATACATTGTATTTAATTTTTGTATATAATGCAAAGCACACATTGAAGTTCAATTTTTATATATGAATATATAACCATTATAGCACTATTTGTTGAAAATAGTTGTTGAAAAATTCTCTACTAAATTATGCTCATCTTTATCAAAAATCAGTAACCCATGTATGTATGCTTCTATTTCTGAACTCTAATATTCCACTAAACACATACCACATTATCTTGATTGCTATAACTTTATAATACAATTTAAAATAGAATAGTGTTAGGATTCCAACTTTTATCCTCTTCTTCAAGGTTGTTTTGATCATTCGAGGACTTTTGTATTTCCATACATTTGTAAACATCATCTTGTCAATTTGTACAAAAAAAAAAGATCCACTAGGATTGATTACAGTTGCATTGATCTATGCATCAAACTGGGGAGAATTGACATCTTAACAACATTGAATCTTTTACCAATGAGCATGGTACTTATTTATCTTTCCAACTATTTAACTTCAGTTTATCTCAGTAATAGCGTATTGTTGTAGAGTGTTCAATAAATATTAATTAGGTCAATTTTGCTGATCATAATCTTCAAATCTTTGATATACTTAACTGATTTGCTGTCTAATTGTTCCATCAATAATTGAGAAGGAGCATTGAAATCTCTAACTATGGGTTTTACTATTTTTCTTTTAATTTTATTACCTTCAGCTTAAGTATTTTATGGTTTTATTATTAGGTAAGTAAATATTAAGGATCATTATCTTCTCCTGTTGAACTGACCCCATTATCATTATGAAATGTGCTTGTTTAATCCAGCATTATTCTTGTCTCTGCTATCCTCATTCAGAGGAAAGAATGTAATTTTTTATCCTTTGACTTTTAACTTCTCTGTTTCTTTATATTTAAAGTGTGCTTTTGTGGACAGCATGTAGTTGGGCTGTTCTCTTTTATCAAAACTGAAATAAATTGAGTTAGTTGGGAAAATTATTTTGCTTAGACTATTTACATTTAATGTGATTATTTATCTGGTTAGCTTTAAAGATATTATCTTGGGGCACCTGGGTGGCTCAGTTGGTTAAGTGCCTGCCTTTGGCTCAGGTCATGATCCCAGTGTCCTGGGATCTAGTCCCACGTCAGGCTCCCTTCTCAGCAAGGAGTCTGCTTCTCCCTCTGCCCTTTCCCCAGATGTTTATTCTCTCTCTCTATCTCAAAAATCAATAAATAAAATCTTTTAAAAATTATTTTGCTATTTGCTTTCTGTTTATCCCATATTATCTGTGTTCATTTTGTCCTATTTATCTGTTTATTAATTCAATAATTTTTAGAATGCAATTTATTAATGTTGGCTTATTAACCGTTATTTTAGTGATGTATTTAGGTTTGCATCTTTTATGTATTACTCTCTACCTTCAAGTGACACTGTAATACTTCACATCTAGTATAAGAGCCTCACAACTTGAGTTCTTCCCAACATTCACATTCGTGTTCTTACAACTATAAAGTTTAGTATCGCATATCATATAAACACGATGCTACAAGATTATAGTTATTTGAAGTCAATTGTTTTTTAAGTGTTTTAAATAAAAATTATGTATTTATCAATGTAGTTATAATTTCCTTTTCTCTATTTTCCTTAATGTTGCATTATCATTTCCCTTCTTCCTAAGGAACTTCCTTGAATATTTTCTGTAGTGTGGGTCTGCTGGTAATGAACTTTTTTTCAGCCATTGTTTGTCAAAAAAAAGTGTCTTTATTTTACTTCCATTTTTAAAGATATATTCTCAGAGTATAGAATTCTAGATTGACAGATTTTGTTTTTCTTTCAAAATTTAAAAGATACTGCTCCACTCTTCTGGCTTGCACTGTTTTGAACAAGAAATCTTTCTTGGTTCCCCTGTACGTGCTTTGCTTACTCTCCTTTAATGGTAGTAAGGTTTATTTATTTATTTATCACTAATTTTGAGTGATTTATGTTTCCCATGTTGTAGTTTTATGTTGTGTGCATGCCTGTGTATACATATATGTACTTGGATTCATTGAGCTGCTTGGATTTCAATAGTTTATAGACTTTATCAAATTAAAAAAAAAATTTCCATCCTTATTTTTTTAAAGAATTGTTTCTTTTTCTTTTCGGAGACTCAAACTATACTATCTTAAGCAGTTACGATGTTTTCTCACAGTTCACTGTTTTTCTCTTTTCTCATTGCATTTCATTGTACTTTTTCTTGCTTTATTTCAAGTTCACTAATTTTTTCTTCTGTATTTCTATTCTGTCAATAATCACAATGTATTTTTTTTCCTTCAAATATAGTAATTTTTATCTCTAGAAGTTCAGCCTGGGTCTTTGATGTATATTTATGTCCATACCTGTCTGTTTTAAACATATATACTACACTTATAATAATTGTTTTTGTGTTCTTGTCTGCTAATATCTGATTTCCATCTGTGTCAGATCTGTATCAGTTTTTGATTGATTTTTCTCCTCATTGTAGTTTATATTTTCCTGCCTGTTTTTATGTTTGGTACTTCGAATAGATGCCAGACATTGTGAACTTTACCTTGTGTAGTGCTGAGTATTTCTGAGTTTCTATGAAAATACTTGAGCATTGTTGTTGGACACAGTAAAGTTTCTTGCAAACAATTTGACTTGAGAGATTACACAACTTTTCCTTAACCACATTATCTCTTCTACAAAATAACAATCATTATAATCAATTTCAAATCTCATTATATTTGTATGCAGTTTTTAATTAGCAAAAAAACTTAATAGAAGGCAGAAGATGAAGTTAAAAGGCATACATGGGGTCTAGAAAGGAATAAGTATCTCTCCATAAATTCCATAAAGCAAATATCTTCATAAAGTACATTATATAGAAGATAGCTGCTCACCTTCCTTTAAGATAATTAGTTGATAAAATGAAAATCAACTTTGTTGAGTGCTTTCTATATGCCAGGCACTATTTTAGGATTTTTACTTGCCTTATTCCATTTCATATTTATAATAAATTTATGAAGTGAAATAATATTCTTACTGTTTTGTGGATGAGATCATTGAGGCTTGGTCTACTGAGAACATGAGTTATGACTTGAATAAAAATTTGGGGGACTCCAACAAGCATGTGCTTATTCAATATTCTACACAAATTTCAATAATAGCAACAGTAACAACAAAAAGAATATTGAACATCATTATCACATTGAATGCACACCAGACATTTTATGTTTTCTATAAATATTTGATATGTACATAATACACATAGCACAGCAAACATCAGAATATCATCCATGTTTCTCTAGTATACTTTTAAATCAAACTTCAAATTAAAGAATTATTATTGAAAATAATTAAACATTCTTCCAATAAGGAAAACTGAACTCAGTAATATGTTGAACTATGCTCACCTCATGATTTAAGAGGACTTTTTGGTATATTTCTGATAATTTCCTTCCTAATTGTTTCCCTTCCTTCTTTGTGTCTGACACAAGAATCATAACAGTACCATGAGAGACTATGGAGTCTGAGAAACAGACTGAGGGTTTTAGAGGGGAGGGGGTGGGGGGATGGGTTAGCCCGGTGATGGGTATTAAGGAGGGCATGTACTGCATGGAGCACTGGGTGTTATACAGAAACAATGAATCGTGGATCACTACATCAAAAATTAATGATGTATTGCATGGTGACTAACATAACATAATAAAATTAAATTAAATTAAAAAAAGAACTGTAACAGTAAAAGAAGAGGAGCAGTTTATACTTTTAAGAGGAATCATGGGAAGCATCACAGAAGAACTGACAGTTGGGGTGGGTCTTGAAAGAGGGCTAATATTTTCCAAATCAAAGACAGGAAATATCTGTTCATTGCTATGTTCTAAGGACTGGAACAAGGCAGGTAGTGTGACCATCCATTTGCACAAAAGATCAAATGAAAGAGAACACTAAATATATTGCAAAATGTAAGCAAAAGAGCCTGCTATAGACTGTAACAGATTCTTCAACAATTTTAGTAAAATCTACATCTGAATAACATAAGTTACAATGAAGTATACTATTAATTTTCTTGTGTTTTTTGCAAAGTGAGTGTCACAATGAGTATGATGAAATCTAATTCTCATTTTAATACCAGACTGTGATTTTAATTGGGAAGCTAAGCTATTGTTATCCACCTGGAGCCAGCATTCATAGAAGACCTTTTCTATCAAATAGATTTTGGTTGTTGCATCTTTCCATTTGAAGGAATTTAAAGATGTGAGTCCCTTGGGAGCAGAGATTATGCTTTAGTCAACCCAGTGTACCCAGTACTTAGCAGGGTTCTTGCATAGAGTGAGGATTCAGTGCATGTTTCATGAATAAATTAATGTATCTGAGCTTGCATCTCACAAAGCACATTATGTAATTGGCCTTCAAGTCACTAATCCAGTCCAAGGAACAAATATCAGAAGTTCAATGTGAAAGTTATGATGCTAGATACTGGAAGCCACTCAGAAATATGAAGGACATATGGAAAATCTCATTGTAAGAAAAACTATCACAAATACAATAAAAAATAATTCAAGGCACAATAAATGTGATTCGATACAAATATTGACTAAATTTCCTTTCCCATCTGTTTTATATTATTTTAGCATTTACTGTAACCTCTTTGTGTTTAGAGATAAAAGTAATACGTAATTGAGTTCCAAGAATTGTATTGTATATGATACAATTACCTACTAAAAGTTTAACACTGATGTTCTGAATTTCCTTAGGTATTCAACAGTTAGTGATTTATGGCACAGACACTCCATAAATAAAAATGTATTTCATCACAGATCATGACAAGAACCTTAGCAAAAGAGAACATGAAATTCCAAATTATTCTGTTGATACCTTTGGGAGTGGCATTTCTGTTCTTTTGTAAATCTCAGTAGACATATTATTAGCTCAGCAATTTAAAACTGAAGATGAAAACCAAGATCTATTTCTATTTCACCATGTGAAATTGTCATAACCACTCTGAGTGTGAATGTCAGCTCCAATGTGTCAGTTTCTTTAATTTTAAAAGTCAATTTATTCCTTGCTTTTTCCCAGGCTCATCACTTCCCAGGTCAGGTTGTATAATGACTTGATCTGAATTATTGGTCTGTTGGCCAAGTGAGAAGGTAGAGGTAAATCTTAAGGGAGATGAATGTTATTCTGTAAAGCAGAGACCTCTGCCCTGTCTCTAAGCAAGTAGGAAGTGCTAACCATTAATAGGAAGAAGCAGGTCATTTCTGCAGGCCCCGAAGGATCAGGAGAAAGTTGGGTTTTAAAGTTCTTCAGTGCATTCACTCAGAGTTTCCCATTCTGGGTCTCACTCTGTCCTAATCTTGGTATTGGACTTTCTAGGGTTGACAGTTTAATCTTCTCTGGAACTCTGCAGCCCTGATAATTAAGTCCTAGGCCTGATGCTCACTGATATCTACCCTTTAGTTGCAGGAAATGGGTATTTATTAATATGTCACCAAGGAGGTCCCTTACTTCTACATTTTGTTTCAAATTGACTATTAATCCTCCTCAGCCTTTCATGGTCTTTCTGCAGTGTGTTGATATATTCCACAAGGTATATTAGATCTCATTGTCTTTTAATTTCTCTGGAGCCTCTAGAGAGGATGAACCTCAGGTGACCAGGGAGATGTGTTCCTTTCTCATCTCTTACAAGGAGAATCAGAAGTATGTCACATTCACAAGGGATAGGAAAGAATACACTTGTGTGCTCTTGCCCCACTATGTCAATTCTCCTTTGTTATAATAGTCTGAAGGGACCTGGAGACATTGACATTCTGAAAAATAAGATATTGTTCTGTCAATGACATCATGTTAATTGAACTAGATGAGCAACAAATGGCAAGTATGTTGGAAGCTTTGACAAGATTTACGTATTCCAGATGGTGGGAGGTAACCCCAACAAATATTCTGGGTCCTAGCGTAACAGTAAAGACAAAGAACAAATTGCTAAATCTTACATCTCCCACTACCAGAAGAATAGCCCAGTGCCTAAGAAGCTTCTTTGGGTTTCTGAGGCAGCATGTCCACACTTGGGAATGCTGTCCCAAACCACTTGCCTTATGACATGGAGGGCTGCCAGCTTTGTGTGGGACCCAGAACAGGAAAGACTCTACAGGGGTCCACTTTACAACACAAGAAGCCCTGCCACTTGGTCCATATGATCCAACAGACCCTGTCCTATTAGAGGCAGTTGTGATCAGAAAAGATACCATATGGAGTTTTCGGCAAACCCGTATGGGAGAACCACAGTGGAGACCTCTAGGGTTTTTTTTTTTTTTTTTTTTTTTTTTTTTTTTTTTTTTTAAAGATTTTTTATTTATTTATTTGAGACAGAGAGAATGAGAGAGAGAGCACATGAGAGGGGGGAGGGTCAGAGGGAGAAGCAGGCTCCCCGCCGAGCAGGGAGCCCGATGCGGGACTCGATCCAGGGACTCCAGGATCATGACCTGAGCCGAAGGCAGTCGCTTAACCAACTGAGCCACCCAGGCGCCCGGAGACCTCTAGGGTTTTAAGGCCAGGCTATGCCTTGCCAGAAAATTATCCACCATTCAGAAACCAGCTATTGACATCCCACTAGACACAACACCTGACCACAGAAGAGCATGTGACAGAATGAGTGGACCAGTTGACATCAGCCAGGCACTGGAAGTCTACTCTTTCAATTCTGAGTATTGTAATTAAAAATCGGGGTGTCTGGGTGGCACAGTTGAGCTGTGACTCTTCATTTCAGTTCAGGTCATGATCTCTGTCAGCATGGAGCCTGTTTGAGATGCTCTCTCCCTCTCCCTCTGTGCACTGCCCCCCAACTGCACTCACTGGAGCTCTCTCTCTCTCTCAAATAAATAAACAAATCTTTAAAAAAAATATATATATATATATATGTATATATATTTGCTAATTTGATAGGCAAATCATAGTAGCCATTTTTGTTTGGTAAGAATTTCTATAATTTTATTGATCTTGAACATTTATATGTATATTTATCTTATATATATCATACATATCGTATATATAAATATTTGTGTTTCTTCTTTTGGAAACTTATGTTTAATTCCTGTACTAATTTGTCATTTTACTGGTCTGATATATTAAGAATGTTAATATATTACATATTATGTATATAGCTATATATTTATATAATTATATAATCATGCATATATATTATAATAATTTATAATTACATATAATCACATAAAATCTTAATATATAATAAACTGTTATATATTTTATATATTAAGAATATTTGCTTTTAATATTTTAAAATGTTTCAGTATTAACAAAATTAATATCTATGTTCCCTTTCCCACCTCCAGTTTGTCCTTTGACTTTTACTTTTATTTATTTATTTTTTATTTTTTTTTATATATAACGAAACATAGGAAATTGCCCTTGTCAATGTTTAGAAGGTAAATTATTATCCTTTCCTTTGTGGTTTCCTCCTTTGATGTCAGTGTTTTATGAAGTCAAGTCATTTAGTAAAACTTTCCATTTTAAGAATAATGCACACCTTTACAGGTACAAAATAAATAAGTCCTGGGAATGAATATATAGCATTGTGATTACAGTTCATTATACTGTATTGTATATTTGAAAGTTGCTAAAAGAGTAGAACTTAAAAGCTCTCACAACAAGAAAAAAATTTTAACTGTGTAGTGATGGATGTTAATGAGACTTCTTTTGGAGACCATTTTGCAATATATACAAATATTTAATCATTATGTTGTACACCTAAATCTAATATCATGTTATATGTCAATTATATCTCCATAAATCATATATATGTAGAAAAAGAATAGTTCTAGTCATTATAATAAATTTGGAAAATACATAGTGATAAGGGGAAAAATCCTTTGTAGTCCCAAAACCTTAGAACCATCACTAGACATGTGTTAGCGTATTTATGACCCACATTTGTACTATGTATATTTTTCTGCATATCTGAAATAATACCAAGTGTCCAAGTTCCCTTTCCTTTTTTTCTTTTAACATTTTCTCATGGCATACTGGCTGTGTTCTACCCAACTTGAGATACTCACCATGACTATTGCTTTTATTTTTCCCTATTTTAAGTAATGCTACAATAAGCAGCTTTGTATATTTTCTGCCCTTCCTATAATCAATGAGTTATTTCCATAGAACAGACTCAGACAAAATGGAATTCTGAGTCACAGTACATACTTGAGAACCTGATGCATATTTCCAAATTTCTTTAGTGGTATTTCCTCCTACCACAATCATGAGTTGTCACACAGTTTCCAATGGAAGAATTTACTGCTCTTGGTGGTCCTGGTGTGCCCTTTGGGCCATACGCACACATATATGCACGCACACAATCAACTCTTGCCCATGTTTTAAGTGGAAATTATAGTGATGTTTGCCTCCTTTCGGTTGTAGTTCAAGGTAAAGAAAAAGTAAATTGTGGCTTATGAGTTATTGATTGGAAGCAGGGTATCATTTGTCAAAGCAGTCATCGGTCTGATATATCAGCAACTGTACAAACACATATGCCCCCATCACAGATTTTCTGCTCATGTTCTGTTATGGAAACACAAAGGCTTATTGATTGCATTCTCAAATTAAAGCTCAGCTCGACAGTTGCAAACATACCATTGCCTATAATACATTTATTTTTGAGACTTGTTTAACTGTAGCAGCTAAGAAAATCAATGTGTGGGGCCCCACTAGACTGACCTTTAACAAATAAAATAACCTTTTATTTCTTTCTTTCCCCCCTCTACTCTTCATGTAATTTTAGTCTTGCTCTTCTATGGTCTCATGACCTCATGGTATTCAGAAAATTCCACAAAAATAGTATTGTATAGTTTGGGTGAAGATGACTTTGGTTGAGACAGAGGGAGAAAGGGACATTTGCACAGACTGTAATTTTTTCATTTTTTTTTTCTTAAACAGTTTTATTGAAGTCACTTTATGGTGGTAACAGTGTCATGGGTCCTTGCATTTTGTCCAAACTCACCAAATTGCACTGCTTGTAATTAATGGCCCAGTGCAGCAAAACTCTGTGAGCTGATGCATCTTGATGCATCTTTATTTTTCTTTATCTCTCTCGACTCCCCTTGATGGAGTTAAAAACGGTACCTTAGGAACTAATGTCATATAAAAAATGAAAAGACTCTCAGGTGACATAAAAATGTATGTACATAGAGCTCATCAAAGATGCTCAGGCTTCTTCAAGAAGAAACACATTCTGTATTGGTAACATAAACAGCTCTCCCACATGAGATCTATGTCCTTTGTGCCTCTGGAAAACATTTTACTGTCGGCAAAACACTTGCTCATTGACTGAGTCTCCCTAGTAAAGGCTGTTGAGAAGGGAGGTAGATGAAAGAAAAAAGAGGGAGCCTGGAGAACATGCCATGCTGGGAGTTAGGAATACACAGTGTCATGGAGATAGGGAATATGATGGCTGAAAAGAGCATACTTTAGCTTCATTCATTCATTATTTTTTTTTATTTTTGACAGCTTTATTGAAGCATAATTGATATACAAAGAATTGCACATATTTGATGTGTACAGTTTGATGAGTTTGGATGTACGCAAACACTCATGATACATTCACCAGAATCAAGACAATAGACCTATCCAATACCTTCATTTCCCTGTATCCATTTGTGTGTGTGTGTGTGTGTGTGTGTGTGTGTATGTGTGTGTGTTAAGAACACTTAACATGACATCTACCCTTGGAACAAATTTTTAAGTGCACAGTTCCATACTTTTAACTATAAGAACCATATTGTACAGCAGATCTAGAAGAACATATTGGTTCATTCTCTCTTTCATTTGTTTATTTATTTATTTATTTATTTATTTACTACAGAGATACTAAACACTGACCCCAAGCCTGAAGCTGGTTGTCTATATGCTCAAAGTCCAACTGCAGCAGCAGACATAGGAATAAATAAGAACAATTCATGGGGGGTCCCTGGGTGGCTCAGTCGTTAAGCGTCTGCCTTCGGCTCGGGTCATGATCCCGGGATCCTGGGACTGAGCCCCATATCGGGCTCCCTGCTCGACGGGAAGCCTGCTTCTCCCTCCTCCACTCCCCCTGCTTGTGTTCCCTCTCTCGCTGTATCTCTCTCTGTCAAATAAATAAATAAATAAAATCTTAAAAAAAAAAAAAAAAAGAACAATTCACAGAACCAAGTCTTGGGGTTAAGGGATGCACACAGTGCTGCCGGAGCCCTTGGGAAAAAGTGACCAAAGCTAACAGAGCTAAAAAAGATCTTCTAGCAAAAGAGTCAGGACTCATTGAGCTGAATCTTGACAGCTGTGTAGACATTGGATTTGCTGAGAAGACGAAGAAACAAGACAGGGCAGAGGGAGCACCAGTTTGGCAGGGTGCTCTTGGGGGGAGTTCAAAGGAGATGTGTCTGGGGAAAGGGTCACTTGGAATGTATGGAAGGAATCGGACTGTGGGAAGTGTTTTAGACCAGGTAGGAGTTTTGAACTTTTTGTCTTCCTGTAACAGAACAGCATGCTCTACATTTTTGCTTTTAAATTTATTCTCAAATAGCAGCCAATTTGAGTCAGACCACTTGCTTTTGCAAAACCTGTAATGACTTCCATTTCACTCAAAATAAAATCCAACTAAAAATGTCTTACAGGACACTGCAAGCCTCTCCCTACATCCTTCTCTTCGCTAACTGGGCTACCCTCTCATTCATTCTAATCCAGCCACATATTCAAGCACCAGAAAGCCTCCTGCCCCAGGGTCCTTTCTCCAATGCTTCCCTGGCCTGGAAATCTCATTCCCTCAATCAGCGCCACCCCCTCACCCCTCCCTGAAGGCCTTTGCTGAAGCACCTCCCAGCCTCTGCCCTACCACTCTATTTAATTTTGAAAGGTACCTTTGACCCAGCAGCTCCTTCCCCCTTCCCAGCTTTACTTTTTATCACAGAATTTCATCACTATCAGACATACTGCACATTTAATTCATTTATTTGTTATTTTCCTAACTCCGCTGTTTAAAATGTAAGCTCCATAAGGGCAGATGCTTTTGTCAGGTTTGCTTATTCTTGTGCCCCCGCCTTCTGGTCATCGCTTGCTATCTGTGACATGAATAAACATCATTCTTCTCTAAAATGTTGGTGCATAAAAATAAAGGTAAGGCTTTATTGGAAATGCCTTTAGTCATAAAAATTTACACCAAATGTAGCATAGTAACTTTCATATGAAACGGAATAGTATAGTTGCTAACCATCTATAAAGAACAGAGTTTGAAATTGTCTGCATCCTCTACCTTGTGGCTTAAGGCAGGTTGGTGACTCACTCAACCTCAGTTTCCGCATCTCTGACATAAGAGAAGTTGGACTTCCAAATCCCCAGGCTTTCCACAGCTCTTATTTGCTGTGTACTTCCTCAGGGTTCGTTCTTGAGCAGATCAAGCCCACTGCATCTTGGAACTCCATCACTAGGGAGGAGAAAGTATGGGACAAAGATCCAGTAGAATCCTTGAGGTCACTCAGTGGTGTCCTGGTGTACAATTTTGGTACATAAGGTAAAAAGCGGGGGGAAGAAGATATAGAAATTATAAAAATTGTCAAACATTTCTTCCTTTTTGTGGTTCTTACTTATTACCGTCTTATCTCAATGCAGTCAATCTACTAATATTTAAAGAAAAAAAACTAACTAATATGTGACGAGGAGATTGAGACATGAAGCTACCCCTTAGGCATCAATCATTCTAAAATTTGGGCAAGAAAGAACAGGGTAAAAAATAGAGAAAAATGTTTTTCAGACTGGCCTCAAATGCGGACCTTGTGCTGAAAGAAGAAATGATATTCCTAAAGACATTAATATTAATATTCATTAAGAATAGAATATTTTGAATATTAATATTAATATTCATTAAGGATAGAATATTTTGAATATTAATATTAGTGAATATACATAGTTAGAACTGCTCCTGAAAGTGGGAAACTAATAGAAAGAAAGGGTTGCATGTTAGATAGTAATAAAGAACATTATTAGTCCATACACTTAAATGAGTCATGGATTAAGCACAAAGATGCAAAGCTAATCAAGGTCTCTGAGATTTAGGATTTAGAATTTAAGCCAACAATTAACACAATAACATTTGCTTTCATCACCTGGTTAGTCTTTATTTATAGGTAATAATAGTAATAACAGTATTAATAATTGTTGGGGTGACTAGGTGGCTCAGTCCTTTAAGAATCTGCCTTCAGCTCAGATCATGGTCCCAGGGTCCTGGGATGGAGCCCCACCTAGGTATCCCTGCTCAGCGGGGAGTCTGCTTCTCCCTCTCCCTCTGCCCTTCCCCCTGCTTGTGTTCTCTCTCTCTCTCTGTCAAATGAATAAATACAATCTTTAATATATATATATACATATATATATATTAAAATTGTTGCTCAAAAGTAAGTGCCACTAATGTGCCAGGATAATGGGTATTTTATTTAGTTTAGTGTACATAGTCTAGTTCAAGTGCTGGCAAATATTTTCTGTAAAGAGCCAGAGAGTAAATATTTCAGTATTTGCAGGCCACGGGGTCAGTCTCCACCACAACTTCCCAATTTGGTTGTCGTAGCCATAGATAACATGTAAACAAGTGAGCATAGCTATATTCTAATAAAACTTTATTTACAAAAGAAGGCAGTGGCTAGATTTGGCCATGGGCTGTATGACTTCTGGTTGAATTCATTTGATAGCTATAACAACTCTAAGGTATTATTCTTAACCCCAATTTATTGATTAAGAAACTGGGGTTCAGTTAGGACCAATAATTTACTGGGATGTTGAAGGACCAGTGTTTCATCACAATGTGTCATTTTCCTTGCATTGCATTTTTCCCTCATCTGTGACCCTGCCCTCATCCCTTTCCTGCCTTTTCTGCCCCCTTTTGCAAGAGGAACCACTGGACCTAGAGAAGACATGTTGGTTCCTTTAGTTCCTCTTCAGCCCCAAATTTCAGTAGAGAATGTGTGTACTGTTTCTGAAGGACAGTTCCGGCTCCAGTCCCCAGGGGTGTTTGCTGACTCTGCCTCTTCACCCCACCTCTGTTGTTCTGCCTACACTGAAAGCCTGATAGATGAGCCTTATTTTAGTGTCAAACTCAGTTTGTCAATGCTACCATCTTTCCTTGCGTAGTTCTGAAAAACAAGGGAGTGGGTTTGAAACCAAGGGCACACTCATTGAATACTAATCAACCATGATGACGTCCTTTCTTGTTGGGAAGAAAAGAAAAATCATGCTGGGAAGTTGAACTTTGGCCATGTGGCAAAGGAAATAATAGGAAAGTCAATATTTTCTGGAAGGAATAGTGATGGGTCAAGGAGTCAAGATTTGCTGATTCAGTAGTTTTCACCTAAGCAGCATGGGCTTGGATATGCCATTTCAGTGTCATTATAATTGACTATAAGCAACATAATTTAAAAGTATGACTTTTTCAAGTTCCCAGAGGTCACTTGCTGTCTTCTATACATTAATGGGGATATTACCAGAATCAGGAATCCTGTTGGGCACACGTATTGGAGGGCGACTTCCCAACCTCGCAGCTCTTCTTCAACATTAGCTCCATCCTAACATCTGTCCTCATTGTTCTCCTGGTCATCATGCCTCTTCCTCATCAAGACCACAAATGTCACCCCTACCTAGAGCTCTTTGTTAGTTCTGGGTTCCACAATGAGAAACAACAGTCTCCCCAACAGGCTGACATCAGGAGTGACTTATCCTTCTTAGAAAAATCTGTCCCCAGCCTAGAGGAAAATAACATTTTCCCACCTGCAATTTCAGTGGCATATAACATAGTATTCACAGCATCATATAACAGGAACCAGGTATAAGTTGCAACTGTTCCCACAAAGAATATCAAGGTCTCTTGTCAAGTTTTACTTATAAAACAACCTTATGGAAAACTACAAGAAACACTCCCATCAGGTCCTGCCTTAAATAGAAGAGCAATTTTCTAACATTAACTCCAAAGAATTACATTAACATGCAAGCCTCACCTCACTCAATTTTAACATCCTGTTTTCTTTAAAACCAGGCAATCAGAGCACATTCTGAGGTTGGCACTAATACAAAAAAAGCAAATCTACAGTTCCATTGAGATTAATGTGTTTATTTGTACAACTAAAGGTGTGTGGCCAAATGTCACATCCTTCAGCTTGGAATGCCATGATTTTTTTAAAGTAAAATATAAATTTCATTTTTAATGGCAACTGTTTAATGAAAGCAAGCATTTTGCCTCCCTCCCCACCAAGGGCTCTTTTGTAAATTTGGGGAATGAATTGTTCCACTGTCCCTTTCCACGTTACTGTTTTAGTTCCCGGGAACTGCTTAGAGCCTGTTTTTCCACTGGCAGTCAGAACTGCTCGGGCTTGGTGCTTCCTTGAGTATGTAAAACATCCAGCTTTGCAGGAGGCTGAGTGTTGGCTCAGGTAATATGACTGCATATACAAGAGCTTGCTTTTTAGGGCCCGTTAGTGTGAAATGCGTTCTGAAAAATGCTATTATCTGCCGCTAATGAAGGGCTTTTCCTTCACCAAATGGAGAAACGGTCCTCCAAGCACTTAGAGATTTTTTTTTTAAATGGTTCATTTTTTGCATTCCTCCTACCTTGTCATCAGGTCCTTCAGATGTAGAGGGAAGAAGAAAGAAGTGTGAGGCATCCTAATTGAAATTTCAGATTACAAAATAGTGGAAGGTATACTGGGTAGCAGCATGCTCTTTCCAATTACAAAGAGCTAATTTATGCTTTCTAATGAGGAAACTGACATTTTTTTTCAGTACGTACCACGTGTTCAGTGCTTTACATTTTGCATTTGCTATCTTTCACAATCCCTGTAAAATACGTATTGCCATTGGACCCCCCCTACTACCCCTAAGCTACTTACCTAGAGTCACATAGTGTTAAGACATGAGAATTGAGGGTAAAATATCCATAATTGGAACACCAGGGTTCAAATTTCACCTGCATCACTTGCTGATAGGATTGAAATTTCAGTCATAGAAGCTTCACAATGGGGTTGGTTGATTTTTTCACATTAAAACAAAACAAAACAAAAACTATGGATAAGTTATGGTAAGCTATCATCAAATGAAAATACGGTGCACAAAATTATTAAAAAATAATTCAACATGTGATAGAAAAGGTTTGATAAATAAGACACAGGAGAGCTTAAAATCTAAAACAAAGAAATTTAAAAGCAATTAAAATAGACAGAGTGTATAATTAGTCAATGGAGTAATGTAAGTAAATAATGAGCATAATTGTTTTTTATCCCATTAGTTACCAGTGCAAATTTTTAAAAATGCAGTAAGAAGTTATCATGCTATTTTAATATATTGGTGAAGAATGGTCAATGATATTTAACACTGGAAAAACAGATACTTTCATAAGCAAATGTATTAGAGTAACAGTACAACTTTCTCAGAGGGTAGATTTCTGATATTTTCTTACATATTCATACTAGTAAAACATGGAAAATCTAAGTATTTATACTGAATAAACAACTGGTGTAATGAACTGAATTTTGTCCCCCCAAAATTCATAAGTTGAAGCCCTAATCACCAACTTAATAGTATTTGGATATGGGGTTTTTAGAAGATAATTAGGTTTAGATGAAGTCATGGCCATAAGGCACTTATGATGGAATTTGTGTCCTTATAAGAAAAGGAAGAGACAGCACAGCTCTCTCTGCCAGGTGAGCACACAGCAAGAAGGTGGCCATCTACAAACCAAGAAGAGAGCTCTCACCAGGAACCAAATCAGCCAGAACTTCGATCTTGGACTTCCAGCCTCCAGAGCTGTGAGAAAGAAATGTCTGTTGTTTAGACTACCCAGTGTCTGAGCTGCCTCAAACAATTGGCCAAAAATATCAGAATGTAAGAATATGGATATTTATAAAACTTTATTCTTATATTTTAAACTCTTAAAAACAATCTAAATATCATATAACAGGGAATTAATCAATTGATTTATGGTAAATCCAAACAATGAAGTTATCTTCATTCATGTAAAGATATGGTTTATTATTCTTTTATTGACTTGGAAATGGTCTAGATGTTCTTAAGTGGAAAAGAACATTATGAGAGACTGTATCTTGTATTCAGTAGAAAAAGGTATATTACCACCATTACCAATGAAAAGTGGTACCCGCTGAGCACTGGGAGCCAGAGAGCGTGCTAAGTAACATGTTTACATAGTCTTAACTGATTAGTAAACTCTGTTAATGGTGTTTTATTATTCCTTACATAGAGATCAGAAAATAAGCATAACATTTTAAGGGACTTGCAAAACATTTTTCAACTAGTATGTGGCAGAAGCTCGATTTGAACCCAGTGCTCTCTGATCTCACAAGAGTAACTGAAGCCACTAGCCAACAACTCCTTTTAGTTGTAGCCCCACCCGATACATGTATGGGAATAATATATATATACACAAATTTCATACAGATTCATAATCATTAAGTAACTCTAACCATGATTTAAACAATGAAAAGAATTCCTTGTCAGGAAAGATGGGTAGCAATCATACTTCCAGTAGTCTTTTTTAACACTCTTAGTTCACTTTTTATATAAAATTATATCATTATGATTTTAAATATGCATTTAAGCTAAATATGAACTTGTATTAGAAAGAAGAGAAATGTTAGCTCTACCCGCTTCTTTGTTGAACTTTCTAAGCCATTGATTCATCATGTGATGATTGGCTTACATAAACTAGATCATATAAACTGAAAACCCACTGAACTAGGCCAGCAAAAACTTCCTGGTGTCACAATAAGCAGAATGAACATCAATAAGGGAGGGAACTTATGCAAACTCTAGTTTTTAAAGTTTTTACTATTTCACTAGTATGCCTTGTATTTTACACTGACATTTAAGTTAGTCAGATCTAAGGAGATTTAATAAATAGAGTCTCCTTTTCTAGCCTGAATCAGAAAGAGAAATAGGACAAAGAAGTAAGAAGTCTGCTCTACTCCTTATCTTTGTTTCTCTGTTTAAAATGTATCTCTGCTTTCCCGGGATGTTTTAAGATTTCCCTTTATCATTTATGTTGATCCTTATTTCTTCAAAAAATTTTCTTTCTTTTCTCTCTCTGTATTTCAACTGAATATCTTACTGCATCACTTAATATTTGTGTCCCACAGATCACAATTACATATATGTAATAACATACAATTATATAAGTATACAATTGTCTATACAATTACATACAATAATGTAATTGTCTATATATTTGGTTGTGTCTATGTATACATTTACATATACAATTGTGTATGCATATACATGTCCATATATACATACATATACATGTTACACATATATGTGTGTTGTATTATATATACAGAGAGAGGGAGAGAATGTTAGTGTATTATTTAGGGTCTCCAGAAAACAATAAAATATATATCTCCATCAGTAAATTCATGGATAAAGAGAAAGAGAGAGAGATTAATGGTAAGGAATTGGCTTAAATGATTATAGAGGCCAGGGAAGTCCCAAGACCTGCAGTTGGTTGGCATGCTGGAGGCCCAGGAGAGTGAATGGTGTAAGTTCCAGTCTGAACGCTGGCAGCCTCGAGACCCAAGGAGAGCTGATGTTTCAGTTTGCACGCAAAGCCAGGAAAAAACTGATATTCCATCTCAACCAGTCAGGCAGGAGCTGTTAGGGAAGCTCAGTCTTTTTGTTCTGTTCAGGCTTTCAACTGATTGGATAGTGGGACGTTAAAGAGGACAATCTGCTTTACTCAGTCTACCAACTCAGAGGTTAACTCATTCAAAAACACCCTCACAGACACACCCAGAATAGTGTGTGGCCAAGCATCTGGCTCCCATAGCCCAGCTACGCTGATACATAAAATTAACAATGGAAAAATATACTACTTCAGGTTCATGACATATAGCATTTATTTTCTCTGTTTCATTTTAGATTGTTTCTATTGCCACATCTTTATGTTTGTTGATCTTTTCTTCATGAGCATCTAAACTATTATTAATCCTATTCAGTGTATTTTTTATTTCAGGCATTATGTTTTTCACCTATACAGGTTCCCTTGGGTCTTTTTTATATATTCCATTTTTCAAGTCATTATCATGATTCCCAATACCTATTGAAATACAGAGCATATTATGTCTGTTTTAATATCTTTTCCATTAGTCTATCATCTCTGTTATTTCAAGATCTGTTTCTACTGAAAGAAAAATTTTCCCCATGGGTCATATTTTCCTGCTTTCTCATAATCTAGGGATTTTTAATTGAATGCTGGAGTTTGTGAATGCTGTATTTCTGATTGCTAGATTTTATTTTATGACTTTAAAGCATATTGGGCTTTATCTGGCTGGTAGTTTAGTTACTTTTGTGCTAGTTTAATAACGTAAGGATTTTTTAAAGCAAAAGGGAAGTGACTACTCTTTATTTTACAGAAAGATTCCCAAGTTTAAAAAAAAAGTTACAAGTTTCTTTAAATTATCTGATTCCCTCGTGTTTTTAAATGAAGATTTGATTTAGTGTATTTATTCTCTAAAGTAAGATATAATGGTAATTTACTGAAAAATGCCTTACTGCATCCAACCAAAGCTATTTTTATCATAGTCCTTACCAAAGCTTCATAGAAGAATGTAAACGGAGATTTAATCTAGTACTTGGTAAACTGGTCTTGTTAAGCAAACAGACTTTTTAATATGCTCTACAATTCCTAGAAAATAAAAAATTACTTTATGCCTATGCCACGCTGGGCAATTCTATGATGAAATAAACGTGGAGCATAATAATAAGTCAGAATAAGCATTAGCTTTTAAAATCTATAAAGACAGTTTTTTTGGAGGGGATGAATTGAGGATAGCATTTATTAGAGAAAAAAATATATTTACTTTTACAGCATGGTTCCTCCCTTGTCTTTACTGATTATTCTGTATATTCAACAAGGTATCTCCCAGAGAGATCTCTGATAGTACCCAATTCTCTGTGATCTCAGAATTATTTGGCTTATAGTTCCCCAGTAATTTTTCCTCCTGGGGATATTATCTGCTTATACATGGGCAGGTTGGTATTCGGCTGAAGACTCAAGAAGACCCCAGTAAAGACATCTAGGACTCCTATCCATCGCCCTTCTCCTGAGCACTCTGCTCCATGATTTTTCTTACCTCTCGCTTTTCTACTCAGTGAAACTCTTGGTCTCTGCTTGGCTTCCCCAGACTTCATTCTGTAATTCCCTTCAGTCAGAAAGCTGAGATAGTCACGGGGCTCCTCTGGTTGGTTTTGTTTTGTTTTTAGGCATCAGGGTTTTTTTTGCTGCACGCTGTCCAACATGTTAAAACGTTATTTCCTACATTTTGTCTATTTCTTTTTAGTTTATATTGCAGGACAGTAATTCTGCACTTTTTCATTCCATCACAGTCACAAACTGAAGTTAAAGATTCATCCCATATCCTACTTTCCATCTTGAATGACGTCCGGCCATGTTGACTGTATATCATAGCACCGATTCTGCAATGAGATTAAATGCCATTAAGATGCTCAAAATGCCAATAGGAAAATGTCCCCAGATTTAATTTAAACTGTGTCTCATAATTTCAGGAAGAAATTGAACTCCAAAAATTAAAAATTAAATAACCTTGCAGATTAAAGTCCAAAGGAATTAATGCTTAAAATAAAATTCTTCTTTGTGAATTAAAGTTCAAGAAAATTCAAGTCTAAATTCCATCCTTTGCAACTTCTTCTTTGGCTCAGTTTCAACAAGATGCTCTTAATGTCGGGCGCCTGGGTGGCTCAGTTGGTTAAGCGACTGCCTTCGGCTCCGGTCATGATCCTGGAGTCCCGGGATCGAGTCCCGCATCGGGCTCCCTGCTCGGCAGGGAGTCTGCTTCTC
Source organism: Halichoerus grypus (assembly GCF_964656455.1). Classification (NCBI taxonomy): domain Eukaryota; kingdom Metazoa; phylum Chordata; class Mammalia; order Carnivora; family Phocidae; genus Halichoerus; species Halichoerus grypus. Next base: position 8,876,592 of record NC_135714.1, read on the forward strand.
CCTCTGACCCCCCTCCCTCTCATGCTCTCTGTCTCTCATTCTCTCTCTCAAATAAATAAATAAAATCTTTAAAAAAAAAAAAGAAGATGCTCTTAATGTCTGGTTGCGTCAGGATCCCTTTTGAAGCAACCAGCAGCCCTTCTGTTTCTCTGTCTCTGTGCTGCTCTCTGTCTCTGCCTGTCAGAGGTCTCTGTCTCTCTCCCTCACTTTGTTTCAGTTTCATGGTAAATTGCATCTTTATCTCACTTCTTAAAGAATCTAAAGATAATTTACCCTATCACAGCACTGAGGATCAGAGAAGGTCACATGAGTTATTACTATCTCCTTCAAGGTTTAAGAATGTGCAGTAATAGTAACCCCAGTCACCAGGTACTTTGAATGGGTTTGTCTATATCTAGTGTGTACTTATAAATATATCTATATCCATATTTATAGCTGTGTCTGTATCTACCCCTCCTACTTCCCATTTCTCCTTTTATCCTTGAAAACAACTGCTGATGCACAGATTCTTTCTAGCAATATAATGTCCACTCTTTCCTGTTTGGCCATTTTAAGTCCTTTGGCTCAGTGCCTGCTCCCGCCGCCACTTTCTGTGGAATGTGTCCTAGGCAGGCTTTAACCCTCATGAGGAATTATTTATTCTAGAGCTAACTTGAGACCATCTGGCAAGGATGAACCTGTGGACAGGGTCAGATTCAGGTTTTGTGGGGTCTGAAGTTTATACAATTTGCGGCGTTCTCTGACAAAAAAAATAATATGGAATTTCAATTACAAAACCAGCTATGCCCTCTGGTCCTGTTCCTGTGTGTGGCGCGTATGGTGCATCAGCACAGAGATGGGAGGGACATTCCTGGAATCACAGCCTATGCCAGGATGGCCAACAATACTATGGCCCTTCAGGAAAGTGACCATGATCCACAAAATAGATCCTACTCAACTCAAACTAAATGTGTCTCCACTTTAACTTCCTTTTACTTGGATACCCAAAATGTCATGGCAACTCCCATCCCACCCTTCAGTTGGGGAAGAGAGATGAAGGGGAAGTTAGAGTTTAAATAGTAATAGTCATAACTGATTGTGGCTAAAATATCTTACTTTTGCCAATTTTACAAAACATGTGACCTTATGAACACATTGCTGGGAAGCCTCAGAGAGCTGTGGGGGGAAACTGTGCACAAGGGGACACTGAAGCCTCCATTTTATTAGCTTCACCATAAAGCCACTTATGAAGAGGTGTGTTCATGAATCCAGGGCTAGCCCCTGGCCCTAAAAGAATTGAATTTGGAGCCCCTAATCTAACACCACATAACTACTCTTGGCACGAACAATTTGAAATCGGAGCTGCACTACCTTTGTCTAGTTCATGGGTAACTAGTGTGCCATTTGAAAACAGAGAATATTGTTCTCTCCTCTAACATCAGAAAGGTCAAGAAGGCTCTTTCTCTTATGGTTAAATGTTTGCCTTGGCCAACCGTGCTCAAGAAAAGCTGCATTTTCATAGCTTGAGATCAAGTCACAGAAATTTGGCTTACCCCTCTGCTGAGGACACTTATAGCTTGACCTGAAATGTGACAATGCTCCACAGAGCAAACAACCACTGGGGCCATTGTTAAGGGCAGTGTGTGACTGGGGCTTCCAACGAAACCTGCACTGGGCTACGGCCCAAGCTTTTGTAGTGTGTGGTCAGGATTTAACAGCTACCCCATGCCTTCTACCATGGAGCTTGCAGTCCAGAGCTTTACTGAAATCTCTACCTTTTCTGAGGGTAATGTGTCCAGTATTTGCTTACCAGATGTTATGGTATGGTATTGTTGAAGAACCAGAACTTCTATTCCATTACTGAGTCCAGTGGCTGTCATTTGACTGGACACTGTGGCCCACATCTTTGCTGAGGTTCACTTTTGCATGAAACAAACAAGGCTAATCCCCTATTACATAAGAATCTGTATACATGGTGGTAATTCTGTGAAGCATGCTGCTTGCCTTTGCACAAAATTGTCCTACAATGCAGAGATAAATTAAAATTCAAAATCCCATGGGCTCTAAGTCCTAAGCTAGGTGCTCAGATGGCAGTGGTTAAAATCCAACTGAAGAAAAGTAAGCTTGTGTCCCAGCATAAGTCTGAATGAATTATGAACCTTAAAATGCCATGTCCATACAATAGACCCAACCTAAGCATGTTGAACCCAACAAAAGGTTTCCATGTATTATTTTCTAATCTAAGTATCTGTTGTAAAGATAAAGCTTAGTGTTAAAAATATTAATATTAGAGACATACTACGGGGGTTGGGATCCTTGCTCTGCCATTTACTAGGCATATGACCTTGGGCAATTTACTTCCCTTCTTTGTGTGTCAAGTCCCTTATCATTATTTTTTTCTAAAGATTCACTTATTTATTTGAGAGCGAAAGAGAGAGATAAAAAGAGAGGGAGGAGCAGAGGGAGAGGGAGAGAATCTCAAGCAAATTCTGTATCCAAAGCAGAACCCGATGCAAAATCTGCCTCCAGTGCAGAGCCCGATGCAGAGCTCGATCCCACGACCCTGAGATCAGGACCCCAGCTGAAACCAAGAGTTGGATGCTCAACCAACTGAGCCACCCAGGTGCCCCTCTTATCTTTATAAGAAGATAACACTATGATTACACTATGATAGTATTGTTATAAAGATTAAATGAGAGGTGCCTGGGTGGCTCAGTTGTTAAGGGTCTGCCTTTGGCTCAGGTTATGGTCCCAGGGTCCTAGGATCGAGCCCCACATCGGGCTCCCTTTTCAGCGGGAAGCCTGCTTCTCCCTCTCCCACTCCCCTTGCTGTGTTCCCTCTCTTGCTGTCTCTCTCTCTCTGTTAAATAAATAAAATCCTTAAAAAAAAGAGATTAAATGAGTTCACGTTTATAAAGCACACAAATGCTCTCTAAGTGTTTGTTAAGCATACATGCATATATTAATCATTCACAGCCTATTTCTCAAAGTCCACAGGCTAATGCACTCAAAGAAGTGCACTCAACCTCCAAACTCCAGCTCTTTCACTGCCATCACCAACACCATGGAAGCTTGACCGTTAAGTTTAGTGCATGGAACATCTATCCCAGTCCATCTGGCCCATGCTGTGTATGCTGGGATTTAAAGACACTCCATGATTGGCATCCTTCTTTTTCTCCTTACATCTGAACAAATTGAGAAAAAAGATAAGGAAGGAAGATGAAGCTAAAGTACCAACTTTTTTTTACTGATGAAGTTAATATTATTGAGGATGGCTTATTTTTGTGCTCCTGTGAGCTTGCTGATACTGAACCTCAAATTATTTAAGTAACTTACCCACTTAGACTGACCATCTCAAACTGGAACAGGTCTTTCTACATGTGTTGTGTGTGTGCGTGTGCGTGTGTGCGTGTGTGTGTACATTTATTCCACTCTGTGAAACTTAGAACAAAAAGTAGAGTAGAAGATATATCTTTTCAGGCTCCATGCACCCAAGAATAATGGAAGGAGAAATGTGTCTCCAATTTCTTCCAAACTCAACAATCAAGTAATTCCTCACTAAAAGAGAAAAAGAAGTGAAGGAATGGGAAGAGGTCGGAAGCATTAAGCTAACAGGTGATCACTCGGCCATTGCCCCTGAAAGAATGAGTCACAAAACACATCCAAACTCAGTGGCTAAAGGCAACCGTCATTTATCATTACCAGTCCGAAACTCAGATAAACTGTAGATGAGCTAAGCAAGACAGCGCTGGGTGGCTGTGTCTCAACCCACAGATTTGCTGTGTGGGCTGCGATGACCCTGCCCTGTGTACATTTATTCTGGGGACAGCAGACACAAAGAACATTCTCCCTGAGGTGATGTCAAGAAAGAGAGTGGCAACTCACAAGCCCTCTTCAGACCTAGACTCAGATCTGCACACTATCACCACACCCACATACCATTTGACCAAGTAACTTACATGGCCAAGCCAGAACGGAGAGGTATTGTACACTCCACCCACAAGGAAGGCACGGAAATGGAGGGAGGCAGAGAAAAGTGAAAGATCAGGGCCAGTGATTCAATCTACTTCAAGTCCCTAATCAAAGTGTCTGGCATGTGAAGCCAGATTTCTTGTGCCAATCTCTATGTTAAATACTACTTACAGCACACACACCCATTTTGCAGACTGTTGCTCTAGACAACCGAAACACAACAAACACACAACCACTGGATCCTGGCCAGAATTAATGATGAGTAATAATGTCTAGTATAGGTAGGTACTCAATAACTTTTTGATGAATAAAGAATGAATTAATGATGAATAGTTGTATGCCTTGAATGTTACTTAAATTCACTAAGTCCCATATTAGAAACACAGTTATGAATAATTTAGCTATTAAAAATGATCATGAATAAAATATTTCTTGTTATTATTAATTCATAGGTTTGTGCATTGATTTTTATAGGTGCTTTTGAAAGTGTATGTGTGTGTGTGTTTTGTTTTATTTCTCTGGTATCCCAATCTTTGCCTTTGTATTCAAGGTTTGTTTTTCTGTACTAAATTATCCAATTTGTCACTTTAAAAAATACTCTCAGTCCTTCTGTATCTTTAAGGCTTTCCCTTTACTTCTTCATCTTTTGTTTGGGACTCTGAAATTTAATGATACAGCTTGGGAATAAGGATGAGTAGCCGGAAATAGAAGGCCTTAGAGCTGTAGGGCCTTACCGGCAAATAGGCAGAGATCATATCTTGGTTTCATGTCATTGTGGTTTATTTTTAAAATAAAAAAAGATGAAAGGGGCACATGGATGGCTCAGTTGTTAAGCATCTGCCTTTGGCTCAGGTCATGATCCCAGGGTCCTGGGATCCAGCCCCTCATCAGGCTCCCTGCTCCACGGGGAGCCTGCTTCTCCCTCTCCCACTCCCCCTGCTTGTGTTCTCTCTCTCACTGTCTCTCTCTGTGTCAAATAAATAAAAAATCTTAAAAAAATAAAAAATAAAAAAATAAAAATAAAATGTTTCCCTTCACACGGATTTAAAAAAAATAAAATAAATTAAAAAAAGATGAAAAACTTATTGTAACCTAAAAGGATAAGATAAATATTGTGACAACAAAATGTCAACTGTGGCTGAAGATTGACTTAGAAGCCTCATATTTCTAATAAATTTGCATATATTTGGTAAAACTACAAAGCAGTTTTGAGCAAACCTCAGAATATATGAATGCATATGAATGTAAATGACATAAAAATTCCTGGATTGGAAATTCAGAACAGTTTTAAATAGTTGAATCATCTAAGTGTTTACTGAGCAGGTACTGCATTCACAACATCGGGCTAATCCCTCAGGAATGCAAAGATTGAACCATCATAGTACAGTGGACTTGGCAGAACTCTACCACTTACTCACTGGCCTGTGGCATGAGTTCCTTTAATTTGCAAATACTTGCTCATTGTTCAAATTTACATTTGAAGAAACTGAGAAAGGAAGTATAAACCACATAGGAGCATCATGAAGACAACACCCAGGAGGAAGAAGATCAGATGTATAAACTCAAGCTCTGGAGCCTGGCCAGGTTCAAATCAAGACTGTCACTTATTAGATATGAGAAATAATTATTTGTTACTGTTGTCTATATGTTCTCATGGAAAACGGTACAACGGAATTTCTACCTCGTGGAGATGTTCTGAGGAATGAAAAGGAAACCCAAGTAAATTCCTTAGGATAGTACATGCAAGTGTTCTGAGCTCAGAACATTTTACTATGATTGGGGGTGAAATCCCTAATTGGCATCCCCCGATCCCATAGTCCATGCTGCTTTGATATGCTCAGGGTTTGCAGAATGATTCAATAAAATTACCCTTGGCATTTACTTTCGTAGTGACTGACAAGCAGTAAGTACTCAACAAACTTCTATTTATTTATTAAATAAATAGATGTAGCTCTTACTCTTTGGGAACTTAGTGGGGAAGAGCAAATACCTATTTGCATCCACTCTTTAAATTTTAATTCCTTCAAGTCACAGTGACATTTGGATTCATCTTGTGAGCAAAACAGGAAATGCCGCCTTCCTGTTTTAGGATTCATCATTAGCTAATTAAAATCAGCATTTCCTAACCAGATCACACCTCTTATTCACTAGCCTTGTCTCTTTCTTGTACTGTTTTTAAATCGACTGAAGAAAGATCAGGAAGCCTTCTCTGAAACAAACTGTATAACAACTAGGCAATCACTAACTTAACAAATTGGGTGGCTAATACCCAAATCAGTTTAAGGCAACAACTCTTTTGCCAGGGCTTACTTTGTGCCAGGCAGCATGGTAGGGGCTGGACTCTAGCAAAATTAAGACAGATTGGTATCTTGCCTCTTGAGGAAAACTAGGGTGGTAAGCTGGGGGAAAACACAGGCAAGGATAAAAACTATGGTCCATTTCATGGTAAGAAAACCACACGTGTTCATAACCCAAACAAAGTTCTGTCAGCACCCGACAGAGGACAAGCCTTCTTCATCTGATAAGAAGTAATATTTGGTCAGTTCATCAAAAATGTTTTATTAATGTGAGGAAATGATTTAAATGATATGCATATAGCTTGCACACACATTTTATTTTATTTTTTATTAGTAGTTCACTTTATTGATTTTTTTATTGTTAACATATAATGTATTATTTGTTTCAAGGGTACAGGTCTGTGATTCATCCGTCTTACACAATACACAGCACTCACCACAACACATACCCTCCCCAATGTCCATCACCCAGCCACTCCATCCCTCCAACCCCCCCTCCACCCTAGCAGAGGGAGACAAACCATAAGAGACTCTTAATCTAAGGAAAGAAACCAAGGGTTGCTGGAGCAGACACACTTTATTTTAACTTGAAACTACAGATGTACATGAATTCACTGGTACTATGTTGTAGACCCAGATTCCCACTGGAGTCATGCTACCTCTTTCCTGGATAAGTCACAGCCACAGGGAATCATCTATAATTTCCAGTTGAAGTTTCTTTAAAATGGATCGGATTGGGATGCCTGGGTGGCTCAGTCAGTTAGGCATCTGCCTTCGTCTCAGGTCATGATCCCAGGGTCCTGGGCTCGAGTCCCACATCTGGCTCCTTGATCAGCGGGGAGCCTGATTCTCCCTCTGCCTGCCTCTCCCCCTACTTGTGCTCTCTCTCTCTCTCTTTCTGACAAATAAATAAAATCTTAAAAAAAAAAAAAAAAGGATCATATTGTAAAGACACTTTCCAAACAATATGTGTACAGCATCTAATCAAAATTTTAAACTATTTTTTTCTGTATTTTACAGATGTATTTCACCTCATTATTACATAATTTGACATTTATATTTTTGTAGGCACTTCTTTTATGAGTCATTCTAAAATATTTCAGGTTAGCTTTTTTCAGAAAAATGACACTCAGGAGTTTGTTCTTGTGGTTGTTTGTTTTATACTTTGCCAGTTGGTTGGTTCATTTGTTTTCTGGAATTCTGTAGGATAAACTCAAAGAGTAAGAGTTTGTTAGCTAGACTTCTAGAAGCTCTGAGGAACTTAACACAGAAGCTCTAGAGAAACTGACCTAAAGAGCAAAAAGAGGCACCTCGTCCAGATGATAGACTCTTGGATGTGCATCTAGACTCTACCACAAGCTGAGGTGCTCCCGGTTTATGTGTGTTAGAATAAGTCTTGTTTTTCTCAGATGACCTGCTCTTTCATTCCTGTGTTATAATCAACAGCTATCCATCCCCTTGAGGAAACCTTGGAGCCCAAAAGCTTGAACCTCCTCCTATCATCTATTGATATATACTTTATTATTTTGTTCTTCTCCTGATTACACTGACCTCTTTCTTGTATCCCTTAGACCAGAAAATCCAGTATGATTTGACCATAACGTTTTTCCACAAGTTTCCAGTTCATTTTCCACTCTACTCATTCTTGTATGCATGTACTTAAGTATATTCATACTCCCTTAATTTATGCAATGCTAAACTACATCATTAAATAATTATAAGAACATGTAGAACAGGGTGGGGATAAGCACAACTGATGTTTGGTATACACCCACAACAAATGTCGGGAGCAAAAGACTCTTGAGGGCAACAAAGAGAGGCCAATGGTGAAATAAAGTCAGGCCAATCTGCAGAGTGAGTGATGTGGATGTTGCATTAACTTCCTGGGGCTACTGTAACAAATCACCAACTAATGGTGTTGCTTAAAATACCAGGAATTTATCCTCTCAGTCCTCGAGGCCAGAAGTCTGAAATCGAGGTGTTAGTGGAGATGTAATAATCTTGAAGATATAAAGGAGAATCCCTCCCTCCTCACCTCTTCTGGCATCAGGTGCTGTGGGCAATCAATCCTTGGCTCCCATGACCTCTGTTGTGCCATTCTGACCTCCGCTCCCATCTTCACATCCTCCTCCCTATCTTCTCCTCTGTGTGTCTCAAATTTTTCCCTGCCTTTCTCTTATACAGACACCTGTCATTGGATTGAGGGCCCACCTGGAAAATCAAGGATAATCTCATCTCAAGGTCCTTAATGTAATTATACCTGAAAAGGCCCTTTTTCCAAATAAGCTCACATTCATAGGTGTCAGGGGATCAATGTGGACATAGATTTTGGGAGGCCCTCCTTCAGACCATGGCAGAGGTCTTCTACTATAAAAAGGAACTCTTCACATCGATTTAGTCCTCCATTTAAAAAACTTCAAAGGTTTTAATCTTGTTTACTCCAGCAGATAAAAGTGCCACAACCTACTTTTCTGACCTCCTCCCACATTCTCTGACGCTCAACACACCAGCCCTCTTCCTACTCTTCAAATTTTTTATCTGTTCTTGTCTCCAGGGCAGTTTCCATTGCTCTTCTTCCTACTTGGAGCTTCATCAGAATATTTTCACATAGCCCACTCCTCAGCATGCTGGTCTCATCCGAGTGTCACTCCTCATGGGGATTGTGATGGCTTTACATCAGTCAGATACCATCAGGAAACATGTGACATACTCAAAGCAGGGTAATCTGAGGATTTCTTTTCGAGGAAACTATTTATAACGATGTGGGTATAGGCAAACCTTGAGTGATAGATATTCCAGGATCCCTAAGTTGTAGTAGTTACCAAAAGCCAGAATGAAGAGTAGTATAGAGCCCTAGGAACAGTAACCTTTACACAAGGGACAGAGCCAGCCCAAGGTGACCCTGTAGAGAGGGAGCAGAGGAAACAAATATTCTGACTTGACTTTCCTCCCTCTTCCAGTCTCTTTTAGAGGCCAAATGGTCAAGAAAGCCGAAGACACCTATGATGTAATCTCCCAGAGTTAGCTTTCTTCCAAAGCAGAAGGTAGCATAAAGACAGGCGAATGTGTAGTGGCAAATAAAGAACATTCTGTTTCGGTATTTCATCCCTAGGCATTCTTTATCATCCCTCCCTGTTTCCTTTCATTTACAACACTTGTCACTACATGAAAACATCTGTTGTGTTGTGTCTGTCCCACACCAGTGTGTAAGTTCTGTGAGGTCAAAGATTTTCTCTATATTGTGCGTCATTCTATCCCTGTTGCCTAGAATTATGCATGATATACATTAAGTATTTGATAAATCTTTTATTGGAGTTTAAATAAATAAAATCATTTATGCATTAATCAGTGTGCTCCAGAGAAACAGAGCCAAGAGGATGTGTGTAGATACATAGAGAGAGAGACATTTTAAGAAATCAACTCACATAGTTACAGAGGCTGGCAAATCCAAAACCTATAGTGTTCAAATCCACAGGTTGTCTGTGGGTAGAATTCCTTCTTGCTTGGGGGAGGTCAGTCTTTTGTTCTATTCAGGACTTTAGTTGATTAGATAAGGCCCACCTACATCTTGGAGGACAATCTGCTCTGCTCAAAGTCCACTGATGAAAATGCTGATCTCATTCAAAAACACCTTCACTGAAACATCCAGAATATCATTCCACCACATATCTGGGCACTATGGCCCAGCCAGGATGACACATAAAATTAAGCATCCCAATACCATATTATATTAACAAACTTTTCCATTCCAGCTACTTTCTTTTCAGATCCCTGAAAACCATGTAGGCCACATTTTATAATTCCACTTCTTACATACTGAACGAAACTCACATAAACAAATGGCTTAACTGGACCAACTTAAAAAAATTAATAATAATTTCAGAACCAAAACTGTTGTACATTATCAGCATTCATAGGAACATTTTTGAGGATTTACTCTGTGCTTGTCCATGTATCAGCCCACGCATTGCATCATCCCTTCCAGAAGGTATGATAAGCATCTTCTTTTTCCGGATATGGGAAACAAGGCTTAGCATGATGAAGTAACCTATGCAGGATGAACTGGTTATTTACGTCTTCTGCCTAAAAATCTGTGTTCTCTCCACCAGTAATGGAACAAATTACCTCAAGAGGTAGACCCCCTAAAAAAAAAAAAAAATGCATTGAGGAAATGATAGAAAAAAGTTATGGAAATTTACCTTTTCCTCTGTTACCATATCCCTGGTTGAATGGAAGACATGACCTGACATCGTAATCTTCAGCTTTCTCTATTAAAGAGATTTTACTAGGAAATATCTCAGTAGGGTTATGTTTTTGAAGCACACATAGAAGAATACTGATGGTGTCACTGAAATGCAGAATTTTCAAGTGTCATTTGGGAAAAGTCTGAGAGACCTCCAAGTATCAGCGCTCACTGATGGATATTTAGAAGCCAAACAACACTAACGCTAACTGTTAAGTGGCCGTAAAGAAGTAGGTGCACCTACAAAGGGGTGACTTAGTCATAACCCAGCTGCTCACACAATTAAAATAAATTCTCATTACAGTGGGTCTAGAGAGAGAGGTTTAATATTGCCAGAGGCAGGAAGAAAGCTGAAGACAGAGAAGCAGCAATCAATGAATATTCTTCTCCTTTGACTAAAAATGCTAATATATATATAAATGTTGCTGACTACTGGTGTTCAGGCCAGGAAAGCTTTATCATTATTTACCTATTTATAAATAACCTAATCGTTCCCGAACGATATTTGAGGCACATTATAGGGCAACGATATATGGGAGAGATGATTACAATCTCAAGAGCAAGGAACAGCAAGAGAGGAAGTTAAAAGAAGTGGATGAGAAAGAAGCTGATTCAAGCTAGCACAGATTAAGAAATTTTACTGAAGAAACTTTAATGAAGAAATCTCTCCTGTTTATACTGGCACTCATCTGCTCGGGCTGCCACGTCACAATGCCGCAGGGAGGCTAAACAGCAAAAATTTATTTCTCACAGTTATGTAAACTACAAGTCCCAGATCAAGATCTGGAGGGGCTGATGTCTGGGGAGAGCGGCCTCCCCGATTTGCAAACAGCCACCTGTCCTCAAATGGCCTTTCCTCCTCCAAGCAAATGCAGAGAGAGAGAGCTCCCTCCTTTTCTTACAAGGCCACCAGTTCTAGAGGATTCAGGCCCCACTCTTGTCACCTCATTTAACCTTAAATAACACCTAAAGGCCCTCATTCCCTATATAGTCACTTTGGGGATTAGGGCTTTGATTTATGGATTTGGGGTGGGGTGGGGCACAATCCAGTCCATAGCAATAGTTTTGACATTAAACTGTGAAATGTATTCTTATCTCTTAGTCCTGTGCTCCTTGAAAATTTAGGTCAGGCTCAGTCTTCTGAGGTCAGTTTTGCATGATCACTCCTGACTTTTCAGCTCTGTGTTCTCGGCCCCTCCACCTCTCAGACAATTAGCTTATTGTCTAGAAACTTAGTCTATAGTGGATTAGGAGGTTCTGATAGCAGGGACTATGACCTAAGTGTCTTGCATGCATTCTTTCAGGCAGTCAATATGCATTGACTTCCACTTTGTGCCAGGGACTACCCTTCCATATGTCCCTTACCAAGCCTTTTATACCCCCTGCCCTCATGGTGCTTTACATTTTAAGGAGTGGGCGTGGTGCAAGTGAATACCACTGAAAAACAATTAAACTGATACAGAAGATAAACATGTTTGCTAGGTGGGTTTTTTCACACAGTCATTAAACTAGTGATTGATATAGAGAACTGGGGAATTATTCACAGTAGTAATTAATGGAAGACCTCTTGGCTGTGAAATTACATAATAGCTGAAACCTAAAGATGCAAACACAGGGACGCCTGCGTGGCTCAGTTAAGCATCCAACTCTTGATTTTGGCTCAAGTCCTGATCTCAGGGTCCTGAGATCCAACCCCCAAGTGGGGCTCTGCACTGGGTGTGGAGCCTGCTTAAGATTCTCCCTTTTCCTCTGCCCCTTCCTGCCTGCTCTTGCATGTCTCTCTCTCTCTCTCTGGAAAAAAAAAAAAATGCAAAAACAACCATCCTGCAAGTTACTGTTATTTATGTTCCGAGAAGATGCAACAGCGTGTACAACATCCCAACAAGGGCAATTTTTTAAAAAAAATCTTTCACTTTTAAATTTGGAGAAAGAGTAGGAATACCTGGGTGGCTAATCAACTTGTGAGGGGCAGAAGAAGTCAGAGCGAAGGTGGAGATATAATCAAGGACCAAGTCACAAAAAGCGTGCGACACAGAGTCTGGTGCACAATAGGAGCTTATAAACGTGGCTAAATAAACAAAAATGTCCAAAGTGAGGGGCAGTTGACCAGACAAGCCAAGGATGGGGACATAGTCCTAAGCCCAGCACCATTTAGGGTCTATACTATAGGAGACTCTCGACAAATGGTCCTTTTCTTCCTTCCTCCTTACCTCTAGCTACATATCTCCACTCTGCCATTCCTGCCTTACAGAGTTGCATGGTTTCTCTCTCTACAGGCATATTTTTGTCAGAAGACAAAAAGCAGTTTTCATTTTTCTAAGAAAGCACACTATCCCTTAAAAAAAAAAAAAAGCAAAGAAAAAGAAAAAACTGTTTAAAATGTGGTCCCCATCAGGCCGTCCTTGTTAATTTAATTAAACTAATAATCACAGTTTACCTATCCTGTGTAAAAGATTTGGCGTTTTGCTACAGGAATTGCAAAGACAAAAAAAACACAGTCCCTGTTTCCAAGGAACTGACCACACAAACCCCTCCCCTGGCCAAAAATCTCTATTTCTAATAAACAGACAAATTTACAGGGTCCAATAAATACTCGTTACATGGCAACTGAATGGAAGGTGTATAGGGCGATTTGGAGATGTACTGAGATAATATGCACCTACTAAATATCCCATAGCAGATCTCAGTGTCTGACACAAGGAAGATTTCTAATGAATGTTACGTGAATGCTCCCCACACACAAATTTCATAGGACCACGTTAGCACAGCACGAGTGTGCTGGTAACATCTGACCATTTAATTTTCAAATTACGAGTCTAGGTCAATTTTCTTTTTAAAAAATTGCATATAAGAAGAATTAGGTGGAGTAATAGGTCTGATCATTGAGGCTAATAGCAATCGATGTCATTTGATTTATCAAACAGGCAGTTAATCAAAACACACTGACCAGAAGCACAATGTATTTGATTTCCTCACTGAAACTCAGTCATCATGTTTACATGTGACAAATAATGATATTACTAGACATTTTCTTTAAATATATATAAAGAAAATGGGGATTTTTAAGATTCTCCTTCACAAGGTCTCTTTAATAGACGATATTGTTCACATAGCTGTAATTTAGCCAACAACAACAGTTACAAGAGCATTTTTTTTTTTTTAGGGTTGATTTTCACACAGCTTGGTTTAGACTAAGCAACTACTCTATAATGTTTACAAATTATAAAATAGACATGTTTCTCAGGGACATAAGCCTGGGCTGCAAGATGTCATTTTGTATTTGTTGATAGAGAAATCAACACTATAATTAATTAGATCTAGTAGTGCCATCAGCTGGCTCACTTGCCCCCACAAAACTGGTTCCAAGAATCTCTCTCCTGGTCAAAGTCCTGTTCTTGTTCATTATCTCCTTTCAGCTGAGCAGAGACAGATGTCAGGAGTCATTAACTTTCAACAGGTGTGCATACCAATATGGCAACCAGGGTTTGAGGGGCACATTAGAACGAAAGGGACCTATCTCCTGTATTTTGAAGTCCTTAGGCCACATGGGTTAGTCTAAGCACAAAACCTTATGCCAATTTACAGATGAGGATGAGGGTCTGAATGGGCTAGTAACCTGTAAGTAGCAGATTGGTCCAGAGGGCTTACAGAATAGCTTTTGAGAATCTTTATTTTCACACACTTCACTCCTGGCAACATCAGGAGTTTTCTCCCCAGCTGCACAGCTTCATGCTGAGACTTGCTTTCATTCCTTCTCAGGAGGGCCTCTTAGCCATCCCTTAATTCCAAATCCTGCATGTGACCCATTTCAAAAGTTTGGCAAACCATAGTTATTTTTAAATCCAGTGGCAGACAGTACCTGAGAAACCTTCATGAATCATGGGGAAAAAGACTATTAAAATGAGAAAATAGAGAGAAAAATTAAAGTGGAAAAAGGCTCTTATATCAGCTTTTCCCAGAAAAATGCTTCAGCTATTACATAAAAGAAGAGGCGGTCTGCTTGTTGGCACAGAAAAGTATGGGAGGGAGGCTAAGGAAATCGGTGAAAAGAAACATTAGAAATTCCAGAACGGTAGGCTACACATACCTTTAAATTATTAGGGGAAAAAAATCTTTCACTTTTAAAAGAGGTAATGTCACTGAAATGTCTTTATTTACATATATGCATATATATATATATATGTTTTTTTTTTTTTCAGGGATTTCTTTTTTTTTTTTAATTTTTTTATTGTTATGTTAATCCCCATACATTACATCATTAGTTTTAGATATAGTGTTCCATGATTCATTGTTTGTGCATAACACCCAGTGCTCCATGCAGAACGTGCCCTCCTCAATACCCATCACCAGGCTAACCCATCCTCCCAACCCCCTCCCCTCTAGAACCCTCAGTTTGTTTTTCAGAGTCCATCGTCTCTCATGGTTCTTCTCCCCCTCTGATTTCCCCCCCTTCATTCTTCCCCTCCTGCTACATTCTTCTTCTTCTTTTTTTCTTTCTTAACATCTATTGCATTATTTGTTTCAGAGGTACAGATCTGAGATTCAACAGTCTTGCACAATTCACAGCGCTTACCAGAACACATACCCTCCCCAGTGTCCATCACCCAGTCACCCCATCCCTCCCACCCCACCCCCCACTCCAGCAACCCTCAGTTTGTTTCCTGAGATTAAGAATTCCTCATATCAGTGAGGTCATATGATACATGTCTTTCTCTGTTTGACTTATTTCGCTCAGCAAAATACCCTCCAGTTCCATCCACGTCGTTGCAAATGGCAAGATCTTATTCCTTTTGATGGCTGCATAATATTCCATTGTATATATATACCACTTCTTTATCCATTCATCTGTTGATGGACATCTTGGCTCTTTCCACAGTTTGGCTATTGTGGACATTGCTGCTATAAACATCGGGGTGCACGTAGCCTTTTGGGTCCCTACTTTTGTATCTTTGGGGTAAATACCCAGTAGTGCAATTGCTGGGTCATACCGTAGCTCTATTTTCAACTTTTTGAGGAACCTCCATACTGTTTTCCAGAGTGGCTGCACCAGCTTGCATTCCCACCAACAGTGTAGGAGGGTTCCCCTTTCTCCGCATCCTTGCCAACATCTGTCATTTCCTGATTTGTTAATTTTAGCCATTCTGACTGGTGTGAGGTGGTATCTCATTGAGGTTTTGATTTGGATTTCCCTGATGCCAAGCGATATTGAACACTTTTTCATGTGTCTGTTGGCCATTTGGATGTCTTCTTTGGAAAAATGTCTGTTCATGTCTTCTGCCCATTTCTTGATTGGATTCTTTGTTCTTTTGGTGTTGAGTTTGATGAGTTCTTTATAGATTTTGGATACTAGCCCTTTATCTGATATGTCATTTGCAAATATCTTCTCCCATTCTGTCAGTTGTCTTTTGGTTTTGTTGACTGTTTCCTTTGCTTTGCAAAAGCTTTTGATCTTGATGAAGTCCCAATAGTTCATTTTTGCCCTTGCTTCCCTTGCCTTTGGCGATGTTTCTAGGAAGAAGTTGCTGCGGCTGAGGTCGAAGAGGTTGCTGCCTGTGTTCTCCTTTAGGATTTTGATGGACTCCTGTCTCACATTGAGGTCTTTCAACCATTTGGAGTCTATTTTTGTGTGTGGTGTAAGGAAATGGTCCAGTTTCATTCTTCTGCATGTGGCTGTCCAATTTTCCCAACACCATTTGTTGAAGAGACTGTCTTTTTTCCATTGGACATTCTTTCCTGCTTTGTCGAAGATTAGTTGACCATAGAGTTGAGGGTCCATTTCTGGGCTCTCTATTCTGTTCCATTGATCTATGTGTCTGTTTTTGTGCCAGTACCATACTGTCTTGATGATGACAGCTTTGTAGTAGAGCTGGAAGTCTGGAATTGTGATGCCGCCAGCTTTGCTTTTCTTTTTCAACATTCCTCTGGCTATGCAGGGTCTTTTCTGGTTCCATACAAATTTTAGGATTATTTGTTCCATTTCTTTGAAGAAAGTGGATGGTATTTTGATGGGGATTGCATTGAATGTGTAGATTGCTCTAGGTAGGATTGACATCTTCACAATATTTGTTCTTCCAATCCATGAGCATGGAACGTTTTTCCATTTCTTTGTGTCTTCCTCAATTTCTTTCATGAGTATTTTATAGTTTTCTGAGTACAGATCCTTTGCCTCTTTGGTTAGATTTATTCCTAGGTATCTTATGGTTTTGGGTGCAATTGTAAATGGGATCGACTCCTTAATTTCTCTTTCTTCTGACTTGTTGTTGGTGTATAGGAATGCCACTGACTTCTGTGCATTGATTTTATATCCTGCCACTTGACTGAATTCCTGTATGAGTTCTAGCAGTTTTGGGGTGGAGTCTTTGGGATTTTCCACATAAAGTATCATATCATCTGCAAAGAGTGAGAGTTTGACTTCTTCTTTGCCGATTTGGATGCCTTTGATTTCTTTTTGTTGTCTGATTGCTGTGGCTAGGACTTCCAATACTATGTTGAATAGCAGTGGTGATAGTGGACATCCCTGCTGCGTTCCTGACCTTAGGGGGAAAGCTGTCAGTTTTTCCCCATTGAGAATGATATTCGCTGTAGGTTTTTCATAGATGGCTTTTATGATATTGAGGTATGTACCCTCTATCCCTATACTCTGAAGAGTTTTGATCAAGAAAGGATGCTGTACTTTGTCAAATGCTTTTTCTGCATCTATTGAGAGGATCATATGATTCTTGTTCTTTCTTCTGTTAATGTATTGTATCACGTTGATTGATTTGCGGATGTTGAACCAACCTTGAAGCCCAGGGATAAATCCGACTTGGTCGTGGTGAATAATCCTTTTAATGTACTGTTGGATCCTATTGGCTAGTATTTTGGTGAGAATTTTTGCAACCATGTTCATCAGGGATATTGGTCTGTAATTCTCCTTTTTGATGGGGTCTTTGTCTGGTTTTGGGATCAAGGTAATGCTGGCCTCATAAAATGAGTTTGGAAGTTTTCCTTCCATTTCTATTTTTTGGAACAGTTTCAGAAGGATAGGTATTAATTCTTCTTGAAATGTTTGGTAGAATTCCCCTGGGAAGCCATCTGGCCCTGGGCTTTTGTGTTTTGGGAGATTTTTGATGACTGCTTCTATTTCCTTAGTGGTTATAGGTCTGTTCAGGTTTTCTATTTCTTCCTGGTTCCGTTTTGGTAGTTGATACATCTCTAGGAATGCATCCATTACTTCCAGGTTATCTAATTTGCTGGCATAGAGTTGCTCATAATATGTTCTTATAATTGTTTGTATTTCTTTGGTGTTGGTTGTGATTTCTCCTCTTTCATTCATGATTTTGTTGATTTGGGTCATTTCTCTTTTCTTTTTGATAAGTCTGGCCAGGGCCTTATCAATCTTGTTAATTCTTTCAAAGAACCAGCTCCTAGTTTCGTTGATCTGTTCTACTGTTCTTTTGGTTTCTATTTCATTGATTTCTGCTCTGATCTTGATTATTTCTCTTCTCCTGCTGGGTTTAGGCTTTATTTGCTGTTCTTTCTCCAGCTCCTTTAGGTGTAGGGTTAGGTTGTGTACTTGAGACCTTTCTTGTTTCTTGAGAAAGGCTTGTATTGCTATATACTTTCCTCTTAGGACTGCCTTTGCTGTATCCCAAAGATTTTGAATAGTTGTGTTTTCATTTTCATTGGTTTCCATGAATTTTTTTAATTCTTCTTTAATTTCCTGGTTGACCCATTCATTCTTCAGTAGGATGCTCTTTAGCCTCCATGTATTTGAGTTCTTTCCGACTTTCCTCTTGTGATTGAGTTCTAGTTTCAAAGCATTGTGGTCTGAAAATAGGCAGGGGATGATCCCAATCTTCTGGTACCGGTTGAGACCTGATTTATGACCTAGGATGTGATCGATTCTGGAGAATGTTCCATGGGCACTAGAGAAGAATGTGTATTCTGTTGCTTTGGGATGGAATGTTCTGAATATGTCTGTGAAGTCCATTTGGTCCAGTGTGTCATTTAAAGTCTTTATTTCCTTGTTGATCTTTTGCTTAGACGATCTGTCCATTTCAGTGAGGGGGGTGTTAAAGTCCCCCACTATTATTGTATTGTTGTCGATGTGTTTCTTTGCTTTTGTTATTAATTGCCTTATATAATTGGCTGCTCCCATGTTAGGGGCATAGATATTTACAATTGTTAGATCTTCTTGTTGGATAGACCCTTTAAGTAGGATATAGTGTCCTTCCTCATCTCTTATTACAGTCTTTGGTTTAAAATCTAATTTGTCTGATATAAGGATTGCCACCCCAGCTTTCTTTTGGTGTCCATTAGCATGGTAAATGGTTTTCCACCCCCTCACTTTCAATCTGGGGGTGTCTTTGGGTCTAAAATGAGTCTCTTGCAGACAGCATATTGATGGGTCTTGTTTTTTAATCCAATCTGAGAGCCTGTGTCTTTTGATTGGGACATTTAGCCCATTTACATTCAGGGTAACTATTGAAAGATAGGAATTCAGTGCCATTGTATTGCCTGTAAAGTGACTGTTACTGTATATTGTTTGTGTTCCTTTCTGGTCTATGTTGCTTTTAGGCTCTCTCTTTGCTTAGAGGACCCCTCTCAATATTTCTTGTAGGGCTGGTTTCGTGTTTGCAAATTCCTTTAGTTTTTGTTTGTCCTGGAAGCTTTTTATCTCTCCTTCAATTTTCAATGACAGCCTAGCTGGATATAGTATTCTTGGCTGCATATTTTTCTCATTTAGTGCTCTGAATATATCCTGCCAGTCCTTTCTGGCCTGCCAGGTCTCTGTGGATAAGTCTGTTGCCAATCTAATGTTTCTACCATTGTAGGTTACATATCTCTTCTCCCGAGCTGCTTTCAGGATTTTCTCTTTGTCTCTGAGACTCGTAAGTTTTACTATTAGATGTCGGGGTGTTGACCTATTTTTATTGATTTTGAGAGGGGTTCTCTGTGCTTCCTGGATTTTGATGCCTGTTTCCTTCCCCAAATTAGGGAAGTTCTCTGCTATAATTTGCTCCATTATACCTTCTGCCCCTCTCTCTCTTTCTTCTTCTTCTGGGATCCCAATTATTCTAATGTTGTTTCGTCTTATGGTATCGTTTATCTCTCGAATTCTGCCCTCGTGATCCAGTAGTTGTTTATCTCTCTTTTTCTCAGCTTCTTTATTTTCCATCATTTGGTCTTCTATCTCACTGATTCTTTCTTCTGCCTCATTTATCCTAGCAGTTAGCGCCCCCATATTTGATTGCACCTCATTGATAGCCTTTTTGATTTCTACTTGGTTAGATTTTAGTTCTTTTACTTCTCCAGAAAGGGTTTCTCTAATAACTTCCATGTTTTTTTCAAGCCCAGCTAGTATCTTTAAAGTGATGATTCTGAACTCTAGATCTGACATCGTACTAATGTCCGTATTGAGTAGGTCCCTGGCAGTCGGTACTACCTCTTGTTCTTTTTGTTGAGGTGATTTTTTCCGTCTTGTCATTTTGTGCAGAGGAGAATAGATTAATGAGAGAACAAAATGCTAGCAGGGTAACAACGTCCCCAGAAAATATACTCTAAACAAATCAGAAAAGACCTGAAGCAGTGGGAAAAGAAAGGGAAAGAGAGAAAAAAGAAAAGGAAAGAAAAAAAGAAAAAAGAAAAAGATAAAGATAAAAACAAACAAAAGCAGAACCAAACAAAACAAAACAAAAACAGAATGTGATCAAATATGATCAGGCTGGATTATAGATCAGTGCCACACACTAGATTTTGGGTGTATTTTGGTCTGTTAAGAGAAAGTCCCTCCCAAAATTTTAAAGAAAGAAAAACTTATATATGTACAAAAATAAGGGTTGATATGATGAAGGGATGGAATATGACTGTAAAGATGGAAATTATAAAAAATTTTAAAAAAGGATTTGATAAGTTGTTTGAAAAAAGAAAGAAGAGGATTAAAAAAAAAGAAAGAAAGAAAAAAGGGAGAGAATGTGATCAGGCAGGGGAGTAGAAAAAAACCATACACTAGAGATTTAGAGTATATTTTGATCTGTTAGAAGAAACTATCTCAAGATTTTAAAGAGAGAACAACTTATATATATATGCCAAAAATACGGGTAACTACTATGAAGGGATAGAATATGACTTTAAAAATGAAAAATAAAAATGTTTTTTTTTAAAAAAGGGATTGATAAGATGTTGGTTGAAAAAGGGAAAAAGAAAAATTCAAAAAAAAAGAAAAAAGGAAAAAAGAAAAAAAGACAGTTAAAAAAAATAATTAACTTTGAAAGACTACAGAATCATGGTAAAAAAGCCATGAATTCTATGTGCAGTGTTCCCCTAGCGCTGGAGTTCTGCCGTTCTCACTGATCGGTAAACTTGGTCTTGGCTGGCTGTTCTCGCTGATCTCCTGGGGGAGGTGCCTGTTGCCGTGGTTCCCAAATGTCTTTGCCGGAGGCAAAATTGCCCCGCCCTTGCCGGTCCGGGCTAAGTAATCTGCTCGGTTTGCTCTCCGGAGCTTTTGTTCCCTGCAAGCTTTCCGTACAGCTTTGGAGGTGGAGATTGAAAATGGCGGCCTCCCAGTCTCCGCCCCGGAGGAGCCGAGAACTCGGGGTCCCGCTCCTCAGTGCGCCCCCAGAGAAAAGCCGTCAGTCACTCCCGTCTCCCCGGTCTCCGGCCACACTCCGCGCTCACCTGGCCTGTGACCGCGCCTTTCTATCTGGCCCCCGACCCCGGGTGGAGTCTCCAAACCCAGCAGATCCCCGCGGTGCGCTCCCGCACCTCTCCTCCCGGGGGAAGAAGGTGAGTCTCCCCGGATCTGCCGCTTGTTGGGTCCCTGCTGGAGGAGCAGTGGCCCGACTGTGCCGCGGATCACGGTTTATGACAACCCCGAGCTGAGAGCCCGCGCCTGGGCTCCGTCTCTGCAGCCGGCTTCCCTGCTCCAATACCTGGGAGCTCTGCCGCACTCAGGCACCCCCGGTCTTTCTGTGACCCCGAGGGTCCCGAGACCACACTGTCCCGCGAGGGTTCCAGCCCCCACTTCGCCACCAGAGTGACGTCCCTCAGCGGAGCAGACTTCTAAAAGTTCCGATTTTGTGCTCCGCGGCTCTATCACTTGCCAGTAGCGGCTGACGGAGGCCCCTCCCCCGCCGTCTATCCTCCCGAATAACGCCTCGGATTCACTTCTCCGCACGTCCTACCTTCCAGAAAGTGGTCGCTTTTCTGTTCAGAGAGTTGTTGCTATTCTTTTCTTCGATCTCCTGTTGAGTTTGTAGGTGTTCGGAATGGTTTGATCCCTATCCAGCTGAATTCCTGAGAGGAGACGAAATCCAGGTCTCCTACTCCTCCGCCATCTTGCTCCGCCCCCTCTATATATATGTTTTAATTTTGGGTTTTTTTTTTCAATTTTAAAAACAGTATCACAAGATTGAATAAAATATTTGAAACACAAGGAAAGCAGTAATCACTTATATTCTCATCTCCCAAACATAGTTGCTTTCACGTCCATATTCCTTTCTTATCTTTGTATATGAATGCATATTGTTTAGTAAAATATTCTTCAAAATTGTCACAAAATATTTGTATGGTCTATGCTTCAGAAACTTCAGTTAAATAGAAATACGTTGTCTGTCTTGTATCAATTAGATTCACGTACTTTACAACTGAGCCAATATTTTATCCATGGTGGAAAAAAAATGAAGTTCCTTATATCAGTAAGGGACAGGGGGATGAGTACGAACTGGCTTTCTGTTAGGGTGGATGTGGGGTGATTGGTCCCTGGGTCTGGGAGGAAGCTAACCAATTCCAAACGCTTATCATGAGCCAGCAATTGAGCTAAAATAAATGTTTGAGTAGGTATGCATGTATGCATAATTTCACATACTGCTAGACAGATGTGTACTATTAACCCCATTGAGTCATTTTAAATCAGATTTTTGAATAATATGGGATACCGATAAATATTTTCCTTTTGAAAATATCCCTCATGAGAAAAATAAATTTCAAAAGGAACTTGCTTAAGTTTGATCTGGGGGAGCAAGGGGCTCGGTTTCAGGAGGATACACTCTTCTAAAACAACCCAATGAAAGTACAGCTGTAACAACCTCATCATTGATGCTCTGTCTTGTGCATGATTCCTAACCTCTACAGTTCTATCCTTAAACGGGACAATCTTAGGGTGTTGACTGTTTCTCCCTGCCCCAATCTAAAAGGCCTTCCTCAAAATTTACTACATCCCCTTGACCTTCTAAGGATGGCAACGCCGTGCCTGCCCCGAGCCTGGACCAGACCCACGTGACATTTTCCCTGCTCAGGGACCCTCTATGTGATCCTCTCTGTTATCCATGTGTATGACCAATGCACCTGGGAACTCCAGCACTCCGTGCCTTTGGGATTGCCTGAAGCTAGGGTTCTGATTCCCAGAGGAGGTCTGGCAAAAGTACTTCAAGTTGGGAGGCTGTATTTCCCTCATTGGGCCACACCAGAATAGTGCTGACTCACTGACAACGTCCTTCCAATATAACCGAGAAGTCCCAAAGAATTCAACAGAAAGAAAAAAAAAAAAAAACATACGCAAAATACCTGAAAGATTAAATGATACAATATCTAGAAAATGCTTGGATCTGAATACAAGTTAAATGTAATATAAAGAACAGAGAAGCGTTCTGAAAAGTCAAATCCAATAAAATCAAAGAAAATTTGCTTTTCTATAATAAAACTCAAAGACAAAAAATAGCAAATAAATGTGTAATACTTATTTTAAACCTTAATGTTAAAGAGTTATTATTCTTTTCTTAAGATTTTATTTATTTGAGAGCAAGCAAGTGCAAAAGAGCAGGGGGGAAGGACTCCCCACTGAGCAGAGAGCCTGATGTGAGGCCTGATCCCAGAATCCTGGGAGCATGACCTGAGCCAAAGGCAGACAATTAACCGACTGAGCCACCCAGGCGCCCAACTGTTATTATTCTTAATAAATAAATAGCCCCATAGATCAAATATCAAGAAAAAAACAGTGACTACAGTAGGTATTTGGTATGGATCACAAATACTTCATAAAACAAGAAATATCAATGATAATAATATTAAGCATTACACATTCACTTAAAGATGATAAGTTAAAATAATATGGTTGTCTCTGGCAAATATGCAGCAACAAGGGTGTTTTAATACACTATGGATAGAGAAGAATCACCAGAGTTAATAGATAAGAGTTTGATGTGGGAAAAAATTGTATGCTTAGAGAGATTCATACCAATATTATTTATAGAGCAAAAACCTGGAAGTATCTAACTGTTGAATAAATATGAAAGTGATTAAATTAGAGTATTTCCACATATTATATTATGCAGCCTTAAAATGGTGTTTACAGTGACTTGTCAGTCATGGGATAATTTTTTGTGCGATGTTAGGTGATAGACACAGGATCTAGTTGTGAGAAACATGCATGGGAGAGCCTAGATGGAAAGGCTCCAAAATACATTTTTAGACAGATACTTTTACATCATATATTCTTAAACTTGAGCGCAGCTAAGGAATTTGTCTCAAGTGCAGATTCCTAGTCTACAGTCCTAAAATTTCTGATTAGGTGGATCTAAAGAGGGACCCAGGGGGCACCTGGGTGGCTCAGTCATTAAGTGTCTGCCTTCGGCTCAGGTCATGATCCTAGGGGCCTGGGATCGAGCCCCGCATCGGGCTCCCTGCCCTGTGGGAAGCCTGCTTCTCCCTCTTCCACTCCCCCTGCTTGTGTTCCCTCTCTCTCTGTGTCTCTCTGTCAAATAAATAAATAAAATCTAAAAAAAAACAAAAAAAAAATCTTAAAGAGGGACCCAGGAGGAATCTGCATTTTTAAACAAGCCTCCCGGGTGCCTTTGATGCAAGTGAGTGCAGACTCCACTCGGGAAACACGGTTCTAATTAGTAAGATTATGGATGCAAGTATGTACAAAATACATGTAAAAGCATACATCACATATATAATAAACATGCCTCATCAGGACTTTATAATATATAACATAATCATATAATATGAACTACATTATATATAAATATATAAAATATAGCCCTGATTATATTTTTTTTAATTTTTAACTAATTTTCCAGTATAGATGAGCAATTTTATGATCTGCATTTTCTTTTAATTTGAAAGGATTTGTGAGGACATCACATTCACTGAAGATATTCTTGCTGTCTTCAGTCCGGCCTCTTCCTGACGTTTCCGCTTTAACTGGGAAATCACATTGCTCCTTTGCTCATTTTAAATCTCTGCCCTCATTGGAAACAAAATGCAGTCTGAGAGGCGGATTCCGGCTCTGCGGACTTCCTATTACAGTGATAAGAAAACGGAGGGGAACTGACAGATGCAAAGTAGCCTAAAAGCCCATTCTGTGAAAACCCAGGCTCTGGCTGGGGAGAGCATGAACCAAGAGTGTGAAGTTGAGAGCCTTGAGGACGGGATGGTTGATACCAGCTCCAAGGACTACCAGAGACGCTTGTAATGTAGAAAAGAGGGTCCCCACCCCAGAGAAGCGGTGGGAAGCTCTGTATAGACACATTCCCTTGCACGCAAACAAAACACGCCTGCTGACCCTGATTCAGTTGCGAAAGAAGGATGATGTGATTCAAGAGAAAAGGTCAACTTCAGGATGGGCTCAAATGTCACATCTAATTTCTTCTGCTCCTCAGACCTGCCCGGCAGGCATCAGGCCTGCAGGCAATTCAAAGGAAAGAGCTCAGCCTTCATATTCTCAAAAACTTCTTTGTCCTGCTAGGATCAGCTGTTTGCACTTGGGAGTTAATTTACAAGTGCTGCTTTCCTCCTCGGTAAAATGGTTGATTGGAGACAGAAACTTCTCAGGTATAGACTTTTCTCACCGGGTATTTGGCACAGGACTGTCACTAGTCCTAAGGTGAACGATGGCATTTATCTTATTAATGGAGGCTGAGTAAGACCCACCAGGATGAGGGGGGAGGGGGCAGGCGGAACCTATGGTGGGCGGAGCCCCAAGCAGCCCAAACAAACATCTGTTGGAGGTAAAGCGCAGCCCCTGGGGAGGAATCCTGGATGTCACCTTCTTGCAAAAGGAGAGAATCCAGGAGGCTGAAGGGTAGCCGCGGTGGTGCAGAACTGAAAACTCCTTACCAAAGTTGCTCAAGAGAGCACAGGGCTTGTTTTCTCTGCAGAAGGACCGAGGGGAAATGACCTCATGACATTGTTTTCAAATTTGAAAGTCATATATATGGAAGCCTGGTGTCTTTCAACTGTGTATTTCAGTGGATCTGGGTTTTACAGTTTGTGAATCATTCGTGTGAGACAAAATGAGGGACTGGGAAAGTGTCACAAGTGTGAATTTTTGCTGTGACTTCATAAATATATATATATATGCATAAATATATGCATTGTATTTTAAATTAAAAGTTATAGATTAAAATCTATTGTAACTTTGACAGTGTTATTAATAAAAGTTATTTTAATATGAGAATGATAGGAATTACATACCCTTGGAATAAAAGATAGTCCTTGTGAACACATTTTAAACACATTTTGCTTTATAAAATATACCTAAACTTCTTTTAATGATCAATGACAACTTTATCACAGACCTGGGCCAGAACTTTGATGACAGTTGGGGACACATTTATAAGTACAAAAGATAGTCATGGAAACAGCTGAAAGAGTGGTAAATTAAGGCTAAGTTTGACTATAAAGAAGAAAAATATAATTTTTAAAAAATAATGAGTGCTTCTCTTTGGGAAGAAGGCTGATTATAAAAAAGTGGCGACTTGCTGAAAAGTCATCTCCATGTCACTGGAAGCTTCCACCAAAGGCTGTATAATGGATTCTGAAATCCCCAGAGGCACATGAGAGAGAAGCAACACTCACTAAGCGCCCATCAGGTCAGACACAGTACTAAGCCTTGCATATTTATTATCTCCATTAATGCTAAGAGAGGCTGATGAACTTGCCCAAGGCCACACAGCATGTAAGTGGGAGACACAGAATTAAAACCCAGGCCTGGCTGCCTTTGGTGTTGCTTTATTTACCTCCAGGTACTGGAAGTACGTCTGGGAGGCCGAACATGGTCTTCATAAATACACCAAACAACAGTGACAAAAAATAATTTTTCTACTTTCTTCCTTTCCCCTTGCATTTTGCCACAGTTTCTCTGCCTGAACTAGTCAACTCCGCCATTGTTGCATGAAAGCAACCATAATCAATATGTAAATCAAGGAGTTTGACTATGTTTGAGTAAAGCTTTATTCACAAAAGCCGGTGGCAGGCTCCCTTGGCCTGAGGGCAGTGTTTGACTGACACTGGTCCTAATGACACTCAAGGTCTCTTTCCATCCAGTTTTCTGCTCCTTCCCATAGGACGATGACTTTTATCTAATTAATTAGAAGAGGGAAGTCTTTTTTTCCAGCCCACCTCCCCTCAATCTGGCTCTCTCCTTTTGTCTTCCATTATTTTGGTCTGTTCTCTTCTCTTAAGTGAGGATCCTTCCGTGACAGAAGCCTGTGGTTGTTCAAGTCTACCTGTAACTAGGTGGGAGTGTTTAATCGCCAGGCATGTATTTTAGGACTGTTTGTTACCCCGGTGTGACAGCCTGCCTATCCTGAATGATGCTTGGGGTAGAGCACAGGGAACTCCTTCCTATGCCTGTATTTAAATCTTGAAATTCAGCGTTTTAGCAGGAATAAAGCTGATATTTAGATTTCTATATATTTGAATCCTGTGGCTAAATCCCAGTTGGTTCCAACATAGGGGGATTTTGTATCCATCCCTGCAAAGTCATAATTGGTGCCCATACAAAGTTTGGTTCTGAGATTGGGAATGGTGATGCTATTACACACACATGAAGAAGTATGAGAAGGTTTGTAACTTCCACAGTTGAGGTCTCTGGGCAGAGCAGAGCAGGCCTCTCAGTTTAATTAATTGCATGAGAGAATCAGGACATGGGACGAGGGTGTGCTTTATTGTACATAGAGAGTGTGGGCAGGGTGAGGGTCCTCACATGTGAGGAGGGGTTTACATACTTTGAATCTCGCATGGGCACCAAAGGAGGGAGCACCTGGGTTTTCATTTTAGCTTTCTCAGGTATGGGACACAAACAAAAGAGGGAGGGATAAAATATAACATCAAAAATGCAGTCAACTTCTCTGATATAGTAGACATAAAGAAGAGAAGTTTTATTTAACTATGTACCTATCCCTGGCCACCTGGAATATATAAGTATTTCCTCTTGATTCTTCTGTGTACTCCTTGATAGAATATTTCTTGTCTTACCAGTTTATCTACACTCATAGGTCAACACATCTCGAGCAGAGTAAATATCCTTATGTACAAATGTAATTCATTGTTCCTTTACCTAAATGATGCAACCTAATTAGCTAATGCATTTAGATAAACATACCCATGCAGACTCAAAAGGGGTTTGTTGTCGGATTAATATGATGCTGAGAATTTTGTGGACCTCTGTAGTGCTAATAATTGTAATTGTATCTAAGTTTTATTGCATTTCTCCGAGATAAAGTCAAATCTTCCAAAACCGGAATTAAAGAGGCTAACGAAAGGAGGCACCACCAAGTTTCCCAAGTTATCACATTCCCCAAACCATCTAAAGGTTAAGAGGCACAAAATTTTACACAAGTGAGAAGTAATGCTTTGTGTAGAAAGAAAGTCTACCTCAATATTATATTATGGAGTAATCTGGGAAAGTATCCAAATGGAGCCTCAGACCTCTCACTGTATAATGATTGTGCCTTTTCTCAAGGTCAAACAAGACATATGCAATATAAACTTTGGTCTTTAGGAATGAATGCCAGAGTTGCTGAGACCTTTCCAAATGTACAATGAAGTAGAAAACTTCTGATCTGAAACCCTCTTGTTTAAAGTATATCTGTTTTGCAATCTTGCCTATTTTTTTTTTTTTATTTTGGATTATGGAATAATGCATTCTTCGATGTCCCAAGTAAGGCAAAATAAGTTTATGTATTCACTGAAGATCCAAAATTTCCATTCTAGGAAAAAATGTTTACAAGGTTGAAACACCCCCTTCCCTGGCTGAATGGTGCCAAGAGTTTCTCCATAGATTTGGTATGGTAAGAACTTTATGTATTCTGTCTCCCAATCACTGTTGATTAATGGCATTTCTATGTTCCAGGAACTATTAAGGATTTCTATACTCAGATATCTGCTCAAGTGGATCAAAATAGAGAAGAATACGGAAGCATTATTTTTTGATAGCCATCTAGATCCCAAAGGCATCATGCACAAGATGGTACTAAGATTTTCAGTACATTTGAGGGTCTAAGTAATATTTATGGATGAAGGCCATGGTCAAGTGTCAGTGGTCAGAGAATGTTTGAGGTTTTGGTCAGTTGTTTAAGGTCAAAGCAATAAATAATCCAGAATACTAAGTATTTTAAAGAAGAGGCACCCAAGTAAGTCAATAGCATGCAAATGAGCTTTAACGCCATAGTTGGAACTGTCCACTATCTGTTCTATTTACTACTTCCTAAATGGACGTTTCTCAATGCCTTAACTCTTCTAAGTGTATGGGCATGAGACACTGGAGATAGAAGGATAGGTAAACAAGTTAGTTTATAAGTGATTTTGTAGAAAGAATTGTATGAGGAATAAAAACAGGTTCTTTTGGTTTAGATTTTGGCAAGCTCCTTTTGACCATTTTTAATTATCTCTTCTCAAGAAGAAATATTTTGCGGAAATATGGGTTTGTTGCCTATTTAGAAACTGACATCTATTTGAATATAGGCCACTATAAATTATATATAAAGAAAGGTCAAATTTAATAAAAAAGAGTTATCAAAGTGAACAAGAATGTACTAATGTTTACATTTTATAGCACAGGCTTATATTAGAGCTATGTTAACAAAAATATCTAGCATTACAGGATAGGTCCTTAAAGATCATTTAGGCCAACTTCCTAATTAAAAAAAAAAAAAAGGAGGAACAAACTTTGGGATATAATGGCTAAGGCTATTCCCCAAAACCACATAACTATTTGGTAGATAAACTCATTTTTAAATACAAGGCTCCTGATTTCTTTTTTTTTTTTTTTAAGATTTTATTTATTTATTTGACAGAGAGAGAGAGACAGATAGGGAGAGCAGGAACACAAGCAGGGGGAGTGGGAGAGGGAGAAGCAGGCTTCCCACCAAGCAGGGAGCCCGATGTGGGGCTCGATCCCAGGACCCTGGGATCATGACCTGAGTCGAAGGCAGACGCTTAATGACTGAGCCACCCAGGCGCCCCAAGGCTCCTGATTTCTAATGGAGTGCTCTTTCCAAAATAGCTGACAAAGTATGGTCCCAAAGTTTAACTCATATTTTAAATTTGTTGTTCTTATACATGTGAGCTGTTTATTTTTTCTCTCCATTCTAAGCAACTCATCTGCATGTTGAAAGATCATTAAATAAGTCATTATCTAATGTAGTATAAAACATAGGCAATTTGATTATGTCAGTATGTCCCATGTATTTTATGTTCAAACTATTGCATAAAAATTTTTAGCCTCCCAGATAGCTTTTCTGTGCGCCTGCTTTCTGCCTTCAGCTACTTGCTCCTGCTGGCCTTGCTTGCATTCACACTAGATTCAGTTTGGCACGCTATAGACATGATTGTCTGACATCTCCTCCATCCAGCTCTTATCTTTTCCCAGCTGCTATTGCAGGGCCATCTCACCCTATCGTGGCTCACTTCAAGGTAGGTCTGCTGGAGTCAGCTTGGTGGCCATGCCTCCCACTGTTTGACCACGCTCCGGGGCTAAGTTAACTTTGATATGATAGTGCCCTACACCAGGATAAATTCTTGTCCTCTCCTGCAATTACAGAGAAAAGCTTTGTTTGTTGCCATGACTGGTTTGATAAGATTCTATGGTTCTGCACTCCAATATTAGCAAACATTAAGAAGCCTAATTGCCTAAACATATGAACTATGTCTTCAACCTAGCCTTCGAGAGCAGTAAGAGTAATATCCTGTTCCTTATCTGTTGAATCCATTGTTTTACTTCTAAGTTGGTTCAGAATTCTGGTAAAGAAGATAGGTACTTTCATTTGTGATTTCTTCAACCAAAACACAATATCAAGAGTAATCTTGGGATTTTTTTCTGTATTTCAAGATTATAATAATTTATTTTTCTATCTTTTATAGCATAAACATGCTGATAATAGAACACTATTTCTATTCTCTTACCTCATGTTTTAAAAAACACTTTACTAATTTGATAGGAAAAGTAATATGCAATGTGCTTACAAATATTACTTGTCAATATTCTACCATGATTTGAATTCTAAGGGTTTTCTCCATAACACAGTGAAAGTGCCAAATATCTGTATCTAGTAAAAGGTCATGCTACCCATTGTATATTTCAAACAGAGCTTCCCCAAATGGTAACCTGTACAAACTGGAACTCATACATATTTTTGCATTACCTGCACTCAGATTTCTCCCTTGCCAGTAGACATACTTTTTAAAGCATTCATAAATCATGTTTATAATCTTTTGCCAATTAATAATGCAATTAACTACAGCACAGAAATATTGCCAATAAGTGGTTTATTGGTGATGGGTTAATGTAGGAGAATTTGGTACATGCAAAATACATATAGAAATCTTCTCAAACAAAAGAGCATTCAGAGGAATGTGAGTGTAAAATCCTATCTTTGGGGATTTTCTAATCTAAGATGTAAAGAGCAACAAAAAAAGATAACTTACAGGCACATTTCAATTGCTTAACTCCGTAGATATGTTGATATCTTATATTTGACAGCTACACTGTATTGAACATTTTCTCAGGACAAGTAAAACCAATTCCCATAATCTGAGAACTGTAAAAAAATTACCCAATTTTAGAGGGATAAATATGGAAATAACCACATAAGAACCATAAAACAATATTCAAAATCCATTGTTTCAAAACTAGACTTACAGAAAGCATAACCACAGAACATTAGAGATTGTCAGATCTCAGCCCCCATTTGAGCTTTTATCTCCCTATTTTGTTAAATGACCCCTCAGATAATCTGAGTGGGTTTTACATCTCATATATAAAAACATTACTTGCCCATTCATAATCCCGGCCAGTAGATTTCATATCCGATGATAAAGGGATATATGGATATCAAGACAGGCTAAAGGGAGATATAGTCTGTGACGGCCTATAATAAATTGCTTACGAAATAGCTGTAATTATTCCCTTTCCTGTGTCCACACCCTATCACAAAGCCGAATCTAGTTCTACTCCCCTAAAATCCAGGTTACCTCTGTGACTTGCTTTGGCAAGAGAATGCAAGGGAAGGGGCAATATGTCCGTTTTGAACCCTGACTCTAGGGGAGTGGCATGCATCTACTCTCTTTCTGCTTTCTCTTGGACCCTTGTTCCTACCACATGAAGAAGTCCGGTCTAGTGTGCCAGAGAACACAATGTCACTTGGAACAGAGATGAGTCGTTCCAATCGAGATGCCACAACAAAACTGGTAGCTGATCACAGCTGCATGAGTGAGCCCAATGGACTAGAAAAATTGCCCGGCCAAACCCAGTCCAAATTGCCACTCTGCAATTGTGGGTCCAAAAAATGGTTGTTTAGTTAAGCCATAACTTTTAGGGGAGTTTGTTATGTAGCAGGAGCTACCAGATACTAAGTCTTCTTCAGCACTAATAAAAAATATTCCTATTTGCTAGATTATTGACCACCATACTAACATGTGAGGCTCTGTCCAACTAAAAGCCTAAAAAGAGGAACAATACCCTTCTAAGATGGCAGCTCCCACTCAGGTTGAAATCCTGCATTAGTGCTACTCAAAATACAAAATATGCTACTCCCTGGTCACCAGCAAAGGGTGATCTGTTGCAGCCAGGTCATCTCAGGGGTAGGATCAAAGAGTAAAGCCAATAATAAGAGAACATCCCTTTGCACCCAAGGATGAACATCAGTGACTTAGGACAACAAGATTTCTTTAAAATTAATTGCCAGAGTGCCATTGCCCATTGGCCAATACCAATACAGAATACGAGATGAGGATCATTCTCGTTACTCAAGCCAAGTGACCATTTAGAAAGCTCGACGTATATTGCCAGGAAGATGAGGGATATAGCAAATGGCATTTGACACTTGCATGGAGAAGTTCCTCCTACCAGCAGCACAGAGGAGACAAGGATTACATTGAGAACAAACAGTCTGTGATAAGAGATAAGAGAGTGAGCATTCATGGTTGGGCCAGATGTGGACCCTCTGGAAGGGGGCTTAGATACAGCTGTTCCTGAGGAGTTCACCCAAGAGGGCAGCCTGAAGGGGTAATGTGACCCCAGCTATGGGAAGAGTGATGGAAGGTGAGGGCTTGAGTTAAGTTGTCAGTGACTGTGAGCTGAGTTATTGCCCAGATGAAAAAAATTGGAACTGAGAGCAATTGGATATGCATTTCACACAGCCCCCAATAAAACACAGCATAAAGGAAGGAATTAGTTACATATTTTGAACATTTGGGCCAAATTAAAAAGTCATAAGAGATTTTTTCTTTCCCTTAACTCTCCTCTCTTCATTTCTTCCTGCTCAGAAGGAACCCAAAACAGCAACTGATGTTTAGAGAAGAAAAGAAGTGGAAAAGAAAGAAGCAAACCACAGACCCTTCCCCATTCCACATTTTCTGGTTTAAGTCAGGCCTAAGCTTTAAGAAGAAGAAAACTTTAAAATTGGGTGAGTAATCTGTGGTTTGATATTATGTTGAGAGGGACTGCTTTTAAATATAATGGAAAAAATAGACTATTTTTCATTACTTGGAAGTAACCAGAAAACTTTTTCTTTTCCTTTAATATCATCCAAAGTTGGAAAAAAGCAACTCCAGTGAATTGCTTTGGCAAGACATTGGTGAGAAAGAATAAAGTGACACAGGACCAAGTCCAGCTCAAACAATACATAAATTGAGTTTAAGTTCTAATTCCCTTTAGAAGACCCATGTTTAATAACGATAATGAAATTATCTTAAAGGAAGCAATGATTTTATTCAACCAAAAAAAAAATCAATGAACTATTAAATGTCTAAGTGTTGGAAATAAAAAAATGAAATGACAGAAGTTTCCTTCCATAATTCCTAGCTAGTTTGGTATATTATTTTTTCCCAGGCACATGAAGATATCTTGTGAGAAATGACTATCGTTATTTTTCCATTGCTGCAATATTTATACAAGAGTGCGTCCCATTTGGGCCTCCTTTCTTCTTGGCATTTTTTTACCCATTTTATTGTCATCCATTTATTCGATTAGCAGCTGTTTATTGTCCATCTACTTTGCAAAACCATGTAACTGGTCCAAGAGATAAAAGGAGAAAGCCACAGCCTCATTCCCCACTAAAAGTTCATTAAATGGTAAGGAAGATAAAACATCAGAAAAATGCATCCATATAATTAATTGAGATAAGTAGTTGGCACTTGGAAACACAATGGAGGCTGCCTGCCTAAGCCAAGATGAATTGGGAGGAGGTGACCTTTCTGAGCTAAATTGTTAAGAACGAACAGAAATGTATTCTAGGCAGAGAACAGGGAAAAGGGGGTCCTAACAGAGAAGAACACTGAGGGTAAAGACATAAACAGAAGCAGCATGGTGCATTCAAGGAATGACATGTCTCCTCTGGCTGCAGAGAAGTACATTTGGGTCCAAGATGGAAGTGAGAAGAATAAAGAGGTAAGAGCCAAATCTTGACTAGCCTTATTCTGAAGGCAGTGAGGAGCCCCTCAGTGACAAGATCCACTTCCATGTTTACATTTTCCTAAGTCAATGTTGTATTGAATCTCCAAGGCATCCCCTACCTAGCAGCCGCACAGCCTTCTGCTACATGCCCTGAGGGGTACACGGTTTCCGTTAAGTCTCCCTTCTTCCCTAATGTGTGCACTGTCAGGTTGTCCTCATTGTCTAGTCCTTGGAAATACGGTCAGTAATTCTGCAGAAGAGAGCTAAAAGAATTAGCTCTACAAGATTGACAATCATCTCCTACATTTTTCCATTTCCCTCTGTTCTTTTGTAACTGCTCTGGGGACATTTTGTTACAAGAGGAAAAGAGACTTAGCAAGACAGGAGAGAAAGGAGACTCCAGTAGCCCCCACTCCTTATCCACAGTTGTGCTTTTTGCGGTTTCAATTACTTGCTCTCAACCACAGCCCAGAAGCAGATGATCCTCCTTCTGACCTATCATCAGGAGGTCAAAAGTAGCACAACACTGCATCACAATGCCTGTGTTGTTTACCTCACTATATCTCCTCACATGGGCATCTTGTCATCTCACATCAGCACAAAAAGAAGGGTGAGCCCAGTACAATGAGATATTTTGAGAGGGAGAGAGAGAGACCACAGTCGCCTGACTTGTATTGCAGTGTATTGTTATAATTTTTTTATCTTATTATCAGCTATTGTTACTCTCCTACTGTGCCTAATTTATAAATTAAACTTGGTCATAGGTATGCATAGAGAGGGAAGAAAATAGTATGTATAACGTTTGGTACTTTCTACAGCATCAGGCATCACTGGGGGTCTTGGAGTGAATCCCTCACAGATAAGGGGGCCTACTGTAATTGAAGACGGGATAAAAGAGACACCAAAAAATACCAACTTAAGATTAAGATAACAGAGGGGCGCCTGGGTGGCTCAGATGGTTAAGCCTCTGCCTTCGGCTCAGGTCATGATCCCAGGGTCCTGGGATCGAGCCCCACATCGGGCTCCCTGCTCCGCGGGGTGTCTGCTTCTCCCCCTCCTTCCTGCTCGAGCTCTCTCTCACTATCTCAGTCTCTCTCAAATAAATAAATAAAATATTAAAAAAAAATACAGTGGAAAAAAAAAGATTAAGATAACAGGGAGTTGGAACTGAGAAAAGAGAAGAAAAATCAAGTAGAAAGAAGTGAGGGATAGTAACTGAGATTTGGCAGGTAATCAGTATAACATTTGCGGCCAGGTGGCTGGCAGAAAGAAAAGAATAAAGCAAGCCAGCAAAAGAAAGATTAATAAAGGAGTATAAATATAATGGTGGTAAAGAACATTTTATTACAATACATTATTAATTTATACTGCATTATTTAATACTTGGCCAATAGCACATATAGCACTTAGATACTGTTTCAGTGGATGTTATGGCTCTAACATAAAAGGGAAATCGGAGAATGTATATTTTGCCTTGTATCAATGAAGGTCAAATGAACACTAAGGTGAATAGTGTCTGCTAGTGCACAAGTGGTCAGTGCTGATATGGAACACCCCTGTTTCCTCACCTCTTCTTTATAGTTACACACATGGGCTTCTCAGCAAATGTTTGTGGTTCGGGGTGAAGTGATGAACAGGAAGCCACAAAGAAAATCAATGGTAAATATGTGAATAGAACTCTAGACTTGTAACTTGCATTTTTAATCATGGCTACACAGAGTTGTTCTCACATGTGTGAAATGCAGTAAAATCACTTGAGGGAGACTTCTTCCTGCTTCCTCATGATTCAGTACTTTAATCCTTGTCGACTGTGGCACTGTAGACACTTGTGGCCAGGGCATTCTTTGTTTGAGGAGGGGGTTCTGTGACTTTTATGGTATTAACAGCATCTCTGAGCTCTACCTACTAGATGCCAGTAGCATGACAACCAAAAATATCTCTGGATATTGCCAAATGTCCTCTGAGGGGTAAAATCACTCCGTACTGAAAACCGGTGGGCTCGTGGGAATGGCAGTAGATCAGGCTGCCCCAGAAACCACACCTAGTTCCAGAACTAAGTGTGCAACTTGAGGCAAGCCATTTTTCTTTCACATCACTTCCTCATCTGTCTGGTGACAAATATTATCTCACCAACCAAGCTCTACTCAGGCTCCCTGAACTCTTTTCCAACTAGTCCCGACTTTTGGACTCCTGTGTTCCTCTCTGTATTGTCCAATTGCCGCAAGAATTCCGATGAGTCAGTTGCTCCAGAACTCACACCCTCAAGATCTGATCATCCTCAATGTCTTTTTTTTTTAATTTTTAATTTTTTCTTAAAGATTTTATTTATTTATTTGAGAGAGAGAGAATGAGAGAGAG
Source organism: Halichoerus grypus (assembly GCF_964656455.1). Lineage (NCBI taxonomy): Eukaryota > Metazoa > Chordata > Mammalia > Carnivora > Phocidae > Halichoerus > Halichoerus grypus. The sequence continues at coordinate 8,913,103 of NC_135714.1, forward strand.
CCTGAAAGGGGTAAGGGTCAGAGGGAGAAGCAGACTCCCTGCCGAGCAGGGAGCCCGGTGTGGGACTCGATCCTGGGACTCCACGATCAGGACCTGAGCCGAAGGCAGTCGCTTAACCAACTGAACCATCCAGGTGCCCCCATCCTCAATGTCTAATAGAGGTTTCTCACCCCCACCGCCCCCAAGGCGATGTCTGATCACCCTGGCTTACTTTCAGAAAGAATCTTGTTAGATCGCTTGAGCCAGAATCCTCCCTACCCCTGAAATTTCCTCTTATTAATTTTCCTTCACTGACCCTCACCTTGCCCCTTGACTATGAATCCCCCCTTGCATATGCTGCAAACTCATTGTAAAATTCCATCACAGCTGTCCTTGTACCTACTGTGATGAATAAAGTCTTCTAAACTGTGCTTTAACAGGAGCCATTGAATAATTTTTCTTTGACACTAGTTCTTTTTTTACATGGCCAGGATGCATTAGTTGTGAATCTTAACTAAAAGAGAAGTAAAGTTAGGAAGATTGTCAAAGCAGCTCAAGTCTGGAAAGATGCTGGTCTACAGCAGTCGCTGATGCAGAGAGTTTGGTGAAGACCGGAATCATGGATAGGAATAAAAATTATAGCTGGGGGTTGGGGGGGTCATTGTCAAGAGAGAAGATCCCACTTGCATTTCATGGTTGACTTCAAAAATTATTTATTAAACTTAAGGCACTGGCCTGGGCACTTGATTATCTCAAGCCATTTTATTTTTTTAATATTCCCAACATCTGATCCCCTTATTTGCAAACATTGAGATAATCCCCTTTGAATACTCTGACGTTACCTGAAACGAGCTACAACAGATCTTGAATCATGGTAGATTTCTGATAAAGCCTATATTACGTCCTTTTTTTCTCCTTTCTTGGGAAGCACAAATGTAAATAAAACATAATACTTTCTTCTTTCTAGTAAAGAAGGGGGGGTTGTGGAAAGAAAGGGTGGTTAAGTGTTTTCCTGGCACACCACACAGACATACATTCAGTCTTCACACACTTGTGTTAATGGACAAGAAAAGTCAGATTCAGAGGGAGAAAATAAGTTATCTAATATCGATGTGAGTAGTTACCTGAGTTGAAAGTCACACTGGGTAGGCAATCCCAGAGTCCACACAGTTTCACTCACAGCACGTCTCTATTCTTAACATCTACCCTGGTGGAATCAAGGTGGTGAATGTTAGTTATAAAAATAAACACACTATAAAAATACAAGATGTTATTACTACTTCAAAGTCAGGAAGAGGAAAACACACCTGACAGTTGGGAACAAAGTTGCATCCCCAATATATCATATCTCAGAATTTTAGAGGAAGTTTTGCTATTCTGTTAGCTGTGGGAGTAGCCAATGATTCCAAAAACATGAAGTGAAACAGGTATCAAATATTTGGAAAGCCTCCAAACTTGGCAAAGGGATTGGCAAGCATTTTTAAATTCAGACTTTCATTCCAATTTTGCTGACTGAAGAATGTGGACAGGATTGCAATGGATGAAAATATCCACAATACTTATTTTCTCTATTTAAAATGCACAGACTAATTTCTGAATCCATAATAGTTTCACAAAAATCCAAGTAACCATTCTGTCTAATAGACGAAGCAATTACTTATTTCCTATGAATGAGAGAAATGCACTTACATGAACAGGACAAGGTACCCTATCAGGTGGTGAGAAGCAAAAAGAAATCTTTCTTCATCATGGCTACTATAATACAACATTTTCTGAAAACTTTTCTCCTTACCCAGAACAACCAAAAATAAATAAATAAATAAATAAATAAATAAATAAATAATGAAAAAGATGATCAGTGAGCCCTTTTGCATGGAAATATTTGAAGAAGCTCATATATCATAAGTCAAATGTTTGGTCTTTTCTTCCATTGTTTTCCTTGGGAAAGTGGGAAAGTTGAATGAATCTGCGGTTGCTTAAAAGCATGCTACTTCAAATTGCCATATCTTAGTCTTTGACATTTTATCAGTGCCGTGCATTAGATAAAAATGGTCCTTAATAGGATAGTATTTAAAATAAGAAGGCACAACCTTGTCATTATTACCAGCACAATGGAAAGGCTCCCTGGAATCAGCCATCCAAGCTATGGAGGGGCTGGAAGTTAATTACATCACCTTAGACAATAAGTTGGTCTTTGTGGTTCAAGTTATCTCTGCACACAGTTGGCTCTATTTTTTTGTTGTTTTGTAATGTCCCATTAATCACAGTTACATTTGTTCCCTGCTGTGTGATTCATCATCCTTTCCCCCTGAAAGGACTTCCTTTCTCCAGGACTCAAGATAAACCACTAATTTAAAGTGGCAGTGGTCAACATTGCCTATCACAATGGTGTGGTTTGAATGAGGGGGGTCAATGGCAACATGCACAGACTCGAGGAGCTTCAGTCGGTTCAAATTATCCCCAGTGATTGGGTTCAGGCACTGGGACACAGATCAGGTGTGACAATTACAGGATGAACTCTCGAAATGGAGCTGAAGGTGCATTTGCCTTTGGAACTTTTCCAAGCACTATTTATTCAAAAAAGATGACGAAGTGAAGTATGTGGAGAGGAAGCAAAGTGTAGTGGGGAAAACACTGGGCTCAGTGTTGGGAAATGTGCTCTAACTTTTGCTTTAGAAGAAAATATCTGTGTGACCTTGAGCAAGTCGTTTCATCACCCTGGGTTTCATTTTCTTAATAAAAATAAAGAAACCAAGAACTTGGAACAGGTGACGTGACTCATTTGGCATAGGGAGGCTTCCTTTTGATAAGAATTTCAACAAAAGTATCATATAACACATTTTGAAGTGTTTTTAAAGATTACAGATTATTATTTGGGGGATAAATAGACTTCTGCTGTGAGTTATAGCTCCTTCCTTTTATGGAGACCAGAATTCAGCATTCAACAATCTCACAGGAGGAGGGAGTAGCTCTATGCAAGTCAATGCTTATTTTATTTTCATCAGCTACTAATCCTAACTTTGTCCAACAACTGCAAATCCCTCTTAACTCTCTGGTTAATTGTTTTATGCAATTTAGCAGCTGAAGGAAGAAACTGCTTGTCTGATTCCCTCCAAGGCATTCCTTGAATTTGGGTACAAAAGGCCCATTGCATAACACAAGTCGCTAACACCAAAAAAGAAATTTCCAGAGACCTGGACTATTGATGGAAATTTTGAAATTGCAAACCAATTGTTATCTTAAAATTAATATTGTCATATAAATATGGTATATGGATAATCATTTTTATCACATTAATTCTTCTCCTCAAGATGAGGCATTGCAGAAATATTGTCCCTCTAATTCTGTCCCCTGTGATGGTTTAATTCATTCGTTATAGTACAGGCCACTGTTTTCACTATGTTTCTTTCTACCTTAGTGCACTTCTTAAAAACAGGGTCTGGACATTATACCTTTGAAAACTCAGTTCTAGCATGATTCCTAGACAGGGCATTTAATAAACGTTCCCGGCAAAAATGTATTGTCCAGGGCAGTGTTGATTGAGGAGTACATATTTTCCAGCCCTCCTCCCTCAGGTCTTAGGAGGAGTTCCTAATTGTCACTTGTTTGATTTCAGGGAACTTATAATAGCTACAATCATATATTGTCTAAGATGTGCTCTGGGCCATACATACCTCATTTATAACTTCATAATATGTGTGCAACGCAGCCACTCCCACCTCCCTTTTATATCTGAGAAGGCTGAGGTTTGGAGAAGCTAAATCATGTGCACAGAATCATATGCCCACTAGACAGTGGGTTGAGAACCACACCCAGGTTATTAGTCCCCTATGCCTATGTAAGTTCCATTACTTAATGCTTACTAAAGCATATTAACCGGTAGACTTATGATTACCTGGACTCAGAGACTTAATCTATGTGGGGCTCTGAGGAAATCATTTGGCATGGCTCTTTCTTATAGCCAATATGTCAGGTACCATAAGTTTTTTAAATTAAGAACCGATTAAGATAAAGGGGAACATGGGGAACATTTAGACCAAACAAGAATGGGCTGCATGTGGCATTTAAAAACCAATCCATACCTTCATAAAGATCAGTGCTTCTCAACCATGGGCAATTTTGTGCAATGTCTGGGGACATTTGGCAATGTCTCGGGACATTTTTTAGTTATTGCAACTGGGGGAATGAATGCTACCGGCATCTAGCGTGTAAAGCCAAGGATGCTGCCAATATCCCGTAATGCACAAGGCAGTGAATTATCTGGCCCAAACTGTCAACTTGTGCCAGAGTTGAAAAAACATGTCATAGTCAGATAATAATGAATTATAAAATGTAATTGGAGAAAATTGGGCACACATTAAGAATAACAACAAAAGCTATATACAAAGAGAAAAAGATAAGAAACATGCAGACTTATTTTTGGAAAAAATAACATAATTTTTGTATAGGATGCAGTTATAAAAAAGAAAACAGGGAAATAAATATAGCTCATTCTAGGTTAGAGAAACTTAACACAGTGGCCCCCTCTTATCTGTGGTTCTACTTCCTGCGGTTTCAGTGATCTGTGGTCAACTGCCCTCCAGAGCAGATGATCCTCCTTCTGACATAAAGTCAGAAGGTCAATAGGAGCCTAACACTACATCAGAGTGCCTGCATCATTCCCCTCACTTCATCTCCTCACATAGGCATTTTATCACCTCACATCATCACAAGAAGTGTGAAGACAGCATATTTTGAGACAAATACCGCATTCATATAATTTTTATTACAATATAGTTATAATTATTCTATTTGACTATTAATTATTGTTAATTTTTTACTATGTCTAATTTATAAATTAAGCTTTGTCATACGTATGTATGTACAGGAAAAAAACACAGTATTACAGGGATGGTACTATCCTTGACTTCAGGCATCCACTGGGGGTCCTGGAACATATCCCCCATGGACAAGAGGGAACTATTGTAAGTATGGCAATTCTTCATAAATTAATCTCCAGACAATGAGATCCCATAAAACTGCTCACCGAAATAGTGAAATAGCCGAGGGCAGAAGTAAGTGTGTTAGCAAAGTTATTGTGCTAGGAGTAGAACCTGTGGGATCTTGCAGGACATTGTAAAAACTTTAACTTTTCCCTTAGTGAGAAAAGACAGCACAGGAAGATATCAACAGGTGTGATTATTTTCAAGTCTCCATCAGACAACTGTGTGGAAATAGTTTGTGTGTCTACGTTGTGAGAAGGGCACTCAGGACTGACCACAAGGACGTGTCTTAGTGGGATCAGCGAGAGACGGTGGTCTTTGTTCTCAGATAATGACAACAAGGGTTACGGACATGGGTGCATGAAGAGAATTCCGAGGTTAAAGCTATAACAACATTCACTTTATGATGGGTTCTTGTGGGGAGAGAAATTAGTCAGGAATGATTTAAAGGTGTTGGTCTGAACACCTGCTGCAGTTTTGATTTGTCATTTGGTGACGTGGGGATAACTGAGACAGGAGCAGATTTGAGTGCAGGTGGAAAAGAAATGTAGATTTGAAGAATGTTAAGCTTGAGATGTATTAGACATTGGATAGATGTCACAGACAGACAATGGGCATGAAGTTCATGGGAGAAAGTGGGACTTGAGATATACGTTTGGAGTAATCAAGGTTAAGGTGGCACATAAAATCATGCAGTCAATGGGATAATCTAGAGGAAATATGATGACAAAGAGCAGGTCTAAGGACTGAACCCTGAAACATTCTATTGTTTAATGATCTGAGAATAGAGAAAAATTTACTGAAAATGAGTGGCCTGTGAGATTAGCAGACAAATTATGAAACCATAAAAATTAAAGTTTAAATAGTATATTTTATTAATTTCATTGTAATTGATAAAACTCTTGCTAGCAATTAAACTACTTCCCAAGAGTAATAAAATGTTTTAAATAAACTTTAAAGCTAAATACCATTTAAATAATTTACTATTTAAAAATCATATGTATGAAACTTACCCTAAAATGATAAATATTTGCATGTATTAGCAAAATTAAAAGAAAAGAAAAAAAAACCGCCTATAACCTTCAAAAGAGGAACTATTGAACATATTATATTATACCAAGCTAATGATAACTGTCAAATAGTATTTTTCAAGAATATTAAGTAATCTAGACAAATTCAAGTAATGTTATAGTGGGGAGCAAAATAATGTATATAATATGACATAAATTTTGTTAAATAAACTATAAATGCATATATGCATTTAAATTAAAATATACATATAATGTCTGGTTATAAAGAGAGGGAAGATAGAGATAAAAATAAGGAAAATTTAACAGTGAAATTATGGGTGTGGGTATCTTAAATTTTTCATATTTACATTTCTGGTATCTTACAAATTTTTGATGATCTGAATAAAATCTTATAAGTATTTCAATGTAACAACATTATAAGAATATAATAATATATACTCATAGTCATACAATGTATTACTTGTGGTTTAAGTCTATAAAAATATTCATGCCATCAGCCTTAGATAATTCAAACTGTGTTCCAGTTAATGCCCCATCTTTGAATAATCTCCTTATATTTCTGGTGTGGCACTCTGCCTACTGCCACCAGAGTTATAAAAGTTTAATGCGTCTTACACATTTTATGAAGAAATATTTCCTTAAGGGAGTTATTGCCCACACTTTGAGAAATGCCTTTGAATGATGAAGTCACCCTTAGGGAATAAATACATAATGAAAGAGTAGAAATTGGTTTTGTATGCTGGCCACCAGTACTTGGCTACATCAACTACTCAAGTCCTTCCACTTTGTACTGCTATAATATTGTTTCAGTGAGAAACAGTGGTCATTTTCCCATCTTTCCTTCCAAAAATAATTATTGCATTACTGATATGTGACAAGCACCAGTAGTTGTTGGTAATAAAACTGAGTAAGATTTACTTTCTGCCTGCAGAAGAGAGACAAGCACATAGACAATTACAGTACAGCATGGTAAGGCATATACAAGAGGCTTGGTATTAGAACATAGGTGCCTAAACAGATTTGGGATAGAGGTGAGGGAGATCAAAAACACTTCTCTGAGGATGTGATACTTTAGCAGAAACATGAAAGACTAGTGGGAATTAGACAAAGATTATAATGAAGAGAATGTGCAGAGAGACAAGAGCAGGGAATATAATGAAGAGAATGTGCAGAGAGCCAAGAGCAGGGAAGAAGGCTCAGGTGACAGACAACATGTCCATATTATGCTCATAAGAGGGAAAAGACAGTGCACATCTTGGTGACACACAGGGAAAGATGGTAGAAGCAGTCCACCCCACATTCAGACAATAAAGTTGCACATTCTGAACAATGTTAGTGCAAAGAATTGTTGCAGTTATTACTGAGTTTTTATAGCATATATGTGAGATTCCAGTTGGTGTGTATTTGACACGTATCCTTTACTAAACATGATATTCCTCATAGAAGTTAATTTGGATAATGCCAATTAATACCATCAGCCCCTTGCCACACATACTTAGGTAAATGTATTCTATTTCAGAGTAAGTACAAAAGTAATTTCACAAGGGTGTAGAATAGTTCAAGCTCACTTGGAAAACGCTGGATCTCCAAGGTCTTTGGTACTTTGTAATTCTGCACAAAAAGGTATATTCGAAATAAACAACAATAGTACACTGATTATAAAATTGCAGAAACACCACTTGACTCACTTCAATCCTATCATTCCACATGAACATTTGGAATACTGGTTGTATTGAAAATTGTGAAACAATGTGAAGTGTAATATTTTTACTTGGTAAATCCAATTTTAACACATACGGAAAATTATTTTGCTGAATGTGAATGAATAATATCTATACAACTGCAATGAATTATTTTCAAATTGGCAACAATTTGTTTTAAAAGTGAAAAAGAGGAGTGCCTGGGGTGGCGCAATTGGTTAAACGTCTGACTCTTGGTTTAGACTCAGGCCATGATCTCAGGGTCATGAGATTGAGCCCCACATGGTACTCCATGCTGAGCATGGAGTCTGCTTGAGATTCTCTCTCCCCCTCTCCCTCTACCCCTCCCTCTTGTGCTCTCTCTCTAAAAATAAATAAATAAATCTTTAAAAAAGGTGAAAAAAGAAAATAATGATTTTTAGTGATCGTTAACTGTTACTGAAAAAAATTTAATTGTAAAGAGGAAATATGATGCTGAATGGAGCAAAAATGATCTCTGAACTACGTCAGTGAAAATGGCAGATTTCCAAAATTCACTCCTTTATAAAGACAACACAAAACTGGCATTAATTGTCATAATCAAAATTTTCAGGACTCTGGAAATTAGCCAAAAGCTTTCAAGAATTCAAGATTGTTTGTTCAAGAGAAATGACTGACTCTTGGTATGAACCATGAGACTTCTGGTGTCCTAACTTGACCATGTCCCATTTCCTGCTGTCCAGTTCTGTGATGACCTTAAAAATCAACAACTTGCTATCATGGTGGTAGAATGGGGTTGGAGTTCCTTCAAACCTCATTCTCAGAATTTTGACATTATTTCACCTGTCTAGTGTTCTCCTTGAAGTCCCCACGTGAAACATCTTTATCTGACCTCAGTGCTTACCCAGTGTGAAAAACGCTTTTCTCTGGGGGCTGTCAAAAACAATCACAGGAAATTGTATAACTTCCTAAGGAAGTGTTCCTATGTTTAACTTCACAGCTTCCTAAAGCAGTGGATAACAGTTGAGGCAAACAATAAACTAGCCGAAAAGCTTAAGAGGAAAGACTGGTGAATGAGATAGGCATGGGGCCTTGAAGAGCTTTGACATGTTCCTGGAAATGCCATGTGTATGTGTAGGTCTGTGTTCATGCCCAGAGATTTCCAGATGCTCATTGGAAAGGGTTCCAGCTGTCATCCTTGCCTAAGTTTGAGGCTCTGCACAAGTAGGAAGTGAATTATAAGGCAAATGTGTCAATTGTCCATCAATTGTCTGAGTGTTTAAGGTATGCACAAGCATGCATACAGAGCCCCTTGGCAAAGACTGGGACATTCACTGGTTACAGGCATTTAAGGAGACTCTGTACAATCACTAGCTGACTATTCAGTTAATAAAAGAGAAATTTTGGTGAAAATACAGACTTTAAAGAACTAGTTCAGAAAAATCACTAAACAAACAAAAAGAACAAATAGTAGCAACAACAAATATTGGGGAGGGGAGGGTCTGATTTACAGAATTGCCATCTTATATTATTTTAAATGTCTGGTCTTTTTTTTTTTTTTAACAAAAACAATTATGAGCTATGAAAGAAGCAACAGAGTATAGCCCATACACAAGGAAAAAAAATCTATCCATAGACACTGTACCTGATGAGGGCCAGGCATCTTTCAAGTCAAGACAGACTTGAAATAGGGCTGTTTTAAATATTTTCCAAGAACGACATGCAACCTCATCTACAGAACTAGAGGAAAGATGAGATAGATGTTTCACCAAGTTAAAAAAAAAAAAAATCAGTTAAAAAAAAAAAGAACCAAACAGAAATCCTCAAATTGAAAAAAAACAATAATTGAAATGAAGGAATCAATAAAGGAGGTCCACAGCATATTGCAGCAGGCCAAAGAAAGGATCAACACATGTGAAGATGTTATATGAAGATTATCCAGTCTGAAGAACAGAAAGGGAAAAGAATGAAGAGAAAAGAAGAGACACAGAAACCTGTGTGACATCATCAAGCACATCACATTCACATAAAGGAATTCTGGAGTCTCATAAGAAATGAAAAAGAGAAAGGGAAACTAGGAATATGTGAAGAAATAAAATCCACTTTCTACATTTGATGAAAACCTACACACCCACAAAGGTCAATGAAATTCAATTCAGAAATCCACACTTAGACACATCATAATCAGACAGAGGAAACAAAGAAAATTTTGAAAGCAGCAAGAGAGAAATACTTATGCATAAGGGTTCCTCAGTAAGATTAACAACTGATTTCTTAACAACAACCAAAAGGTGAAGGGTAGAAGCCAATGTGATGCAATCAAAGTGCTGAGAAGAACAGGTGGAATTTTTTCCAGCATAGACCATCTATTAACCATAAGAAAAATCAATAACTTTAGGAGGATTAAAGTCATACAAAGTATATTCTCCTACTAAAATGGTATGGAATTGGAAATATATAACAGATAGAAATTTAGGAAATTCACAAATATGTGGAAATTGAACAATGCACTCCTACATAACCAATGGGTCAAAAAAGAAATCACAAAGGAAATTTGAAAATACATTGAGATGAATGAAGGAAACACAACATATAAAAACTCATGGGTTATAATGAAAGAAGAGTTTAGATGGAAATTTATAGGTGTTTATGACTATATTAAAAATGATAAATAAAAAATACCTGTACTAGTTTTCTAGTGCTGCCATGAGAACATATCTGGGTGACTCAAACAACAAAAATTTATTTTCTCAACAATTCTGGAGGTTAGAAGTCCAAGATCAAGGTCTTCATGTGGTTGTTTCCTTCCGAGGCCTCTCCCCTTGCTGGTACTGGCTACCTTCTCCCTGTGTCTTCACATGGTCCTCTCTATGGACCTATGTGTGTCCAAATTCCTTCTTCTTACAAGGATATCAGTCATACTGGATCAGGGTCCCCCCTGAAGACCTCATCTTAACTTAATTACCTCTTTAAAGACCTCTCCAAATACAGTCACATCTGAGGCAGGCAGTGATGGGACTTCAAAACAGAAATGTTTGGCCCAGGGGCACCAGGGTGGCTCAGTCGGTTAAGCATCCAAATCCTGGTTTGACTCAGGTCATGATCTTAGGGTCATGAGATGGAGCCCCACACCAGGCTCCCTGGGCTCCATGCGAAGTGTGGAGCCTGCATAAGATTCTCTCTCTCCCTCTCCCTCTGCCCCTCTCCCCACTTGCCTGCACTCTCTCTCTATCTCAAAAAAAAAAAAGAAATGTTTAGCCATAAAATTATTCAAATCAAACCTAACCTTCCATCTTAAGAAACTAGGAAAATAAGAATGAACTAAACTCAAAGCAAGCAAACAGAAGGAAATGACAGTGATTAGAATGGAAATAAAATAGAGAAGAGCAAAATAGCAGAGAAAATCAACAAAACCAAAATTCGATTCCTTGAAAAGATTAAAAAATTGACAAGTTAGTTACACTAAGAAAAAAAAAGATGAAAGATTACTAAAATCAGGAATGAAAGATGATGCATTATCAGCACCCTTACAGAAAGAGACAGGATAGTAAGGTTTGTGAAAATCAGTCCTGTGAGGCTTATTTGGCCCTTGTATAGCAGCATAAAGTGAGCCTCAGACCTGGAACAACTCCTTACATGGACATAACCCTTGTGTCTGCATTGTGCTTATTGCTGGGTTTGAGCATATCTTTCCCTGTTCTGGACTTGATGTAGACTGCTTTGTTCTACTCAGTCTATGTGTCATATGGCACCTGGCCAACCCCACTGCTATATCTGTTCTTGCTGAGAGGGAAAGGGCTTCTTTGGCTACAGCACAGAGGGGCTCAGGCAGTACCACCTCCCCACATCAGCTGCAAGATGGGAGCCACTGGACACAGGGACCAATTCTCATTATTAACGGTGATCTTGCTCTGTCTCCTCTATGTGTTCCATCCAGTGCCTGTGTGAGTCATGTCTTTCATGGTGACCCTGACACCTGCAAACCATGCACTGTGTTGATATTCTGGGACTGCTGCTCCTTATGGTAAACAGGTGACACTTGTTCAACACATGTAATACCATAACCATCTGGTTGCCAACAAATCAGCACTAAAGTAAAAACCACATATTCCTAGAAAAATGCAAATCACCTAAACTGACTCCAGAATAAATAGAAAATCAAAAGACACTCTAGCAAACAAAAAGAATCAGTTATTCATCAAAAGCCTTTCTACAAGGAAAAGCCTTGGATCAGGTGGCTTTGTTGGTAAAATCTACTTAACATTTATTTTTATTTTATTTTTATTAATTTTATTTTATTATGTTATGTTAGTCACCATACATTACATCATTAGTTTTTGATGTAGTGTTTCATGATTCATTGTTTGTGTATAACACCCAGCTCTCCATTCAGTACATGCCCTCCTTAATACCCATCACCAGGCTAACCCATCTCCCCACCCCCTCCCCTCTAAAACCTTCAGTTTGTTTCTCAGAGTCCATAGTCTCTCATGGTTCGCCTCCCCCTCTGATTTCTCCCCCTTCATTTTTCCCTTCCTAATATTTTCTTTTTTTTTTTTTCATATAATGTACTATTTGTTTCAGAGGTACAGGTCTGTGATTCAACAGTCTTACACAATTCACAGCGCTCACCATAGCACATACCCTCCCCAGTGTCTATCACCCAGCCACCCCAACCCTCCCACCCCCCACCACTCCAGCAACTCTGTTTGTTTCCTGAGATTAAGAATTCCTCATATCAGTGAGATCATATGATACTTGTCTTTCTTTGATTGACTTATTTCGCTTAGCATAATACCCTCTAGTTCCATCCACATCATTGCAAATGGCAAGATTTCATGGTTTTTGATGTCTGAATAATATTCCATTGTATATATATACCACTTCTTCTTTATCCATTCATCTGTTAATGGACATCTTGGCTCTTTCCATAGTTTGGCTATTGTGGACAGTGCTGCTATAAACATTGGGGTGTACGTACCCCTTTGGATCACTACATTTATATCTTTGGGGTAAATACCCAGTAGTGCAATTGTTGGGTCATAGGCTAGCTCTATTTTCAACTTTTTGAGGAACCTCCATACTGTTTTCCAGAGTGGCTGCACCAGCTTGCATTCCCACCAACAGTGTAGGAGGGTTTCCCTTTCTCCACATCCTCACCAACATCTGTCATTTCCTGACTTGTTAATTTTAGCCATTCTGACTAGTGTGAGGTGGTATCTCATTGAGGTTTTGATTCGGATTTCCCTAATGCCGAGTGATGTTGAGCACTTTTCATGTGTCTGTTGGCCATTTGGATGTCTTCTTTGGAAAAATGTCTTTTCATGTCTTCTGCCCATTTCTTGATTGGATCATTTGTTCTTTGGGTGTTGAGTTTCATTAAGTTCTTTATAGATTTTGGATACTAGCCCTTTATCTGATATGTCATTTGCAAATATCTTCTCCCATTCTGTCGGTTTTCTTATGGTTTTGCTGACTGTTTCCTTTGCTGTGCAAAAGATTTTTATCTTGATGAAGTCCCAATAGTTCATTTTTGCCCTTGCTTCCCTTGCCTTTTGCAATGTTTCTAGGAAGAAGTTGCTGCGGCTGCGGTCGAAGAGGTTGCTGCCTGTGTTCTCCTTTAGGATTTTGATGGACTCCTGTCTCACATTTGGGTCTTTCAACCATTTTGAGTCTATTTTTGTGTGTGGTGTAAGGAAATGGTCCAGTTTCATTCTTCTGCATGTGGCTGTCCAATTTTCCCAACACCATTTGTTGAAGAGACTGTCTTTTTTCCATTGGACATTCTTTCCTGCTTTGTCGAAGATTAGTTGACCATAGAGTTGAGGGTCCATTTATGGGCTCTCTATTCTGTTCCATTGATCTATGTGCCTGTTTTTGTGCCACTACCATGCTGTCTTGATGATGACAGCTTTGTAATAGAGCTTGAAGTCCGAAATTGTGATGCCACCAGCTTTGCTTTTCTTTTTCAGCATTCCTCTGGCTATTTGGGGTCTTTTCTGGTTCCATACAAATTTTAGGATTATTTGTTCCATTTCTTTGAAAAAAGTGGATGGTATTTTGATGGGGATTGCACTGAATGTGTAGATTGCTCTAGGTAGCATGGAGATTTTCACAATATTTTTTATTCCAATCCATGAGCATGGAACGTTTTTCCATTTTTTTGTGTCTTCCTCAATTTCTTTTGTGGGTATTTTATAGTTTTCTGAGTACAGATTCTTTGCCTCTTTGGTTAGATTGATTCCTAGGTATCTTATGGTTTTCAGTGCAATTGTAAATGGGATCAACTCCTTAATTTCTCTTTCCTCTGTCTTGTTGTTTGTGTATAGAAATGCATCTGGTTTCTGTGCATTGATTTTATATCCTGCCACTTTACTGAATTCCTGTATGAGTTCTAGCAGTTTTGGGGGGAGTCTTGTGGGTTTCCCACATAAAGTATCATATCGTCTGCAAAGAGCGAGAGTTTGACTTCTTCTTTACCGATTCGGATGCCTTTTATTTTTGTTGTCTGATTGCTGAGGCTAGGACTTCTAGTACTATGTTGAATAGCAGTGGTGATAGTGGACATCCCTGCTGTGTTCCTGATCTTAGGGGAAAAGCTCTCAGTTTTTCCCCTTTGAGAATGATGTTCACTGTGGGTTTCTCATAGATGGCTTTTAGGATATTGAGGTATGTACCCTCTATCCCTACACTCTGGAGAGTTTTAATCAAGAAAGGATGCTGTCAAATGCTTTTTCTGCATCTATTGAGAGGATCATATGGTTCTTGTTCTTTCTTTTATTAATGTATTGTATTACCTTGATTGATTTGCAGATGCTGAACCAACCTTGTAGCCCAGGAATTAATCCCACTTGGTCATGGTGAATAATCCTTTTAATGTACTGTTGGATCCTATTGGCTAGTATTTTGGTGAGAATTTTTCCATCCATGTTCACCAGGGATATTGGTCTGTAATTCTCCTTTTTGAGGGGGTCTTTGTCTGGTTTTGGGATCAAGGTAATGCTGGCCTCATAAACTGAGTTTGGAAGTTTTCATTCCATTTCTATTTTTTGGAACAGTTTCAGAAGAATAGGTATTAATTCTTCTTGAAATGTTTGGTAGAATTCACCTGGGAAGCCATCTGGCCCTGGGCACTTGTTTTTTGGGAGATTTTTGATTACTGCTTCAATTTCCTTAGTGGTTATGGGTCTGTTCAGGTTCTCTATTTCTTCCTGGCTCAGTTTTGATATACATCTATAGGAATGCATCTGTTTCTTCCAGATTATCTAATTTGCTGGAGTATAGTTGCTCATAATATGTTCTTATAAGTGTTTGTATTTCTTTGGTGTTGGTTGTGATCTCTCCTCTTTCATTCATGATTTTATTTATTCGGGTCCTTTCTCTTTTCTTTTTGATAAGTCTGGCCGGGATTTATCAATCTTATTAACTCTTTGAAAGAACCAGCTCCTAGTTTTGTTGATCTATTCTAGCTCTTTTGGTTTCTATTTCATTGATTTCTGCTCTGATCTTTATGATTTCTCTTCTTTTGCTGAGTTTAGGCTTTATTTGCTGTTCTTTCTCCAGCTCCTTTAGGTGTAGGGTTAGGTTGTGTATTTGAGACCTTTCTTATTTCTTGAGGAAGGCTTGTATTGCTATATACTTTCCTCTTAGACCACCTTTGCTGCATCCCAAAGATTTTGAACAGTTGTGCTTTCATTTTCATTTGTTTCCATGAATTTTTTTAATTCTTCTTTAATTTCCTGGTTGACCCATTCATTCTTTAGTAGGATGCTCTTTAGCTTCCATGTATTTGAGATCTTTCCAACTTTCCTCTTGTGATTGAGTTCTAGTTTCAAAGCATTGTGGTCTGAAAATATGCAGGGAAAGATCCAAATCTGTTGGTACCTGTTGAGAGCTGATTTGTGACCTAGGATGTGATCTATTCTGGAGAATGTTCCATGGGCACTAGAGAAGAATGTGTATTCTGTTGCTTTGGGATGGAATGTTCTGAATATATCTGTGAAGTCCATTTGGTCCAGTGTGTCATTTAAAATCTTTATTTCCTTGTTGATCTTTTGCTTAGATGATCTATCCATTTCAATGAGGAAGGGTGTTAACATCCTCTACTATTATTGTATTGTTGTTAATGTGTTTCTTTGCAGGATTCACACTTTGCAATTTCAAAACTTACTACAAAGCTACAGCAATCAAGACTCTGTGGTACTGGCAAAAAAAATAAGTTTATAGACCAGTGGAATAAAATTAAGAGTTAATACTAAGCCCATACACTTTTGATTTTTTATAAGGCTTCCAGGACAATTCACTAAGAGAAATAATACCTTTTCAACAAATAATGCCTGCACAACTGGGTATCCACACACAATGGAATGAAGTTGGACCTCCACTTCACTCTGTATACAAAAATTAACTCAAAATGTGTCAAAGACCTGAGGGTAAGAACTAAAACTACAATACAAAGTTCTTCAGGAAAATATGGGAGTAAAGTTTTGTGACCTTGGGTTATAAAAAGAATTTTTAAATATGACACCAAAAACATCAAAAACAAAAAGAAAAAAATACTAGATAAATTTGGCTATAAAAAAATTAAAATCTTATGTGCTTCAAAGGGTAACATCAAGAAAGCAAAACAAAACAAAACAACAAAACAAAACAAAATTGAAGAATACATTTGCAAATCATATACTTAATGAGCATCTTGTGTCCAGAATATATAAAGAACATTTAAAACTCAAGAATAAAAAGACAAATCACCCAATTAATATGTGGGCAAATAGTTGAATAGACATTTCTCCAAAGAAGATATACAAATGCTCAAGAACCACATGAAAGGATGGTTAACATTTTTAGTCACTACAGAAATTTAAATCAAAACCAGAATGAGATACCATTTCACATACACTTGAATGACTATAATCAACAAGATGGACAATAAAAAGTGTTGAAGAGGATGTAAAGAATTTGGAATAAAATTTGTGAAGAGTTTTGAAATGAAAAATTGTGCAGCTACTTTGGCAAACAGTTTGGCATTTCCTCAAAATATTATGAATAGAGTTACTATCTGACAAAACAATTGCACTCCTAGGTCTATACCCAAAATAAATGAAAACATATATCCACACCAAAACATACACAGACACATAGCAGCAGCATTTATAATATCCAAAAAGTGGAACAACCCTAGTGTTATAGATAAAATATTAAAAATCCATAAAATGGAATATTATTCCATTATAAAAAAACAATAAAGTACTGGTGCGTTCTACAACATGGATAAATGATGAAGCCATTATGCTAAAGGAAGGAAGTCAGACATAAAAGGTCACATCTGGTATGACTCTGTTTACATACAATGTTCAGAATAGGCAAGTCCTTAGTGACAGAAAGTAGATTGGTTGTTTCCAGGAGTTGGGAGAGGGAGGAATGAGATATGACTACTAATAAGTACATAGTTTCTTTTGAGAGCAATGAAAAGTTTCCAGAATTAGATTATGGTGATGGTTGTACTTTAAAAGGGTGAATATTATTATGTGGGAATTAAAAGAGAAAGAAAAGGATCTGTCCCACATGTCAAATACTTTAGGAATGTTGTGGATACCCCCATGTGGTCTGTCATATCATGCCCCAACTTTCTCTCTCTCCTCTTGCTTCAATCAGCTTTGGACTCTCAACAGACTCTCATGAGGGCAGTTGCCATTTACTTATGGCATATACAATGTGGATACACATTAGTAGATATACAATGAGTTGTCCAGGGAAAATGAGCTTATTTTTATTGGAAACCATGAAGAAATTCTAATTGTTCAAACCATGAACACAAGTGTGTGAGACCTTCCTTGTTAGAGCCAACTGCCTCCTAGACTCCTACCCTATTGGGTTCCATGAACCTGTTTGACAGTCACAATCCAGTAGGGTCAATCTTTCAGATACCCTCAGCTCATCCTTCTCTAGATGACACAGAATACCCCACCTGTTGTTCTTAATTTGATGGGTTCACAGTTATCAAGTGTAGTTATCAACCTAAAATAATCTAAAATAAATGTCACTAAATCTAATTCATAATTATATTGGAATTGAGGATAGGAGATTGAAATTAAGTTTAAAATCAAAACAACATAGGGGATACAATCAATAATATTATAGTAACTTAGTATGGTGGCAGGCAGTGACCACACTTATCATGGTGATAACTATACATTGTATATAACTATCAAATCACTCACTATGTCCTACACTTGGAACTAATGTAATAATGTATATCAACTACACTTCTATTAAAAATGTTTAAATCAATGAATTTCCTATTATTATGTGATGTTTCTTAATAAATAACAGAAACAATTTATGTGGAACAGCATAGTCCATGAATGGTAAAAGCATATGAATGGGACATCCCAGTGAGAGATCTATATGAAGTATTCAAGAAATTTGGTTTGTACTTTTACTGCACATCAGTTTGAAAGGTGTCTTTTGTGTGCATGTGTGTGTGTGCGTGTGTGTGTGTGTACGAGTTTACACACTCACAATGATGGCTACAGTGTATGTAATTATATATTTAGAGTGGTCATAGCTATTGGCAATGTAAAGTTAAATCATTTTGATTAATCATTTCATTAGGTTATACTGTGATAATAAACCACAATCCTATATCTCTATAGCCTCCAACAACAAAGGCTTATTTCTTCCCTGTTTTACATGTCAGCAGCTGCAGGTTGCTGGGGCTCTGCTCGGAGCCTCTATTCACTTCACGACTCAGCTTTAAGAATCAGCCCTGACTCAACCTTATGACAAAAAGAAAGAAAACAACAACCAAACCATACAGAGATCTTAAAGCTTCTGTTTGAATGCGACAAGGTCGCTACCTTTTTCTTTCTACTGCCCACAGCAAGTCAATCTTGACATCGGTGATGTGCAGCCATCTCTATGTACTGGAGAGTGGTACTAGAAGTCACATGGCAACACACCAAGTTGCAAATTCTCTTACAGAAGGAGAGAAAAAATAAGAAAAATAAAACAATTTATGACATTTATGTTATAATCTCTAAAAGCATCGGTCTTGTACTTACTTTTCTACCTTTCAGATACTGCCCCCCTGTCTAATATCCTCCTGTCTCTTGATGCCTGGCAACTTGCATGAATTCCCCACAATCAAGTCTCTCAATCTTGTTTTCCCAATGAATGTATTTGGTACCTTCTTTGTTTTTCCATAAAGTTTTTTTCTCAAAGCCTTTATAATAAAAATTAATATTCTACCATGATTTTTTTATTTATTGATTTTTCTATTACCTCTAACTGCAAGCTACTCAACACTAGAACTATAGAGAGTTCTCTTTGTTACTTGGATTCTGAAACTGTAAGCGTTCCGTGAGTATTTGATAAATTAGTGACAGAACACTCTCAAGATCTATTATTAAGGTGGACATTTTACGTCTTATTTGATGACATCCTTTTCCCTCCTTCCCTGCCTCCTTTCCAACTTTAATGTTAGTTGAGTGCTTTCTATTCTTTCAACAATGTAGTATGAAAAAAAGTAATGAATAAAGTATTGTTTGTATCATTCAAGGAACCAGTTACTAGAAGACAGAAATACTTGAATAAAGAGTCAGATTAACTTAAATAATGTCCAGATCGATGTCACCAACATGAAGTTAAAATCTGAAAGCCTCCATATCTTACCAGCAATTCGATTGCAGGCCTTTCAGTATTCCAATTCAGTATTCCAATTCAGGGAGTTTTGAATGACATTATCTTAATTGTAGAACGTCTAAGGGAATTCTGAACAAATTACCTTTATGTGAAAATTCTTTGGTCATGTTTTATGGTTGACACACTTGCTTTTATTTTTCAGACAGCGGTCCTTCGTGTCTCATGCAAGACAATCATTTCCTCTAAGTCTGTATTTTTATGGTTTTTAAACTGGCCTGCTGATGTTTAAACAACTCTCATCTTATTATTATCCCAACATTCATCAAATCACCATTATCATCTTGTCATCTTGACCCCAATATATTACAATTATCACCAATGTGTTGGTTGTTAATTAAATAATAAGTTATACTATAAATGTTAACAATGTGCCGTATACCAGAGGGGTTCATCTGGATGTGGTTAAAATAAGAACTAGTTAACTGAATTAAAATACTTACTATTGAGATAAGGAGGAAAAGCAGAAACACTTTTTCTAAACAATGAAAGTTCTGTGAGAACAAAAATGCCTTTGCAGTAACACAGTTTTTGAAATAATGAAATATCTACAAGTTTTGGCACTCTGTTCAGAACAGACAAATCCACCTGGGATAAGGTAAAGAGCTAATTTTTGGTGGTATAACAAAGTCTGATCTCTTCTTTAAAATAGGTTTTCTCCATGATATAGGTTGATTGAGTTAGCTGATAATCCAATCATCCAACATTTCAGATGCTTTTGAGGAAAGCAATGGGCTCAGTTCCCTGAAATGATTTCATTACTATCATGGGAGGAAACTCCACTCTTTCCACCACTCTTTTAACTCCTTCTGATTATAGAAAGAATATTGCGTAGATTCTTTGTGTCATGCTTCAGAAGGAAATTTAAACAATTGTCATCTCCCAGAGATGGTGAATAAACTGTGAGGAAGCTGGAAATATGCCATTGGAGCAGGATATTAGCTACTAATCACTGCAGAACAAGTTACTACAAAACATGGAAGCCTGAGACAGCAATACATTTATTATCCCACACAGTGTGTGGGTGGGGAATTTGGGAGTGATTTAACTGAGTGTCTCTGGCTTAATTTCTCTCATTAGGTTACTTTCAAGATATTCGCCAGACTTGTCATCTAAAGGCTTGACTGGATTGGAGGATCCTGTTCCAAGATGGTGCCCTCACACGGCTGGCAGTACATGCTGGCTGTTGAAAAGAGGTATCAGTTCCTCTCAAGGTAGGCCTCTCCGTAGGACTGTTTGAGTGTTCTTGTGGACCTGGCTTTCCCCAGAGCAAGTGATCCGAGAAAAAGTATGACAGACCATTTCAAAGACTATACCTACCAAATTGTCTAAAGTAAGTCTTTAGCCTAGAGTTTGTTAACTTCAACATTATTGACATTTTGAGCCAGATAATTATTTATTTGGGGGGGCTTTTCTTGTACATCAAAGGGTGTTTAACATCATTCATGGCTTCTACCCACTAGATGCCAGTAGTACCCCTCCCCAGTTGTGACCTTACCAAGAACCACTGAAACTGAGCACAGCCAAGCTCTCAACTAATTCTCGAAGAAACTACAATTAGCAAAGATGACAATCAGGCTTTAAAAAAATACTTTTAAAAGAGGAAAAAAAAAAGAAGAAAAATCTTCTCTAGAGTCTACACAGTTTCACTCCAGACCCCAAACTGAAACCTGATAACAAATCATATACAAATATTGACTGATCACTTCCTGTGGTCTGAGAAAATGACAGGTCTCGAGGATAACAAATGAATGGAATGTGGTGATGGTTCTAAAGAAATTGCCCTTTTCAGTTTTTCTTCTAAGGTTTTCCATCTCTCATCAGTCATATTCACTAAAAATTCAATAGGGTACTTTAGGTAAGAAAAATAAAATTATTAAAGAGAAATAATTTTCAACAACACACTTAACCATAATATATCATTTTCTTTTATAGCCCAAATTCCCCTCTCAATAACTGTTTTTGCTGGAAGGTTTTTATACCCAGCCTCAGGATTCAAAGTATAATAAATAGCTTACAAAAATCCATATAATGGAATAAAAAGTGAAATATGCAAGAAAATCAGAAACCAGATAATTTTGTCATAACAACAACAATAATGACGATAATAACAATGTGTCCAAGTGCTTGACAAAGATAAAAAATTAAATATATTATTTATAATATCTTGATTGCTAAATATACATTCAAATTTTAATTTGAGCTTCCTGAAACCTACAGCAAAATGGGAGATATGACCAGTTCCATTAATTTCATAGAAATATTCATTCTGGGGCGCCTGGGTGGCTCAGTCATTGAGCGTCTGCCTTCGGCTCGGGTCATGGTCCCATGGTCCTGGGATCAAGCCCAGCACCAGGCTCCCTGCTCCGCAGGAAGCCTGCTTCTCCATCTCCCACTCCCCCTGCTTGTGTTCCCTCTCTCGCTGTGTCTCTCTCTGTCAAATAAATAAATAAAATCTTAAAAAAAAAAAAGAAATATTCATTCTGTGTAATTATCATCAGTGATTTCTTTCCTCTTTCCTCCCCAAACTGTTGATAAAAGTTGAACTGAAGTGGAAGAGGGGAAATTAGTTTTCTGCATTAAAAGCTGATGACTGTAACCACTGTTAATTTGGATTTGTGCACTGGTCTGCTACTTACTTAGGTTTGAATTCAAGGGAAATATAAAAAAACAATTTTTAGACTTGGAAACATGCCTAGTTTTCTATGACAAATATTGATAGAAAGAAAATTTACAATTAAAGTTTTACCAGTATAAACCTTGAAAAAGAAGTAGATCTGTTGCTAAAAGGTAGGGGAGGGGAGAGTGGGTAGTGATGCCAATGAATATGGCTTTCTTTTGGGACTGATGAAAATGTTCTAGAATTAATTAATGGTGATATTGGTACAACTGTGTGAATATGTTAAAAACTACTGAATTTTATACTTTAAAAGGGTAAATTTCATGGTATGTGAAGTATGTTTCAATTTTTAAAAATTAAAAGTGTGTTAATAATATGAATATTTGACTTGAAAAATAGTCAAATGAAATAAATTAGAAAGTTCTTCTACTGAACTTTTAAACAACAGTAAGTTTTGAGTTTTGTACCTATGTAATGTTTATGAAAACAACTAGTCCTTTTTTCTTTTACCAACATAAAAACAGGTCTTATTTATTTCTTAAATTGATTTGTTTGCTAGATGAATTGAATAATTGTTTTGCCTTTTCATAGACCCAACATAGCAAACTTTGCAGATAGGTACTATGTAATATAATTCTGTTGTACACTCTCAATATGACTAGCACAGTTTAGGGAGCAGAGGGATTGAATAATAGAAACTCAGTGATTGACAATTGACATGATCTCAGTGACTTTTTAAGTCCTGTTATAGGATGTTGAGCCAATCTATTTGTAGATGATAAAAAGATGGAAAGAAGCCCAAGTCTGTTCAATTCAATGACAGATTGGCATACAAAAAAATGTATCAATAGTATATAAAGATGGGCTGAGTATAACATGGATTTTAGAAAGAAACATAAAAACAAACAAACAAGTTCTGGGATGTGAGTTTGAAACCCAAATTGATGAAATATCCAAGAAGGAAAACAAGCTTAGTTACTGCACTTGTGAAAATGACTCAAAGCGCCAGTTGGCAGGCAATGTGCTGTTAAGAGCTGGGCTAAACCCTTAGAAGACCCATGTGTGAATCTGAGTGATCTCAGTTTAGCCACGTTACCAAATTGGGACAATTTCTAAGAACTCATTTAAAAATATCCATTCTTTCTTCAAGTTCTTCTCCACCCCCATTCTTTCTATTTTTTTCTTTCCTTTTGCAACTTCTGGCAGCTATATATCATGTCTCTCAATCTACATCTTTATCACATTATGCTTCATTCTGGATAATTTTCTCTGATTTATCATCTAATTTATAAACATTCTCTTCATCTGTATCTAGTTGACTTTGGGCCCCCCCTAGTAGGTGCTTTTCCACTTATTTCAGAGGGCTGTTCACTTCTGGGTACACACAGTGTCATTTAAAGTGAAGGGTCTGTAATCAGCCAGACCTGGGTCTCAATCACAAATCTGTTTCCTCTAGTAACAGACCTGTGGACCTCAGGAAATTCTCAGGACTTTTTTTTTTTTCTTATCCAAATATGAGGAAAATAGCACCTGCCTCACAGAGCCATTGTAAGGGTTTTTATTAGTTTGGATTCCCTGAGATGTAGATGCCATGACTAGAATAAATGTCCAAGGATTTAATAGGTGGAAACTCCATTAGAAAAATAGGAGCTGGAAACACTTGGGGACTGATTGGGAACAACCCCAATCCTAGTGGAGGCAAGAGGCAAGGAAGGTTGTTGGAAGCATCCTAGACCACCAGACAGTCTCAGAGACGTTCAGCAAGGCCATTGTGAAGAAGGCCTCCAGTCAAAGTCATCCATCAGTTGAGAGCCATGTCTCCAAAATTGGACTTGTCTTCATCTCCTAGCCACACTCAGCCACTGGGTGAGAGTGTGGTCACAGGAAGAGTGGCCTTCATGCAAATGTGACAAGAGACTTCAGAGCACAGCAGGTAGGGCCTTTGGTTGAGCAAGCTTCCTGTTTTTAAAGACCTCCAAGTCCTGCTGCTACAATGTTAAATAATGATATATAATAAGTGCTCACCATAGGATCTAACACAGCACATTCTACTAAGTAAATGATCAATGAATGGTCACTATCATTATTATTTCTGGATCGGCATAATTGAGACATGATGTTGGAGTGGATAACTCTGTCCACTGCTGAGTCTGAGGGTCCCCCTAAGCCAAAAATCAACATCTAGATATCATCTTAATTTGGGTGTTCTGCAAATGTCAGTAAACCACAGCCACTAGAATTACAGGGTCCAGGGGTATATTTAGGAAGTCTTAATGGACAAACATGGAGCCCTAAAGAACAGGAGTATCAAAGGAATCTCAGGCAGGCAGAGAAATGGTATCTGTGGATGGATCTACTGCCATCCATCAAAGATGAAAGTCATGAATTCATAGATGAGCAAAGACCAACAGCAATATTGAGAGAATGGTGATTCAGAACATTTCCTCAGCAAATATACTGCCAGGGACCTCCTTCCACAGAATGTGAGAGAAGTACCTTTGGGGTAAGAGTTTGCTGAAGTCATTTGAGTCTTCCAAAACAAATGAGACAACAGTGGGCCTTGGAAAGACTTCTCGGGGGCTCAGAGTAAATATTCACAACTTTAAGACCCAAAACTGAACACTTTTCCATGTTGTCAAGTTCTGCATGTTATCCAACAAGGAAGTGGGACTTCTGGGGAAAAGGAAACTCAGCGATGGAGGTTGGAGAATCCCAAGATTTCTATTTCATCCATAGTTCTTGCCCTCACTGCCTCTGCAACTTGGAGCAAGTCACCTACCTCTGAAACTGCTTTCTTGTCCTTACAATCGGTGCTAGGACTGCTTGTTCTCCAAGGCCATTCGTTCCCAACCAGAACAACACTACAACTTTGCCCTAGGTAATCACTAAAACTAGTAGACACTGAGGATTTCTGATCCAAAAGCTGTTTTATCCCTTTCAGCTCTCTGCTTCTTATTTTACTCCCAGGGGGGGAGAAAGGAAACGGCTGCCATCCACCGAAGGTGAAAGTCATGAAACTGCTAATTGGTTTTGAATTTAGTCTCATCAGGGGGTCAAGAAAAAACGTGGATCAGAGCTGACAGTTTTGAGTTTGTCCTTAATTTATTGTCTTTGACAAAAAGAAAAGATGAGATACATTTTTCAAAAGTAGAAGAGAAAATGATCTCCCAGGTATCTAATTTGCATGTTAGAAATTTGCCTTGGCCATCAAGGTTCACGGAAGTTTGAGTTTATATCAAAAGGGATAGTTGACTCTCAGGTAACAAAGGAAGGAAAGGGAACCCACACATGGACAACCCAAAATTATGGCAGCAGGGAGTACTGCTGGGATGATGAAGCTGGCACCACACCTGATCTAATCGTTGATCGCTCTTCCTGCTCACCCACTGTAGGTGTGATTCCCTTATCCTCCCTTTTCTATCCAAGGACCTTCCAATGTCATGCTTGCCATCTATGCTCACAAAGCTTATAGAAGAGGAAACATATGGAGAGACCCTAGTCAATGAAGACTTCTATGCCTTCCTTTGACCTGATCCTCATCAGCTAAAATGCCAACTTCTTCCCTCTAAAATCCTAATTATGTGGAAAATCCAAGCCCCCCATCTATTAATTACTGCACACCAGACCAGCCTTAGTTACTTGATTTAAAGTAGCATATGGTGATGGGTGATACAGGATAGGAAGGACTGTGTATTGAAGTTAGGGAGAAGAGAAATGAGAAGTTGGCTAATAATGACCCCCTCATACTTTCTTGAATGGGAAGGACATCTCTATGTTAACCACAGAGAATTTGCAGACCCATTACCCTGACCCTGGATAACTGACATCTGAGCACTTATAGACCTAAGGACTCCAGTAATATCTAGTCTAGGGACTCATAGGCCCTAGAGGTATGCAGTAGGTATACACCTGCCTAGCATTCAAGGCTCAGTGAAAGCTGGATTCCCACAGCATTCACAATGTTCTTAATCTGAGAATGACCCCTTCTCCCTTCAGTTGAGTTCAATTTGACAAACATTATTTAGACACATTTTATTTTATTTTTTAAAGAGTTTATTTATTCATTTGAGAGAGAGACAGCACAAGTGAGGGCAGGGGCAGAAGGACAAGCAGACTCCCTGCCGAGCAGGGAGCCAAACTCAGGGCTCAATCCCAGGACCCTGAGATCATGACCTGAGCCAAAGTCAGATACTTAACGGACTGAGCCACCCAGGTGCCCCAAGACACATTTTATATGCCAGGAGCTGAGATAGATGCTGAAGATTATGAGTAAAACAGGGTCCCATTAGCTCATAGACCAGTGGGAGAAGCAATTATAAATAGATTATTTCAGTGTAGTAGTATAAACTCATTGATAAAGGGAGGGCTTGGAGGATGTGAAAGCAGAGGGAGGTGGGTGTCCTAAATGGGGGAGAATTTCCTTCTCTATAAAAAAATGCACTTGAGAATTTCATTGTCCTTTTGACAATATCTCTGAGTAGCCATAAGTCATAAAACAACAAATTTTAAGCTGAATTTAAGTTTGAAGTTCAAGCAACCTCACCAGCATGATAATGTCCAGAAATAGTTACTAGTGTTCTATTTCAATATAGGGTGCTAATTATCTCTTGAAGCTTTTTTAGCTTAAGGAAACAAACTCTGTTGACTCAGTCTCCTTAGAATAATATGTCTTAGTTACTGAATCCTCATGTTTGCTTATTTTCTACACTCATTCTATTACTCATTCTCACCAGGATTCCAGGGACAGAGGGTAGAGTAACTTCTGAAGCTGGGGGTGATAAGGGGAGGAGATTGAGAGGCAAAGAGACATAACCAGAGAAATAATGAGGTACTACATCAGCCAGAAAGTTAGAGGTTGGATTAGGAGGTGATTAATATCAAGAAAGTTTGGTTGTCCACTTTCCTCTCACTTAAAGCAAAGCAATCTGTGTAAGTGACCCAGGCTAGTGTTCTCTTTGAAGCCTGGATTAATGATAGAATCTTGGTGGATAATTACTGCTCTGAAAGTTAGTCCTCTGAGCCATGAAGTTAGTGATCACCTTGACTCCCTCCACAAGTATGAGTGATATTGTATTGCTCCCCATCCTCCATGATTGGTTATGGGATAGAAACATTGATGGCAACATTTGGTTATGCTGAGTTGGTCTTTAAAGGTTATTGGTCAAGAATGAATTTAGAAAAAAGCAACATGCCCTGAATAAAAAGGAAAGGTCAAGGAACATGGTGAGGGGTTGTGAACCAGTCAACTGGACTGCTATATAAAAAGGACTGGAGTGTCTAAGAAGATGGCACAATGAAGCAAGAGAGACTAAGGAACAAACATAGACAGGACAAGATACAGGAGAATTGAGGGCTGACTCCAGACTTACTTAATGTTGAATGTTGATATTCATGCCCGTGGAGATTTCTTACATGTGTCATAACTTATCTTATCTCATTTTCCCCCCAAGTGAACTGGGACTGTGATAATACCTATCATAAAGTTCTGTGGAGGGCTAACAAACGCATACAACATGCACGCATGTGCACAAGTGTGTGTACACATACACACAGAATTCTGTTGACTTGGCACATAGAAGTTTAGAAGGAATTCAATCAATATCCATTCTTAGTATTGTTTTTATTATTGTTGTTGTTGTTTTAATCTTTGGAATCATATATTCTAGAGTATGTGAATGGATCTTTGATCATGATAGATTTTTTAAAAATATTTTATTTATTTGTCTGAGAGGGAGAGTGAGCAAGAGAGAGTACAAGCCAGGTGCAGAGGTAGAGGGAGATGGAGAAGCAGACCATTCGCTGAGCAGGGAGCCCAATGTGCGGCTTGATCCCGGGACGCTGGGATCATGACCCAAGCCAAAGGCAGGTGCTCAACCAACTGCGCCACCCAGGCGCCCCATGATGGTTATTCTTAAACGTTCTTCAAGGTTCTTAGGTCTTAAGACCAGTGACAATTTTTTGCTCTGGTTCAGCCATTTTTCTTTATCCCCAATAATTGAGGGTGAGGGATTGTGTCTCCTCTGCAGTTTGTAATTCACTCCTATCCTTCCAATTTATGAACTTAAGCTAATTGTTGTAAATTCCATTTGGATACAAACATATATCAAATGTGATCTGGGACTCCAGACTTCTGATGATCATTAGCTGATTCTCTCATTATGGCCGACAGAAGTATTTAGATATTTATTTCTTTTAATAACAAGTTGCTAGGTGTCTGGCATAGTTGATTTAATCTCTATGAGGTTAATACAATTGTGCTTATCTTACAGATAAGGCAATTGAGTGTCAGAGAAATTAACTCATTTACAAAAAATTGGACCACTTGGGTAATTTGGAAATGCTGGATTTGAACCAAGGGCTGCTTGGTGTTGGAGTTCAATCTCTTCATCCTTCCTCCTGCTGCCTCCCCTTAATGCCATCATCAAGAAGTCAAAATGGTGCCTCAGTGGCCCCTTTTCTACCTCCTGCCTTGCACTGCACTCTCAAGAGTCTTGCTAACCCCTTATGCTGAAGCCGTCTGCTTTTAATCTTGTGATTTGGAATGGTCTAAGCACATTTCTGATTTTCTCAGTTGCTTAGCTCCATTCTTATTCTATCATCTGCTGAGTGTGCTGATGTATCCCCCGTCCCTTCCTTTAGTGAACCCAACAGGCATGTGTCTCAGTCTCCTTCATTATCCCACTGGCTGACCAGCCCCTCAGGATGCTACTACCTAGAGGCTCTCAGCAGCATCAGCCTTTCCTGGGAACTTGCAAGAAATGCAAATTCTCAGGCCCCTCCCCAGACCTCCTGCCCCAGAAACTCTGGAAATGAGGATCTCTAGATGATTCTGAAACACATACAAGTTGGAGAACTACTGTGATAGTCTAGTAATGTGGTCCCACACATTGTTCACTATAAAAACTCTAAAGGGATCCTCTCTTGTTCCAATCTATGAAATGATACAATGTAAAATTTTTAAAAGATGTTCTAACTCTCCTTATGTAAATCCTGCATGTTTATCACTTAGATGGTTACCAAAACAAACAAACAAACAAAAAACAGGCACATGGCAACCCAGGCTTGTGTATGTGGGGGTGGGGTGGTGCACAGAAGGGACAAAGAAATCCCATTTAAATGCTAGACTTTAAAGGAAATTGTTAACTGGGAATTAAACTCACAGACTCTGGGTCACAAAAAATTCAACAGTTACATTTTGAAAACCTGTATGTTAATTTCTGATTCATGGGCCTGTCCATGATTTACTCTCTACAACATAATCTGGTATTCGCCTGTTTGCCTTCCAAGTTCTTTTTTTTTTATTATTATTAAAAGATTTTATTTATTTATTTGACAGAGAGAGAGAGAGAGCACAAGCAGTGGGAGCGGCAGGCAGAAGGAGAGGGAGAAGCAGGCTCCCCACTAAGCAGAGAGCCGGACATGGGGCTCAATCCCAGGACTGTGGGGTCGTGACCTGAGCCAAAGGCAGACGCTTAACGACTGAGCCACCCAGGCGCCCCTGCCTTCCAAATTCTTAAGGAAAATTATAGAGCAATGCAGGGAGTTGGGGAGAGGCCAATGCCCAAAGGTAAGAGAGAAATTTAATTTTGACACAAAGGATATGACCTAAGGAAGCACTGGTTATAGCAAAAACTGTTAACAGGAGAACAGTTAAATTTGAATGAGTTCAACTAAATGAACTGTTAAAAAGCTAATCATAGTCTTTTTTTTTTTTTTATCTCACTTTGCAGAAATAAGCATCTGTTTTATTTGAAATATTGGTTTGAGTGTGTGGCACTGTCCAAACAACCAAGTATATCATGTAATATAAAACATGTGTTTCATATTATCTTTCAAAAATCTGAAAACCTCCAAATTCCCAAGCACCAAGCACCACTGGGCCTCTACTCTTCAAAGGATAATGAACCCATGAGCCTTGCCTGCTTCCAGCAGCCATACTCTCACAAGTTCTCATATTCCCTTTCACTTGTAATTCCTTTGTCTCCTCCTCTCAAACAAGCTCCTTCACCGCCAGCAAGAACCTTAGGGAAATGATCTTTTTTATGGCATTGCCAGAGAGAGAGAGAGTTGCTTTTCCTCTGGGCTCCCATTTTGCACCTCCCTTCCTTCCCATAGAAATGAAGTGATTTTCCTGGTATCACATAATTACACAGGTTTGGGACTCAAGCTCAGACTCTGAATCCTTAGAAAGGGTGAGGAGAGGAGAAGAGCAAAATAAGAAGGAAGTATCATGTAGGCAGGACATCCATCTAGGTGCTCAAATGTCTGAAAACTTTGGTTCCAAAAAATTCAGAGAAGCACAAATGTTCCATTCTGTAGACCTGGTGCCAAGTAGGACGCCCTGAAACATCTGCCCTTACAAAGACGATGTTGGCCGTCCTCAGCTCCGAAATGGCTCTCTCATCTTCCATTCAGAAGCACAGAAAGAGGCAGCTTATTCCTGATATGTTTCCTTATCCCTTTAACTTCTCGCCTCCCCTTTAACACAACACCTCCTAGAGCCATCCATTCATCACACCTCACCTACGTTGTGTTCCAGCCCTAACGAGTTCCTTTTTACCACAGGGAGCTTATTGCTAAGACTTTAATGAACTGCAGATTGTATTTACTTCTCTTGTAAATTGTTCATTACCCTTGCAAGGAAGGACACTTTATTTTTTTGCCATTTTCATTATTTGAGACACTCATGTTAAATCACTATGTGTGCACTTTTATTTTATTTTATTTGTAAATCATATATACCCATCCTTCAACTTTAATTATAGGAAGAATAAAATATTTACAATTTTCTGACACCTTTAAATTTCTCAGATGAATTTTCTGATCATTTTTAAGCTGTAATAGTTTGCTTCCAAAGACTGGTTCAATTGAATTCATAAAATGACACAACACGTGATATGTGTACATCCCAATGGTGGAGAATTCCTAATTCTGGAGACAGGCTGGCTTGCCTTTTACAGCATGCACTGCTGTTTACTAGGTGTGGTTTACTTAAACTCTTCAATAACAATAACAAGTGTTAATATTTATGCTAAGCCTCTTAGTTCAAGGCCACTGTGATAAGCACTTAAACATTTTCCCTTTTAAGCTCTACAATAATCATATGGGATGAATACAAATATTATTCCCACTTTACAGATGAGAAATCTGAGGCACAGAGAGGTTAAGCAATGTGTTTAAAATCACTCAGCTAGTAAATGAGGACTGGAATTCAAAGCCAGGCAAGGGATCTCCAAAATCTACTCCCAAGGTCATATTCTTTTAAATGCAAGTTTCCTCTTTTGTAAAATTGGGTAATGTTATTGATCGGAGGGGTTCTTGAGAGGAGTAGGAGAAAGAGCGGGGCTAAGCACCCAGCAGCCAGTGAGGGCTTTTTCTAAAGAACACCATGGGGAACTTCCCAAGGTCACAAGCCAGTAAACAGCTCAAAGGTATGCAGGAAGTTAAGGGAAAAGTCAAACAAACGATCATGAACTTGGGGAGATTTAGAAGCTGGGAGCAACTAAACATGAAGATTGACATTTTGGGAAATAGGCCCTCAATCTCTATTTTCAGAATCCCTGATATATTAAAAAACAAAACAAAACAAAACAAAACAAAAACAACAAAAAACACACTCTTAGCAGAGACATAAAAATGTAGAATTACTTACATTGGTTTTTCTAATCTCCCCAAGTTATTTTTTCCCAATCTTTTTTTTTTGTATTCATCTTTTTCTTCCTAGATTTTTTCCAGCAAAGTAGCAAAACTGTAAATGCCTTGCCATGGTTTATGAAAGGAAGAGAAGTGTCTTTTTAACTGTCCTCTCTATGCCAAGACCTTCGCTTAGCTCCCTGGACCCTCACACTGTCTGCAAAAAGATGCTATTATCCCATACTACAGATGAGGAAATTTGCCTGTAGTCCGTGGAACGGAGCTTACCTCTCTACCCTGCCTTTGATCCAGAGATAAACTCGAAGGAGTTCACTCTCACATGGGCCCAGAAATAATAGTCTGCAGCAACAAGGAAAATCCCATTCATCTGTTTTAAGGAAAAATCCTTCAATCTGCTTCTCTTTTATTTATTAATGCGACAATTGCGCTCCTCTTGCAGCTCTGTGTTCGCTCCTCCGGGGAAGAGAAACGGGTCTCTTTGCTCATCATTTTTGTGACTTACGTATTGACCACTGGCTTAGCATACTGCCTTCTCAAGTACCTGGGGATAACGGGTGTGTGGAGACTTTGACCTCCGTGCACCCAGTGGCTAACTTTTGATTCGTATGGTTAGACTGGACAGGAGTCACAGATGCAAGGAGCTGAGTGTTGGCTTCAGTCCTCTTCCTCATGCTGGCCACGTGCTTGCTACAGCCCAGCTCATCCCTTCCCTACCTTGCCATTTCAGCCTCTGCTGTAGGAGGGTTTTGCTAACGTAACCTTAATTCAGAACCACGGTCTTCCTGTTCTTCCTGAAGATTGTTTCCTTCTCCTCTGCCACCTTGCTCTCCCCTTCTTGTAAGATTGAAATGGTGTCACTTATTTCCAGGATGGCGTGGTTTTATTTTTTCCCCTTTTCTAGATTGGTAGCAATAAAATAATAAAAGCTGATGTCCTAAACATATGAGAGAGGCAGAAACTGAATTTCCCTTTTTCCATCACACATCTGCCTCCTGGCACAGGCAAGGACATTGCATCCCTTTTGGCATCTTTTTTTTTTTTTTTTTAAACAGTAATGTAGGTAGGTTGATTTCAAAGACTTCAGATGAATTAGTTTGATGGTATGTCCCTGAGGCGATATTACCACAATGGAAAAGAGCCAAGAGGGGAGTAGGTACTTAGCAAGTAAGTAGATAAGGAATTTGTATTTGGTCATAAAAACCCAGATGAAAGAAATGGGCAAAAGGAGAAGCCTGGCTGGATCTGACTCTTTGTAGACTGAGACCCTGGCTTAGTCACATTGTCCAACTCGGACTCAGTTCCCTTCAGCTGTGCTAAATGTCCATGAGATTCTGATTTAAATTAAGACATACTACTGAGAGGGGTGCCTGGTTGGCTCAGTCAGTTAGTTAATCGTCTGATTCTTGATTTTGGCTCAGGTCATGATCTCAGGGTCTTGAGATAGAGCTCCCTGTTCGGCTCTGGGCTCCGTGGGGAGTCGGCTTGAGATTCTCTCTCTTCCTCTGCCCCTCCCCCCACTCTCTCAAATAAATAAATAATATAAAAAAATACAACTGAGAGAGGAGAGAGTGAGGGGACTGCTAGAATTAGCAACCCCGCCCCTTTCTCTGTCCTCCCAGCCTCCCTCCACGAGAGGCCCCTTCTGCCCTGTAAAATGAACCCTCTTCCTAAGCATTGGTTTCTAACACCTCCCCATGTTGGGGAGGTGTCAACCGATTACAGCCTTCCTCCAGTACTGACTCCATTCTCTCTCCCTTATCTTTATCATCTCTTCCTGTGCTGGTTCTTTCCATAAAGGATTTAAAGCACTTGAGTCTCTCTCAATGCAAGGAAACAAATAGGACATGATTTTCTTCTGGCCCCAAGACTCCTCCAGGTATGGCTCACTCACTGTCCTCCTCTGAGAGCCAAACATGTCATTTTCTCTAGATGCTCCCCCACTGTATCCAGTCTCCCACCCCCCCTCCCACCCACCTTTATTCTGTCTTCTCCTTTCTAGTTTTCCTTTTTAAATATTCTTGTTTTGCCTTCTAGGGGCCACCTCTATATTGTCACTACTACTTTTTTTTTTTTTAACATTATATGTTTGCTTTGGCCATAAATGGTGAGAATTTAGCTATTTTTTTTCTCTCTGCTCTTTTGCCATTTTGATGGTTACTTCTCTCCACTTCTTTCCTAAGTCATCAATTTTATGTTGTCTTTGTGGCTTCCCATTATTTACATGAAAATATGAGCATACCCTCTTCTGGTCTTTACCTACCCTCTGCTGCCTCCCATCTTCTGTCAACTGTACCTTGACTTTTGCATTGTAAAAATGTATAACGTTTATTTTCTGTTCTCTAAACATTATTCCATCTTCTGTTTTGTCAAAGGTTGATCCCTAAAGTTGGACATAAACGAAACAGTGTTATTTTATTTACTTTGCTTTGCATTGTTGACATAAAAAAAAAAAAAAAACGTGTTTCTTTACACTCTTGAGAATGTTTTCTACCTTCTTAGTAATTCTAATAATTGGGATTCACCCCATACCTCTTTTTGCAGTTTATAGGTTTAATATTTTAATTTAGACCACTAGCTTTCTGAGCCTGATTTTCAACAGTGACTTTGTGATTTTAGTGTGGATTCCCACTCTAACTAATATCTACCTCAAGTCTTATTTGCTGCTATCCATCCTGTGAATTCCGTTATAATTTAAGGCATACAACTGTGTATAATATTAAATCAATTTCTGCAGTTACTATGGCATAACTCTTTGGGGGAGGATGGCTTTTACTAAATTCAAATTATAAAACACATGCTGTTCAAGAAGCACATAATTCATGATAGATTAAATATTTAATATATTTTTTATTTAGAAAGGAAGATGCCCTTAGACTTGGCTAAGCATATTTTTTAAAAGTAGTATTAAATAACAGAATGTTCAACCCCTAGCTGTTCACCCTTTCTAGAGTTATCTAAAGAAATGAAGTGAGTGGAAATCTTTTTATATTGAGATGAGATTAATTAGAAAGACACATTTGAAGATGGACTGCGGTATAATGGAAACACTGCACCCTCCTGTTTCTCTATCATTGCTTTATTATATATAAAACCCTATAAATTATAGTTGTCTTAATAATCATCATCTTCATAATCATCATCATGGTTGTCATTTTAACATTAAAAAAAAAAAACAGGCACACCTGGGTGGCTATGTCAGTTAAGTGTCCAACTCTTGATCTTGGCTCAGGTCATGATCTCAGGGTCCTGAGATCAAGCCCTCCATTGGGCTCCATGATCAGGGGGGAGTCTGCTTGAGATTCTCTCTCTCTGACTCTGCCCTTCCCTGACTCTGCTCTAAAAAAAAAAAAAAGAAAAGAGCAAATTAATCTACACTGATTTTCTCTTGTGTCTCCCTCATTCTCAAACCCTTTAGCTTTATTTTTTTTAATTTCAGCCTTATTGAGGTATAATTGACATATAAAATTATAAGATATTTAAAGTGTGCATTGTAGTGATTTTATATACATATACATTGTGAAGGGATTCCCCTTGCTATCTAGTTAATTAACACATCCATCACTTCAAAAATTTGCTTTTTTTTAATTTGGTGAGAACATTTAAATTCTACTTTCTTAGCAAATTTTAATTATACAGTACAATATTATCAACTATAGTCACCATGTTGTACATTAGATCTTCAGACCTTATTCATTTTACAGCTGAAAATGTATACCCTCTATCCAACTTCTATTTTCCCCAACCTGCTGCCACTGACAACCACTTTTCTACTCTGTTTCTGTGAGTTGGACTTTTTTTTTTAGGTTCCACATGTAAGTAATACCATATCGTATTTGTCTTTCTCTGTCCAGCTTAACTCACTTAGATTAATGCCCTCAAGTTTCATCCATGTTGTGGCAAATGGCAGAATTTTTTTCCTTTTAATAGCTGAATAATAGTGTTGTGTGTGTGTGTGTGTGTGTGTGTGTAACATATCTCACATCTTTATTCATTCATCCATTGATGGACAGTTAGGTTATTTCCATATCTAGGCTACTATAAATAATGTTGCAATGAACATGGGAGTGCAGATGTGTCTTTGATATCCAGCTTTTGTTTCATTTGGCTATATACCCAGAAGTCAGATTGCTGGATCATATGGTAGCTTTGCTTTTAAATTTTTTGAGGAACTCAACACTGGTTTCCATAGTGCCTGCACCAATCTGTGTTCCCTCCAACAGCACACAAGTGTTCCCCTTTTCTCTGCATCCTCACCAACACTTCTTATCTTTTTTCTTTTGATGATAGCTATTCTAGCAATTGTGAGGTGGTATCTCAGTGTGGTTTTGGATGCACTTCCCTGATGATGAGTGATGCTGAGCATCTTTGCATGTACCTGTTGGCCATTTGAATGTCTTCTTTGGAAAAATGTCTATTCAGTTCCCCTGCCCATTCTTTAATTGGATTGTTTAGTGTCTTTTGCTAAGTTGTATTAGTTCTTTATCTATTCTGGATATTAACCCTCTATCTGCTATGCAATCTGAAAATATCATTCCCCATTCTGTAGGTTGTCTTTTCACTTTGTTGATGGTTTTCTTTGCTGTACAGAAGTAGTTTGATTGTAATCACATTTGTTTATTTTTGCTTTTGTTGTCTTTGATATAGATGTTAAATTGAAAAAAAAAAAATCATTGCCAAGACCAATGTTAAAGAGTTTATACCCTATGTTTTCTTTTAAGAGTTTTACGGTTTCAGGTCTTATTTCTAGTCTTTAATTCATTTTGAGTCAATTTTTGAGTATGGTATAAGATAGAGGTCCAATTTCATTGTTTTGCCTGTGACTGTCCAGTTTTCCCAACACCATTTATTACAGCCATTATCCTTTCCCTATTGTATATTCTTGGTTTCTTTGTTGTAAATTAATGGATCATATATACTTGAGTTTTGTATGTGTCTTTTTTAATGCCAATACCATGCTGTTTTGATTATTTTAGCTATGTAATATAGTTTGAAGTCAGAAAGTGTTCTTTTTCAAGATTGCTTTGGCTCTTTGGGGCCTTTTGTGGTTCCACACAAATTTTAGGATTCCTTGTTCTATTTCTGGGGGGGAAATGCCATTGGAGTTTTGATCGGGATTGAATTGAATCTATAGGTTGTTCTGGGTTGTATGGACATTTAAACAATATTCATTCTTCCAATCTATGAGCATGGAATATCTTTCCATTTATTTGTGCCTTCTTCAGTTTATTTCACCAATGTCTTACAGTTTTCAATGCATAGATCTTTAATTCCTTGGTTAAATTTATTTGTAGGTTTTATTCCTTTTGTTGTAATTGTAAATGGAATTGATTTCTTAATTTCTCTTTCTGATAGTTCATTATTAGTGTATAGAAATGCAACAGATTTTTGTATGTTGATTTGGTATCCTGCAACTTTATGAATTTGTTTATTAGTTCCAACAATGTTTTGATGGAGTCTTTAGGTAAGCCCACTAGCTTTAATTTCAGGGTGCATTAATTTCTAAAAGTACTATTTTGTTCATTTAGTCATATTCCAGCAGTTTCCTTTAATCCAAGTTGTTTTTCCCCCTAGTTAATTTGTCCAAATATTTATAAGCTCTGGTATGGAAACAGCAAAGAAGGAAAAAGAACGGGATAAAGAGAAGAAAAGAAAAGGAGACGGCGATGGGGAAGCAAGGAAAGGTATTGAGACTTCTCTTTGAAGTAGAATATACCACTTATACCTCCAACGAATTCAAGTTTAGAATCTTTCAGTGCTCCGATGCAAGTGGAAAGGTCATAAAAAACAACGTTTGGTTTATAAAAGAAGGAAAGAGCTTGCTGCCCTATAGTTCAATCCATTTGATCCTACCACAGTGCCAGCTCATTTTTTTCAAATGTCATTTACTCGTGGCAGAGGAAAACACTTTCACCTCCTGAAGGTGTTACCTTGTTAAGAAGCATAATGCTTTCCTAATAAAATCCAAGTGATTTATAGCATGTACATAGAGGAAACAGATTTGGGGTAAAAATTGACAGTTATGCAAGTATCAGAAATGCCAGCTGTTGCATTGTGGTTCCCACTGGAACGAAATTTGCCCTCTTGCTGTGAGCCATCTGTAGAGGAGTAGGAAGACTCGTTCCCAAGAAGTTCCACCATATCTATGTGCTAAAATAATCTAAACAGACTTTTTCATAGTCTTCTTTCATGTTGTTAACAAGAAAATTAATAATACATAGTTTAATATCAATTCATAATAATAAGAATAATTGAAAATATCAACTAATAACTAAACATTGGGAGTGTTGCATTCAAGATTGTTTGTGTATTTCTTCCTTTAGGCATTCCTCTCTGATCATGCCTCACGCCAAGTGGACTAAGGACTCCTCATGGTGCCTACCATAGCATCCTTTGCTTAACCTTTGTAAAAACTGATGCACTATATTTTAATTATTCCTTTCCTTTCTTTTGTTAACCAAAGTAAGAGATTATGTCTCATTTGAATGTATATCCTCAATATGTGGTTCAGTTCCTGGTGTATAATAGGCACTTAATAAATTTTAATGAATGAATAAACTCACAAAACACTGCACATACAGTTTCTCATCTGATTAGTACAATTATCCTGCTGAGTGAAAGCACAGAAAATTTTATTAGCACCCCTTTTACATATGAGAGGGAGCAAAAAAGCTTAGGGACATGATTTACGAAGGTTACACTGCAAATCAATGGTGGAGGGAATACTCCATGCTCTGTGTTCTGTTTTTTCAAGCTGCTGATGCCTCCATACAAAGATGATGGCGAGGTCTCCTTGGACCCTAGATGAGAAGTCAGGGACCTAGGCATTACTAGTCTCATGTCTTGGAGCAAATCATTTAGGCTCTATTTCTTCATACTACCTACCTAAAGAAAGTGAGCAGATAAAGGTGAAGGTGTATTACAAAATAAAAACCCAAAGTAAACTAATGTTTTAGTCATTTATAATCCCAAGAGAATGATACAGCCCATAGTGGCCATTTGTTCATTCATTCCAGGGAGTCTATTGAGAAACTAATTGGTTTCATTGTTTCCATTCCTAATATCCACTCCCCTACAATACATTCTCCACATTGTAGCCAAGTGATCTTTTCAACAGATGAAGCTTTGGTCTCCTAACTTAAGCCTTCCGAGGGCTCCTGGAATCTCAAACCATTAGCTAAGCTACATGATCCTTCATGAGATGAGTCCTGCTCACCTTTCTAGTCTCATCAAGACCCAGTCTCACCCTGCTGGGTATCCTCTTATCTCATTCATCTTTTACACTTCCCCAAAACACATATGTAAGGAATGGTAGATAAATGTATGGTGTGTGTCTGTGTGTGCATGTGCATGTATGCATGAATATATTCATAGTATGTGAGAACACTATATATAATGTGGAGGTCTTTTGCAAAATGAAATTACTGGCATCATGGGATATTATTATAGCCTTTTAAAATAGTGCCTAAAGTGTCTATTTTCTCATTTAGGGATCATCTATTAAGATCTATCTATACCTATTATCTATAATTATATCTGTATCTATTCCTTACTTGAGAGAGCCTTCCTGACCTCCTAGACCAGTTTAAATCTCTCTGTTCTAGGCTTCTAGAAATCCCTAGAACCTTATATTTCTGCTTTCATAAAATTTATCACACGTTTACCATGTCTGTCTCTGTAAAAGACTATAAGTTCTATGAATCCAGAGAACCTGTTTGCTTACCTTATTCATCACTGTGTCCTAAGGATTTAGTATAGCTCCTAGTATATAGT
This sequence comes from Halichoerus grypus, assembly GCF_964656455.1. Classification (NCBI taxonomy): domain Eukaryota; kingdom Metazoa; phylum Chordata; class Mammalia; order Carnivora; family Phocidae; genus Halichoerus; species Halichoerus grypus. The sequence goes on from NC_135714.1 coordinate 8,952,518, forward strand.
AAATGCTCAATAGATATGTGTGAGGTGGATACTTGATGAATAGATACACAAATGTAATATGCTGGGCTTGATTTAAGTGAAGGAGATAGAAAATTGAAATACTTTGTGATGAATGCTATAAAAAGACATCTACAGCTTTGTCTTTTAAGCATTCAATCATCTTTCTCATACTTTCTTTGGAGATCCACCCCATTTCATCCCCTCCACTCTTGACACCTTTGGTCCAGGCAAGCTGACTCAAGAGCTTTGTCCCCTGGATGCACATGACCAAAGCAAGGACCTTTGAGGTCTGTACTGGCACTTGGACTGTGACTAACAGAAAAGTGAGATCTTGCCTCTACAGTTACTGAACTTGGTAGAATGTAAGCTTTGATCTGCAGAGAGCCCTCTTTGCATCACATGGAGGGAATCCACTTAAGAATGAAATCAATATCTGGGAAAGAGGAGTTGAGCTCGCAAAAGAAAGACCAAGTTCCAAAGATGTTGTTGGAATGTATTTTATCAGGTCATGCCTTAATTTAGTCAATCTCTTGACTTTACCTTTTAGCTAAGCAGTCAATTTTAACCTAAATTAAATTAAGTTTAGCTTTAGTCAGTCTGAATTCGGTTTCTGTAAACTGCAATGGAAAATGTTTGACCTCACTTATTGAGGCAAGTGCAAGAAGCAATGGGAACTCCCTTGCCCAAGGGGAGACAGGGGGCTTCAGAGAAGCCCACACAGAGGAGGATTCTCCTGAAGCTAAACCCAAACTAGTGTTGTTAATACTCAAGAGAAAATTAAACCTGAGCTTGGTACAAATTGCATTTTGTGCTCTTGATAGAGGGCAGTGAGTCGTACGTAAATGTGTGGCTTTATCACTTGGAGTCAAAATATGCCTAAAGCCCATATATTTACTTAGCCCATAATCTTCCCTTTTCTAATCCCTAATTATCCAGATTTTGCAGAGAAGCATAATTTTCTAAGCTATGCCCCTATCAGAATAGTGACAAAAGCATCAGACCTTGAACCCACTCTGATTACACCATCTACAAGTAGTATTGAAATACCACAGGAAAATTTCTGTTTCTCTTCATTTCACAGATCCTCCTCTTCCTTATCCATAAAATTATGATAGAAATAACTAATCAAAAAAAATGGGGTAACATATAATAAATGCCCAACATAGAGCCTAGTACATAATAGAGGGTCAGACTTCGTTTAGTTAGCTTAAATGTTCTGAGAGAATTCTGGATCCTGAATTCTCATGTGAAAATATATTACACCATTTCTGCAATTTAAATATAATGCCTCATACAACTTGGACACTCAATGACTGTTAATGGAAAAAATAAAATAAAACAGAAGACCAGCATAGGCTACCTGGACTCACTTTGTCTCCAACTTTCTTCTCTGTCCACTGTAGCCATGGTTCTGTGTTCACTACTCCACACATATCTCATCTCCAAATCCAATAGATGTATTTTATGTCTTACCAAATTTGACCTCTATGCAGCATTAAATCCCATGAGCCATTTTTCCTTTCTTAAAACTATCTCCTCTGAATTTCAAGAAATTGCTTTCATTTGCTATTCCTTTGTGAACACCTCTTGCTGTTGAGTCAGTTAGTCGTTCTATACCTGATCATTAAAAGTTGATGTTTAGGAGGTTGCCACGGGCTGGGGAGAGGGAAATTGGAAGTAGTGTTTAATGGGAACAGAATTTCAGTATGGGAACATGAAAAAGTTTTGGAGATGGTGGTGATGGTTGCACAACATTGTGAATGTATTTAATACCACAGAGTAACGCACTTAAAAATGGTAAAAATGGGGGCGCCTGGGTGGCTCAGTTGGTTAAGCAACTGCCTTCGGCTCAGGTCATGATCCTGGAGTTACAGGATCGAGTCCCGCATCGGGCTCCCTGCTCAGTAGGGAGTCTGCTTCTCCCTCTGACCCTCCCCCCTCTCATGCTCTCTCTCTATCTCATTCTCTCTCTCAAATAAATAAAATAAAAATCTTTAAAAAAAAAATGGTAAAAATGGTAAATGTTACGTATATTTTACAACAGTAAAAATGTTGGTGCTTATCCAAATTCTGTCCCAGTCTTCTTACTATTCAATATTTTCTTTTGTAGTAATTGCATCCAAACCCAAACTTTTGACTGTCATTTATACTCTATAACTTAAACTTAATTTTAAAATCTACTATCTTTAGTTTCAAATCATGCCCTAGATCCATCAATTTGGTCATTTAAAAATCATTCACTGCATGTCACTTACATATCCAGCACTGAGCTAACAATTTGGTATATGTTGTAAACCAACAGATATTTTCATTTGGATATATGTCCTAGTTTGGATTCTCTCCAAATTAATCCTGAAACCAGCACTTGGGTACAGATCACTTTTGGTGGTGGTGGTGGGGGGGGCAGGGGGGTTATAGGAAGCACAAGAGAATTGGTGAAATGAAGCAGGGAATGCTGTGTTAATGAGGAGTTGTGCATCACTGTGGGGTATGGGCATTTCATCCTATCGGGGACTCTGCTATCTGCATGGAACAACCACGGAATGATCCCACCAGATCGTGGGAAGTTTGGCACATGTATCCACAACCCCCACCTCTCACTGTTTGAGGGTTGCCCCCACAGACATTAACTACATCACACTTCTAGACCCTGCCTGCTTGAAGAAGAACAAGTTCCAATGATGCTGGAGAAATTCCTCAAACAAGAGGAACTTACTTCTAGACTCTTGAAATAAGGAATGCTCAGTGTGCTGAAAACCATACTCCACAAATACCCTCAAGAACTTCTGTGGACCAGGACAGCACCAGCCCCTCTTTCAGTGTCTCCTGGGCCTGTTAAATCAATACTGCTCAAACTAACCATTCAGCCATCTCTCTCACTCTCGTACCTCAGCCCATCTCCTCATCACAGTCAGTGGCCCCATTGTATACTCCCACCAAACGTGAAACACAATATCCCCACTTACTGAGTAACTACTATATTCCAGGCACTGAAAGAAGTTCATTTACCTTCTCTCATATGTTCAACATTACTGCAAGAATAAAGTATGTTCCCCATTCTAGAAATAAGTAAATTTAAAGATCATCATCTTCAAGTCGTTTGCCCCAAATCACACAATTGTGATGTAACAGAAGCAAGTTTCAGACCCACATCTGATGACTTCTAAATCTAGCCTCATTTCCCTCTTCTGTAAAATGGAGATAACCGTATTTCTTCAAAGCGCTGGTGAAAGAATTATATATGTTAGCATATATTTAGTATCTGCATACAGTCTCCCAGGGTAGATATTTCATACATGTTGGTACCCTCCCATGTCCAGGACTGGTTCATCTCTTTCTTGGTAGAGTAGTTGAAACTATAGAACCCCAAGAAAAACAAAGAAAAGAAAGGTATGCCTTCTTTTTGCTTTTAGTCCCTGAAACAATAATAGAAGTTCAATAGATGAGTACTCAGTTTTTTCCCTCTGTGTCTCTTGACTTCCATAATCTTCCATTCCAATTAGTCTCTGATATTTTCACTAAACTGGTATATCAAAAAGAAAAAAAAAAAAAACCTTTAAGGATTATTGTTTCACTTGCACTGTAATCCATAATTTTTCAGTTTGTTACTGAATGGGTTTCATGGCCTGTGTTGTTTTTCAGTGCACACAACACCAAACTATTCAGAGTTCCCTGGTGGTTATGTGCCAACTTCCTTCTAAAGGCCTCTGTTCCTTCACTCTGCCTGGGATCTTCTTCTCACACTGGTCTTCATCCCCAGATGAGTTTGCTCACCCTCTGTGAATGCTTCCTTCCTTAACCACTGAGCTCCTTAGTTTCCTCTGGTTTAGTTTATATCTTCCCCTTTAGGATTGCCTCTGGACCTTATGCATACTCTACAATAGCCCCTAGTAAAGCCTCTTGCAGAAGCTGTACTCCACAAGAGAAAAGATTATATTTTATTTATTGTTTTTAATCCCAAGATCTAATCAATGAGATAATAAAAGAATAATTATGTAGTGTTTAATGGGTTAATTGAAGAGAGTTGTAGCTCACGTTAGCCATTCTGAAAGACTTCAGCAAAATAGTCTCAGATAGTTTATAAGCAGAAGTTTCATTTTAATGAGTCATGGAATACAAGTAAAGATAATAGACTGAGAAACATTTTTGCACAAATTTATCTGCAACTAAAGGGGAGATGAGAAAACATAGCTCTCAGGAACTAGTGGGAAATTCTACCAAGTCATAGTTCATATTATGCTTTCTCTTATACTCTGATTAGTGAGGACCCTCCTGAGCTATATATTTGGCAATAAATAATTAGTTCAATTATTGGAAATGGGGTGTAAGAGTGAATTACAGGTAAAGACACCAGTATTAATAAATACATAAAGATATTTATTCATTGCACAGATATATTTTTTTAGTATGTACCAGGCAATGGGTACATGCAAGGAGAGAGGATCCCATGTGGAATACTGGTGACCCACCTGGGTGCCTCTTGGTATCCCCTTCCCATTGTGATGGTAAAAGGATAAGCAGAGCAACCTCTAACTGAAAAGGACATCATGACCAGATGGTCTGGCCCCTCAAGGATGAGGGTCTGGGTCTGTATGTTATCTATTGACGCCAGCAGCAAGAGTGGCCAAGAGGAAAAGGACCTTAGATTGGGTAAAGCAGTAGAGAGGTGATAAATACCAGTTGTAGCCCTGAGACCACTGTAACTGGATGAGTATTGTTTATCCTTCTATCTTTCATCTTACAAGCTCCCCTCAAGAACAGAGCTCCATCAGAATCCTTCAGAAACCGTTTCCTCACTGTCCATGGATAAATTCATCTGCAGTACACAAGGGTTAAACAATGGTAGACATGGAGATACACTTTCCAGATCACGTTCATGAAGGATTTGTTGCCCAGTCATGGAAAATATTGTCAAGAAAGAGTCTTCTGCTGTTATTTCCTTCAGAGTCTGTCTCTGCTATAGAGAACTGTCTCATCTAAGGTCACATCCTTCCCAAAGCAGTGTGCATCTTTGTGACTGAATGAAGTGAGTTGGGTGTCAATCTGAGTCATCAGAACCCTGAAGGCTCAGTATATGAGTATGAGCTTGTAGTGGATTTCACCTCAACTATAGACCACTAATAGATAGCTCTGATAGATAATTGCAAGATAAATTTCTCCCAATGGGCAGAGAGATTTGATTATCCACTTCGCCTTGAAAGAGAAGTTCCCTGAAGTCAGTTTATATATGGAACTTGGGCAGTGGTAAATGGCCTGGCTGGCTGGAAGAAGTGTGAAAGGAGAAAGATTGGAAGACGAGTAACAAGGAGGTCTGGGGTAGGAGGAGATGAATAGGCAAGGAGATCAAGAAGGGCATCAAGTGGGAAGATCTTTTTCACTAGTGTGCATTTATCACAAAAAGGGGCACTAACTAATCAAGGAGAAAAAATGCCTTGGCCAGTTGGTGTAACCCAGCTTCTATCCTTGGCCACCTCCATTCTGACGGAATTACAATATATGTGAACAGGTTGTGACGATAAAGATGGAGGATAGGCATGAGGCCTCGTTAGCCGAAACTGATCTAGCTGCTGCCACTGCCACGGTTCAGCCTGCCAGCAACAGAGCTCAACTCTTGTTCTCCAAGGGGCACCCTTCCTTGAGGAGATCAAACGGTCACTTGGTAGAAAGTGACAGCATTGGATTTCTGCAATCCGGGAAATACGAGCAGTTCATCTTGACAAAGATAGATGTATGAATACATGAATACACATGTATTCTGAGTGTGGTCATGGTCTTCTTCCCCTTTTTGCAAGGCCTTGAAGACATCTTTGTATGGGCCCAGGATTACAAGATCTGCTTTCCATATATCACCACTTTGAATCAAAGACCTATATACATTGTGGTGTCCCCAGTAAGATGGCTATGTTGGACAAGGAATACAAACGTGGAAGCAGGAGTGGCTGTGCTTGCCATCTCTCCTAGGGACCCACTCGGGGAACTTGTGCTCCTTGTCTCCAAGCTGTGAGTGGAAGTATTTTTAGCTTTTTCTAGAACAAGATCTCTTTCATGTTCTGCTGTATCTCTTTGGACCACAGTCACCACCTGTCACGTGTAGATTTCTCAAGTGTATGAAACACACATCAGGCCACTGTAGCCCCCGGATTTTAGTTTTGCAAAAGGTCCTTTTAAATCCCTATTCATTTGACTTGAAGTGAGAGAAAATCATGAAGGAGGGAAAATTCTCCAGAACTGGGCTTCTTTAAGGAAAGATCTCTTTTGGCCCCTCAAAGATAACTAATGGACTAGAAACCAGTTTTGGAATGACAGAGTACTTGCCACTGGTCTTCATTTGGTTCTTAGCTTTTGGGAGCCTCAGAGAAAAAGAAAAGCAGAAAGAAAATGTTCCATTTAAAATCCTCTTACACAAGGTCATAAACTTGTGCTGAAGATAACACATGGGGTTTTGAATGCCAGGCCAAGAAGAGTGGAAAACATTAAAAATTTTCCAAACTAATTTTTGGTGACATCTGTTCCTGCCTTTCTATGTAATCCTGTGTCTCTGCTTGCAGGTTCTGCAAAAACTCAAAAATTTGAACGGCACAGGCCCGTTGGAGCCCAGTGAAAATTTGGTTTTCATTATATGCTTCAGATAATATAATATATCAGCTCCCATTAATTTGAAACTTGACTGAGGTCTTCTAAAAAGACTTAAATTTCTTTTCTGGGTTTTTAGATTGGACGAATTTCACTCAATTTTGAATTTTAGTACAAACTGCCTTCTGAATTCAATGGAAAGCCAATTTCCCTTGCAAGCCCACCAAATGCATCACTCCAAATTGTACTTGAACTTTTCTTAATGGGATATCAGCAACCTCCATGATAAATATAGATCTTGTATTCAGCCATTCTGAAATAAAACATTTCCCATTTTCATGCATTTCACCCTGGGGAGGCAAATCCTCCAAAGAAGAGGCCAATCTTCACCTTTCATCAAATAACTAGTACACCTGGTTTCTACTGAGCCAGGATGATCTGAGCAGGATTTCAGATGCCTTCTCCTCAAATTAGCTGTTAGATCTTGAAGTCCAAGAGTCAAAGGCTTGTTGAGAATTTGTGGTGTCAGTAAGAGAATTATAAGGATACTCATGTATAATATATACAGCTGGGAAAGGCATTTCTTTTTGTTCATGGAAAACCTATCATTTTGCCTAAGACTACAAATGTAAATATCTAAAAGTTATATAAAATTTAAACAGCAGGAAAAAAATGGAAAGCATTATCTGTTTTTTGTTAAACCATCAGAGGTCTCTCTATCTGTAGCCTGAGTCTTACTAAACTCATCTCTCTACTCTCGCTGTACTAACCTCCCCCCTAAAAACTTGATTTCATCCTGTAACATCTGAGCCCCCCAAATTTTAGCAGTTCTCCATGGTTTAAATGTTGAAAGTCTTAGTCTAGGAATCTAGAACATTTGCATTCTGGTTCCAACTTATACATGCAGACCCATTCCCTCTGACTCCTACAAGGACGAACCCTGTCCTTAAGTACCATGACCCTGTTAGGATACAGAATATTCTAGCTTTTTCCTGCCTGTATATCAAGGGCACCCAGTCCTCTCAAATTATTTTCTAATTGACAGATTCCATACTTCAAAGTCTTAGACAAGGACTTGGAGGCAGGTTTATTTGGGAGGTACCTCTGAAAACAGGAGTGAGGGAATGGGGAAAGTAGGTCCAGCAGAGGAAGGTGCATTATAAAGCAAGTTACTATTGTGAAAAACTGGGCCTCAGTTCTTGTGGGGACTTTCTTTACAACCTGCTAGAATTAGTGTCAGCATTATGTCCAAAGCTGGAAGCAGAGGCATCCACCTCTAACTTCCATTCTTCAATAGTGGGGGATTCCTGGAAGGCATTATTCCCCCACCTTTATGCACTGCACTAGGTACGTGAGCTAAGTGGCCTTTGGTAAGAAGAAACCTCTGCAGCAGAAAAGTAGAATCTCAGTATGTCTGTTTGGGGTGGGATGCAGTCAGGGTACATGGAACTGTCTACTAGAGTGTCACTAGAATCAGAGATGGGCTCGGAGCCATGCTTTGGGACATCAGTAGCATTGGCCCATATTCCATTGGCACTTCAAAGTAAGCCCCAGAGGGACTTATATTTGCTTTCTCCTTGTCCCTGGCTTCAGATGCACTACCTGGCTTCTGCTTTTATAGCTCCTCAGTGAATCACAGGCTCTATTTAATGCCTTATGAACTACTTCTCAGAAGATGGATGGCCCCAGGTCCTCTGATTGTTACGTGTTTGCATGGTTAGCAGTCTTTCCCCAGAGCACAGGGTGATACAGACATTACATACATTCCTAGCCTCCAACCAGATGCTCTGTTCAACAACTACCACACATACCTTTTACTTTCACAAATGCTCAGAACCTCCTTTCTACACAGTTCATCTTCCCACCTCCCCTGTTTAACCACGAGGTAACACCTATTCAACCACTAGTTAACATCCCCTATTTAACATCTATTTTGCTTATCATGATACAGCTTATGCTTCAGAGTCCTACTTGGCTGCCGCATCACTTACAAAATGTTCTCCGATTGCCCCAATATAAAATGACTCCTCCTTTCTGTTAATTCCTGTGATAATAACTATGACACATAAATGTCAGCAGAAATACCCTGTGCTTTCAGATGCAACAGAGAAATCAACCTTTTCAAACATTCAGGGATTCTGGGGGAGATGACTTACAATATTTTCTGGTTTTCAGTTGCTGTCTTCTCTGAATTAATTCAGTTTGTAGACCACATTGTAGATGGTGTCTCTATTCAGACACATGTCAGAGTAGACTTGGCGTGTAGCTCTCTTAAGTCCAGCAACAGTGATCACAATAACATAGCTATCAATCTACACGAGTCTTCCCCTTGCTCAGAAAACTGTCAAAACTTCTCATGTATTGTTGGTAATGTAGTATTGGAATATAAAAATTGCAATGGCCATGTGTGACAAACAGGGATTCAACTTTCTTCCATATTAATGAGGGTCCTTCAGTTTTCTGTCTCTCCATTCTGTCATGCCTCTCTTTACCTCCCTCTGTCTTAAATTTCTGTTCATTTCATTTCTTCCACACCATGTGATCAACCCTCCAACATCAACCCTGATGTGATCACCATGGTATTTGCCTAATACAGTCAGTTGTTTCCCACAAAGAAACACTGGTACCACTTGTAAAATAATAATTTTTGTCTTTAAAGGGTGGCTATCAGGAGAAGACAGATATAAACCTGGTAATGATGAAGTGGCTTCTAAGAGAGATGCTCACTGGGTCTGACTCTACTTAAGGGACCAGACACTGCTTTACTGGCACCCAGTAATGATGAGACACTGAAAAAAATGACTTGCTAAGTGAACAAATACAAAGTTGGTGTGTCCCCAAAGTGTCATTTTGTCAACACACAATAAGAAATATAGTCATCTCGTGGGCCAGAGATGTTCAGATCTTCTCTGAATCTTTTCTTTCTCTGTAGCCAATAAACATGGGACTCCAAATCACAGCTAGAAACTGTTACCAAGTAACCATGAGGAATCATTGTAAGAGAGTGGAAACAAAGTTTTTATCATCAATGCAGTATCTCCTTAATGCCCTTTGGTAAGCATAGAAAGGAGGACTGGGAGAAGAATCCCAAGATCAAGAACAACTGGGTCAACATATGCAATTGATTGGACACTGATATCATAAACTCCTCTAATTCTTCTCTTTCTATACTAACAGGCATGTCCAACCCCATTCTTACTGACATTATCTTCTAAGTATATTAATCTATTCAAAAATGTTTCTCTGGTGTCTAGTCATCCCGGGAACTGTGTTCTGCTTCAGATAACTCTGCATGCCTGTGCTCAATCTTTTATATATTGTCTTACAGTTCAATTTCCCTCTGTTCCAAGTTCTTAGGACAGTTGTATATTTTGGTTCAGGCGCAACAGTGATATTCTACAATTTGTAGCTCTAATCTTTAAAACTCACATTACAAGTTACATTTCATTATTATCTGTTTTATAGTCTATATCTTGTCCTAGTCAACTGATACTTGCCTCATTATAGATATTTGCATATGCTTCCAATGTTTTTCTCTTATGAGCTCTTTAAAGGCAGGGGCAAAATCCAGGGGCACTAAGTGACCTACAAAGGTGTGAACTATACTATATAAAGCAAGAAGCAAAGGAGAAACTAAAGGCAACCATTTCATAGAGCATGTAAAATGGCAAAAAAAAAAAAAAAAAAATCTGTCCAAATACTGTTGATAAGGATTCATGTTATTAAGTTTGACATTTGAGGAATTGCACATGATTTTTTTCTAAAAATGAGTAATATTTTCCTCAGCCCATGACCATGCCAATCCAAGGAAGAAGAGTATGTGATGAGAACAGCACTGGGCACTTTAAGGAAAATCATTAAGACCGAGGGTGACAGAGAGATTGCTTCCAAGAAGAGGGACGTGATTTGCCAAATGGGATGAGAAACACATTTGAAGTGAAATGACTTATACATATCATCATTGCATGAGTATTTGCTGTTAAAAAGAGGAGGAGGGTGGTAACTCAGTTAATGCTGCAGGTCAGACTCTAGAGTTTGAAGGTCAGGTAACTTCATAGGTTTCTGTTTCCTCATTGGGACAATGAAGTTGAGAAAACCTACCTTAAAGAGCTATTGTAAAAATGGCATTTTAATTGCTCACAGTCACTGAGTACTCGCTGTAGCCTAGACACCACCTAGAAATCTGCTTCTATAATCTCATGCAATCATTTTAAGAATACTGAGATAGGTGGTATGATTTACGAAGAAGAACAAGATGGCATAGAGAGATCACTCAGGGTCAGCAGGGTAATACCCACTGGAGCTAGAATTTGAGCCCAAGCATTCTGATCCCAGAGGCTCCCCGGTCTTAACCAGATTGCTGCACTGCCTCCTATGTGACCCATTATACACCATTAGAGGTCTCCTTATAGGAGACAATGCACAAAAATTCTTTATACCAGAACTTAAAACCTAAGTCCCATTTCTTATTACTTTATTATTATTAAATTTATAATTATTAAGTCTCACCAAAAAATAATAGACTGGGTTTCAGGCAACCTTAGTTCTGGTCTTAGCTCTGCCACCAACTTGATGTATGGCTTTGGGGACGTCACTTCCTTCTCTGGCATTCCTTTTTCTCACCTGTAAAATGAAGCCTTGCCTGTGATGTTGCCTTACTCTCTGCTCCAACAGCCTATGATTCGTAGGTAAATGTAAGGACTATTTATTAAACAGCTTAGAGCTCCACTGAGCAAACTTTAAAGACCTCAAACTTTGTTTCCTGAGTACCTGGTTTTACTAAGTATTTTAGAAAGGATGCCAGGTTGGAAGGGAATTAATAATGCTAACGATTTATTTGCATTATGTGTTTCATCTAAGAACTGAGAAGAAAAAGAATAGCAAGTAAAAAGAAAAAATCCCATCTTCATTTTCCAGAATGAGGCTCAGAGCCACACAGGTGGAGAGATTTCATTGCCTGTCCAGAGTGATCTTGGATGTCCCTTGAAATAAATTGATCTGGGGTCCTAACATATGTAATTTCAATTTCAGTAATGGTAGGTCTGCAGCATTAGCTACAGTTGCCAAAAAAGGGTTGACATTTATTACAGGCTCAGACATGGAGAAAAATGATTCTTCACATGAATACATTTGCCTAAAGCAATGATAGTCTCAGAGGGAAATCATAAACAGAAAGAAAATGCTACTTGACTACCCTCAAGTCCTGGGAAACCTAGAGAAGCTGAAGAACAAATAATTAGCATTCAGGAGAATTCACTTCCCTTTTTCCTTGGCTCATTTTAACGGATTCTGTTGGTGTTCTGCCATATCCCCTTGGTGGTTTCCATTCCATGTGTGCCAATGGCCTCCCGCTCAGGCATCTGTGCTTCTCTGCCTGGGGGCTTTCTCTGGCTGACCATGGGGCACGTGAGGGGTGCCAGGTGGTTGACGCTCCTGGGAGCAGTCCTCAAGTAATGCCACATGGCACCTGGTGGATAAGTATCTCCTCAGCCCTCAGGTAGGATACCATTTAGGTCTGTCCTCCCCAGGCATCAGAGGTCCTGAGCGAGACTGAGCCCCAATGCCCATGTTAGTAACACACTCTTTAAGAGCACCTGCACCTGGAATTGGCTTCTGTAATGGTTTTGAGAATACACCTGTCAGATCCCCGACTGCAGGGAAGTAATTGACTGAGAGACCCAGCTGTTGCATTCTCAAATCCAACACCACATTTGCACCAAGACCACGCTTCCTGTGGATTGTTCTCAGCCAGTGACTGAGAGACAGAGACATTGAGGCATGTGCAATATTTCTCTGATAGCTTCTTAGGACTCAAGGGCTCTGTATAGGTTCTACCAGACTTTTCTAAGCAGTCTAAAATGCTTCTGCCCAACCTTCTTCCTTCCCTGTCCTTCAAACCTCCACTGAAATCTGACAGTCTCTAGGCTTCTCCTAGTCTCTCCCCATTTCCTCTTACGTGCTTTCCCCCAATGAAATCCTTATACATATAGCCTTGTCTTGGTGTCTGCTTCTCAGAGGACGTGGAATAACACAACTCTTTCCTTTTCTATCTTATTTCCCTGTTGCCTACCAGAGTTTCCTGGGATCACCCAAATTGGGATTATCCAATCCACCACTTGCTTTCTAAACTTTGTCTCATGCTCTGCTACCAGAGACACCCAACTTAAAAAGATCCTTCATCCTTTAATTCATAACACCCTGTAACTTGTAATGTCTATGTTCCCTCCATCATGTGCCCATGCGTGCGCGTATGCATGCGCCCCCCACACACACACGCCACATATACACATAGGCTTCAAACTGGCATGTTTTTATACAAGATTCAAATTGATAATTATAAGCTCCTTGACCCATATTGGCTTTTCATTCTTCTCCCATACACACATGTGTATGCACTGGCAATGGACTTCTTTAATATAAAATCATTTGAGACAATATTCTTCCACAGGTTTAAACATAGAGTGAGCAGAGGATGTTAAATGCTGACATTTATTAGAGACGTCAGAGGGGGAAGAGCTGAAATCACAGATGCCCAAATGACTGATTCATGTTCAGCTCAACTTCATACATGGGATCTATATAATGCTGGTTTACATGTGAACGTGTAAGCAGGACACACCAAAACATCCAGATCTTACAAAGATCAGAAATGATATGAAAAGTTTCCAGTACCAAGGGTGGAGATCATGGTAGCAAACTGATGAAGTCTTTCTCTTTGATAATGTCACCATATAGAATAAGGTTGGTGACCATGCTGAACTGGAAGAGGGCTCAAATTGGGAGAAGAATTAAAAGCCAAAATGGGGTCAAAGGGCATATTATTATCAATTTGAGTCTTGTATAAACACATGCCCATTTGAAGCCATCTTGTGATTTTTACCTTTCTTCTGGTTGGCTTTATCTGGATAATACATTTTCACTAGTCATTGTTTATCAGAAGAAAACTTATCTTCTCTCTCATTGCCTGGCAACGAGAGAGCCCTGGCACTGATAACATAAAGCAGCTTCTATGCAAGGAACCATGACCTCATCACCTGGAGGAACTTGGATACCACATGTGTTAGGTAGTGTTTGTATCCTACCTCATATCTGCTCCATTTACATTTTTATCCCGGCCATGGCTATGATGATCATTTGCAAGTGAATATACCCTTATGTACTTTCCTCTGTTACACTAAACATCACATGCTGTCACATGTGTTCCCTGTAACAACTGGATAAGTCATTTTTGACACATGGACAAGCCTGGAATTATAATAGAGTTAATATGCCATGGGGCTAATTCTTGACCAAGGGGATATTGAAGCCACTGGGTAAATACAACTATTTCTGTCCCTCAGATGGACTAGTTTGAGGAGCATGACATATGGATCAAAGGTTTCCCAGCAGAATGTAGCCTAAGAAATCCATAACAGTGACATCCCAATAACAAACTCTAGAATACTCTCTCCTTCCTTCCTTGCTTCATTTTCCTTATGCCCTATCCTGTTCCTTGGGATTACTTCTCAAAATAAACTATATGATGCAAGCCTTTGCCTGAGATTCTGATTTCTGAGAAATCTTGGCTACTGTTAGTATCTAAAACTCATGGGGGAAAAATAAAGGTAAAATCTAGAAAAACCTGGAGAAAAGAATTTGATACGGCTAAAAACAGATCATCTGGGTGGAGGTCAGTCCAGAAGTTCAATATACAGTATGGTAAGAACTTTGGTTTTATTTGAACTGGATGTGGTGTACAAAGATATCCAATAGAATGGATAGGGTCTAAAATACTAAAAAAAGGAGTTCTTAGTAGGAGGTGGATCTATATTTTCAAGGAGTCGGAGATGAGGTGTTTCTCAGTGGTCATACTTTTTAAACTAACAGCCTAGCAGAGCATGAAAATCATAGCAACCCCTCCTCCCAAGAGATTTATATATATAGCATCTAGGTCAGTCACTGAGTATATGGAGACCTGTGACCCAGGTTCCTGGGGGGTTAAGATGATTCCAAATTACGAAAGATGCCAGGGTTTCAGCAAGTGGCCTGTGGTTCACAGCAGTACCAGTGAGAAACCTGACTGCTAAGCAGGACCCAAGACAGAAGCCTGTTTGGGTAGATCAGGTATGCAGTTGGGGGGACTGTGATTCAGTAGGTGAAGCATTCCCCCAAGGCAAACCAGATAGATGGTTATGAGCTGTCTGGAAAAGAGATGCTAACCCACAAACTATTAGGGTGCCTGGGTGGCTCAGTCAATGAAGCATCTGACTCTCGATTTCGCCTCAGGTCATGATCTCAGGGTCATGAGATTGAGCCCCATGTAGGGCTCCATGCTCAGCAGGGAGTCTGCTTGAGATTCTCTCTCCCTCTGCCCCTCCACCCCACTCGCTCGTGCTCTGTCTCTCTCTCTCTCTAAAATAAATAAATCTTTAAAAAAAATAAAAAAATAAAATACAAACTGTTGTGTCTAAGACTTCTCAGGATCCGACTTCTCAGGAGCTAGGTGATGCAGGAAAGGGCAGGAAAGTGTCACAGTGCGTGCCGTAGCTTCCTGAGGCTTGGGAAGGCAGGGTTTAAGAGCCGCAAGTGCGTGACCATGGTGTACAGCGCAAGTATAGTAGAGAGAGACGTTCCTCATCCATCTATATCAATTAAGTAGTCATTTTTTAAGGCACTGGGGCAGTGGTTCTCAATCAGGGCTGATTTGCACTCCCCAGAGATATTCAGCAATGTCTGAAGACATTTTCGGTCACCACAGCCATGGAGTTCCCACCGGCATCTCTTGAGCAGAGGACAGGGATCCTGATAAACATCCCGCAGATTCCTACAGCCCCCGTAACAAAAATGGATCTGCCCCCAATGCCAATAGCACCAAGGCTGAGAAATTCTAGACTAGAGTGATTTTCTCAGAGAGCCTCAGGGGGTAAGAGAAACAGGGCTTACCCTACATAAAGAATGGGGAGGAAGTGACATTTCATGAGCACCTGATGTACGTCAAGTCTACCACACAACTTCTTTTGAATCTCGCTTGTGAGAGTAGGTATTATGATATCACTTGACAGAAAAGGAAACAGAGTCTCAGGAAGAGAAGCAACAAATGACTCATCTTACCTTGGACTTAAATCTTTCATAGACAAAGCCCAAAGCTGAGACTTTACTGGAAAAAAATGCATTTGTTATTTTTTTCTAGTTTCAAATGAAAATCATTTTCATCAATCCCTTATAATTTTTAACAAGGCAGGAAAATGTCATTGTGCTCATGACTGGCCTTATGTGCCAATAATTTCAGTCTCAAGCTAGTAGCTTTTAATAAATGTAGACATCATGCTATGAGAATGTTTATTTAATCATTAAGTTTTATTTAACACTGAAATATTAGGAATAGCTTTATCAGGGAGGTAGAATTACAGGTTATTTTTATTACTGCCTAATTATTTTTCCCAAGTTTATAGATTTTTTATAATAAGCATATATTAAAAACTATAAAGTTACCAGATAGGTATATTTTAATGTGGTACAAATATATAATTATTTGAAGATACAGAATAAATAGCAGATGACATAGATGTTTATTTTGGGATTATATGGATTTGTTGGCCACGAAATCCAAAATTCAATTCTATCTAATAGGACAAATTTTTGCCTCCAAGGAGCTTGCAAAATACGGTTTTGTCCAAACTGATTCAAATGTTTGTAATGCTTTCTCCTCAGAGCTGCCTGTAAAGTCTCTGCAAATAATCCCACAGCTAATTCGAATTCCATGTTTCCACAAATATTCCATCCACCGTTATTGGGTGTGATATCCTCTACCCCTCCACCCCTAGAGTACCTTCCTTGAATTTGTGATGCTCTAGCTACAATATTATTAGTTTCCTCCCCAAAATTACAAGTTTCAAAGGCCAAGTTTTATGCTTATTCAGCTGTATATTTTCTTATCACCAAATGCAGTCTCCTGCAAATAGAAAGAAGTCAATAAGCACTTGCTTCGTGAAATAATTCTACCCCTTGGGCCAAGGTGCTAACAGATTGCCAGACTCTCAGAGGAGAAACAGGTGTGGGTTAGTGGCCTCTATTTTTAATACTTCTCATTTATTTTATCCTTTCTGCAATTGACTGGTTTTTCCACAGTATTGACTTTTTCCTTAAATAATTTCTTATTTACATCCGAAGATCAAAATTCTTTCAAGTTGAAGCCCTGCCTACTCACTCATTTATGAGCTATACCCCCCAAAATGCTAAGTTACATTAAAAACCCCCTGACATGAAAAATGTGTCGCATCACAAGGTTTTAAGGTGGACCAAGCAAAGAAATATGTAGCTCTACGTTTGTGGAGCAGCACAAGGCGGGGGTTTGGCCTGCTGTGGCCCAAAGTTTAACCACACATCCCACAGGTGTGAGTGAAATCCATCGGAACAATGAGTGAAGTCTGCCATCTACAGGCCTATAAGTGTATTACCGTGTAGGTGCAGGGAGACCCTAAATCCAAGAAGTCTTCGAAGATACAGGACTGACTACTCAGGGATGGGACCTCAAAGAGACAATCCTATGTTGAATTATTTGGAGTCCACGTTTTGTTTCTCTCCTTCAATACAGATATATAGGTAAAAAGTTAAAACTAGCTAAAAGAAAATGCTCCCCTCCACCCCATTTCCTGCAAAATCATTACTTTACAAAATTGAAGATGGCGAGCTTTGCGCATCTCCCATTTTTAATTTTATCATGGTGCTCTCCTTACTTGCATTGTAACAATCTCTATATATGTCTATCTACCCGTTAGTCAGTTAACTCCTACAGTGCACGAGACCTCTAGAATTGATTTTGGTATGGCCTCTGGCTTAGCACAGTGTCTGACACACGGCAAATATTCCACAAAGATTGGATGCATGAATAATTAAGGGAATAAAAAAATAAATGAATAAAAAAGCAAATCAATAAACTTATTATTTCTGGGTCTTCTTGTTCCAATAAAATGTAGCCTAATATGCATATACATGAACACATACATGTTTATGTGAAATGTGAACATATGTGTGTGTACATATATGTGTATGCTTGCCAATCTTTTAACAACTTCTGTAATAAATCAAGGGGTTTGCCACTTTTTATTAAAATCCTTAAATCTGTATATTTAAGATTTTCTAAATCTGGCTTTAGGGTCCCAGCTATGTCATTTCATCAGACAAAATGTTCTGAAAGATTCATTTTATTTATAAAATAAATGTGGTACCAAGGCCACAGTTATTACTTCTCATTTATTTTATCCTTTCTGCAATTGACTGTCTAGCTCTAGTCAGAGGAGATGAGGGCCAAGGAAAAATGTGTAGATAAGATCATTAGAGACAGAATGAAAAAGAAAGTGGAAGAATAAGATAAATATTGTTTCTTCTAAGAGATCTGGATTTTCTTCCCAGTTCTCTCCCTACCAAGACAAACTTGAGGAAACTTTTTGGTTTTTTGATCTTGAACTGTCTTTAAAAGGAAGGGGACAATATTCATTGTTCATTGCTGTGTGCCAGGCACTGTGCTTGGTATTTCCCGGATGTGAATTGTCACTTTTAATATTGCCCAGCAGCCCCAGAGCCAGAGATGGACAGATACTGTTTGTTGGGCCTGAAATTGCGTTTCAGAGAGATTAGTTCTGCAGGGTCACATCGCAGGAGGTACCTTGGTGCACTGGAACCAGCTCATACTGGCTTGTGAAAGTCCACTGCCCGTTCAGGAATGCGATATTGGTCACTTGAAGTCAGCCATGGTGGAATCACTTAGGAATTGTAGATCAACAACTGCTATGAATCAGCCCCCACTCCTACCCCAAGGGCCGATTGTTAAAGGTACCAGCATACCACTGGTTATAAAGCAATAATAAAAGTTTAAGAATAATTGGCTCCAAATGTATGTTGTTTCCAAAAGACCAAAGTACCCAAGAATTAAGAGATTGCCCACTAAAGATTTATATAGCATTATATAGTGGTTAAAACAACCCTTTTCTGTAAAACGAACCTGATCTCTGTTTCTCTTTTCTTCCTCCTTGTTTCCTGCCTCCTCCTCCCCCTTCTCTCCTTCTATCACAGCCCCTGTCACATCCTGAGAGCATGTCAAATCCTGAGAGCGTGGTAGGTGCTTGACATACACTACAAGATTTACAACACCCAGGGAAATAAGGCTGGGTCAGGTAAGGGATTTTGGTAAAACCATGAATTAACTAAGTGCAGAGCCCTGAATCCAGAAAGTTTTCTTCCCTTTTATCTGCTATGTGAGTCTCACAGTGACTCCCC
Organism: Halichoerus grypus; assembly: GCF_964656455.1. Lineage (NCBI taxonomy): Eukaryota > Metazoa > Chordata > Mammalia > Carnivora > Phocidae > Halichoerus > Halichoerus grypus. The sequence goes on from NC_135714.1 coordinate 8,971,346, forward strand.
AGACCTAGCCCTCAAGTTCCTTCTTCTGACGCCTTCTGGAGACCCTCACTTCTCCCTTTATTCATTTGTTCCATAAATATCTGAGCAGAGAGTCTGTGCCACACATTGTTCCAGCTGCTTGAGATGCAGGAGTGAAGTCAGGAGGGGTCTCTGCCCCTGGGAACTTCCTTTTTGGTGGGGGAGATAGAAACAGCAGTGACAGAATAGAAAGGCAGTCCAGCCAGAGAGCTTGGGTTTGCATCCTGGATCCACCTCTTTCTGTGTTACTTGGGCGAGATACTTAACTTCTCTATGCCTCAGTTTCCTCTCACATGTTAAAAGGGAATAATAACAATCCCCGAGAGTCTTAAAGGCCTTATGAGGATTAAATTTTGTAACGTTAAATAACGTCTGGTACATAGTAAGTGCTCAATACGTGTTAACTACTACTTTGAAAGGAACAAATTAATGACATTCTGCAGGGAGAGTTATGAAGAGAACATATCCAATCCATTCTGCAGGGAGAGTTATGAAGAGAACATATCCAATCCCTTGGGATGAGGGGGCAAGTTTAGTTAAAGAGATGAACAAAGTCCTCCCTGATGAATTGATGAGGAACTGAGGAGGAATCCATCTTGGCACCAGGAGCTCGAGGGAGAACACTTCCAATGTTAGGAATGGAGAGGCTGAGCTCTGGAATGGGTGTTTAGTGCTCAGGGAAGTGTTAGAGGTTCTTGGAACACAGGAAGTGTCCACTGAGATGAGGAGTAAGTAACAGGTGGGGGAGAAATCAGGCAAGGTCCTTATAGCCTTAAGTAGTTTGCATTGTATTCTAAAAGCAAAAGATAATTTGAGGCTCTTCCTCGTGGCATTTCTGTCCCAGCCCTGGTTCTCATGGAAGAATTTGTCTCTTCAAGTGTACCTCTTTCTTCTGGCCTGTGGTTAAGGATCCCAGGGTCAACCTGGTTTTAGAGTCTTAGCATTGTTTCTTCTGAGAAAATATTGAGAGATAATGAGCAGCCAATTGGAAATTGACAACATTTCCAAAATATCCCCAAACTGTTTGTGTCCTGGATCTTTGTCTTTGGTTTCTAACTCCTTCGCTTAATTATTATTTTTTTTTTTTTTTAAGATTTTATTTATTTACCTGAGAGAGAGAATGGGAGACAGAGAGCATGAGAGGGGGAGGATCAGAGGGAGAAGCAGACTCGCTGCTGAGCAGGGAGCCCGATGTGGGACCCAATCCAGGGACTCCAGGATCATGACCTGAGCCGAAGGCAGTCGCTCAACCAACTGAGCCACCCAGGCGCCCTCCTTCGCTTAATTAAATAAGATCATCTGGATCTGAAATCCATTATTGGTTTCTGCAAATTTATGCATTAATCCACTTTCTGGAGAAAATTCCCATAACTTTCATCAAATCTCAGTGGGTGTTTGACTCAGGAATGACTGCTGACTTAAACTGTCCGAAAGCTCATTCAATTCTTGTTCTTACACCCTCGCATCTCCCAGACGCCTTCTTTGGGACCAGAATTGGGAAAGGACAATTAGATGTTCTCTAATCTCAAGCTATGAATTTGAAGTTCAGGGGATTCCCAGCCTTGGAGACCAATGTCTTCTATCTCAGAATCCTCTGACAATGTGGCAGTAACCTGCTGAAGTTGCCTCTCTCAAAATAGTATTTTTATTGTTGTTGTTGTTGTTTTATGAGTCAGGAAACAGCTTTAAACTTGGGCTGACTGGAAAAAGTCTATGACCACAATCCTGGGCTTATTTCACCTGCCCCGATGCCTCAGGCACAGCTCACTGAACTGGAGCTGGCAGCCCAGACCAGCTTCGTGCTCTCTCCCAGTCTAACTACTCATTGTACTGGAAGGAGAATGTGGAGTTGGGCAAAGACTATTTCTACTGGGTTTATAATAGAGAAACCAATAAAACCTGGCAAATGCCAGGGCTTGAGACAGTTTCCCTACAGAGTCATGTTAAAAGAAAAAAAAAAGTTAAGCATCCAAAACGATGAACGAGGGTATTCCAGTGACTGCACATGTCTCTCAGACAAGAATTCACAAAATCTGAATTCTCCTGTATCCCGCCCACGTTTGCCGTCAGCCCCAATGAAAACCCCATCCGTACACTCTTCCGTGTATCTTCCTCCCAAATGTAATCAGTAACATGTCTGGCTTCTTTTATAATTCTCTTCCCATGTCCCCCATTATTCAGATGATCTACAACAAAATAACAGTGAGCAGGAGAGAGGAGGGGCTCTGGCTACACTGGCCTGAGTCCCCCGTCCTCCCACACATGCACACTGTCCTCCCAGCCTTCCTTCCAGAACACAGAGCTCAGCAAGCAGGCTGAGTGCTTTCCCTGGGAGTAGAGGTCTGAAAAGTCAAGTTCTCCTTAGGGGCGGGAAGGAAGGAAGGCATGGAAAGCCTGGGGCCCCTTGCCTGTTAATGGTTCCTGCTCTCATCTCACTAGGGGCCAGAAGCGCAAAACCTCCATACGGTGTAGAAAGCAGGTCTTGGACCCTGTTCATATCCTTATAGCACAGTTACTTCTTTTCTGGAATGTTCCTCATTGCAGCCTTCTTTTCCTCCTCCTTCTCCCTCTACTCCTCCTCCTCTTCCTTCCTTCCTATTGTAACTTGCTATGTGTCTAATAAAAATAGAAGTTGGTGTTTTCACTTAATGCAATCCCTATCAAAACACCATCATGTTTTTTCAAAGAAATGGAACAAATAATCCTAAAATTTGTATGGAACCAGAAAAGACCCAGAATAGCCAGAGAAATGTTGAAAAAGAAAAGCAAAGCTGGTGGCATCACAATTCCGGACTTCAAGCTCTATTACAAAGCTGTCATCATCAAGACTGTATGGTACTGGCACAAAAACAGACACATAGATCAATGGAACAGAATAGAGAGCCCAGAAATGGACCCTCAACAATATGGTCTACTAATCTTTGACAAAGCAGGAAAGAATGTCCAATGGAAAAAAGACAGTCTCTTCAACAAATGGTGTTGGGAAAATTGGACAGCCACATGCAGAAGAATGAAACTGGACCAATTCCCTACACCGCACAAAAATAGAGGCAAAATGGTTGAAAGACCTCAATGTGAGGCAGGAATCCATCAAAATCCTTGAGGAGAACATAAGCAGCAACTTCTTTGACCTCAGCCGCAGCAACTTCTTCCTAGAAACATCGCCAAAGGCAAGGGAAGCAAGGGCAAAAATGAACTATTGGGACTTCATCAAGATAACAAGCTTTTGCACAGCAAAGGAAACAATCAACAAAACCAAAAGACAACTGAAAGAATAAGAAAAGATATTTGCAAATGACATATCAGATAAAGGGCTAGGATCCAAAATCTATAAAGAACTTATCAAACTCAACACCCAAAGAACAAATGATCCAATCAAGAAATGGGCAGAAGACATGAACAGATACTTTTCCAAAGAAGACATCCAACAGACACATGAAAAAGTGCTCAACATCGCTCGGCATCAGGGAAATCCAAATCAAAACCTCAATGAGATACCACCTCACACCAGTCAGAATGGGTAAAATTAACAAGTCAGGAAATGACAGATGTTGGCAAGGATGAGGAAAAAGGGGAACCCTCCTACATTGTTGGTGGGAATGCAAGCTGGTGCAGCCACTCTGGAAAACAATATGGAGGTTCCTCAAAAAGTTGAAAATAGAGCTAGCCTATGACCCAGCAATTACACTACTGGGTATTTACCCCAAAGATACAATGCAGTGATCCAAAGGGGCACATGCATCCCCATGTTTATAGCAGCAATGTCCCCAATAGCCAAACTATGGAAAGAGCCTAGATGTCCATCAACAAATGAATGGATAAAGAAGATGTGGTAGATATATACAATGGAATATTATGCAGCCATCAAAAAAATGAAATCTTGCCATTTGCAATGACATGGTTGGAACTAGAGGGTATTATGCTAAGCGAAATAAGTCAATCAGAGAAAGACAAGTATCATATGATCTTACTGATATGAGAAATTTGAGAAATAAGACAGAGGATCATAGGGGAGAGGAGGGAAAAATGAAACAAGATGAAACCAGAGAGGGAGACAAACCATAAGAGATTCTTAATCTCAGGAAAAAAACTGAGGATTGCTGGAGGGGAGGGGGGTGGGAGGGATGGGGTGACTGGGTGATAGACATTGGGGAGGGTATGTACTATGGTGAGTGGTGTGAATTGTGTAAGACTGAATTACAGACCTGTACCCCTGAAACAAATAATACATTATATGTTAATTTAAAAAAAGAAGTAGGTGTTTTTATTTTATTTATTAATTTTTATTATTGAAGTATAGCTGACATCTGATGTGATGTTAGTTTCAGATGTACAATATATGATTCAACAGTTCTATACATGATTCAGTGCTCGCCACAGTAAGTGTGGTCACCATCTGCCACCACACAGTGTTATTACAATGTTATTGAGTATATTCCCTATGCTGTACTTTTCATCTCCGTGACTTATTTATTTTTTTAACTGGCAGTTTGTAGGTCTTCATCCCCTTTATCTAGTTTACTCTTTCCCCCACCTCTCTCCTGTATTATGTTCCCTGTATTTATGAGTCTGTTCCCCTTTTTTTTGTTTGTTCATTTGTTTTTCAGAAAAAAAAACATCATATGATTGCACTTATATGTTTTTTATTTTCTTTGAAAACCCAGTGATAATCTTCACTGTCATTGAGATTCTATTTTCAAGGACTATTTTCATGAAATGACTTTTAGAGGCAATTTGGGGGGCAACAGGGATTTTTCAAGACCGCAGTGGAATCCAGGGTCCTGGGTCTCGGAGGTGAAATTGCTGGGGAAAGTGCCCACTCTGGGCTGCTGTTGTCCTGACCTTGAAACCTGCGTGTGGGGGCCTGTCTCATCGGCCATCTCAAATTGCCACAGAAAGAGGTGATGACAGTTTGCTTTCACCCATTCCCTCGAGTTATGAGTAATTTTGCTAGACTCTTGTCATTTTCTGGCAGATTTCACGAAGTTGTGCTGAATTTGCAAACAAAAGGAAAAGGCAAACAATGGTTTAAGCTGCTCTGAGATTGCCTATTTAAAGCACAGCCTGCTGGAAGCTTCCCGCTTATAGCAATGAACCATCTGAACTCTACAATGATGTCACCGTCTAAAATTCTGTCCACATTGCTTTGGGGCGATGAAGCTGTCTCATGCACAACTGACAACAACAACAATAATAATAATAATAAATTAAGTACACAAGAAAGAAAAAAGGGAAAGAGCGGAAAACTGCTCCAGTTATCAGGAAAGCTGAATTTCAGATCTACAGCTGCTATACCAGCCCTAGCACCAAAAAACAATTTCCCTGAGTTCTTCAAGACTCACGTTACCTCTCTGGCACTTGGATATACTGACGCCCTTTATGTGTGGGCAGTCCACTTAGATCAACAGGTGCTTCCTATCCAGAGATGGAAGCTGTGTGCTGCGCTCTCCAGAATCCTTAATTTCAGAAAGGCGCATCTGTGAGATTATGTGAAAGCCCTTTACAAACCACAAAGTCCTAAACACCTAAGATTCTCCAGAGTATTTTCCATTCCAGTCGATTCCAACACAACCCACAAACAAGAGCAGAGCAAAGTAACAAGAATGGTACACAAAGATGTAGGAGAGAATCTCAAAAGAATAGAGTTTCATTAAAACTGCTAGACAAAGTACCTGGACTGTGCAGAACTTGTGAGAGAGGTGCCATGATCCAATTCTGTCAGGTCAAGGTTATGAGAAGACTGAAGTTCACTGGTGCTGCTGGCTGGGGCAATTCTCTTGCTTTGAGGAAACAACCTTTGCTTCCAGCCAGTCTCCCACTAGACATTTCCTTGGGCCCAAGTTACCCTTTCCCTGTGGGTGCTCACACCGGTCAATGTTAGGAATATCTGTTATCCGAGATACACCCTCCCCATGTTCACAGCCGCTGATCCCAGTCAGAAGCAGGTGCAGGGTCTTTGCCAGCTAGCAACAGTTCTAGCATTGCTGATACCAAGGGTTCCACCATACCTGTCAGAGAAGGCTGATCCTCAGTAGCAGGTTGTAAGGCCCCCAACGCTTATGTTTCCTCCCCTTCCATAGCCCACAACCCTGAGAGGACTGTTTTGCACAACATTTCAAGTACGACCATTACATCATCCACCAGCTTGTGACAATCAAAATCTTCTTGCCAAACATAAAACAATCCCTGGGTTGATCAGAAACATAACTGGCTCACTGCAATGAGTTGCGGCTTCCAGAGCAAATCTGTTTTGCCAAATGGAGAAAACAGCCCTCATTGATGGCATGCATTTTCCTGGAAGTGACTATAAAGTCACCTTGTCCTTTATGCTGAGCAGAGTCCTATGGATGAAGGGAAAACTGTTCCAGTGGCCACTCTCTGAGAAGTGTGGCTCTGGTGGTCAGAGATCTGAGAGTGACAGTGGCCAAAGAGAACAGGGTCCAATTCAAGGAGTACATGTCATTTGCGTCCCATAGCCTAGGAAGAGCAAGCCACATCCAGAGACACAAGGTAAGATGGAGGAGAAGTCCACCTCATGCCACTCCAACCTCCTCAAATACTCATCACAATAAATACCTCTTGGAAAGACCATTAGGTTTTTAAAAATATGCTGTGTTGTGTATTTTTGAGGAACATTTAGAAAGAAACAGCTAGAAGAAAATGTTTTATTGGTACCATGAACCAAGGTTTTATTTGCTATGAGGGTTGTGTCTTTAGCAGCATTGGATGGCTCCAAATATCATGCTATGATTTCTACCATCTTACTTCCTGAAAACAATGTTTTCCAGTAGGTCTTTATCACTGTGGTCCCATTTAGTCTATGAAGAATCCAAGGTGTGAAATTTTCTAGCCAAGGCTGGTAACAGAACTGGAATGAAGAAGCCGCAGCTCACAGCCCTAGCTCTCAGTGAAAATGAACTTGAAGACAAAGGCCCAGGCAGCATGATGACTTTCCTGTCAGTAAACATTTTTCCAGATCACATTTCTTATGTTCTACTCTTCATAGTCATCTGATAGAACACTGAGCCTGTGTCCATTTCATTACTGATGATTCAAAGACTGTAATGGTTGCTTATTTATGGGTTGGACAAGGAGTGCTTGTTTTCTAAAAAGAGAAAAAAAAAACATTTAGTGTGAATTCTTTACCTTCTCCTGTATCCATTCTTTTTAAATTTACCTTTGAGGACATTAAAAGAAAGCAAGTTGGATAGCTAGACCCAAACCATGGGTCCTGTGAAACAGCACATCTCAGCCTTGAGTCTAGAGACTGAAGATCTAATTCTTGGAGAAAAATTAGCATCTTTTCCCTGAGAAGTATTAATTCAATATACAGACCATTAGAATTAAACTGAGGTTGTATTGCTGAGTAAAATTCCCTGACTACACATAAAGATCCCTCTGTTACTAGGAGGACAAGTGTTGGGTTATTTGTATTTATAACTTGAATCCATAACACAAAATGGGCACACATTAAAGGTTAGTAGAATAATTGAGTAAATTAATAAGCAATGGAAATCAGTGATTGAGTACAAAATACCCCCTGGGGGCAGTCAAATTGGAAACTAGAAAATCATGAACTCCGTACTCAAGCCAGGGAAATGCTAAAAGCTTTAGTCAGGAATGAAAAGATCACGAGAGAAATCAACCGAAACAATGGGAGTTAAGGATGCAGAGGGTATCTTGAGGAAGGAACACAAGCTCTGGGTCAGACCAAATTCAGTTAATATCTCAGTGCTATTACTTGTAAATTGCATGACATTGATAGGTTTACTTACTCTTTCTAAGATTAATCTCTATGAGATTAAGTCAGTTTCCTCATCTGCAAAATGGTAATAATCGTGGTGATTGTCAGGATAAGTTGAGTACTCGCTTCAGCAGCACATATACTAAAAATAGGACAAGTAGAGATGATATGTTTACTCTTTTAACACACTGTATGATAAATAATAAGTTTGAAAACATACATTAATTTTATTTTTACTATTGATCCCATTAGTTGAAGAGCAACAATGTGCCAGGTACTATGATAGGTCCTTGACACTCACTACTTCCTTTATTCCTCTGATAGTAGCCATTTTCCTTTCTCAAGGTTTTGTTTTTGTTTTTAAGATTTATTTATTTATTTGAGAGAGAGAGAGTGTGTGTGTGTGTGCACGTGCATGTATGGGGGGAGGGGCAGAGGGAGAGGGAAAGAGAGAATCCCAAGCAGACTCCCCGCTGAGCATGGAGCTCCATGTGGGCCTAATCCCACAAGCCCGAGATCATGACCCAAGCCAAAATCAAGAGTCCAATGCCCAATCTACTGAGCCATGCAGGTACCCCTCTCACGTTGTTATCAACAGGATTACTATACACATTTGTTGGCTTAAGCTCTAGGTGATCAGCTTGCCCCAATTTACCCAAGACTTTCCATTTCTACACTGAAGGTGCTACATTCCTGGGAACCTCTCCCTCCCAGGCAAAACAGAATAGTTGGTGTATTAGTTTTCTAGGGCTGCCATAACAAAATACCATAGACTGGGTGGCTGAAACAACACAAATGTATTTTCTCACAGTTCTGGAGGCCAGAATTTTAAGATCAAGATGTCAATCAGTTTGGTTTCTCCTGAGACCTCTCTCCTTGGCTTGTAGATGGCTGCTTTCTCACTGTGTCCTCACATGACCCTTCCTTTGTGAGCACATATCCCTGGTGATTCACTGTGTGCCCATTTCCTCATCCAAATTTCCAGTGGATTGGATTAAGGCCCCACTCCAAGGGACTCATTTTAAATTAATCACCCCCTTTTAAGGCCTTATCTCCAAGTACAATCACATTCTGAGGCACTGGGGGGTTAGGGTTTCGCCATATGAATTTTGGGGAGACACAATTTAGTCTGTAACAGTTTGTCATCTTAGTTAAGCCTCATAAAGTTTCTATAATTCAGCAAGCACACATTACAAATGTTCTTTGAGTCAGGAGGTATGCTGGAATATTCCACCCAACATCCACAAAGCTCTTCTTCTCATTACCCAATGAGAAATGGGGATGTAAGTACCTGATGACAAAGTAGAAAGTAAAATGTCCACTTTCCCTGTGGAGGCCTGAGGATTTCATGTAGAATTGTTGAATCACTTTGGGTAGCAACATCTTTGAGCATATGAAAGGAAAAGAGAAGATAGATGTGATGAGAGCCAAGAAGTCCATTTATTTCAGATTGCACCAGAGAAATATATGATATTCTATCATTTTGATTTATTGAAACAGGAATTTCATCCATTTCATAGAGCAGAGTCCTCTTGCAGCAACTGCTCCGTTCAAAATAATTCTGCCTTCTCTGGGAGTAGCCCTTCCATGCCACTGGTCATGTTTCCACTTAAACTTGACCACCAGTTCATGCCCATACCTGATAGATGAAGTGTAAACACTTAGTCCAGTCTGATCCACTCAGATATCCAACAAAGGGCAGGGAGGGACAGAGAGACAGAGAGTCATCAGGCTGAGTCACATTAATGGCAGCCTTCTAGGTTGAAGACCCAAGTACTTTTGCCCCTCCAAGTCTTGGAATCTCCTTGGTTATTTTTCTCCCCAAGTTGTTGACTCCCCATTCCTGTTCCATTAGATACTTCAACATCCTTCCAAATGTTTTCCTTTTTTTTTCCTTAAGCTAACCATGTTCACATTTTATCACTCAAAATAAAGTAACATAAATGAATACAGATATTTTGTACTCTAACAGGGTTCTTGCTGAGTTCCCTGAACTTAAGAGTCCTTCACGCTTGCTCCCCATTATATTACCAGTGCTAGTGAAGTCCTAGTCATAGAATGAGAGTTTAGCAAACACTGAATGGGTAAATAAATGAGTGAATGAGAAAAATAAAAGACACATAAATTAAATGCAAAATTTTGCTTTTACTTTTTTTATCTTCACTTGGGACAAGAAAGATGCATAGTTTTTAGTTGATTCTGAAATTGTCCCCTAGCCCCCAAATTTTGCAAGTGGTCTCTTGGAGAATAATCAGAAGAGCATGGGGTCACTTGTCCCCAGATTAATGGCTAATAATCTCAGATACAGGAGATATTTGTGAACCTAGACTTACCATTGAAAATTCTGGCACTGAAAGCTGGGAAAAACAAAGGTTTAAACATACACGAACAAAGTGCTTAGGACTCTGGCTTCTTCCAAAATCTCTTTCCACAATTATTTGTTCTTCCATATGGCCAATGAAACATTTCGTGTTTGGGCATCATTTTAAAAAGCCAGGTTTGACAATGACCTAGGGGAGGACCAAATAAAATAAATATTTTTCCATCTAAATTTGAAACCAACTGAAATAAGAGTTAGAAATAAGGTCAAGGAAAATGAAAACCTTTTCTCTGTCACTGTTAAAAGCTATTCAGGTGAATATGGCAAATTGTTTAGGAACAGCACCCAACAGAACCAGGCTGATCTACCAAAGCAATCACAGTGATTCTCATTCCAGGGTGAAGTCTTTACAACTAGACTTATTGTAGGGCCTCAAGCACACCAGACCACACCTCCTCTGTCGTTGGGTGGGTTCCTAAAAGAATTCAAGAGAAAAGAAGTGAGCCAAAACTGCTCTCTGTTTTTTCCATAAATCACCAATAATGGGGAAAGGGTGTGGAAAGTGGAGAGGGAACAGGAAATTCACATTAATGGGTTTCCCTCCACATGGAAACAATAAACATGGGGAAAGGAAGTTCCTCATTAAAATACTGTTACTGCTGTGCTGATATTTTTTGAGAGCTATGGTATAGAGAGGGTCTGAAGACTTTAAAATAAAATAGACGGAGAATCAAATCACAGCCATGCCACTTAAATCTTTTGTAAGTGACCTGACCTCTCCAAGTACAGACTCTACATCTGTAGAAGCAATCAGTCTATTCCCTTACACAGATTTGAGAACATAACATGATGTAGAGCTTATAACATATACTGTACTAACCATGGTTCCTAGCACAGTAGTCAAATAAAATCATTGGAAATTTTTTTAAAAATAAAGTTATATAACATCCAAAATGCTATGATATAGCAAAGAGAAAAAGGAAAACTCAGTTTCCTAAGCAAAGTTGCTCTTAATGACAGCTAACTGTTAGCAAGAAATTATTATGTGCTGGGAAATGCATTGCACAATTTATATTCCTCACCTTATTTAATAGTGATAATAACCACACAGTGTAAGTATTGGTATGTTCCCTTTTACACAGAAATGAAAACTGAGGATTGGAAAGGCTACATCACTTAATCTGTCAACTGGCTGAGCAAGAAATGCAAACCCAGGTTGTCTAGGTTCAGAGATTATGCCCTTAACTACTATGGCATATTGCCTCCCCATAGTCAGTGGCTAAAGAAAAGATGCATACATGAATGGGAAGAAGGACCTCCAGGAAGCAATGGGTCATCAATTTCAGCTCAGGCACTAAGGAACCTTCATCATCTTTATATTCGTGCCCAAGGCTGACTCCATGTTTCCACATGAAAATTTCCTTTCCTCTTTGACCCTGGCAAAGCTATATGAATTAAATTTCATACATTGAAAGAGCTCAACAAACAGCTCCAGGAATAACAGGTCAGATAAGTAGAAAGACTGATTCATAATGGGAATTTTAAAAAGTAATGAGTTTCAAAGATATTTCAAATCTTGGCCAAGGGACAAGAGAAAGAGGACCTAATTGTAAATTGTGCATATTTAAGAGCCTGAAAAACAAGGATGAGAGGAATATATTATATTCATTTCTCTTTTTTTTCTCTTTACTTTTTTTTTTTTTTTTTTAACTTTTAAGTTACATTTAGAAAGCGGGGGTAAATCCAGGAGAGAGATCACAGAGGGATGAGACTGAAAATGCCTTCAGATATTTAGGGCCAGACCCAGAGCTAAGATTTGGCAAATCTCCCACAGAGAAAAAGAATAATGATCCAAAGGCTGGGAAAATATCTCTCAGTTTTCTCTTAAGGATTTTGTCATGTCCAAACTGGATAAAGAAGGCTAAGTCCTAAGTCAATAGCAGGCTTATGTAAATAGTATATTGTTGGCATGGGTGAGAAATGGGAATGGCTAAGACATCCTGAAAGTTATTCTGTTTCCACTGAGGGAACAGGTTTAAGTGACAGAAAGTGAGATTGAGTATAATAGCCAGTTTGAGTAAACTAATGTGAATTCATTTCTATGGGAATCGGGGAGATTTTAAGGTAAATGCTTCTCCTGGGTGTATCTGGGAAAGGAAGAATGGCAAACATCTAACAAATGGATGAACATAAACTTAAGGGTCTACATAATGTTTGACATCATATTATTTGTTCAAGGATAATAATGATCTTTTTGTTGAAATTCAATTTCTACATAGTGAAGTGGGAAATAAATAAGAAATCTCAATGCAGAACAGGCAAAGCGATAACTCTCAGCTATGCAATGGTTGCTGTGTTTGCCGAGCCTGTCAATTATCCAAAAGGTTGCTGGTCAGTGAGTGTGCAGGAAAATAAACACTATGCTAGGGAGTGGGGGCTCTGAACTTGAGGGGCATTTTTGCTGCTAAATTGGTATGTGTAGTAGATTATTATTTTGTTCAAAATACTAACTGATGTCCATCTCACCCATCCTTACGAGATCCCTCCTTTGTGCCCCTCCCTTAGGAGGAGCAAAAATCCGGGAAAAACCCAATGTTTGGGAAAGGTAGGCTCAAATGTATATTACATCGTTTTTAGTGGGTCACTGGGTGAAAACTCAGGACTCTACAATGCAATTCAGAAGCACTTTCAACAAAATACTTGTGTTTTTGCTCAAGATAATGTTAAATAATACCTAGATATCAGCTTTTAAGGGCTCCTCAGCCCCTGGTTGGGGAGATTTTTTCCTCTTAGACAATGTTAATGATTTCAGCAGGATTTCTATTCCCAGGACACTAGGAAGTTTTGCATGAAAACAAAAATAAAAATGAAAACAGGTTCGCCGTCAGGGCACCTGGGTGACTCAGTGGGTTAAGCGAATGCCTTCTGCTCAGGTCATGATCCCAGGGTCCTGGGATCGAGCCCAGCGTCCCGGGATCGCTTCTCCCTCTGCTTCTGCCTGCCACTCCCCCTGCTTGCGCTCTCTCTCTGTGAAATAAATAAATAAAATCTTTTAAAAGAAAACAAAAACAAAAACAGGTTCACCATCCACAGGTAAACACAACGTACACTTGGTCACTTCTAACTTAAATTAACCACTCCCACTCCCCCAATTTATTCTCAGGAGAATGCATGATAATGAACAAGTATGGTTGCTCCTTCTTTGTGTAGAGCAGTGGTCTTTGGGCTCTCACTAGTCCCTAAAAGAAATATTACAAACCATAAAACAAACAAAACTTTTCAAGGGTACAGTATAACATGTAGAGATATTCCATCTCTTATTATAAAAATTCTCAAGGAGATGGAATGACCCTTTGTGTTGTTATGGTCTGCACACCTCAAGACAGCCCCCCACATGTGACAGAGAAAAATGTATCCTGATAAATGACCAAGAAGCAGAATTATCCCAAATATCTTCTAGCATTCGTTATGAATAAGAATAATCATCAATTTAAACCAAATTACATTCAAACATAATTTTTATTTAAAAATACATATTATATCATTCAGAAAGTAGTAGGTTATGCCGTCCTAACAAGTAACTCCAAATTTCAGTGGCTTAAAGCAATAAAATAGTTGCTCCTTGTTCACAAGCCATCTTGGGTTGGCAGGGATGGGATCCTACCGTTTCTGACTTAGTCCAAATGCAAGCTTGAATAGAGTCTCACCGTTTGAAAGATCACCTTGCTCCATAGCACAGAGAAGGCCAATATGGAAAGTCATATTCCAGATCTTAAATTCTTCTGCCCACAGAAGATACACATATTTCATTGACCTAGATGAGTCACCTGATCATGCCTGAACTTAAATGCATGGAGGAACTAAAATCTGACCTTGTGCCTAGAGGAAGAGAACCAGAAATACTAGTGTGCAGAATTAGTATCTTACTTACGGAAAGAATGTTACCCAATGGTTTGAGGGCAGCTATAGAACTTAACCCAGTGTAAAATTCATGTGGTTTGTGACAATGTTCCTTTCAGGCCGTAGACTGCTCTGTTGGCTCTCCATTTATTAACTGTTATTTATTTGTTTAAAACAAAAATTAAGTACCTTCTTGATTCAGATCCGATACTGGCATTAGAGATTTTTAAATATAAAACTGCTATTATCAGTTTGCTGTATTTTTTAGATAAGCTCAGGGTTCTCTGTAAAAAGAAAATATATCCAACTCAGGTTGGGAGAAAAGGTAATGTGGGCACACTTTCTGAGGGATGTAACATCAGAGTAAACTTTTATAGCATGGGTATGTTTTAAACCGTCACCTGGATGGAGAAGAGACAAAAGCATCTACATTCCAGACCAGAAAAAAAATAAATCCCAGATGTTTGTGGTAGGCAGATTCTTGGGAGGTATTAATTAAAAACTCACACTTTTTTTCTCAAGTAAACCTTGAAAATTTTTCAAAAATTGCAATGCTATTGCATTGCTAATGCAATGTTACTATTTTAAAGGTCAGAGATCTGGATTTGTCTGTCACAAGGAAGCACAGAGATAGTAAACATTCATCACTAAACAATGTATCTAAAAGGGCTGTGGATGGTGTCTTGCAAGAGGTTTTGATATTCACAGAGGTTTCACCAAGGAATGTAAACCAAATCCATCTAGAGAACTCAGAGCTTGCCCTGAGGCCTTAAAAGAACTTTCTCCTGTTTTCAATACCTCCTGCTTTCCTTGGATCTACTGTCAGAATGTTGAAAAGTCAGACTGCACTTGCAAAAGGAAAGAAAATACAGATGGCTGAGTGTAAGGAAGTCAATTCGATAAGGATTGATTTAAATAATTATTATTTTATGTTATAATCTTCTGAATACTGGTCTGTCTCCTTTTAACCTGTAGGACCATTGCCCTATTTAAATAATAAGTGAGTACTCCAAAGTGCTACTAAGCATCCTGCATCTTTTCACCACTGAGGACATACACATGGTCGAAAATAAATGCTAAATATTTAAAAAAAAGGGGGGGGGGAGTTTAAAAGACATTCTAACTTTGAAGCCAGGCACCATAGAGAAGATTATTTATCTTTGCTGAAAAATTCTTTAAAAAATTCTTTATTTTTTCAACTACTATACAATGAAATCAATAACTACATCAGAAATGTGTGAGGATTAAATTGGATTAATCCAAGTAGAATATTTTGCATTGGCAACAATTTCCTCAAGTGATACTTTGACATTATCTTTTTCTGAACTCCTCCCGAGGGAATAGTTGGTACCACTTAATTTAACATGCCATTATACACACTGAGGCCCATGTTCTCCAACAAGGAGACAGTCTTGCATGCATTTTCTTCTTTTCATGACCTTTACCTTTGCCATTCTCTGCAAATGAGCTGCTGTAATCAATACCTACATTTACAGTTACACAAATGTACCAAGCTCGTAGTGATTGGAGTTGGAATAATCAGAAAACCTTGAATTCAGCTCCATTCTGACATAAACTGGCTGTGGGATCTTCGAAAAGTCACTGGCTTTTTTTTTTTTTTTTAAGATTTCATTTATTTGACAGAGAGAAAGAGCGAGCAACAGAGGGAGAGGGAGAAGCTGACTCCCTGCAGAGGAAGCAGCCCAACGCGGGACTCGATCCCAGGACGCTGGGACCATGACCTGAGCTGAAGGCAGACACTTAACCAACCAAGCCACCCAGGCGTCCCAAGTCACTGGCTTCTAAGTCTCAAGTTTTTCATCTCTGAAATGGGTGGAATTATGACTTAATCCTCTCGTACAGTTGGTGAGAGGGTTAAGCAGTAAAAATATAAAGGAGTTTCTCAATGCATATTGGTTCTGTTCCCTGAAATTTTACAATTTTGCTCCATAGTCTGCTATAAAGCCTGTTATCTTTTGTATGCTATCATCGGTTTCATCCAACTTGATTGAACAAGGATGTCCATAAAAAATGAGATAGAAAAAGTGTATTTATAACTGTCTATGTACACATTTAATGCATTTCATGTCAGTATAAATTACGTAGTCATATTCATATTACCATGAATATAGTAATAGTCATATTATACATTAGGATGATTATCAAATATATCCATGGTACAGATTACATATAACAATATGGATTATGAATATGTAATGCATATGTGGATATAAAATTTTTATATACTTTGTTATGTATATGATATGTACAATATACTCCTATATTTTGTATACATAGGCAAGCAATTTGGCAGAATTGGACCTGAACAAGGTGTAGGGTGTATATTCAGAAAAATAAACATGACTACTGCCCTAACCTTGGAGCTGAATATTATTGAAGGGAGGGGATGAAAACATCACTTTCTCTCACTACTTACACACACACACACACACACACACACACACACATAAACAAAGGTTTACCTGAATGCAGAGGGGCTTCTGAGATCAATGGGACCAACGTTCAGAGGCTTCTGTGACCTAACGTCAGCTCACTGGCCACTTGTCCTGCTGGGGCCTCTGAGGTCCAGGTTCTGACAAAGATGACTGAACATGCTTGTGTTTGGCAGAATAGTCGATCCCCAGAGATGTCTACCTTCTAATACCCAAGGAGTATGTGGCGATTACATAGAAAGGGGGATTTTGTAAATGTGATCAATTAAGAATCTTGAGATGGAAAGATTATCCTGGATTATTCAGACGGGCCCAAGGCAATGACAAGGGTCCTGGTAGGAAAGAGAGGGAGACAGCAGAGTCAGAGTCATAGAGATGCAGACTCAACCCGGGAAACACAAGCAACGCTAGAAGCCAGAAAAGACAAGGACTGAATTCTCCCCTGGAGCCTCTGGAAGAAACACTGCTGTCCAGCACCTTGATTTTACCCCCATAAGATCCATTTCAGACATGTGACCGTGGAAATTTTAAGACAATCCGTTTATTTTGTTGCAAGCCACCGTTTGCGGAGACTAAGACAGCGCTGTTTCCCGCAGGCACAGATGCTGCTCGGCCAGAGTCTCACTGTCATGGGGCTGGTCTCAGAATGAGCTCCACTTCTGTGCTGGTCTAAACCAAAGTGCGTCAAACCTTTCCTGGACTTTTGTGGCCTGGAAAACAGTTGTCCCTTGTCTCTCATATTTCACACACTGCGAGTGTGTGAATCTGTTGTTGCCCATTTCACTCCTAGCTTACTGCTTCTAGGTCTCAACATGAACCTACAGGGAAAATGGCCCAGAGGCGATCTGTAACACAGACTCCACACTACACCTAAAATCAGTCTCTCCTCTCCTGTCTTACTATTGGCCAGGGAGCCAATCTCTGTGTTCACCAATACATCACTATAATGTCGACTCAGGGTGAAAAGTAAATCCTATTTGTTCACTGGCAGCCCCATCTTGGGCCAGCCTTCTGCAGATACATACCTTCTTTCCCAAGTTCCCCCGAACACCACCTAGAGGGTTGCTCCTTTCCTCAACCACTACCCCTCCATGCTGCTCTTACACAAGACAAAAGAATGTAAGCCTTCTTTTTCCTGACTTCCTAAAATAAACGTGTTGTTATAGGTCGAATTGTCTCCCTCAAAAAGATGTACCTGGGCACCCATGAGTGTAATCTTATTTGGAAATAGAGTCTTTGTAGGTGTAATCAATTCAAGATGAGGTCATATTGGACTAGGGTGAACCTTAGTCCAATGATTGGTGTTCTTATAAGAAGAGGGAAATTTGGACACAGATGCCAAGGGAAGATGGTCACATGAAGGCAGAGATCCACAAGTCAAGGAATGCCAGGGACAGCCAAAAAACACCAGAAGGGAAGCAGAAGGAGAGAGGCATGGGATGATTTCTTTCTCAGAGTCTCCAGAAAGATTAACCCAGCTGCCACCTTGATTTTGGACTTCCAGCCCCCCGTACTGTGAGAAAATACATTTCTGTTGTTCTAAGCTCCACAGTTTGTGTTATTTGTTACAGCTGCCCTAGGAAACCACAAGTACACATGGCTAGGGTAGAGCCTGGAGCTTCTCCACTTATGCACAAGCTGCATCCAACCATCTATATACATGTATGGACTCCATCTATCCACACGCACAAACCACTGCACCTTTTATTGATTTGACAATGATGAATCTATTTTTGCCATCCCAGCAGGAGGGGGACATCTCACCCTCCTTTGCCTGGCAGCGTCCCCACTGGGGTAACCTGCACTCACGGACATT
This sequence comes from Halichoerus grypus, assembly GCF_964656455.1. NCBI lineage: Eukaryota > Metazoa > Chordata > Mammalia > Carnivora > Phocidae > Halichoerus > Halichoerus grypus. Next base: position 8,989,597 of record NC_135714.1, read on the forward strand.
GCCTGGTTATAAAGTGGAAGTTAATGTGTCAGCACAGCAGCACTCCCGTTAACCACTGATTTGTTTCCTCATTTGCGTAAACACGAACTGAACTACCCGCCAGGCCAGGGGAAGGAAACCTCATCAGGGAGTTTTATAGGTTGCATAAGTGTTTCCGACACCTGGGCCTTGCTGTACATACAGAATCCTACATCTGAGCTGCTCGTTTTCTTTGTAAACAGAAAGTTCAAAATTCTCAGCACAGACATTCATCTGAATCCTTCAGGAAAATAAACATCATGTACTAAAAATAAAATCAGCTACCCCCAGTGAAGGGACCCAACTTACACTACTATCTCAGTCTGAGGAGAACAGCAGGGTGTTCTGTGATCACACCACCTGGCCGGTGAGAGTGTATTCTAGAGTTATCTTAAACTACCTCTAAAGTCTCAAAACCAAGTGATCATGGAAGTGCCCACCCCCTAGGCTGTTCTGTGATGTGTATTTTAGAAGGCTTTCCTTTTTATTACAACTATCTGTCAGACCAGAAGCCTTTTGTATTTCTTTCCTTGCTCTTAATTGAATTCAGAAAGTTAGTGAGATTACCAAATAGCAGGATTTCAATCTCATGAGGAATGACTGGGACCAGATAAAGTACAAGTCTTGGGAAAACAGAGAAAATATTTCTCCAAATGGAAATAGCATTTCTTAGAACACAGAGATTCAAGGAAAAACCTAGCACCATTTTTGCAGGCCACCAAATCCAACTTTCAGGGGGATTTGGGAAGAAGCCATTGAAAGGTACAAACTTGTAAGCAGTAGATAAAAAGTCCTGGTGATCTAATGCAGGGCATAGTGATTTTAGACAGTACCGTATCATAAGCTTCAAGTTGCTAAGAGACTAGATCTCAGTTATTCCCACTACCAAAAAAAGGATAATTATGTGACTTGTTAGAGGTCCTAGCTAAGTGTATCAAAACAACATGTTGTACACCTTAAATTTATATAATGTCTGTGTTAATCATATCTCAATTAAAAAAAAACCCAACTTCCAATCCCCTGTGATCATTCATTCAAGGTAATATGTGAATGCCTCAGCTGCTATGAGTAAAAGAAGCCAGGCATAACTAAGATGCATAAAATGCTGTCCCTCTACTCAGACGATGATAGTGTAATGCACCAGCTCTAATTTCAGAAGTCTGATTCGAAGTCTGAGAAAGAGGGAAGCATTGGCAGCCAAAAAACGTGCATCTCTGTTCCATCTTTATGACACTGCTTGCCATCTGTAAGATTGGGGTGAGTCTCCAGAACTCTAAAGCTCAGGTGCTTCTGTATTAAAATGGGGCAACAGTGCCTTTCTTACATTCTTGGGAAGAAGACAATGTACTTGAGATCATCTTGAAATTCAAATCATCTCATGAATATAATCTATATTTGTTGCAGTTTTTTGATTGATAGTGTTTCAGTATCCTGTGCATACTTACATTCATTGCCAGACAGCCCTATGTGTTTTCCATCCTCTCTATTCTTCTTTTATAGCTTGTCTTTCCTGGGCGGATAGATAATATTTTTGTGCCACACAAACTTTAAACTTAGACTGAATAATTTTACAAGTACTTCAAAAAGAAAAAAAAAACTGAAATGTTAGTGAGAAATGAAGATTTTATTGAAAATTGACTAGGGAAGATGAGAAAATTCCTATCATTCATTACAGAGCAAAAAACTGAATAATTCAAATCCCTAAATATTTCTGTGACCTCCAAAAACTTCTTTTTGGACATGTGAGTAAACTTTACCCTCTATATATTCAGCACTGACCCTCTTTTTGTTTCTCTTGTCCTCGCCCAAACACATTCTTTTTCTTGTCTCCTGGAGAGCATCTTTAAAATATATATCAGAATGTAATTAACATATCCTATAATTCATTCATTGAATTCACTCACACTATTAAAAAATCTTGAGTATAATCACAAGGTGATGCAACCATTACCACCATATAATGTAGATTATTTACTGCCACAAAAATGTGATTGACGTTAATAGTCACTCTCTGTTACTCTTCACCATTAATGCCTTCAGCCCCTGGCAACCATCAAACTATTGTCTCCCTAAATTTACCTATTCTGGACCTTTTATATAAATGGAATCATACAATAGATAGTCTTTTCTGACTGACTTCTTTATTGTCAAATAATATTCCATTGTGTGGATGTACCATGTTGTGTTGAGCCATTTGGCCTTGATGGCCATTTGGGCTATTTCTACTTTTTGGCAATTATGAATAATGCAGTTATAAACATTCATATCTAAGTTTTGTGTGTGTGGACATATATTTTCATTTCTCTTGAGTATATACCTAGGAATGGAATTATTGTATCTAATGGTAAATTTGTGTTTATCATTTCGAGAAACTGCCAGACTATTTTCCAGAGTAAATTTTACATTTCCACCAGCAGTGGGTGGGGGTTTGCATTTCTCCACATCTTTGTCAACAGTTACTAGTGGGTGTGAAGTAATACTACACTGTTGTTTTTTATTTGAATTTTACTGATGATTAATGATGTTAATCACAATTGCATGTGCTTAGTAACCATTTGTAAATGTAGTTTAGAGAAATGCCTGTCCAAATCATTTGACATTGTCTTAGTCTATTCAGGCTACTGTAATAAGAATACCATAGACCTGGGCGCCTGGGTGGCTCAGTTGGTTAAGCGACTGCCTTCGGCTCAGGTCATGATCCTGGAGTCCCTGGATCGAGTCCCGCATCGGGCTCCCTGCTCGGCAGGGAGCCTGCTTCTCCCTCTGACCCTCCCCCCTCTCATGTGCTCTGTCTCTCTCATTCTCTCTGTCTCAAATAAATAAATAAAATATTTAAAAAAAAAAAAAAAAAAAAAGAATACCATAGACCAAGTGGCTTATACAATGAACATTCATTTTTCACAGTTCTGGAGGCTGAGAGATCCAATATCAAGATGCCAGCAGATTCAGTGCCTGGTGAGAGCCCACACAGCATCTTTTCACTGTGTCCTCGCATGGTGGAAGGGGTGAGGAGCACCCTGGGGTCTCTTTTATAAGGGCACTAATCCCATTAATGAGGGCTCCCTCCCCTCTCATGACCCAATCACTTCTCAAAGACCCCACCTCCAAACACCATCACATTGGGGGTTAGGTTTCAACATATAAATTTTAGAGGGACACAATCATTTGGTCCATAGCACCCATCATTTAATTTGTTTATCTTTTAATTATTGAGTTGTAAAAGATTTTTTGATATGTCCTCAGTACAAATCTTTTATCATATATATGATTTGCAAATATTTTCTCCCATCTGTGTTTCCCTTTCACTTTCTCAATAGTACTGTTTTCAGAAGTTTTAATATTGGTATAGTCCAATTTACCTATATTTTAGTCATTTGTGCTTTTGCTAATATCTAATAAATTATAGCCTAATTCAAGGTCACAGAGATTTACTACTATGTGTTTTTTTAAGAGCTTTATATTTTTAGTTATTACAGTTTGGTCTACGATCCATTTCAAGTTAATTTTTGTGCATGGTATAAGGAAGATATGCAATCTCATTATTTTGCAGGTGGCTACCCAATTGTCCCAGCACCATTAATTTAAAAAACTATTTTATCCCCATTGAATTATCTCAGCTTCATTATTGAAATTAAATGGCCATAAATGTATGTTATCAATTCTGGATTCTCAATTCTATTCCATTGATCTATATGCCTATCCTTATGCCAATACCACACTCCTGATTATACTTGCTTTATAGTAGGTTTTGAAATTAAGAAGTATGAATTTTCCAATTTTACTCTTCTTTTCTAGTTTCCCAAAGTGAAAGGTTAAATTACTGATTTGAGATTTTTTTTAAATATAGCCTTTTATGGCTATAAATTTCCCTCTGAGCACTAGTTTAACTGTATCCCATAAGTTCTGGTGTGTTGTTTTCTTATTTATCTCAAGATATTTTCTAATTTTTCTTGTGATTTCTTCTTTAAGCCATTGGTTATTTAGGATTGCATTGTTTCTTTTCCAAATATTTGTGAATTTCTCAAATTCTATTCTGTTACTGATTTCTAATTTCATTCCACTGTAGTCAGAGAACATACTTTGTATGATTTAACCATACAATGCTTTCAAAGCTTCTAAGTTGAATAAGGTTTTATGACCTACTATATGGTCCATTCTGGAGAATGTTCTGTGTGCTCAAGAAGATTGTACATTATGCTACAGTGGATGGAGTTCTCTACAGATGTTTAATAGATTTATTTGATCACACAAGTCTTCTTTTTTTCTGGTTTAACTTCTGCTTAGTTATTCTATCTGTTATTGAATGTGTGGTATTAGCTATGGCCTAGTAGCTTGGTTTCCTTCACCAATAATCCCTAACAGGGTAAATCTTTCATGCACACAGTCTTCCAGACTCCCAGAGATACATGTGATTTTATTTTTGTGCCTGGTCCTTATGAGTCAGAGTAGCTTATTGTTCACTCAGTGTTTGGTGAGAGGTTGTGTTTAATCTCTTGTGCCCCTGAGGCTTCTGCCTTGTGTTGATGAGTGTTTGTATGTTGGTTGTGGAAGCTTCTAAACATTCCCCACATCTTGCAATGATTCTCCCTGAGTGGGTGCAGCCTAATGTGTGTGTCAGACTTCCTGTCTCCCAGTGTTGGTTTTGAACCATGGAGAATCCTTCTTAGGTTTCTCTGTTCTTAGTTTTCTCTATTAAACTTCTGGTTGATGTGCTACTTTGCCCAGATTATGGAGCTACCAGTTTCCTCTTAATTGTCCTCTACCAAGCTCTCCACTGTTTTTGACAATGTCCTTAGGCATGGAGTTCTCCAAGCTATATTCCAAATAAAGTTAGTCCCCTAAGGCACAGCTGTGAAGCTCTGCAAGAGTTTTAGCTAACTTCAGAGTTTAAGAAAGTATAGTCCAACACAAGACCACCCTCATTTCTGACAACATTGCAAGTTTCATGATTCCTCAAACCACCCTCAGTTTCTATAATTCACTGAGAAGATTCACAGAGCTCACTGAAAATTATTATATTCACAGTCCCAGTTTAGTACAGAGAAAAGATACAATTTAAGATTAAAATCAGCAAGGGTCAAGACACGTAGGACAGAATCTAGGAAAAGTACCAAGTGTAGGGATTCTATTGTCCTTTCCCCATGGAGTCATGAACATATTAATTACCTGGCATCAATGCATGACAGTGTGAACTGTAGTCTGAATGAAAATGACAGAGATTCAGACTTCTTGGGGTCTACTGTCACTTTATGGCTGATTCTTAAAGATTCTTAAAGAATAATTTCAGGATCAGCAAGTCTGAGACCCTCATTTCACAGATAGGAAAATTGAGTCTATAACAGATGTCACAAATTGTTCATGATCACCCAAAGCCTTATGATAACTTGGGACTAAGTTTCAATTTCTGGGGATCTCTGTGAGCCCTGGAGTACAAGATACCAGTCTAAGATGTTTATGTATTTTAGAGAAAATGCTTTTGTGAGATAAGATACTATTACCTTTTTAGGACCCTTGGGACTTTCTTTTAAGATAGCTTTCTCATCTCTTATTACACTCTTCACTCTCCCCATGTAGAACCAGAGTATATATTTCCAGTCTTTATGTTCTTATTCCTGTGACCTTTACCCAGTCAAAAACCCATTTCACATATGAGAATCCTGAAACAAATAGAGGTGGTGATCCTCTCAGTGGTACCTAGCCTGCTACATGATTCAGATCAGAATCTACAACTCCATATTTTCACTTCAGGCCTCTTTCCAAAATGCTTCATCTTGCTGGCTGTCCTTTCCATCAGAATCAAAGGAGATTTCCCACCCTCCTCTCTTTAAGTATCAGCATGCAACATCACAGCCCCTTCAGTTAATTATTCCTCCCTTAGGTCTCCAGCTTGATGTGACAGCAGAGCACTTTGTCACCCTCTGTTTTCTTATTTATTAAGTAGGCAAATGCAGTGACAACCTGACTTCCATTTGTCTTAGGAAGTCATGCTTTTCTTTTTTCGCCTTAGCTGATATTTAGGGTGCATGTAATTTTGGAATTTTTCTGATCTATGTATTCTGGAAGTGAGAGAAAGTTTAAATGCTACCTCTGGTGCCAAGCTGTTGAGAAAAGTCCAGAAACTCTCATGTTCATAAGCAAGTGCAGAAGATCAAAAGATGCCAAAACTCATAGGAAAGATACCTCTGAGAACAAACATGTCCAGACTAGGGATAAAGGCTAAAATAATAAGCATATTCCTTCCCCAAATATCCCATCAGTGATCATGTGATGTAAAGTGACTCAGATTGGAAAAAGATTATGCAAGCTGGCAGAGGTAGAAGGGATGTTTTGTTTTGTTTTGGTCTCCTTGTGATTTATATGAATGTTGTTTAATTGAACATGTGGAAACTAGATTGAATATGCCCCCTGTCTTGCTTATATGAGATGGCAGACATGACATCAATATAATATCTTAAGTCTGTGAGCTAGAGCATAAAGCTTCTCTCTTTATGTTACTGTATTGCCTCAAAGGACACAACAACTAAATGGGTTTAATATTAACATTGTTCCCCTGCCAACTTGCCCTTATCAACCAAGGTAAGTTTCATGTAGACAGAGAAAGATGTACCAAAAAAGTGATGGAAATTAGCTTCAGGGCACCTTACTTGCATGAATTTATTAAAACATCCTGAGAGGAGCCTTATATGTGGTTTTATATGATTATGTTTCTAGAATTTTTTTTAAGATAAATACTTTTAATTGCAATATGTTAAGGTAAGTGTCTCTATTGTCCCTTCTGCTATACTTTTCCTCATATTGGATGAATTTAAGTAAACTTAGGTATTTTGAGATTCCATGTAAGGGGAAATCTAGCTAAGGATTCATCAATTTTTAGATTAGCTGGATCTATTTACGTCACTGTCAAACAATTATGTGATATCAGTGAAGGAATAGCTTTCAGGAATACTGCTATTGTCCTTGTGCCAGTCACTCAACCTGGTGGGGCATGACAATTCAGGGCCAGAGGTTCATGTCAAAATAATTGTGTCTTATGATGCCCAAAACCAGTAGTGTGTGGGTAGTGTAAGAGAAAGGAAAGAAACTCGTGAAGTCAGAATTTAGTCTGTGGAAAATCCTTCCAATCATCAGACAAGTAAAACTGTAAATAGAATATTCAGTTTTCATTGATGTCTAATCAAAACAGATTTGCTAGTATAAGGAATATATTCAATAATGTAGCATATATAATTAAAAACACGCCATGAATTTTTTATCTCCCTATGGAAACAACATGACATAAAATTTATCAGAATTTCTGTGTTTAGAGGGCACGAATCTGTAGTAGAACTGCAAAATGTAAGCATGTTTACAACAGCTCAAGAATGAAAGAAACTCAGTAATGACGTTGCCAAATTTTACAGCAATCCTAAATATTTATACAGCAATACCTCTAGTGTGTTGTTAAGCTGAAATGTTTCTAAATTATCATTCACAGAGATGCTGGATGTAGAAAAACCAAGGTTCGGGGAAAAAAAAGAGAGAGAGAGACACTTATGTTTTTATTCCATCCATGGAAATTATATCACCAAATTCTTGTAATATAAAGCAGTGATGAATATGCAGCCAAAAATGTAAAAAAAAAATATTATATTGAGTTAAATGAACAAATGAAAGTGGTATGTTATTTTTTTAGACTTTGTGATATTGTCAGTATTTCACAGCTTGGTAAAATGTGACATTTGCTTAATTGACTTATTTCACTTAGCATAATACCCTCTAGTTCCATCCACGTCATTGCAAATGGCAAGATTTCATTTTTGATGGCTGAGTAATATTCCATTGTATATATATACCACTTCTTCTTTATCCATTCATCTGTTGATGCACATCTGGGCTCTTTCCATAGTTTGGTTGTTATGAACAATCCTGCTATAAACATAGGGGTCCGGGTGCCCCTTCGGATCACTACATTTGTGTCTTTGAGGTAAATACCCAGTAGTGCAATTGCTGGGTCGTAGGCCTGCTCTATTTTCATCTTTTGAGGAACTTCCATACTGTTTTCCAGAGTGGCTGCACCAGCTTGCATTCCTACCAACAGCGTGGGAGGGTTCCCCTTTCTTTCATCCTCACCAACATCTGTCATTTCCTGACTTGTTAATTTTAGCCATTCTGACTGGTGTGAGGTGGTATCCCATTGTGGTTTTGGTTTGTATTTCACTGATGCCGAGTGATGTTGAGCATTTTTCATGTGTCTGTTGGCCATTTGGATGTCTTTTTTGGACAAATGTCTGTTCATGTCTTCTGCCCATTTCTTGATTGGATTATTTGTTCTTTGGGTGTTGAGTTTGATAAGTTCTTTATAGATTTTGGATACTAGCCCTTTATCTGATATGTCATTTGCAAATATCTTCTCCCATTCTGTTGGTTGTCTTTCGGTTTTGTTGACTGTTTCCTTTGCTGTGCAAAAGCTTTTTATCCTGATGAAGTCCCAATAGCTCATTTTTGCCTTTGTTTCCCTTGCCTTTGGAGACATGTCTAAAAAGAAGTTGCTGTGGCCAAGGTCTAAGAAGTTGCAGTCTATTTTCTCCTCTAGGATTTTGATGGATTCCTGTTTCACATTTAGGTCTTTCATCCATTTTGAGTCTATTTTTGTGTGTGGTGTAAGGAAATGGTCCAGTTTCATTCTTCTGCATGTGGCTGTCCAATTTTCCCAACACCATTTGTTGAAGAGATTGTCTTTTTTCCATGATATACTTTCTTGCTTTGTTGAAGATTAGATGACCATAGAGTTGAGGGTCCTTTTCTTGGTTCTCTATCCTGTTCCATTGATCTATGTGTCTGTTTTTGTACCAGTACCATACTGTCTTGATGATTTCAGCTTTGTAATAGAGCTTGAAGTCTGGAGTTGTGATGCCACCAATTCTGGTCTACTTTTTCAACATTCCTTTGGCTATTTGGGGTCTTTTCTGGTTCCATACAAATTTTAGGATTATTTGTTCCAGCTCTGTGGAAAAAGTTTATGGTATTTTGATAGGGATTGCATTGAATGTATAGATTACTCTAGGTAGCATAGACATTTTAACAATATTTTTTCTTCCAATCCATGAACATGGAACGTGTTTCCATTTCTTTGTGTCTTCTTCAATTTCTTTCATGAGTGTTCTATAGTTTTCTGAGTACAGACCCTTTGCCTTTTTGGTTAGGTTTATTCCTAGGTATCTTATGGTTTTGGGTGCAATTGTAAATGGGATTGACTCCTTAAATTCTCTTTCTTCTGTCTCATTGTTAGTGCATAGAATTGCAGCTGATTTCTGTGAATTGATTTTATATCCTGACATGTTGCTGAATTCCTGTATGAGTTCTAGTGATTTTGGGGTGGAGTCCTTTGGGTTTTCCACATAGAGCTTATGCATGTCATCTGCAAAGAGTGAGAGTTTGACTTCTTCTTTGCTGATTCAGATGTCTTTTATTTCTTTTTGTTGTCTGATTGCTGGGGCTAGGATTTCTAGTACTATGTTGAACAGAAATGGTGAGAGTGGACATCCTTGCCACGTTCTTGACCTTAGGGGAAAGGCTCTCAGTTTTCCCCCACTGAGAATGACATTTGCTGTGGGCTTTTCATAGATGGCTTTTATGATATTGAGGTATGTTCCCTCTATCCCTAAACTGTGAAAAGTTTTAATCAAGAAAGGATGCTGTACTTTGTCAAATGTTTTTTCTGCATCTATTTGAGAAGATCATATAGTTCTTGTCCTTTCCTTTATTTATGTAGTGTATCACACTGATTGATTTGCAGATGTTGAACCACCCTTGCAGCCCAGGAATAAATCTCACTTTGTTGTGGTGAATAATCCTTTTAATGTACTGTTGGATCATATTGGCTAGTATTTTGGTGAGAGTTTTTGCATCCATGTTCATCAGGGATATTCATGTGTAATTCTCCTTTTTGGTGGGGCTTTTGTCTGGTTTGGGGATCAAGGTAATGCTGGCCTCATAGAAAGAGTTTGGAAGTTTTCCTTCCATTTCTGTTTTTCAAAACAGCTTCAGAAGAATAGGTATTAATTCTTCTTTAAAAGTTTGGTAGAATTCCCCTGGGAAGCTCTCCAGCCTTGGACTCTTGTTTGTTATGACATTTGTTATGATTATTTTTGTTCTTTTAATTAAATTCTTATCTTTGCAACTAATTTTGTATTCCTATTTTTTATATTGATTCTTAAAACATCCCTCCAATTTTTATAACCTTTAGGTTCCTTCAACCCTTTATCTGTCACTGCATATATCATTTTTACCCTTCAACAGTGCTCATAGCCAGGAAAAATTAGGTTCACAAAAGCATTGTGGATAGCTTAGAGTAGAACTTGGAAAATTTTCCTATGCTCTATAATTAACCTGAGGGCTTGTTAAGTCACTGAACTGGGCTCCATCCTCAAATATTCTGGTTCAATAGGTCCTGGATGGGGTTGAGGATTTGCTCGTCCATAGGTTACAAGGAGATACTGCTGCTGATGGAAACAGAACTTGGGGAGCACCGGTCTATGCTATAGAGGAAAATAAGTCATTCAAGAGCAGTCAAGGATATAAACAGGAGGAAAAGCAAGAAAACTGCTTTATTGTTGGTAGCAGTACTTATTGGCTCATCAATAATAAAGTAGCAGGCCAGTGCCTGGGTGGCTCATTTGGATAAGCAACCAACTCTTGGTTTTGACTCAGGTCATGATCTTAGGTTCATGGGGTTGAGCCCCTCATTGCGCTCCATGCTCAACATGGAGTCTGCTTGAGATTCTCTCTTTCTCCCTCTGCACCTCCCCCTGCTTCTACATGTTCTCTCTCTCAAATAAATAAATAAAATCTTCAAAAAAAATAACAGTAGCAGGATAAAGCAAAATAATAGAATAAAAACAAAACCAAGAATTATGTTAACGGACAATAAAATTTTTCTTAGAAAAAGAAAAAAGAGGCCAAGATTTAGGTAGAAAACCATACACAAAAACAGAGTTAAATTGAGATGCATAAGACTCCCATGGTAATCTGGAGATAAGGGGCATAAAAATAAATAGAAAAGGGAAAAAAACTCAGGAAAAAGATCTAGAAGATGAGTCTATGGAGAAGAGTGACCCATGGGAAATTTCTGATGGGGTAAGGATATCTAATATTCCATTTTAATCTGTTTGTGTTGCTATGTTCTGAATGTCCTCTATTGACTTAAACATTCAGTAGGTCTGCTTTACATGTACATCTAAGCTTGTGATATGGGCAATAAAAGGATGGGGAAGCAAACAAATAAACATTAAAATAAAGTGATAAGTCCTGTTCAACAATCATCCCTTTGCTGAGAGTTATGTTTAAAGAGGGTTTCAATTCAACAACTTCTAGGTGGATTGAAGAGCAGACAAATTGGGGTGTGTTGTTGTCATAACCACAGTGCAACTGTATGCTAAAGAGCTAAGTGTTGGGCAAATAAAGTGGGCAAAAGCAGCTTCTGAGCCCATTATTCAGCAGCATATGGAAAACAAACCCCGTTACTTCCAAACTATACTTGGGAAAAGTGACTGTATTTGTTTGTAAGGCTACCATTATAATGTGCCACAGATTAGATAACTCAAGAAAACAGAAAATAATTTCCTCACAATTCTGAAGGTTAGACGTCCAAGACAAAGGGGTCAGCAGGGTTGGTTCTTTCTGTAGCCTGTCTCCTTGGTTTGCCAATGACTGTCTTCTGTGTCTTCACGGGTCTTCCCTCTGTGTGTGTCTGTGTCCTAACCTCTTTCTCTTATAAGGACATAAGTCATAATTGGAACAGGGTCTACCCTAATGACCTTATTTAACTCAATTGCCTCTTTAAAAAATATAGTTACATTCTGTATTCCTTATAGTCACATTCTGAAGTACTGGGAGTTAGAACTTTAATGTATGAATTTTGTAAGGACATAATTAAGTGTCTCACAGTAGCCTTGAAGAGAAGAGACTAATGTTTGGATAACAAAGGTAACAAAAATAATAGTAGCAATAGCAGTCATTCAACAAATATTTATTGAGAAAAGTATATTTCTAGAAGCTGAGCAGTGAACAAAATAGATAAAAGAGTCAGTCCTAATAAGCTAGTAGAGGGGGACAATAAATAAATAAGTGGGAGGGTGGATGTTGATAAATTCTATGGAGAAAAGTCTAATAGGGATGGAGATAGTGAGTGCTGGAGGGGAGGCTGGTCTGCCACATTAAATGTGATATCCAGAGACAGCCTCACTGATCAGAAACATTTAGGCAAAGACCTGCTTAAGGTTGGAGTATCAAATGATGATAATAATAACATTATATATATTTATTATGGTGTGTTATTTTATCAGCTTTTAGTACCTATTGTATATTAGTAAACCATATATTAGTATAAGCACTTCATGTATTAGTATATGATATATTAGTATAAGTACTTTATGCTTATTATGTCATCTTTAGTCATCTCAACAGCTTAGAAAGCTAGGGACTTTAACTATCACCTTGTGATACATGATAAAATTGAAGTTCAGAGAGGTTAATTTTCTCCAGACCATACAACAATGACACTGCATTTTTTCATCCTGATTCTTTCTGGATCCAAAGCCAGTGGTCTCATTATCCTACAAGAGGCATTTAATATATCTGAGTCTCCAGGCTTTTTCAGTAGTAGCTGGAAAAACCAATCTGCTACCACATGTGAAGTCTCACTGAGCTCCAGAGCTGTTTGATAACTGTAACCTCAGGTGAATTATTTTAAGCCTCAGTTTCTTCATCTGTGAAGTGGGATTAGTAGTACTCTCATCAGAGGATTATGGTGAGTATTAATTTTGAGTAGGATGAGTAAACCTTTGTTAACCATTGAATACATTTTCTGGCACACATCATGTGATCAGAAATGAGAGCTGCTATCATCTTCATCATCATCATCGTCATCATCTATTATTGTCATGAAGACTCTGGATAAATTCCCATCCTAGAAAAATAACCCCATCTGTGAGAAGAAAGAGTTAGACTAAGTGATATCCAAAATCCTTCTTACTGTAATATTTTATGAATATTTTATAATTAAAAATATTTATATATTTTAACTTAAAATGCTCATGGGTGGAGAAAAGCACCATTGAAATGCTGGAAGTGTAAACTTGGTTCTAAATAGGACATAGGTATGTCAAAGGGCATTTGACATATTTCCCAGACATGGGTGAAAGTGCAGAGAAATTATCTGCTATGAGGTTTTATGTCGATGAACACTAAAGAGCTTGATGATTTGTGCTCTTTTCCCTGTCCTCTTATAGTCAAAATTGAGAGTTTTACATTTCTAACAGGAACATTCATTCACAAATCAAGCTAGACATGACAGAGCTCATTCAAAATGAGACCTCCGTTGCTCATGACAACCACAGACCCCTGCAGATATCTCTATAGAATTTTCTTATCCATGAAGGGGAAATAGGAAAGTTTTCAAAATTTCTCCCTCTAAGTTCTAATTTGAATCTATATTCTTCAATTAAATGTTATTTTTTTTTCTGAACAGAGAAAAATAGAATATGAGTGTTAGGCAATAAACAAAACTAAGATATTATTTAGCCCTAGCTTTTACTTTATGCAGAAATGCTCAAAACACAGTAACATAGTTCTGGCGGAATATTATTAATGGCTGATGATTCATATATTAAAGCATCCCATTTATGATTTTCTAATTACTAGACTCTCCTTGAATGTCTAGTCAATACAAGAGACTCTCTTTTGCCACCAAAAACAGCAAAGATTTGAAGCAGCCTTACATAGTAAAAGCCAAAAATAGGATCATTGTGTACAATAAGGAGCTGAACCAGTCAGGAACAGGTATGGATGACTGTTGGCACCACTGCCCAGGAATGAGGAAAATAGTGGATTTCTTGCCTGGAATTGTGAGGAAGTGAAGCAACAGTTTAATAATCAGAAAACTGTTAAAGATGTGCTGAATCTGTGGTTAAAGACATTTCATTCCTCTATGTGGTAGATGGTCTTTAAAAGTGACTGCCAATATTCCCTTGCCTTCCTTCTTCCACAATGTAAGCAAACTTGTCTAAACTACTGGAGAGAAAGTCCAACAAGAGGATAACCAAAGTGATCCAGCTAATAGCATGTATCATGACCAGATATATAGTGAGGCCTTATTGGGTGTTCTGGCCAAGAAGGCTCTGCTGTGCTCCCAGATGAATGCAAATGAATATATCTAGCCTACACTCCATGAGGAGAAACAAGCCACAGCCGGGCTTAAATGAAAATTAGAAGCAAATAAATGATTATTGGTTAAGCTGCTAAGTTTTGGGATAGTTTGTTAAAGGTCAATAGTTAACTGCAATACTGTTAAACAAAGCTAAAGCCACCAATAAAACATAGGGTTTTCAACTGGAGAAATCAATGAACAGGATAAAGACAATCACAAAACCTCTACAAAAAGAGGTAGGCATGAAGTTAAAAAACATTACTAAAAAACCCTTCCCCTCAATCTGAAGTAAAATTTCAAAATTTACTATGGACATAAATGCCAAACCAAAGAAACAAACCAAAGAAAATGAGAAGACAATTACTTCTGAGGAAATGGAAATAATAGCACAATCTTCAAAGGACTTAAAAGCAGTTATATTCAAAACCTCTGAGATAAAAATAAATAAATCATCTGAACAAAAATTAATAGAAAAAAATTGGAAGCAAAGGAAGGTGAATATAAATCAAGTCCTAGTAGAACAAGAATCTATTAGAAAATTTTAAAATCAATGCCTTATAAAGTCATTAGATATTTATGGGACACTTCTCCGGTCTAAGAGAAGTAGTCAACTATAAGGTGATACAGAGAAATTCACTAAGAAAGTAGCATAGAGAAATAAAGAGATAACAAATGAGAAAGGAAAATTAAATGATATAGATGAATAGATTGAGACAACCTAATAAAATATTGTGATAGTCTCTGTAATATGCTGCCCAAATCTGCCTCTAGTGAATAATTTGCTGATCCAGCTTTTGGGAATACTGTTGGCAGACAGTCTATAGTTGTCAGCTCCTTACTTCACTTACAGATTACTTCACTTACAGAAAACTGTTTTTTGCAAAGTCAGAATTCTTACAGGAGTGGCCCTCACCCAGTAACTGGTTAATGCGGGAGGCAGATCATCTTGCTCCATTTAAGGATAACTCATGATACCATCTTTGTCTGACTTCCCTTGTTTCTTTCATCTCTCTTTCATAGGTATTGATCCTACAAACCCTGCTTAAAGAATGTTTTGGGTCCTAAATTTCAACTCAGAATTTGCTTCCTGGGGAACCCAAATGGAGTCATTTCATTCCAGTAGTGATTCATAAAAATAGATGCTAAGTTGGGGTTTTAGAGCTGGATTTCACCATCTGGCCACCAATGAGAAACATATCTGTAGCTTCTGGCACAGTAGGTAGTCTATATGGTATAGCAAATAATCAAACAAATTAGATAAAATGGAATTGTAAAAATAATCCAAAGAAGACAGAAAAAGAGGGGGAAATGGTACAAAGAACAAATGAGACAAATGGAAAACAAATAGCAAGATAATGACCTAAACCTAACTACATCGATTATCATATTAAATGTTAATGTTTTAAAAACCTCAACTAAAAGGCAGAGATTGCCAGATTGAATTTTTTAAAAAGACCAAGACCCATTTACAAATATCTTCTCCCATTCTGTGGGTTGCCTCTTTCTTTTGTTGACTGTTTCCTTTGCTGTGCAGCAGCTTTTTATCTTGATGAAGTCCCAAAAGTTCATTTTTGCTTTTTTCACTAGCCTTTGGAGATGAATCTTGAAAGAAGTTGCTGTGGCCGATGTCAGTGAGGTTACTCCTTATGTTCTCCTCTAGGATTTTGATGGATTCCTGTCTCACATTGAGGTCTTTCATCCATTTTGAGTTTATCTTTGTGTATGGTGTTAGAGAATGGTCGAGTTTCATTCTTCTGTATATAGCTGCCCAATTTTCCCAGCACCATTTATTGAAGACACTGTCTTTTTTCCATTGCATATTTTTTCCTGCTTTGTCGAAGATTATTTGACCATAGAGTTGAGGGTCCATATCTGGGCTCTCTATTCTGTTCCATTGGTCTATATGTCTGTTTTTGTGCCAGTACCATGCTGTTTTGGTGATCACTGCTTTGTAATATAGCTTGAAATTGGGCAACGTGATGCCCCAGCTTTGTTTTTCTTTTTCAACATTTCCTTGGCGATTCGGGGTATTTTCTGATTCCATACAAATTTTAGGATTGTTTGTTCTGGCACTTTGAAAAATGTCATTGGAATTTTGATTGGGATGGCATTGAAGGTATAGATTGCTCTGGGTAGCACAGACATTTTAACAATGTTTATTCTTCCGATCCATGGGCATGGAATATTTTTCCATCTTTTTGTGTCTTCAATTTCTTTCATGAGTGTTCTGTAGTTCCTAGAGTATAGATCCTTTACCTCTTCTGTTAGGTTTATTTTGAGATATCTTATGGTTTTTGGTGCTATTGTAAATGGAATCGTTTCTCTTATTTCTCTTTCTACAGTTGCATTGTTAGTGTATAAGAAAGCAACTGATTTCTGTGCATTGATTTTGTATCCTGCCACATTACTGAATTGCTGTATGAGTTCTAGTAATTTGGGGATGGAGTCTTTTGGATTTTCTACATAAAGTATCATGTCATCTGTGAAGAGAGAGAGTTTGACTTCTTCTTTGCCAATTTGAATACCTTTTATTTCTTTTTGTTGTCTGATTGCTGTTGCTAGGATGTCTAGTACTATGTTGAACTATAGTGGTGAGAGTGGGCATCCTTGATGTGTTCCTGATCTTAAGGGAAAGGCTCTCAGCTTTTCCCCATTGAGGATGATGTTCACTGTGAGTTTTTCATAGATGGATTTTATGAACTTGAGGAATGTTCCCACTAGCCCTGTACTCAGAAGAGTTTTAATCAGGAAAGGATGCTGTATTTTGTCAAATGCTTTTTCTGCATCAATTGGGAGGACCATATGGTTCTTCTCTCTCCTCTTATTAATGTGTTCTATCACATTGATTGATTTGTGAATGTTGAACCACCCTTGCATCCTGGGGATAAATCCCACTTGGTCGTGGTGGATGATCCTTTTAATGTATTGTTGGATCCTATTAGCTAGGATTTTGTTGAGGATTTTGGAATCCATATTCATCAGGGATATCAGTCTGAAATTCTCCTTTTTGATGGGATCTTTGCCTGGTTTGGGGATTAAGGCACAGCAAAGGAAACAGTCAACAAAAGAAAGAGGCAACCCACAGAATGGGAGAAGATATTTGCAAATGACACTACAGATAAAGGGCTGGTATCCAAGATCTATAAAGAACTTCTCAAACTCAACACCCAAAAAACAAATAAGCAAGTCAAAAAATGGGCAGAAGACATGAACAGACACTTCTCCAAAGAGGACATACAAATGGTTAACAGACACATGAAAAAATGTTCATCATCATTAGCCATCAGGGAAATTCAAATCAAAACCACATTGAGATACCACCTTACACCAGTTAGAATGGCAAAAATGGACAGGGAAAGAAACAACAAATGTTGGAAAGGTTGTGGAGAAAGGGGAACCCTCTTACACTGTTAGTGGGAATGCAAGTTGGTACAGCCACTCTGGAAAACAGTGTGGAGGTTCCTCAAAAATTAAAAATAGAGCTACCCTATGACCCAGCAATTGCACTACTGGGTATTTACCCCAAAGACACAGATGTAGTGAAAAGAAGGGCCATATGCACCCCAATGTTCATAGCAGCAATGTCCATGAAAGAGCTGAGATGCCCTTCAACAGATGAATGGATAAAGAAGCATTGGTTCATACATACAATGGAATATTACTCAGCCATCAGAAAGGATGAATACCCAACTTTTACATCAACATGGATGGGACTGGAGGAGATTATGCTAAGTGAAATAAGTCAAGCAGAGAAAGTCAATTATCATATGGTTTCACTTATTTGTGGAACATAAGGAATAGCATGGAGGACATTAGGAGAAGGAAGGGAAAAATGAAGGGGGGGAATCAGAGGGAGAGATGAAGCATGAGAGACTATGGACTCTGAGAAACAAACTGAGGGTGTTAGAAGGGAGAGGGGTGGGGGGATGGGTTAGCCTGGTGATGGGTATTAAGGAGGGCATGTACTGCATGGAGCACTGGGTGTTATATGAAAACAATGAAGCTTGGATCACTACATCAAAAACTAATGATGTATTGTATGGTGACTAACATAACATAATAAAATAAAATTTTAAAAAAATAATAAAAAATAATAAAAAGACCAAGACCCAACAATATTGGTTCTATATTGTGATCCTATACACAATCTTGAGTTTTGTGCTATAATGCAGATAAGTTACCTGGACACTTTGGATATTTTGGGTTTGCTTTATGACATCTTGTGTGTCTGGGGCAAGGTTTAGTCTAGGGTTTATATTTCCTGCTACTGAGGTAAGACTTTCCTGAGTGCTCTATCCAGTTCCTCATGAATTATGAATTTTTTTAGTCTGAATGATAAAAACAGGAAATATTCCTGGTCTAGTTGTTGTACAGCAGAAGCCTAGAATTTCTTGGTCATTTTTCCCTGAAACTTTACAGCCAATGAACAGCAACTCCCCATTTCCCCTCCTCTCTATCCCTGGCAACCACCATTCTACTGTCTGTTTCTCTAAGTTTGACTACTTTAGATACATCAGATAAGTGGAACCATGCAGTGTTTATCTTTCTGTGACTAATTTCATGTAGTATAATCTCCTTCAGTTTAATCCATGTTATCACACGTGGCAAGATTTCTTTATATTTTAAGGCTGAATAATACTTCATCATTTGCATATATCATAATTTCTTTATCCATTGTTATGTCAATGAATATTTAGGTTGTTTCCATATCTTGCCTACTGTGAATAATGCTGCAATAAACATGGGAGCTAATATCTCTTTGAGATCTTGACTTCAATTCTTTTGGATATACACTCAGAAGTGGATTGCTGGATTATTAAAAAAATAATTTTTGAAATGCCTCCATAGGTTTTCCATAAAATTCCCACCAACAACATGAAAAAAAATCTCAATTTCTCCACATCCTTGAAAATCTTACCATTTGATTTTTTTATATAATAGCTGTCCTAACAGGTATGAGGTGATATCCATCGTGGTTTTAATTTGTATTTTCCTGGTGATTAATGATGCTGAGCATCTCTTCTTATACCTGTTGCCCATTTGTATGTCTTCTTTGGAGAAATGTCTATTCAGGTTTTTTGTTCATGTTTTTATTGGGTTATTTGTTTTCTTGTTATTCAGTTTCTTTTATATTTTAGATATTGACCTCTTATCAGATATGTGGCCTACAAATATTTTCTCTGATTCTGTAGGTTGTCTTTTATGCTGTTGATTGTTTCCTTTGCTGTGCAGAAACTTTTTCCTTTGATGAAATCCTGTGTCTATTTTTGCTTTTGTTGCTTGCACTGTAGGTGTTACATCCAAGAAATCATTTCCTAGACCCATGTCATGAAGTTTTTCCCCTATGGTTTCTTCCACGGGTTTTACAGATTCATGTGTTAAGTTTAAATCTTTAATCATTTTGAGTTGATCAAATCTCTCATTGAGATCACCCCCATCTTTATAGTCCTACATGAAATATTCCATGATGTATATGGTCGGAACTTCTCCCACTGTCCATGGTATTTTGCTTGGACATACTTCCTTCCTTTTTGTTCTTTATCTTTTCTCTCTGCACCAAAAATACATTGACAGAAAAATTAGTGAAATATTGTCTCTGTCTCTTAAAGCAAGACATAACAAACTTGTTTTAAATTAGAAGCCAGATCTTAAATAATTTAGGCTTTGTGAACCATACATGGTCTCTGTCACATATTCTTCCTATATTCTTCCTTATTTTGTGCACCACTGTAAAAAACTAAAAATCATAGAGTGTGAGAGACAAGGCCATGGGCTGAAGTGAAACATTAATGAGAAATCAAAACACAGGGGACAAACAGCATACATACAACATTTTGGTGGTACAAAGTGGAAATAATGAGCACTTATACTGAACCTATTAAGTATCAGTCCCTGTACTAAGCACCTTACACATATTAATTTATTTGAACTTTACAGCAAAGTTATGAAGCAGATATTATTAACTCCATTTTATAGATGAAGAAACTAAAGCATTGGCAGACTATATAACTTGTCAAAGGTCATGTAGCTAGTAGAAGGAAAATCTTGGATTTGAACACAGGGAATTTGTATTTAATTCCTTTTAGGCTGTAATCTAGTTTCTTTATCTCTTTGTCGCAAAAGTATTAATTGCAATACTAGTGTGACTGATCCTTGTGAAGTATTCCTTTCATTTATCTTTTATCAACCAAGGGATTGTCTAGAGAGTTACTTTCTGAGAGTCTTGAATTAGAGGATCTTCGTTTTGTCAGCAACATGTCTTTGAATGTATGTGCTCTCAAAGAGAAGAAAAGAAGGAATTGGAAGCTATAATACCCAAGAGTATGAGAATTCTAAAAATCTTAAGAAATAAAAACCAGCTTCTCCATATATCTCATATTATGCAAAAGAATCCTAGATTCTCATTGATTGCCAAATTTGCTGAGGGTGGGGAAATATGCAGCAACCATCTAATTTCCTATGTCTATAAACATGTCTTTATTTTGACATCTGGGTGATTCTTCTGGCAAAAGTAGTATGGGGATTGGGAATTTTCAATCAAAGAACTAAAAAAAGTCAAATTATCTATCCAGTTTCCATCCTCCCCATTTCATCCCATATTCTCTCTTTCTCTATTGCATTTTTGTGTTTACACAAAACATGAACTAAAATAGAGATGCTTGCCATTATAACAACAAACCCAAGCCTTTAGAATTTACAGAGAACTTAAATACATGTTCTTGTTTTATATTCACTTTTTGTGTAGGGATAACCTCAGAGATTACAGAAGTTGAATAAATTGTGTAAGATCACACAGTTGATAACTGTCAGAGCCACAAATGAAATCCCAGTTCTGGACAGTAAGCCCACTGAATTCTCTACATTTAACATTAACATGTATATGGTGCTGTGGAGTAAGCATTGCTCTCTCATTGTTTGAATGTCAGGTGGACTTGGCAGCAAGTCCACTGTCACCAAAAAGCAAATAACATAATTTTAGTCTAATTATCTAATAAATAAATAAATTATCTAATAAATAAATAAATTTGTCTCCCTAAAACTAAGTTCTCTCATCTAAAATGGAAGGGTTATTATAAAGATATTATCCTATTACATAATGCATACACATGGAATTCAATTAAGAGAAAGTTTACCTTCTTTCCTTCTTTTAAGAAATGTGATTAATCACATTTTACACAAGGAGAAAAAATGAGTTAGTGAGTGTAATCTTCCTATTCTAAATATTCTTGCTCAGTCCACTAGATGGTGGTGCCTCTATAATCCGCTGAAAACCTAAAACAAAGGACTGGTACTGTTAATGGACCCAGGTGCCTGGAGCTTATTTCCTGTAGGACATTATTATGTTATTTGGGGACTTATTACATGACCTTGGGACACATGTTCCTTGATCTTTCTCCTGTCTTCATAGCATCTTTAGGTGAATGATGAAACATTTGAAGAATGGAGAAAAATCACTTTGTAAATTTATCAAGATTTTTCTGTGCATTCCTGGCACATTTTGGAATGGTCATGAATCAGCCAACATTGCAAATGTCCTTTTAAATTTGATATTACACCTGACTCTCAAATCTAGTGTGTTATTTCCTATTGTAGAATGCTTGGGAGGCAGTTGGTGGGTTTTGCAACCAGCAATGACATTTTCTCTGATACTAAGAGGGGCCAGGTCTTCTCTTTAACACATCCCCACCTGTCATCATTGCTTGTTACTATAATGAATCCTAAATACTCTTTTCTGAAAGGCCCAGGATTTCTCCAAAATGCCTGCAGTCAATCATGTTGACCAAAAAAGCAGTCCACTCAAGCTCAATACCTGCTATCTCTATTGTTCCAATGCTACATATTTCCACATTTATTTTTAATTTAAATCTAATGCCAGTCCTTTGATAAAATAAAAATCAGAGATGAGTGACTTGTTCATCGTCATGAAGTCAGTAAGAATAGCTGGGATTTGCCCCACTCCATAAAGCAAATTTCAGCAACGTGCATTCTATATAACACAAATAGATACATTAAGTATGTGATTTGGGTAAATCCCCAAAACAAATTTGGGCAAAATTCTCAGATGAGTAATACACTATTTGTGAAAAGAACAAATCTTTTTTTTTTTTTTTAAAGATTTTATTTATTTATTTGAGAGAGAGAGAGCATGAGAGGGGGGAGGGTCAGAGGGAGAAGCAGACTCCCTGCCGAGCAGGGAGCCCGATGTGGGACTCGATCCTGGGACTCCAGGATCATGACCTGAGCTGAAGGCAGTCGCTTAACCAACTGAGCCACCCAGGTGCCCCAAGAACAAATCTTTTGACTGGATTTTTCACACAACCAACAAGTATGCCTTGGTGTTTATATGTCAATCACAGTGCTAGACGCTGATGGTATAAAGGTGAATCAGATTTGGTCATGAGCCTCCAATCAGAAGGCTGGAATATGAGTGCCACTGACACCTCCACCCACCACCTCCCACCCAGAGGATGGGGCTATTCTTATTTATAAATGTTTGGGGACAAAATAAACTACACACAGGTTGAAGGACTAAAATATCAATGACTAGACTGTATCCTTGTGGATAACAGATGTTTCTTTCGACATGATTATTATGGATTATTACAAAGGTGCTTCCATTACTGGAAACCATTATCTGGAATTGACTTCAGATTCATTTTAATTTTTAGTCTAATTATCTAATAAATATGTGATCAATTTTTGAAACTTGGAAAATAGGTAAATTTATTAAAATTTATTTTAAAAAACTTCCCCAATTATATCAAGATAATCATTGTTTCTATGTTGTGCTTTTGCCCAATTTTACATACAAAATCAAAACTTTAAAATGGTCACACTGTAGTTCATTGTATAGATATATCACAATTTATTTTGCTATTCCTTTAAACAGAAAAAAGTCATTTTTAGTTTTCCCTATTATAGATAATATTGCTGTTATCATCTTTGTCTGCATTTTAGCTTTTTCAATTCACAGCTTGATTCTCTAGAAATGCTTATTAAACAGTTAAGGCAAATGTTAATTTTTGGAGAGTGATCAAAAGACTTTTTCCTTTAAAATAAAAAAATGGACCAACTGCTTTGGGACCAAATTCCGATGTGAAAATTTAAAAGGCAAAGATGGATGACAGGGGCTTTATTCCAAAATCCAGAAAAGAGATTTTGCTGTGATTTTTCAGAGAAGAGACATTTTATCTTGTGAAAAGCAAATAAACAATACCCACTGCCTTCTGAATCTACCCCACCCCTTAATCTATCAAGGGAGCCCTGCCTATATTCCATAATAAGCTGAGACCAAATCATATCTATAGCCAATTCTCCTATCACTTTCTAACTACTGTCTTATCTTTCTCTCCAACCTGCCATTTTCCCACCCACATCGTGCCCACCAGTCTCTCCAGCTTGTACTTACCTCATAATCCTCCTTTCCTGCTCACTCTCAAATCAGAAACTCCCTTTAATTCTCTGCAAGTTTCAGTTAAATTTACTTTGACACAACTGATCATTTTAGATAAAATTGACCACTCTTATGATACAGAAACAGAAAACATTTAAAACATTTCTGCAGAAAACAATTTAAACCCTCCTTATAATTCAATTTCCTGCTTACCTGTATTTTAAGTTTGTGCACATTTATCTTATCTTCCCTGACAGAGTTCTCTCTGAAGTTGTGACTTATGCCTGCATAGTTAGCCTTAATAGAAAACAACAGAATCCCACACAAGTGAGATGTGGCCATAAATGTGGCCAAAAAGACACTTTTGAAAGCTCTTCCTCCATAGGTTTTGTAATCAATTCTCTCTCCCTCTTCCCTGCTGCCATTGGCACCTCTGCCCCCATTAATCTGGCCCATGACTACTACTTTTCAAGTCCTAGAATAGTCACCTCCTGACTTGTCCTATAACCACCTATAAGCCTGGTCTGACCACTGCACTGAGAATCTTGGAAGGGGAAATAGTGCAAATTAACTAGGTCATAATGAAACTGGCATTTTCTACCTCAGAACACATTTGTACTAAGATCAGAGAGCACAGCCTATGTGAAAGTGTGATGACATACATCTGTCAAAGGCATCGCTCTTCATGAATTGCTATAAACGGAATGTTTGTGTCCACCATATGTTGAAACCCTAATTCCCACTGTGATATTTGGAGATGGGGCTATTGGGAAGTAATTAGGACATGAGGGTAGAGCCCTCATAATGGAATTAATGCCCTTATAAGAAAAGCTAGGGGAGAATTTGCTTTTTCTTTCTCTAGGCCATGTTGAGGATACAATAGAATATGGCCATCTGCAAACCAGGAAGAGATTCCCTCACTGGACACCAGATCTGCCAGCACCTTAACCTTGGACTTCCCAGCCTCCATAACTATGAGAAAAAACAAAAAAAAGTCTGTTTAAGACACCCAGTCTGTGGTATTTTTGTTACAGCAGCCAGAAGTGACTAAGACATGGATGAATTCACATCTCAACATCATTTAAAAGGGAAATTTGTAACTTACACAAAACTACTTAAAATTTTCTGAACTTGAACAAAACACACTCCTCTAACTACACTTGCATCAAATTCTATCAAACTAGCTAAGACAGTGCTACAAAATGCCTGAAGTGAAATGTCCATTCTTCAGGCAAAATTTAACATCATAGGGGTGGGCAAAATATTATCAGTCTATAGCAACAGCTACATGGAATCAACTTGTGCAAATGTTTGGGGAGAGACGAACATTAATATATGCAGTTAGAACTCCTGGAAGAAGATATGGCATAGAGTGGAAGAGGCACTGGGCTGGTTATTAGAGCTTTGAAATGTCACAGACCTAGCTTTAAATCTTAATTCTGTCACTTATCAGCAATATGACCTTGTAAGGGATACTCAGCATCTTTATCCTCATTCAAAAATTTGAACAATTATGCAAAATTTACAATTATAGAAAAGAATCCATATAAATACCTCTTATGGGCTGAATTATGTTCCCTCAAAATTCGTATGTTGAATTCCTAATCCCCAGACCTCATTTGTAGGGTCTTTATAGAAGTAAAGAAGTAAAAATAGGGTTATTAGAGTGGGCCTTAATCCAATCTTTGTGAAGGCCACTGATCAGTGATCTTATAAGAAGAGGCGATTAACACACAGACACACTCAGAAGGAAGACCATGGGAAGACGCAGGAAGAAGCTGGCCATCAACAAGCCAAGGACAGAAGCCTCAGAAGAAACCAACCCTGCCAACAGCTCGATCTTGGACTTCTAGTATCCAGAACCAGGAGAAAATACATTTCTATTGTTTAAGGCCCCTCTGCCCCCCAACTTTGATACTTTGTTATGATAGCCCTGGGAAACTAATGCAAATCATAAGCCCAGTATCTAGCACATAGTATGTTTCTAATACATGTCAGTTGTTTTCACTTATATATTAATAATATAGCATGAATAAAAGATACATTTTAAAATATTATTTATATGATAAATAGCTAGATATGTCTTCTTGCTTAAAATGCTCTAGAGGAAATTCTTCTCAAATTAACCACTTAAAGAAGCAACACATAAATTTGCATTGAATATCTGGTTCAAAATATTGCCAAGCTAATGGAACATATTTTACTGAACCCTCATCTTTCAAAAAAGAAAAAAGAAAACTTGGAAAGGTCTCCAAAGCCAGGAGCTCCAGCCAGGTATGAAGATGAAAGCAGTGCCAAGCTCTTCCTGTCAGAAGAACCTGGTGTTGCTCTGTCAACAGAAGTGATGGATAGAGTGACCAGGTCAGTGCATGGAGTGAAGAAGCTATGATGGGTAGGTCCAAAGACTTGTCAAAAGAAAAATACTGCCTCAGAAAAAAAACAATTCAGAAGAAACAGTCTTTGCTAGGACACAGCTCTTACCACACCCTTGGCTAACTCCACGTTCTTCACGCCTAGCTCCCCATCTGATCTCAGCATTCGGTCAACACCACACCTCCATTGCTCATCATGCTGGCCCGCAGCCAGTTCGAGCCAGACCAGGGTGGCTGTCATATAGTCTGAAGCATGTACATTGAAAGGCACCCCCAGTGTGCTGGGAACAATGCACCCCTGAACCTCAGAGAGAAATAGCCAAATTAAATGACATAGTAGGAGGCAGAACTGAGATTCACATCTTTTAATTCAAGTCTGCTCCCTTTTGAGGAGGGCCACGGCAGTAGGGTCTGGATGATGAGACATCAAATGTGCATCTGGAAGGTACAAGCTTGAAGTGTTAAAAATGAATCTAGTATGAAGGTATCCTTAGAGACATAACAGAGAACAGTGAAAGTCTTTTATTTCTTCCCTTTTCTTTCAGTTAGGGGAATATAATAAATACCCTTCCCATTCCCACAAGATTGTTATCAGGTTTAAATGAGAAGATGCATACAAAAGTGCACCACTTTATTTTAGGAAGTATTGGAATTAAATGGATAATTATTGGACTCTAGAGTCCTGTGTTCCTGCCTAGGCATCTGAGCCCTGTAACCTTCTGAATCTGTCATTATGGTCTAGTTTCTTAGGGTCTCTAAGCTTTAGTTTCCTCGTCTGTAAAATGAGAGGCATAACACCTTTTTTTGCAAGGTTTTGTGAGTATTAAATGAAAGAATTGATGTCATGTCCGGTATATAGATACTGCTCGGTTGTTCTAATGTCCTCTTTCCTCTGCATGCCTGTTTATGACCACATTTCTAGACTCCCATCTTTCTTCAGAGAAATATGTCTCCACAATCCACTTTTTCACTCTTGTCCTCCTCTGTCTACTCCAGAGGGGACTCAGAAGTACCACAGTGATCACTAATGTTCTTTGGAGTGAATATTGGAAAATATTAACAGCCACTTTATGGATTCAAAATTGACCCTTAGAGGTGTTCCAGTATTTTGTTGTGTTATTTGGCTTCATATTTTCCCCCACTGCATTTTACTGCCTACCGTGTTGGCAAGTGATATGGAATAAGGAAAAAATAAATCCGGGGCCAAAGCATATACTGGAATCCGTCA
The DNA here is from genome assembly GCF_964656455.1 of Halichoerus grypus. Taxonomy (NCBI): domain Eukaryota; kingdom Metazoa; phylum Chordata; class Mammalia; order Carnivora; family Phocidae; genus Halichoerus; species Halichoerus grypus. The sequence continues at coordinate 9,016,794 of NC_135714.1, forward strand.
CTCATTTTAGGTAGCCTGAGGCTGCGTCTATAATGTGCCAAAAAACCCAATCTATTCAGAAAGAAAATCTCTCAAGCTGCTCATTTGCCATCAGGTGCCTAACAATTAACCTGATTCAATGAAGGCAGGTCAGAAAAGAAATTCATTTCTTTGTCATCCTCCCTTTATTTGTTCCTGGATTTTGTGTGGCAATGACAAGCTCGGTTGAGTCAGAAAAAGGGGAAATTTAACTGGAAATTTGATTTCCATTATCTATGTTTTTAACTGGGTGGCTTAGAAGAACCAATAATTTCACTCGTGTGTGTATATTAAGGATTTAATATGGAACCACAGTCTAATTATTTCCAACATGAATTTAGCTGTGTTATAGTAAATCAGGGAAATGAAGCATGCTTCATAAATTTCATCACTATTAAAATAAAGGTCACGTTCAAAGGAGGGGGGTATGAGTTGGAAATTAATGCCTGATTTTAAATGTTTAGGGATTAAAAATTTAAATTGCACAGCTCAATTCTGTTAATATTGAAATGCATAATTTGAAACACTAGCAGATTCAATAAAGAGGATTCAAATGAAGGAGTAAAAGTTTTAAAATTTCCTTCGACTGATTGTGAATGTAAATCACTTGGAAAGCTCTTTAATAATGCACATTCCCGGTTCCCATCCTGAGATTCTGATTCAGTAATCTGGGGTGGGGCATTGATAAAAGCTCCCAAGGGTTTCTGAGGACTACAGTTGTCAATTAAATTGCTAGTGCTCATCTGACTTGCTCCCTGCCCTCCCTTTTGGCTATCACCAACATCTGTGGCCTTTATATGCTCAGTCTCTAAATCTTGCAATGAACCCTACCCTTAGTTATAGGGATTAAAAAGAGTCTCACCTCCATAGCACCTATTACTGGATATGAAATTGCCTATGTGTTTGGTGTCAAACTGATCCAGACCTGTAAGGAGGGAGTCTATTCAAAAATATTATTGCAACAGGGCAGGAAAGGAACACCAAGAATGGAAGGATTTCTTTAACGATTACTATTTTCTAGGATTATAGGGCTTGAGTAAATTTCAACATTTTTATTAGCCAATCTTGACCTTGTAACCCACTCAACAATTACTGAGCACCTACCATGTTCTTTAAACTGCCTTTGATTCTGGAAATGCAACTTTCTCTGCTGTCAAGAATACTGTAGCCTAGTAGGAGAGACAGGAAGGTAAACAAAGTTGCAAAAAATGCAATTAACTTTATAATTCAAGAAACTTCCTCTTCCTTCCTTTCCCTTCTCTGGTGAAATAAAGAGAAAAGATCTATTTGCTAAGACTTCCAGTATCTCTGGGTCATAGGGTATCCTACAACCCAGCAATTGCACTACTAGGTATTTATCCAAAGGATACAAACATAGTGATTCAAAGGGGCACCTGCACCCCAGTGTCTATAGTAGCAATGTCCACAATAGCCAAACTATGGAAAGAGCCCAGATGTCCATCAACAGATGAATGGATAAAGAAGATGTGGTGTATATATGTATACATATATATATATATATATATAATGGAATATTACTCAGCCATCAGAAAAAAAATGAAATACATATACATATATATACACATATATACATATAGAATATATAATATGGACTATTTATGTGTATATACATATATATATATACATATATATGTATATATATAATGGAATATTACTCAGCCATCAGAAAAAAAATGAAATCTTACCATTTTTAATGACATGGTTGGAACTAGATGGTATTATGTTAAGCAAAATAAGTCAATCAGAGAAAGACAAATATATGATTTCACTCATATGTGGAATTTAAGAAACAAAACAGAGGATCATAGGGGAAGGGAGGGAAAAATAAAAAAAATAAAATAAAATATAAAAAAAAATAAAATAAGATGAAATCAAAGATGGAGACAAACCATAAGAGACTCTTAACTCTAGGCAAAAACAGGGTTGCTGGAGGGGAAGTGGGTGGGGGCATGGGGTAACTGCGTGATGGACATTAAGGAGGGCATGTGATGTGATGAGCACTGAGTGTTATATGCAACTGATGAATCACTGAACTCTACCTCTGAAGCAAGTAATACACTATATGTTAATTGAATTTAAATAAATTTTTAAAAATAAATAAAAACAAAAACACTTGGAAAAATCTTTAAAAAGGAATTCATGTTTTGAACCAACATTGTACCACCTTTGATTCATTTTCCAAGTTAAAAAAAAATTTTCTTCCAGGGCGCCTGGGTGGTTCAGTTGGTTAAATGTCTGCCTTCAGCTCAGGTCATGAGCACAGGGTCCTGACATCAAGGCCCACATTGGGGGTCCCTGCTCAGCAGGGATCCTGCTTCTCCCTTTCCCTCTGCCTGCTGCTCCCCCGTTTGTGTTCATTTTCTCTCTCTGTCAAATAAATAAATAATGTCTTAATTTTTTTTTCTTCCTAGGAAGTATTTCACTTAATGCTATGGAAAAAGGTGCACTATACTTCATCACTTCCCCTAGAGAACTCATTGTAAACCTCTTGGTATTTCTTATATTTGCTTATGTTGCTCTTTTACAGAACAAACCTCGTACCTAATGAACACCGAAAGCGTAACATATTTTTAATTCATTTGAAAAATATAAATCCCCCAAACATTAAAAAAAAATTCTTCAGCTATATACAATTACAACTTGGAGAAATATATATACGTATATACATATACGTATATATATTCGGATTTCAAAGGAATGCTCTGCTAATAACTAAATGCTTGCATTCTGCCAAAATTCATATGTTAAAATCCTAAACCCCAAGGTGATAGTACTCAAGAGGTGAGTCCTTTGACAGGTGATTAAGTCATGAGGGGGAGCGCTCATGAGTGGTATTAGTGCTTTCAAAAAACAAGCACCAGAGAGCTTCCTCCCTCCTTCTGCTATGTGAAGACACAAAGACAGCATATATAAACTAGGAAAGAAGTCCTCACCAGACACTGAATCTGTCTGCACCTTGATCTTGACTTTCCAGCCTCCAGAACTATGAAAAGTAAATTTCTGTTTATAAACCACCCAGTCTATGGTTATTTTGTTATAGCAGCCTGAATGTACTAAAACAAACATTTAGAATCTCCTCTCTACGATCTTAGTTTCAACTTCAGACAAAATTGGGATGGCCATTCTTGACTGCACAACTCAATCACCAGGGAGGCAAGATTTACCATTGATAAAAACCCAAAGTAAGCAATAGTTACATAAGCTCTGACTGAGGTTCTCAAGAAGCAGTTAGAAGGTTTTTCTAAAGAAGGTCATAGTGCTGTCTCTTCATTCTGTGGTGGAGAGCTGCTGCAAATTCAGATAAGCCTATAGGAGCAAAAGGCAGTCTTGCTTCTTTGATAATGTAATCAGTAAAAATAAGGAGAAAGGACATGCACTTTCTGGGGTGATCTGTGGGGCACACTGAACTGTGCCATAAGAAAAGTTGGCCTACACTGAGAGATGAACTCAATGACTTTGGGGGAAGAGACCAGATGGCAGAGGGTGTCTCTGCATTTGGCATATTATACAAAGGTTCCTCACAGTAGTATGGGTAGCCTACTCTGGAGGTAGCAGGAGAGACACCAAAGAGAGCATCCTGAACTGGCTAGAAAGAACTTGATGGGGAAGGGGGGGTCAGGAGTTCTTCAATCTTTTAGGATAAAAGTAAGTGTCAAAAACATGTCTTTGGAGAAACCTTTCTTCTCCTTTCCTTGTATCTTTACATCATAAAATAGAGGAAGGAACTTCTGGAGCCATTGTTTCTCTCTGTTCTCCAAGGCAGGAGGAGAAAATAATCTGGCCTGCACTGGGATACATATAAAGAGAGAATAGAGATAGTGTAGCAAGGCCATGCTCCTGGTCTCCTGACCTCTTGTGTTAGCCTGAACTCACACTCACTGGACATCTACACTCTCTTGCCCTCCCCCTTGACCTTATTTATGATTTTCTTTCTCTGTATGTTACACGGATCAGGCCTCTGTCAGCACATCCAGATTCTCTGCAGCTTTGCAATATTTTACTGGCAGACAAGTTATATAAGACCTCCATAATTCACCTAGGGGCTTCTGAGCTGGGAGTGAAAATGCCTTTTCATTTTCATGTTGAAATCTTGTCCTCTGATAAAGTTTATCAGGAACTATGTATTTAGGAGTGATTAGATTCCTGTTCAATCATTAAGAAATCTGAGTCTTTGAGCTGTACTTGATAGTGATTCCTATTTCTTCATATTGGTTGGAGTTTCAGTGGGGAACAGGGGTAAGCTTAGCATGTTTCCACCCCAAATTTCCAACACTGTTTTAAGATAGAGTATTGATATCCTCTTGTTAATAGAGAAAAGTGCTAATATTTAATCAACTTACTTATTATAAATCTACTGACATTAGAACATGGATCATTAATTAGGGTCTTCATTTAATAAGAACATGAAGTTCTCAAAACATTGCATATATTACATCATCTATTCCTGAGCATCAAGAATATATTCCAGATGTGGTGAACACTTACTGATTTGCCTTTTGCATCTACTTCTCCAGTGAATTGTTTCCTTAAAACATATTTCAAAAAATATCTGCCCTATCTCACCTCTCTGTCCAGCATGACTGCATCTTACTCAAAATGAGTCAAAGAGAAATCTTCCCTAGAATTTTTCATACTGCAGGTGCAAGAGAGGAGACGTTCCCATTGCTGTGATGACATGATGCTGCTGTGAGCCTGGAAGCTGCTTGTGGCCATACCTGCCTTGCTACATGGAAAAGCCAACTTGTTGTAGGAGATGTGGAGTCAACATAGTCCAAAAGTCAGTATGGAAACAGTGAAAGAGGAGGCCCTGATTGTTTCCAGTCCTGTGGTCTCCAGCTTGCTCTGACTCCTGCTTCTTGGAAATTTGGTGGAAGTTTGAATGCCAGCTCATCCTAAAGATTACTCATGTATCCTTCTAACAAATTCCCTTTTGTGTAAGCTTGTTTGACCTGTGTTTCTGTCAATTTCAACCAAAAGTCCCAATTAATACACCAGATACTTAAATTACTTTCTGCTGTATTTGTGACATCCCTAGAAGGCAGATATCAATTCCATCTATAGATGAGGAAAGTTGGGTTAAATAACTTGTCTCATTCCAAAGTCCATGCCGTTTTTACTCCATCTTCAATGATTTTTAAAAATACTTTGATAATAATGCAACTAGTTAATCATAGGCTAAAATGGTTGATTGTCCTGAAGCTCTATTGTAGATGAGATGGAGAAGTTTATCTGTGGAGGAGACTTGTGAATTCCGAAGCCTACCTCATTGTGCCAGATGCTCTTCTCTCCTTAATCAAGGGGCTAAATGGCTTGCATTCTTGCACAAGACTTTAGAGAAAACAAGACAGCTGCAATGAATCTTGGGTCTTCAGACCCCCCAGGTTGTTCCTCTTCTCACTGCCACTTTTGCTCTCTGGTGTTTCCTGTTGGCACAAAAATTTGGAAAACTATGATATTCACCCAATAATCAGTGAGATGAAGATATTTGCAAACAACATATCTGATAAAGGGTTAGTATCCAGAATATATAGAGAGCTGATACAACTCAATACTCAAAAACCAAATAATCCAATTAAAAAATGGGCAGAAGACATGAACAGACATTTCTCCAAAGAAAGCATCTGGATAGCCAACAGAAACATGAGAAAATGTTTAACATCACCCATCATCTGGGAACTGCAAATCAAAACTACAATGAGATATCACCTCACACCTGTCAGAATGGCTAAAATAAAAAACACAAGAAACAACAGGTGTTGGTGAGGATGTGGAGAAAGGGGAACACTTCTGCACTGTTGGTGGGAATACAAACTGGTGCAGCCACTCTGGAAAACAGTATGGAGTTTCCTCAAAACACTAAAAATAGAACTATCCTATGATCCAGTAATTGTGCCACTGGGTATTTACCCAAAAAAATACAAAAACACTAATTCAAAACGGTACATGCAATCATATGTTTATAGCAGCATTATCTACAATTGCCAAACTATGGAAGTAAGCCAAGTGTCCATTGACTGATGAATGAATAAAAAAGATGTGGCATGCATACATATATATATATGAATATTATTCAGCCATAAAAAAACAAATGACATCTTGCCATTTGCAACAACATGGATGGTGCTAGAGTGTATTATGCTGAGTGAAATAAGTCATTCAGAGAAAGGCAAATACCATATGATCTCACTTACATGTAGAATTAAGAAACAAAACAAATGAGCAAATGAAAAAAAAGAGAGAGAGACAAACCAAGAAACAGACTCTTAACTATAGAGAACAAGTAGAAGGCTACCAGAGAGAAGGTGGGTGGGAGGATGGGTAAAATAGAGAATGGAGATTAAAGAGTACACTTACCATGATGAAAAAAAAATTAAATTAAAAAGCATGAGAAAAATTGCATTTCATGAGTTAAGAAAATGTGAACTAAGATCACAATGAAATACCACTGTACACCTATGAAAGTGGCTAAAAGTAAAAGACTAAGCACACTAAATGTTGATAAAAATGTGGAGAAGCCAGAATCACATGCATTACAAATTAAATGACATAGTATCTTGGAGCTTTCTTTCTTTGGCAGTTTCATAGTGAGTTAAATATACACCTCCTTTTGACCCAACAGTTCCATTTTTAGTTATCTATCCAAGAAAAATAAAAACATGCACACACACACACACACATACACACCACAAAAGAAAACACTGAGATGGATAGAGGAGTGCAGTCACATAACCAGAAGATAGTATTGAGGGACTGATGTGATGGGAAGCAAAGAAGAGTGTTTGTTTGGGTATAAGGGTGCTGAGGTAGGCAAGTAGAGTCAATGAAAGTAATTAACTGGTGGAGCTCAAGGTAGACAGATGAATAGTGCCAGGGAAACTGGATGGAATTGTTGGGGAGTCAAGCTGGGCTTTGAGTGAAGGAGAACTCCATCCACAGGGAAAAGTTGGCCAAAGCAATGTAGGGTCTCCAACTGGGAGAGAAGGGGAAATAGTTATGAAGGCACAGACTAGGTAGGACATGGGAAAACAAGGCAGAGATAAAGTTATTAGGGCTAAGATACAAGCAGGGTTTCATTGCCAATAATTAAGACCCTCATTTATTTTAAATGGTTGCGTTCCCAAGAGTTAAATTCCTAGTCCTTTTCTCTATTGCTGTCCTCAAGAGATCTAATCCAGTGCTACCCAACTTTCTGTGGCAATGGACATATCCTATTTTGTTCAATAGGGTAGACACTGGTCATGTGTGATAAATTAAATTTAAGTTAATTAAAACTAAATAAAATGTAAAATTCTGTTCTGTAGTTTGCTAGCTATATTCATCTGCTCTGAGGCCACATGTTGCTAATGACTACCATACTGGGAGACACAGAATTCCATGCCTACATCCTCTACCAATACTGGTAATCTTAAATTTTACTTTTGAAGAACCTCTCCATATTTTCATACCTCCATATCAAATTGTGTACCAGACATTTTGCCTGTTGTTTCTGTAGGACTTTCATTCCTACATTTCAAAATCTAACTAATTCCACTAACCCAAGTTTATCCCTTGTCTTGTAAAAGTTGCCATTAACTGGCCAATTGTCTAAAGCCAGGTATTAAATTTAGGTGCTTGTTCCTCTAATTTCCTAAAACCAATAATTTATCAAAACCCATATATTCTATCTGCTGACTCCTTCCTTAAGTCCTGGCTCTGCTATGCATTCTTACGGCCACTGCCCTGATTTAGTTTCTCAAAATAATTTGCCCATAAATTCTTGCAAAAATCTCCTAACCTGAGCCCTCCCTCACAGTTTTCCTCCTATTCAGGCATTCTTCTATCACGGCCAATGACACCATCATGGCACGTATTCTGAAATGCAAATCTGGTTAGATCCCTCTCCTATGTTGAGAACATCCAGTGTCTCCCCAGCAGTTGCAAGATGAAACCTAAATTGTAGCATGTGTAACCAGATGTCTGTTGGGTTCCTTCATTACTTCAGATTGAGATAAGAGCACCTGCATTTTATGATCCACATAAATACAAATGCCTTGACATTTTCAGTGAATTTTCAAGGTGAGGGAAGCTATTGTTTTCTCCCATAGACTCTCTCTTAATTGCAGACTCTGGAACTCACAGTGTCAACTCAGCCTCTACATTCATTTCCACAGAAACAATCAAACAAATAAATATATCAACTATCATAAATAATTGAGGAAGACAGGGCGCCTGGGTGGCTCAGTTGGTTAAGCGACTGCCTTTGGCTCAGGTCATGATCCTGGTCCCAGGATCGAGTCCTGCATCAGGCTCCCAGCTCAGCAGGGACTCTGCTTCTCCCTCTGACCCTTCCCCCTTTCATGTGCTCTCTCGCTCTCTCTCTCGCTCTCTCATTCTCTCTCTCTTAAATAAATAAATAAAATCTTAAAAAAAAAGAATTAAGGAAGATAGTGGTTTATATTGAAGAACTGGGGTTCACACACACACACACCCACATTGAGCAGTATAAAATCTGTAATAGACATGTCAGTTCCTGAATGTCATTTTCAAGAGACAGGACAGCAGAGTGATGAAGTGTGTGCTCTGGCTGGTTTTGAATCCAGGCTTCTGCACAAAGAGTTGGATAACCTTGAGGAAGTTCTTTAACCTATCAGCATGTTCCTCAGTTGGGAAACTGACATAAGTAGAAATACCTGTCTCTTAGGATAACTGTGAGGTGTGAAAGCATTAAGGAACATAAAGTGTTGGTAATGGTGTCTGGTCCATGGTAAGTTTTTAAGAGATGTTTGCTAGTAATAGAATCATAGTCATCAGTGTGCTATGAGCTCCACCATTAGAGGGTTTCTCTGTTCCTTCCGGCCATTTCACTCCTGGGTTCCTTCCTTGCCTTTTCCTCATCAATATCCCACCCCTCAGTTTTCCCCTGACCTTCTCATCCCCCCCACCTCCAACAGTGCCGCACACAGAGTTCACTTTCCTGAGACAGAGGGGGTCAATGCTGCTTTGTTCTCTAATACCTTCACATCAGCACATCGTAGTCTCAGGATGTTTGCCAGGTTGTTTTTTTTCCTTACAAAGAGAGATTCCATTCTATAAATAACTCTAGTATTAAACAGTAACAAAATTAATTAGCAACATTAATAAAAGGAAAATGTTTTCTTGTTTCACATGGTGTGCAAACCTTTCATAAGCAAAATGGAAATTAACTTAATGATTGACTCTCTTACTATTGCCAGATATGCATGCTGAATTCTAGGCTCACTGAATTGCCTCCTCTGAGTCATTTATGCCAGTGTGTCTTTGCTCTCCCTCTGGTATCCCAAGCAGTCTCCTACATCATTCAAGGTCCACATCAAATGTGATGCTCTTTCTGACCTTTAGAACTTAGTCTTACATACCTATTGGGAGTTTAGAACACCTAAAAAATATCATCCCCCCTAGATTTGAAGTATAAATTCTAGAATCTCCCCTCTAGAATTCAAAATCTTAGACAATGATGTATTGGAGCTGGCTCCTATTGGGTAGCCAGAGCTGATTGTGTACATCTCACCCCAATGCTCATAGTCAGTGACTTTTTTTTTTTTTTTGGTAGCTTGAAATCAACCATGGTAGAAGTATTTTCACCAAATAAATCCTCAAACACTATAAATCAGCTTGTTTTTCTGCCAGGGAGCAACTGTTAAACTTTTTACTGGCACACCAGTGATAAGATGGAAACTGTGATAAGATGGAAAAGACATCAGCTATTTTACTGATGGAACTGACAGAGAACATTCTATGACTGGTCTGGTCTCCTAATGCCATTGCCAGGCTTAGGCAGACTCGTCCACCCATTTGTGGGTAGGGCTGGGGAACCATAGACTTCCTTGAAAGGGCCCAGGCCTTACCAAGAGGATTATCATATGGTCACAAGAAGAACAGAGAACATGGTCTCTAAGTGATGAAAATACCCCGTGTCCCTTCACAAGCTCTGCAACCAGTCACAACTCTTGGAAAGGAGTAAGGACTCGGATGAGATACTGGAAGTCTTTTTTTTTTAATTTACTTTATTTAAATTCAATTAATTAACATATATTTCCTAAGAGTAGATCTTAATAATTCTCATAGCAAGAAAAACAATATAGCTATGTGTCATGATAGATGTTAACTAGACTTATTGTGGTAACCATTTTGCAATATATACAAATATCAAATCATTATGTTGTACATCTGAAACTAATATATTGTTATACATAAATTCTATCTCAATATAGGAGATTATCTTCAGTAGGAAAGATAGAGGCTAACCAGGGCCTTGGAGGGACAACTGACTCCACAAGTCATGAACAACTAGCTGCCTTGTCAGAGGGGACTGAATGACCTGCAGGGCCACTCCTGCCCTTCCCTTAGTTAAGTGGAATTCACGGTTGGAAGATGTTCCAGTTGATGGTTTGATTTAACTCATGGATGATCCATGAAAATTAGAGCTGATGGAGTACACTGGACTGCTGTAGCCATCTGCCCCAAAGATAGTCACATTTGACCAAAACTGGATAAGGATGCTCTCCCCAGTGGACTGAACTCTGGTTCTGACAGTCTCTCCTATAACAGCTCCTGCTACATGTTTACAGCCTCGTGGGCTATTGAAAACAGACTAGCCATATGGTCTGGTGACTGATAGATTAATGACTGGACCATTAAGGACTCCCCTCTGTGGTAAGAGGAACTATGGCAGCAACTTGCAAACTGGAAAGGAAACTTATTTGTCACTCATATTGGTGCCCAAGGCAAAAGACCATTAGTAAGGGCCATGATTGTTGGTTGGGTCCACCACAGAACAGGACATAGAAGTCCATCTCAGATGCAAGAATGGGTCAAATCATAGGGACTGGCCCCAGAAAGGGAAGCAGAAGATGCAGGACTTCTTCCAGTGAACCCAGGCCATGAAGCATGGCAAACTGGGCCACTTTAACTGAGTGTTAATGAAAAATTGACCACTTTGGACCACTAGTCCCAAATCACATATTCCAGTGGTGCCTTACTGCCAATTCCAATCATATTCAAGATTCCAATCTTATCAAGGCATCCCATTCACAGCCCCAACAACACAGCCATGAGCATGCTCCCATGGCATGAGATGGTGCTTTTCTACACTAAGAAGATCCACATTCAGGCAAGGTGGTTATCAGCTGCACATCCATAAACTCCCTCCCCCAAACGCATTTTGTAATCTCTTTAGTTGGATTATTCCCCAAAGTTGGGGTTCCTGATTGAAAAGCATCCTCTAGGGAGGCCTGATCATCCTCCTGGGTTTGGTTCTTCTAGTGATCTTGGTAAAGTTCTGTTTCAAAATGACAGGTAGTCTCTCCAAGCAAACCACATTTGTACAGCTTGTTCAAGGCCCCCAGGGGACCCAGCTCCCCAGCTCCCCAGCTCTGCCTCCACCTGCAGGGTGAACATTGATCTCACCGGATTTGAAATGCTTTACCTGCTATTTCTGCAGTCTAGCAGGTATGTGTGGAGGGGGGGATGGGAGAAGTGGACAGCTTCCTTTAACCACTGCACAGCTGTTTAAGAGGCATCTCGGGTCTGGAACATTTTCTTACTCAGAGATAAAGAACGCTCACAGCCTATGCTGGGCTTTTAGCCCTGAAAGGAAATATCTTTTCCTCTTCTAGGCTTGATGTGTACACCTGTGTTTTGCTTAAGTGCATTCATCAATGGCCCTCAGGCAGGCCTTCAGTTTTCTGTATTTCAGACCCCACTAGAGAAATGTAGCATCCTTCTACTGCAACATGAAATAGGGTCAGTGAACTATACTGCTTGCATCAGATGTGGAGTGGGTCTGCTCGGCATGATGACCATTGCATTTCAGGGGCTAAGTATTGTGCACCCCCCTCTCTTGTTGCAAGTAAATGGCTGGGACCACTTCAGCCTGGTGTGTGTGTTGTCTGTTCGAGTGACCTCGAATCTGTGCTGGTCTCTTCGCTGGGTGGCACTTACCTGACTGTTAACTTTAGCCACAGAGTTTAGCCACCCAGTGAATGGTGAAACATTCTCTGTAATTTAATATAGGCATGCACAAATCATGAAAGATAATATTAATGAAAGAAAGAAATATAAATTAACTTTCATCAGTTTAAAATATATCTGCTTATCAAAATTAAAAATAGCTGCTCACCACTGTGAATTGTGTAAGACTGATGAATCACAGACCTGTACCTCTGAAACAAATAATACATTATATGTTAAAAAAAAAAAAAAAAGAAGATAGTAGGAAGGGAAAAATGAAGGGGGGGAAATCGGAGGGGGAGAAGAACCATGAGAGACTATGGACTCTGAGAAACAAACTGACGGTTTTAGAGGGGACGGCGGTGGGGGGATCAGTTAGCCTGGTGATGGGTATTAAGGAGGGCACGTATTGAATGGAGCACTGGGTGTTATACGCAAACAAGGAATCATGGAACACTCCATCAAAAACTAATGATGTAATGAATGGTGACTAACATAACATAGTAAAATAAAATTTAAAAAAATTAAAAATATAAAATATCTGCTCAAAAAAAATTTTAAGAAATAAATAAAAAGTCTCAGATTTGAAGATAATATTTAAAAGCATGTATCTTATTTATAAAGGACTGGTTTCCAGGATTTATAAGGAGCTCCAAAGCTCAGTATTAAAAAGTCCAATAACTCAATTTAAAAATAATAATATTTAAGAAAAACAAAAATAAGATATTTTAACAAACCCTCCATAAAGAAGGTATATGGATAAACACATGAAATTTGCTTAACATCTTTTTTTTTAAGATTTTATCTATTAAAGAGTGAGAGAGAGAGCGCACAAGTGGAGGCATAGAGGGAGAGGGAGAAGCAGACTCCCTGCTGAGTAGGGAGCCCAATGCGGGCTGGATCCCAGGACCCTGAGATCATGACCCAAGCCAAAGGCAGATGCTTAACCAACTGAGCCACCCAGGCACCCCTCTCAACATCTTTAATTATAAGTGAAATTCAAAAGAAAGCCATTATAAGATACCTATGTATGCACCAAAATGTCTAAATTTAAAAATATACATAACACCAAATTTTGGCAAACATGAAGAGCAACAGGAACTATCATACCTTATTAGTAGCAATGTGAAATTTTATAACTACTTTGAGAAAAGCTCAGGTAGTTTTTCATAAAATCAAACACAACTACTCTGTGACTTAGAAATTCCCCCCTAGGCATTTGCCTATAAGAAATGTAAACATATTTTCACAAACACACAAGGAAATTTGTACACAAATGTTCATAGCAGGTTTATTGATCATAAACCAAAAGTGGATCTAGGGGCATGGATAAACTTCTTTACTTGCACAATAGAATGCCACTTATTGATAAAAAGGAACAAACTAATGATACAAGCAACAGGGAAGGATCTCAAAATACTTGCGGAATAGAAGGAGCTTCCTCCAACAGGTTCATACTTTGTGATTCCACTTATATGAAATTACCAAACAGGCAAAGCCAATGTGGGTTGGAAAAATCAGAACAGTAGTTGGCTCAGGGAGGAAAGGTGAGAAGAGGGCTTGAAGGGGATGGACATGAAGGTGATAGCGATATTTTACATCTTGACAGGGGTGTGTGGGTTAAACCCCCAGTGCATGCCCTTGTCAAAATCAGTACAAGTATCATAACATTTATTCATTTCATTGAATATAAATCATATATCTAAAGAGACAACACTCTAAGCAAATCTTGAACAGTAGTTAATAATATGCATTCTGCAGTATTTAGGAGCATGCACCCAAATGTCAACACTTTACTTTGAAACGCATCAAAGAAAACATGAGTTGATGGATAGGAGAAGAATAGATGCAGAAATGTATGGTAAGTGGAGTAAAATTCTAGTGATGGAATCAAAGTAACATACATGTGGTGTGAACCTTAAGCTTGATCAATTATAGGCATGTTAGAAATGTTTACAATAAAATAGTGGAAAAATTCAAGAGGTTTTTCTTAGGTGTTTGCTTATTTAATTTTTTCTTGATATTCAGCAGACTTTTGATCAATAAATGCAAGCATTCAGAGTGTAGGCAAGTTTTCCTCACTCCCATCTTAACTGTTATTCTCATCCAGGTGTTCTGGTCGTATCTTCAATTATCTGTAGACTGCATGACAGTTACGGGTCTTCTACACCTCTCACTTCTCAGTCATGACTTCCTTCTCCTTCCCATTTTCCTCTAGCTAGCTTTGTTATCCAAAAATCACAGTTTTATTTTCTGCATTATCAGTTCTTACCCTTGCTGGTCCCAATGCCAATTCAAATTTAACTATTTAATTTTTAATTTCAGGCTTTCTTTTGCTTACTCAGCTCCCTTTTCAACTCAGCCTGCTTTTCAGCCACCTCTCTTTTCAACACAGTGTGTATTTTTTTTTTCTCCTACAACTTTTAAAAATCTTGTTTCGGAGTTAACCACTCCCTCCCAAAAAATCTGCTGCTCTTCATTACACAAAGCAGATGCTTTTAAATCTTTCTTTTGCTTCATGTATAGAGTCTTTCAAATGGTATTTCTCCTGTATCGAGAATACAATAACACTTTCCTTTTCTCATTCAATGTATATTTTAAGAACACTGTGAGAATGTTGTAAAGGATTCACACAAATTTTAATGAGAGTTATAACTAGAGCCAGTATGTACCAATAATAAATAAATGTCAGAGCCAGCACAATAACCAGCATAATCCTTGCTATATGCAAAATAGATCAGTGTCTTCTCTGAAAACTGATCATAGCCCCAGACACTGACCATTTTGCAGCTAGAACATCTCATCTCCCAAATGGCTGCCTTCCCACCAGGCTTCCTGAGGAAATCCCACTGGGTCTCCATACCTGGTCTATCTAAATTTGAATGAAGAGACAGCACTAGGATATTCTTAGGACATTCCTTTAGAACATTCAAAGATTCTAACTGCACCTTGAGAACAGCTTTCAGCGTTCATCTAACTAGGGCTTACTTTGGGTTTTTAACAAAAAAGTACTTTTTTTTTTTTGCTAACTATAGTCTTGGTCTGCATGTAGAATGAGAGGTGTCACAAAGCAAATAGTGTGGGAGATGAACAATGTTGGTACCTACAATAGCACAGCAACAGTACGTGCAAATATATACAGATGGATGGTGAGAAGGTTGAATCAAGCACCACCAGCCATCTGCAGCCTCCATATTCTTCGGTGTTGAAAATATTTGAATTCTTACGTTTAATACCTGGTTTGTTTTTAGTACATCACTCTGTACAGCAGAGATGATAACTTCCAGAAAACAATGAAACAAAATAGTAGAGTCAATGGTGGGGATACTTCCCAAGGAATTAGTAGTAGTAGAAAAGGGTATCTGTACCACCACGTGCATTACAGCATTATTTACAAGAGCCAAGATATGGAAACAACCTAAGTGTCCACCGATGGATGGATGGATAAAGAAATTACGGTGTGTGTGTCTATATATAGACACACACATGTACACAATGGAATATTATTCAACCATAAAAATGAGATGATCCTACAATCTATAACAACATGGATGGACCTTGAAGACATTACGCTAAGCAAAATAAGTTAGACAGAAGAAGATAAATATTGTATGATATCATATATGGAATCTACTTAAAAAGCAAAAGAAAACAACTTACAGAAACAGAGATCTGACTTACTGTTACCAGAGATGTGGGGTGGGGGAGGGGGAATTGAAGGAGATGGTCAAAAGGTACAAACTTCTCATTATAAATAAGCAAGTACTAGAGATGTCATGTACAACATAACCATAGCTAACACTGCTGTAAGATATATAGAAAAGAGACTAAATCCTAAGAGTTCTCATCAAAAAAAAAGAGTGGTTCATATAACATAATGAAGAACTATATTTTAATTAATCTGAGTGTTAAGTGCAGTTGAAAGACAATTCATTTATGTGTTAAATGTAAAGAATAAATTAAAGAATACTGCAAAATTCCAAGTAGAAAATATGTCCCAGAGAAGAATATATGAAAATACCATATTACACTGTCTTGAAACACAGGACTGAAGTTGTATCAATTCAATCACCGAATAGACCTTTCTATCTATCTAGAGGCCCATGGTCAAGTTGTCAGTCCCAATCTCAGGATACTGGTCTCTGAGCTGGATTTGATCTCCCTCTGTAGCCTCCATCCTGGTAGAATCCAGGGCTTGCTCCAGACATCATTTTCACATTGGTACTTGGAAAGGAGTATGCATCTCAAGTGAATTCCGAGATACTATAAGTGATCCATAGAATCTGTGTTCTGTCTAAATACCACTAATGGGGATCCCTTATCACAAAAAGCTATAATCTTGTCGTCAGTAATGATCTCAGACACGGACAGAGTAAAAAGTTGCCTTCAAAATTATGATTTGAGAAGATGCAAGAAGAACTTCCTACCTGAATCTCTTTCACCTGTTCAGGTGTCATGGTTTGAATTTCCACCATCATGTTACAGGCTGGGGTCAGTCACCTCCCATGTATATTGCTCTTTTGTCAAAAGCAAGCACAACTGAAGGAACTGGTTTCCTTTGTGCCTGGTACCCTGATTTATTTATCAAACATTAGTTGAAGATAGGGCCAATATGAAAAGATTAAGATCACAAAAAGGGAGGTAGGTGAGTGCAGAGAATGAGGGCAAGGGAAGGAGAAGTGAAGTTTTAGAAAACAGAACTGATGTTAGTGGCAGTCCCATAATCACAACACTGAGAAGCCATAAGGTGAAGTGGAGAAGACTCTGGATGCAAAACGGAGCATCTGAGTTCTAGTCCCAGCTCTCTTCCCAACCATCAGAGTAACCTTGCAACAAGGTCACCTTTCCTCTCTGGCTCTGTCTTTTCATACCTGAAACCAGACTAATAATAACCACCCTGGTCATCTGTGAAGTCATGGCCTGAGCAGCCCTGCAGGAACCTTCCAAATGGAACATTTTATGGCAACCAAAATAGCCCTGGTCAAGGTGCACTTCTCATTCCCCTGAGATTCTTCCAGTACAAAAATAGACACAAGGAGGAAGAGCAATGGCAGAATCGAAAGCATAAACTTTTGAAATACAGAAGGAGATTCGATTAATAAGAACATATTGACCAGCCACTATGACCCTCCTGATATGTTGTGAAAATCCTAAATAGAAGACACTATCTCTGCCCAAGGAAAGCACTAACCACATAATTGTGTTTGTAGCTAATGTTTGTCAAGGACTCACCCACGGCAGAAACTATGCTAAACACTTTATGTCTTGCAATCCTCACAACTGCCTTAAGATGCTGATAATATTTCCAAACATAATAAACTGTATAAAGAAATTCTATTAGTGGTTCGCAGATTTGGGTGTGGGTAAAAATCACTTGGAGAACCTGTCATAAAAGTGCATGAGTCATAGTCCCAGGGATTCTGTTTCAGCGTGTCTTCAATATAGCTTGGGAATTTGCATTTTTAGCAAACTCTCCAGGCAACCTGAAGCAGGTGAAATGTGGACCACTAATACAAAAAGACTTCCATGTATTATTAAATATGAGATGCCAGGGGACATAGAGATACTGGAGGCCAGTATTTCCCCCAAAAAATCTGATTGCAAGCACCCCCTGAAATACTCGTTTAAAATACTGCAGCGTACCAGAAATATCCCTTGGAGGCTTGAGGAAAGCTCAAGACTCCATAATTTTTCTTTTTACAACCAATTGTTGTCCCGAGTGATTGCTATGGTCAGGCAAATTCATAATTTAAGTGAATTGTCTGTGGTTGGCTAGTGACATTCTATGAGACGGGGAACTAAAGCCCATCCCCAGGCTCCCAGGCCAGAGTTCTTTTAATGCATTATCTCCTTGAGAGAAACATTCACAGGGTCAGTCTACTTGTAAGGCCCTGATTCAGAAAAGGGTAAGGGGTATGTTGAGCTCCTTCCTGCAGCTCTTCCTGGTGTCCTCAGCTCATTCTCAGAGCCATGATCACAAAAGCACTTCCCGCATGGAAATTGAAGAACAGAATGGCTACATGTCAAGCCTGATGAGGGGTAAAAACAAATTCAGGGAAACTGTTGTCACAGCCACCAAAACTGCTTAGCCAGCTGCAGGAAGCAAACAAATCCACTGAAACATTAACTCAGGCAGAAGGTTCCAGCTCATTGAAAACAGGCTCATTTGTTTTCCCATTATGGCTCCGCAGCATCTACCTGGGCTGTGCTTGCAGGGTTCCAGCAGAATCGTGACAGAGCTGTGGAAAGCTGATGGATTTATAACACACTGCTTTGATGACATATTTACCAAGCCTTGCTTGCAGGATTCTGGGAGCTCGAAAAGGAGAGACCTGCTGGAAATGGAGCCCGCTGGGAAAATAATAGGTGGAAGGCTTCTGATGAGAGACATCTCTGCTGAAGTGCATGTTCAAGCAGCAACTCTTCTTACAAACAGAGGTTTCAGAGATTGGGAAGTGTTCTGTGCGCACCAAGAGAAGGAGTACCCATACTCACTCAGGTGCTTCCTGCCTGTGGAGCCATGAGGAAGCCAGCTGACTCCTCTGAGCCTCACGCCTCACATTAGAAAAAAATAGGATTAAGCCCCTTCCAGCTCCCAAGATTGTCGGGGCATGACACATCATAGAACTATAAGGATATATTGTTACACATTCTAGTATTAGAAATAACCTTTATACACCCTAGAAATAAAGACTAGACTATTTTTGAGAAGTAATTTCCTTACTTCTGGTTTTCTTCTATCTGAAGCTTGGGAAACCACATAGTGCTAACTGGAAAAGAAATTGTGGTTTTTGATTGATTTGGTTGTTGTTAGACAGGAGGGAAAGGAAGAAGGAAAATATCGATTGTTAAGCCAATACTATGCTACGAGCTCTATGTAATTTTTCACATTGAAAGCTCCCAGACCCTTTCCGATTAGGAAACTGAGACTCAGAGAGGTTAATTACTCTGTCTAAAATCACACAGTTTATTAGAAAAAAGAGCCAGAATGTGATTTGATCTGTGACTGAACATAATAGATGTTCAACAAATATATATATATTAAAGAAGGGATGAATGTCCCCGACACCAGAATTTTTTCCTCCATGGAACACATTTACACAACCTATAATTGTCCAATTATCTATTCAAGCTCATTTATCCATCAGCAAGCTCTTCTTTAACAACTGCTATGTGCAAGTCTCTGTAGGAAATATAAAGGTAAATCACACAAAATTCCTTTTCCTAGAGAGTTTGATAGTTAATAGAAGAGAATGGACATGTATAGAAATTACTATGACAGAAACTCAAATGTGCTGAGCAAATGGAATATTCCAGAAGAGAGATAGAGAAGGAATCTTGGGCAGACTCATTTCAGCTGAGTCTGCAGGGATATTTAAAATTTGGCTATATAGAAATTGGAAGAGGACAACATGGGCACCAGAAACAATCTGATCATGGACAGCATTTAATGCATGTCTAGGAGACAGGGTGGTTTAAAGGAGTAGTGAGTGGTAAGTCTGGCAAGGTAGATAGGATGAACCCACAAGTTTCTGCATCCATATGTAGCCACATCTTCTGTGCAGCACCCCTAGAAGCCCCCACTTTAGAGAGACCAACAATATACTTACTGCAGCGTCTTCTGCTGCTGAGTGCCAAGTGGGAGGACAAAACGAGCCTGCAAATTCTTCACTCTAAGACCATTCATCGATGGCCAGGAAGTCACTTTGTGATCTCAAGCCATTCAGAAAAACAATTAGAACTCTACCAATTAGAGTTCACAAGATGTCTGTGCTATATTCCTGCATGCTAATAAGCAGAGGCAACTGAGCATTAAAAGTTCCAATATACAGATAAAGGATAAAAGCTTAGTGTGCTGCCACAAATTTCATTTGGCCTGTCACCCCTATTTTGTTATAAAAAGTGTGTGGGAAAGGTAAAAAAAAATGCAATAATGTCAGTGATACACTTGGAGACCTGAAATTAAAATTCACCTCTTGAAAAATATTCATTTCCTGCCTCAAATCTGTGCAAACATTAATGACAAGACTATCACATTATGCATGAATATGATTAGCATAACTCTGCTTAATGAATTAATTCCTTCTGTGGAACTTAAGGTAAAAATGTTTTCCTTTCCCCTTAATCTTATTTAATAGATGCATATTTGCTAATAGAAGTTATTTTTTCCTACATTATGATGCATTTATTAGTTGGATTCTCACCCTATGCATTGATGAGTGAAGAGAGAATACATTCAAGTACAGTCTGTGCAAATAGGGACCTTCCATTTTCAGCACAAGAGAGAGCAAAAAATGAATTTTTTCAGTTTGTTCTCAGGAAATTTATGGTCACATTAGGATGATTGGTTACTCTGAGACGCTTGATCCAAAGAAATCATTTCTTTCCTATGCTCTCATGGGTCTAAGAAAATGGACAAAATTTTACTTTTTAAAAACTGTACTTCAAAAGCTTTGAAAAGTACAAAATTATACAAATATTTTGGAAGGCAATCTGTCAGTACGCATCAAGAAATGGTACCATGTTTAATCCTTTGAACCAGAAATTTCATCTCTGGAATGTGTCTTAAGGAAATAATCCTAAATATAAAAATCATAATGTGTAGGCACAAGACCATGTTATTTATAGTGATGAAGAAAAAAATGAGAAAAGACCTAGCAGTTCAACAGTAAAGGGGTGGCTAAATAAACTATGGTGTTTCCTTTAATGGAAGACTATATAGATATTGAAGATGATATTTACAGAATGATATTTATAAGATGATATTTATAAAATATGCAATAAAATAGAAATTCTCATGGTATGGTAATTATGATAGTGATGAAAGTTAATATTTATTGATCACTAATTATAAGTTCAGTGCTTTGCATGCAATATTGAATCCTGATAAGATCCCAGTGAGGTAAGCACTATTATTATCATTATTATCCCACATAACACATGATATAATTAAAGCCTGTAGGATTTAAGCTATCTGTCCATTATCACATGGCTAATTAGTTCGGAAATGAGATTTTGTACCATGCTGGGCCCCCAAGATCTCTTTTAGGTCGAGAATTTACTAGAAGAACTCACAGAACTCTAAAAACTGTTGCACTCACAGTTACAGTTTATTACAGCAAAAATATAGAGATTAAAATCAGCAAAGGCAAAGAAAGGTGAACAATCTCCCAGTTGTCCTCTCCAACGGAGTAGTAGAGACAGCATTTAATTCTCTCTGCAACAAGGAATGGTGACCAATGGAGTATTGTCAAACAAGAGAGGTCACCTGAACCTCAGTGTCTGGGGATTCCCTTGTCAATCATGTACAGATGGACACCTACTTAGATGACCTTAGTTTCTCAGTATCCAGCCCCTTCATATATCAAACTCATACAAATTGGCCTGGAGCCCTGACAATAAATCACACTATTAACTAAACTATCCAGAATGGCCCAAGTCCCCAAGTATACAAGGACCTTCTTATCAGGCAGGATTTTCTAAGCGAGTAGAGGTTATCATGAAGAAACCTCTTAGGGACCAGTCTTTTCTTTGGAATGTGCAGAGTTTAAACACCCCAGATGCTGAGTTAGCCCTTTGTTGCATAAATACCGATTAGACAGAATCCAGAGCCTGAATTCTTAGCCATTATGGATTTCTCCAAGCACTAATCCACAGTTATTTTCTGAGTAGCTTCGATGGACCAAGAGCTGAGTCATAATTAAGGTTTATGAAGTTGGAAAAGAAATGTTCTCTGCCTATGGTAAGTGGACTATCCAGCAAGGCAATTTTGCAAGTTGCATAAGAAGCTGAGCACATGTACACAGTGAGGCAGGAGGGCAACACTGAGGGGCAAGAGGAGAAGGTAATAGTTGAAACAAGGAGCAAGTTGTGGGTAAGAGGTAAATAGAAATGTCCCTCTGGTCTGAAAAACAGTATGGAGGTTCCTCAGAAAGTTAAAAATAGAACTACCCTATGATCCAGCAATTGTACTACTAGTTATTTACCCAAAGGATATAAAAATACAGATTTGAAGAGGTATATGCACCCTCATGTTTATAGCAGCATTATCAATAATAACTAAATTATGGAGAGAACCCAAATGTCCATTGACTGATGAATGGATAAAGATGTGGTGTATATATACAATGGAATATCACTCAGTCATCAGAAAGAATAAAATATTGCCATTTGCTATGACATAGATAAAACTAGAATGTATTATGCTAAGTGAAATAAGTTAGCCAGAGAAAGAAAAATACCATATAATTTCACTCATATGTGGAATTTATAAAACAAAACAGATGTACATATGGGGGGGGGGAAGAAGAAAGGGAAACAAACCATAAGAGACTCTTAACAGTAGAGAACAAACTGAAGGTTGATGGAGGGAGGTGGGTGGGGGGATGGGCTACATGGGTGATGGGTACTAAGGAGGGCACTTGTTATGGTGAGCACTGGGTATTGTATGTAGTGATGAATCACTGAATTCTACTCCTGAAACCAATATTACACTGTATGTTAACTAAAATTTAAATAAAAATCTAAAAATTAATTAAATAAATAAATAAGAAGCGTCCCTCTGGAAGGTTGAAGGGGAGGTAGAGGCATGACAGATGTCAGAGTGAAAAGTGGTTGGGATATTATTTCTTACAACTGCACATAAATCTACAATTATCTCAAAATAAGGAAGTTCAATTTTAAAAAGTTGTTGAGTTGGCTGGAGCAAAAGTGGAGAAGAGAAGCCAAAGGTAAAACTGAATGAGCAAAATGGGCTAGATCATTAGGGCGCTTTGTGTTTCTAAGAAATTTAACATCTATCCTAAAAGACACAGAGAGTGATTGAAAGATTTCAAGCCCTGGAACAAGATGATCATATTCTCAGTTCATTAAAATAAGTCCAGCAGCAGAGTGGACCATAGCCTGGCAAAGTTTTAAACTGAAATAGGCAGACCAGGGAGGTGGTGACCAGAAAAATTCCCACAGGGTAAAAATGAATGTTTAAATGAAAATAATGGTTGTCACAGTAGGAAAAAAGGACATGGATGTGGAACAAGGTGTCAAAGGGTTAGGACTTAGTGAAAGGTGGGCTGAGCAACCTTACTTCTTTGTCTTTACCTTTGTCTCCATGACCAAATAAATGATGTTATTACTCAATTGGATACAAAATGAGGAAAAGAAGCAATTTGCAGACTGTGACCAAGACAATGTTATATATTCAGCAAACCTGTCTACTATTCCGCCCAGTCCCACAGGAAGACTGTGTTGTGGACCAATGTGACTGAGTTCTAGACAATGAAGTGTGGGCATAAATGATGTGCGTCACTTCTGGTCCCAGCCCCTACAACCACCCAAATGAACTTTCATGTTTTCTTCTCCTGGCTGCCAAGTGAGGGACTCCAGGGTGATTTTGGAGCTCCAGAATGGAAGCAGCCTGGGACTGTTACCACTGAATGGAAAACCGCCATGTCCACATTAGACCATCATGTAAGTGAGAAATAGTCCTCTGCAAGGACCAGCTAGGTCTGGTGGCATTTCTCACACAAGTTACCTTACCCTGACTGAATCAGAAATTGGTACCTTGCAGTAGGGGGTTGCTGTAAAAACAAAACCAAACAAACGATAGCAACTAAACAAAACAAAATAAACTTAACCTAGGTGCCATCTCCTAGGCCCATTGGCAGGTAACAAGGAAACAACTGATAGGTGACAGGGTGGCTAAAGATCCAAGTCACACACCAGCAATCATTTGGTAAAACTGTGATAACTTGGAAGGCAGATTGTGCTCCTCTTGAGCTGCAAAAGAAACTCTAAACAGATTTTAATAGTGTGTATTAGTTGTTATCGGGTGCATTTGGCCAGGATTAAATAAAAGGAAAGAAGTAGCTCAGGAAAGAGTTGGCTGGTTGGCAAGCAGAAAAGAAAGAGAATACCAAAGTCTCAAAATTCAAAGTGATACAGGTTTGGAAAAGCTAACTATTCCAAGGCCCCAAGTGTAAAAGATGCAATTTAAACAAGCTCCAAGTGAAAGACACAGTACAACCTCTCTATTGAACAAAAGGACTCAGCCCTATGGCAAACATCAGACTAAGGGTGTGGCCTTCCTAGATGTTGTTCCAGAATGCCTCAAGATAGCACTTACCCTTCCCTAAAGGAAGATATCTGGCAGCAAAAAAGGGAAGAAATAAATCAGACTTGAGAATCATGATTTATGGAAGAACGTCGGGTATGGTAATGACCGCATGAGAATGGCTAATGAGAAATAAATCAGAAGTTTGCAAAGTTTGTAAGGAAATTGTTTTTCCAAAGAAAATATGAAACTAGAATAAAATTAATAATAGAAAGAAAAAAATACTTTGTTCAAGATTCAAAATCACTGCAATCACCAATCTTCTGTGAGTAGGAACGAAGCTTAAAACCAGTGCAGGAAGGAAATATTACCCATACCCCTTCAGAAGTGGCCAAAGGAGACTGTAGACACAAAGGAACCCAGAACTGGAACAGGGGACTTTTAGAGTACACTGGGCAGTAGGGTTCCTGCTTGAGAGCAAAATGGTGGCTTAAGTTGGAATTTCTCCCCTCCTTTAAGGTAAGTAAATTCTCAAAATTTCTATCCAGCAAGAATTGGACATGAATTACTATGAATCAGGAGCTGATGTGTCTTCCACTTTTCCCTTGTCCAAATTTGAAATTACATTGCAGTTATCCTGCCTCATTCCTTATTGGCTGGCAGTGGAGCTTGTGGAGAAAGATAACTTGAATTTTAGTTCATGGATCACTGAACCCCAAGGACAATATCTGGTCTGATGGAGACTATACATCGCCCATAAACCTGGGCTTTGGAAAAGATGCGATGTCTAAACAAGGTTTTGAGATGTCACTCTTAGAAAGAAGATAAAGCTGGTCCCAGTGTGGGAGGAGATGGGGTAGACCCTAAAATCTTCCAAGTGACCTCCATGCTCCTTTCCTTTTTCTGCCAGTCAACATGGATGAAGAGGGAATGCAAAACCTTGGAGTCACCTGTGATATAATTTCTTAGATTTTGATTATGACATTGTGACATGAAAGAAGCTGAGGAATCATGTGTGTGCTAGACACCTGGCTCTGAACCAAACACACCAGGGGTCAAGTCCTGGCTTTGTGCTTGCTAGTTTCTGATGGTTGGAAAGTCCCAAAGCTTTAGCTTCCTCATCTGAAACCCATGATGCTATACAGTTTTTTTTCTAAGAATTAAATAAAATTCTTACAAAAAAATATATGCATACTGTAGTCTAGTGCCCTGATTGTACACACACTCAATAATTATTAGCTCCCATTATGATTGATTAATCATAATGGATTCACTACCAGCACCACAAGCATCATCATCATCAATACTACCTAATGGCTCTGAAGATCTATGACTCACTTTGCTCAGCAATTATTACAGATAATTGTTTATTTAAAATAATATATGTATTTTTTTAATTCAGGGCAAAAAGACCAGGAATGTGTAGGGATGGGCATTGTGAAGCAGGAAATCTGAAGCTAAGGTATTAGGTTCCTTTCACTCTTTATAACTATATGATTAAAGAAAAGTAAAGAAGCTCTTCTATTTGTAAATTTGCTCATTATAATCTTCCCACTTGTGAACTTTCAACTCATGAACATTAGTAGGTCTACCATCACATAGCAGAGTTGAAGTTTGCCAATAACACTTGACCAACAGTTGAATTTAGTGGACTCTTATATGAGGGTTACTTTCAAATTTATGAACTAAGAGCTTTGTTTTTAAGACTTTAAAATTAAGTTTAACCATAGCCTGACCTATTTTTAAATAGAGGTAAACCTGCAAGTTTAGCTACATGAGCTTCATTGGATTCATTTGCTTATACCATGGCTACTGAATGAAGTTCAAAATAAGATAATGCAATACAACATAAATAGAAGCACCGTCTCAGTTCAATTCCACAGCCATTTGTTGGGTTATGGGGATGGAAAGACACCTGGATCCCACATCAGGAAGTGCTTCTATCCTGAGCTCCTAATACTTTATAGGAGCCCTCCTTTGATATGACTTATTGTTCCTACTGACGTTCCATCCCTAAGTGCCTTGTAAAGTACCTGCCATACTGTAGGTGTCCCTTCAGTGATCTTGCATGAATAAATTGATTTGATGACCTGAGACACATAATGATATTCCTGGATGAATCCTAAGTCTAACATTTATTAGCCAGGTAACCTTGATCAAGTTAGATACAAAGCAGGGCTCTATTTCAGCAATGACTGTGCTAGGCTTAATAGTGTGTGAACTGTGTTTCTAGAAGGCATGAACATAGTACCACAATGCTAGGGGATGCTGGAAAAGACTGAGAATTGGGATTTTCCCTAGCCATGTTGAAAAAGTGTTATAAGGGGAAGTATGAGAATAAATGCTCCCTCTCCTTCCTTCCTGGCTCTCCTCTGAACTCCTTGCTTGCATGTGATTGCTCAGAAGCTCTGTGGCTGTGAAGTAAGGTGGGCTGGAGGTAGCTGACTCCACCAGCAGAGGCCAGGACTGTGGGAGCAGAAAAACCCATGAGCTCTCCCCATCAGGTTGGCAAGGGGAGGGACAAGCATGTCCACTTGGCCATGGGCAAGCAGTTTGGACAATCAACCCAATGAGGGCTTGAAGATTCCCCATTAGCTCTTCTGAGACAAGTTTGAAGAGCTATTATCTGTCATTTTTCTCCAAGATAGTAATAACTGCATTGTACTTTATTTGCATTGGCTTGTTTCATTCTCCCACCAACTCCATGAGGTAGATACCATAACATGTCCTGTTTTGGAGAAAGAAAACCAAGGAGTAGAAGAGTTTAAATGACTCAGCTAAAGTGACATAGTCAGTTGTGGACAGAAAATGGATTGCACTTGAGGTTAACTTGGCTCCAAGTGCATACTCTTTTCAAAATAGGCAAAAAATAACAATTTAAAATCCCTTGAGCCTCATTTTCCTCATCTATAAAGTAATGAGAAAGGACAACTTTTCAAAGCATTGGTATTATAAATGTTCATAGCCACGTATTATAAATGTCCATTTTTTTCAAGAACAATAGTTTACAGCCAGATATCATAAAGCGTTTTTTACTAAAACATAACCTTTTGTTCACTTTCTTGTTCTAGCACCTTCTATCAGTAGCTGTCCTCTCTCCTGGGGAATTACTTGCTAATATCCCTACTGGGGCCATTTGACTTTGAATACACTTATGGATGCGGATGCTTCATTTCCCTTGTTGTCTTTGTCTGCACATTGCTAATTAATACCTGAGCCCCAGCAGGGGACTGATTCTCTGGGAATCAATGGAGGGCTTGCAAAAGCATCTTCTAGAGCCCGAGGACTGCCAGATCAATGATCTATTCCTTCACTTATGTTGTCCCTTTTCTTCCTGGTTGCACTTCACCAGACAGATAGTGGTATTTCAGTTGATCCTTGTTTGGGCTGACTTTCTAACTTTCATAGACTATGGTATTGCCGCCAAACATTACATAAGTTCTTATCCATCTATTCAATAAATATACTTTCAGTGCTGTTATAGTTAAAGCCCTAAACATCAAGAAAGCCAGATGATTTTGTTAAAATCCCTCCCCCTTTATATATCTCACAGTCCTGTAGGGGAGAGTCCAATAAAAGGGGAATTATAATATAGTGTGATAAAGATAGTAAGAAATGTCTGCAAAGGACATTATGGGATCACAGAGGACTGCACTTCATCCAAGGGCCAGGAGCGTGATCTGGAAAGGCTGCCACAAGAAGATGTGTCTGGACTGAATCTCAGACCATGACTTTGAGTTGGCCGATGAAGGAGGGGAGCAGGTAGAAGGGCAAGAGAGAGCATTGCAGTGAAGAGCATGGACCCCTTCATTTACTCTTCATGTATTCATGGATACTGGCTGGCTCAGCAGCTACTTGGTGTTGATGTTATACCAGGTACCCAGAATATGACCCTGAATAAGAGAATCTAGATCCTTCTCACCCCTCAAAAATCTTATTGCCAAAGGCCAAGTGTTAGATGATGACAAACACAAGTCATGCTCAGAACACAGAGCAGAGTTGGGACGTGGGCAGAATGGGCTTGGACGTGGGGCTCAAGCAGCACCAAGGGGCTCCAGGGGGCTCAGAGGCCAACTAAGAAACAAGAAGAGAGGAGCCACTCCCAATGCCAGATCCCTGCAGATGTCCCCCGTCAGGCCAAGCAGCTGGGTCAGAACTTTGTTTCAGGTAGTTCCCTCCACCAAAGATGGGAAAGCCTGGAGACACAGAGACTACCATATTGCTTCCATTTATCTCAACAAATACTTAAACGGTCCACTGTGTGCAAGCGCTGAAAATGCAAAGGTAAGGAAGCCATGCCTTTTGTTGGTGGGAGCGCACTGTTCAGAAGAGGAGACATCTACACACCAACCTCCATATTAGACAGTTTCCACTGAACCAGAAATGAAGCGATGCCCTCTTCTCTGCTGAGGAGAAGGAACCTGTTCTGACAGAAGTAGTTCGAGTGGTATAAGTGAAAGTGAAGAAGGAATACACTGGCTAGATCCCCAGGCCTGAGCGACATTTCACCCAGCAGAGAGAAAGGCAAATCTACTGCAAAGAAAAAGGAGGAAAGGATTAAATGATGATCAAAATGATTGTGAAAATAGTCTGATTCGAAATAAAGAGCTTGCGCCGGGCACGTGTCATCAGACAATGCACTGTATTTGCCATGTGGACGGGGGCGGCAGGGGTTTAGCAGACACATTTTGACAACAAGGGCGTCTGAAATAGGTTACACTTCTACCTGATCCTGCAGTGGGGATCCAGGATTATCTCCTGGGGACAAGAGCTTGTCCTTGTCTTCCTGCAGCAAAATGGTATTTTTGGACAGAGGGAAGATTACCAAGGGGCTAATTAAAAAGAGTTAGCAAACGCAGGGCAGAAATCCAAAAGTTGAGCAGTCAGAATCCAGGAAGGTACTTCCCCAGCAATGTCTTCATCAACAGAAACAGGAGGTGTGCTTCTTGGGAGGCTGAGCAGTCAGGTTCTTGAAGGAGCAAACCGGAGGGGCCTAAAGAGCTCCCCCTTTTTCCATAAAAGGTCGCTTGATTATGAAGGATGTGATTTATATTGTCTCCGAAAGCCACCTAAATTCCTTCAAGAATCCACTTTTCCATTAGATCAAAATTACAGGATAGTGTCCTTAAATGCAATAGGTATTTCGATACTTTATTTCCACAAATACTTATATCTTACATGGGAGACGGATACAAAGAAGGATCTGAGTTCCTATTCTCATGAAGTTTTCCATGAAATAGAATTTGTTCATGTTTAATTATGATTTATCGAACCTGGTTCTGGGCTGGGATGCTGGACACAGATAAATTTAAAGAAAAATGCAGGTCCTCTCTGCAGGGAGACAGAAACACAGCAGGTTGCTGTAATAGGATGTGGTGACATCAGACCTGGAAAGATGCAAGTGGTGGTAGGAGACTCTAGCAACACAGCCTGGGATGGGGGAGGAGTTCTCAGGGAGGGCAGCTCAAAGGAGGTGAGGCTGCACTAAGTGTTAATGGAGAGGAGGTGAATGAGGACAAATCAGGAGAGGCAGAGCAGTGGAGGAAGGAGTGGTCCAGCCCTAGGGGCAGCATTAACTGAAGCCAGAAGCCAGAAATCACCCAGTGGGCAGGTGTGAGCTGCCGCCAGCAGGTCCTAGCTCTGCAGGGCAGGGCATGGTAAAAGACGGGACAGAAGAGGGCAAGGTGCCACACCAGCGGGGCCTGCTGGAGTCCCCTGTACTGTGCTAAAGTGTGTGGACTTCTTCCTGTAAGCCTAGGGCAACACTGAAGGGTGCAAAGCAAGGACTTCCAGCATTCAGGACCAGAGGGAACGGCAGAGAGCCTGGGAAGGGGCAGCAGTGCTCTGAGCCAAAGTGGGATCTGTCACCCAGATGCTACTTCTTATCCCGGACCCTTCCTCTCCAGCTGGGCTAAGTACCGAAACTCTCTAACCTCCAGGGCTCTCGTTTGTAAGATAGAGATATTCATACTCCCCATAGATGTTACTGCAATGACTCAGAAATGACATAGATTGTTCAGTGAGCTACAACATGAACAGTATGTGGTAAAGACTCAGTGTTTGGAGGACATGTGAGGTGACATGTTTTAGGTGGCACTTAAATTAATATTTTTCACATTAATGATTATATGTTTGTTGCATAGCAGACAAATTATGACTAGTATATGAAAACTGTTTTCACTTAAACCCTGGCTCAGCAAAAATTGAACTAAGTTTAAAAAGAAGGTCAAAGTAGGGCGCCTGGGTGGCTCAGTTGGTTAAGCGACTGCCTTCGGCTCAGGTCATGATCCTGGAGTCCCTGGATCGAGTCCCGCATCGGGCTCCCTGCTCAGCAAGGAGCCTGCTTCTCCCTCTGACCCTCTCCCCTCTCATGTGCTCGCTCTCTCTCATTCTCTCTGTCTCAAATAAATAAATAAAATCTTTAAAAAAAAAAAAAAAAAAAAAAAAAAAAGAAGGTCAAAGTAGATTTTTCATGACATAAATAACAGTAGGGTTGTTACAGAGATGGGATCAGTAGAACAAGAGATTCTGAAGGTGGTCCACAGAAGTATGGCATTTGGGAAACCAAACTAAAAAGGGTAGCTTTCTATAAAGACTGTTGCAAGCAATGCTGATGGCAGAAGATGTGGTCTGAAGTAGGTCCGGAAGCATATGGATCCGATGAGGTGAAACAGAGGTTTGCAAAATACACAGTAGGATTGTCGGAACAAAAGGCTGATTATTTGAATGGAGGAGAAGAAGGAGAGAGGGAGAAATCTCTGATAAATGAGAAACCCTGGCTGGTGGCTGTCCAAGGGGGGACCAAAGCCACTTAGCCATTTAGAGGACACAGGGGTAAAACAAGTTTGGACCCAAGTGGCATCTTGTCTTGTGCGGGCAGCATCCTGGGAGCTCTTAGTGTCAAGTCAGAAACGTGGGCTGGGAGTTCACGAAAGTGATATGGTAGAAACTGAAGATGACGATCTGGCTGTTTGCTTTCGTGTTTGTTTCAACAAATACTGATTTAGTACTTACTATGTATAGTTGTCAGGTGAGGCGATGGACATGTGATTTTAAGCTACACAGATACGTTCTGTCTTCGTGGAACTTAGTGTTTGGAGAGGAGAAAAGTCTGAAACCAATAACCACATACATTCTGTGATTTCACATCATAATTAGTGTTCTAGGGTAAGAGGGTAGGAAGGTATGAGATTGGGACAAGACAGGATAGTGGGAGCCAGAGAACAGCTGTGAGGACTTGTGACAAAATGTAACCCCTGGGAAGGGGGGGAACCTCTGAGGAGGCTGAGATGGTGTCAGGGAAGCACAGGAAAAGCCAAGACAGGCGTGGTCTTCACAGCCCAGGCAACTGAAAGCTTCAAGGGGATGGAAGGAGAAGGGCTCTTTGAGATGCTGGCAAAGCGGACCAATAAAATGAGGCCGTTTTTGACTGGGAAGAGTTACCCACAAATAATTCTGCTTCAGATGGGATCGAGTGGAGATTAGGTCCCCCCCACCCCACCCCCACCCCCGCCCTGACCCACGGGTGCCACGAGAGGGTGTGTGAACTTGCCTCAGTCCTTACTTGCCCTGGCATCTTGGATATTTGTCTTTCCTCCCTGAGTTTCAGCTTCCTTATCTAGAAAACAGGGACAAAATATCATGTGCTTAATACCAAGCCCAGTGTAAGCCTTAGGTAAAGAAAAGAAAAAATATGAATGGATAGCTGAAGTGAGGACCAATATGCTTGGTCCTCCTCCTTTTTGCCTCCATCATGTTTGTACTGAACATGATTGTCACCTTAAAAAAACCAAATGCAAAAACAAACAAACAGCAAGAAAGCTCCCTCCAAAGCCCAAGGGCACAACTAACATTTTCCTCTCCTGAGTTCCCACAGCAGTTAATAAACACCTCAGTTACAACACGGATCACAGCCAACACTAACGGTTTTTAATGCACCTGTTTTCCATTCAAGAAGGGGATTTTTTTTTTTTTTTTCTGGAGATACTGTCTTATTTGAGTTTGTGTTTCTAATACCAAGCATGAGAAATATGTGATTTTCAGGTGCAGTTAAAATCTACAATATGTAATTGCGGATTAAGTTAATGATCCCCATGGAAACAGTATTATTTCAGACATTTTACGTTGATAACCTGATGTAGCTTACAGAAATGATGTGATTTGACCAAGGTCTTCTAGCTCATTCACAGTAGAACAAGGACCACAGCCTCTATTCTTTGAGTTTAAGTAGCATGCTCCTTTCTTTGCCACCAACCTGGGAAATGAAAGCAAGCAAGAAAGATGGGGTCAGGCAGACAGCTGCATGGGGTGGGGGAGGTGGGGGAAAGACAAGGGAGCACTGCATGAATCTACCTCTGCCTCATTCTCTACATTTCCAAAGCAGAGAAAGTATGTGCATGGCTCAGAATTACCTTCATAGCCATTATATAAATAAGTAGCCGAAGAATCGAAATGTGCACGGCGAGATATGACCCATTCCCCGGTAATAGTTCTCTCTGGGGAGAGAAAGAAGGAAATAGGATTGTGGGCGGTAATCTCAGCAGTCTGTAATATTTTTTAAAGAGCTGAAATAAATATGATGAAATGATAATATTTGTAAAATGTAGGTGTTGAGTACACAGGCATTGTTGTTTTCCACACTTTTCTATATGCTTTCAATGTTTCCTTTTTTTTTTTTTAAGAAACGAATCTCTCCTCCATTTCCTGCCCAGTCCATGGGTATCTGAAGCCCTCATGAGCTCACACAGCTGAAAAGCAGTGACTGCCAACCTGGACCAGAGGACAGGGAGAGAGACAGGGTCCCAGCAGGAAGTGGAGCAGATTCTGGGACCACGAGATTCTCATGGGGAGAGGAGAGGGTTCCCTGTGGAGACAGTTTCTAAGGACCAAGAGGAGGACCCCTCTGGGAAGCCCCAGAAGTTGAGGACAAAGGACGACATTCCCTGGGAGCTACATCTGCTCCTTTTCTATTGCTCAGCTTCCCAAAGGAGTAGGGATAACCCTTCTTATCATTCAGGGGCCAATCTTTACCGGAAAAGCCTTCTTTCTGCACTGGCAAAATTTAAGTGTTCCCCAGAAAAGGAATTTGAAAGTTTCCTTTTCCCTCTGTGAAAGCCTGATAATTCCCTGATAAACATCTCTGGGCTAAGACAATGAAAACATCTCCATTCCCACTGCATCATAAAAATTAAAATTAAAATAAAAAAATTACAATAAAATCTGTCAATGGTGAAATATTTTGTATTAGAAAGCAATCATAATGGAAAAATACAGCACATAGGTCTTTCTATTATAACACACGGATTGCATAATCTTTAGCAACTATCTGTGTTGTGATCACACTGGATAAATATACATTTTTAGACTTTCAGAATTGACGCTTCCCCCTCCTTTGTGCCAGGAAAAACGTTGCTATTGACTCAATGGTGCCACCTTGTGGTCATATGTCACAAGTCGCCTGAACCCGAGGGTCTTTTTTCTCCTTTCTTCTGAGAAGCTATGATTCCCCTGAAGAATTTAATGTGTATAGAGAATAACTAATGTTTATTGAGAAGTTCCTCTACTTTGTGATGAAATCTAACATACTTTTGGTAATTTATCCATATGATTTCACAACAACCCAATGAAATGTTCCCCCATTTCCTATTTTCAGGGAAGTGGGGGACAAGCTGGGCAAGGGTAGAAATCTTGGAGAAAGTCCGTAGCTGGTACTGTGGGGGTGACATTTAGACTCAGAACTTCTGTTTCTGCAGCCTCTTCTCTTCCCATTGTAGATCATAGCCTCAGCTATATTTGGCTATCTGTCTTAAAAGGAAACAAATCAGTAAACTGCCCTTTCTGAATATGAGAGAGATATCAGAATGAATGTCCTGATTCATTCATTCATGAAGCACAGATCTGGCATCAGCCACATGCTGACCAAATACTCTATTAGGTTATGTTGTCTTGGGGATAGAAACTCATCACATAATGTCATTTATTCAGCATCTAGAAGTCTAGTAAAGATGACCACACTTAGAACTAAAGCATCCTAAGAACAGACAAAGAGATAATTATGGCCACTGTGCAAAATTCACATGATAAAAACAGTCTTTTGAAAATAATTGGGCAGTGAATTTAAATTATCTATGCAACAGCCATGGTTCTCTAATTTGATGTGCAAAATACTAACAAAATATGCAGATGTGTCCCTTGCCCAAACCAGTTGGGCATTTGAACCTGCTTTTTTGCAAAGTTGTATTAGTTAGGTTAATTAATGCTAACTTGTGCAACGCAGAAGCCCTGAAATCTCAGTGGCTTAGTACAATAAGAGTTTATTTTTCCCTTGTATCACCTTTTGATATGGATTCAACAGCGGTTTCTCTTTCAAATTTTATTTTGTACCTCTTTTAGTCTGGAATCTCCATCTGGAAAACATGACCCTCAAGGTTGCTGCAGCAGGGGCAGAAGGGGATGGAAGAGGCAAGCGGGTTTGACCATCACTTCTGTTCTCAATCCATTGGTCAAAATTGGTGGCACGACCTAATCCACCTGCAAGGCAGACTGGAAATGAGGAGCACAGCACATGGAGGTGAAAGGGAGCTTAAATGTTTCTGCTCTGGGGTCCAAAAGCAACACAAGGGACAGTTGGTCTATGAATTTATATGAATGGGAAAAAAATTTCAAAGAAGTTCAACTTACTGGAAGGCGTTTTTGAGACAAATACTTCTCAAAAAACATTGGTAAAATAATTTTGAAAGTCAGCAAATAGAAAGATATGGAATAGTGTCTTCCTGGGAAAAACTAGTTGTGAGTGGCAGGTTTCCATTTGCAGAAAGCCTTCCCTTCACATCCCAGAATGTGCTGTGTCCATTAGCACAAGAAAGACACAGCACAGGGTGCTACGAGACAGTACGCACATGGCTGTTACTTTTGAGATCAGCTAGTATTGTATATTACTGTCATCAATGGTTTTTTAACTATGTTTTATCACCTTGTGGCGCTTAATAGGTCAGTATTCACTGGTATGTCACGCTTACATGTGTCTACTGGCTTGTGGTTATACGAAAGTGGCAAGATAGATTTTGTTTCCTACCCTCCCATACGTGCTGACATCAAGGAGAGAGACAGAGAGAGACCAAGAGATAGTTTGAGCTTAACAATGTCCCAGAATTTATCAGTGGAGTAAGAATTCTGATTCTTTAATTTTACAAGTAATTGCTTCTAAAGCCGTGTAGCTTGGCTTATCTTTGCTTTCTCCACAGCACTCACAAAACTGAAATCCTCTCTCACTCAATCTAGAAGAAAACCAGGTATAATTTAATGACCATCAAGCCTAGGGGAGAGACAGGACCCCACCTGAAAGAGGATCAGTGAGTTGAAGTGACAATGTGAGAGAGGGAGAGATGGATTCTAGGGCAGAGAATTTCTGAGGCACCAAGAAAAGGTAACCTCCTGGGCAGCCCCCCAAGTCATGGGCAAAGCCCTCCATGCCTTATGCTGAACATTCTCCTGGATCCCAGCTAGCCATGAGGGTTCTTTTATTTGCTTGCTTTTGAATTTTGGTGGTGATAGCAGTGCGTTCCAGGAGCTGCCCAGGCTGCCCTACCTTTCCAAGATCAAGAGCATAGTAAGAACTTTACAGCAAACAGCATAAAATGATGACAAGCAAATGACATTGCAATATGCTACATACGTGCTTTCAAGATCTAAACGTGCTTCCTTCCATGGAGTTCTTACCACGGTGCTTTAAACTAAGCTGAACAGGTGTCACTAAGCCCGATTTCATAGAAACTGAAGATTAACATTAAGCAAGGTATGGAAAGTAGCATGACTGGTTGAGCCAGTAATAGGATCCAAGCCAACTGACTCCCTCTTTTCATGCTGGCTTACCTGTGGCTTTAAATATGGACAAGAGAATGCTGGTTTTTTAAAATATGAATTCTAGACACAATCATAGAAAATCTTAGTCTGTACCCTCGAAAACTTCTTATTAATGGACAACATTGTAGTGGATTTGCTAGTAAACTTTATATTGACTTGATGGAAAATTACAAAGCTATTAAAAATAAGAAGCCTAAATATGAATCATTATATATAAATATGCTTGTAATGATATGTAAATAATAGTAAGCGAAAAAAATCAGGACACAAAATTACAAGGTTACCTATGAAATCTGGCATGCATAATGAAATGGTAGGCAGAAAATGAAATCCAGCATCACTATGATTTTGTTAAAATAGTAGGTTGAGGAATGATTTTTCTTTTCCTTCTCCAAATCGCTATAATACCATGGCTTTATAGCCTTTAGAATAACTTTTAGGACAATATCATTATTATTATTATTAATAAAATAGTAATATATAATTCTATTTTTACATTAATATACAATATTATATATAAGTTATTATTGCTGTTGTTATAGTGGAAAATACCCAATTCCCCTTTGTGGCTGATTGGAAGTATGGTGGGCTGTTATCATTGTCAATTGTGATTCAAAGCAACCAGAGCATAGGTTTTATTAAAGTCGTTATTTTTTTATCATTTTATTTTACTTTGTGTCTTTACCCAACAAAATACAGAAACACTAATTCAAAGGGATACATGCACCTCTATATTTATAGCAGCATTATTTACAAGAGCCAAACTATGGAAGCAACCCAAGTGTCCATCAACTGATGAATGGCTAAGAAAGATGTTATATATATATATATATATATATATATATATATATATATATATATATATAATGGAATATTATTCAGCCAGAAAAAAAGAATGAAATCTTGCCATTTGCTACAACATGGATGGAGCTAGATAGTACCATGCTAAGCAAAATAAATCAGACAGAGAAAGACAAATGCCATATGATCTCACTCATATGTGGAATTTAAGAAACAAAACAAATGAGCAAAGAAAAAAAGAGAGAGAGAGAGAGAGGCAAACCAAGAAACAAACTCTTAACTATAGAAAACAAACTGATGCTTACCAGAGTGGAGGGGGTGGAGGATAGGAGAAATAGGGGATGGGGATTAAGGAGTACATTTATCATGATAAAGTCATTATTTTGGAAAAAATATACATATATAAAATATGTGTACATATGTGTGTATATATACCTATTTTTCACTTTAAGATTTGAATTTAGAAAAAAACACTCTCAGTATGGCATTGAGACGGTTTTCCTGGTTTCTCTGATGCCTTTTACTTAGAATCCAAATGACTCCAACTTGAAAATTTAGAAAAGCAGATGCCATCACTTCTGACCATGGCCTCATCCCCCTTCCTCCAACACTTTTCTGTTTTCCCCCAGAGAACTGGAGAGCAAAGCCTCCGGTAATGATAAGCTGAGGTTTGGGCTGATATCAACAGTTCTGAGCAGTGTTCAGCAAAATGCTAAATGGGCAAGCCACATAACACTGCTTTGAAGGTAATAAAATGCTCATTAAATCTGTGTACCCATGCATGGCCTCCTGATTTTGCTGATCTGCGTGATGAATTTGCATACCCAGTCTAGAAAGAGTGAGTTAGTTGACACTGCCGTGGGGAAAGTGCCAGAATTGCTCCCCAAATAATTCCTCTACATTTGGGGTTTGGGTGGGATGAGGTGGGGGAAGGAGGTCTAGCATCTTCCCCACTTGCAGCTGTATTCACAAGACTGCTCATGTCCTCGAGAGTGCTGAACATAGAGAAGGAAAACAAGAGAAAATAGCAATCACAAAAATCCAAGCATTTCACATTTGTTTTTTTGCTAAAAAGAAGGAAAGGTATGTGAAGAGGAGGGGGGAGAGGAAGGAGATCAGTCAGAAAATCCCTAAAGCCCAGAGTGTCAGAATTTTTCAGTAATACATCAAGATATTCTTACTTAAAAGTGTTGTCTCCAAAATCTCCCAGCCTGGGAAGCAGTGCTCTCTCTCACCATGCTGATGACTTTTCTCAACCAGAGAGCAGAAGATGCAAAGATCTCAGTGTGACTATCAAGAGGGCAAAATAAGGAAAAGCAACTTTGTTAATTAAACTGATTTTAGGCTCAAAAGAGGATACCCATTGTTGACTTATGATTCTATTGCAATTGCAAAAATGTCAACACTGGCTAATTGATCAATTCATTCATTCACTCACTCATTCATTCATTCATTCATTCATGCATTCACCGCAGAAACATGGAGCACCAACTTTTTGCCAGATGGCAAGCTGAGTACTTAGAGGCAACGTAGATTCTTGCTATGGAAGTGTGGCTCATGAGCCAGAACAGCTAGCAACACCTACAAGTTTGTTAGAAGAGCACAATTTCGGGGCACCAGGGTGGCTCAGTCGGTTAAGCATCCGACTCTTGATTTCAGCTCAGGTCATGCTCTCAGGGTGGTGAGATTAAGGCCCGTATCAGGCTCCGAACTCTGCACGGAGTCTGCTTGTCCCTCTCCCTCTGCTCCTCCCCCTGCTCTCTCTCTCTCTCTCTCAAATAAATAAATAAAACCTTAAAAAAAGAAGAAGAAGAAGAAGAGCATAATTTCAAGCCCCACTCCAGAACTAATGAATCCGAGCCTGCATTTCAACAAAACGCCCAGCTCTTTGTGTGCACATTAACCTTTGAGAAACACTGTCTTAAACAAACCACTAGGGTCCAGCAAGATCACCACAGACATGCTCTGCCTTTTCCTGATGCTGCCATTCTGGGCCCCTGGCCTGGGACAGGGGGGCCACTTCTTCTCAATTCCTGAGACAAAGGTAAGCTTGAAAATTTCAACCTCTGAGCCCTTTTTGAGCCTCTTTTTTTTTTTTTAATCCGAAAACAGTGAGAAAAACTCTACTCCTTAGTTTTTCTGCCACTCCAATGAAACAGTATTTGCCAGCCTCGTATCAGCATGACAGGCATCTATCAAGCTCTTCATCACTGTGATGATTTCATGAGTCTCTTTCCTGCATTCTTCACATCCATCTACACCCGCACATGTTACTCTTGAGCAAATCCAAACCCTCACTTCCTTTCACACTTTCTGGACCCCCTATGGCCCCACTATTCATTTCAGGCTTTGGTGTCGAAGTCCTTAACAGCCTAGGGCAGAGCTGGGTTGATTTGCCAACTTGAACTTAGGTATTTGAGTTGGAAAACCTGCTGGCCACGCATTTGAGTGAGACTTTGATCAAGGTGTTTAAGCTCCTGTGCCATCATTCCCTTAGTAGCACAATGATGGTAATAAGAGTTTATTTTTCACTGCACTACACAAACTAACATATTAAGGTGACTTGTAGCTATGCCAGCTTTTTTCTATTGCTTTAATCCTCTACTCGATCCAATTCTTTAATTTTCATGTTCTTCCTGTGTGTGAGCTTCCAGTCATTCATTCGTGGAATATTTATTCATTACCTATCCCGTGACTGGCATTGTGCTATGCTTCATAGCTTTGTGAGTGAGGGTGCATGCGCGCACCCACACACATCCTTGCCAGTAGTCACTGATACTTATTTATAAACTATTACACATATTATGAAGTATTGTTATTTGAAATAATGTGGTTACCATCAAAGGGACCTAAAAAAAAAAAAAAAAGTGTGTATACCGACATCTTAAATGACCCAGGTGTATTAAAAGCATTAAAAGCAACCAGCAGAGGGCAGAGCATCCTAACAAAAGAAGAATAGGTATCTCCCACAGTCCTAATCCTTCCCTCTTGGATTGGTATTATCTGGTTCCTGCTATTTAGGATTAAAGCACCCTCAAGCAGCTTCTTGGGATCTTGGGAATACCCTCAGAGAACTCAGGAGCAGGTTCAATCCTTGGGGTTTCCTAACTGCTTGCCCATTTCTAGAAAGCCAGATAATGGGTGGTAGCTCAAACTCAATACAGAATTGA
Source organism: Halichoerus grypus (assembly GCF_964656455.1). Lineage (NCBI taxonomy): Eukaryota > Metazoa > Chordata > Mammalia > Carnivora > Phocidae > Halichoerus > Halichoerus grypus. The sequence continues at coordinate 9,056,682 of NC_135714.1, forward strand.
ATCTGAATCCTTCTAGTTCCACTTACTGAAATGCAGCCTAAGGAAGAGTGACTTGACACCTTAAACTTCTGACTCCCCCTCTGTAAGTGAGAATAGCATTACCGTATACTTGGTTCCATTAATGAATCAGAGGCTGGTAAAAGGATTAAAATGCCATGTATTCAGTAAGTACCCAATCAGATTGTTATTATGCCAAATATTGGACTATGGAAGTCACTGTTGGGAAGACGCTTAGCTGTTTTTGAACTCATGACAAGAGTAGGGAAGCAGATTCATGCTCTTTAGCAGGAGATTGGGTGATTTGATCTCAGAAGGGAGAGATAAAACACACAACATTGAGAGAAGTTGCCCTGTGTTCCAGGTTCTGTATCAGCCATCTATGGGCATCGTATCTTTAACTCTCACAAAAAGCTATAAGGTAAGTGAAATTTTCATTTTATACATGAGAAGACTGAGTCTAAGAAATGCCAGGTTTTTAGCCAAAGATACAAACCAAATAAAGCAGCATGAAATACGATTGAAATTGAGGACTGTCAGACTTGAAAATCCAGGGTCTTTTCAGTTGTACCTCTAAAATTATGGCAACACCACAATAACCTTCCAAAAGATTGACTCCAACTATTTCATGTCTTCACACCACCCCTTCATTGATTGATTAACTGATTGGATCGTGCATTCATTTATTCAATAATTATTTGCTGAATACCTACTTTATATTTTGCTAGATGTTCAGAATGCAGAAATGAGTTAAAATATATAGTCTTTGTACTCAAGAAGCTAAATTTATTGGGGCAAAAGTCATAAATAATTATTATGCCAGGAGGCAAAAAGGACCCTCATTAATAATTCAAATAATTTGGCATAACATATCAAATATGAATTATTGTTTTGGAGGTATGGGACAGACACAGGGGTGTGCTACCTAGACCTCTTAAGCTGCCATGAGGCTGGCGGACAGCCTCCAGGGGCTACACCTTTGGGATCACCCACCATGTTCAGGGCAAAGTCACAGTCTTCTCGGGCTGTGCTGGACCGGGCCATTCCTGCCAAATGCAGAACTCCTCTGGTGGGTAGTCTGTGCTCTAGACTCCCGTGGGCCTGACACGTTCTCAGAGCTGCACTGTGGTAGAAGTTCTTCCATCTCAACCCACTCTTCTCTCTCCTTGTACAGGTGTTAGACCTGCAGCATGATCTGAAGACTCTCCTCAACTTTTTCCTGCTCTCACCCTATTTATCTTTCATCAACATTCCCTCCAAGCCTCTCATGAGACCTAAACTCACACACAAGAGGATTGGTCAACTTTCCTTGGGGAGAAGAAAAGACATTGTTAAACAGGGTGCCTTAGCTTGGATTGTAGGACTTCAGAACTAATGTAGCACCCCCTCTGGCTCATAGCAGTAAGAGGTTTGTATGTGGAAACTTTCCCTCCTTTCCCAACTAAACTGTTATCTTCCAGAAGTCTGAGGTCTCCTTGGGACTATAGTAGTCGTTCAATATACGTCTCTTGAGTGAGGAAGTGACTAATCACAATGTCTATAACAATCAGACTCTGTGCCCTGTTGTAGCAGTCCCCTTTACTGACTCACCATCCCTATGGCCACATTTCCAAAGCCCATGCCAAATGAGACCTCTCCTTTCTTCAGTCTCACAGCACTGGGTTTGGATTGCCTTAGGACATGCATTTACTCTGCCTCATAGTATAATGTACATGTGTATACATCATAGATCAATCCCAGTATCTATTTCTAAGGAAAATAGCTATGCTCCAAGTTCCAGCTGGATGTATAGATTGGTATCAGGGAGGAAAAAGAAGGAGATTCAGCCTATATATCATGCCGTCATGACCAGCTTCACTTGACAAGGCATTAGACTAAGAGGAAACGCCTGACTTGCCACAATACGGTGGCCAGTGGCCGATGAAGAGGCTTAACATTTAAAGCTCTGCTCAAACAAGGTCAAACCAGGTCAATTATGTTATCTCAGTCAGAGATTTGAAACAGGAAAAACAGGAAATTAGGGAGTTAGCAGCATTGGCGTTTCCACCAAAATATCAGAGGGTAGAAAGTAAGACATGAGGGGCCACGGGTGTACTGAAGTTACGAGACAGCTGAATTTATAAGTAAGAAGAAACCATGAAAAATAAAAAGTCTGTATAATCAAAAATTTTAAGATAGCTAAGTGGTTAATAAAGTGGGTCTTGAAGTCAGGTGCGTAGGTTTAAATTCCAGGCTTCATTGGCACTAGTTTTATGACCGTGGCAAGCTGACTCTCTCCTTCAATTTCCTCATCCATGAAAAGAAGAGAAGAACAGCTTTCTCTCAATGGGCTCTTACTGGCCTATAATAATTAATATATCTCATCTCCCAGTCACCCTTAAATGGATAAGGAATTAGCATGGGGAATAATTGGGGTCACTCCTAACTAGAAGACAGTTCCATCCTTGGGGAAAGAAGCTACCCTCCCCCCAGCAGCATTTTCACACTATGGAGAACATGTGTCCCAGAAAGAAGCCAATAAAATGATAAAAGAACCAAGTCAAGAACAGAGAAAATCAGGTCCTGTGCCAAGAATATCCGAAACCAGTCCCACAGACAAGCTTTTATGTTATGTGAGCTAATGTAATTTTCTTTATATGTAAGTGGATTGGGGGTTTCTGTCTCTTGCAAACAGCAGAGTTATAACTGATGCCACCAGTTTAGAGAGCTCCTTGGATCCCAAACAGCTTCCCCTGGTCAGTTTTAGGGAGTATCAGATTTTCTGCACTAGAGCTTCTTTCTCCCTCTAAAAGTATCCTCTTCTCTCAAGTACCTTTTGGACATTTTCAATAAAATCTTGAGTGAGTCTCTAATCCTTGTATGCAAGGGTACCTGATTAGCCCCTTGACTTGTTGGCCTGCTCTCCCCATGGCGTTAGGATAAATACTACGGATTATTTGTCTTTCAGTTCCCTACCACAGAGGTTCCCAAATTAGGTGACCTATCAAAATGACTTGAGGAATTTTTTTTAACCATAAACTCCTGTGCACGGCCATCTTCATGAGCATGCAGACTGCGGTCTCAGTGGGCCCCAGGCTCAGAAGGTCCCTGCATTGGGTTCAATATTCTGCTGCCACCATCTTGAAATTCTGAATAATTTTCACAAGGGACCATCATGTGCATTTTTCACTGGGTCCCATAAATTATGTAGTCATTTCTGCTTCTGTGCCTCAGATTTAAGATACTGACTCAGAAGCACCATGAGGAGGCTGGAGAATTAGCGTTTTTCCCACCGTACCTGCCATAGGATCTAACACACAACACATCCTCAATCTGTACCTGTTTAAATGAATTTAAACGTTTAAAATAAATTGATTTCTTTAAATTTGCTCAAGAGAAAGCTCATTCTTGGGAGAGGGGTTAGCCTTTGAAAAACCTCATAAATTCAGAGATTCTGGAAGATAGAGGGGCCTTGGAGATGCTCTTTCCAACAGGTTCTCCATGCAGACTGCATGTTAGAGTCCCCTGGGACAGGTGGAAAACAAAACAAAACAAACAAACAAAAAAACACTAATGCTAATACCCAAGCCCCCAAACACTTGAATTCAATTGATCTAAGATAAGGTCCAGGGATTATCATTTTTATAAGCCTCTTAGAGGATTTTGATTGCAACCAAGGTTGAAGACGGCTGATGTTGGCTAAGATTCTCATTTTACATTTGAGGAAATGAGAATCAGAAAAAGGAAGTGGCTTATGCAGGGTAATACTAAGTGCCATGACAGATCGCTAGCAATTACATACTATGGCCTGTGAGTGAAGGGTGAATCAGAATGTAGACTTCACAGTCCTCTGCCCCTTCCCCTTGCAGTTACCTGTGATCAGAACTCACAGCTTGTCCACTTTTTTTTTTTTTTAAAGATTTTATTTATTTATTTGGCAGAGAGAGACACAGCGAGAAAGGGAATGCAAGCAGGGGGAGTGGGAGAGGGAGAAGCAGGCTTCCTGCGGAGCAGGGAGCCCGATGCGGGGCTCGATCCCAGGACTCTGGGATCATGACCTGAGCCGAAGGCAGACGCTTAACGCCTGAGCCACCCAGGCGCCCCAGCTTGTCCACTTTGATAGGGTCTGCTGATGACACTGAGTGAGTTTGGGAAATACTGGCAATAGATTATGTTCTGTTTCCCACTCTCACTTACTGTCAGATGATTGCTAAGGCAAAGTCACGTCCTATCATCAGACACTAAAACATACACTGTTTTAAAGATGCATTAGAGTAGAAGCAATAAATGCATTAATGATTCCAAGTGTTGTAAAAATGGAATGCGCAGAGAGAAGGTTGCCTTGCAGAAAGACACCCCTATGATCTGCCCTTGATAAACACAGCTGAACCAGGACTCTGTCCACACCAGTGTCTGTTCCTCTAGGCGTAGATTTAGCCGGAAGGTAGGTCATGAAAGGTCAGGGCAAGTCAGTTCAGCTTCTCTAGTGGCCAATGTTAGTCATCTAGAACTGTGAGGTCACAGGTGCAGCAGTGAAGAGAAATCAAAACAAATACCAGGTCAGCTTCTTTGTCTTCTAACCTTTACTGTGTGAATTTACAGAAAGCCAGGAACAGAAAGATTAAGAGAGAATGCTCACTTTTCTCATAGTACTCATCAGGCTGTGTTAAAAACTACTCCTTTGCCAGTCTGCTATTATCACTAAAATTGTAGCACTTCTCAGACTGAACCCTAGTATGTGCAACTGTGGATGGAACAGAATGGAATTGGCAAATGCTTGTTGAATTAATAAAGTACACTCACGGATTTGTATATGTCCACCATCTCTGTGTGATAATGTTAAGTATCCCTTTTGAATACTATATAAATTGTTAATAGACTTTATTTTTTAGACCTGTTGTAGGTTCGCAGCAAAACTGACCGGAAAGTACTGAGAGTTCCCATTCTCCCCCTGCCCCCGCCCCATGTACAGCCTCACTACCACCAACATCCCCCACCAGAGTGGTACCTTCGTAACAATCCATGAACCTACATTTCTGACATGTTATTATCACCCAAAGTCCACAGTTTACATTAGAGTTCACTCTTGATGATGTGCATTCTATGGGTTTGGGCGAATGAATACTACCATTATAGTATCATATGGGATAGTTTCGCTGCTTTAAAAATCCTCTGTGCTCCATCCGTCCATCCCTCTCTCCCCACGAACTCCTGCCAACCACTTTATTTTTTTATTGTCTCTATAATTTTGCCTTTTTCAGAATGTCATATAGTGGAAACCACATAGTGTGAAGAGTTGTGGAATCACTATGTTGTACAACTGAAACTAACGTAACACTGTGTGTCAATCATACCTCAATTAAAAAAAAGAAAGAAACTGACAAACCATCATCTTCTGAGGCCACTGTAACATTCTGCATCCCACACACAATGAACAAAAGTTTCTATTGCTCCACATTCTCACCAGCACCTGATATTGACAATGTTTTGGACTTTAGCCATTCTAATAAATACATAGTGGCATCTTTGTTGTTTCCATCTAACTTTTGAGTTAAAACAAAAGTCATTTGTCTGAAAAATTTAAGGAAGCATAATTTACAATGAGAGAGTTGCTGATTTGTCCCATTTATCTCAGCACAAGATTTTACAAATGAACGTTTACATTTCCTTAGGAAAAATAAAGGAAATATTTCAAGTGTTTTGTTACTATAAATATCATCATGTCATATTCACTTTTTAGCATTGTCTTAGTCCATTTGGGCTGCTATAACAAAATACTAGAGCCGGGGTGGCTTATAAACAACAGAAATTTATTTCTTATGGTTCTGGAGGCTGAAAGTCCGAGACCAAGAAGCCAGCAGATTCCATGTCTGGTGAGGACCCGCTTCCTCGTCCGTGGACCTCCCGTGTTTTCTCTATGTCCCATGGCAGAAGGGGCAAGGAACCTTGCTCAGACTACTTTTATAAGAGCACTAATCCCATTTATGAGAGTTTTACCCCCATGACCTAAACACTTCTCAAAGGTTCTGCCTGTTAATACCATCACTTTGGGGGGTAGGATTCGACATATTAATTCTGGGGTGGCATGAATATTCAGACCATAGGACAATAAATTAGTAAATATTAGAGGTAGCTGGAAATAAAATTAATATACGCAATAACAGCTTTCCTAAATAAAAATAACAACCAGTTAAAAATCTAATGAAGAAAATAGTGCATTACAGCAATAAGAAAAAAAGATAAAATACCTACAGCTAAATCTTCCTTGAAAATTAGCAAGATCTATATGAGGAAATGCTAAAAAGCTCCTGAAAGACTCAGAAGAAGATTGAAAGAAGTAAAAAGGCACATCTTGTGGTTGGAGAGGAAGATCCAGTATTATAGAGGTGTAGTTTTTTTCTAAATTAATCTGTAAACTTAATAAAATTACAACAAAATATCAATTTTTTTAGTATCTAGACAATGTGACTGTAACTTTCATATGGAAAAACAAATAAGAAACATAAAAGATTAACTATTAATGATGTACCAGGTGCTTTTTTAAGCATTGTACATATATTAAATGATAGACTTTCATCAACATTTGTAGGAGAAAAGCATTATTTTATTCTCACATTTACAGATGGCAATTTTAAGAAAAAGAGAAGTAACTTGCCCAAAGCCACCCAGCTAGTGCATGGCAAAGATGGCATTTGAACCCAGCCTGATTTCAGAGTCTAGTAAGTGTATCTACCAAGCCTCACTTAAAAGGAATCAGGATCAGTGTGCTGGGGGGATAGTGATGAAGTGGATAATTCCCAAAGGATATTAAATCATGTAACAAAAGCTCATAGAGAGCAGTAATGTCACACGTAGAGACAAGTTAACAGAAGAGACATTCAAATTTACTGGAATTTAGAATATAACAAATGTGACATTGTTCATCAGTGGATTCTGTAGATGGAACAACCTATTAGCCATCTGGAATAACCATCAAATTCTACCCTTATCCCCACCTTTGCATCACAATAAACTCCACAAGGTTTGACGACTTTGACACACCCCCAAATCAAAATAACACTAGTAGAAAAATAAATAACTTTAAAAATTGGGGTGGGGAAAGTCTTAATATAACTAAAAGCCCAGAGTTTGCAAAAGATCAGCCAGTTTAGTAAATTTGAAGGTGAAAAATAAAATGCTGATAATGCTATGGATGTGAAAAAGAGGAGTTAAAGATGTCTCCAAATGTTTTAGTCTGAGCAACTGGGAGAATGTTGGTGACATTTCCTAAGATTCGAAGCCTAAGGAGGAGGAATTTCAGGTTATGGAAAATGTAACCTCTGTTTTGTAAATTTTAGGTGCCTTCAAATAAACACATGAAAAAGACTGGGGGAAAAAAAAAAAAAGAAAAAGACTGGGGAGAGGTGGAGATTGATTTTTGAGTTACTTGGGTATATAGTACAATTATTAATAAATTAATTTTGTTATATATTAAGTATTCTAAAATATATTCTCGGGGTGCCTGGGTGGCTCAGTCGTTAAGCGTCTGCCTTCGGCTCAGGTCATGATCCCAGGGTCCTGGGATCAAGTCCCACATCAGACTCCCTGCTCAGCGGGAAGCCTGCTTCTCCCTCTCCCACTCCCCCTGCTTGTGTTCCCTCTCTTGATGTATCTCTCTCTGTCAAATAAATAAATAAAACCTTTAAAAATATATATATATTCTCAAAAATAATATTGTCCTTAACACCACGTCTCACCCAGAGATGCTCTTCTTGGATGTTCACAGCGGGCCCATCAGGCTGGCATTTTTACTTCCAGAATAGTGAAGCAAACTGAATGTTCAGGAAGATGAGACTTATCTACCTCCCCGTCCCTGACCACCCCTGCAACACTCCCCGAGCAAAACTCTGGGGAAACACAACTGAATAAGACAAAAGCCATGCCCTCCAACCGATTCATACCTGGAGAATGTGTTACATGATATAAACAAATCATTGCACTAAATACATTCTAAGTGGTGCATTTTAACTTCAACCCGAAACATAACTTCCACGCAGCCTTGCAAACAACAATAGCAAAACAAGTAAAAGGCAAAGGAAAGCAGTAGACTGCATTTCTTCTCCTGCTCGTCATGACACTGGAACTCTGTCTTCGTAGCCTACCATCCTCAGAGAGAGGCCATCCCTTTGCTACGTGGAAATTAATCAACTGACACCTCTCTTTGCTGTATGGTGCATGGAGTTTACTCATTAGACACTAAGCTTTTTCACCCGCTTGAAGTCTCTTACTTCCCTTGATGAGGTGAAGTCAACCCACACCCTGACGCCCCCTTTTCTTTCCCACCCTGAAGACATCACATATAGGCAAATGCAAATGGCAAATGGCAAATATGAGCAAGATAATAACAGCAAATAAAAAGCGTACAGCTCGAAGCCATGCTTTATATGCTCTTACCACGACAAAGCCTTGCTCCTGAGTGTTTCCTCCCTATTGAGCGTGCAAGGAGAGCCCTCTCCCAGTCACCAGCATATGCAGGTGACTCAGGAAATTTGGGGGGAAATGCATTTAAGCGTGCCCAATACAGATAATTCTACAAACTCATAGTTGGTGCAGTTGTTCCATGCAGTGTATGTATTTATAGTGACACTCACCCTCGAACGGTGACTACGTTGTTGTGGTTTGTCTCCAACATTGAAGAAATTCAAGATATAACAGTCTTTTAATGGGTTGTGCTATGACCAATGCACATGTTATAATAATACATTTATAAATCTCTCCATCTATGTTTCAGTTATAAACACCAAAGAAAAAAGAGAAAACAATAAACAAAGCCTGGACTTCACTCAATGAACCGATATTTCTTGAGAGTACTCCCCGGTGATGTGAGTGTTATCTCGCATAACAAAACTAGGTGAAGGCAGGGTAAGATGCTTCAAAGCGCAAAAGTTCTTGGTTCAAATCCTGGCAGCTAAAAATCTCAGGAAGAACCCTTAAGTAAATCGCTTAACCTAGGTAGGGGAAATGAGTAAAACGAGAATAATTTAAATGAAGTTATGTTTCTAAAACTCATGTGACCTGTCCCCTTACTTCCTAATTGACCCAGTAAAATAGGAATGAAAGTCATCTTTCTTGACAAGACATCCAGCTCACCAGCTCCCCAGACCCTTCTGAATATAACTCTTAGGTTTTAGTTCAGAAACGCAGGCTGACCACCGAGCTGACCATGGGCAACCCCACTTCAGAGACAGACCTGGTTGACAGAGAAAATAAACAGGGTGAGGAGTTGTCTCAAAGGCAGTTTTATAAATCAGATCCTTGCTAAGAGCCAGAGGAAAATATCAAATCTTTCTCCCCGCCGCCGCTGCCTGCCCCCACTTCCCAAACTGGGAAATAGGGTCTATTTTCCAAAGGCAAGTGCTCACAGTCCTCTATTGCCTTAAGAAGCAGGAGGCTGGGGGTGAGGGGGGCCTCGGGAGATGCAGAGAGGGCAGATCTGTGACACATTGTTCTGCTAAGAAGGTGGAAGAAGGACAGAGGTGTGTGGTCCTGCAAAGTAGAGGCCAGGCCGATGCCTCCCTCCCCCAGAAACTCATTTATCACCTTGATGGTTTCAGCTCATTTGCAGCCAAGTTATTGTCACCCTTAAAATAATGTGGCTTGACAGGGAAAAAATGAAATCCTTGTGAAAAGTTACATAGTCATCACACTCTGGAGTCAAAATATAGACTGCAGTATCCAAACACGGGCCCTGGGTACGGCGGGGGTGGAATTTCCTCTCTCCCGCCGGCTTTGGTTTTAGAACAGGACATTAACATTTATGTCATGTTACCGTGCATCTAGGCATGGCGTGTGGCCTCCTGCCACGGCCACGGAGAAACACATGCTCCAGCATGACCACCAAGGCTTGCAGCATAAATGGGGATGCGTGTTTCCTTGCCCGGCGAGTTAATAACGGGCGAGGACTTCAACGTTTAGTCATCCCCCGGTGCACAGACTCCATTTCAGACGTCAGGAAAGTACTAAATCTCGCTGCGCTTTCCACAGCAGCTGAGTTTCACCCCCAGAACCAATTAAGCCAAAGCACCCTCAGCTTGGAACCCCCAGACACCCTGGCCACCCTGTTCCGCCAGCCGTGTGACCTTGACCAGCTCTTGTTAGCCACGGTGTCTCCATCCGTGAAATGGACAGAGTTGTGCCCAGGTGCTGCTTGCTCGTTGCAAAGAAGAAATGAGATCATGTACGCAAAAGAGTCTGTGCTTGTTTCTGGCACTCAGGGAATATGCGCTGCAGGGCGCTCTCTTCCCTTCCAGCTTCTGTTCTGTGTTTCTCAAACTGCGCACCCTTAAGGGGTACAAGTGGCCCTCCAACAGCCCAGGTTTGAACTGTGTGCGTCCACTTAAATGTGGATTTTTTTTTTTTTTAAGATTTTATTTTTAAGTAATCTCTACACCCAAGGTGGGGCTCGAACTCACAACTCAGAGATCAAGAGTTGCATGCTCTTCTGACTGAGCCAGCTAGTCATCCCTAAACATGAGGGGTTTGTTTGGTTTGGTTTGGTTTTTATACAGACAGTACAACATTGTAAACGTATTTTTCTCTTCCTTATGATTTTTTAAAAGATTTTATTTATTTATTTGACAAAGAGTGAGCACGAGTGGGGGGAAGGGCAGCGGGAGAAGCAGACTCCCCGCTAAGCAGGGAGCCAGACGTGGGGCTTGATCCCAGGACTGTGGGATCATGACCTGAGCCGAAGGCAGACGCCCAACCGACTGAGCCACCCAGGAGCCCCTCTTCCTTATGATTTCTTAATAACATTTTCTTTCCTCTAGCTTATTTTATTGTAAGAATACAGTATGTGGTACAGATAACATACAAAATATGCATCAATGGACTATATGTTATCAGTCAGAATTCTGGTCAACAGTAAGTTATTAGTAATTAAGTTTGGAGGGAGTCAAAAGTTAAACATGGATTTTCAACTGTGCCTCTAACCCCCACATTGTTTAAGGATCAGCTGTGCTTCAGTCTCATGGAGCAAAACTAGCTTCCCACCATCGCATGCTGGTTGGAATCTGCCATTGCTTCCTATCCTGTTTGACCTGGAGCCAGACCAAACCTGCAAGGAAGGGTCAGCCTCACTGGAGAGCAAGACTGGCTAAAGGGACAGAAAGCCCTCCCGGCACCAGGGCATGGCTGCAGTCCCTGACCTCCCTCCCCACAGACCCCCTACCACTCTTTGCACTCTACTTCCCAAACAAGTCTGAAAGCATCACACCACCTTGATTTCTGTGTTGGCTTCATTTGTCTGAAATCCCTTCTTTTTCTTCTCTCTTGCTGAATGATTCATCTTTCCAGGACCAGTGGGCGTTCCTTGCCCTCCAAGAAGAGTTTTGCGGCTCACCTTGCCCACCAGGAGGCCCCACTCCTATACTCTCAGAACTCTCTCTGAGGCTGTGTCACTCCACTCCGGGTAGTACTGTGCTGTCATCGTCCAGTTGTCTGTTCCTTTCTTGCTATTTAACAAGAGCAGGGCCTTGTCTTTCTCTCTGTCATACCTCTCCCAGTCACCAGCACATGCAGGTGACTGAGGAAATTTGGGGGGAAATGCATTTAAGCGTGCCCAATACAGATAATTCTACAAACTCATAGTCGGTGCAGTTGTTCCACGCAGTGTATGTATTTATAGTGACACCCTCGAACGGTGACTACGTTGTTGTGGTTTGTCTCCAACATTGAAGAAATTCAAGATATAACAGTCTTTTAATGGGTTGTGCTATGACCAATGCACATGTTATAATAATACGTTTATAAATCTCTCCATCTATGTTTCAGTTATAAACACCAAAGAAAAAAGGGAAAGCAATAAACAAAGCCTGGACTTCACTCAATGAACCGATATTTCTTGAGAGGCAAAAACGTTGCTTAATACTGAAAAAGGAGAAGTAGCGATAAACATGTTATTTTGAGGCCTACAGGTTAACGCCAAAGTCATCAGTTTATAGAGGTCAAGTGGCTGAAAGGGCGAAGCTGTAAGTGGAAGACCACGGATGTCATTTTGTAAAAAAAATACATACATACACACATAAACTTACAAAAGTAGTTCATTGTTTAAACCAGTTACATGTATTTTTTAAGAAAATATTTTGCTTTGCTGATATCAAACATATAGAAAATTACCCTGGGGCACCTGGGTGGCTCAGTCGTTAAGCGTCTGCCTTCAGCTCAGGTCATGATCCCCGGGGTCCTGGGATCGAGCCCCGCATCCGGCTCCCTGCTCGGTGGGAAGCCTGCTTTTCCCCACTCCCACTCCCCCTGCTTGTGTTCCCTCTCTCAATCTCTCTCTCTCTCTCTGTCAAATAAATAAATAAAAATCTTAAAAAAAAAAGAAAATTACCCAGATTTGCGGCTACAACTTGATGAATTTTCACAAAGTAAGTGTGCCAGAGTGACCACCAGTCAGATGAAGAAACAGTACAGACACCCACATGCCCCTTCATTCTCTTCCCCAGGCACTAGCTCTTCCTTCTCAAAGATAACCCCTTCTCTTGGGGCACCTGGGTGGCTCAGTTGGTTAAATGGCTGCCTTTAGCTCAGGGTCCTGGGATTGAGCCCCATATGGAGCTCCCTGCTCAGTGGGCAGTCTGCTTCTCCCTCTCCCTCTGCTTCTCTCCTTGTTTGTGCTCTCTCGCTCGCACTTTCTCAAATAAATGAATAAAATCTTAAAAAAAAAAGATAACCCATTCTCTGACTCTCAGAGATTAGTTCATCCTGCATTTGTACTGAATATAAACAAAATCATACATGATTTACTTTCTTTTGTTCAATATTATATATGTGAACACAGGAAAAATAAATGAAATTTATTTCCACTGGTGTATAGTATTCTATTACATGAATGTACCAAAATCAGTTTATCCTTTCTACTGTGAATAGACACATGTGTGTCTTCAGTATGGAGACTTACAAATAAGGCTGTTTTGAACATTCTCCAACACTTTTTTGGGGTGTATATATGTAAGCATTTCTGCTGGTTATTACTGTGGGGTCATAGGGTATACCCTAGAAGATACATAGAAATGGAATTCAAATTCCTATTGAAATGAGATATTTTAATCCCTGTCTTTTGGTGCCTGACAAGCAGAGCAGTCAAAGTCCAGCAGGAATATTAACGATGTACATAACGCAATTAGCAAACTTGCAATTTTGTCTATTTCTCCTTTTTGTTCTATTAATTTCTGCTTTATACATCACAAAGATAAGTTATTTGGAGGATGCAAATTTAGCATTGTATCTCTCTGATTGATTGACCACTTAAATATAAAATGCCCCTATTTTTATTCCTGCTAAGACCATCCTTTCATTTGTTTTTGTTTTTTTCTCCAACAAAGATCTGTGGATGATTATTCTCCATTATCCCTTGTACCTCTAACATGATTTTATTTTGCCTTGCTCTTGAAGGATTTTAGAATCGGAGCACAGTAGTAATTTACCCTGATAAGTTGGTTCACAATAACCAGTGTCTTCAGGCATCTATCATTGCTCAAGGGAAGTCTGTGCTCAATCTGAATCAACTCCTCTGTAGACAATTTATGAGTGTATTCTCTTAGATTATGTTTAGAAGCTGCCTTTATTTTTATTGTTCTACAATGTAATATGATGCATCCAAATATGTGTTTTTAAAAATTATTTCTTTCCATACTTGGAAAAACTTTTCAATGTGTGGACTTAAAACTTGTCTCTCTTCCCAAACCATCCAGTAGAGGTGTGATAGATAGAGTCTTTCTAAGTATATTACATGTTCTTGAAGGGTCTTTAATATTTTTTGTCTTCTTATGAATCTGTGTTGCATTTTGGTTTTCAGTTCTAGTGTCAGATACCCTAATCCCATCATCATTACGTATATTCCCAATTTCAAGCCTGTCAATTGCTTCTTTCCCAAATATACCAATATCTATTTTGTAGCTTCCTTATATCATTCCAAAGAAAATGCTATCCTTTAGCAAATTATTTATGTTAAACACACATAAAAAATGAACAAAATTTAAGCACCAATTTTTAGTAGAAATAATTAATTCTCATTTCACACATACTGTTGACTGAAAAGGAGATTATCGATACGCTAGAAGGCTGTTCACATCCCTCCCCAGCTGGGGATTTCCCCAGGCTCCTGTCACCAGAGTTAATGTCTAATCTAAATTTCATTCTAATAATTTCCTTGTTTTTTCTTCATATTTGTATATATATATGATCTGTGGAATAGATACATGTGGAATATATGGAGATAGGTAGATAGATAGATAGATGATAGATAGATAGATATAGGTATATATACATATATTTGATACAGATATATATATCCTACCTATGAACTTTATAAAGTTCTTAATAGCTTATCCTTTGTTTCTATGTATGTTTTACCTTATATTAATATGGTTAAATCAACTTTTTTTTGCTTGGCGTTGACATGGCAAATGTTTTTCCATCTTTTGAATTCAAACCCTTTTATTTCTGTATATTTTGTATGTTTCCTCTAAATAACATAAAAATAGATTATGATTTTAAGGCACACTGACAATTTTGCCCTTAACTAGATAGTTGAGCCCCTCCCTGCACATTTTTTAGGGTCACTATTTTATCTGGGTGTATCTGGACTATTTCATTATGTGCTTTCTTTCTGCTCAATTTTATTCTTTTCTGACTGCTGTTTTTTCCTCCCCTTTTTGGGGTTAACTTTTTTTCTTTTTCTTCCTTCATTTTTCCCCTCTACTTGTTTGGAAATAATGTACTCTATGCACATCATTTTAGTGGTTAGAGGAATTATCCTTGACTTAACAAGTTTAAAATTAATCACTATTTTTTAAAAATAAGAAACAAAGTTAATCAGTATTTTCACTCTCTTCCAAAACAATAATAACAACAATAAACCTTATATTACTCTTTACACACTAACCACACTAACCATTTCCAAGTTATATATATTTTTGCTCAGTTTTTTAGTTCTATTTTGTTAGTTCTTCATAGTTTTCGAATCTCTCCCTCTCTTTGATTCTCTGAGCTATATTGTAGGCAATTTCTTAGCTCCATACTTCACTTTAATATTTCTCTCTTTGGGACCCCTGGGTGGCTCAGTCAGTTAAGCATCTGTCTTCAACTCAGGTCACGATCTCAGGGTCCTGGGATCAAGTCCTGGGTCAGGCTCCTGACAGGTCAGGCTCATCGGGGAGTCTGCTTCTTCCTCTGCCCCTCCCCGCATACATGCTCTCTCTCACTCTCAAATAAATAAAATCTTTAAAAAAATTATCTCTTTAATTATATTGTTTTATGTTCTTTTAAAATAATTTTTAGCTGTGGTATAATCTACATAAAATTTACCAGCATAACCTTTTTAAGCGTGCTGTTCAGTGGTGTTAAGTACGTTCACATTGTTGCACAACCAATATCCAGAACTGTTTCCATCTTGCAAAACTGACATGATCCCCATGAAACAAAGACTCCCCATTCCTCTCTCCCCCAGAACTTGCCAATCACATTCTTTCTGTCTCTATGAATTTGACTATTCTAGGTACCTTGTACAGGTGGAATCATGCAGTATTTGTCTTCTTGTGACTGGCTTACTTCATTTAACACAGTGTTTGCCAGGTTCACGGTGTTGTAACACGTGCCAGGATTTCCTTCCTTTTTAAAGCTGAATAATATTCCATTGTTTGCATTTATCACTTCATTACACTTTAAATTGTCTGGCTGAGGTTTGGACACATAGGTAACATGAATTCATCACCCTACCCCCACCCCCGCCCCTGCCCCACCTCAACCCAAGAGTCTTCCATCTTGTAGTCACTAATTTACAAAATATTAAGTAAGGCAAATTTTTCTCATTCACATTTTTATATGGTCTATTATTAGCATTTACCCTTATTTTGCACACACTGTCATTTGGGCCCCAGCTTTATACACAGATCTCCTATTATCGTCTTCCGTTTGTCTCTGTTCACTACATCAGGGCAGCCATAACTAAGGATCGCAGGAACTGCAGAATCTGGCAAGAATCCTCAGGCAGAAAGGCAATTCCTTTAACTCCAGAGTTCTTGCTTTTGCTTATTTTATGGCCCATGTAGATTCCTTTCATGCTAGCTCAGCAAGGGATTTAAACCTTTAAAAGAGATCTTTAATGATATGTGTAAGACTATAGTTGTATACCTATAATTTCTATATGTACATAGCTTCATTGTCTGTTGGGAGAAATGTTCAAAGGACGCAGTGCACTGAATAGCCATAAGTAGAAGTCTTTGCTCTTATCAACCTGAAAACTCTAAGTATGCTTAAAGATCATTCATGTAATTTTTTTTTTTTTTGGTTTAAACATACTGTGTTTGCTTCTTCTTCTTTTTTTTTTTTTTTTGATTTAGTGTTCCATGATTCATTGTTTGTGTATAACACCCAGTGCTCCATTCAATACATGCCCTCTTTAATACCCATCACCAGGCTAACCCATCCCCCCACCCCCTCCCCTCTAGAACCCTCAGTTTGTTTCTCGGAGTCCATAGTCTCTCATGGTTCATCTCCCCCTCCGATTTACCCCCCTTCATTCTTCCGTTCCTGCTATCTTCTTCTTCTTCATGTAATTATTTTTAAAACTCTTACTTTACATGGAGTGATGAACATGACCATATACTTTCTGACTTAGGTTAAAGACTCAGCTTCTGTAACTTGATTCCTATGCTTAGACTGGCATTCTTAATGGAAGGCAATATTCTTTCTTTACCTTCAAGTAATATTGATCTCCCTATTCATGTGACTTCAAGGCCTGAACTCATTCACTCTTAGCATCCAAAGGCATGAATATTATTGTTGCATATCTTTAATGAACACAATTGTTTTGAAATTTAGTTTTTCTTGATTTGATATAGATCATTAAATCCATAGCACTAATCACCTCTTGTGTCCTGGAACTATTTTTCAAGAATAAAACTCTATCTACTGTTTTATAAATGCCCTCAGGGTGTATTTCACTTGAGTTATATAGGGGCATAATATTTTTTCATGTTCATTTGTTCACATTCATAATTTATCATAATAAATTAATAATTAATGACCACATTTAATTATCTTACATTTTAGGTACGTATTTGTTTAATGGTATCTTTAAATTTAACTTTGAATAAACTTTCTGGAAGAGAGTCTCAGAATGTATGTCAAGACCTCTTAAGAAGTTTATACCATACAATTGTATAAATTTGTTTAATATTAATTTATCTTAGAGAAGATCATTTATTCATTTAATTTTTGTTTACAAAGTTATGAAAAATGTCCATTATACCTTTTTTATATCTGAAAAAATAAAACAACCTTATTAGTTGAAGTACAGAATTAAATATATTTTGGCGTACCTATATGGTAATACATTCAGCCATTAAAGATAATGATTTCTGTACACCTGCAACTAGTATTACACCGTATGTTAACTAACAGGAGTTAAAATAAAAACTTAAAAAAATTTAAAAAGATAATGATTTCCAAGATATATTTAACTTTGAAAAATATGCTTATGATATGTGAAGCGATAAACACAGAAAACAAAATGTATATATAATATTATACCGCTTTTTCTCTGTGTCTCTCTATCGTCTATCAATCTATCTATCATCTATCCATCTATCAATTGATCTGTTTATCTGAGACAAAACTGGGAAGAAAAAGAAATAAACCAGAAAGTTAATTTTAATTTTTCAGTGTGGTAGGATTTTAGTATTTTTCTTTATATTCCTTTTATTTTCAAATTTTCTATAATGAATATAAAATTGAAACCCTGAAGAAAAGAAAAACATTTTTATTATTATCACACAGTTATGTTCAAAACTGAGAGATGGTGGAAGAGAGGGAAAAGGAAAGTGAAGGAGAAGAAGAAGGAAAACGGGAAGGAAGGGAGGGACACGGGATGCTCTCTACCTTGACATTTTCTGTTTTTTATGTATAAACACGAAACTGAAAGTCACTAATTAAGAAGGACCTGGTGTTGATCAATGCAGGCACTTAAAACTCATCAGCTCAGAGTCTGCTAACATTTAGGAAAGCAAACAGCCAACTGGGGGTTCCAAATAAAAGCACAAGACAGAAGTCAGCAAAGATCATTATGGCAATCTTCAAAGGCCAGCTCAGACCACACATTTGGGTGGCAGCTCACATGGTCACCATTCAAGAATTCCGAGAAGGAATCAGAAGGGGCCTGCACTGGGGCAGGGGAGGGCGGAAGGCAGTCCCCTGTGCCAAAACCCTGTAAGCTATAAGGAAGATACATGGTGTCACACTGGAAAGAGAATGAAGTAAATATTCTGAATTACCGTGAACACTGCCAGTAGATTTCTGGTATTTGGAATGAGTCATGTCTCTTCCCTTTTAGCTTGAAAAGGGAAGAGACACGTACCACTAACACACAGTCCTAGGCATGGGGTTTTGGTTGCCAGCAGGAGGATGTGCTCAGGCTAGCCTAAGTGAGGGCACGACTGAGCCATCTCACAGGTCCAAACCAACGTCAGTGCTCCAGGGGCTGTGTCCTTATTTCTCTTGCATCTCTCTTTCTAGTCCTCTGCTCTCTTGCTTGGTCTGCAACTGGCTTTCTCTGTTGCACTCAAAGCTTCTCTTCTCCCAAGGCCCTCTCTGAAGCTTTAACTTGGCATACTGCCAACCCTGGGCGTACTCTACCTGACTTCTTAATGCAAGCATCCGTCATTCCTATCCACTCATTCTCTTGGTATCACTGTTCTTAATTGTTTAGGGAAAATTCCACTGACGTCATTGGCCAGGTTGGGCCAGCGTCACCCGTAGTACAATCAATGGCAGTGAATGTTATATGTGTATTATAGAGTGGACCCTCCCAAGGCTCTTAACTATCTACTGAGGTACCAATTGACACACCGGCAGCACGTACTTCTTAGAGGAGAAGAGCCATACTAGCTTGACAAAACGCTGGTGTTTGACCATAAGGTATCAAACACTAAGAAAGGATTAGAAAGAGACTTGTGTATTGAATATCAGAAACCACATATATGGCAGTTCACTTAATTATGTGAGATATTAGCCTTTTAACAGCAATTAATAATTGCCAAGCATTTGCTATGGAGAACCAGATATTTTCCTAGGTGTATGTCATTTCATTCTCATACAAATGTTGCAGAGTTGGTGTTATTGCCTATGTTACAAATTCGGGAGTCAGTGAAGGTTCCGGTCACCAATTCTGATTCATGGGGGTGGGAGAGGTTTTCTCCACACCATGGGGGATTATCAGACACCAGCTAGGAGTCCTACAGTTCAACTCAATTCTGATATTCTCTACCCCAAGATAGTATCACCTCCCACAGATTAAAGGCTCCATCCCACAAGACCACCACCATTGCCCCTGTCCCTTCAGATGCAGTTGCAAACTCAGGTTATCACCGGTGCTTCTGACAGACCTGCTGTAGGTTGACCCCCTCCTTGGGTTCAGTTAATTTGCTAGAGGGGCTCACAAAACTCAGACAAACATTTTACCTACTAGATCACTTGTTTACTATAAAAGATATAGCATAGGAATCACCTGATGGCAGAGATGTTCAGGGCAAGGGCTGGGGAAAGGGTGCAGAAACTACTCTCCCCAAATCATCATTTGATCTCCAACCTGGAAGCTTTCTATGGGTTTTTATGGAGGCTTCATTACATAGTCATGATTGATTAAATCACTGCCATTAGCAAGCAATTCAACCTCCAGCCCCTACCCCTTTCCTGGACATGGGGGTAGGGAGGACTGAAGTTCCAGTCCTCTAACCACAGGGTTGGCTCCCCTGGGAACCAGCCCCCATCTTTAGCTGCTTTCCTAAGCCACCTCATTAACATAACAAAAAAGACATTTATTGCTCTCACACTTTAGGAAATTCCAAAGGATTTAGGAGCTCTCTGCCAGAAAGGAGGATGAAGACCAAATATATATTTCTTATTATAAATCACAACATCACAGTTAATCTTTGGGATTTTGAGCAATTTGCCCAAGTTACACAATTGGAATGAAGTTTCAAGAAAACCCACACCTGTCAGAGTGCATTAGGTAATGCTTCTCTTAAAACCTAAGTTTAGCCTAGAGTCGATCACTGATTCACTGTACGATCTGGCGTAACTCACACAACTCAAGCCTCATATTTCTCATCTATGAAGTAAGAGGATTCTACATGATATCTTTAAGGTCCCTCTTAGTTTTAACTTTTATGAAACTTATGTTTTACTTACTATTTAGTTCGATCCTACTTACAATCTGAGTTGCCCTCTCTTGGTTTTTGTAGTAATTCTGAGTATGAGCCGTATAAATATTGATAATAAAAGAAAAGGCGATTTTAGTTAAAATGATTAAAGGTCATTATTCGATTTTAGATGATTTTAGATGTATAGTATCAAAATTCCGAACATACCACAGATCACGTCAATAACATTTAGCAGATATAAATTTAGTGCCTTCTTTCTTCACGGCCGGCCACTGAAAAGGACACTAAGAATTAGTTGCAGAATTTTCTATGAAGCAAGTGCTTCATGACTTAAGAACACATGTGGATGAAGGGATGGAACTCTAGAAAGTGCAAACAATGAGATCACCTAGGAGTTGGGGGAGTTGGAGAATGCTTCCCGCAAGGAGTAGCATTTAAGATGAGTACAGAGCATACTAGCCAAGAATAATCATTAACCTGAATCAATAATAATCACTATAATTTTTAAACAAAACTAGCTGAACCTTTTAACTTGATTTGAAATAACTTGGTTTTCCCTTTTACATTTTTTCCATCAGTACAAGTTCCTGAAGACAGCAGAGTATGTATAAACATCAGCCCGAGAGACGAGAGGTATAGAATTCTGACTCCCAGAGCCAAACCAAGCCAGCTCCTTGGGGGAGAGCACCATTCAGAATCTGAGCGCAGCTGCAAGGCTTTTTCCCTTGACTTGTGTGGCAAGGAGCTCAGTGTAAAGGATGGGAAGTGATGTGGAACCGGAATTCAGAATGATGCAGGTCCCACTGCAGTAAAAGCTTGCCTGAGAAGCAGCTGAGTACATAAAAGCCCATAAAGAAAACCAAAACAATGATAGCTCCCATTGTGACTGTTTAGTCTTTCTGTAGAGACTCATGGGGTCCTGGCTATTATCTATTTTTAATATCACTTGACCAGAAAATTTATGCTACCATCTGGAAAAAGAGAGACATTTTTTTCCCTCACGTGAAAGAGAAAAAAGATGAGGGGAGAGTCACAGAATGTGTCAGTCTTTTAAATCAGATGTCATTCATTTCTTGACATTTTACAGATAACTCCACACATTAGACATCCCAACCAATTGATCAATCATTTTGTGTGCATCTGCTGTACTCCTTCTTGGGTGCCTCTGAAGTCTCAAATGGGGAAGTGTGAAGTCTAAGATTTCATTTCATAGATATGATCTTTTTTTTTCGCCTTTAAAATAAGAATGCAGCTGCTCTTTGAAGAGATGTTCATAATTGTTTCCTTAGTTTCCTTAGAACTTACCATATAGTTTGAAGAAATCAGACAATTATGTGTTCCCTCTGGGACTGAACTAAAGGTCTAACTGAATTCAACACAATCTTTACAATTCAATCATTTGATCAAAAGTCCAGTGTAGGGGTTTAATACATGCTGGATGCCTGGCAGATAGACATATATAGGCTCTTATCTCTTATCAATACATCTGGGGTCTCAGAGCCAGAAAACCACAGAAAGAATTTAGAATGCAGAGCTGTATGCATATTCAGGGCACAAAGCACACACCTTGTTCAGGGGTAATTTAGAGCAGTGGGAGATGAAGTGTAATGGGGCCAGGTAAGGACTGAGGGTGAACAGCATACAGTGATCAGAGTTCCCTTGAAGGAAATGATATTTGTGCAGGAGTTATAAGTATGGACAGTAATTTGCCAAGTGAGCAAGGGAGAAAGGTCATGACAACTCAAATTACCAAAATTGGCATTTCCTTCTTATGTTTCAATTAAATTGACCATTTAAACTCCACTATAGAAGTTAGGATATGATGTAAAAGACTTGATTATCCAGTTTGCCAGACAGCAATTAAAATACCACAAAGCCAGCTTTCACTGAGGACTGTTATGCCCTGTTCTTCCCCCTGTGTTGGGTTGGAAGGAGTCTACTCCTTTTCTGATATTTCCTTCATGTGGAAGGTGTTACCTTAGCACCACCCTCCTGTTTTCTCTAAACATGGAGGAAGAGGGAGTGACTACCTAATTGGTGATTTCAAAATGAGAACCTGGGTGTATGTGGCTCACTCCCTTCCTCCTACCTGCTGCTTTGGAGAGCTCTGACCACTGTCCATCCTCAGAGCATGAGTTCCTATCAGCTTTTATGCTGGTGGGCAGCGAACCTGCCTGAAGTCGGGGTTCAGCATTGGAGAGTAAGCTGCCACCACAGAGAGGTCATTTTCTCTTAGATGAGTTTTATTATTTATAAAAGTGATATTTTGGCAAATGTCTACCTGATTCCTTTCTATTACTTTCCAACAGATTCAGAATATGTATTTTTTTTTTTCTTTAACCAGCATAGTTCTGGTCATCTCACAGTAAAGATAACAAAAAAACGTAGTTATGTCCTTGGATCTTGAGTCAAATAATGCTGGTGCGAGTTTTTCTTCTACCACCTCTGGCTCAGTACATTTGGAAAGTTGCCAGATGTCTTAGAACCTCAGTTTCCTCATGTATGATATGGAGATTTAGAAAATGATAAACTGGCCCCTCTTTAACCAAGAAGACTTCTAACAAAATTTTTCAGTGTTCCTTAACATTCCTTGATTCTTTCAGCTTTACTTTCATAGGCGCAGGGTAGTGGTTAAGAGCATGGAGTTCAGAGCCAGACAGGTTGGGCTGGAATCCTGGCTCTGCCATTTACTTAGAGTTACGACTTTGATCAGTTTTATAACTTCTCTGTATTTCTGTCACCTCATCTGTAACTTTGAGATAATAATAATATCTATCTGAGAATCGTTGTAAGAAAGAAATAGGTTAAGAATCATGCCTAATATATCGTACATACTCTGTGTATTTTAATTAGATAAATAAGTAGTTGAATAAAAAGTGAAACCAACATTGGCCAAGGCTGCCAGAGTCACAAAGAAGAACATTGGTGTAAACTCTGCACTTAAGGAATTCAGTATATGTAAAAATGACAAAATTTTGTAATATTAGGTAAGTATTCATGCTTCTATTTGCCTGAGAAAGCAATTCCTTCCAGACGCCCTTGCCAGCCTTGTCTCCTCCTCTTCATCGACTACAGCTTTGAGATCTCTGTTCCAACTCTGCTGTTTGGTCAAAGTCTTTCCTTGAGTAATTTATTTAATGGTATGAGTGAGTGGTGGGCTCTGAATCTCTTAACAGCTGCAAATATTGTTCCTTTATTCTATCAGTGAGTTACAAGTATTTGATTAACAGGTATTAGCTCTTCTCTCAACAATATGTGTAGATGTCATTCCACCATCTTCTGTTTTCCACTCTTTCATGTAAGTTGTCCATTTATCAAACAGTTTTCTTTTGTAGCTAAATTTTATGTCTGGTATTCATTCTTTTTTTCTTTTTTTTTTTTTTTAAGGTTTTATTTATTTGACAGAGAGAAAGACAGCCAGAGAGGGAACACAAGAAGGGGGAGTGGGAGAGGAAGAAGCAGGCTTCCCGCGGAGCAGGGAGCCCGATGTGGGGCTCAATCCCAGGACCCTGGGATCAAGACCTGAGCCGAAGGCAGATGCTTAATGACTGAGCCACCCAGGCGCCCCACTGGTATTCATTCTTTATCCTTGAAATTCATGAATTTTAGTAGGATATGTCTATGTATACATCTTTTTTCATTAAACATCTCTTCCATTCCACACACTCAGTCATTCTTCCAACTCAAGAAAATTTTTTCATATCATATGTGTGATTATTTCCTGTTCTCCATACGTTTATTGGATGCCACATAGAAATCCTATTATTTGCTTCTTAGATCCTTCATATATCTTATCATTTCCTTTTATGACTTGCATATCTTTGAACAGTTTTGCCATACAAAAATCCTGAAATTCTCTTACTGGTTTATTCAAGTTTGAGGCTGTCTGCAGAAATTCTATTTTGCCCTGTTCCTGAACTGCTGGAGCAGAGGGTCCTCTCTCTGATAGTTGGAACCCCCAAAATTATAATTTTCCTTGTGGAGTTTATTGGGGTTTGCTGTTGATTCTAAGTAGTAGTGATGAAAGGTTCCCATGGCTGGAGTGGATAGCAGCAAGCATGTGACGTCTCCTATTAGGACCCCAAAAGGAAGTTTCCCTGCTCCCTGGTATTTTTGAACTCCCCCAGCCTCAAGATCAAGAGACTCAGCCCACCTAAATGAGCTTCTTCTCCATATCATGAAAGACAAAGTACACTAACATGAGGCAGATGTTTATTTTCTTCATAACATTCCTTGGATCTCTGTGGACAGGGCTCTTCCCAGGATTTTCAGCATTTCAGTTCTTGCTCTAGGGCCTTCCACTGCTCCTTGGGCCTTATCTGCTCTACGTTTAAAATGCTTTGCTCCAGCTATCCCCACCAGGCTGTCAGCAAACCAAAGAATTTATTCATTCCTAGTTGCCCCTAGATTCCTTGACTCCAGGATAGGCATATAGGCAGGTTAGAAGCAGAGAAGGTGAAAATGTATTCAATTCATCATCTTCCAAGAGTCCTTCGAAAGGTTACATTATACAGAAGATAATGCCAGAGATGACTTGCTTCTTTCCCACTCTTCCTTTCGTCAACCCAGGGTCTAGAAATAGGCACATATTATGTTTATTACCTAATTTCCCACTCAAGAATGTAAACCCCATGAAGACAGAGGCTTGGCTGATTGGGTTTCCTGCTGTACCCCATCCCCAAACCTGCTCTATCTATAGCTTTCTTCATCTCAATTGATGGCAACACTTTATTTTCAGTTGTTCAGGTAAAAACACACACACACAAACAAAAACAAACCAAAAAAACCATGGAGTCATTCTTAACCACTCTCTTTCTCCTTCACCTTTAGACCAAATTTCCATCAGGAAATCTATAACGTCTATCTTCAAAAGATATCCATAATCTTGCTACTTCCTCCCACATTTATAACTACCTTCTGGTGCTAGACACTACTCTCTCCTTTCTTTTTTCTTTCTTTCTTTTTGTTTTAAGATTTTATTTACTTATTTGCCAAAGAGAGAGGGAGAGCACAAGCAGGGAGAGTGGCAGGCAGAGGGAGAAGCAGGCTTCCCGCTGAGCAAGGAGACCTATGTGGGACTCGATCCCAGGACCCTGGGATCATGACCTGAGCTGAAGGCAGAAGCTTAACTGACTGAGCCACCCAGGCGTCCCTCATCTCCCTTCTAAATTAATAAGTTTGTCTTCTTACTGGCCCCTGAGATTCAACTCTCACCCCTCTACACTATTTTCAGAACAGCACCTAGATCTGTCTTTTTTATAATATAAGCTAACTTTTCAAAAGAAAGAAAGAAAGAAAGAAAGAAAGAAAGAAAGAAAGAAAGAAAGAAAGAAAGAAAGAAAGAAAGAAAAAGAAAGAAAGAAAAAGAAGAAAGAAAGAAAGAAAAAGAAAGAAAGAAAGAAAGAAAAAGAAAGAAAGAAAGAAAGAAAAGAAAGAAAGAAAGAAAGAAAGAAAGAAAGAAAGAAAGAAAGAAAGAAAGAAAGAAAGAAAGAAAGAAAGAAAGAAAGAAAGAAAAAGAAAAAGAAATCTACTCACAGTGTGCAATGAATCCTTATTTTATTCAGAATAAGAGCCAACATCATTAGAACAAACCCCTCAAGGTCTCTAATAGATTGTCTGAGCCCCATGGCTTTTTTGATCCCATGCCCTATTCTCTATTCTTGCTCACTCAGTTTAGATTCTTTTCTATTCTTCAAGCTTGCCAGGCATGTTCCCAACCTAGTGTTTTGTTCTTACTGTTCTCTTTGCCTGGAATTCTCTTCCTCCAAATATCCAAGTAATGAATTCCTTCATTCCACCAAGATATTGCTCAAATGACATCTTCTCAATGAAATCTAGTCTCATTAGTTTTGTTTTGTTTTGTTTTTTTCCTGACAGCTTCATAGAGGTCTAACTGACATGTAATAAGCTGCATATACTTAAAGTGTACAATTAGATGGTCTGAAATATTAATAGACCTGGTAAGTCATCACCAGAAACACAATAGTGAATCCACTAACCCCAAAGCTTCCGCATGGCCCTTTCTAATCTCACCCTTCAGTTCCTCCCACTCCTCCCTGATCTTCCTCCATCTGCAGGCAATGGATTGCTTTAAAATAAATTAATTTGCAGTTTCTGGAATTTTATATAAACAAATCATACATTATGTACTTTTTTGTCTGACTACCTTTACTGAGCTTAATTATTTTGAGATTCATCCATGTTATTGTATATCAGTCTCTTTATATTGCTGTGTAATATTCCACTGTTAATATACCACAACTTGTTTATCCATTGACCTATTGATGGACATTTGAGTTCTTTCCAGTTTTTGGCTATTACAAACACAAAAACAAAAAAAATTAAAAAACTGCTATAAACATTTGTGTGCAAGTCTTTTTGTGGACATATGCTTACTTTCCTTTTAGGCAAATACCTAGGAATGGAATGATGGAATCATATGGTATATGGATGTTTACCTTTTTAAGAAACTGCTAAATTGTTTTCCAAAGTGGTTGTACTATTTCACATTCCAGCATTACCAGAAGTGTATGAGTTCTACCTTCCCTACATCCTTGTCAACAATTGGTATCATTAGTCACTTTAATTTTAGCCCTTCTAATAGGTATATACTGTTATCTCATTGTGGGTTTAATGTACATTTCCCTAATGACTAATGATGTTGAGTATTTTTTAATGTGCTTATGTGTTATCCACATGTCTGTTTTGGTAAAATAGTTGGGTTATTTAATTTCTTATTATTAAGTTTTAAGATTTCATTATATATTCTGACTACTAAATATATGATTTGCAAAATTTTCTCCGAGTCTTTGGCTTTTCATTCTCTTTGCAGTTTCTTTTGAAACATACATTTAAAAATTTTTTTTGATGAAATCTAATTTATCAATTTGTTCTTTTGTGGGTTATGCTTTTGTTATCATATGTAAGAAATCTTTACTAACTTCAAAGTAACAATAATTTTCTCTTATTTCGTTATATAAGTCCTTTTTTAGTTTTAAATTTAAGCATATGATATATTCTGAGGTTTTTTTCCTTAATATGATACAAATGTGGATTTTTTTTTGGCACACAGATAACTAATTATTCTATCACTGTTGGTTGAAAAGATCATCTTTTCTCCATAAAGTTGCCTTTGCATCTATATCAAGAATCAGTTGTCCATTTATGTGTGGATTTATTTCTGGACCCCATTCCATTATGTATATCTATCTTTGTGTCAGTAACACGTTGACCTGATTACTGTAACTCTGTGAGTCTTGAAATCAGCCTGTATTGGTTCATCTTATTCTTCATGGCCACCTTTTTAAATTTAGAATCTTCACCATTCTCCCTCCTGCTCTATTTTTCTTTTATACATTGCACCTACTACTTTTTACATACTAAATGATTTATACTTATGTGTATTTAATATGTAAAGTCCCCAAGAATATCAGCTTAATGAAATAAGGGATTTTCTGATTTTTTTAAAGAGTTTATTTATTTGAGAAAGAGACAGAAAGAGAGAGAGCACGAGCAGGGGGAGGGGCAGAGGGAGAAGGAAAAACAGACACCTTTCTGAACAGGGAGCCCCATGTGGGGCTCAATTCCAGGACCCCGAGATCATGACCTAAGCCGAAGTCAGACACTTAACTGACTGGGCCATCCAGGCACCCCAAGGGACTTTATGAATCTTATTATAATCACTGATAGATCTCAAGTGCTTAGAACTGAGCTTAGTACATAAATGTTCAATATCTATTTGTTGAATGAGTGAATATAGAATCAGACCATTTCATCCAGTCTCCATGTAATTATAAATGCATAGAAACAGAAGACCGGAGATTTGAAGTTAGTGCTCACCCATCTACTTGATCAGGGAGTCCTTACATGATCCTTAAACCTTACTTTCCAACCCTTACCACCTCCATTCTGGCCTGGCCAATGTATCCTCCATCCCATGTCTCTGCATTTTCTCACATGCTGATACTTTATTTGAGATGCTCATTCCTTTTCCCCTTTTTTGTCAACCCAAGCCTCACCTCTACTGGGAGGACTTCCCACACCCCAAAGCTGCTTTATATTTTCCACCTCTCAGCTTCTGTGTTCCCAAGTACAGAGTGTGACCCATAGGTTTACTTATTTTCTATATATGATAATGCTCTCATTGAAGGCAGAGAATCATGTCTTATATAACTGGTTATTCACAATGCCTGGCATAATTCTTAGCATGCAATTCATTCAGTTGAATTAATAAATTTCTACAAGTCTATCATTTGACTTCCAGAAAATAATTGAAATCTATCCCTATCCCATGCCATATTTATAAGCTGGTCTAATTATCTTGTGTTTATTTGTGTGAATACATGTGTGCACTTGTCATTGTTGTAGCATTATTTCAAGTTTTATCTGAACCATTAGGTAGATTCAACAAATATGAAACTGATTTCTCAGTATATTTTATTTGTTTTCTTTACCTAACAAATAGCCAACTCAAGTAAGTAAACGATGTCAAGCATGCTCACAGACTTCATGCAGTTACTCATAAAGGTCACATTTACTTTTTCAAAACTGTTTTGAAATATTTTTGTTATAGGAATTAAAACACAAAATAACCAAATTCAGTGTCTAATTTTTCAAAGTTATATTACACAGGTTGACACAGGATATTTGAAAATATGTTATGTTTTTTTACATTGAAACTGACTTTTAGAATAACATAAAAGTGCTTTGAGCCCTAACAGTGCACAAGCTCCAGGCAAAACCATCTATCAATTCAGACATCCAGCCCCAGGCAGGTAGTTCATCAGTCAACCAGAATAATAACAGGGCAAGTCTTTGACAAATTCATTAAGAAAGCCATAAAATACCTAGTGTTGTAGATACTCAACCTGACTTTGCATATCAGAGTTCTTAGTCCAGAAATAATTCGTTATCAGTTTGTCACTGAAAATCTTCCCAATTTTTCTATGAAGTAGAAAAGACATGGACTAATAATGAGGAGCAGTTAAATCCCACTACCACTACCTGCCTGTAAGACCTCAACCAAATTAACTTCTCTGTTCCTACCTGATTCACTACTGAGATGAAATCAACAAATGATTTTGTAGGATTTTGTAGGTAAGTATCTAGCACAGGTTTTGATGCATAGAAGACATTGAATAAGTGTTAGTTCCCTTCTTGCCTCTTGGTTTAAACCAATGCTGACAATGCACAGCAAATGTTCATTCTGACTCCAATCTGTTTCCCTGGTTTAGAGTTCTTTCCCATTGAAACCTAATGCAGCCCTATAATTCCTCATAAAACTCCCCTGGATAGCACCATGACCCGCTGGTAAGCACTGGCATAAGGGGTCAAGTATACCTAACACCTGGGTCTAAATTAAGAAAGTGCAGTCCATAGATCACCACATTAGGGTAACCTGGAGACCTTACTAAAACTGCAACCCATCAGCCCCAGCAAAATCCTAGTGAATCCAAGTTTCTAGAGTTAAGGCTCAGGACTGGATTTTTCACAGTTTTCCAAGGTATTTCTTTATGTACATCGTAGTTTAAACACCACTGTTACTTCAGTTCACTTTGACAAGTATTTTTATGACAAGATGAATACAGATTTTCATTGAGTTATGATGGGGTTGCATCCTGATCAACCCATCATAGTTGAAAATATCATTAGTTGAAAATGCGCTGAATACACCCAACCAACCAAATATCATTGTTGAGCCTAAGATACATTAAATGTGCTCAGAACTCTTACATTAGCCAACAGTTGGGCAAAATCATCTATCACAAAGCCTATTTTATAATAAAGTGTTGAATATCTCAAGTAATTTATTGAATATTGTACCGAAAGTAAAAAACAGGATGGTTGTATGGGTGCAGAATCATTGTAAATGTTTCAGTTATTTAACCTTGTGATCACATGGCTGATTGGGAATTACAGCTCTCTGCTGCTACCCAACATCATGAAAAAGGATCATACCACAGATCATTATTTTGGGAAAAGATCAGAATTCAAAATTTCAAGTATAGGTTCTAATGAAGGGCTTTGCTTTCACACCATCATAAAGTTGAAAAATCATAAAGCAAATCATCGAAAGTCGGGGACTATCTGTGTAAGGCATAGACCCTGCCATATAGAAGTTCAGAGTATATTGAGGGAATGGATAAGAATGGGCATCATTAAATATGATAATAAAGTCTATAATAGAAAAATGAATCAGGATCTCTCAAAAATCTAGAGGGCCCAAGGTCATATCTGTGTGTGTCTTTGGGGTTCTCAGTACACTAAAAACTAAAGAAGCTAAATTAAAATTCCAAAAAAAAAGTAAAGTCACATAAGTGTAGTATTTGTACATGTAACATGTAAATGTAAACATGTAAAGCCAATAATAAGCAATTTGGACTGGAATTGAAATACAATGGAAATCTAAATGTGTGATTAATGTCTTTGTTCAATCTTATTGGTGTATTTCTGTGATAATATAAAGAAAATCATTTAGAGACCATGTCACAAGTCTAAATTTAAGCCCAAGGACAAATGACCCTTTAGTCAATACTGCACCCCCCCACATGAGTTAGCTTCTGGGATAAACAGGTTACTGTGGGTTTGGGGAAAGTTGGAAGAGTCTTCCCAAAAAAAAGAGCACTATGTCTGGGTATTGAAGTTTGAATAGAAAGTTTTTGACGGGCGCCTGGGTGGCCTAGTCTTTAAGCTTCTGCCTTCGGCTCAGGTCATGATCCCAGGGACCTGGGTTCAAGCCCAGCATTGGGCTCCCTGATCAGCGGGAGGCCTGCTTCTCCCTCTCCCGCTCCCCCTGCTTGTGTTCGCTCTCTCACTGTCTCTCTCTCTGTCAAATAAATAAATAAAATCTTAAAAAAAAAGAAGAAGCTTGTTTGACTTACTGCTGCATGCTCTGATCCAGAGCTACCATACATGAGGATTACCTCTTTGTGTTGATAAGTTTCACAGTTTAGCATATAACTTCATATGGAATGATACAAGAAATCTTTCAGATCTATTATCCATTCACTTTAGATCTCAAAACAATTAACCATTGCCATCATTGAACCTGGGGCAGTGTTTCCCAATATATAAAGGAATGTTGGCTGAGATAAGAATGTTTTACAAGGAGAACAGCTGTAGTAAAGAAAGTTTTGAAGTCCTGCTGTGCTCTCCCACCCACTCCCCACCACCTCCCTCTCTCCTGCCCCTTTACCATAAGACAAAAAGAAGGGGCAAGGATTCCTATTCAAATGTGGTGAGCTTCAGCTGTAGATCTCTATGTCCATGGTCCTTGTGGCATCATCTTCAATTTCCTTGACTCTTCTACCTCAGATTGTTTGCCAGGGACAGAATAGTGCCCTTCAAAGCAATCCTCTGCTACCTATATTTTTCTGCTTTTGAATTTTCAATCTCTATATTCCATGTGCACGTGACAATTGCATTAGAGCTTCTCTATAGCTCAAATGACGTTTTAGCAGCAAGTAATAAATCCTGATATAAATACGCAACTATAGTAAAATTGTATTACAAGTTTCTACCCAGAATGAGTTATTTATTAGTCATTTGATTCCATTTCCCAGTGACAACAGGATGATAAAGGGTTCTGTGAGACAATCTAAATAATTTCAAAAGAAATTAAAAAAGAACCTAATAATAAATCCAATGACAGCCAAAAACATTGTTATTAAATGAGAATATTTTATTGTAATGAATATATATCCCACCTCACTTCAAAATGTCATTAGGTGGGTCACAAAAATATAAAGTATTTGGTAAGAGGAAAAATTGTTTAAAATAAATGAAAGTAAGAAAAAATAAGACTTAAATGGAAAAATGAAGCAATAGAAAGCTATGAACAGAGATACCTGCCCAAAGTTCTTAAAGTTCTTCATAAAAATAAAATGCTGACTGAAATTATATCTCAGAGCTTCCTCACATCCACATAAAAAGGGCAATACCTGTGCATCGTAATATGCCCATTCTACATAATATAGAAATAAGCCAGTTTTGCTTAGAAGTACAACTTTTCTAATTACAAAACTGAGAATTTCTAAATTGGAAATTCTGGATAATATTGTGGGTCAAACTCTTGCATGACATTTTCACAATAAACATGGACTTGGGTAGATATTTCTTGTCACAGGTCCCCATGCAAGCAGAATACATGATCCTGGTGTGCCAGCACCCTCCCTGGATAATCCTCCATGGCTTCTTAACATGTGTTCTAACTTGCCTGACCCTTAAAACTTGGGAGGCCCCTGTATTTGTCTCCCTTCCTTTGCTCTTCACCCCCCTTCCCTGGATGATCACAGGCTTTCCAAAGTACTCCTTATTACCCTAATCTCCATCTCCAATCCGAACCCCTTGCCTGAGCTCCAAAACCCTTTCACCCACAATTTCCAGTGGCATTTCTGTATGGATTTTTCACCATCCCCTTAGAGTCATTATTTCAAACTCAGCCACCGATGTCCCTTCTAAAGAACTTTGCCATACTGTGCACCACAGCTCAGTAAGGAATCATCCCTTCTGAAAAATCACTCCATTGCTCCACAGAGATACTTGAGAGGCAGCCTTGTCCTTTTTTCCTCTTTCTTGTTCCTGTAGCTAATCAATTGTCAAGTCCTACCAACTTTACCTCCTGTTAGGAATAGAGGTGTGTCTCTCCAGCTTCTCAACTGCTCTCTGAGCACCATCCAATGACACCCCTTGCCTGGATTATGGTGACAGCCCCCACCTGGTTTTTCAACTTATGCTTTGACCTGGCCACAATCTATTTTCACCCAGTATAGCAAAGCTCATCTTAGGATGCAAATCTGATCATGCCCCCCCAAACCCCCAACATCTCCCTCAATAGCTTCCTACTTTATGGTCAATGTGAGATGTTTTTTACTGCCATTGCTTAAGAGGCTTTGGAGGCCCTGGACTCCAGTTTCTTCCCCAGCTCCATCACAAATTCCTACTACCTCTCTGGCCTCCAGTGTTGCCTTTTAATACTCTACAGGGTCAAGTGTTTTCTTCATAGAGATGTATGCTGTGCCTAGGTCTTTTTTTCCCCAACCAGCCCTCCCCACCCTTATACCCATTATACTATCGTTCATCATGTCAATTGACTCTAATTCATCAAAGACAAGGCCCCATAGAAGAAGGTTAGTTCTCCCAGATTGTGCTTGCATAGCACCATGCTCCCAGCATGAATCTTTCCCACTAGACTTTAAATTCCAATGGGCAGAGAATTTCCTTCACCCCCATAACTCCCAAGCTTGCCACATTGCCTGGCATTTTTTAGGGGCTCAAATCCTTGCTTGTTAAATGATGAATGAATAAGTGACTGAGTGAACAAATGAATGCCTACATGCTTTATATCAAGGGTCAGAACTATAAAGTGATTAGGACTTTTGTTAAAGGAAAACTTTGAGGAATTAGAAACTCCAACTGTAAGGAGAGGACACTAAGACCTTCTCTTGCTGGCATTCCCTTCGTTTCTTCCTTGGTGGTCCACTTGGACCGCAGCCATTGGAGTCCCCAGTGCCAATTTGTCTCACGTTATGAACTGATGTGCTCCATAAACTACCCATAATGTGCTAGAATGTGGCTCCCGGGCTTTCGTGTTCACTGTGAGAACCACCTGCTCTGCTTACATAACACCTTTATTATTTACTTGCAGTCATGGAGCCCCACAGCAGCAAAAATCAGAGGTTTGCTCTTCAAAGCCAAATATTTGACTCTATCACTGTTCATACATGCCTTTTCTACTTGAGGTATCAGAGTTTACCACTGAATTTCTTATTTGAAACCACTAGGAGAGACTTTCCCATAAATCAATTCAGCAAATATTTATTGAGTGATTCATATAGACTCAGACGTCAAGGGGCCTATGGAGACTGTCTAGTCAAACTTCCTTATTTTACCAAGAAAATAGCAGAACCCTGGTGGACTTCTGATCTCAAATCCATTAAACAATTATCTATGCACAAAGGAATATAAAAATGTGTAAGACCCTCTTCTTGTCCTCAAGAGGCTAACATCTTTAGGGGATGACAAGATCAAATAAGTGAACAGTAGTAATACATTTGACTATTTAACAGAGTGCTTAATATATAGCAAACATGCTTTAATGTCCTTTTAAATAAACTAATAATTAGATGAATTAATAAACCAATCAATTAAGGAATGCAATATAATATGGTACTTATAAGAGTTTTTCTTTGTATTTATGTGACTGTTCATTAATAACCACTTCCCTCATCTAGATATTGTACTGTTGGTGAGAAGAAGGGATAATTTCTGTTATTTGCTTACTCTTGGATCCCCAAGGCCTCACACTTGGAACAGAAAACAGTTGATTCTCATTATTCATGGATTCTGCATTTGCAAATTTGCCCATTCACTAAAATTAAATCAATATTCATGCCATTTTCCTAGTCAGTATTGGACATGCACAAAGTAGCAAAAAAAATGTGAGCACCTGACACACATGTTCCCAGCTAAGTTCAAACAAGGTGACCCCCTGCCTTCTCTCCATAGGGTAGCTCTTATACTGTTCCAGGTCTTACACTGTAAGCAGCTATCATTTTCACAGTCTACTTAATGCTTCCCCATTTTGCATGTTTTACTGATGAATTTCACTGTCTAAATGGCCCCTGAGTGTAGTGCTAAAATGCTGTCTGAAGTTTCTAAGTGCAAGAAGGCTGTGATGTGCTTTACAGAAAAAATGCATGTATTAGATAAGCCTCATTCAGACATGAGCTATAGTGCTGTTGGCTCTGAGTTCAATACTAACGCATCAGCGATGTATATTAAATAAGATGTCTTTAAATGAAAATACATATAAAACAAGATTATGTATTGATTGGCGAAGCTGTTATGACTAGAGCAGAGCTTGCAGGAAGCTAAAACTGTATTTCCCCTAGGAGCAATGGCTCAGTACTGGCTAATTTAGTGTTCATGGTGACTATAGAACACAACTAATATATATATATATACCCAATATGTATGGAAGGAGGCAGGAAAGGAGGGAAGGAAAAAAGAAGGACAGAAATAAGTTTATTAGTAGCAAGTAAGACAAGTGTTTTATGAGAACAGAGAAGAGTCAGGTGTTGGAAGCATCATCCCACAACACTGTGACCAATACCCACCTTTTAGTTACCGCACAGGTCCCACACCAAGGCACTGCACCTAAGAAAGTATATTGTGTGATGGTAGAAGCACTATCTTTGTGTTTGTGCTCACAGCAGAGGCCACACAGGCTGTTAGTCAAACTACCTACTATTCAAGTTCAAAACCAGGCTTTCCAGAATCTAGCTGTGTGACTTTTGGGGAAACTAGTCAAACCTCTCCTTGCACCCTACTATGTAAAATGGGAATCATTAGAGTGCTTATCTCACAGGGCTACAGAGAAGCTTAAATAATAAAATAATAAACAAAAAACATGCCAAAGACTGGCAGAAAATCAGTATGTAGTAAATATTAGCTATTTTTAATTTTATTTCAGTTGATTAAAAAATCAGTGATTATATACTGTAACTGAAAAATAGTTCACGGAGACATTTCCAATTCATCAAATTAATTCTATATACTAATCCACTTTATGCTTACAGTGTTCCATGAAGCTTTTTTGAAATGTCAACCCCTTCACATAAACACATCAGCTTGCTATTTGTCATTTAATTTAATTTTTTGAAAAATGTATATATATTTTTTCAAGATTATATTTAAATTCAAGTGAGTTAACATATAGTATAGTATTAGTTTTCAGGGGTAGAGTTTAGTGGTTCATCAGTTGCATACAACATCCGGTGCTCATTACTTCAAGTGTCCTCCTTCCTTAATGCCCATTGCAGTTACCCCATCCCCCCATCCACCTCCCCTCCAGCAACCCTCAGTTTGTTTACTATAGTTAAGAGTCACTTATGGGGGGCGCCAGGGTGGCTCAGTTGTTAAGTGTCTGCCTTCGGCTCAGGTCATGATCCCAGAGTCCTGGGATCAAGCCCCGCATCAGGCTCCCTGCTGAGCGGGAAGTCTGCTTCTCCCTCTCCCACTCCCCCTGCTTGTGTTCCTTCTCTTGCTGTCTCTCTCCCTCTGTCAAAAAAATAAATAAAATCTTTAAAAAAAAAAAAAGAGTCACTTATGGTTTGCCTCCCTCTCTGTTTTTGTCTTATTTTATTTTTCCTTCCCTTCCCCTATGTTCATCTGTTTTGTTTCTTAAATTCCACATATGAGTGAAATCATATGGTATTTGTCTTTCTCTGACTGACTTATTTAACTTAGCATAATACCTTCTAGTTCCATCCATGTCATTGCAAATGACAATATTTCATTCTTTTTCATGGCTGAGTAATATTCCATTATATATACATATATATATACCACCTCACCATTTAAAAACTATATCTCCCGAGGTTTCACAACCATATATAATTTGATATTTGGCCCCCCAAAATATTGGCAGTATATGGCCTCTCTTGATCCCTCTGCTCTTGAAAGACAAGGCCAATTTTAGTGACTGTTTGTCCTCTTGTGATGGCAAGTGGTTTCACATGGACAGCAGCCATCTCAGAACTTCCTGCCCTTTTACTCCAGCCATGGACTAATGCCTCCATACTACTCATATTGCCTTGACATTGTAGGAGCTGTATCCAGTTATTTACAGTCTTAAAGAAACTGAGCCAAGAAAATAAACCAGATTTTTCTCCAGAGTCAGGGACTTTTGGTCACTGCCACTTTCCCACTTAAAAGCTATTTTTGATCCCCTAACCAGTATTCTTCACAAAGATAACTGGACATTTATGACAAAAAAGATCCCATGTTGGGGGGGCTCTGGACATATCTTGCCAATAACAGATATTTTTACTTCATATGGGTTATATCTCTTGTAACTCTGCACACAATCTAGTTTTAGATAATGCATTACTTCTAATTTAAGTGAAAATGACTGAGCTTATTTCTTATGTTTCACACAAACTCTAGTAGAGAGTAAGTCAACCACCATTGTTTGGAGGGACACAAATGTATCAAATACCAAGAACAGAGCTATATCCCTGATGATTTAGTTTGGCTGCATGTAAGAGTATCTTAAATAAAATTTAAGGTTTTTTTCTCAGAAAAAGTAAGTTTAGAAACAGACAAAGCTAGTGTTGATGGCATATCAAAGATAGCATCAGAGATCCAAGCAAATTCTATCATTCTTTACCAGCCTCACCATTCTCACAGGTGCTTCATGGTCACAGAATGATCACTGCAGCTCCATCTGTTATGTCTGCATTCCAGGCAGCAGAAAGAAGAAAGTATCTGCTGCACAGGGCTCAGTTCCCAGCTAATTCAGTCCTCCTTAAACAGCTTGGCCAGAGGTTCTCAGTGTATCTCATACATTATCTAATACACCTGGGTATGGTGAATGTGTAGACACAATCAGCTGGTATCACTTTCCTATTACTTCTTCTACCTATACTACTACTAAGCAACCCACTGCAGCACGGGCAGATGGGGCATCCTTTTGCAGTCCTCCAGACTCCATTGTTAATATGTTAAAAAAGTGTGCAGCACATACCTGATGTATTCCATCTCATATCCTCTTTCTTCTTTCGCCTACCTTTTTACACTTGACATTGTCACAGCAATCAGCTGTGGACAAGTATGACCTGACCACACCTTGCTTCTGCTGTACAACAACTAGACTAGGAATATTTCCTGTTTTTATCATTCAGACTAAAAAATTTCATAATTTATGAGGAATTGGATAGAGCACTCAGGAAAGTCTTACCTCAGTAGTAGGAAATATAAACCGTAGACTAAGCCTTGCCCCAGACACACAAAATGTCATAAAGCAAACCCAAAATATCCAAAGTGTCCAGGTAACTTATCTGCATTATAGCACAAAACTCAAGATTGTGTATAGGATTACAATATAGAACCAATATTGTTGGGTCTTGGTCTTTTTATTATTTTTTATTATTTTTTTAAAATTTTATTTTATTATGTTATGTTAGTCACCATACAATACATCATTAGTTTTTGATGTAGTGATCCATGCTTCATTGTTTTCGTATAACACCCAGTGCTCCATGCAGTACATGCCCTCCTTAATACCCATCACCAGGCTAACCCATCCCCCCACCCCTCTCCCTTCTAACACCCTCAGTTTGTTTCTCAGAGTCCATAGTCTCTCATGCTTCATCTCTCCCTCTGATTCCCCCCCTTCATTTTTCCCTTCCTTCTCCTAATGTCCTCCATGCTATTCCTTATGTTCCACGAATAAATGAAACCATATGATAATTGACTTTCTCTGCTTGACTTATTTCACTTAGCATAATCTCCTCCAGTCCCATCCATGTTGATGTAAAAGTTGGGTATTCATCCTTTCTGATGGCTGAGTAATATTCCATTGTATATATGGACCACATCTTCTTTATCCATTCATCTGCTGAAAGGCATCTCGGCTCTTTCCACAGTTTGGCTATTGTGGACATTGCTGCTATGAACATTGGGGTGCATATGGCCCTTCTTTTCACTACATCTGTGTCTTTGGGGTAAATACCCAGTAGTGCAATTGCTGGGTCATAGGGTAGCTCTATTTTTAATTTTTTGAGGAACCTCCACACTGTTTTCCAGAGTGGCTGTACCAACTTGCATTCCCACCAACAGTGTAAGAGGGTTCCCCTTTCTCCACATTTGTTGTTTCTTGCCTTGTCAATTTTTGCCATTCTAACTGGTGTAAGGTGGTATCTCAATGTGGTTTTGATTTGAATTTCCCTGATGGCTAATGATAATGAATATTTTTTCATGTGTCTGTTAACCATTTGTATGTCCTCTTTGGAGAAGTGTCTGTTCATGTTTTCTGCCCATTTTTTTACTTGATTATTTGTTTTTTGGGTGTTGAGTTTGAGAAGTTCTTTATAGATCCTAGAAATCAGTGCTTTGTCTGTAGTGTCATTTGCAAATATCTTCTCCCATTCTGTGGGTTGCCCCAGAACTTCTAAGCAGCTTGGGATGCCCCACAAATACACTCCGCTGTTCTGATAGATACATCACCTTGGGAGGCTAGAGATACATCCCCTTGAGAAATTCATCGTATAAGGGATTGAGAGTTGGGGATAATGCTAATCAGAATCCCCGGTGGGATTAGCCTCTGTTGCCCAGCGGGGATCAACTTGACAATACACCCTCAAAGGGGCTTTTCTCCTTCTCTGTTTTGTATTTCCCAGCTTCCCACTCCTTCCCTGGAGTTTCTTCTTAAAATAACCCCCTGTAACAAGCTCTTATCCCAGAGTTGTTTTTTTTTTTTTTTTTTTTTAGTAACTCAGGCAAAGATCAGGACCTAGAGGAACATAATAATTTTATTTTCAAGAAAATAACCTGACTGAAAATGTTGGTTTTCTATATAATTCAATTTTTAACTAGAAAATTAGATTATTTTCTCACTGTTTCTCTTAACATTTCTCTTATAACAGATATGCACTCCACAAAAGGCAGTGTACCATATAGTTAAGAGCATGGACCCCAAATCCAGGCAATATGTTGCAGTCCTGGCTCTACTCTAAGCTTATTTAACCTCTCCAAGCTTCAGTTTCTCCATCTGTGAAATGACAAAACAAACAACATATATGATATTTCAATCAGTTCTAAGACTCACCTTCTAACTGAAGCAGAGAAAATGTAAATTGTTCAAAGTCCCACAAGATGTCAGATCTTCTGCCTCCCAATCCAATCATGTTTCTGCCCCAGCCTAGCAGACACAAAAGAGAGAAGATGAAAAGTCTTCTGTGAACTCTTGTTCAATTTGTACCTTGTTAGGGATTCCCCCAAAGAATGTACTAAAGTGAAAATCCTAAGGTAACAATGGCAATATGAAGGAGGGATTTCCTTTCAAAGTAGGCATACGATTATTTACTCTGTAGTAGTCTGTAATTCTTTAGGGTTTATATTTAGGCATTTTGATACCCATCATCTCATTTCATCAACACATGAACCATGAGAGGAACATAGGATGAGGGTTTCTACCTCAATTTAGTAGATTCACCCATCCATCCACTGATTTATTTCTTCAATTTCTCCTCTGTTAATTCAGTGTGTACCCACTATGTGTCTATCTAATTTTGTGAAGGGCACCGGGAATATATGGATGAGCAAGTCATAACCCCTGCCCTGAATGTCTTCACAGTCTAATGGGAAAAATGGGCATGTAAGCAAAATGCAACCCTTTTGGTCAAAAGCAGCTATGAGATGTCCCTAAGACACAAAGAATGAGGTAATCCCACGTGAGGCTGGGGTGAGCAGGAAAACCTTCATAAAGGACTGATGCTTGCTCAGTCATGGGAGGTGGGAACTTTTCACTATGTAGCTTCTGATGAAGGACATTCTTGAACAAAGTCATAGAGAGATAGGAGATCTATTATATGGGAACCCAAAAATACTGGGGTATGCCTGAATCACCATGTGTGAGGCAAAGAGGAGGTGAAAGAGAGGGTGGAGGAGAAATTGAAGAGGTAAATAAGAGCAGCCCATAGTGGTTATTATAACTGATTAAAGGGAGGCTCTAATATGAATAAAACAAGATCGAGCACTTGACTCTAGATCTACACTCAGGTCTTGATCTCAGAGTCCTGAGTTCAAGCCCCATGTTGGGCTCCACATTGAACACGGAGCCTATTAAAAATTAATAATTAATTAATT
Organism: Halichoerus grypus; assembly: GCF_964656455.1. NCBI lineage: Eukaryota > Metazoa > Chordata > Mammalia > Carnivora > Phocidae > Halichoerus > Halichoerus grypus. Next base: position 9,097,511 of record NC_135714.1, read on the forward strand.
AATTAAAAATCAGGAAAATACCATGATCTGATTTTCATTTTACAGAGTTCACTGTGGCTGCAACAGGAAAGATGGACTTCTGAGGAAGATCGGAGCTGAGCAGGCCAGTGAGGAGGCTACTTATCCTGGTTGTGCCCCACAAAGATGATGAAGTTATGAATTAAGGAAGTGAAGGTGGGATGGGAAGAATAGATACCAGAAATAGTAAAGGGATGGAACTCTTGTTCTCCATTGCTGATTACACGTGGAGGCTAAGCCAGAGGTGGCGTCTAGGGTAACTCCATGCTTAAATCTTGAATGACTGAGTGCATGGTGTTTGCTTTATATTGGGACTTTAAGATAAATAATATAATGGAGCAAAGATAATAACCCAAAACAGGGACATCTGGAGCTTGGATTGTCCATGGAAATATGCATCTACTATTTGTTGAGTTGGTCTATAATTTGGGACAGTTAAAAATTTGGGTTAGAAATCCAGATTGGTGGTTCATCAGATAAGACTTTGGGTTTTAGACCAGAGTTGTTACTGGAACAAATTGAGACATTGGGACTGTTGGGATGGAATGAATGTATTTTGCATGTGAGCAAGACATTAATTTGGGGACACAAGGGAGGAATGCTATAGACTAAATATGCTCCCCTCCAAAAATATCATATGTTGAAACTGAAACCCCCAATGTGATGGTATTAGGAGGTGGAGCTTCTGGGAAGTGATTAGATCAACAGGGCATAGCTGTCATGAATGAGATTAATACTCTTATGACAGAAACCCTTGGAGAGATCTCTAGCTCCTTCCACCAAGTGAGTACACAGTAAAAGGATGACTGTCTATCTGTGAACAAGGTAGCAGGCCCTTGCCAGTCATCTAACATGCCAATGCCTTGATCTTGGACTTCAGCCTCTAGAACTGTGAAAAATACATTCTTGTTGTTTATAAGCCTCCTAGTGTACAGTATTCTAAGACAAATAAAATAGTTTCTGCACAAAAATTATATCATTACACATTTTTATCATTGAGAAAGTGAGTGGTCATTTTGTATAAAACATCTCAGGATGTATCTCGTTGATATTTATGTAACAATAATTATTATTGTATTCATATTAACAGCAGCTAATATTACTGAACATTTTATATGTGGCAGGTGCTGGCTAATCACTTACATGCATTTTTTTCAATTATGCATTACAATAACCTTACTTGGAAAATTCTATTATTATCCCCATCTTTCAGATGAGAAAATCATGTCAGGGATAAATTATAAACAGTTCAACATTAATAAGGTGGTACGTAGCAGTGTCGAGATTTGAACTCAGGGTTCCCCTTTTAATCTAAGCTTTTAACTTCTTTGCTAGAGCAACCCAGGTGCAAGACTGACCACTCCTGAGAGTAAAGAGTTACTGTGCACTTGCTCATTGCCAGGTTCATGATCTCAGAAACTATCTTAACACTGACATGCTGGTATTAGTATTACTCCCATTGTATGGATGATGCAACTGATGATCAGAGGAAAAGCAACTTGTTCCAAAATTTATATTGGATAAAGAAAACAATAAAATAGGTGGGGCACCTGAGTGGCTCAGTCAATTAAGAATCCAACTCTTGATTTCAGCTCAGGTCATGATGTCAAGGTCATGAGATCAAGCCCTGTCTTGGGCTTCGAGCTGGGTGTGGAGCCTGCTAAAGATTCTCTCTCTCCTTCTCCCTCTGTGCCTCCCCCAACTCTCAAAAAAAAATTCTGTCTATTTGTCTATTTCTGTCTTTTGGCTGCGCCCCCCAAGTTGAAAATCATGTATGCGGAACTTGCAAAAATGGTGCCACTAAACTTGCCATCAGCCTATTACTTACCTCCAGGACATATAAGACAATGTACAGAGGAAGAGTTCAAGATGATAATGGTGAAGAAGGAGAGAGAGAATGAGAGAGAGAGAGATAGTGGAAGGAAAGAAAAAAGGAAGGAGGGAGGAAGAGAGAGAAGGAGGAAGGAAGAAGAATTCAAGATAAAGACTGCATTAGTAACAGGAACCTCTAGGACAGGGCTATTCCTGGAGTGTAATGCTTTTCCTTATCCTTTCTCTAAGGGGTAGGGTGTGTCCCCCTACTCACATGCCCAGCCTAAAATTGAAATTAAATAAGGGAAGCTTCAGAAAACCATTTGGACAACTCAACATATGTCTTGAGTGACAAAGAGACTGGTATCATAATCAAGCCTAAAGAAAAACAAAATAGCACTCTGAAACAGAAGGTGGCTAGATATGTATGCCTCATAACAGCAGAACAAAGAGAGAGGTCTCCATTGAGAATATCTACACATCCAGATTTTGGATCCTTTTCCAGGTGTGTCTTTCCTTTGGGCAGAATTGTTGGCAGAATTCATTTGCTTGCTGTTGTAGGACTGAGGAACCCAGCCCATTATGGGCTGTCAGCTGTAAAGCACCCTTACCTTCTTGTGATATAGGACTCCCACTTTTGCTCTTTATTTCTCCAAAGTCATCTAGAAAGTCTCAAGAGTAAGTCTACTAGCAACAAAAGTCTTACATAATGTAATAATCACAGATGTGACATTCCATCACCTTCATTATATCCCACTCATTATAAACAAATCAAAGATCCTGCTCACACCCAAGAGGAGGGGTTTATACAAAGGTGTATAAACCTGAGCAGCCAGGAGTCCAGCAGATGTTGGTTTCTTTCCTCTTCACCTCTTGTCCTTTGAATCTGCTTTCATTCCAGGGAGCAAGGACTTCCTGGTCAATCAGTCCAAAGAATTCCTGAAAGATTCTACTAGCGGGTAAGATGTCATAAGTCAGTGTTGATAAGCTAGAAAGAGAGAAGAAAAGAAAGAAATGGAGGGAGGGAGGGAAGGAGGGAGAAAAGGCGGGAGGGGGGAGGAAAGAAGAAGGGAGGGAGGCAGGAAAGAAGGAAGGATGCAAGAAGAATTTAAAAGAAAGAAAGAAAGAAAAATCTCCATGGCAGGAGAGAAAATCTTTTAATTCATTTGTTCTGGTTGCATTTCTGGGAAGCAGGTTCTACTTGCTCTGGACAATGGAGACCCCATCCTGCTGCCTTTAAACAAAGCTTCTGAGGAGCCCTAAAGTATCAACCACCAATGAGTTGTTTATCTGAAGGCTTAGGTGGGGGCTGAGAAAATAAACACTTTGAATGTGTTTGGTGTTAGGGGGGAAGGCGCCGGGTCCCTCTTTCGACTTGTGGAGTCCCTGCCACCACCTTGCAGCCTCTGGTATCTTAGAAGCCCTGAACTTAGACCCTGAGTGGATGGGGAAAGTGTGTGGTGTTTGTACAGCTGAAAACAAGATGAAAAACCCCAGGTCCCCTCTCACACCCCATTAGGCCCTGAAGTCCACGGAGTGTTGCACTCAACACATAAACACTCTGCTTGGGGAAGCGGTGGTCAGGGTGTGAGAGGGAGGGATACCGTCTCAGGGAAGAACAATGGCATCTCTGTGAGGAGGCAGGCATCCCCAGTTCTGTGGCTCCTTGGCCCAGGGTGCATTAATCATTACTTCCACCTTGTGCATTTCATTGAGCCCCAAGGTCTTTTGGGATTGATAATGGGACAGTAGGTAAGAGGATACTCAATCAGAACAAGAACACTGCTGGAGCAGGGATCAGCATCCCTCTTTCCTTTTCCAGGTTGGCAGAGTGGGAGAAAACAGGAATTTTGAGTAAATAATACTGGGCTCCAATGTAAGGTCCTCTCCCAGCTGGCTGTGGTGCTGTGGGCAGTTGATGAAGCTCTCTGGCCTTTCCGCAGCCCTTCACCTTTGCCTGTGCTCCTTTATCTGTCTGGAATGTTCTCCAAACACACCTGCTTTCTCTGGGGCATTTTTCTACTCATCTCACATAGAGGTCGCATGCCTGCTCCTCAAAGAAACTTTCCTATCTCCCAGACTATGCCTACCTATCCACTCCTTCTGCTGTGCCCCCACGCCCGTTGTGTTTGTTGCTGTTGTACGTTGAATCATGTCCCCCAGAAAGATATGCTGGAATCTTAACTCCTGAATATGACCTTTTTAGATTAGGGGTCTTTGCAGATATAGTCAAGTTGAGATGAGGTAGTGCTAGCTAAATCCAATGACTGTTACCTTTTTTAGGAGAGGGAGATTTGGAGACTCTTACGGACTGAATTGCCTCCCCTCCGCCATTCATATGCTGAAACTCTAATTTCCAGTGTGATGGTATTTGGAGAGCGGGCCTTTGAAAGTTACTTAGGTCATGAGTGTAGGGCTCTCATGATGGGATTAGTGCCCTTACTAGAAGGGACACCAGAGAGCTTGCTCTGTCCCTCTTCTCATCACACAAAGAACAGGACACATGAGCACACAGCCAAATGGTTGTCACCTACAAGCCCAAGAAGAGCTCTCCTGATGAACCCTCCCTTGTTGGCATCTTGATCTTAGACTTTCCAGACTCCAGATTGTAAGAGATAATTTCTGTAGCTTTTATGGCATCTCAGGCTAGTCATGACAAAGTCACAGAGACATACATGGAGGGAAGAAGGTCGGAGGAAGATTGTAGCAGATTGGCATGAATTGCCAGCACCACCAGAAGCTAGAAAGAGAGAAGGAAGGATTATTCTCTAGAACCTTCAGAAGGAGTATGGCCTTGCCAACACCCTGATTTCAGTCTTCTTGCTTCCAGAACTCAGAGAGAATAATTTTCTGTTGTGTTAAGCAACGCAGTTTATGGCAATCACAGGAAACTAATACAAAAGTGAATCCTGCTCCCTTCCTGTTGATTGGGCCAACTTTTCCACCCTTCCTATCTTTCCTGGGGTGTAGGACTAGAACCTGACTTCACATTTCCCTTTCTATTAGCCCCTTCCCTTTGAACAATATAAATGCTAGAGTCTCTCATATTTGAAACAATAGCACCAATGCCCTCTGGGACTCTACATCATTGTCTAGATTAAGGAATAACTCCCTCTTTTCCTTCACAGCTCAATTCCACAGTGTAAGAGTCTACTCTTGTCATCTCCAGTCCTCAAATCCTATTCATTCTTCATCCTGCTCAAATCAGGGTTTGTCCCCACTTCTACACTGAAGTCACTCTGCAAAAGCCTTGGATTGCCAAATTCTATAGGCTCTTTTTAGCTTTAACCTTACATGCCTCACTGGTTAAAATCTACCCACCTCTATTTTTTGTCTTCTGCTTGGACTGCTATATTAAAATGTCACTGTCTGGGTGGCTGGCTTATAAACAAATTTATTTCTCACAGTTCTGGAGGCTGAAAATCTGAAGTCAGCGTGCCACGATGGTCAGGCAAGGGTCCTCTTCCAGGTCACAGACTTCTGCTAGTAGTCTCCCATGGGGGGAAGGTCAGGATGCTCTGTGAGGTTTCTTTTATAAGGACACTAATCCCATTCCTGGGGGCTCCACTATCATGACTTAAGCACCTCCCAAAGGCCCCACTTGTTAACGCCATCACCATGGGGAGTTAAGATTTCAATGTATGAATTTGGGAGGAGACACAAATACTCAAATGATAGCACTTTTCCTTGGCTTCTGTGACACTTTATGCCAGCTTCTTCTGTGCTCATTTCTTTTGAGTCCCTTTGTGGGCTCTGTTTCTTCTACTCTACCCACATTTATTCATATGGCAGAGCATTCTGACATTAATCCTCCATCCTTTTTACTTTATATGCTTTTCTTAATTAATTTCATCTATCCAATGTCTTCAATAAGCTCTTGACTAATCTCCTTAAGAAATGGTCATCTGGCCATTCCTGGACAGGTTTTCTGATTCTTTTCAATATGGATAAGCTGAAAATGTCGCAAATCTTTAAGTTCTGTTTCCTTTTTGATGAACAACTCTACCTTTAAATCATTTTTCTCTTCTTACACTTCTTATAAACAGGAGGAATCACACTGCTCCTTAAACACTTCACTTAGATAATTTCCTCAGCCAAATATTCAACTTCAGAACTCTCAAATTTTACCTTCCACAAAACACTGGGACAAAAATACACTTCAGCCATGTTCTTTGCCACCTTATAACAAGGAGTGCCTTCCCTTCATTGTCCAGCAACATATTCCTTGTTTCTGTCTGAGACCTCATCAGAAAGGCCTTTTTGTCCATATTTCTATAACAGTTTGTTCAGGAGGAGTTAAGGATTCTCTGAAAAGACTGAGCCTTTCCCTACAGATCTTTTCTTCCAGGGTCTTCACCAGAATCATCCTTAACGGTGCATTGACAGCAATGTAGGTTTTTCTATCATGCACCCCAAAACTATCACAACCTCTACCCATGACCCAGTTTCAAAGCCAAGTGCACATTTTTAGGTATTTGTTACAATAGCATCCCACTACTTGGTGTCAATTTCTGTCTCAATCTGTTCAGGCTATGATAACAAAATACCAAAGGGGGAGTAGCTTATGAAAAACAAAAACTGATTTCTCACACTTCTGCAGGCTGGGCAGTCCAAGATTAGGACACCAGCAGATTAGATGTCTGGGGCAGGCCAGCTTTTTTGTTCATAGATAGCAGTCTTTTGCTGTGCCCTCAAGTGGCCAAAGGGACAAGTATCTCTCTGAGGTCTATTTTATATGGGCATTAATTTTATTCATGAAGGCTGAGCTCTCATAACTGAGTCACCTCCCAGGGACTCCACTTTCCAATACAATCACATTGAAGGTTAGAATTTCAACATATGAATGGGAATCCAAAATTCCAAAAATATTTTTAGCTCTGTTGGAGCACTATTAAGTGTCTGGAATACAAATACATTAACGACCATGTGGTATTACACAATCTACTGGGGAAATCCAACCCTTGAAGAAAGATTAGTGTAGTGCAATAAATACTATATAAAATAAGAGCACAGAGAAAAAAGCCATGAGGTGCAAAATAGAAACAAGTACAAAGATGCCTATGTTGCTTATGGATAGAATATTCAATTCTTACATTTGCCTGCATGAGCTAAATAGTATCACAGTGGATCATAATACCACATGGTCTTCCAACTGACCATGACTTTGGTCATCATCCATTCCAGTCTTCTCTTTTGGAGGAGAAAAACAACTTGATCTGGGGTAGGCTTGGAAAAGTGTCATGGAGGAATTGGAGCTGAGTGACAACTCGACATGTGTCTCAGATCAGAATGCACTCCAAGGTGGAAGAAGTAGAAAATTTTCATGCATTAAGAGTTTAAATTCCATAAATAGCCCTTACTATCATTTTACATGTAGTCATATGATTTTTATAAGGAAAAGGAGGTCAGAAAACAAAATCTGGCAATATTAACCAGCATTTTGGGCCTTTACCACATGCCCTGGCTGGCATCCTCAGACATCATCTAGCTTTATTTTGTTTTGTTAATATTCTTAATATCATAGTACATTAAAATGTGTCAGTATTATAAAACTATTTCTATACCAGTAAAAATTATTAAACAAAATAGAAAATGATCAGTTTTATTAGATTTTTCAAAAATATACACTGATTCCCACTAGTATTAAAAAGTTTTATCTAGAATAAGTGAAAACACCAGCAGTTAGATACTTCCCTGGGAACTGTAATGTGGGTTTCAGTGTTAGCAAGACTGGCACCTATACGAGTTCTTCACAGAGAATAACAATTTATCATTGTCAAAAACAGTCACTGCCTGAGCTCAAGAGAACTGCCTTCTCTTTGATCACCCAAATGGGAAGATGTCATTCTTTGTCATCTATAAACCCAACTTCCTGGATCACAGCATTTCAATAAACCACTTCGGATCATACAGATGTGCTCCTTATCCACAGGTATTATCTTCAGTTCATGAGGACAGTCCATCGGCTGTAGTCAGACTAGCACACCCAGTCTCTTCCAGTCCAAAACACAAAAGGCAAACCACTCTAAACCCAAACCAACCAACCATGAGGCCACAATACCAGCACAGGACCTCTGAACGGTAAATTCATTGGGCATGCCAAGTCTTTAAATCATACTTGAGGATTCTTGGAGAATGCGTATCTTCCTAAGTGTGATGGAAAGATAACATTGTATTTCTTTTTAGATCTCCCACAAAAGAATGTAATTTTTATAAGGAGATGCCTCAGAAATTCATCAAGAACAACTTTGGCATTAGTTGACTCAAAAATTAACTTATATTTTGGAGATTGAAGTTCCCACAATTTACAATTACTGCCAACCATATTCTTTATTTCATTCATGGCCAATATTCAGAAAAGGAAAATTAATGGAATTTGCTGAATTGTTTTTGAAACAGTGTATTTTAAAATAGATAACCTTTTTATTCCCTAAGGAACAATTTAGAGCTGAACAAGGTCATTGTGTTGAGTATGCCTCTTAATTTTGAACCCATGTGAATTTCCAAGAAAATTCAATCCCTGTTTCAGAATAATTTTCTCTTCAGTATTCCACATATTTTGTGAGTATTGTTTTATGTCCAGAAAGGTTTTCCACTTAAAAAAAGCAAAACAAAACAAAACTATTTCTTTGGACCAACAATATCCCACTTAAGCACTGTTGAAATGGAATCCAATCTGGTTAAGTTACCCAGGAGCTAATGTTCAAGTGTATTATAAACTTGAAAAAACACATCATCATCTCTGTTAACCAAAACATAAAGAGTGCAAGAGTGTGTTCAAAGATGATTTGAAGGCATGTAAAATAAGTTTTTTTAAAAAATATTATGTAGGTTGCAGAAAAATAAAACTCAGAAAATTCACACTTGAGTTTATCTGATACAAACAAAAAGGAACATCATATACAGACTAAGCGACAGTCTATGCTCAGTTGCTTCAATATTTCGAAGTAGTTTCTCCTTTCAAATAAAGACTCAAGGAAATGTCCATTTTTTTAGGTCTTTTATTTCAATTCCAGTTAGTTAACATACAGTATTATATTAGCTTCAGTTGTACGATATAGTAACTCAACACCTCCATATCACCCTGTGCTCATCACAAAAAGAGTACTCCTCAATCCCCATCACGTATTTTACCAACCCCCCCACCCCTCCCTTCCGGTAACCAGCAGTTTATTCTCTATATTCAAGAGTCTCTTTCTTGTTTTGTCCCCCTATATCTTATTTTTTCCATTTGCTTGTTTGTTTTATCTCTTATATACCATATATGGGTACAATCCTATGGAATCTGTCATTCTCAGACGTTGCTTAGCATTATTATCTCTAGCTCCATCCACGTCATTGCAAATGGTAAGATTTCATTCTTTTTATGGCTAAATAATATTCCATTGTGTCCATTTTTAGTTTTCACCTCTAGAACATCATGTTTGGCACCCAGCAGGGGTGGATGTAGATAATCCAACAGCACAAACTGTCGGGGGTCCTGAGCTGAGCATTCTACTGCGAGGGTGAAGACACGCATACCTGAATCTGGCAACTAGGCTTCCGAGTTTTCGAAGGAAGTCTTCTGGAGCAAAATACTATTTTCCTACTATCTGTTCCACTCTAGCTGATTAGTCTAAGCCCTCTTACTCATAATTCACTTAGGGATAAGCCAGTCTAAGCCATTTCAGGCAGATGCGCAGAGAAACTTCCTTGGGGCTCCTGAGAGAGATGCTTTCTGGCTTTTATAGACATAAGCCAGGTTTACTCTCTCCTCCAAATCATGAATGAGAAAACTGCATCCTGAGCTACTGGCAGGTGTATTATAATCATGGCAGAACTTGCCTTAGGACAGAACTAATGGCTGACCTGATGATACTGTTAACTGCTGGACTGACCATTCCTGAAGCCCACCCACTTCTGAATTCTTTCACATCTGAACTCACATGTTTCCATAATGTTCACATCCATTTGAGTTTAAAATTCTATTACTCTCTGCCAAAAGCATCCTAATGGTCATACTTTCTTTTCTTCTTACTCTTATTTTTACACCAAACCATAAAATGGGAAATGCTGACTGACAAAATTTCAGCCCTCTCAGGAAAATATGAACAAGAATTCTATGCTATTGTCTCCCTGCTTTTGCTCCGTTGCATAAGAGGAGTGATGGTTATTGAGGTGGATAGTTAGCACCAGTGAGCATCAGGCTTGGAGAGCCCTAGCTTTCTTCTGCACTGAGAGGGGAAAGGGAGACCTCCACTTCCCATGCTCCTGTATGACACTGCAGGGCAGATGTCTGCTCTTCCCACAGGCAGCTCCCAAGTGCCTGACTGAAGAGTAGATAGAAGTAGAACCTTCCTGCTCTACGTTCTCGTACTCGCTGACAAAGCTTCACCAGTAATAAGGCTGACACTACACATTATAATGTATTCTATGTGCATGGGTCCAGCTACAATTGGTTCATATTCCAGGGATATTAATGAACACCTTCAAAATGTGGCAAGAGTGTTTGTATCTGAGCACTGGGGGATGGAGAAGGAGCTTTTGTTGGGTAAATTTTATATAACTGACTGTTCTGAGTACTTTATACCTGTTATTTCTAACCTTTGCAAAATACTGAAACATTTTTTCTTTTTTTTTTAAGATTTTATTTATTTGACACAGAAAGAGAGAGAGCGAGCACAAGCAGGGGGAGCAGCCGAGGGAGAGGGAGAAGCAGATCCCCCGCTGAGCACGGAGCCCGATGCAGGGCTTGAACCAAGGACCCTGGGATCATGACCTGAGCCGAAGGCAGACGCTTAATTGACTGGCCACCCAGGCGCCCCTGAAACATTTTTTTTTTCTAAGCTTAAATGAGCTAAGATTTAAAAAGGAAGTAACTTGTTGACAAATATCAAAGTTCAGATTAGAGCCAAAGTCCATCAAATTCCAAGATCACATTTTTCTTACTCTGATGCAAAAGTTGATTTTTTCCTTACCCTTACAGGTTTGCAACCCTTATTTGGTATAGAACAAAAACAAAACAAAACAAAAAAAAACAAAAACCCAAAAACTACAATGCCGTTTGAGGATTGGATCTTCATTTATAATAACTTACTCAAAATCTACATTTTCAGATGGCGCACTGTCTTTGAGACAAGGGCTGTGCAGCTATTTTGTGTACCTTAGTCACTTCCTTCCAGTAATACTTCAATTTTCCTAACACTGAGTAAGCAGATCCCACACAAGAGAGGGAAAATGCCCTGGCAAAGGTTCTGGAAGCTTGTCACAAAGGGTGTTGATAAAGGCTGTGCACTGCAGCCTAAGAGAAAGGTCTTCCAATGTCCAGTAGCCAAGAGTAATCCTTGTAGGCAATAGCGCAGTTGGAATATGTTTCTGGGGATTTCCACATTTTTCATGCAGCCCACAAACTTATCACTGATGTGGTTCAGGATTTGTAGTCAAAAGGTTAATGACTGAACTTCTAGTCCATCATCCATTATATTATGTGACTAGGGGTAGCCACATATCTTTTTAAGTTTCTTCCTCTAAAATACTGATTATTTGAGGTCACAATCCTAGTTGAAAGGATTGTGGTGAGGATTCTTTAAAATAATGGGTTGCTGGAGGGAGGGGGGTGGGGAGGCTGGGGTAACTGGGTGATGGACATTGGGGATGGTATGTATTGTAATGAGCACTGGGTATTATATAAGATTGATGAATCATAGACCAGTTAGCCCTGAAACAAATAATATAAGTAAGTAAGTAAATAAATAAATAATAAATAAATATAATATATGTATAAAATCAGTACTTGACTCACAGTAATATGCATTAAGATTTTTTCCCTCTATAAAAGGTATGTGTGGCATATATTTATAACATAGTATAATAAAAAGTTTTTATTGACTGCCATCTTTCACGTCTTATGAAAAAGTGATTCAAAGGGCTTCTAATCCCACTTGATTCAATTAAGAATGTATCTCATCTATTTAATAAGCTGTGAGGAAATACACAAGAATGAACAAAGTAGATAGTCACATAAATAAATGCAATGTATTAGGTGTAAATCATAAATTTGTAAACAATCATAAATGAGATATTTACCATCTCTTTGAATTGTTCTTAATCCTAAAACATTTGAAAAAATGGAAGAGATTAAAATGGAAAGGAATGATATGATTGTTTATGTAAAAATAATATATTCACAGCAAGAACATAACAAAAGTAAAATGAAAAGTCATAAGAGAGTATTAGGAAAATGTCTACATCAAAAATATGAAAAGGTTACTATTTATAGCCTTAGCATGACATGTTTGAAATCTTAAAAAATAAATATTAATTGACTTGAATAGAGATTTCACAATGAAAGACATACAAGTGGAAACAGACAGCTGGGTGCTTAGTTACAATTCTAGTATTACAGGGAGGAGAGAAAGTGAATTTTGACAGTTGGTCATTTCCACTAATAGTCTTAAAAGACAATAACAAATGTAAAAAAAAAGTATTCTCTGATCAGAACTTTGTAAAATTATATAAAATCTGTGTTTATATATGTATATATATAAATCTGTATAATATAAGCTTATATATGCATATATAACATGTATGCATGTATGTATAGATTGTATATAGATATATATACAAATATGTACATATAGAAAGACATATATACATACACTATATTCATAGATATATATCTATTGAAAGAATAGATATGTGAATTTAAGATACATGAATTCATAGCTAGATGGTAGATAGAAGAACAGATAGACAGACAGAAAGCTACAAGGTTAGCTGCTTTTCTCCTGCTCTCTCTCTCCCCCACACAGATCTCTCACAGGACACTTTGACTGAATTATAATTATTTGCTACGCCTCTCTCCAGATCCATCATGTTCCAGTCCAAGACCCTAACACATAGGAATTATGCAATAAATAATTTGCAGTAAAAGTTAAATCTTTCTTTTAGTTGAACTAAATTTTTCAAAGTTGAATTTTCGTGTGGATTTTGTACAAATGACAAAAACAAAATTGGTGACACACTAATGCAAACTGACCTAGAAAAATAGAGGCGTGAGAACTAGAAAAGATTCGACCAACGATGGGAAAGTAACATTAAAAAAAAAAAGGGACTAAAAAGAAGCACTCTCTGGACTGTCTTGATTTTCATTTTGCCAGCTCCTAGTACCGTTGATTTCAAAATCCCACGCTGTCCTACCTATAGTTTGATGCAGATCTAATCTTTGTTGGCTAAATTCTAATTTATGTATCGTGTCTTCCTTCTTAGTGTAGCCTCATACATTCTTAACCCTCCCTTTTATGATGGCTAACATAAAATCCCAAATTAAAGAAATGTACTAGAAATGCATATTAGAATGGCTAACCATTACCTAATAATTTCAGACAACATGGAGCCAGGTGGTAAGCAACTTCCCATGGAGAATGCTTTCGTAGCCAGGCTTTCCTCTGGACAGATGTGGTATACAGGAAGACATTAATTTAATACTCTTTCACTATTGTTGTTATCATGCATTTTAAACTTCCTAAAGCAAGGAAAGGATTGGTAGTGGTATAGATACTGCAGCTCTGGGCACATCAGCTCCTCCCTGCTGTTGTTATCTTCATATTCAGTTATAAAGACATACTCCCTGTGTATATGCACTGCTGCTGATTATATCTGAGTTTATCTTCTGCCTCCAATACAATATTTGCCACACCCTTCATCCTACTGCCTATATTTGTCTAATAAAATGATTAAGTTAAACTCTACTATCTATTAGGAGATACTGGGGAAGCAATGCAATGTGCCAATATTAGTTTTTAAATAACAATTTCATCCACTTATTAATTCAGGAAATAGACACCCACAAAGGCCATCAGACCTATGTTATTGAAATGCTACTAAGTGTCAGGCATTTGGGTGCGTTTGTGGTTAAGTAATATGACATGTAAATGATAGCCTAGCAGATGAAACAGACTGCTACACTCTCATTGAAATACAGTGAAACATATGATTTCATAGGAGTGTGTGCAAAAACTGAAAGGATTCAGAGTGGTTTTTTTTTTTTTTTCCCTTCTTCTTTGTCCCCCATGGCTTTGTCTCCTCTTTCTTGCTAGAGTGGAAGCATGGATTTGTTTGAGGGAGTCTGTCTTACTCAACTTTGTATCTCTGTATAACAAAGTATTCAACTTTTTTGAAAAGTGACTTTCCTGTTCATGGATATACAGGGGAAGGGTGGCCCAGGAAGCAAAGCATCAGACATTTGTATTAATTTCCTTGTGTATTCGGGTGTATGTAGGGAGAAATGGGAAATGTGACAGAGGGGCGAGGAGGGAGAAAATAGGGATGTGCCATAGATACTCTGATAAGGAGGTAGTGTGACATCGAGCAAAAGGCCAGGATGAGTTAGAAATCTAAAATTCTTGCCCCAGCGTGAGCAAGCACCTTGCCTCTTTGAGTCTCAATTCTAGTACCTAAACCATCATTGCCCTACCTATGTCCTATATTACAATTATTAAAAGGATTAAATAAGTATGTATCCTTATATTATACACCCAAACATACATATATATACCTAAGTGTGTGTATATATATCTACATCTACATCTATATCAATACTTGAGAAAGTGGAACAAAATGCTCATAAACTAGGAAAGTTGAAGAACTTTGACCTGTCTAATCTATTTGAAGTGAACATCGGCCTATGAGCCACTGAATTATAAGCCATAATTGATGGCTTTGAAGGAGAGTATCTAAGAAGACAAACAAGCAACAGACTTTTTGTATTTTGAGGGCACTTTACAGTTCACCAAAGATTTTCATATGTGGCCTAATTTGATTATCATATGAATCCCATGAGCAGAATTTAGCTGAGATGACATTTGTTGACCTGAGGCTGGCAGCATCTCTAATCTGCCAGCAATCTCATACTCCATCAGTTACCTGTTTGTTTTGTTTGCTTTCCTGCTGTTGTTTTCTTCCATGAAAATATTATTAATATACTATCAAGCTGTCCTTTCAGAGTTTATACAAAAGAAGGAAAGACCTATAAAATTATCTCTTCCATAGTTTTGTTTTAGTTTCTAAAACATGAATCCTTGTTTTATTTTTTTATCCCTAAACTTCTTTGAACACAAAGAATGTATTCAGGAACATAACAAAGCTTTGTCCGCACCTTCTAAGCCAACAGAATCCGGCATATTTTCCATTCCAAACCGCTATCACCAAGCCTTCAAGTGCTTACCAAAAATGTTCTTCAGTGTGAAATTTTGCATCAAATCATCGTGAAGTAATTTATCCTTAACTAAATACATGTCAACACAACACATACCCACTAAGCATCCACTCTGGGTAAGGCCTGGGATGAACAGCAAGCTGGATTAGAACTAAGGATTATTTTGGCAATTTCTTTCTATAATGAAAATGGAAATCACAGATATAAAACTATGTTTTAATTTTCCTCTTTTTTCCTTCTCTATTATAACATCTCTATTGAGATAAAATTCACATGCCACAAAATTCACTCATGTCAAGTGTACAATTCAGTGCTTTCTAGTATATTTGCAGAGTTGAACAATCATTGGCACAGTCTAATTTTAGAACATTTTCATCAGCCCCCAAAGAGGTAAGCCCCCTTACCTCTTAGCAGACACTCCCCAGCCTCCCTCTACTCTCCCTTATCCAGCTCAGGGAAAACACCAGTGTATTCTGTTTCTTATAGATTTGATATATTTTCTATTTTCTTGGATATGTACATAGGAGTGGAATTGCTGGGTCATATAGTAACATTTTAAAGAATTGCCAAGCTGTTTACCAAAAAAGTTACACCATTTTTACATCTCCACCAACAATGCATGACTTGTTTTTAATTTAATGTTATAGGTTAAATTATAAAGTTTATTTTTCCTTATTTCATAACGAAAATAAATTTATTAACTATCTTTCAATTACACTGACAAACCTTCAATTACTCTGATATTGGTTTAAAAATATAATGTCCTATTTATTATTTTCAATTTTTTTTCTGTAGTGGGTCTTTAGTTACCCCCATGATCCAATTTTTTTTAAGATTTATTTATTTATTTATTTGAGAGACAGAGGTGAGGAGGAGGAGCAGAGGGAGAGGGAGAAAGAACTCAAGCAGACTCCACATTGAGCGTTGGGCTCAATCCCACAACCCTGAAGTCATGACCCAAACAAGAGTCAGTTAGTCAACTGATTGTGCCACCCAAGAGCCCCTCAACTTTCTCTTTTGAGACTAATCATCTTTTCTAGATGTTTATTGTTCAGTAATTAAACATATTAGTTAATTAATTAGTTAATAGTTAAACATATTAGTTAATAATTAGTTAATAGTTAATAATTTTTAAGTTTTTATTTAAATTCCAGTTAGTTAACCTACAGTGTAGTATGAGTTTCAAATGTGCAATACAGTGATTCGACACTTCCATACATCACCCAGTGCTCATCACAAGTGCCCTCCTTAATCCCCTTCACCTATTTCCCCCACCCCCCACCCGCCTCCCCTCTGGTAACCAGCAGTGTGTTCTCTAGAGTTAAAAGTCAGTTTCTTGGTTTGCCTCTCTCTCTCTGTTTTCATCCCTTTATTCATTTGTCTTGTTTCTTAATTTCCACATATGAGTGAAATCATATGGTATTTTTCTTTCTCTGACTTATTTCACTTAAGGTAATGCTCTCTAGCCCCATCCATGTCATGGTAAATGGCAAGATTTTGTAGTTTTATGTGGCTGAGGAATATTCCAATATCCCATTATATATATATATATATATATATACATATATATATATATATAGAGAGAGAGAGAGAGAGAGAGAGAGACTCATATTTTCTATACTTTGAATATATTAATTTTTGTTGTGGCCAACTTTTACAAATAATCCAAGCTGTGCATTTTTGAAAAGTGGATGTAATTCTGCATAATGAGCTACAGTTTCCTAGAAAATGATTAGTCCTGTATTATTAATAGTATGATTTCTTCTCCCACTGTTCATATTTAGTATTAATCTCACAGTTTATTGGGAAGATGCATGCACTAACTCATCTAGGGCTTGGGGAAAAAAAGACTGACATATAAAAACAATTCAGCAGCATTAGCTATTCTTATCCACTCATACTGAGGCAGAAATCTCCTTTTACAATTGCATCCCTGTCAATTTCTTCTCAGGTCCCTCAAATTGTTTGCTCATGCATTCAGATTTTGTGCTATTTAACTTCTATTTACTTATGTCAAAACTTCATAATTGAATAGCTTTCATTATACTTTAATGACACTATTTATTAATAATATTAAATTAATTCTAACCTGTCTGACTCTAATATTGGCACCTTTACTTTCCCTTTGTTTTAAGCTGGAGTGAAAATAGAGCTTTGTTCATTATTTTTTAGATTTTTCTGAATCATTTTGATCATATGTATTTTTCCAAGCAAATCTTGTTTGATGTAATTTGTTAATCCATTCTAGAAATTAAGACCTGCTTACAGGATAATTTAGGTCAATAATGTTTATTATTGTGATTTTTCCTTGTGATATACAGTATCATTCTATGTTATGTTATTTTTGTTTCCTTGATAATCCTTTTACCATGTACCTTATAAAGGAAAGTTAAATTTTTCACGTGACTTGGAATTTTATTTTATTGTGTGAGTTGAAACAAATTCAGAAAGGCAAACAAATAAACAAAAAAAGATTATTTCATTTTTTAAAATTTATAATCTAAAAATTCACTGGGTGTGGAAGCAGCCCCTGGGGACATGCATCAACTATTAATTGCAAACTGCTAGCCAGTTGGGAATGAAGGAAAAATAATCAGAATTTCCCATGAAAAGGCTAACACACACTCTTAAAAGTCATTTTCACGGAAATTTTATATGATGGCCATCACATCATAATTCGTTGTTGGATTGACTATTTTATGATAGTTTTCACAGAGGTGGTCAACTCACTGGCTCCCAGTGACACTTCAGTTCTTGGTTCACAGAAGGAATTATCTATGATAATTATCTATGAGTTTGGACTTTTACAGCAGAAAAGAAAATGGCATAAATAAATTAGACGATTCAACTACAGTTGAACAGTCAGTGTTCTTGTGCTCTTAGAACAATGGTTGTCTCCTCTAGAACACAAGAAAAACAATGTTTCTTCCAAGTACACTTACTAAAAACAATATGAAGTCATTTAATAAATGTCTATAACCTTTAGAAAAATATTTCTGAAGTGAGGACAATATAAAGAGACTGGTGAACAGAAACTGTCAGTTGTCACCAATATTCCTTTCTATTCCTTCCACGGACACGGAGCAGTTTTAGCCTGGACACAGGGGTCTGGAAGGGAGGCTACATTTGCAGGCTAGGCTGCAGCTGGGCGTGGCCATGTGAAAAAGACAGGTCAGCGGATGTGGCAATTGAAATGGAAGTCATTTCTAAGTCAGTTACTTGCATATATCCTGTTGTTCATCTTGGGCTCTATACTGCTGCCTGGAATGTGGAGACCACGCTGCACCATGAAAATAAGGGCCACTCCAAAAGGAACCTTGGGGGTTCCATCTTCACTCATGATGATCTGCCTCCAGGCATCGGGTAGGAGAGAGAAGGGCACAGGCTCTGGAGCTGGAAAGCCTGTGTTCAATCTTGGGAAAGGTCATTTCCCAAGGTCTCACCTTCCTCATTTGTAAAATGGAGATAATAAGATCCTGTAGGGTTTTGGGGGAATGAAAAGAATCAACAAATGGGAAGCACTCAGAATAGTGTCTGGTACATAACAAATGCTAAAAATTATCAGCCCTTCTTGCCCATTTGAGAGAATAAACTTCTATCTTGTTAAAAGCATTGCCATTTAATTTTTCTCTGCTAGTCACAGCCAGACTTACCCTTAACTAAAACAACATGCAGACATCAACTACAAGGCTAATAAAATGTAGGTTTTCATCAGTGTATTTATAAATCAAGTGCATAGTCTTTCCAGCTTCTCCAAGGATACCATGAGGAAAATATTGGGAAAGGGGAAAAAAAAAGAGAGAGCATGTTTACTATTTATATATTTGTGTTGCTATGCAAATAAATAATAACTTGGCCATGCCCAGTTTCCTTCTTCATTTATCCTAAGAGCCAAAGCCATTGTGGGCCTTTCCTTAAGTCACTCTACCCCCGTTATTTATGTTATGTACACACACATGCATATGTATATACACACAAACATATGCATGCATATGTGTACATATATCCATATATACACACATATATGTGATCCGGTTGTGGATATTGTTAAGGCACTGTTCTGCCTTTGACATTTATAGTTAAAAAACAAAGAGAAAAAAACTAAAATTATAATTTCTGTTTAGTGAAAACTTTCTCGTTCGAGTCTCTTAGAATGCAAAGATTGTATCTAACAGTAAATTATTTAACTGAAAACCCAATAACATATTTGTTTTAAATTTGTGGTATTATTTTTGCAACAAAAAAGACAATGTGCGCTAAGTACATTTTTCTGCAACTGTTTACTTAATTGGCTCCATCCCTATGTCCCAGACTGGGAACTCTTGCAGAGATTTTTGTCTTGTTTCTCTGTCTCCCATGAGTGGTGTTGTACCTGACACATAGCTAGTTTACAATAATTAAGTATTGATAGAATGAATAAGTAAATGGGTTTCCTAGGATCCCAGAGCTGGCAGGGATTCCATTATACAGAAAAGAAAAATAAGGTTCCAAGAAACATGTAGAGTCTCGCCTGACAACCTATAGATACTTTGGGGTAGAAACAAGTCAAGAGTTCAGGTCCCCTGCTTCTCAATCCCATAAAAACTGTTTAACCCCCCACAATATGCCTGAAATTTTAGGAGTGAGAGTTTTAATTTTTTTCTCCCACTTTTTGTAAGTGGTGCTGAATGATGAAGGAAAAAAAAAAAAGGATACAATTCAAGCCGCCGGTGATGAAAATAAATTAGTAGGAGGCATCTTGAAGGTCCAGGAACTAATATCCATGCATGGCAGCAGGCATGTGTTTTTCCTGGCACACTTTGACTCCAAATGTAAGCAAGCACAGAAGTTGGTGTTTCATTACTTTAAGCATTTGTATTATGGCATTTGTATATGTCAGAGTGGTGTAGGAAGAAAGATTAAAAAGAAATTTCTTGTTCTAACATATTGTGAAATGTTCTATATTTCTACAGCTCAGTTTATTTTTCATTCCCGTTGTCAGCATGTAATTCTGACAATTTAGAGATAGAAAAATCTCTTAACAGACAAATCCTTTGACACAAATTCTTATGTACATAGGATATTTGACAACATGGGCTGCCTACATTTGAGTCCTGGCTTCATTTCATGGCTGTGTGACTTTGGCATGTGAAATAACACTTGGGACTCACTTTTTTCTCATCTGAAAATGCACTGTTGAAATTTTAAAAAACGATTGTAGTACATACCTCAACAGGATGTTTTGAGTGTTGAACAAGACAATATAGATAAAGCATCTAGCACAGTGCCTGACACTTTTAAATAGTCTACAGTTAGAAACTACCTGAAAACCCAGTGGTTTAAAACAATAGGCATTTATGCGGAGAAAGGGGAACCCTCCTACACTGTTGGTGGGAATGCAAGCTGGTGCAGCCACTCTGGAAAACAGTATGGAGGTTCCTCAAAAGTTGAAAATAGAGCTACCCTACGACCCAGCAATTGCACTACTGGGTATTTACCCCAAAGATACAAAAGTAGTGATCCGAAGGGGCACATGCACCACAATGTTGATAGCAGCAATGTCCACAATAGCCAAACTATGGAAAGAGCCTAGATGTCCATCAACAGATGAATGGATAAAGAAGATGTGGTATATATATAAATATATATATATATATATATATATACAATGGAATATTATGCAGCCATCAAAAAAATGAAATCTTGACATTTGTGATGACATGGATGGAACTAGAGGGTATTATGCTAAGCGAAATAAGTCAATCAGAAAAAGACAAGTATCATATGATCTCACTGATATGAGGAATTTGAAGAAACAAGACAGAGGATCATAGGGGAAGGGAGGGAAAAATGAAACAAGATGAAACCAGAGAGGGAGACAAACCATAAGAGACTCTTAGTTTCAGGAAACAAACTGACAGTTGCTGGAGTGGAGGGGGGTGGGAGGGATGGGGTGGCTGGATGATGGACATTGGGGAGGGTATGTACTATGGTTAGTGCTGTGAATTGTGTAAGACTGATGAATCACAAACCTGTACCCTGGAAACAAATAATACATTATATGTTAATAAAAAAAATGCACCTAAAAAAAAACAATAGGCATTTATTAATACAGTTTATAGATCCATGGATGGTAGTGTTGGCTGACTTGGGCTCAGCTGGGCAATTCGGCTGATCTTAGCTGCCCTCATACAAGCATCTGAAGATTGAATGGGGCACACTGCTCTAACTTTGATTGGACTAGGGCAACTTAACTGAGGAAACAGCACCGTTCTCATGTTTGTTATCCTCCTCCCAGTATTAGCCAGCTAATCCCAGCATGATCTTCTCAAGGAAATGGTGGAAACACAAGAGCAAGCCAGTCTAACATGCATATGCTTTTCATAATTTTGCTTGCTTCATTTCTGCAAATGTCTGCTTGACCAAAGCAAGACTCATGCCAAGATTAGGTATAGAAATGTATCCCTCTCTCCCACATCCCTTGGTGTGAATGTACTGCAGAGTTAAAGGAATAAAGGGGTAAGTGACAAGTTGGTGCCAATAACATAATCTATTATTAATATTCAATTGTATAACACCAAGTAATAATAGTTCTATCATTTACTTCCTGAATCTTTACACAAAAAAATGCCTTATTTCTTCCTAATATATTGAATGGCACAGAGTACTTATTCAAACTGTTTCTAATATAAGTAGGCTGAGGTTTAGTGAGTAGTATATATAGCATCCAACAGCTTAGAGCAGCTCTGCCTTTCCCAGCCCATCAGGAATGGGAAACTCAACAGTAAATCTCCCATTCTCTCACTCTCGGGTGCCTTCATTTAAACTCATCCACTTTTCAAACACAATGCTTGGCATTGTTTTCATGACTATAACCTTGAGCACACTCAACTTCTTTGGCCTTTGTTTTTCCTCTCTGTTCTTTGGTTTGATTAATTTCTATTGATCTATCTTTAACTGCCCTTTGTTCTGTTGAATCCATTTAGTAAATTATTCATTCTATTTTTGTACTTTTAGCTGAAGAGTTTCCATTTATTTATTCCTAAAGTTTCAGCTTTTCTGTTGAGATTCTCTCATTCATTCATTAAGACCATTCTTTCCTTTAATTTTTGAACATATTTTTATCTTTTTTTTAATGTATTCATAATATATATATTGATGTCTTTATCTGCCAAATATAACATATGGACATGTTCAATGTCCTTTCTACTGATTATCTTTTTTTCTGAGTATGAATCACGCTTTATGATTTCTATGTACGTCTTCTAATTTTATATGTAAAACTAGATAGTTCAGATATTATATAGCCACTTTAAAATATTCTGTTATATTGTTTTGATTTTTTTTTTTCTATAAGTAAGCAGTTAACTTGTTTGAACTCAAGCTGCAATGTTTGTCTCTTTCATGGTATGTATCAGCTGGAATCACTGCATATTTCATACAGCTTCAAGCTGCTGCTATTTTTGCCCATTCTCTTCAGGATGTCCCTTTTATGCTTATAATTTTGTCATCGATGAAGATTTGGGCAGTGCTTCTACTCAGATTTTTGGATTTATCTTCTCTTAGTTCTCTTGATTCTGGAAATTCCTGCCCAAATTGCTCTGCTTGCCTCAGTCTCTGTCCTTTGATCTCAAACCAGTAAGTTTCAGCTTTTTGCCATGTGAGCTATGTATTTGGAAAATGCATTCAATAATAATATTTTAAAAAACAGCACACTCATCGATCTTATCTAGTGCAATTCTGTTATTTAAGGATAGATTCTCAGTTCTCTGTTTGCATTTTCATTAAGTCCCTTCAGTCTAAACACTAGTATGAATGATCAGCCAAGGATTTTCACATAGCAACGGTCAGATATTGGGCCCAGTTCTCTTCCATGGATGTTTTTTGACACCTTGAGCGAATAAGTTTTTGAGTTTCTGCTGCCAGTTCATGGGGAGTGCCCTACAGCAACTAAGCCACAAACTTGCAATCATTACCATTTACTGTTAGACATTTTTTTAAGAATAAACTCTTCTCTGGCTTCTGTCTGACTTTGGATACATTCCAGTGCCTTTAAATGGTTGTTTTGTTGGGGGTTTGTTGTTGTTGTTGTTTTTTTAATACTATGTCTAGACTATACAAATGATTTGCAAGAAGATTCCTGTGAGTGCTTTACTTCACTGCCATACCATAAATTCTCTGTCTTGTTTGACAGTGGCAACAATGCTGACTCACCTCCCCACTAGGGTGCTTTTAAAAATAGGTAACAGCAGGACTTGAAGAGAAGAACATGGGACCATACGCCAAAGTGTCAGTCAATCAAGAGAAGTTTTCAAAGGTTGATAGATGAAAACCATCATGCTGCTAAATGGCAAAAACCTCTAAGAAGCTGACATTTTACAAAGAAGACCAAGAAATAATACTAAGGAACAGCTCCCAGTATCAGGAAGGACACAAAACCAACCCCTAAATCATGAGAAAGAATGAGCATCCTTAGGGGCCTGCAGATGAGATGCTGTCTTCATAATTGAATTCAGTGAAATGCAGTAAGTATAGCAAACGTTCTAGGAAGAGAATGAGAATGTAGCAGAATTGCTAACCACAAAAATTATTGAAGATAGAATAGAAACGGTACTGAGCTATGGGTTTTGGCATCTGAAACCCTCTCCTATCCAGACTCTGTCACTCATGAGCTGTCTAACTATGTATGAGTTATTAAACTTGCTGATGCTCATTTATGAGCACACAGTAGGAATTCAGTAACTAGTAATTGCTATTATACTGTTAGAGCAAGAAGTCAGAGGCCAGAGGGCAAGATTTTGGTGGAGAGGGAAAATGAGGGGATATGTGAACTGGCACTATTGCAAGGATTCAGGAATTAGGAAGATTAGATAGTATGCATTATAACTTTATAGTAGTGCAACCCTAAAGAAGTGAGGGGTGAGCTGGGTTTAATTCTGACACATATTTATGAAGAAATTATATAAAAGTTATGGATGATTCCCAGGCCTCATGGAGCAATAGAAATTTAGTGAGTAAACAATGGCCACATTCTTTCAACCCCACTTCCTTTCCCCAACCTCACAGAGAGGCTTAGCTAGTCAAGTACACCCAACCATAGGGGACACAGGGAGGAGTACAATAATCAACATTTACTCTTGGAATCTCTCTTCTAATTCCTCTAACTTGAGTGAGGGCCAATGCCTGTGTTTATGGAGCTATCAGCTTAAGGGAACTAGGTAAGACCACAGAAACAAAAACAAACAAAAAAAAAAAAACAAGGAATTACACATTACTGATGTCTAACTCTAGTCTTGAATTCTGGGAGAGGAAGTAATGGGGTTCCTAGGATTTCCACACTACCCATCCCAGATCTTCAAAGAAAGAGGAAAGAAGGTATTTGGAGATTAAAAATCTAAGAAGTAACCAATCTGAGTTTTATTTTGGACTGAGCATGTAGCTATAAGGTCTGCTGTAGCATTAGTATTCTAGAATGTGAAGAGAACATGAGTGTAGAGAAGAAAGAGAGTGGTATTCTTTATATGGAGCAAGACATCTTTAAGCTTGAAACTGGCATTTAGCTGTTGAGAAGATTGTATGGTGGAATGGCTAAAAGCATGGACTCTGGAGCCCAAATCCTGGGTTTGAATCCCAACTTTGCCATTTAATAATTACTTTAACTTGTTCATATTACTTAAACTCCTTACGCCTCAGTGTCTTCATCCATAAAATGTAGATGATAGTGACTACAAACTTTTTGTGAGAATTAAATTGATATATATAAATGTATAGAACATTAAATGGCATATTACATTATATATATATTAATTAGTAAATGTTTTTATTTCAAAACAAAAACATTGTGAATAAATTATAAAATCTAATTAATTCCATGTGGAAAGATGACCAGAATCATAAAGCACAGGTTTGAGTATTAGCCCTTGCTCATGCCAGCTGTATGATCTAGGGCATGTCACATCCTCCCTGTAAACCTGTTTCTCTAGCCACAAGATGGATAACTTACTTCCCACCTATCTCATGAGGTTGCTTGTGAAGATCAAATCACATAATGGGTTTGAAAGATCTTGGTAGGCTGCAAAGTGCTGGACAAAATATAGGTGTATTGATAGGAAAAATGTTTGGCTTAAAAAAAATGAATCTCCACTTTTCCACAAGAATTTACTGTGTGGGGTCACACCACATTTCCTCTTAACTAAAAATTTGCTTGTAGATTTGTTTTATTATTTGAAACACTTGCTCTGTTTTTTTGTGCTAATTCCAAGATGCCACACAGTCGTTGCCTGGCTTTCCATCCTGGATTATGTGAATCCTTAAATAATGTTAGGTCTGATGTTTTAACTGGGTATTTGAAAACATAGAATGGTTTAAGGTTACACGAAATTTACCAAAAAATGAGAGGAGGGAAAATTAATTCATAAAAATTCAGTAAAAACATTTTCGTCTTAACAGATGACCACATCCTGGTACAGAAGTGCATTCCTAATATTCAAGCAGCAGGGGTCCTTTTACAAAAATGTTGAAATGTTTCTTGAAAATCCCTGCATAGGGTAGATGCAATACAGACATAAAACAGTGGGTTCTTAAGATTCAGTATTTATAAAGTGCTCAGAATGCCCACAACATTTTAAAGCCAAGAGATGGAGGTAGACAAAATGCCTTTCTGTTTTCCTAAAAATTCTAACCAATACTTGTGGTTATGAAGCCACACACATTAATAAGCAAACTGATCCTTTTCCACAGGAAACCTAACATAATGTTTATTTGATGCTACCCTAAGTTATGCTTTTCTGGAGTGATGGTTGACATCTTTCCAACAATTCCTTTGTGGAAGTCCTTTGTGTTGTTGCAATTGTTGTCTGTGTCTGTTAGGAATGCCTCCAGCAGCAAGTAACAATATCTGACTACAAATAGCCTAAACTCAGTTATTAATTGTTCTCCAATAACAAGAAGTCTGGAGATATATAACTGCTGTTGGTGTTGGTTTAGGTCAAGTGATATTAAGACTCTGCATTAGCATCTCTAAGATACATTTGACCTCATGATTACCCAATGGCTGCAACTGCCCCAAGTATCACATACATATTAAGGTACATTCAGAGACAAGATTGTTCGGGAGATGAGGGGAGCAAGGGCAAGTAAATCATGGGACAGAGAGGTTTTTCTTTTCTTTTTTTTTTTCACAGAGCTTCCTGTTTTCATGAAGGAGATTTCCCCAAAAGCTTTCTAGTATATTTCCAGTATTTTATATTTCATTAGCCAGAACTGGGTCACATATCTACTAGATGAAGTAGTTGGGCTCACCTTTTCTGATATCTGAACAAAACCACAATTGAAGTAGTGTGTAGTTAGGCATACACCACACTTTGCCATCTTGGTTTTTCTCTTCTTTTCCTCTTTTTTCCCCCTAACTCTACTTTATATAATGAAGAATTCAAATCAAAATAATAGTTTCAATTACAATACAAGGGATTATCTAGATTCCCCAACAGTTAATATCTTACTACATTTATTTTTTTATTCTCTCTTTCTTCCATCTTACATGTACACATATTGATTTTCTTATGAAGTAGTTGAGATTAATTTGTAGACATGATCCCCTATAATTTTAAATACTCCAGTATGTATTTTCTAAAAACAAGGAAAAAAAAAAAACCTCCTCCTACATAACCTCATTATATCCATCAGAATCAGGGAATTAACATTGATACTATACTTCCTAATAATTAGATCTAGATTATGCATTTGGTGCGGCAAAATCACAGAAATGATGATGTCTTCTCTGTATCCTGATAGGTGGTATATAATACTGATTTGTCACAGTATTGGCAAGGCAAACTATGATGACACAGTCAATTTGGTATCTGCTAGGTTCTTTTTTTTTTTTTAATTTTTTTATTGTTATATTAATCCCCATACATTACATCATTAGTTTTAGATATAGTGTTCCATGATTCATTGTTTGTGCATAACACCCAGTGCTCCATTCTGCTAGGTTCTTCTACGCTATAGGAATCATGTCCTCGTTGGTAATTAGAAAGTTCTTTTTTTTTTTTTTAAGGAGGTACTTTGAGACTATGAAAACATCCTACTTTTCATTAAACTTTCACAGATTAGTTTTAACATCTGTTGATGATTTTTACTCTAATCTGTTGTTATTATGATGGTTATCAAATGGTTATTTTATAATTTTATAAATCCATCTACATTGATTAGTTTGCATTTTACTATTATGAAGAGCTTTCTTTTCTTCCCATTTATTTATGTATTTATTTATTTATGTATTTATTTATTTATTTATATCAGTATAGATTCATAGATTCCTACTTTATTAGTGGATTAAAATCCAATAATAAAATTTTGATGATAAATTATCCCATATTTGGCCAGTGGTAGCCCCTCCAAATTGACCTCTGTATCCTTGTGATGAGTTATCATTATTCTTTGAATACTGTTTTACTTTCCGTCAAAATAAATTGTTCTATGTTCAACATGTATTTTTGTAGTGTCAAACTCAAAATCATCCATTTCTCCAAGAAATCCTCATTCCTTTCAGTGGAGAATGTTATTTGTAAATGTTATTTGTAAACCAGCATCTGGACTCTACATGTCTTCATTGCAGCATGGATCTCATTGCTTTCAGTCCCTCTTAGTAAACAGAACTAAGAAATATGTACACATATACCTATATACATACACATTTATTTTTATATTTGTTTACATATCTACCTATTGAAAACAATTGGTTTACTCCAGTACCTCCAATTCAAATCTAAATTTTGGGAGGGACTAGCTTTCCCCCTTTCCAATTCTTTTTTCTCCTTTTTTTTTTTAATTATCATGTTAGGTTAATCACCATACATTACATCATTCATTTTTGATGTACTGTTCCATGATTCATTGTTTGCATATAACACCCAGTGCTCCATGCAGTATGTGCCCTCCTAAATGCCCATCACTGGGCTAACCCATCCCCCCACCCCCCTCGCCTCTAAAACCCTCAGTTTGTTTCTCAGAGTCCATAGCTTCTCATGGTTCATCTCTCCCTCCAATTTCCCCCCCTTCATTCTTCCCTTCCTGCTATCTTCTTCTTCTTCTTCTTTTTTTTAACATATAATGTATTATTTGTTCCAGAGGTACAGGTCTGTGATTCAACAGTCTTGCACAATTCACAGCGCTCACCATAGCACATACTCTCTCCAATGTCTATCACCCAGCCACCCCATCCCTCCCAACCACTCCAGCAACCCTCAGTTTGTTTCCTGAGATTAAGAATTCCTCATATCAGTGAGGTCATATGATACATGTCTTTCTCTGTTTGACTTACTTCGCTCAGCATAATACCCTCCAGTTCCATCCATGTCATTGCAAATGGCAAGATTTCATTCCTTTTTATGGCTGCATAATATTACATTGTATATATACCACATCTTCTTTACCCATTCATCTGTCAATGGACATCTTGGCTCTTTCCATAGTTTGGCTATTGTGGATATTGCTGCTATAAACATCGGGGTGAACATACCCCTTCGGATCCCTACATTTGTATCTTTGGGGTAAATACCCAGTAGTGCAATTGCTGGATCATATGGTAGCTCTATTTTCAACTTTTTGAGGAACCTCCATACTGTTTTCCAGAGTGGGTGCACCAGCTTGCATTCCCACCAACAGTGTAGGAGGGTTCCCCTTTCTCCGCATCCTGGCCAACATCTGTCGTTTCCTGACTTGTTAATTGTAGCCATTCTGACTGGTGTGAGATGGTATCTCATTGAGATTTTAATTTGGATTTCCCTGATGCCAAGCGATGTTGAGCACTTTTTCATGTGTCTGTTGGCCATTTGGATGTCTTCTTTGGGAAAATGTCTGTTCATGTCTTCTGCCCATTTCTTGATTGGATCATTTGTTCTTTGGGTGTTGAGTTTCATAAGTTCTTTATAGATTTTGGATACTAGCCCTTTATCTGATATGTCATTTGCAAATATCTTCTCCCATTCTGTCGGTTGTCTTTTGGTTTTGTTGACTGTTTCTTTTGCTGTGCAAAAGCTTTTTATCTTGATGAAGTCCCAATAGTTCATTTTTGCCCTTGCTTCCCTTGCCTTTGGCAATGTTGCTATGGCTTAGGTGAAAGAGGTTGCTGCCTGTGTTCTCCTTTAGGATTTTGACGGACTCCTGTTCCACATTTAGATCTTTCAACCATTTTGAGTCTATTTTTGTGTGTGGTGTAAGGAAATGGTCCAATATCATTCTTCTGCATGTGGCTGTCCAATTTTCCTAACACCATTTGTTGAAGAGACTGTCTTTTTTTCCATGGGACATTCTCTCCTGTTTTGTCAAAGATTAGTTGACCAGACTGGAAGGAAGTAGGGGACCCTATTTCAACTGGTCCCTGGAATTGAGCTGGATATCTATCAGACCACTCTGAGCACCCATGAAACCAGCCTGAGATGTAAGAAGATCTGGATCTCTACAAACAGAATATCGCAGGCGGTTGGTTTTGAGGTACAAAGCAGGGAGCCCTGATTCTGCGGGCAGATATCGGAGAATAAATGGCAGCAAGAGGGTGCCTGGCCATGGGGATCCTACACCGCCCGTGAGTGACAGCCTCACACTCTGGGGACGGGGCACAGACTCGCAGACCAGTAGCGGCAGGAAAAGGACTTTAGGGCAGCCCCTGGGGTGGAAACCCAGAGCGGCGGGGTTGTACGGGCGAACTGGGAGCGGCTGGCGGTTTTAGAAGCACAAAGGACAGAGACGTGCCCCGACCTGGAGGCAGGACTGGGGGCGCTGCGGAGGGGCACACAACCCAGGCCGCTGCAGTTTATAGCAGCACGGACAGAAACGGAGACGGTGTGGCCTGGAGAGCTCACTGAAGAACAGACTGCGGTCTCTCTGTTCTGAGGCAGAGGGTTGGAAACAGGCTCTTCTGCTCCGATTCGCGGAAGAGACACGGAAAGCTGCCACGGAAAGCCGCCAGAGAACAAAAGCCCCAAAGACTGATTCCCGCTGAGCCCATCCCCTGCCACAGGGGGGCAGGGCAACTCCGCCCAAACAGGGTTGCCTGAGGAACAGTGAGGCAGGCCCCTCCCCCAGAAGACAGGCTGGGAAAACAAGAGGCCAGCAACCCTAAGGTCCCAAGAAAACAGGTGCAACTTGCTTGGGTTCTGGTCAATAATTTGGACTCTATACATTCCCTCAAACACCCATCAACAGAATGACTAGGAGGAGGAGCCCCCAAAATTGAAAAGACTCAGAGATTATGACTTATGCTGCAGATTTACAAATGGATGCAGATATAACCAAGATGTCAGAGATGGAATTCAGGCTAGCAATTGTGAAGACAATGGCTAGAATGGAGAAATCAATTAATGGCAACGTAGAGTCTCTAAGGGCAGAAATAAAAGGTGAATTGGCAGAACTTAAAAATGCTATCAATGAGATCCAATCCAATCTAGATAATCTAACAGCTAGGGTAAGTGAGGCAGAAGAACGAATAAGTGACCTGGAAGACAATATAATAGATAAAAAGTGAAAAGAGGAGGACAGGGAAAAACAACTCAGAATCCATGAAAATAGAATCAGAGAAATAAGTGACACCATGAAGCGTTCCAATGTCAGAATAATTGGAATCCCGGAGGGAGTGGAGAGAGAGAGAGAGGACTAGAAGATGTATTTGAGCAATTCATAGCTAAGAACTTCCCTAATCTGGGGAATGAAATAAACATTCGAATCCTAGAGGCAGAGAGGACCCCTCCCAAGATCAAGGAAAACAGGCTAACACCCCGGCATGTAATAGTAAAACTTGCAAATCTTAGAACCAAGGAAACCATCTTAGGGGCAGTTAGGGGGAAGAGATTCCTTACGTACAGAGGGAGGAACATCAGAATAATGTCAGACCTATCCACAGAGACCTGGCAAGCCAGAAAGGCCTGGCAAGACATATTCAGGGTACTAAATGAGAAGAACATGCAGCCAAGAATACTTTATCCGGCAAGGCTTTCATTTAGAATGGATGGAGAGATGCAGAGCTTCCACGACCGGCAGAAACTGAAAGAATATGTGACCACTAAGCCGGCCCTGCAAGAAATATTAAGGGGGGTTCTATAAAAGGAGAAAGACCCCAAGAGTGATATACAACATAAATTTACAGGGACAATCTATAAAAACAATGTCTTCACAGACAACATGATGACAATTAATTCATATCTTTCAATAATCACTCAATGTGAATGGCCTAAACGCTCCCATAAAACAGCACAGGGTTGCAGATTGGATAAAAAGACAGGACCCATCCATATGCTGCCTACAAGAGACTCATTTTGAACCTAAAGATACATCCAGACTGAAAGTGAAAGGATGGAGATCCATCTTCCAAGCCAGCGGACCTCAAAAGAAAGCTGGGGTAGCAATCCTTATATCAGACAAATTAGATTTTAAACTAAAGTCTGTAATTAGAGACACAGAAGGACACTATATCATTCTTAAAGGGTCTATCCAACAAGAAGATCTAACAACTGTAAATATCTATGCCCCCAACATGGGAGCAGCCATCTACATAAGCCAACTGTTAACCAAAATAAAGAGTCATATTGATAACAATATGTTAATTGTAGGAGACCTCAATACTCCACTCTCAGCAATGGACAGATCATCTAAGCAGAAAATCAACAAGGAAACAAGAGCTTTGAATGATACATTGGACCAGATGGACCTCGTAGATATTTACAGAACATTCCACCCTAAAACAACAGAATACTCATTCTTCTCAAGCGCACATGGAACTTTCTCCAGAATAGACCACATACTGGGTCACAAATAAGGTCTCAACTGATACCAAAAGATTGAGATTATTCCCTGCATATTCTCAGACTACAATGCTTTAAAACTGGAACTCAATCACACAAAAAAATTTTGGCAGAAATTCAAACACTTGGAAGCTAAAGACCACTCTGCTCAAGAATGTTTGGGTCAACCAGGAAATCAAAGAAGAACTTAAACAATTCATGGAAATCAATGAGAACGACAACACATCGGTCCAAAACCTATGGGATACTGCAAAGGCGGTCCTAAGGGGGAAATACATAGCCATCCAAGCCTCACTCAAAAAAAACAGAAAAATCCCCAATTCACCAACTAACTCTACACCTTAAAGAACCAGAGAAAAAGCAACAAACAATGCCTAAGCCACACATTAGAAGAGAAATAATTAAAATTAGAGCAAAAATCAATGAATTAGAAACCAGAAACACAGTAGATCAGATCAACGAAACCAGAAGTAGGTTCTTTGAAAGAATTAATAAGATCAATAAACCACTGGCCAGACTCATCCAAAACAAAAGAGAAAGGACCGAAATTAATAAAATTATGAATGGAAGGGGAGAGATCACAACTAACACCAAGGAAATAGAAACAATTATTAGAAATTATTATCAACAACTATATGCCAATAAACTGAGCAATCTGGATGAAATGGAGGCCTTCCTGAAAACCTATAAGCTGCCAAGACTGAAACAGGAAGAAATTGACAACCTGAATACGCCAATAACCAGTAACGAGATTGAGGCAGTGATCAAAAACCTCCCAAAAAACAAGAGTCTGGGGCCTGATGGATTCCCTGGGAAATTCTACCAAACATTTCAAAGAAGAAATAATACCTATTCTACTGAAGCTGTTTCAAAAAATAGAAACAGAAGGAAAACTTCCAAACTCATTCTAAGAGGCCAGCATTACCTTAATCCCCAAACCAGGCAAAGACCCCATCAAAAAGGAGAATTTCAGACCGATATCCCTGATGCATATGGATTCCAAAATTCTCAACAAAATCCTAGCTAATAGGATCCAACAATACATTAAAAGGATCATCCACCACGACCAAGTGGGATTTATCCCCAGGATGCAAGGGTGGTTCAACATTCGCAAATCAATCAATGTGATAGAACACATTAATAAGAGGAGAGAGAAGAACCATATGGTCCTCCCAATTGATGCAGAAAAAGCATTTGACAAAATACAACATCCTTTCCTGATTAAACCTCTTCAGAGTATAGGGATAGAGGGAACATTCCTCAAGTTCATAAAATCCATCTATGAAAAACCCACAGCGAATATCATCCTCAATGGGGAAAAGCTGAAAGCCTTTCCCTTAAGATCAGGAACACATCAAGGATGCCCACTCTCACCACTATTGTTCAACATAGTACTAGACATCCTAGCAACAACAATCAGACAACAAAAAGAAATAAAAGGTATTCAAATTGTCAAAGAAGAAGCCAAACTCTCTCTCTTTGCAGATGACATGATACTTTATGTAGAAAATCCAAAAGACTCCACCCCCAAATTACTAGAACTCATACAGCAATTCAGTAATGTGGCAGGATACAAAATCAATGCACAGAAATCAGTTGCTTTCTTATACACTAACAATGCAACTGTAGAAAGAGAAATTAGAGAAACGATTCCATTTACAATAGCACCAAACACCATAAGATACCTCCGAATAAACCTAACCAGAGAGGTAAAGGATCTATACTCTAGGAACTACAGAACACTCATGAAAGAAATTGAAGAAGACACAAAAAGATGGAAAAATATTCCATGCTCATAGATCGGAAGAATAAACATTGTTAAAATGTCTATGCTACCCAGAGCAATCTATACCTTCAATGCCATCCTGATCAAAATTCCAATGACATTTTTCAAAGTGCTGGAACAAACAATCTTAAAATTTGTATGGAATCAGAAAAGACCCCAAATCACCAAGGAAATGTTGAAAAAGAAAAACAAAGCTGGAGGCATCACGTTGCCCGATTTCAAGCAATATTACAAAGCTGTGATCACCAAGACAGCATGGTACTGGCACAAAAACAGACATATAGACCAATGGAACAGAATAGAGAACCCAGATATGGACCCTCAACTCTATGGTCAAATAATCTTTGCCAAAGCAGGAAAAAACATGCAATGGAAAAAAGACAGTCTCTTCAATAAATGGAGCTGGGAAAATTGGACAGCCACATACAGAAGAATGAAACTCGACCATTCTCTAACACCATACACATGGATAAACTCAAAGTGGATGAAAGACCTCAATGTGAGACAGGAATCCATCAAAATCCTAGAGGAGAACATAGGCAGTAACCTCTTTGACATCGGCCACAGCAACTTCTTTCAAGATACATCTCCAAAAGCTAGTGAAACAAAAGCAAAAATGGACTTTTGGGACTTCATCAAGATAAAAAGCTTCTGTACAGCAAAAGAAATAGTCAACAAAACAGAGAGGCAACCCAAAGAATGGGAGAAGATATTTGCAAATGACATTACAGATAAAGGGCTGGTATCCAAGATCTATAAAGGACTTCTCAAACTCAACACCCAAAAAACAAATAATCAAGTCAAAAAGTGGGCAGAAGATATGAAAAGACATTTCTCTGAAGAAGACATACAAATGGCTAATAGACACATGAAAAAATGTTCATCATCATTAGCCGTCAGGGAAATTCAAATCAAAACCACATTGAGATACCACCTTACACCAGTTAGAGGGGCAAAAATTGACAGGGCAAGAAACAACAAATGTTGGAGAGGTTGTGGAGAAAGGGGAACCCTCTTACACTGTTGGTGGGAATCCAAGTTGGTACAGCCACTTGGGAAAACAGTGTGGAGGTTCCTCAAAAATTTAAAAATAGAGCTAGAGCTACCCTATGACCCAGCAATTGCACTACTGGGTATTTACCCCAAAGACACAGATGTAGTGAAAAGAAGCGCCATATAAACCCCAATGTTCATAGCAGCAATGTCCACAATAGCCAAACTGTGGAAAGAGCCGAGATGCCCTTCAACAGATGAATAGATAAAGAAGATGTGGTCCATATATACAATGGAATATTACTCAGCCATCAGAAAGGATGAATACCCAACTTTTACATCAACATGGGTGGGACAGGAGGAGATTATGCTAAGTGAAATAAGTCAAGCAGAGAAAGTCAATTATCATATGGTTTCATTTATTTGTGGAACATAAGGAATAGCATGGAGGACATTAGGAGAAGGAAGGGAAAAATGAAGGGGGGGAATTGGAGGGAGAGATGAACCATGAGAAACTATGGACTCTGAGAAACAAACAGGGTTTTAGAGGGGAGGGGGGAGGGGGGATTGGTTAGCTCAGTGATGGGTATTAAGGAGGGCATGTGCTGCATGGAGCACTGGGTGTTATACGAAAACAATGGATCGTGGATCACTACATCAAAAACTAATGATTTATTGTATGGTGACTAACATAACATAATAAAATTAAAAAAAAAAAAAAAAAGTTTAGTTGACCATAGAGTTGAGGGTCCATTTCGGGGCTCTCTATTCTGTTTCACTGATCTATGTGTCTGTTTTTGTGCCAGTACCATACTGTCTTGATGATGACAGCTTTGTAATAGAGCTTGAAGTCCGGAATTGTGATGCCGCCAGCTTTGCTTTTCTTTTTCAACATTCCTCTGGCTATTCGGGGTCTTTTCTGGTTCCATACAAATTTTAGGATTATTTGTTCCATTTCTTTGAAAAAAGTGGATGGTATTTTGATAGGGATTGCATTAAATGTGTAGATTGCTCTAGGTAGCATTGACATCTTCACAATACTTGTTCTCCTAATCCATGAGCATGGAACGCTTTTCAATTTCTTTGTGTCTTCCTCAATTTCTTTCATGAGTATTTTATAGTTTTCTAAGTACAGATCCTTTGCCTCTTTGGTTAGATTTATTCCTAGGTATCTTATGGTTTTGGGTGCAATTGTAAATGGGATTGACTCCTTAATTTCTCTTTCTTCTGTCTTGTTGTTGGTGTATAAGAATGCCACTGATTTCTGTGCATTGATTTTATATCCTGCCACTTTACTGAATTCCTGTATGAGTTCTAGCAGTTTTGGGGTGGAGTGTTTTGGGTTTCCCACATAAGGTATCATATCATCTGCAAAGAGTGAGAGTTTGACTTCTTCTTTACCACTTTGGATGCCTTTTATTTCTTTTTGTTGTCTGATTGCTGTGGCTAGGACTTCTAATAATATGTTGAATAGCAATGGTGATAGTGGACATCCCTGCCATGTTCCTGACCTCAGGGGGAAAGCTCTCAGTTTTTCCCCATTGAGAATGATATTCGCTGCGGGTTTTTCATAGATGGCTTTTAGGATATTGAGGTATGTACCCTCTGTGCCTATACTCTGAAGAGTTTTGATCAAGAAAGGATACTGTACTTTGTCAGATGCTTTTTCTGCATCTATTGAGAGGATCATATGGTTCTTGTTCTTTCTTTTATTAATGTATCACATCACATTGATTGATTTGAGGATGTTGAACCAACCTTGCAGCCCAGGGATAAATCCCACTTGGTCGTGGTGAATAATCCTTTTAATATACTGTTGGATCCTATTGGCTAGTATTTTGGTGAGAATATTTGCATCCATGTTCATCATGGATATTGGTCTGTAATTCTCCTTTTGGATGGGGTCTTTGTCTGGTTTGGGGATCAAGGTAATGGTGGCCTCATAATATGAGTTTGGAAGTTTTCCTTCCATTTGTATTTTTTGGAACAGTTTCAGAAGAATTAAATGTTTGGTAGAATTCCCCTGGGAAGCCATCTGGCCCTGGGCTTTTATTTTTGGGGGGATTTTTGATGGCTGCTTCAATTTCCTTAGTGGCTATAGGTCTGTTCAGGTTTTCTATTTCTTCCTGGTTCAGTTTTCGTAGTTGATAAGTCTGGCCAGGGGTTTATCAATCTTGTTAATTCTTTCAAAGAACCAGCTCCCAGTTTTTGTTGATCTGTTCTACTGTTCTTTTGGTTTCTAGTTCATTGATTTCTGCTCTGATCTTTATGATTTCTCTTCTCCTGCTGGGTTTAGGCTTTATTTGCTGTTCTTTCTCCAGCTCCTTTAGGTGTGGGGTTAGGTTGTGTATTTGAGACCTTTCTTGTTTCTTGAGAAAGGATTGGATTGCTATATACTTTCCTCTTAGGACTGCCCTTGCTGCATCCCAAAGATTTTGAACAGTTGTGTTTTCATTTTCATTTGTTTCCATGAATTTTTTAAATTCTTCTTTAATTTCCTGGTTGACCCATTCATTCTTTAGTAGGATGCTCCTTAGCCTCCATTATTTGAGTTCTTTCCAACTTTCCTCTTGTGATTGATTTCTAGTTTCAAAGCATTGTGGTCTGAAAATATGCAGGGAATGATCCCAAACTTTTGGTACCAGTTGAAACCTGCTTTGTGACCCAGGATGTGATCTATTCTGGAGAATGTTCCATGGGCACTAGAGCAGAATGTGTGTTCTGTTGCTTTGGGATGGAATCTTCTGAATATGTCTGTGAAGTCCATTTGGTCCAGTGTGTCATTTAATGTCTTTATTTCCTTGTTGATCTTTTGCTTAGATGATCTGTCCATTTCAGTGAGGGGAGTGTTAAAGTCCCCCACTATTATTGTATTGTTGTCAATGTGTTTCTTTGCTTTTGTTATTAATTGGTTTATATCATTGGCTGCTCCCATGTTAGGGGCATAGATATTTACAATTGTTAGATCTTCTTGTTGGATAGACCCTTTAAGTAGGATATAGTGTCCTTCCTCATCTCTTATTACAGTCTTTGGTTTAAAATCTAATTTGTCTGATATAAGGATTGCCACCCCAGCTTTCTTTTGGTGTCCATTAGCATGGTAAATGGTTTTCCATGCCCTCACTTTCAATCTGGGGGTGTCTTTGGGTCTAAACTTAGTCTCTTGCAGACAGCATATCAATGGGTCTTGTTTTTTTCTCCAATCTGATAGCCTGTGTCTTTTGATTGGGGCATTTCATCCATTTACATTCAAGGTAACTATTGAGCGATATGAATTTAGTGCCATTGTATTGCCTGTAAGGTGACTGTTACTGTGTATTGTCTGTGTTCCTTTCTGGTCTATCTTACTTTTAGGCTCTCTCTTTGCTTAGAGGACCCCTTTCAATATTTCTTGTAGGGCTGGTTTCGTGTTTGCAAATTCCTTTAGTTTTTGTTTGTCCTGGAAGCTTTTTGTCCCTCCTTCTATTTTCAATGACAGCCTACCTGAATATAGTATTCTTGGCTGCATATTTTTCTCATTTAGTGCTCTGAATATATCCTGCCAGTCCTTTCTGGCCTGCCAGGTCTCTGTGGATAGGTCTGTTGCCAATCTAATGTTTCTACCATTGTAGGTTACAGATCTCTTCTCCCAAGCTGTTTTCAGGATTTTCTCTTTGTCTCTGAGACTCGTAAGTTTTACTCTTAGATATTGGGGTGTTGACCTATTTTTATTGATTTTGAGGGGGGTTCTCTGTGCCTCCTGGATTTTGATGCCTGTTTCCTTCCCCAAATTAGGGAAGTTCTCTGCTATAATTTGCACTAATATACCTTCTGCCCCTCTCTCTCTTTCTTCCTCTGGGATCCCAATGATTCTAATATTGTTTCGTCTTATGTTATCACTTAACTCTCGAATTCTGCCCTCGTGATCCAATAGTTGTTTATCTCTCTTTTTCTCAGCTTCTTTATTTTCCATCATTTGGTCTTCTATATCACTAATTCTCTCTTCTGCCTCATTTATCCTAGCAGTTAGAGCCTCTATTTTTGATTGCACCTCATTAAAAGCCTTTTTGATTTTGACTTGGTTAGATTTTAGTTCTTTTATTTCTCCAGAAAGGGTTTCTCTAATATCTTTCATGCTTTTTTCAAGCCCAGCTAGTATCTTTAAAATCATCATTCTGAACTCTAGTTCTGACATCTTATTAATGTCTGTATTGATTAGGTTCCTGGCAGTCGGTACTGCCTCTTGTTCTTTTTTTTTGAGGTGATTTTTTCCATCTTGTCATTTTGTCCAGAGGAGAATAGATGAATGAGAGAACAAAATGCTAACAGGTTAACAACGTCCCCAGAAAAATATACAACAAACAAATCAGAAGAGACCTGAAACCGGGGAAAAAGAAAGGGAAAGAAAGAAAAAAGAAAAAAAAAAAAGAAAAAGAAAGAGAGAAAAACAAACAAAAACAAACAAACAAGAAAACCAGAATATGATCAAATATGATCAGGCTGGTGCATAGATCAGTTCCACACGCTAGATTTTGAGTGTATTTTGGTCTGTTAGAAGAAGTGCCTCCCAAATTTTAAAGAAAGAAAACTTATATATGTTCAAAAATAAGGGTTAATACGATGAAGGGATAGAATATGAGTGTAAAGATGAAAATTATAAAAGATTTTATAAAAGGAATTGATAAGATAAGAAGTTGGTTGAAAAAAGAAAGAAGAGGATTTAAAAGAAAAAAAAAAGGGAGAGAATGTGATCAGGCAGGAGACTAGAACAAAGCCATACACTAGAGATTTAGGGTATATTTTGGTCTGTTAGAAGAAACGGAATCCCAAAATTTTAAAGAGAGAACAACTCTACTATGAAGGGATAGAATATGACTCTAAAAATGAAAAATAAGAAAGATTTTTTTAAAAAGGGATCGATAAGATGTTGGTTGAAAAAGGGAAAAAGAAAAATTCAAAAAAAAAAGAAAAAAGAAATAGTTAAAAAAAATTAACTTTGAAAGACTAAAGAATCATGGGATAAAAGTCATGAATTCTATGTGCAGTATTCCCCTAGCACTGGAGTTCTGCCACTCTCCTTGATCGGTAAACTTGGTCTTGGCTGGCTGTTCTTGCTGATCTTCTGGGGGAGGGGCCTGTTGCCGTGGTTCCCAAGTGTCTTTGCCGGAGGTGGAATTGCCCCACCCTTGCGGGGGGCCAGGCTAAGTAATCTGCTAGCATTTGCTCTTGGGTAGCTTTTGTTCCGTGCAAGCTTTCCGTACAGCTTTGGAGGACGAGAGTGAAAATGGCAGCCTCCCAATCTCCAGCCCCAGAGGAGCCGAGAACTCAGGGCCCCACTCCTCAGTGTGCTCCCAGAGAAAAGCAGTCAATCACTCCCGTCTCCCCGGTCTCTGGCCACACTCCGCGCTCACCTGGCCAGTGACCGAGCATTTCTATCTCTGGCACACGACCCCATGTGGAGTCTCCAAACCCAGCAGATTCCTGTGGTGAGCTCCCATGCTGCTCCTCTTAGGGGAGGAAGGGGATTCTCCCCGGATCTCCCACTTGTTGGGTCCCTGCTGGTGGAGCAGTGGCCCGACTGTGCCAGGGATCACGGTTTATGGCAACCCCGAGCTGAGAGCCCGCTCCTCGGCTCCGTCTCTGCAGCCGGCTTCCCTGCCCTGATACCTGGGAGCTCTGCCACACTCAGGCACCCCCGGTTTTTCTGTGACCCCACGGGTCCTGAGACCACACTGTCCCAGCGAGGGTTTCACCCCCCGTTTAAACTGGAGCGACGTCCCTCAGCAGAGCCAACTTCTAAAAGTTCCAAGTTTTTGCTCTGCTGCTCTATCACTTGCCAGTAGCAGCTGACAGAGGCCCCCTCCCCCGCCATGTATCTTCCTGAATATCGCCTCGGATTCACTTCTCCGCACGTCCTACCTTCCAGAAAGTGGTCACTTTTCTGTTCAGAGAGTTGCTGCTATTCTTTTCTTCAATCTCCTGTTGAGTTCGTAGGTGTTCAGAATGGTTTGATCCCTATCTAGCTGAATTCCTGGGACCAGACGAAATTTAGGTCTCCTACTCCTCCACCATCTTGCTCCTCCCCCAGAGTAGTTGTTCTGTTTAGTTTTCTAGACCTGGCTTTTTTCCCTCCAAAGGCTGACTTTGACTGCAGAAATCCCATCCAGGGGGAAGCATCCAGCGGTGGAGGGAGGGAAGACGGTGGCAGAGTGGGGAGCCTGGGACCCCACTAACCCCCTGCTGTGAACTCTGAGCCTGGTCTAAGTGAGCCCCCCCTTTCCAATTTCTAACTCCCTTCTCCAATAGTGAGAAACATGGCTCCCATTATCCTTGATATGTTACTTTATTTGTTCAAGTCTCCTCTATGTAACCAATCTTCCAGCAAGACTGGTTCTTGACCATAGCACCACTTCTCTCTGGTTCAATGATGACTATACTATAGCCTTCTTGTTTACCTTTTCTCTGCCCCAGGCATTGGCCACTCTCTTGCTCAGCTTTTTTTTTTTTTTTTGCTTCAATCCTGGTCACATCAGCTGCATCTTTACTTAGCTCCCCATTGAATTCTTTTCTCTTCATTTGGCATGTAAATATTTTGGTCCAGTGTATTATAGTCAGTTTTTTTAGAACTATTTAGAACTATTTCGGCACAAATCCACAGAAATAAATTAACCCATTCAGTTGGAACAGTTACAAGCTCGTGTGAACAATGAAGAGCACATAGATTAATGAATAGAAAAATAAAAGCACTCATAATTTATCAAAATATTTGCTCAAATCTCACTATTTCTTTCACCAATGAAACATTGTTCAACATTACACCATAGACATTTTCCCAAACCTTCCATATTTAAAACCTGCATCACTTTTTATGCTGCTAGAACTCATCGTACCTACTTTTGTCCAGGCACATGATATCTACCATGAAACTGTCTGTTTGCCAGTCTCCAGCTAACTTTGGAGCTCTTTGAAGACAAGGACTGTCTTTCATTTCCATATCCCCAGAGTTTAGCCCAGTAGCTAACACACTGATGTTTGATAAACATTTGCCAAATCACTGAGTTATTTAATAACTAAATAATGCCACCATTAGTTAAAATGAATAAAAGCAACTATTAAATGAATGATCCAATTTTTGTCTGTTTCTTTTTTCTTTTTGAGAATATTTTTATTGTTTTCCTCTTTTTATGGATCTTCAATATATTTTGATAAAACTGTATTGAATATTTATGCACCAGGCCCTGTGTTTGTAACTGCTACCTGAATCCACTTTTCTCTTAGCAATCATTCTTTAAATACTCAGATTCAAGACACTTGACTCAAAAATGATTTTATCTATCTCCAACATCCTATTTGAATTGGACTCAGAAAGACCAACTTTTATAGACTATACAAACCACAATATTAATGACTTTTCCAGAGTTGTCCAAATTCTGTTCACCCCCATATCCTGATAATTTACATTTCTTTAACTACAGACACCAAAAAAGCAGTTCTTGGTGTTTATCATGTTTTTTTTTTTTTCCTCTTATAAATCAAGTTCTCCAGACACTACTCCAAACTATTTAAGTCAAGCTTAGCATTAAAATTTCACAGATCTTAAATTTCTTAAAATTGGTTATTAGAGACTTCTGATCACCTGTCTGAAAGAGAGAAAATAGTATATGAAAGATATTAAAAATAATTTTAAAAATTCTGAAGAAATTGTGTGAGACAGCACATTGCCATCTATAAAAAAAATAATACTCACAGGAAGAGAAGATTCTTAAGGTGATCTCAGCTCTCGCCTTAGCCACCACAACACTTGGAGCAAGCATTCCAGCTCTCCATACCTCTGCTATCCAATATGGTAGCAACCAGGCACATTCGATTATTGAGTGCTTGAATTATAGTTGGATCGAATTGAGATGTGCTGTGAACAAAATATACAACATATTCTGAACACTTGTTCAATTAAAAAAATATAAATTATCTCATTGATCTTTCAAGTTGATTGTATGTTCTGATGCATATGATGACATTTTGGGTAGATGGGTTTCTGTTGCTGTTTCTTTTCTCGGTTCTTCTTTATAAGAAAAAGTCTTGAAAGCATTGCCTATTGTTTTCTCCTCCACTTATTCACCTTACACTCTCTCCTATAGGACCTTCAGTCAGTTTTCTTGGCAGAAATACACCAAGACCTCAAAATCAAGGTTTAAAATGAACTCTATCTTTCAAAATTCTATAGTCATGATTCCATTTTTATTGGTTTTGATCTCAGTATTATTGGACACTGTTGATGAGTCCATCCTTTCTGAAATTCTCTCTTCCCTTGACTTGAGTGACACCATATGCTTCTGGTTTCCCCCCTTACCTCACTGGAACTCTTCTTTGCTGACTCTTTGACCTCTAAATATTGGAGTGACCTTAGACTCAGTCCTGAGATTTCACCTCTCCTCAACATTTACTCTTATTCACCCAGTGTTTGGTTTTAAACACCATTGGCATATCAAAAAACCCAAAGTGTTTCTTCCAGCCCTGAATTATTTCCCAAATTCATATATACAACTACTATTTGATATCTTTACCTGGTTGCTTAATGTCCACCTCAAACAACTCTATTCTCTCTTGATTGTCCCTTAGATCCTCACTTTTAGTGCACCCACCAATCTTCTTACTCATAGTAGATGCCTCCACCAACTGCCTCATTGCTCAAGCTCAACATCTAGAATTTATTCTCTCTTTCTCTTATATCTAATCCATCAGTATATCTGATTGACTCTACTTCTAAAGCATATCCCCAAACTGACCTCTCTACATCTTTTCCTGGCTGCTCCCTCGTCCATGTTACCATTTTTTATCACCTGAACTGCTATAATAGTCTACCAACTACTTTTCCTATCATCACTTTTGCCCTGTTTTAATACATTCTCCATATTTTGGGCAGAGTCACTCCTTATATTATAAACCAGATTACGCCGTACTCCTACTTTAAAGTTTTTACCTTAAAAGTTTTCTATTGCCTTATGATAATTTCAAACTCCTAACTCTGGCTAGTCACTGTTTCCTTTTTCAACATATAAGGCTATTTTCTAACTTTTAAACTATGCTCCAGACAAACTCTCCTTTTTAAAATTCCTTGAGCACAACAAAAATGTTCTTCGTGGCTGTTCCTTCTGTTTATATTGCTCTCCCATAATCTTGTCATGGCTGGCTCCCTCTTGCCATTTAGATCTCAGCTTAAATATTATCTTACCGGAGACATCTCCCAAGCTACCTCATCTCAAGTCATAGCCAGTCACTCTCTAAAACAGCAACATATTTTAATTTCTTACTTATCCCTAATCAATAACACATAATATTTTCTTGTCCATTTTTCCTTTAATTGCTTGACTCTCCTTGGTAGAAGTCAGGACCTTGTCTGTCTTTTTTACCAGAATATTCCCAGTGCCCAGAATGGTACACATACTGGCCACTCAAATATTTATTGATTGAATGAATACTTAA
Organism: Halichoerus grypus; assembly: GCF_964656455.1. Classification (NCBI taxonomy): domain Eukaryota; kingdom Metazoa; phylum Chordata; class Mammalia; order Carnivora; family Phocidae; genus Halichoerus; species Halichoerus grypus. Next base: position 9,141,555 of record NC_135714.1, read on the forward strand.
TCACATCTTCTCATTCATTAGCACACGGCAAAGGAACTTCAACATGGGTGCTACTGGAGAAAGTTATCAGGTTGCACAATAAACGTAATGTTGCATTTTTAAGTCTGTCTGCTTTAGTAGATAGATATCCTCTTGGGCCTGCCTACCTGTTTTCCCTCTAGACCACTGCTATGCCAAATAACTCTCAATGATGTGCAATACATGAGTACTTGAAGTGACTAGTGCAATTGAGGAACTGAATATCTAATTTTATTACATTTAAATTTAAATAGCCAATTGTGCCTAGTGGCCATCATACTGGATAGATAGCTCTAGTGGGAAAGTTCCTCCAATATATACAGTGCTTGAATGCTTGAATTATAGTTGGATCGAATTGAGATGTGCTGTGAACAAAATATACAACAAGTTCCTCCAATGGAGGAACTTTCTCTGTCTTAGTTTATCTCTACATCTTGAGTACTGACCAAGTTTCTAATGCAACACAGGTGTTTGTTAGGTTCACTGAAATTCTTGAATCAAAAGTGGCACTGTATGGCAGGATAGTAAGCCTTGCTGGAAAGAGGGGCAGGGAATGTAAGTGACACCTCAGTGGCACAGAAGGCCTCCATATGGTGTCTCCTCTTCAGTGTAGTCATGGAAATAGTATAGGTCTCAGGGTTTGGAGATAGAAATTCAAGATGCTAACCTGCTATTTGCAAGCTATGTGACCTCAAGCAAGCCACATAGCCACTTCTGGGCTTCTTTATCCTCACATGTAAAATGATGATATAAAAAAAAGAATGCAGCCTCCAACTCACTGGATTTTTACAGGAATCCATCAAGGCCAAGAATAGGAAAACCAAGCTGTAAATTGTGAAGTGGTCTGTAAGTATATGGTTTTGTTATTAGTCCCGCAGATTGGTCCTGTTGGCAGATAAATATTAGGAGTCAGTTATCAAACATCACATCATCTAGACAATCTTGGCCCTAGAAATGTTGGCATCTGCTCATTTTACTCCATGATGGAAAAAGAATAAATAAATCATAAATGATTAATTTAGACTTCCCTCCACACCTCCCGTTAACAGCTCAAAGCCCCCACCACACAGCAGGCTTGGTGATGAACTGCTGTAGTAGAACCTTCAAGACGGCAGCTAACCCCTTCTCCAAGTACAACCAGCTGTGAAAACAAATTTAGCTCCACCAACATTGCAAAGGAGCAAAGCCTTTTCATAGGTTAGAGATATAATGTTCACCCCATTCAGAGGAACCCAAACCAAATACCAATGTCTTGTGGAGTAAGAGGATATTAAGCATAATAGACAGATTATCTGCTAGTTTACTGAAGGTGAAGGAAGAGACGTTTGTCATAGTTTTCCTAGAAAATGAGACTTTATCAAAGGGAGAGAGGGTGAAAGGTCACCAGTTCTATTGGTGCGATTATTATCTTTACATAGCTGGAGTGGCAAAAGAAATGATCCCAAACAGAGCAAAACAAAACAGACCTCACCGAAGCACTTCAAGATGAGCCCCCAAGAAGCCATCACACCAGACCCACTGGCTTCATCTTAATTTATCATCTCAGGTCTTGTTGACAAGAGTTCATTGGGTTTTCCATCTACTCAAGCTGCAACAGGTTTCATCATGACAAACCACTTGCTGGACTTTGGGGATGGTTATTATCTAGGAAATGATCACTATAGTAAAAATGATACTACCATTTTTGAGCACCAACGACATCCCTGAAACTGTGCTTTCTATTTATTATCTCAACTGACAATCCACAAAATAAGTTACTATTACCACTTTGCAAATGAAGAAACTGGTGCTTAAGCAAATTGACGTATCATAGCTGGCTTCAGGGAAGTTTTTGCTTTCAGTGCTAATAAATATGATAATGAATATCATATCAGAAGCAGCCATTTATGTAAAGTACCTTTCCTAGTGCCTCAAAAATTGTACACATAAGAGACTTGATAAGCAATGCCTATTTCTGTCAACATGCTTTGCTCACATTTCTATACAGTTTATTATCTTGGAAAGCTTGGAAATCTCAAGAAACTCTTCTTCTGGTCAAGCTAGTGTGCATTTGTTCCTCTATAATCTGTTCTGAGTATTCTACTCTTACCTGGTTAATTGCATCAACCCCTCCCCAGCATCTCGATGCATCTGCTCTGTCTAGCCTCTGACATTTAGCAAGTGCCGCAGATGATCTGTCTGGCTTTTGTTTTACCTTCGTCCACAAACATAGCTTTTTGGAGTTTCCTATTTCTTCCAAAAAAAAAGAGAGAGAGACTTTTCCACATACCCTTCTCAGAGCCAGGAGTAAACCCAGACCTGCTAGTTCCCATGACACTTTCCACTACACTGAGATACCTCATATTTTAATGAAAATAACTATGACTTAACAAACACTAATGTTGCAATGTAAACTGAAACTAAAAAATGATTGCAGTTAATATTTACTGTTTTCTATAGCAGGTAGTTTAACAAGCCTTCACACACAGCATCACATTTAACGTTTTTTTTAATTAAATTAACCAACATATAGTACATCATTAGTCTCAGATGTAGTGCATCACACTTAATCTTAAAAGAACATAATGAAATGGCAATCATGATCATTTTCATTTAACAAATGAGTAAACTCAGGCAGAGAGAGATCAAGAGACTTGTCTGGGACCACACAGGGGCCAAATAGTAAATCAGTCTGACTCCAAACTTGTATTCTTATGTGATCTAAAGTGTTAACATGTTAAGAAGTACATAGACTTTGAAGCCAAAGCCTTGACTCAGACCCTCTCCACCACTGTCTGTGCACCAACCTCTCCACCCCAAGCAAATCATTCAATATTTCTACATGGTGGTTATGGGCATGAGCTCTGGAGCTGGCCTACCTGAGCTGGCTCCCCCACTTCTGCTCACCAGTTACTGAAATCTTGGACAACTGAAGTGACCATTCTGTGTGTCAGCTTCTTCAACTATAAAGGCAGGATAATGATGGCATCTATTCCCACAGAAGATTAAATGTGTTAATACAAGTACAGTGTTTGTAATGGTGCCTGGCCCAGAGTAAACAGTTAACAAATAGTAGCTAGGATTGTCATTATAGATGAGAATTGGGGTCCTCACCTGTTAAACAAGGAGAATATTTGACCCACCTCCTCAGAGTGATGGGAATGGGTCAATCAAAACCATCCGATAGGGGTGCCTGGGTGGCTCAGTTGGTTAAGTGTCTGCCTTTGGCTCATGTCATGATCCCAGAGTCCTGGGGTGGAGCCCCATGTCAGGCTCCCTGCTCAGCAGGGACTCTGCTTCTCCCTCCCCCTGCTCCTTCTCTCTCTCTTTCTCTCTCTCACTTTCTCTCATATAAATAAATAAAATCTTTAAAAAAAAAAGCATCCTACAATAGGCCCTATTACCCTTTTGCATTGGATAGAGACGTTGTTCTAGGGCTCAGGAGCTTCATCTATGTCATTTTTTCTCTTTCTGTGTCATTTACTGACTTGGTTCACTCACAGCCTGTTCACACAGGACAAATACATGGAGAAGCTTTCAGAGCTGGGGAGACAGGAGAGGCAGCAGAACCAACCAGCAGAGACATGAGTCAAACAACCCTGACTTCAAACCTGGCCTCCTACACTCAGCAGGCTGGTCTTGGGCAGGCCACTCACACCCTCTGAGCCTGGCCGAACATCTGGAAAATAAGGGAAGTGGCACCAGTCTCATGGGCTATCATGTCATCTTAAATGTAACATATGGAAAGTCCACAAGAAAACTGTTTTCCACCCAGCTTTATTTCACCAAACCCTCAGGCTCAGGGGCAATTCTATGATCTGACGTCAGTTAAAGAGCCACAGGGCTGGGCTTTTCCAATGAAAAAAGAGAAAAATTAGCCACACTGTGAATAATTTAAGTGCATGAGAATTGTTGCATTGATCGAGTTTGAGTAGAGTTCTGCGCTTAAGCATTGATTTCATTGAAGTAGTGTGTAAACTTAAGTATTCAGTATAAGGAACATTTAAATATAACAGTATGGATTCCATTTAAGGAAAGTGAAGTACTGGTTCAGTTTAAGGAAATGGATGCAGTTCAAGTAGAAGCTAAAATGCAATGTCAAGGTGAAACGCAGAGATGAATCCCTGCTACAGCAGGAGAAGTACAGGATGACAGTGGTCAGAGGAGGTAGAGGTGTCATCTGGCTCTTGAACTGTGCCCCGACTCCCTCACCATTCCCTCCCACCTCCACCTTCAAGGCCACCACTAGGCACCAACAAGATCCCAAGCTCTTGAAAAATGTTAAAGATATGTAATGAAATACTCATGAGTGTCATTCATTCTTCTTTTCTTAAAGGACTTTATTTATTTATTTGAGAAAGAGAGAGAGCAGGGAGAGGGAGAAAGAATCTGAAGCAGACTCCACACTGAGAGCAAAGCCGGACGTGAGCTTGATCCCACGACCACAAGATCCTGACCTGAGTTGAAACCAAGAGTCGGGCGCTTAACTGACTGAGCCACTCAGGGGCCGCACCAGTGTTGTTCATTCTAACAGCGTTTAATAAGTGCCTACAGTATTTCAGGTCCCAGAATATAAGTGCCCAGGACATAGGTGTGGCTCACCGCTTTCCCTGCAGTTTTCACTTGATCTTTCCAGGTTAAAGCCCATTTTGTGCACCACTTTGAAGAGGCATAGGAAGATTGTAACAGGCACCAGACCAGCAGAATGCCATGGCAGAAGCATCTTACTGGTTTCAGCAGCCCCTACATCTCAGCCCAGTGTCAGGTGACTGGTCCACCCTGCCTCAACGACAGACCCTTCCGTTTCCATGAAACAAGTGGGGTAGACAATATTGCAGACTCCACCAGCCTTAGTATTGTTCAATTCTGTAAATTCTCCAATGCAAACTGGTCAGAGAAAAGATGTCTTCCTTCCTGGCCTTCCACCATCCCTTTAGATTCTTGCATGCCCTTGTCTCTTTACATTCTTGTTTGCCTTCCCGACACTTGAATATGCACAATGATGTTCTGTGCTGAAACACAGAGTAATGATTTTCCGCTTCCAAATGTTCCTTGATGCCCAGAAATCCTGGTATAGGGAAAATGTATTTCAGTGGAAAACAAAGATGCTTTGTCTGCTTACAGAGCCTGTTCCCATAGACTCTGGTTCTAGCTCATCCTAGTCTTCAAGCTCTTTGCAATTCTGTAAATTGTAGATAACCTATAGCAATGCAAACTAATTGTTGTCTATAAACATGCAAATTCAGTCTTATCACTAGAGGTATAATCCACTCTGCTCCTCATCCTTTGAGTAAACATTTTTGTATTCCAGTGTTCCTATCTATAAATGTGTGTGTTCTCTGATTCTCTTTTGAATTAAGAATGCACTCTTAGACCAATCCTTAACCCTGTGGTCCTCAGCCTTCTCATCATGAAATGGGAAGCTCAGGTTGGACCTTTTGTGGATTCACATTCTACTTTATACTTATACTAAATGAAATGATAGGGTTCTTTTTTTTTTTTTTTCAGTTAAAGAAATTTTTAAGGTAGGCATATTAGTTTGCTAGGGGTGCCATGACAAAATACTGCAGACTGGTGTTTTAAACAACAGAAATTTATTTTCTCATAGTTCTGGAGACCAGGAGGCCAGGATCAAGGTGTTGGTTCCTTCTGAAGGCTGTGAGCAAAAGTTCTGATCAAGGCCCGTCTCCTTGGCTCGTTGATAACTGTCATCTCTCAAGGTCATTTTCCCTGTGTCCAAATTTTCTCTTTATCTATGACACCAGTCATATTTGAAAAGGGCTCACCCTAATAACCACAGTTTAAGTACCTCTTTAAAAACCCTATGCCAATATACAGTCTAGTCTCATTCTGAAGTTTAGGGTTTAGAATTTCACATATGAACATTTGGGGTGACACAATTCAGCCCATAACTATAGGACTGAACAAAAATAAGTATCTCACTTTGCTTTGGAATTACGGATGGTCTTTGTGACTATCTAGGCAACTGAGTTGAAAGAGATGAGTGCACTTCACCATATCCTCTGCTAGGAGAGGTTAAGGGGCTTGTTCGCCGTAATTACTCACAACCCAACCCTCCTTAAACTGTAACAGGGTCCTTCTGACTGTTTCTCCAGGATCTTTATGTCTCCTGCCCAATGTGCCAGTTTTGCCATGCTATAACCAGTTCACTAACTATAAAAGTGCTCCAATTGAGGGCTGACCAATTTAGCAAATCAAAATATAAAACACCCAATTACATTTGAATTACAGATAAACAATGAACTGTTGTGGGTTTTTTAGCATAAGTATATCCCATGCTATATTTGGAACATTCTTATACTAAAACAAGTTATTTGTTGTTAATCTGAAATCCAAATTTAACTGGATGCCCTGTTTTTTATTTGACAATGCTATTCTAACCCCTCAATGATATACAGATGCTATTATGTCTAGAGTTCTCATCTGTCACTTCCATGCACTTTAAATAGATAAATCCTCATCACCTCTTGTTATGGGCTGAATGTCTGTGTCCCTGCCCAAATTCATATGTTGAAACCCCAATACCCAGTGTGGCTGTACTTGGAGATGGGGCCTCTAAGGACATAAATAAGGTTAAATGAGGTCAGAAGAGTAGGGCCCTCCTCAGATAGGATTAGTGTCCTTATAAAAAAGAGACACCAGAGAGCTCTGTCCTTCCCTCTGTCTCCATGCACACTTAAAGAAGAGGTCATGTGAGCACACAGTGAGATGGTCCACAGGCCGACAGAAGAAGGCTCAGTACGAAACCTACCTTGCCAGCACCTTGATCTTGGACTTCTCAGCCTCTTGAACTGTGAGAAAATAAATTTCTGAGAAAATAAGCCACTCAGTCTATAAAATTTTGATATGGAAGCCCTAAGAAACCAATACACCCCTTAAGACAGTTCACCAGAAACTAGCACACAGAGTATCGCTCAGAGTTAGGTCCTCATTACTTGTTGAATGAACGTTAACCAGTCTCTGCTGGAATGTGTCTTAATACATCACCTGATATTGTCAGTGCTTGTTCATTTGCTGACTTATCCTGGAAGACAGGGACAACATGTCATTCATTCATTGTTATGCCTCTAACATTAAGCAAAGTCCCTCTCACACTGAATGCTCACAATTTCCAATGACACACACTAAAGAAAAAAAAAAGTTGACATATAATGAAATGTGATATCAGTCAAAGTGCTTGGGACCTGTGATTTTGATAGTTCTAGGGGGCTGAAGTCAGTTTCCAAACACCCTCTTCAAATTCCCCAATTAGATTATTCTCTAACCACTGTGTTTAGAGGCAATCCACGTATCTGAGTCCACATGTCCGGGCACTACTGGAATGAGATCAAATGTTTCCTGTCGGAGCTGGGTCTCAACAACCCTTGGGGGGCTTTCAGTGACCCCTAGAGCCGGTGTGAAAGTGGACCAGCAGCCAGATGGCTTCACATTTCCACATTCCTTCAGCTTGTTTTCTTACTGTGGCAGATACCCAAGAGCATCCCAAATCCTCTAGAGAGATGGGATTTCAGGAAGATCCTTATTACTTTTAGAAAACAGGAGATATGAATTCTTGAACCCAATTAAAAAGAGAAAATTTACAACCTACACCAATAGTTTTTACGCTATCTGCAATGATAGAAGACAAATATCCAAATGAATAGTGGGTTTTTTTTTTTTTTTTTCAACATTAAGTTCCACCTGGGGACAAAAGTGCCACACATATATCCACTACTGAAGATTAAGACAGGTCAGGGATCACAGAGTTGTGGCCACACAAACAGATTATCCTGTTTCCTGAGACATCATTTATGTTGCAGCTGCCTCCTTGGAGGAAGATCATGAATCACATTGTTCTTCTCTCTTCCATTTGATCCAACACCATGTAAATAAGCAATGTTGAATGGGAAAGAAAACATTTCAGACACATGATTTCAATACAGTTGGAACTGCTTACCTTGTGTAAGCAATCTGCTTGCTCAGTAACAAGGTCTAGAAAGAGGCAGTCTTTCTAGATACTAGATATAGGCAGTCTTGGGGGTGAATAGCTTAGATAAATGAATAAGAAACAATTATTTATCACCAATTATGTGACAGGGGGTTACTGAGGTTTATCCTTGCCCATGTGTGATATTTCACCCAGCTACTCTGTGTGTGTGGGAGGGTGATAATGTTTCTACTTCTTATAAATTATGATAAGAAAACATGCCCAAAATAATTTAATAAAGAGACAAAGTCAACATTTGAGCCCTTGCCTTTCTGACTCTAAGTAATTAATTCATTAACTTGGTGAACATTTAATTGTAATTAGCTGTGCAAATGATCAATAGCTATTGAATAAAAGAATGAATTATTTTATTTGATCTTATTTTATCTATTTTGAACTAATTAAACTGAAATACAAAGAGGTTGAAAAAATTACCTATTTTCACAAGTCTCAAAAAACAGAGTTTTGACCTTTTCTCTCTTGTGAAGGAATTGAAAGATGAGAGAAGTCAATTTTTAAGATATAAGATAATATGAGAGGATAAGATATCAATAAGATATTACAATGTGCTGTTGTTTGGGATAAGTTGGTTTGGAATAAGTTGTTTCTTAATGTATTCACAAATGACTCTCCTACACAGTCTCACTCTCGTGTCAACAGGACAAAAAGATGTAGAGATCAAGATACTGAGAAAGATACCATTAAACAACTGGCCACCAAAATGAATGAAAAATTTGGTTTGGATTAAACAGTGTGAGAGAGTTGGAAAAATTGCAATAATATGGCATACTTTAAATATGTGTGATATTTTTCTTCAGTGTGCTTCAGGTAAAATTTCTCAATTTGGGAGAAAGTTTTGGAGATATAATTCAGCAATATGGATCCTGAGTTCCAGGGTAGGTCTGCCTGAGTTTGTATCCCAAGTCTGCCAAATATCATGTGTAGACTTTAAGAGACCCACTTACCTTTCTGAGTCCCAGGGAATGGATATAATAATTATAACTACTTCATTTCACATTATGATGATTTATGAGATAATCCTTCCAAAGCATACAGAAAATATCTGACATATAATATACCTAGAAAAAATAGAATGAAATTATTGAATTAAAGCAAACTTTAAAAAAATAATATATGTATGCCATGACATAAGATGGCCTTATTTCATTTACTAATACCATCACAATTGTGGTTGGACCATTTTTTATGTTAAAAATAGGATTATAACACCACGCTTTCACTTTTTTTTATGCTTTCATTTTTTTTAAATATTTTATTTATTTATTTGAGAGAAAGAGAGAGAAAGCATGAGTTGGGGGGAGAGACAGAGGGAGAGGGAGCAGACTCCCCTGCTGAACAGGAAGCCCGACACGGGGCTCCATCCCTGGGCCCTGCAATCATGCTCTGAGCTGAAGGCAAATGCTCAACCGAATAAGCCACCCACCTGCCCCACCATGCTTTTTTTTAATCTATTTTCCCTATTAATGACCTAAGACTAACTTTGCTTAGAACACCATTATTAATCAAAGTAATCAGAAAATCAATAAATATCCAATCATATAGATATCAGTCATAGTTCTTAAATCAGCACTATGACATTTGTAGAGGGAGAGGGGCTAATACTAAGCAGCAGTGGAACAGTGAAGTATTATGGGGAAAGCATTGAATTAGTAATTGGCATAACTTCAGAAAAAATTTTGCTCAAGTCACATTGTGTCTCTGTGTCTTAGATTCCTCATCTGGACACAAGAGGCTTGAGCAAAATTATATGTGTGGTCACTTCCATTTCTCAAATGGAAGTTATTACCAATTTAATATTTCTTTAGTAATATCATACTGTATCAGTAACAATTATTATTATAAATAATTTGAGTTCTTCTCCTTCTCGAATCACTACTTCAGTCATTAAACCCAATTACCTCATTATCTAAATTCACATGGATTATAACCCTGAAAGGCATGTACAAGAATGGCTTTGAAGAAACCAATGTGTCACCTCATGCATTCATAAAATAATCAAAAGTGTTGAGGCCATATGGTAAAAGTCCCAAGGTTTGCTGCCTCCTTTCTCCAATCGCTCCTTTGACTTCCATTTCCATTCCACATTTTGGAGTATTTATTTACCTTAAGATTAGAGGAGACCCTGCAGTCCCTGAAGGGGATGTGGAGAGATTCAGTTCTAAAGAGGGACTTGGGAGAAAACCATATTTCATGCCCATTGGCATTTGGAAGGCCGTCCAACTATCTGTTGGGAAGTTTCTTGCAAAGAGTATAAACAGAGAGCTAGAGGGTGGCCGAGCGTTGGACTTCCCATCTGACTTGAACCTCTCAGCACCTCCAGCTCACCATCTGCAAGATAGATCATCAGAATGTAACAGACCATTTATTCTGATGACCTTGTTTTACTGATGTAGAGATCGGGGCCCTGAGAGTGAAGCAACGTGCCCAAGGTCACAGAATGAGTTAGCCTTGTTCTCGATCAGAGACCACACTCTAGGCAATCTCTTTCCTTCTTTTAAGTCAAGCATGAGTTTGTGACAAGAAAGAATTTGGATAATTGTAAATAACCAGGCACACAATATTTAGTCACATTGCCATACTTCAGCCACACAATGAATTTAGTTTGCTGGAGTGAAGAGACTATGAGCTACACTTGCGAGAAAACCTTAGCTGAATCTTTATTTTTTTATTCATATGTCATGTGTTTCTTTAGCCTATGGGTTACCCTCTGTTTCCTTCTTTGTAAAACAAGGATAACAACATCTACTTAATGGAATCACTGCTTCATTAAAATGAAACATGATAACATTTGCTAAGGAGTGGAGCACAGTGCCCAACACACGGTGGGGATTCAAATTTATCCTTTTCTCCTCCTGTGATTCCACTGAGCTGTGATCATTACACTTCAGCCCCAAACAGTCAGGCATTTTTCATAGAACACCCAGAGAAATTTCATGCAACTGCTGCCTTTCCAATATTTACTTTTTTCACATTGTAGAAGGATTCTTACTAAAAATGTTTTGCCAGAGAATGAGAAAGGAATTCTAAAAACTAACGGTTATGAGACTTCCAGTTAAAGGAAGAAGAGCACCAGCATACACCCACAAACACACACTATACATGCAGTGCATGCTCTATCTCCCTCCCCAACCTACTCCTCCCTTCAAAAAAATAAAAACACTAAGAGGACAGGTAAATTATTTTTAAAAGCATAAATTTGTAAAGACAAGGAGGAGAGAATAGCACAACAATTTTAGAAGCTGGAAAGCAGATGCCTGAGTTGTAGTAACTAACTTAGCAGACCCACAAAAATAGATTCTTAAGCTGGCAGTAGAAGAATCCAAGAAGCAACTTGATTTATAACACAGAACTCCTGAAAGACTCAGAAGTTGGCAGCATCATATACCTCTGAGGATGGGAGAGAAGGTGGGACACAATGCAAGAAGAGCAGGTTGAAACACTGTTGAAAAACAATCAGATCATTAGATCTCTATCCCTTGTTTATACAGCATTTCACTCACCCGGTAGAAAAGGGAAGGCTTATTCCTTAAAAAAAAAAAAAAGGTAAAACAAAGAGTCTCTGGACAGACAGATACCAGCCACAGTTGGGCATGTAGATGGGAGTGCTGTAGTAAAAACAGGAAGCACAAGTACAAGTTTACATACTCAGTGTTGAGTCACGGAGACCTCCCTGCTGTCTCCCAACACAGTTTTCAGAGTGCTGGCAGCCACTTATATCCTGAAGATCATAAGAGTCCCCTCTAGAGAACTGGACTAATCCAAGAAAACAGACCTAAAAGTACTGGCTTCAGGAGTTTCTGATGAAAACAGCCAGCTAAGTCTCCCTATGGTAAAAAAAGCCAACTGACACAGATGAAACTTCTAATCAGGTATCAGTGCCCATCCTTATAAATCAGCAACCAGCTAAGGTCACCTGACATTGAAAAAGAGCATCTAATATAAAAGTCAGAGATGAGAGAGAGAGAGAGAAATTGAAAGAAAGAGGAACCACACAGAAAGAAGAGAACTTAATAAAAATAAAATCTTTGGTATCTTCCAAGAGATAAGAGAATATATGTAATCTACAAAACAAGAGCTGAAAGCTATGAAACAGGAACTCCCAAAGAACAACAAAATTATGAGAAATACGAATGAATAAAGAGAAATTGCAAAAATATGAGAGAAGAAATGAAAAGAAACCAACAGAAGCTTTTCAAAATAAAATTTTCAAAATAAAATTCAATAAATCTCATAGAAAGTAGAGCAGAATAATAGAGATGCAAAATGAATGGAACAGAAAGAAAATGTGACACATCCAAGAGATGCAATATCCAAATATTAGGAATTACTGTCAGAAAAATTAGAAAATTTGGAGGTAAAGCATTCACCAGAGAAAAGACAGTTTCCCAAGTCTGAAGCACCTAAATTTCTAGGCATGGAAACAACCCTACATCAAGACACACCATCAGAGAGTTTCAGAATATTGGACGGGGGAAAACAAAAACCAGTAACATTCCACAAGCTTCCAGACAAGGGGCCAGGTATCACAGGGGAGGGATTAAGTTTTACATGTAGGATCAAGAATCAATTTAACACTGCACTTCTCCACAGCAACATAGGAAGCTAGAAAGCAATGGAGAAAAGCATTAAAAATGCTGGGTGTGGGGGGGGTTGATAATTTGCCCCCTAAGACCTGCCTGCACAATGTATCGATTTCATATGAAGACACAATAAGGATATTCTTAGACAGACAATGTCTTAAAGTTTCCAGTCATGTATTCTTTCTCAGAAACCATCTGACAGATTTGATTTGCTTTCTCTGAAAAAGGGCATAAAGCAGGAGGAAAAAGGAAAAAATGGAATCCAGGATCCAAATAGGTGACCCAGTACAAAGGAGAGACAAAATCGATCCCCAGAATGAAGGGAAATAGTGCGGTTATCTGTGCAGCGGGCCAGGGAGGGGCAGGTAAGAAGATCTTACTCTCGGAAGATGACATTTTTACACGCTTAAGGTGTTTGTGTATTTGTGTGTATTCAAAAGAGATTTGCACAACTGGGGAAGAGTTCAGAGTTGAATTAATCAAAATTAAGCAAATGAAACAAAAGGGAAAATCGTTGACTTCATATTTTGCAGGAAAGTAAAGACAATCACATTACATTATATGGGTCAACTAAGGGTATTATATGTATAGTAATAATAATGTAATACTGAACATTGAACGAAGAAAAATTGCTAGATAAGCATAGGATGCTTATACAAGCATAGGATGGAGCAATAGGAAATATGGGAGAGAGTAAGAGAGAGAAAGATGGGGTTGTGGTGGGGGAGGGTGGGTAAAAGAAAGCAAAATCCCATCTTCTGTGTTGGGAAGTCAATGTGTAATGTCTAAAACAGAAAGATCTAGAAAGACAACCATACCACTGGAAAGTATGGATGCAAATACCAAAGAATTAGCTAAAAACAATTCACAAGCTGTTGCCTCTAGGAATAGTATCTAGGGTGGGGCGTGACTGCTATTTTTCTTAACAAACACATGCATGTTTACTTTTGATAAGAGTAAAATTAAATTAAAACTACCATTTTCTAAGCTTCCTCTGTATGACTTTTACCATCTCTATTAACTGAAAGCTGAAATACATTAGTTAACCTTTTTTAAAGAGTCTCGTTTCTTTACTTTAACCAAGAACGAACAATATCCATGTAGTCACTAAGTTTGATGCACTGTTTCATCCATTTCTTCTAACGTGTTAAATTTAAATCATCTACACTAAAATTAAGAAATGCTTGTGGGTCTACCACCTCGGATCATTTTATTGGGCTGTCCCCCCGTACATCCCACATTGAAAGCACCCAACAGAATCCCTCATGCAAGGCAGGTCACTGCTCTAAACTCACCACTAGAGGGAAATGTTGGTCTTCTTACTAAGCACTCAGTTCCCCGTTGAACAGCTTCTTCAGGCAATTGGTAGGAATTACAGAGCCGTGGCCTGCATCATTTTCCCCTTCCTGGAGTGTAAAATAGTGGAGTTTAAGGGGACCTTGGTGTCCATCTGGGTCAAGCCTCTGACCTCTCTTTTTCTACAATTATAGAAATCAAGGCCCAGAGGTGAACAGTGCTTTCTTAGTTCACAGGATGAGAACAGGAGAAAGTCAGTGCTAAAGCCAGTTTCCTTATTTACCTAAACTGGGCAAATCTGGAATTAAATGAGAGAGTGGTTCCAAAGAAGTTGCTTTTTAGTGCAAGATCATTGAGCTGGAGAACACTCGTGGAATGTTTGCTATGTGCTGGGCATGTGTTGTCTGCAATGTGCTTACACTTGACATTCTCTATTTTTATGCTGATTGAGTTTTGTGAAGTAGGGACAATCATTATCCCCTTTTTACAGATGAGGAAACTAAGGCACAGGGAGGTTAAGTTACCTACCCAAAGTCACACAGGGAGTGATTAGCGGAGCAGGGATTCAAAACCAGACTATAGCTCTGGAGTTCATGACCACAACCACCATGCTTACTGACTACTGGGGAAGACGTGGAATTTATTTGTTACTATGGACCAAGCTACCTCTTCTCTCTTGAGAAGTGGTCCCACCTCACTTTTTGCTTAGATGGAATGATTTGTCCCTCTGGCTCCCAAGATTCTTCAAGATTCCAGCCTGGTAGGAAGAGCTGCTTCATTGTCCGATTTCCTTCTGTTCCGCGTGTCTATCACACTGCCACCCAGCTCAGGGGACCGGCCCATTAAATGAGAGGTGAGTAAATAAATACAATGCTAATTGCCTCAAAAAACATACTCACATCACATCTTACGGTTCATATGGCTTAAGAAAACTCCACACAAAAGCCATCATTGTCCACTTGGTCTCTCTTAAGACTGTGGAGTTGATCCAACCAAACGTCTAATTCTTCCTGACCTCCCCCCACAGTTTGCAACAGTTTGCAATGCTGTTTTTCAGTCCATAAAACACGATCATGTAGCCGTGTGCATGGGCAGGCTCCGAGGTCCAATGCGTTGTGTCTTTCATGGCCTGACGTGTCCCTGCTTTACAAAACACCTGGAATCTCTCTTTTATTGCTCTGAGCCCAGCTAAGTTCCCGTCCTCCCTGTTCACACAACTTTAAGCTAGTTTAGCTCACCGTTGCTCAGAAGGCTGGGGCTAGGGGAAGTGGGGGGACAAGTTCCTGGGCAAAGATGGAAATCATGTTCAAGGAGGAAGGCTGCCTAATGGAGTTTACAGCTAGGGAAATTTCCTCCCAGAGACTGCATGTCTCTGCACAGAAGGAAAGCAGGTTCCATGAAGAGTCCCTACAGATTTTCAAACTCCCTGCTGAAAGACCTGAAGTCATTCAGTACAATTCTAGAAGTCTGGAGGGTTAAAATGCCCTTGTCTTGCTCCCCTTTAATCCATCTTCAACCTATTTTTTTCCTGACATTGATTTTATTTTAGTATACTGTGTTGTGAATTTCAGTAGTTGTATAGATTCTTATAACCACCACCACAATCAAGAGGTAGAGCTGCCCTATTACCCCCGAAAATGACATTTCTTTATAGCCATACCTTCTCCTGTCCCTAGCCCCTAGCCCTAGCAAACATCAATATATTCTCCATCACTGTAATTTTGTCCTTTTGTGACCATATATAAATGCAATCATAGAGTGCGTAAACTTTGAGGCTGGCTTCTTCCACTCTACATAATGCTTTTGAAATTCAAACTGTTTTATGTATCTATAGTTCCTTCTTTTTTATTGAGGAAATCTATCCCATTGTATGAATATATCACAGTTTGTTTGTTTTTATAATTCAGTCACTGAAAGATATTTGAGTTTCCAGTTGGGGCAATTTTAAATAGAGCTGGTATAAACATTCATATGTAGGTGTTTTGTGTGAACATAAGGTTTCATGAATCTAGGATAAATGTCTAGAAATAGGATTGCTGTGTCATATGATAAGTGTATGTTTAACTTTATAACAAAATGCCCATATTTTTTTCCTCAGCTCTACCATGTTGCATTCCCACCAGTAATATATGAGCATTCTAGTTGCTCCACATCCAGTCCAAAGCTTCGTATTGTCAGTACGTTTTAGGTATTCTAATCATTACCTACTGTTTCCTGGTGGCTTACGACATTGAGCGTCTTCTACTGTGCTTATTTGGCTTTTGTATACCCTCTTTGGTTAAGTACCTGTGTAGATATTTTGCCCATTTTTTTTTTTTTAAATGGGTTTTTGTTTTCTCACTGTTGACTTTGGAGAATTTTAAATATATTCTATACAAGTCATTTGTTAGATTGGTGATTTTTAAATATTTTCCCCCAGTCTATGACTTGTCGTTCCATTTTATTAACAGGATCTTTCAAAAAGTAATTTAAAAAATAAATTGGGGGCTGCCTGTGGGGCAGTTGGTTAAGCCTCTGACACTTGGTTTCAGTTCAGGTTGTGATCTCAGGATCCTGGGATCAAGCCCTGTGACAGGCTCCGTGCTCAGTGTGGAGTCCGCTTGAGATTCTCTCTCCCTCTGCCCTTCCTTCTCATCCTCTCTCTCTTTCAAATAAATAAATAAACCTTTAAAATAATTTTTAAACCCAGTTTATCATTTTTGAAAAATTTCGTGGGTTATGCTTCAAGGACAATGTCTAGTAACGTCTTGCTTAACCTTAGGTCACGTAACTTTTCAAAAGTTTATTGCTTAATGTCTTACATTTAGGTCTGTGACCCATTTTGAGTTAATACTTATGCAAAGTGTGAGATTTAGGTTATGGCTCATTATCTCGCATGTGGGCATTCAATTTTTTCCAAACCAATTTATTGAAAAGCCTATCTTTTCTCTATTGAATTGCTTTTGCTTCTTTGTCAAAAATTAATTGGCTACATATGTGTGGGTCTATTTATAGATTCTCTTCTGTTCCATTAATTTATGTATCAATCCCTTCAATACCACAATGCTATCCATGTTCAGTGTAGCTTTATAGTAAGTCTTAAAGTCAGGTAATGTGAGTACTCCAAATTTATTCTACCATTTGACAATTCTAGTTCATTCACCTTTCTATAATAATTTTAGAAACAAAAAAATAATAATTTTAGAAACATTAAGTATGATGTTAGCTCTAGGTTTTTTGTAGATGTTCTTTACAGGCTTAAGGAACTTACCATCCATTCTCGGTTGACTGAGAATTTTTATTATGAATGATGCTGTATTTTGTCAAATGTTTCTCCTGCATATATTGATAAGATTGTACTTTTTCTCTTTTTTAGGCTGTTAATATAGTGGATTACTTTGACAGATTTCCAAATATTGAATCAGCCATGAATTCTGGAAAAATTCCATTTGATCATAATGTATTGTATAGATTGACTAATATTTTGTTGATTTTTGTGTCCATGTACGTGAGTGATTTTGTTTGTTGGTTTCTTTTTTGTATTTTATTTGTCTGGTTTTGGTATTCTCCTGATAAAATAAGAAATGTTCACCCCTCTATTTTCTAGCAGAAATTGTCTTGAGTTGGTATTAGTTCTTCCTTCTGTGTATGGTAGAATTCACCAATGTATTTATCTGGACCTGAAGACTTCTTTTTTGGAAAGTTTTTTGTCAATAAATTCAATTTATTAATAATTATGGCACTGTTTGAGGTATCTATGTCATCTTGGGTGAGGTTTGGTAGTTACGGTTTCTGAGGAACTGGTAAACTTCATCCAACTTAAGTTATAGAAGTTATGTTCATATAGTTGTCCACAGAATCCTTCATAATGCTGTTAATATTCAGAAACTTTGTAAATGATGTCTCAGTTTTCATTCTTGATCAGTAAATTTTGTCTTATAGCTCTGTTTTTCCTTTTTCAGTCTTGACTGAGATATACCATCTCTACTAATTTTTTAAAACTGCTTTTTGTTTTATTATATTTATTGTTTTGTTTAAAATTTCATTGCTTTCTGCCCTTTATTATTTTTTTTCTTTCTACTTGTTTGGTTGCATTTTGCTTTTCTTTTTCTGGTTTCTTAAGGTGTGAATTTAGATTATTGTTTTGAGATCTTTCTTTTTAACATAAATATTTAATGGCATGATTTTTTTTTCTCTATGAACTACTTTAACTGCATCCCACAAATTTTGATGTATTGTATTTTCATTTTTGCTAAGTTTGAAATAGTGTCCTAATTCCCCTGAGACTTCTGTTTGGGCATGGATTATTTAGAAGCATGTTATTTAATTTTCAAGTGTTTGGAGATTCTCCTGTAATCTTTGCTATTAATTTTAGCTTAATCTATTATGGTAAAAGATTAAATTCTGTATTATTTCAAGTATTTTGAATTTTTCACTTTGTTTTGTAACCCAAAATATGCTCTATCTTGGTGAATATTCTGTGTCCACTTGAAAATAATGTGTATTCTTTTGTATTGGTTGGAGTGTTCTGTGAATTAAAAAAAAAAATCCAGTTGATTGATGCTGTTATTCAGTTCTTCTATATTCTTGTAGCCTTCCTGTCCACTAATTTTATTGATTACCCAGAGCAGCAGTTGAATTACTGACAGCAGAGATTATATATCTAAATGTATAATTGTGGATTTGTATACTATTCCTTCCAGTTCTGTAAAAATGTTTCATATATTTTGAAGTTCTATTGTGATGACTTACTTTACACATTAATTTACACATTTTAACCTCTTCATGATTTTTTGATGAATTGATTTTATTATCATTGTTTCATGTCACACTTTATCCCTGGTAATGTTCTTTGCTCCAAGATCTACTTTGATTTGATTAGTGTTCCTTTGATTAATATTCACACGGTATATCTTTTCCCATCCTTCCACTTTAACATTATATTTGAAATGAGTTTCATATAGACAGAATATAGTTGTATTCTGTCTGAAAATTTTTCTTTAGAGATTATTTTAGAGTAGGTCTGCTGGCAACAAATTCTTAATTCTCCTTCATCTGAGGATGACTTTACTTCGCCATTATCTCTACAGGAACTTTTCACTTAATAGAGAATTCGGGGTTGACTGTTCTTTTCTTTCAGCCCTTTAAAAATGGTTCACTTCTTTCTGGCCTCCATGCTTTCCAGTGAGAAAGTTATAGCCATTGAAATGGTGGTTTCCCTAAGTAATGCATCATTTTCTTCTGTCTTCAAGATTTTTTCTTTGTTTTTAGTTTCCACGAATTTGGTTATAGTGTGTCTGGGTGTGCATTTCCTCATTTGTTTGTTTCCTTTTTGGGGTTTGCACAATTTTTTTAATTTGTAAGTTTATGGTTTTTGCCAAATTTGGGAGGTTTTCTACCATTATTCAATTTTTTTAATTTATTTTATTTTTTTTTAATTTTATTTGATTATGTTATGTTAGTCACCATACAATACATCATTAGTTTTTGATGTAGTGTTCCATGATTCATTGTTTGTGCAGAACACCCAGTGCTCCATGCAGTACGTGCCCTGATTAATACCCATCACTGGGCTAACCCATCCCCCCAGCCCCCTCCCCTCTAGAACCCTCAGTTTGTTTCTCAGAGTCCATAGTCTCTCATGGTTCGTCTCTCCCTCCGATTTCCCCCCTTCATTTTTCCCTTCCTTCTCCTAATATCCTCCATGCTATTCCTTATGTTCCACAAATAAGTGAAACCATATGATAATTGACTTTCTCTGCTTAACTTATTTCACTTAGCATAATCTCCTCCAGTCCCATCTATGTTGATGTAAAAGTTGGGTATTCATCCTTTCTGATGGCTGAGTAATATTCCATTGTGTATATTCAATTTTTTTTTTTTTTCTGCAGACTATTTCTCATCTCCTTCTGAGACTTTCATGACATAAACGCTAAATATTTTGGTATGGTACCACAGGTCCCTGTTCATTTTTCTCTCAATCTTTCTTCTGTGTGTTTCTCAGACTGAATAATTTCTATTGATCTCATTCAGGTGTATGGACTCTTCTTCTTTTCATCTCTATTCTGCCGTTGAGCCCATTCTATAATTTTATTTTAGCTGTGTTTTTGTTTTAAATTTCTATTTGGCTCTTCTTTATACCTTCTATTTCTTTGCTGAGACTTTCTATCTTCCCACTTGTTTCAAGAGTGTTCACCTTAGGGGTGCCTGGGTGGCTCAGTCGTTAAGCGTCTGCCTTTGGCTCAGGTCATGATCCCTGGGTCCTGGGATTGAGCCCTGCATCGGGCTCCCTGCTCAGCAGAGAGCCTGCTTCTCCCTTTCCCACTCCCCTTGCTTGTGTTCCCTCTCTCGCCGTGTCTCTCTCTGTCAGATAAATAAATAAAAATCTTTAAAAAAATTTAAAAAAGAGTGTTCACCTTAACTTATTGAAACGTTTTCAAAATAGCCGCTTTAAAGTCTGTCAGAAAATTCCAATATTTACTCGAGCATCTATTGATTGTCTGTTCCCCTGTGAGTTGACATTTTTTCTGCTTCTTTATATATTGGATAATTATTTTATTGTATTCTGGATATTTTGAATATTGTGTTATGAGATGCTACATCTTGTTTAAGTCATATGGACATTTTTAATATTTTAGTTTCAGCGTATCCATGCATGCAAACCTCAGGGTGTGACCAGGAGTTCACAAAAAAGTTTTAGGGTCATTTTCTGAAACTATTCCCTCTCTGAATTCTTCTCATAACCTCTTCATTTTCTAGAACTCCCCTTTTAGTCCTCCAACTTGAAAGCTGAGACTTTATTTATTTCATCCATTGCCTTCTTGTGACAGCACATATGTGTGGAGTCAAGCTGTGGAAAACACAAAGAGAAAAAAATATAACTGGGGTTATCTCATCCCTCTTGGAACAACAGCTTCTCTGATCAGAGAGGAAATCTCCACTACCTCGGAATTTTAGTTGTTTGTGGGCAGCTGTAGGCTGCAGTAGGAGAGAGTTGATTTTTTTTTTTTTTAAGTGGAATGTTTACTCCATTCTCTCTTGCCATTACAAAATTAGTTCTTAGGACTTGAGCCAGAACTAGAGTGCTTCTCCTGGAGTTCTCTCTGCCCACACCAGCCCCCACTTCCAGATTCTGGGCTGTTTTGCATCCAGGCTCAGGGATACTGAGTAAAAAAGAATGAAAAGCTCACTGATAGTTCAATGGTACTTTGTATTCCAGTTATCTCCCTCAACTCTTCTGCTACTATTTATTTCTTAGAATCTGCAAAAAGCTTCTTCATGCATTCTGTCTAGGTTTTATAGCTGCATTCTATAGGATAGCAAATGTGGAGTGGGCTCACTCCATCTTACTCATATCTGAAACTCCTGCATTATTCCAATTAAAAAAAAATACTTCCCTTAAGACCTTCCAAAATGTCCTTCTATGTCTAGCTTTTGCCTACTTCTCTAGCCCTGATCCTTTTTTTAAAAAATATTTATTTATTTATTTTAGAGAGAGAGAGAGCATGAGCAGGAGGGGCAGAGAGAGAGAGAATCTCAAGCAGACTCAGCGCTGAGCACGGAGCCCAATGCAGGGCTCTCTCTCACGACCATGAGGATCATGACCTGAGCAGAAACCAAGAGTTAGACACTTAGCCCACCCTGCTACCCAGCCCCTATCATTATCAAACTCCACTAAAATCAAACTTCTTACTGTTTTCCACATCACTGCTACAATGCACAAATCCAGAGTCACACAGAATAAAATGTTAATGAGACTTGCTGAAAGTGTGAAATGAAGAGGCCATTCAACTCCATTAGTTTCTGATGCCTTTCCTCCCTCATTTGTGTTTGGTTAACTTTATCAAAGTTAAAGTTAACTTTAAGATGCAGATCAAGTGTTGGCTTGAGGTTGAGTTATCTGTTAGCTGTTCATCTTCTGTTTATCCTTTCAGTGTTCTGGACTGACTGCTGAAGAATGTTTATCTGACTAGCTGTGACTTCTTTTAAGGACTGTGTCTTTTTCATCTGTGAATCTTCAATGTCTAGAAGAAAGTGAATATTTCATAAAAGGTTGTTGAATGAAGGAGGAAAGAAAGAAATTAAAATTTATTGAGTGGTCACTTTATAAATATCTTTCTTATGTAATCTGCACAAGCTTAAAAGAACATAATTGTATGAGACATGTTTTGCAAGTGACTGTCCTTCACACTTCCTGTCCATAAACCTTGCTAAAGGTGAATTGCCCTAACCCACGGTCTCTGCTGTCACAAACAATTGGATCAGGGTGGGCATTTGCTCAAGTTCAGCTTACCCAGAGACTGACTACCATCCTATGTCTGGAAAGAAAAATAGGAGCTGAGCCGATCATCATAAGCTTTTAGGAATTTTAGAATTAGGAAACCAAGAAGAGAATGTAGCCAGCTGGAGCCAGAAAGCCACATAATTTTGCGACCAGGGTGACAACAACCAACTTGATACAATAAAAGAAAATTTAGTTTATACGGAGGAGATAATGAATACATATAGATAAATAAGATGCTTTGGGAGCTTGGGAGAGAGGGAGAGGAAGGGTGAGAGAAAAAGAGAGGCAAAGAGGGAAAAAAGAGATTATTTCTTACCTGCTTGCCATTTACGGCTCCCAATAACTGACTATACATACAAAAATTCTTAAACTTAGATTCTTTTGGAACCCAGAGTGTACTTCTTAAAAAGAGCTTTCTTGAACTTCCTTGAGCTCATCTCTATTGCTCACAATCCCCTGTCAAAGCAGACATCATAACATAAAACCATTAGCTTCCCTTCTTTTCTAACAAAACCTAGATTTGTTCTGATCATTTTATCCTCCTCCATGTAGCCATGCCCTTCAGAGAAGGTCAGTAGTATCACCAAGCCCAGGGCATGAATTTTATTTAAGCAAAATATTGTAGACTCCTCCCTTTGCCAATGATTGGATTATAGAGGGAAGAGGTTGCAATTCTGGCCAATAAGATGTGAGAGATAGTCAACTGAGGGGACTTCTAGGAAAAGGTTTTCTTTAAAACTAAGAGAGACAACTGAAATAGAATGATATTCCACTTCACTTCTTCCCCTAGACATTGTTGTTTCTGCATATGGTGCTTACAAATGTTACAGCCGTCTTAAGATCATGACAGGGGCTAAAAGAACATACTGAGACTGTCAAAATAGAAAAATGGAAATTGATGATTTTGATGATGTTGTTTGCTGGCTTCACTTTACCAAATTGGATCTGTCCTACACCATATTGCCTCTATATTATTTAAACCCACTGAAAAGCAGTTTCCTATTACTTGCAGACAAATTATCCTACTTAAAACACTAGTCTACAGATAAAAATGATTGATAGAAAGAGTATAGTGACTTTTCTAGTTTTTCAGCCCTAACCAAGACTCAAACCCAAATCTGTCTAGCTCAACTGAGGAGAGGAATGTTAAGCACCCCTTATTTACAATGGTCTGTTATATACTATTATTATAGAGTGTTGATATTTATTTTTCCATAACCACACAAATCCTTCATTAAAAATAAGAATAATGTTTGTCAGTAGTAACTGATTAGTAGAGAGTAAATTCCAAACTCTCCAGCATGGCATTGGATCCCCCTGAGGAGATTGCCCATATATTTATCTTTTTTTTTTTTTTTTAAAGATTTTATTTATTTATTTGAGAGAGAGAGAATGAGAGAGAGAGCACATGAGAGGGGTTAGGGTCAGAGGGAGAAGCCGACTCCCTGCCGAGCAGGGAGCCCGATGCGGGACTCGATCCAGGGACTCCAGGATCATGACCTGAGCCGAAAGCAGTCGCTTAACCAACTGAGCCACCCAGGTGCCCTGCCCATATATTTATCTTGATGTTCAGTTCTTTCCACTCCTTCTGAACCACCTGGTGGTGGGAAGTAATGTTGGCCCAAACCAATCTCCCTGCATCTTTTGAATCCATTTCTGTGTTTCTCCCTATTCCATCTCTGACCAATAACCAATGGGTGAAAGAGTAAGACAACCAAGATCCCTGATCTCATATGGGGGCAAATCTGAGGTATAACCTCCACTCTAGAATCACCCATCAGGATTATCCTACACTAAGTGGGAATTTTACCCAAGATTTCATCTTTACTTGGCTTTATTTTCTTCCTGTCTTGTTTCTCCTTTAAAAAAAAATCACTTAAACACAATTTTTCAGCTCAGAGTCTGTTTTTAAGGAACACACAGACATATCCTATATTCCAGTCACTCTGGACTAATCATATTGCTCAGGCATCTTTATGCTTCTTTGCCTGTGCTGATGCTGTTTCCACCAACTGGAAGCCTCTCCCCCGCATGTCTGTGTGGCCGTACTCTGGAATTACAGAGTACTCAAGAATTCAGCCTTTGTGGCCAGAGAGTCTTGGGTTCAAATCATATAGTTCCTCCACTTAGAGCCTGTGTGACCTTGGGCAACTTACCTAAGCTCTCTGTGCCTCATACTGTGCACAGATGGATAATACTACCTCTCAGTGTTGTTTGAGAATTCAGTGAGAGAAGGAATATAAATATAAAATGCTCACCAAAATGTAGCTCTTCTACATCACTCTTCCTCCTCTTTGTTCAAATCCATACTCTTGCTCCTGTATTATTAATAATATTGTTATCAGTATTATGTTTTAAATTCTTTGCCCAAATTTTAATTCCTCTCTGATGTCTTTTTTATTTGCTTCTACTCATGCTGAGACAATTACTGACCATGCTCTATACTTTGGTCTATAATCTTAGTAGATAATGTATACATACATTCATTAATTTATTCAACAAAATTCACCATGAAGGCTACAAGCCCACCTTATCTTTATTGATATATCCTGTTTTTTTTCTCCCATTGTACATACCAACTGCTCCTTTTTTAAGCCTGCACCCTCTACCTTATTGCCCAAGCAAAGACTGTACTTGAAAATTTCCTTTCTACAATATGTTTCTCTCTCTTTACAGTAAGTTTCTTCAGATGACACTCATGATCTCTTATATCTTATCTTAAAATAACCCTTCCTTGTTGTCATATTCCTCTGTAGCTCTGACTCCATCAGTCTGCTTCCTACCTGAGCCAGAGTCTTCGAAAAGTTGGCTATCACTGCTATTTCAATATCATTCCCACCCCTCCCCAGAAATGACTCTTGTGAAGATCAACAATGACTTCTGTGTTCTGTTACCAAAGTTCATGATCATTTCACTCTTCCTTTTTTGTAGAAATAGTTTATTCCCTTTCCTTCCACCTTATGACATTGACTTGGTTCTTCTCCCACCTAACTGGCCACACCTTCTTCATTTATTCCTTGCTGGTTTCTCTTTCTCTTCAGCATGCAGCAGTGCCTCTGGGCTCAGATCCTAAGCCCCTTTCTCTTCCATGTCCACACAATCTTCCAAGGCAATGCCAAAAGTCACACAAATTTAAATACTTTTCAGAGGCAATTCACACTTAATGTAATAATGCTTCTCCTTCCTGAAACCAGAAACAGCAATGTTACCTGGAAGCTATTACCCATTATTTTAAATAGAAAAACAAATTATAATGTGTTATGTTATGAATCTCAAACCCACAATCAATTTTCTAAAACACAAGAAAATGATTATATGTAAGTGATAAACTATCATGTTAAAATAAAAAGTGTTTAAAACAGTTTCTCCTGGTCAGCAAGCCATTAGAATGATGTTAACAGATACTGACTTAGTCTTCAGTAGCCTAACTTCTCCACCATCTAAGTAACACGTGGTCCGAATTCTGCACCATTTGTTAACACTCAGAAAATTTCAAAACATTTGCCTGTGTGTACATGTCTGCCTCCTTGCACTGTCCCTGTACTTCTGACATCTTCCTACACTCGACTTAAATATCCAACCCCTTATGCTCTTGCTCTCATCGCCGCTCTATCCTACACACACACACACACACGCACACACACACACACCTATTTCCTCCCCTCCTACTCTTCCCAGATTTAATCAAAGTCACAATCCACCAAAATGTTTAAAGCAAAAGTTTAGGCATAATCCTTGATCCCTCTATTCCACTTACTGCCAATATCTATCCATCAATAAATCCTGTCAATTGTATTTACAAAACACATCCTATATTAATCTCCTTGCCCACCTCCACTAGAGGTGGAGTGGCATATTCCATGAGGTCCAAACAGTGAATTTTACTAGTCAATGTCACTGAAAAAGACTCCAGACTGATCTCTTTGTGTCGACTCTTGCTTTTCTGCCACATTTTCCATTGAGCAGCCAGAGAACATAATTTACTTAGAATATTCCAAAGACTTCCCATTTCTTATGTGAATAAAATACAAATTCCAAAGTCCACATTGTGTAGGGGAGAGGGGTCCTGAAGCCTGTTCCCTCTATACTGGTAGTCACCCCACCCCAAAGCTTCCAGAGTTGCTGCACCTTCCCACAACTCCAAGGCTCCACAGAACATACTGTGAAAATTCCTGATTTTCAATATGTAATTGAAGTGTAAAAAAATTATTCAAATTTTCAAAAATTATGATAAGGAACAATATTATAAGATAACATTTACAATATCAAAGATGTAAAATGCATTAGAATAAATCTAACAAAATTGTGTCTAAGGCCTTTACATAGAATATTGTTAAATTTATACAAACAAAAAAAAAAATAAAACTTTGATGGAGAGACATGGCCACAAGTTAAAAGATTAAATATCATGAAGATGTCATGAATATATATATGCAGGTATATTTAAAAAGCACTTACAATAAAAATATCAATAGAAATTTTAAGAAAACTTAAAAAATTGATCCTAAAATTAATAGGGAAATTTAAATCCTAGATAACCAAGAATATTTTCAAAATGAAGAAGGAGGAGGACTTAGTAACCAGATATCAATATTTTTATAAAGGTGTAGCTATTAAAATATGAGGTAAGAATGAATGGCTAAATAGATCAGTATCTCGCAGCCCGGTAACAGTGTATGGTATAGATGTGGATACGTGTAATTGGGCATATGACAGGTAGCTGAGCGTTGATGTGTAACAGATCATTGAACACATTTTTGTTTACTGATCAATTAATGGACTAACTGAATACGTGAAATGGGACGATTACAATTCTGTTCATTTCGGCCCATCTAGGCCACTCCAATTAATTGGAGCTCAGGAATGGCTAACCCACCTTAAAATTCTTTTTTAGTGGAGAGGGGACAAAAAAAATCTAGACAAGAGTAGAGCAGGTAGAAATGAGAGAGAGCAAAGACTCACTATAAGAAATGTGCCTATTTAGAATTGAGGGCAACGTGAGCGGCAGCTGCGGACTGACTCTAAAGCAGAGCCGGCTTCTGTATATACAGCTAAACGGGGTGATTTTGTCACAATTGGTATAGAGAGTACTTCGTCATATAATTGAAGACCGTGTGCAGTCATGTAAACAACCAGAGTCTGCAGTCAGACAGAGCAAGTTCAAATCACCAGGATGTGACCTATGACCAGTAACTAAAGCTCTCTGGGACCTGATTTTCTTGTCATTAAATTCAGGATGTTAAGAGGAAGCAGAACATAGCAGTAAGGAGTATGGCTTCTGGATCCAATGGCCTATATTCAAATCCACTTTGCAGCTGTGTGAACTCGAGTGAATTCTTTAACCTCTCTGAGACCCAGTTTCATCCTCCATAAAATGGAGAAATGAGTGTACCCACTCTATAGGCTGTTCGGAAAGGTTAAATGCCTTAATGTACCTAAAGCACAAAGAAGAGTGCCCAGTCCACAGTGAGCCTTGAATGTGGTATTTATTAACAATAACAGTAGCAGTAGAATTTACCTCCACGTGTTATGATGAGGGGTAAATAAAATAACATATCTCAAGTTTCAGGCACAATGCCTAAAACATCCAAAAAGCCCTATAAATGCTATTTCTTCTCTTTCCCTTACACTGTCCACAAAAGGAGCAGATGCTGTTCCAGAGGTGGTGAGTTCCCCATCAACAGAAGTGTTCAAGTAGAAGTTGGTTAACCGCATCTCCTGTATGTTACAGTGAAGCATTTGAAACTAGGTAGAGACTAAGATTAGGCGATCCCTGAGCTCCCCTTCAAATTAAAGATTCCATGATTAAGTCGGAAACTTTGGAAAGTCTGTCAAAGGGGAATTGTGGGTAACCAAAACTTTCCTGAAATTTCCAGCTTGTTTTCCAGGATAAATGCAGTCCCCATCTCCCTACACAGCACACCAAATATTAACACACATACACACACACACACACACACGCATGTACACAGAGGCATCATTCATATGTCATAACATAAATCTTTTCACCACAATGACCACGGTTGTCAGTGAAAGAAATACTCTTGTTCAGTCCAATGCACTTGGGTAGCCCAAATAAACAATAGTATAATACCCAGCATTTATTCAGCACCCTTTGGGGCAAGGGCTCACACTTTATACATATTTCTCGTTTATCATGGCCACATTCCTGGGAGACAGGCTGCCCCTCAGAGAGGCAATGGCATTGGGCTTTTTGATTTCAAGCCTGGCTGGTGGAGAACCGTTCCTGTCTGCATGTTAGAACGTGCAGGACTTAAACGTCCTCCAGCCTCCTTGGGCCTGGCTAAGTGGCCCTTTGTGACAGACTTCTGATGCCCCATTGGACCCACAGTGCCTCTGGCCTCAGATGTTTCTCATCACCACCGGGGCTCCCACCCTTGCGAGTTGAAAACCACCCCCAGGCTCTGAGGAAAAGCTTTGTGTTGTGTTTCAGCAACAGCGCCTCCTTGAGGACGGTACAGCACTTGCATCCAGTGTGGGAGCAAGAGCAGGAGCTTTGGAGGTCAAAGTGAATCTCGCTCAGCTCTTGCTGCTTACTAGCTCTGTGACCTTCGGGAAATTACTTAACCTCTCTTAGCCATCTGACCTAGAAAACAGGCCCCATAAGACATAATTTGCTATGCTGTTATGACACTAATGTGAAATCAAGCTTGTAAATTCCCCGGCATGTGGTAGATTCTGAATAAAAGTGTCTATTATTTCAGAGGCACCATTTTGCCTCCAGGTCACCGATCTTACTGTTTCTATACATCCAGTGTTATGAGCTGAATTGTGCCCCCCACCAAAAATAATTCATATATTGAAGTCCTAACCTCCAGTACCTCAGAATGTGACTGTGTTTGGAGAGGGGGTTTTAAAGAGGTAACATTAAAATGAGGTTGTTAGGGCGGGCCCTAATCCAATATGGCTGTAGTCCTTATAAGAAGAGGATGTTAGAGCAGATACACACAGAGGGAAGACCATGTGAAGACCCAGGGAAAAGATAGCTATCTCCTGGCGAAAAGGAGAGGCCTCCAAAAAACTAAGACTCAGACTTCCAGCCTCCAGGATTGTGAGACGATAGGTTTCTGTAGTTTAAGTGACCCAGGCTGTGGTACCTTGTCATGGCAGCACCAGCAGTCTAAAACTCCGGCTTAGGTCTGCAACCATAAGCCCCAAACCTCAGGTCAGGAGATCCCTTGAAAGACGAAGTGAATCATGTGCCAAGGTTCGGGAGAACACTTAAGGAAGCAGCAGTTGTGATTCACACAGAAAGATAGTTGGATAAGCCCCTTGATGAGAAAGCAAAATCAAAGCCATTTTCTCCATCGGTGGATGAATCAGAAAGATCACCAGCTCTGCATCAGAGGTGAGAGAGTGAGTCTCACTTCTACCAGCGTCCAGCTGTGGGAACTTAGATAGTCATTTATCTTTACATGTTTTGATTTTACTCCAGTATATACACCTATCTTCTGCACCAGACCCTCCTTACAAGTTAGCAATCCTGCAATATTCAAGGCATAGTCTAGGTGCCAGTTGATAGTGGACAAATTGTAAGTATTCCTCAGATGTGCAGAATTCAAAGATTCTATTTGGAGTTATTCTCAAACCTTCATTTCAGATTAGGTGAAAAGACAAATCGGCTTTTCAATAAGTATTGCTATTAATACAGAAGAGACGAGATGTCCTAGAATCACAGCAAAGGGAGCATTTGTCTCTGCATTTTCTATGCAAATGCCTACACAGGAGTAGACAATAAATAATGTTTTAGTAAATAGCCTGATCTCATCCTATGTGTTTTATAAAGTTAGTGTAAAATAAATGTTGAACTGAATGATGTACACAATTCTTGAGCTAAATATTCAGAGAAACAATATTTCTGGAGACACGATATTTTTTGAGGATCAATAATTAACCTCACTAAACATAGCACAAAACCTTTTGCTACCCTAAAGTTATTCATCTATGGCAGGAGACCCTAAAACCTCTCAAATTTTGTCCCTGCCCCACTTTGCTTTAATAAATACCCTCCCCTCTAACTTAGGAAATATATGGGAGTCCTTATGCTTTTCCTAAGACAACTCTGACATTTTACATGTTGCCATGTTCTAAGAATAACTCAATCTCCTCTCAAAATAATTTGCTACCTACCATGTGAGTTTTGAGAATTAATTAATGTATTTTAAGTGCTATAGGTTTCTGAGAGGAAATTCCCATAAAAATTTCATGTTGTTATTATGTCCTGATTCAATAAAAATTTTCAGAAACATGGGGCAACTGGGTGGTTCAGTTGATTAAGCATCCGGACTGTTGATTTTAGCTCAGGTCATGATCTCAGTGTCGTGAGATCGAGCCCCAAGTCTGGCTCTGTGCTGGGCATGGAGTCTGCTTAAGATTCTCTCCCTTCCTCTCCCTTTACCCCTCCCCCACTCATTCTCGCTCTCTCTCTCTCTCTCTCAAAAAAAGTGTGATGAATAAAAAATCGTCTTTACCTCTAAAGACAACTGTAATGTCCCAGGGCAATTTTATGTCTCTGGGACTTCATCACAAAGTCAGAGTAACTCCTGTCTCACTCCTGTCTCACGTTTCCCCAGGTGTGTTGAAGAATTTCACAAACCAGCCTCAAATAGCAGAAGGGTCTTGAGTTTGGCACTCAAAGAGCTCCACATCCATATTCCAGGTTGATTACTTGCTAATTTTGGCATCTAAATGGACTCTGATTCCCAGTTTCCATTCCCATTCTTAATTGGTAAGATGAAAATAGCAATAAAACCAACCTTACAGGACCACCGTGAAAATAAACCAATGGCTGACAGGTACTGAGTGTGGGGTGTACATGGCAGGTTAGAGTGTGTGACCCCCTCCCCATTTAAGAGCAGATACGCTTAGAAACTTCAGTTATTAATCATTATTCTCCCCTCTAGATACCAGAGTGGCGACTATCAGATTAAATCCCCGAATATATCTGAAGTACTCACTAAACGCTATACATAGTGGCTGTGCTCAGAAGCTCCTAAATTAGCCAAAAGGGAAGCTTAGCCACTGGGTGATGCTTTCAAAGATGTGTCAACTCTTTTTAGGCAATGAAGTCCAAGCAGCAAATAAAAATAGAAACACACACACACACACACACACACACACACACACACACACACAAATGCATGAAACCTACCCTCACAAAGCTTACAGTTCAGTGGGGAAGACAGACACACACAGGGTAAGTGCATAGATAGCATGTTGAGGAGTGATCAGTGCTAAGGTGATAAACACAAGAAAGTGAACAGTGCCAGGTGTGGGTTACAGGTTGCAAGTCCAGCTGGAGCAGCCAGAGTGCCTCACGGGGAAGACTGACATTTATATAAGTGTGGGAAGGAAGTGAGGTTTTTAATCACGGGTCCAATCTTCTCGGTGACAAGCAGCAAGTGCCATAAGACACTTCCAACAGCATGAAGCCATAATAGAGTTGGACGTGGGAATGTGTGTCCTTCCCAGTGTCCAGGTTAAATTTACCCACTTTCACCTGGAAAACGGTCTTAGCCCTTTCTGACCTGTTCTCTGTGTTCATCCAGTGGCCAGTGTTCTTGAGAGCTAATAATGCTAAAGATCTTTGAAGACTATGCTCATTTCATGGCTAAAGGCTTTGTACCTAAAACATCTTAAAAGCAGGAGATTAGGGTGAGAATATTGAAAACATCAGGTTAATCTGTTACATCTTTGCAATCTTTGGTTTTTCAAATGCATCTGCATATGACTTGCTGAGCTTGGGAGCGTAGAGTGTTCTGAAGGCCAGGTCAACACAGTCAGTCCGTCCTGATGAAATTAGCCCAGGGCACACTGCCAAAGACCCACAGAAAATAAGCGCTCAGAAGCAAAGTACTAGTTCTGTCGTTTTTCTCTGGAAAAATGTGTGTGGCTAGACATCCCATCCCAGGTTAGACTCAGCCCTGGAGGATAAAACACAAGACGTGAGGGATTTCAGTTTCTCATTCCTTCAGCAAAGCCCAGATCTGCAGTCTCACCTGGGCCTGGAGGAGGGGTGAGAAAGAACCGGTTATAAGAAATTTCCCCTCAGGGTTGGTTGGCCTGTGCAAGCTGGGGTTTCTGTGCAGCACGATTGTGGTTTCTGCTAGCTCTGAAGATTGCCAGAATGCTTGCAGGGATTAAAAACAGGAAATCCAATGATCCACATAAATGATATTTTCCTAATGGTAATATTCCGCGCATTTAAAAGACACAAACCCTAGAATTGTGCAGGGAAACAGGACCCCTCCTGGTCTTCCTTTCATGTCAATAGCTTCACTATGTGAGTCCTATGTCATTTTTTTACACCCACTCAACCTGTGACTGTCAACTTAAGCAAGGTGGGTGCTCAGAGTGTTGCCTTTACCACTTGTCCCAAACTTGTGGGGTCATCTTTTGTGTGACCAGCCACTCCCAGTGGCTACACACCAGAGTCATTATGAAGATTTGGAGTTATACTGGAAATTCATTGCAATATCAAGAGCCCCAGTCTAAGAATTCTGTGTCTGACTCCACATGCTGGCAGTTAACTATGAATCATGGGACAGACATCGTGCTGGGGGCTCTGGGGGCCAAGTAAAGCATGCAATTTGATTCAAGATACATGATTCTCTAATAGGAATAAAAACCAGCAGGAAATTTCTGGAGGCTGATTTGTACAAATGATCGAGAGCTTTTACACGTATTCTTACTCTTTAAATGAGCTAATCTACTGTTAGAAATCCATCCTATAGAAATTAACAGAGATATATGTATAAAGCTATTCATTGCACCATTATTCACATTACAGGAAAAAAGGAAAAATAGAAATATTCAGTTATAGAGAATAATGAATAAGTCTTGATATACCAATAAAATGGATGATTATATAGCCACTAATAGTAATGTTTTTAAAGACTATATAACACCAAGACATACAAATGGCTAACAGACACATGAAAAAATGTTCATCATCATTAGCCATCAGGGAAATTCAAATCAAAACCACATTGAGATACCACCTTACACCAGTTAGAATGGCAAAAATGGACAGGGAAAGAAACAACAAATGTTGGAGAGGTTGTGGAGAAAGGGGAACCCTCTTACACTGTTGGTGGGAATGCAAGTTGGTACAGCCACTTTGGAAAACAGTGTGGAGGCTCCTCAAAAAATTAAAAATAGAGCTACTCTATAATCCAGCAATTGCACTCCTGGGTATTTACCCCAAAGACACAGATGTAGTGAAAAGAAGGGCCATATGCACCCCAATGTTCATAGCAGCAATGTCCGCAATAGCCAAACTGTGGAAAGAGCCGAGATGCCCTTCAACAGATGAATGGATAAAGAAGATGTCGTCCATATATACAATGGAATATTACTCAGCCATCAGAAAAGATGAATACCCAACTTTTACATCAACATGGATGGGACAGGAGGAGATTATGCTAAGTGAAATAAGTCAAGCAGAGAAAGTCAATTATCATATGGTTTCACTTATTTGTGGAACATAAGGAATAGCATGGAGGACATTAGGAGAAGGAAGGGAAAAATGAAGCAGAGAAATCAGAAGGAGAGATAAGCCATGAGAGATTATGGACTCTGAGAAACAAACTGAGGGTTTTAGAGGGGAAGGGGGTGGAGGGATGGGTTAGCCTGGTGATGGGTATTAAGCAGGGCATGTACTGCATGGAGCACTGGGTGTTATACGAACACAATGGATCGTGGATCACCACATCAAAAACTAATGATGTAATGTATGGTGACTAACATAACATAATAAAATTTAAAAGAAAAGAAAGAAAGAAAGAAAGAAAGAAAGAAAGAAAGAAAGAAAGAAAGAATATATAACACCAAAAATTATGTTATGAATAATGTCATATGAAAAACATTATCAGGGGAGGTGGGTGGGGGGATGGGGTAACTGGGTGATGGTCATTAAGGAGGGCACATGATATAATAAGCACTGGGTGCTATATGCAACTGAAGAATCACTAAATTCTACCCCTGAAACTAATAATACACTATATGCTAACTAAATTGAATTTAAACATTTTTTTAAAAAGGAAAAAAAGAAAAACATTAGCATACAAAATTCTACATACATAGTAAGATTTCAAATTTCTGTCCTTGGGCAAAGAGTTTGTATGCACATGTGTACACGTCTGTATGTGTGTTGAGAAAATGACAGCAGATATCTCTGGATGGTGCTATCAATGATATTCATCCTATTCTTGAATAGAAGTGTCCTTTTTCACTCAATACTCAGCATCATATTATATCATATGATGCCATATTATTTCATAGTGGTATAAATGAGCAGTCAGCACATTCTGGCTCACAGGTCACATCCAGTCCACTGTCTATTTTTGTAAATAAAGTTTTATTGGATCACAACTATGCTCATTTGTTTACATATTGACTATACTTGCTTTGCACAACAATGAGAGTTGAGGAACAATGACAGAGGCCATAGGGGTCTCAAAGCCTAGAACTGTTACCATATGGCCCTTAGAAAAAAAGTTTGCTTATTCTTCATAAAAATGCAAATCAATGATTCTTAATAGGGGGTATTTTACCCCCATAGGAGCCATTTGCCAATGTATGAAATATTTCTGTTGTCATAAGTGAGAATGCTGGTGGTGGCACTGGCATCTACTGGGGTTAAGATCAGTAATGCTGCTAAATAGCCTACAATTCACAGGACAGCTCCCACAGCAAAGAACTGTCCAGCTCAGAAGGTCAATAGTGCTGAGTCTGAGCTACCCTGATATAGATGAATAGTTACACCAGTATAATACTCCCAGCAGATTACCAGATGTGACCAACCCAAGCCTTTTGCGATCCCTTCATGAGATGAACTTTTCACTGAAACTCCGAAAGTTTAAGCACCTTGCCAGAGTTTACACAGCTAGTAAGGGCTGAGGTCAACACACCACCATTTTACTCCAAAAGACTGGAAAGACAAACATGCTGATAGTTTAAGATGGTTTCAGGGGCACAACTAGATGAAAATCCATGCCAGATTGCTTAAGGAATCTTAGGTACTTCCTTAGCTCGTATGTTTGCCATCTCAGTCTTGTCCATACACACCTCCCTGAGTGCTCTTGTCACAGACAAAATGGTGGCCTGGGCCCATAGTGATCCCAACCTAGCATGGCAGTTCTTATGTTCTTAAAGTCTTCCCTGAGTTAAAATTATTTCATTCTACATGCCTCGCCCTCATTTCAAAGGCTTCCAAGGCCCCCATTTTCAGGTTACAAAAACAGTCCTAAAAACCAACTTCTGCCAAATCGCAAGTAATTGACTAAATTATGCTTCCTAATCACCCATCTTTCTTTGCGTCTCAGCCATCAAACCCCTTCTCCTGACGCGTTGCAGGGCCACCAGCCTCTTCTCTGGTGTCATTCTAATTGGCACTAATAGCTTCACTAAAATTCAGGCATCAAAAATGTCCCACCAATCAGTTTATCCTTTGACCCTGAGTGCTGGCTTCTCCGTCAAGTTCAGCCATTACTAATCCACCTAGTGGTTAGCCCCGACAGCTTATTTTGTTTGCAGCTTTTCTTCTACCACTAAGAGCTAAAATGATGGCCAGCTGCATTCATTAAAGTGTCCCTTCCCCTCGCTGACCCATAAACCCCCATGTGGGGAGGTGTCTGTGACTCCTCATGGCCGTTGCGGGTTGTCTTCCCTGGAGTGACCTGTAGAATGAGGCCCATTCCTGTGATCCCCCCACACACACACCAGCCTTTTCTTCCTCACACCTGGGAGGTGAAAAGCCAGACTCCTTTGCTGAGCCCTCAATTTCATCACCTTTGTTTCTGTCCCAGGGTGAAAGATCAGACAGGTGATAAGAGCGAGGTCACAGCTAGTGCTGTCAGAAAGTGGGAAACAAGGGGCCTTGGAGGGGATGCAGCTTAAGAGGATTTTTTTTGTGCTCTGCCTGCCCAAGCTAATCCTCCTAAAGCCACACCATAAACAAAATGTCCTCTTTCTTAGAGAAAGTAATGCGCTGGACACCTGAAGGATATTTATGGCTCCACTCTTCTCTTTCTTAGAGTAGTCAGCCCACTCACATGTCAGGGAGCATCCTTGTCTTCTGCCTCCAAACTCAGAGCAAATTCAGTTCTTTGCCAAGGGTATCCAGGTCTTTCCATTGGTTCACACTATCACTACAATCCCTAACATCTTCTGTGAAAAATGTTGCATGGCAGAATGTTTGAAAAGATTATTTTGTCCTTGTAATAACCCTGTGGGGCAAGTGGTGTTTTGACTTATGACAAACAAAGAGTTACTGGTATCCCATGCACTGGAAAAACAATGATAGGAATCAGGGTCTGAGTTGGAGCCCAGGTGGCAGCACCCCCAATTTATCTAACATATCATAGAAGCAATATTTCTGCTGGTCCTTTAAGAAGGGAAAACATTTAGTTAGATGAAACAGGTAAAAGGCATGGAGAAAGGTGTTCAGGGAAAAGGAAGATCATGAGTGATAATAAGGAAGGTCCTAGAGGTCTTCCCTGCCCACCCCACCCCATCCCTCAAAAGAAGGAATATCAGGAAGGTAGAAAGTACGTGGACTTTAGACTCAGAAGGGACTGGATTCTCAACCTTATTTTACTACTAACTTGGATGAATTGCCAAACTGTTCTGGATGGATTTCGTCGCTGTCCAAAGGGTATTGCCACCCTCCGAACAGTGGCACCAAGAGCTGTATGAGACCGTGTAAGGTTTTATTTCATTTATTTCTCACAGAAGCCCTGAAGGCCAGTACTGTTAAAATCATCCCTGTATTACCCAGGATATAACTGAATTATAAAGAAGCTGAAAAATGTAGTTAGCATGTGGTGGAGAAGGATTTGGATCTTTGTAAATAGGTCCCAGCACTCAAATCCCTGCTGTCCCCTCGCCCTGCCTCCCAGCCTCAGAAGATGAATCACATGAAGGAGATAAAATCAGAAAAGCCACACTTGGGAATCTGCATTGATTTGGTATCTTAGGCTCTCCTCCTCTTTCACCATATTTTCTGCTGCCCCTTTCAGCCCTACTAATCCTAGCAAAAGTCTTCCCAGCAGTACTATTTACGAAAAACTTTACTCTGAACTGGGGTTCAGCTGATCCCTGGCAGGCTGATATCTGTTATGGATTCAATTGTCTTTCTTCCTTGAAAGAGTTCTGCTTTAATAGATGGGAGTGGAGATATAGACATCTATGCAGTTTGGTTAAAAATCATTCAATCAGAATTAATTAATTAATCTAATTAGATACCCAAACATATCTTGAAAATGAACAAAATTCTAAGCATGACTCTGAAAGACAAGACACGTACAGTCCAATAGGGGGCATGAGACGTATACAGGAAGACACACACAGGCGTGCATGTGCTTGCACGTGCATGCCTACATCCAGATACAAGAGATCAGCCTGGAGAACAGAGAAGTGAGGAGAGGCTGAAGCAGCAGGGAGGCAAATGGAGAGGTTTTTACTATAAACCAGGAAAGAGGTAGTGATAGCAGTGAGGATGGAGTGAGGTGGAGTGATCTGAGAAACAATGAATACATGGACGTCTGGGCAAAGGGGGAGTGGGAGAAGGATGATGGATGCCACGAGGCTCTGCTTTAGGAAACTGGGTGGATTCACTGAGAGAAGGGCTTAGTTGGAACCACATTTGGGGCATAACTGAGGGAAGAGGTAATAAGGACAGAAGATGATGAGCTTCATTTTTGACATCTTAATGTGACACAAATCTGGGCGCCCATGGTGGGCATGTCCTTCAGCAGTTAGATGCCTTATTCTGGAGATCAGATGCGAGGTTGGGCTGAAGATAGAAATATGGGACACTAAACAAACAAAGGGAAGACTAATGCCTTGAGCTTTATGAACCCTGTTCTTTGGCACTTTCTAGGAATTAGCTGTCTGTTCATGTGTACAGATTGGCTCCAAAGAATGGTTAACATGAGAGGTTGTCAAACAAAGTGCTTTGCAAAATGAAAACACCATAGGAAAGCCAGTGGATCATCTCCTTGATGACAGGGATGGTCATATAAGCCTCCATGCCAGAGAGCCACTGTGCCAACTCTGCTTTTTTCTGCTTAAATGTGAATCCTCTGAGACCTTTCCAAACAAGGCACATCATCTTGTTTCATATTCTACCAAAGGCTTTTAACAAATATCAAAGAAATTGCCAAACTGAGCTGGGACAGCCTCATGGACTTTGATAGATTCTTGCTTTCTTTTCCTGCCAACTTTTCTTTTCCAAAAGCTTAGCTTTATAAAAATAGTAAATAAAAAATAAAAAATAGTAAATATAAAAATAGTAAATATAAAAAATATAAATAGTAAAAAAAAGTAAAAAAATAGTAAATAAAGCTTAGCTTTATAAAAATAGTAAATATAAAAGTAGTAAAAAAATAGTAAATAAAAATTAGTAAAAATAGTAAAAAAAATAATAAATAGTAAATATAAAATAGTAAAAAAAATAGTAAATAGTTTATATCAATAGAACATTAATAATAGTGATACCTAATATCTGTCCTTTTCATGTTCTAGGGTTGGTGCTAAGCACTTAACATGAATTATTTGATTTAATCATCATAAAAACCAAATGAGTTTGAAGTATCAGCTATTACCACCACAATGCTGTGTAACAAATCACCCCAAAACTCAGTGGTTTAAACCCACCATTATTTATCATCTCAGGTCAGTGGATTGGCTAGGTTGTGTCAAATGCTCTAGGCTGAGATTTTCTGGGCAGTTCTCCCTATTACAGCAGATCTAGGGTCAGAGGGAGCAGTTCTGCTGCGTATGTCTCCAGACTGCAATCCAGACCATAGGGACAGGAGGAACAGGTGCCCAGGAGCACTGCTAGGCTTGAAACTGGCACCACATCCCTCCCACCCACATGCCATTGTCCAAAGCAAGTCACATGCCCAAACTTCTGCTGACAATGGCACAGAAGGAGAGGGTAAAAAAATGAGATCAATTGATTCATCTACCACAATTGGCTATCTTTGTCATTCCCATTTTAGATATAGAATTCTGCATATAGAAATGTTAAGTGTAATGCTTCATCCTTTCATTTCTTCATCCATTTACTTATTTTTACTTCTACTAAAAACTATATTGTTCCAGGTCATAGTGCCAAACCTGCTAAAACAGACATTCCCAACACGGTCTCTGTCTTAAAGGATCCCACAGTGTATATTTTAGGAGGGACAGACTTGTAGACACATTACTGCAGCATGGGACAGCAGCTTCTACAGAAGTGTCTACAAGATGCTAGAGAAGGAAAGGGTTAACTCATTCTGCCTGGAAGAGCTGCGAAAACTCTGCGGGTGGAGGAGATGATG
The DNA here is from genome assembly GCF_964656455.1 of Halichoerus grypus. Lineage (NCBI taxonomy): Eukaryota > Metazoa > Chordata > Mammalia > Carnivora > Phocidae > Halichoerus > Halichoerus grypus. The sequence continues at coordinate 9,181,047 of NC_135714.1, forward strand.
GAGATGTTGGAAGAACTGGGTCTTTGAAGAAGAGGACATATTTTTTATAAAAGAAGGGAGATGAATAAGTTGTAAACAGAGTCTCATAATAAGGTGTGTCTAAACAAATGAGAATACATGAAAGGATAGGCAGAGGAATGACATTCTCATTGCAATGTAGAGTCCAAATAGCAGGAAGAGACATGCAAGAAAGAGGGAGACATCTAACAAAACCATTATGAGTTCTGAATGAGAACACCAACTTTAGCATGTGGACATGCACAAGTATAAGCACACACACATACAGACACACATGGGCACACACGGAGACGTGTACAGACACACACATTCACATACACGTACACATACAGACATGCACGCATGTATATACACAGAGAGACATGTATAGACACACACATTCACATACATGTACATGCATATACACACATACACAGACACACACACACACACACACACACACACAGGCCAACAATCACAGCACAGATATTTTTAGAAGAATGAACTAAAAAACCAACATGGAAGCAATTTTAGCCACTTTCTCTAATTGCTCACCTGTTGGCCCTGTGGGATAGGATTTCAGCCAGGGTGTCACACACAGTGAAATTCAGCCCATGACCCTAGCCACTTCTCTCCCTTTCTCAGGTATGTTTCAGTCTCTCACAGAAGGTCCCCTTACCCTCATCTTTGAGTTCAGATTGACACCTCCGTTCATAACTGTGTCAAAGTGGCTGTGTCATAATATCAGGCAGACTTAAAAGGCTGAAACGTCATCATAAAATGCCCCTTCAGGATGCTGGGGACCAGCACTGACAGAGCTGTGGCACTGGACAGGAATGACATTAACAACACCTAACTTTGCTGAGTGTGTCTTATATGCCAAGTGTGGTGCTAAGCACTTTATATACATTGCCCCAAACATTTCTCAGAGTCTTAGAAAATAGGAAAAAATCCAAAAAACAACACAAAGTTTCAAATGTGTATTTTTTTCAAGAAATGCCTACTGTTTATTAAGTACCCAATTGTGTCTGATCCCACAGCTCAAAAATCTTTCATTAGACCAGAACCACTCCCAAGGACACATTAGTCTTGATCCTGAGTGCTTTGTTAAGCAGGAAAGAGGGTTTAATAGAACGTGGGGGGTGGTGGAAAGCCCAGCTTTGAACCCCAATTCATCAACATCTCCTAAACAACACTGGGCATGTCGCCTAACTTCTCTGAGCTTCAGTTTCCTGATATCTGAAGTAGAGATCATTAGAGCTACTTTGGAGGTTACTGTGGGGACTAAATGAAATGACAAATGGAAAATATCATTAGGTTTTAGCAGCACAACTTGATTTGGGATTTGTGTACACTGTGATTTACTCATTGAGCTCACCTTGGAAGAACTGGAAGAGGGGGGAGAGCAGCAGGACAGAGAAGGAGATGGAGCTATGAAAGAATGTGGTCCAGGTGAAGTCTAGCTTCAGCCCAAATCCCAAGGGAGCTTTGGAATGTAAACCGCACCACAAAGTCTGTCCTGCCTTGAGATAAGAAGACGGGGCTTTTGTACTCCTGCCCCAGCCCGTCAATGTTCATTAGATGGTGGACAAGGAGGGCTTAACAGCCAGACTCTCCTGGGCGAGGTGACTTCCGTCACTGACTGGTGATCTCCCGGAGGAGGTTGCAGGTGTGAGCTGTTAGCTGAAACAGCCACAGCACCTGAAGCATGAGCACACTAACCACACTGGCTAAAGGGACTCTGAGGTACCTTGTCGACACCAACAGCATCAGTACAATCCACCCCCTGCATCGTTCAGATCCATTTAATATTCACGTTGGGTTCATTACATCATGTTGCAGTGAACTGCAGAATTTGGCTGGTCACCATACTTGATGTCTGTTTCCCCACAGTGAAGCATAGAGGAGAAAGAAGGTAGAGCATAACAGAGTGATTGATAGAGTGGTTCTGAAGACCAATATCTCTGGTTTCAGATACTTGGCCTCGAGGTTTGATTTTCTCTGTTACTTGCTATGTAACCTCTGTGACCTAGTTAAGCAGATTTTGTTTCTTCATCTATGGAACGAGGACATTAATTATCGTGAGTAGAATAGTAGGTCCCCCAAATATGTGTTCACCTGAAACCTAAGAATGTGACCTTATTTGGGATAAGCATCTTTCAGATGTAGCGAAGATAAAGATCTCTGGGTGAGATCATTCCAGACTAAGGTGGCCCTAAATCCAGTGATGGAATGATAACTGTCCTTTAAGATGCAGAAAAGGAGACACAGAGACACACAGAGGGAAAGCCCAAGTGAGGACAGAGACAGACATCAGAGTGCAACCACTAGCCAAGGAATGCAAGGATTGCTGGTGAACACCAGAAGCTAGGAGAGAGGCATGGGATGGATTCCCCTCTGAGCCCCTAGGGGAACCAGCACTGCTGACATCTTGATTTTCGACTTCTGGCCTCCACAACTGTGAAAAATAGATTTCTCTTGTTTTAAGTCAACCAGTTTGTGACAATTTGTACTAGGAAACTGATACAATAGCTATGTGTGATTGTTGTGAGCATCAAATTAGTTAACCCAAGTAAAATACATAGGACAGAAGTAGGAGCATTGTAAGAACTTTTAAAAATGTTTGCTTTTATTGTAATCATTAGAATTGTATAAACAAAAATGCACCCAGAGCCTGTTGAATATTATTTATAATATTAATAATATTATAATTATATTACACAACTGGAGTGAAAGTATCACTTTGGGATCCCACACACAATTCCAGGTAGAAGAATGGCATACATAGACTCAGACTTTGCAAGAATACTTTCAATCTTACTAAGTCTTAAAATAGATCAGGCATAATGCTTTGCTCTTAGCAATTGCTCACTAAATGTGGAGCCATTCAAATGGGATTCTACATGTCTTCTGTTTCTTTAAATACAGCTCCTTGAAAATAGATGCAAGTTTTTTGAGGGTTTGGGTTGTCTCTATGGATATAACCTGAGTTACAGTAGGTTTAAGCATCTTGCCTTACATTTCTAAGAATGAAAGTCTGCATGTAGTGCGTGGACAATGCCAAGCAAAAACATGTTAATAAGCCAACATTTCCGTGGTTCCATATTCTACTCTTTGCATGCTGGATTCTTTTAGAGATGAGGGGCTAAAGTTGGAAAGAATTCTGAAAAAGTTCAAGGGAAAAAGAGAGTCCTCTAGGACACTGTTCCTGCTCTTTTTTTTTTTTTTTTTTTTTTTTAATCTGCCAAACAGCAGTGGCCTTACCCTCTTTCCAAAGTGGTAGAGATTATTTAAGTAAACTCAGTTATTGGTAGTAATGAAGTTCTCAATTCAAAACCCTCTTTTGGGTAAAGTGATTCAGCGTGAGAAGTGTTATGTTTGATTTCTTCTCACTGTAAAATCCAGATTTTGCACAGCTATAATGTTCCCTTTACAGGAAGGCTGGCAGGGCCAACAGTTAAGTCTAGTGCAACCATGCCTAATGCTATATCCTGTCATTTTAATGCCCTCCTCCCGTTTCTTCCTTTACCTGCCTTTCTTCCCTTACACTTCGCCTTTTAAGATGAATCGAAGGATCATTCTTACCCTAGGATTTGAAGTCTCTTAATTTTGTTTTTGGATATGGACAGAGGCACTAGAGAATTTTTGTTTTATTTTATTTTATTTCGTGTTTACCAAACTTGTATCACACGCTCCATCAGGCAGTGGGCTCCTCTGTCCTCTTTCCAGAAAATTAAAAACATAAATTAAGTATAAATGACCAAAGCCACAGAACAAGCAAGGCCTTCTTAGTGTCTACAGAGAGGAGTTCTATTACCACCACTTGCTTTAGAGAAGGGGGAAGTTACCTGTAGTTCTTGTTCTCTTGAAGGTGTGTGTTTTATAATAGGTCCCCATTCACCACCCTGCCTTCCCCAAGGAGTTCTTAGCTGCTTGATTTTTTTGGCTGCGTAAGAACTGTCAGTAAGGGGCTAGCACATTCTTATGACCCCTGGGGTAGATACATTGCAGTTCTAGCAGGAGTTTATACTCTCTGTGTTTCTGGATTTTAATTTTGCCTCGAGCTGTATGTTAAAAGAAGTCCTCTCTGATGAGAATAACTCTGCACTTAGGGAACAATGCTTCCCTAAAGACGCCATGTCTTTATCAACACAAAGCCCCCCTTTAAAATAATTACAGTAAGATATGTGGAGAAAACGTGAACACTTTTTTAAGATCCCAAGCTTCCTCAAGCTTCTTTTCTATTACCTTGAAACTGAACCATGCAGACTAATATACTACATGTAAGGCAACATCTCAGTCTCTCTCCCTTCCCGGTACTAAAACCTTCTTGAAGCAGGAGTGAGTGCCAATTCATTTCAACCCCCTCGACATCTCCTACTGATGGATAGCGGCTGCCTGTTGAGGAGAAGCCCAGGGTGAGGACTCAGCAGGAAGCAGTGCGGTGATTGATCACCGCCTCAGGGAAGGAGGAGAAAGCGGCAGCACTGATGACATGTATTTGCCATTCCTGGTAAGGACTGTCTTACTCATCTTCGTATCCCTGTGCCTAGCAAAGTGCCTGGCACAGAAAGGTGTTCCATAAATATTTGTTGTACTGAATTAAACAGAATTTCCATCCAAATCCCCTTTTCTGCGTTAGAAGGAACAGTGGTGGTAAGGTCATCATCTATTGATGGGAAGTAATGGTGGTAGGGGTATGTCCCTCCAAGGGTAGAGTTTTTATGGAGCCAGGAGGTCCAAGTACCCTGAAATCTGTTAAATTACTCTGTCACAGGCCAAATACCCCCCTACTGTATGAGATTTTCATGACCATCAGTTCTTTGCTATTTCCCTGTTTACCATTCCAAGGAACTAAATTATGGTCTCCATGTGCCTAGCTGCCAGGTGGTGTCCTGCTGGGACACACCTCTCAGTACCCCAACATGGCTCTGCCTCAGTACTAGCAACCAGGAAGATTCTGCTTATGTAATCTATCTGTTGGGTTAGACCTCTACACTCACTACTCCTCTTCTGATCTTAAGACAGCCTTTGGACCCTGACTTAAAACTAACTGCAAGGCTGTATTGCAGAAGGACCCACTTTCTGAGCCCATTCAACAACACTTTGTTCTGCTACCTTCTACATCTTCCCACCCCCCATTGCCCTTCACCATCATGCTTCCCTAACTTACTATTTCGTGTGTCTGATATCCCCATAATGGCACAACCTCCATCTCATTTGATACAGCAAAGAAGTGAATTGTTTTCTTAGAGTTGAGACGTACTGGTTCAAGTGTCCCCCCAGCCAGTTTTTTTGAGAAATAATTGACCCATATCACTATATACCTTTAAGGTGTATAACATGATGCTCTGATTTACATGTATTGTGAAATGATTGCCACAATAGGCTTAGTTGACACCCATCATCTCATATTCATATGATAAAAAGAAAAGAAAAAAATTCTCCTTGTGATGATGACTCTTAGGATCCACTTTTTTACTTTCCCACATACCATCCAGCAGTGTTAGCTGCAGTCATCATGCTGCCCATTCCATTCCTAGTACTTATTCATCTCATACCTGGAAGTTTGTACCTTTTGACAACCTTCCTCCAGTTCTCGCTCTCTATCCCCCACTGGATTAAATCTTATGTCTTTTATTTAGTATCCTTGTGACCCAAGACAAGTTACTGACCTGCTCTGTGGCTTTTTTTCTTTTCTTTTTAATTAAAAAAATACACAGATAACAATACTACCCATACCAAAAGGCTACTGGCAGGATTAGTAATGATGCAAGAATTTTGCCTAGTATCTAATAGACACTCAATAAATAATAGCAATTATTATTATGATCTCATCCCAAGATCTACACTGCATTAGAATTAAGGGAAGAGATGTACTCTCAAAAGGCATACAAAAGAACATAAAAACAGATATCTGCTTTATCATAACAAAAATATCATAAACTCTCTGAGACCATATTTATAAAACAGCAATGACCATCAAAAGACAATCTTATTCTCTCTCTAGAAGAAATCCAGTTATGGATTATTTACTAATGGAACAAAATAGAGTAATTAAAGGGATAATTGGAAAGTATTACATAGCCTTAATTTATATCACCCTTTATTCTTTCCATTTCTTACTTAATCCTCACCACAGTGCTCCTGTTTGATAGCTGAGGCTGTCGAAGCTGAAAGGTGTCAACCAGCTTGCCCATGATTAGATTAGTCCGCTAGTTATGAACCTCAATCCTGTTCCCGGGTCTTCTACACAGCCCTCATTCCAATGCACCATGTTGTCTCCTTACAGAGATGTCCGAAAGGAAGGTCTTAGGACCCTTTCCAAGTGTGTTGGGAAAAGCCTGGGAAGACAGAGTTTGTCGCTCGCACTGAGGACGTTCTCTGCTGCTGCACTAGATGTGACAGTGCTGGGTGTAGATTTCCCTGCCACAGGCTCATCTTTTCTACACGGAGCTCCTGGCCTGAGGGCCCTTTTCAGAGGACTCTGACAATTGAAGGAGCTAGGTGTCATCACGTCCTCAGGTCACAGCCAGGCTCAGAGTGTTGGCCTCTGCAAAAACACACCTGAACAAGCATCAGGGGATGGAGAACACCTCTCCCCACCCTGGTGTGAAGTGTTTGATGGAAGAAAAATAACAAATGTGTCTGCCGTGAGGAGGCAAACTTCAGCTGTACCTGTTAGAGCAACACTGGCCTTTTTTAAAGGCACCAATAGCCCAACACTTGGGTTTTTCAGCAGCTCCTCAAAAATGTGTTTGAAGAGAGAGGACTTCTGAGAGGCAGTGTCTGGAAACAAGTTACCAGCCTTCCAATGAAGGGAGATTACTTACCAGCTCTTTTCCACAAGCTGATAACCCTGTCCTCCTTCTATGACTTTCCACACAGAGTATGATGGTTGCCTTGTCTCTTGTGGTTTCAGATCAGAGATCAAAGGACAGAGATCTGTTGGTCGCCATGTAACAAAAACCCACTCAGAACTAGTTTCAAGTCATGGGGTTGGGAGGTTGTTGGAATTACTGGAACAGTAACAGCAGTATCATATGGAAAATAAGGGCGGAGAACATAACTGGGCCTCACAAGCCACTGAGGGCAATAAAGGGAATGTTTTCAGGATCGATTGAGATCTGTACTCTCTCTACCTCCCTCATTCTGCCACCATGGGCTTTGTTTTTGTTGTTTTTATTTTTTTCTGTTTTTTTAAAGCTCTGTTTCTTGATCTCTTCATCTCTCTTTGTATGTGGCTTACACATAACTATGAAACGGGAACCCTAGCCTACACATCCCACCAGTTAAAGATATTCATAAAGGTTGGCCAGAGCTATTGTGACCCACACAACATTATGGGTGAAATAAATTGATGAACCTAGTGTTTTTTTCCCTGAAGCAGGTATCCTCATCTGTAGAGGAAGGGAATCAAAGAACGCAAACACAGCTGCAGGAGTCACCCCTATGACTGAGAGGTGAACTGTTGTCAGAGCAGGATCATAGGCTTGTAGACAACCCAAAGATGTTCATGGAGAGCATGATACAACTTCAGAACAGAAACGGGCTTCAGGAGCATGTCAGTCACCAACAGTGTCTCAAACACAATGGCTTGGAAAAGTGAGTGTCTTTCCAGTAGGCTGAGAAAAATAAGCCTGAGAAAATGCGAGGTTAACTTGCTCAACAGTACACTTCTGGAGCAAAAGCCTTGAAAATCAAACCCACCTCCTTTATTTCAGAGGACTTTACAGATAATTGGCTACCTGGGTAAATTTACTACTGACCAAGTTCTAGCCCTCAACTCGCAGGCCTAGAATCATGACTTGCAAACACACAGAGGGTAGATCCATCTCTTTGGATAGACACACTTATGAGCTCACAGAAACTGTTGAAATGTAAGTTGCTTATCTACTCATCGACAAGGAGATGATCCACCTTAATTCATACGAGAATGCCAGAAACAGATGTAAGCCTTTTTGTAAGGAGGCAAGTATATGGAATCAGAATATGGGATTTCCTATATAATTCAAATATTTCAGCTTATATGGAGACAGTACCCTGATGTGACCATCTATATAATTATGATGGACCAACTCCTAGGTCCTGGTAGGTTGTGTCTCAGGGCCTGGGCATGTTCTATGCAGTGCACCTCAGCCATGTTTGTCTCTATGACTCTCCTTTTCTTTATTTTCTACTAAGCAAACTCCTTTCTGATTGGCAAATCCTTTCTTTTTTTTTTTTTGGGATAGATTAACCCCTTTAATCACTGCTTGTACTTGCCTGAGATCCAATCTACCTTTTCGAAGCAATTTTTCATATCTCTCTTCTGACCCAGTTGTCTATCCATTTTATAGCTTAAATCTCTGAGGAAGTCCAGTTTTGGGGGTATGCTTCATTCTTGCCTCTTATACCTACCAGCAATGCCCAGATCTACATATTTAAAATGCAACTGAAAATTAAAGCCATTACAGAAGCTTTCCAAATGGGCAAATATTTGCCTCAATTATTCTATTTACAATTCCAAAAATATTTCTTCTGTTGAAGTCTGTGTACAAGAAGTGGCTCCAAAACCATTTTTAAGGGAGTTTTGACATCAATGAAACGTTATGCTGGCAGGGCGAGTGAAGTGCTTGATTAATAAAGAGTCTCAGTGTTTTCAAACACATATTCCAAGCAGCCTCATTTGAAGAAAACCACAAACGGAGAATGCTTTGCTGCTCACAGTCACAAGGGGGTTGTGTATTTCATTCCTGCTTACACAGTCCGCTTACTTTGGAGCTTGGGTAGGAAAGAAACATGGCCAGCAGAAATAAGGCTACATTCAGTGACCCTACCCTTCCACCCATTGGCCTGATGGGAGAACTTTTTTACCCCTCTTTGCTACTGTTTTTTTAGTTTTTAACCTTTTAATACTTAATAATTCCCTAAAAGACCATCTTGACAGAAAAGAGGCGGGATACCTTAGGACTCCATTGTACTAGCAACGGGGGATTCTGAGGTTCCTAATTTCCCAATTTCCAGGCAGCGGTGTTGGCGTCCTATATAGAAACGTAATTGAGCATGTTCATGTTAATTACTTTGAAGTGCTTTCCTCTTTTCCAGTGCTTTACAAAAACACAGCAATTTAAATTGGGTCATTATTTCATATGTCTAAGATTCTACTCAGCTACTTAAGGTAACCCTGGAAATGTAGTCAAAGAATTAATTAAAAATGGGTTCTTTTGCTTGCTAATAAAGGGAAAAAACCTAATTAAAAATAAAAGCGTGAAATGAAAGAATACATTGGCAATGTAATTACTAAAATAGGGACTTATAATAATAATTTAAACATCACAAAATATCATTTTTAAATCCCTATTTCATTCTACTAATATATTTTAGGTGCCAGCAATGTGCCAGGCATCTCCAGTTTTATCAATGCATTTCATTGTATGCTCTCAACAATCCCACAAAACACAGAATTATCATGCCAATGAGGTACAGAGAAGTTAAGTGACTTATCTAAAGTCACGTAGTTAGTGAGAAAGTAGATATATGGACTCAGATCTAAATCCTTCCACCAATGCTCCTATAACGCACATGTTTCCCAAGAGCGAGATGTAATTTAGACATTAATAACCCACAAATCCGGCTACTATATTTATTTTTGCCATAAATTTTAATCTACTCCTACTAAAACATTTACAAGAATAATTACTACTCTTAAACAGCAAATGTGAGTATATGTGTATGTACATTTGTGTTTAACTTTTTTTTTTATTCTCAGCCATCAGAGGATGATGAAATGGACAGAAAAAAATAAAACAAATTTCATTCATTAGTTTGTTCAACAGTACAAGTCACCTAATCTCCCAGACAACATGATGTGATGTTAAAAATCCAGAGATGGACAAGAGCCTGGTTACATTCTCACAAGCAAGAACTAAGTTCATTTAGTTCACTTTTCCATAATATTGCCCCAGTTCAGGACTTCATCACATAACATTGGGCTATGACAATGAAATGTCCTGTTTCCCTACCTTTGTCCTCTACTCTTCTAATGAATGAACCAGGTTGTCTTCTAATTAATGAGCCGTTTTTTTTTTTTTTTCACATGGTGTATCGTTTATCTATATCTGCATAACAAAACTCTAAACTTAGTGGCTTAAGTCAAAAGCTATTTTATTTGTTCACCATTCTAAGTCAGGAATTCAAGCAAAGCTCAGCAAGCAGGCTCATCTCTGTTTCATGATAGCTGGGGCTTTAGCTGGAATGCATGGCTTGGGACCGACCTGAAACACTTGATCTGTCTCTTTTCAAGGTGTCACTTGGAGTAACTTGACTAGGATTGGAAAACCCAGGATAGCTGTCCTTACATCTGTCATTTTGGTTCTAGATGTTGGCAGAAATGCCTTGGTTCCTTACCTCCTGGTCTAGCTCTCTCTCGTGGCTTATCTCCCCAGCAGGATATCTTGAACCATTTTTCATAGCACATGGGTCTCCTTCCAGGCAAAACTGAAGACTATAAGTCCTCTGAAGATTATGCTTGGAAGACCCAGAACTTCATTTCTACCACATTATATGAAATAGAGCAAATCACAAGGTCAGATAGATTCAAGTGGTGCGGAAGTAGACTCTACCTTTTCATGAGAGGAGCAGCATGCATATACTGGAATGGGAGGAATTATTGGTGGCCATCTTTCTAGATAAGCTATTAAACAACATGTTTGCCTATTCAGATATCTTCAGTGGTGCTTGATTGCTTAAATAATAATACTAAACACCTTTGCCAGGAAATTCAAGAAATTCTGTGATAGGGCTTAACTTCCTAGCCGTGAATTATTTATGAATTACTTTGTCCCAGTCAAACCCTCAACTAATCAATTTATAGAATTTCCCTGGTGTTTCCTCTATTCCATTTTTCTTTCCCATTTACATATGAATATATAATTATACATAAAAAGAGTTAAAATTATTTGGGGAGAAGTACTTATCTTTTGGGGAGGCCCATCTCCCTCACTCTTTATTCTTGGGAGTTAGTCCTTTTCCCACTTCAGTGTTAGTTAGACATGGGAACCAGGCCTGGGCAAGCAGAATATACCCATCTTCCTGGCCACAGCATTAATGCAAGGATAGTAACATGACTAAGCAGAGCCAATCAAAATCTCCTTGAGACTTTTGTACAACAATCTGTGGAAGGCATAGCTACAGTCTCTGATACTACACAGACACAAAGTTCTAAGAAAGCCTGGAACTTCTAGAGCTATCTTTAACACTGCATGGAGCCGGCCTGCCTAAAATGGGAGCCAACAGAATTAAAAGCAGAGACAAGAAATGAAGAAAGAGAAGAGATTTGCCCCAGATAGTCTTAACCCTTGTATAGCTTTGAGTCACATGAGCCAATCCATTTTCTTTGGCTAACTTGGCAGGCTTGTGTTTTTTGTTTTTGTTTTTGTTTAATCAGAAGATCCATGACTAATATATTTCTCTGTGTTCCTCTGAAGCACAGGACATTGAAATATTCCTCTGGAAACTTCTCAGCATCCAGAATCTTGGTTCTTGATCACCTGTCATTCTGCCCATCATATCTGGATCCATTCTTCTTTCTTGGCTTCTGATCTCCTTGATTGCATGTTCAACCTCCTATTTCTTGGCTTTATTCTTAATGTTTCTCCTTTACTATTATTTTTATCCTATTGCCAGCTCCTAACTTAACTCAATTATTCTCTTCTACCTGCCTTTTCATCCCAGGTCTTGCCAGTCTCATCCAAACACTACAGATTCTACACACACATATGCACAAATTTTATACATTTATACATTTTCAAGTTTCTTCTTAAATAGTTTGGTACACCTTGGTAAAATGCATGCTTTCCCTGAAAGAATTGTAAATTATCAAAATTTACACAAGAAAATTTAGGAAGCTAACGTGCCCAACAACCATGAAATAAGAGGGGAAAAAAAGCATAAAACAAATTCCTGCTCAAAAGGCTCAAATTTCATATAGTTTTATGTCCCTGTGCTTTCAAGTTAAAGTTATAGATTATTTATACATTATTTAAACTGGTTCAGAGATTATAAAGAAGAGTACTGCTAAATTTTCAGGCTAAACCAGAATAATGTGATATAAAACATAACAAAGTGAGCCTATAATTAAAGATGAAAAATATCAAAGTATAGATATTGTCACTTAATGAACGTCATGCCAATTCTTTTCTAAAATTCCAGCAAATTTAGCTCACAGTATGGTAAAGAATAATACAACATTGTCAAGTATATATTTGGCAATATTTCATGACCATTTCAGAAAACAACTTCAGTAAACTAGGAGTAAAAGGATGCTTCCTTAATATAATTTACCTCAACCAATAGAGGCATTTCTCCTAAAATGGGACAAGAGACAAACTACTATACTGCTATTATTATGTGCATTTGTTCTTAATGATCTATACAGTGAGAACTTAAGTAATTTTCACACATTCTGATTCCAAAGTCTGAGCTTCCTATATGGTTTTTATCTCTCAGAAGTGTATATCCTTGGTTTTCAACTAGTCAGCATTCTTCCCTGCTTCTAATACTAACACTTCAATCTTCCTTTAAGAAACTACTCTTACCATTACATGCAGTCTTGATGGGCATATTAGCCAAGCTGTCTTGCCCTCTTCCTGGCCAAAGAGTAGGCATGCAACCAACCAATCTAACTCCCCACTCCTTCTCCCCAGTTCTGTGGAACTTGGATTTTTTTTAAGATTTATTTATTTATTTGAGAGAGAGGGAGTGAGAGAGAACAGTGTGGGGAGGGGCAGAGGGAGAGGGAAAGAGAGAAAATCTCAAGCAGACTCCTGCTGAGCAGGGAGCCTGATGCAGGGCTCGATCCCATGACCCATGAGATCATGACCTGAGCTGAAATCACGAGTCTATGGCTTAACTGACTGACCCACCCAGATGCCACTTGAATTTGGATCTTTAATGGAATGATCAAGTATGTTAATGGTTCAAACTGATCCACTCTGAAGGATGTGGTCTCAGTAAGCCGTGCTTTTATTCATAGAGTCTTCTCATTCCTGTCCTTTCTAAGTCCTCATTTTTAATGTGTCCTTTCAATCTATGAGACATCTTTAAATCCTTTAAATAAATATTTTTTAAAAATGCATTTTGTTAAAGTGAGTCAGTGTATGTCTTGTCACTTTCAAAGAAACTTAGCTGGTATATCTGTATTCCCAATCAACTAAGCTAGAACTCTGAACTCATGCTTCATTTCTTAATCCACATAATCAATCAGTTGCCACATCCTATGAGTTTTAGTTTTGCAGTATTCTCGGTCCTCATTCCCTTGTCTCTCCTCTTCTTATTGTTGCCCTGGTATAAGTCATCATTACCTCCTGCCTGAATTATTACAATAGCTTCTTAAACTGTCTCCTTGCCAGTAGTCTCTTCCCGTCTAATCCATTCCACCAACAGCTGTCAGATTTTTACTGCAGTAAGAAGATCTTTGGTGATATGACTCATCTGCCACTCCACATTTCAAACAGAATGAATTCCAAAGTCCAAAAGACAACCTGACAATCCCGAACCTACACACCTAAACTTAATTCTCCCTTCTTTCCTTCCTGACACTTAAGTCAAATGAAGTCACTTGTTCTCTTCAATATGCTACACATTCTTGCCCTCCAATCTAGCCAAAGTATCTTTTCCTTTCCACATATCTTGCAATCCTTATGCAGCCAAATCTTACTTACATTTGGAATCCAACCATAACCACCACTTCCTTTTTTAAACCTATGCATAGAACTGAAAATCTTATCCACTTTTTTCTTACTCCATCATACTCCTTCACCTCTACCTATCTTGGCACTCTTAAAGTTTTCTACCTATGTTTTATTTAAATATGAACGTGTTTTACCTTTATTCTAAACATAAGCCAAGCCATGTGTCCTGTTTTTCAGGACAATTAGGATAGGAAAATTGAATGATTAAGCAGGAATGGAAGGCTTGAGCCAGACCAAGATGTTTCCTAAACTCAGCTCATTAAACCTAAGAAGATAGATAGGGTGTGGTCACTGAGAATATTTCTGAGAAGGCCCTGTGTGTATGAAGCCTTCTTTGAGCATCTAACTCCATCTGTGAATTGTGTGGTCACAGCCCAGTGACCAATGTGGTCAGCTGAAAGCACGCCCATGGCCACACACATGTAACAGACTGCCAAGAATGAATGACAGCAGCATCATTGTTAAAAGAAGCTAAATAAAAAATGTTCATCATTCTTAAGTCTCACACTTCTAAGGCTTCTTTATTTTCTTAGTGTATGACATCTCTCAAACCTCCAAAAGGCCCTACTACCAAAACTCATGGAGCAGAGTAGATTAGGCACAAGGAAAACTCAGACTTTAGAATCAAACAAACCCCAGTTTCACTACTGGTCTATCATGCATTAGTTACATGATTTATCATTCTTTGCCTTAACCACGGAATGGGTATAATAATATAACCAATAAGTGCCATTCTGAGGATCAAATGCGATCATTCACATCTGATGTCTAATACAGTGCATAGCCACAGTGCTTATCAATTGTATGTGTTCGTGTCAATAGTTGCTATTGACTTCTTTTTTAAAAATGTTGTGAGGTGAGGGGTGCCTGGGTGGCTCAGATGGTTAAGCATCTGCCTTCAGCTCAGGTCATGATCCCAGGGTCCTGAGATCGAGCCCCACATCGGGCTCCTGGCTCAGCAGGGAGCCTGGTTCTCCTTCTCCCTCTGCCTCCCTCCTGGCTCATGTTCTCTCTCTCTCTGTATCTCTGTGTCTCAAATGAATAAATAAAATCTTTAAAAAAAAATTTGTGAAGTGAAAAAAAATTGTATCCATTGATAATGGATATGGTTGTATAATAGGCTGAATAATTGTCCCAAAGACACCAGAAAACTTTATATGTTACCTTATATGGGAAAAGCATCTTCGCAGACATGATTAGATTAAGGACATTGAGATGGAGAGATTATCCTGGATTATCTGGGTGGGCTTTAGATGAAATAATAAGTGCCCTTACAAGAAAGAAGTAGAGAGATGTGACACACACAGAAGAGGACAAAGCAATGTGATCATGGAAACAAAACTGGAATGAAGGAGCCACAAGCCAAGGAATGATGGCGGCCACCAGAAGATGAGAATCATGGGACAGATTCTTCCCTTGTGCTTGTGGAAGGGTGAAGTCTTAATGACACATTGATTCTGGCTCACCTGGTGTGGGTTTCTTACTTCTGACCTCCAGAATTCTAAGAATAAATTTCCGTTGTTTTAAGCCATCAATTTGTTACAGCAGCCACAACAGTCTAATACAGATTTTGGTGCAAAAGAATGTGGTGCTTTTACAGCAAATACCCAAAAATGTGGAATTGGCTTTGGAATTGGAAATCGGTAGAGGCTGTAAGTGGCTTGAGATGTATAATAGGAAAAAAAACTAGATTGCCTTAAACATACTCTTGGTAGAAATATGAAGAATAAAGGCACCAATGATGAGGTCTCAGAAGACAATGAGGAATGTGTTATTGGAATCCAGATAAAAGGCCCTCCTTGTTACATGGAGCAGAAAACTTCATGGAATTGTGTCCTACAGCTGTGTGGGGAAGCAGAACATGTAAGCCATGGACTGATGAACTTGGATATTTAGCTGAGGAGATTTCCAAGTGACATATTGAAGGTGTGGCCTGGTTTCTTCTTGCTCCTTACAGTGAAATGCAAGAGAAAAGAGATAAACTGAGGGAGAAACTGATAAGCAAAAAGGAAACAAGATTTGATTTGGGACATTTTCAGTCTATTCATATTGCAAAAGATACTAAAACTAGGGGACATTCATTGTTGGGAAAGCAAGTTCTGGAGAGAAAGATAGCTTGCAGCAGGATAATGCACGGAAGATGGAAGCTATCATGAAGCAAAGCAGAGTCACAGAAAAAGCATTGAGACTGGAGTCAGTGTCAAAAGATTTAAACTTAAATAGCACTTTTTTAAAAATCTCCCCATGAAATTAAGGTAGGAGAAATGCATGAAAATTAGTGAAGTTGTCTGTTATAAGGAGAGCAAACTGAATTATTTCCCATCTGATGATCTGTGTTTTCTCTGCAAAATGGAGGGAGGGGAGAGAGGAGAGCTTTACCTGCTAAAAGCAAGAAGGTGGGTGGCCAGGTAGAAAACTATAGAAATGAAGTCAGGGTTTGAATTAGCTTCATTGGGGTAATGATGATGACAATGATAAAAGGACGAATAAACACCAATTGCTGCAGCTAATATTTGTTACACATTTACCATGTGCCAGATACGATATTGAGAAGTTTTGGAGTCACTATCACATTTAACTATCACATAAGCCCTAGGAAGTAGATCCCATTATTATTTTTAATTTTTATTATTATTTTATACTATAATATATATAACGTAATACAGCATATGACATCATATATTATATATAACATAATAAATGTATAATACATAGACATATGTTAATTACATATAATTAATATGTTATAAATATAATGTTTATTTTTATTTTGTTATTATTTTATGGACTAGCAAAGAAGCTCAGAGAGGCTAAGTAAACTGACTAAGCCCACATATCTAGTCGATAGCAGACCATGGAATCAAATCGTGGTCTGTTGATTCAAAGTCTGTTGTCGTAACCATTATATTTTATTACATCACCATCTTAAAATGTTTTCTCAAAAAACCCCATTCAGAAGTCAGCATAACTTTCCATTAGTACTCCTTATCTTCTCAAATCAACATCATCCATCCATGTCCCCATTTCTCCACAAAAAGTGCTCCTCACACCTACATGAGATCCTCCACTGACAGCTCCACCAGTCATATCCACCCTTGCTTTCCTCAGCGTTCCATGCCATACACCGCTCTTTCCCATGCACCTCTTCGTTCCATTGCCGGCAATGACACCACACTTCCAAATCCTGTTTCTTTTGGTGGAGCCAGGTGTATCATATTTTCACAAACCCAGTCTGAAGGTTGCACTGAAATAAATATTGACCAGGAGAACTGCAGAGCTGGTCCTCATTCTCCACCACTAATCCTCTGAGTGGCCATGAACACTCTCCTCATTTCCTCTACACCGCAATTTGTTCACTTCCAAATAAGGGAGATGATCCAGAGTCTAAATCAGCTCCCACAGTCTATAATTTCAAGTTCATAAAAAGGACATTGAGAGGGAGAAATCTTGGCTGTCTGCCTCAGGGAAAAAATAATTAAGATATCACTTTGCAAAAGGAGTAAGTGAATTTCAACAGCATCATGCCTGTCTCTGCCTGGAGCTGGCTGCCTCTCCAGGCCTGGCCTCCCTTTTGAACACTATAAATTATTCAAGGACATAGGCTAATTGACAGAGTTGAGAGGAGAGGTACACAAATAGTCCCAAGCTTGGAGAGTGAGACCTCTGTGGGGAGGTTAATAGAATTGGAACAGCTCAGGCTGGAGGGACGGCCGCTAAAGGGAGCCATCATTCTGCCGACACATTCATAAAAAGATATTGTGAGAAGGGCAGGGATCAGTCTTCGTATTAATCAACAAGGGCAGAATGAGAATTAACAAGCTGTAAGCTGCAATGAGGAATATCGAAGCTAAATATCAGGGAAAATGTTAGACCATTGGGAGCAGTTACGCAATGGAACATACTGCTAAGAGAAGCCATGAAGTCACTCTAATTGGGGACATTCAAGACAGAGAGCAGATACACATCTGTCACAGGGGAGGGAATTCCAGAGGGAAAGTGAGGACTGACTCTAACAGACCTCAGTGACCTCAGTGTAACCAGCCCTCAACTTCAGTAGTGGAGCACAATCTAGGGTCCAGTGTGAAGGCCAAGTGGGGTGACATTGGCGGTGGCAGGGTGGAGATAAACATAGAGTCTAGAGGGTATAGTTGTTGAGACCACAGTTTGGGGAGTTTTCATGAACTGGGTTCAAACCCTAACTCTGCCACCTACCAACTTGCACAGTTTCCTTCTGAGATTCAGTTCCTGGTTATGAAATGGGGACCATGATGACTGACCTATAAAGGCTGCTATAAGAATGAAATAAGGCCATGTCTACAAATCACTTAGCATGACATCTGGCACATACAAAGTTCCAGACAGATGGTGTTCATGATGAAAGCAGGAGCTCTCTGGGGGCAGGAAGTAAGGCAAAGTGAAGGTTCCAGTCCCCAACTTGCTTTAGGGAGCTTGAGGAGGACAAGGGCTCAGTGTCCAGAACTGGTGATATTCAACCACTGATTGTGTCTCCCTTGCAGGAATCAACAGTATTAGGAGAAAGACATTTTAAGATTTGATCGGGCCATGAGTGAAAGACAGAATGCTTTTCCAAACTGCCCATGTGTTAGGGAGTACCACAGGCCAGAAACTAGAAAAGGAGTTTGGTAGCATCCAAAGGGTAGGAATTGCTGCCTGTAGCAGATGGGCTCTGTGTCTCTCAGCATGCCCCTTCAGCCCACCTCTGAGTTCACCCACAGTGCTGGACAGTCCTACCGGAGCTCACACTCAGATGATGACAAAGCCCCATGTCTATGCCAGGCTTGCCACTTTCTGCCTTGGAAGATAGACTTTTCTGAAGCTGTGGGAGTCAGAGAGACCTATGCAAAAGTGTAGCCCAGAAGAGCAGATTTGTTAATGTCCCGGAGACAACCCTCAACCAACACAAGATGGGAGCCAACGGATACATGACCCAGCTTCCCTTCCTTCAGGCAGAAATTTTGAGATATATTGACTCTCCATATGTCCCTCCAAACCAAAATTCCTCTGCCTACAGCAGAAACACCCCTCCTATCAGCTTTCATTCTTGCTCTGATTTAGTTTCCCCACATCCTCATTCCTGCTCCCTGGGATTACTTTCCAAATAAACTACCTGCACACAAATCCCTGGATCAGGTTCTGCTTTGCAGGGAAACAAACTAAGGCAGTGTCTGAAAGAGACAAAAACTCCAAAGGTCAGAAATTAGAGGGACCCTTCAACAGAGAAGCTTTGTATATTAAGATTCACCGTGATGAATACTTTAGAAGAAGTATGAATCCTCAGTCTTTAGTTTTGAATATATGTTGCCATCTATTTGTTTTTTAATTAAGCATTGCCCCTCCTGATATGCCTCCATCCTCCTCACAGAGGTGAAAGCAAAATTTTAAGACTTTTGAATGCCTTCTATCCTTGTCTCGTCTCATACCTCTCATGGCTGAGATTCCATCCTGGTCCTTTAATCAGTATTTTTCTGGTTCAATCTACTGAGGCATTTGCCTTCTGAGATTTACAGGGCATTATGAACTCAGAATTAATTTCCACCAAATCCCTCTCTGCTTCAGTGTACATGTGTGTCTTATCTTCCTAAAGAACAGGAATGGATAGAAGTCATGGACACACCTAGCAGAATAGAGCTCTCATTTTATTGGCTAGATTTGTGTGTAGTAGCTGCTCCGAGCTGCAAGGGAGGCAGGAAATTGAGGTTTTGTTTTGTTTTGTTTTGTTTTTCTGGAGTAGAGATGAGTAAGCAAAAAAAGAGTAAAGAATGAGTACTTAGCCAGTGGAAAAGATTTTCCATAACTTTTTTTATCAGATGAAAATGTTAACCCCAGGTTTTTGTGGAGAGTGAAGGAGCTATTGAGTTTTATTCAAGGAAACCGTGACCTGTTAGAGTCATTTAAAACTCCCACAAATATATAGTTACAGAAATAATAATCGCTGTTTGTTTCATAAATTATGGTTGTACAAGGGATAGAAAAGGAATAGTGTGGTGTCTACCCTCATGAATCTCCCCACGTATAAGATATACAAGGAGCTTGCAGCCTGTTAGGAAAACACACGGATCATTGCAATGCAGTGTGGAAAGTGCAGTGAGTGTAGTGTGCATACAACATTGCGGGAGCAGGGAATTGGGTAGGGGGCACCTGACCCAGTTCTCAAGAAGTCTTCCTGGGAGAGCTGTGAAGGGGCTTAACAGGTAACTTTGGATTATAGGTGGTTTATTTTGCTTGGTGTGAAAAGGAACCATTTGGAGTTTTAAGCAGGAGAACAAGGTAATCTGATGCACCCTTTATAAAGAGCATTCTGTTAGTTATGTGAAGAGTGGAAGAAGAGAGACTGGTTGCTGGTCCCTGCAGTTAGCTAAGAGAGAAGGGTGGCTTGCTCTGAGGCTGGAGCTTTGGAGACGCTAAGGAGTGATCAAATTCAGAATATGTTTTAGAGCTACTCCATGCCATTGAATCGAATGTAAAACAGAAGGGAAAGAGAACAAAAAAGTGACACCTAATTTTTTTCAGCTGTGGTAGTTGGAAACATGTAGGTTTTATTTACTATGATGGAGAAGACTGAAAGACGGATTACATGGGAAGTGGGTGGTCTCTTGTGTTGTTAAGTTTGAGATGCCCATGAGTTAATAAAGTAGAGATGTCCAGTAAACTGACTAGTACTTAGAGAAAGTCTAAATCCCATGGAGAAGTATGATCACTTCCTTTATGAGAACTTCCATGATGCCTTCACCCCTAAATCTGATTTTTAAGTGTGTCTTGATGGGCTTCTTTAGAACCTCCAGCATAGCTCTTATCGAACTCTGCCCTGATTCTCTTTATCCACCTTTCCACCTGCCTATAACCTTGTTGAGTTCAGCCACTACATTTTATTTATCTTTGCATTCCTGTCACAAGATCCAGCATATGATAGGGGTATCACAGGTATCTTTTGGTGGCAATGGTATTTTGTTTAAGAATAAATGAGCATCCCTGTCAAGTAGAAAAAGCATAAATGACTATAATCATCTTCTCATCATCTACATTTTACTGGTACTGAATGTGACATGTTAGGGACTCTCAGCCCATCTTCTAATTTTAAATCTCTAATTCTTGCCACTAGACCATGCAGAATCAGGTCCTTACTAATACAGAACTGACTAAATTGACTCGTTTCCATGGAGTCCAAAAAGAAATGTCTCACTTTTTTAATGGATTTTTCAGAGAGGATAGACCTCCAATGGAATACCCATCCCTTGTCAAATCCTGTTGCTTACACAGGTTAATGGGTAAGTTTCATTAATATTTGATTAAATTGGGTCTTTGAAGAAAAAAGTGGCAGCATTGGGGGATATTACCAATAGTAGTCCATATGTACAACATTTCCATTTCAATGATCATTTTTATTCCCTTGTTTCAAGGTAAAAGGACTAATCTCTCAGAGTAAGTCTTTGTGCATAATTAAAAAATGAAGCTGGAGTTTGGGCCACAAAATTTGATATACATTTCCCTGTAACTTTTCTGGAATAGAAAATAAAAATGTCCATGTTGAAAGTATTATGAAATATGTTATTTAATTGTACAAACTTGATTCAATGTGGAGCAATACATTCAGATAACAAAGATTTTCAACACATAAATTGCTTTCTTTTTCTTCAGTTCATATGTACTCTAAAAGATTTACTGATTATGCGTGTGTTGTGGTTATGACCACTAAATTGTTATTTGCTTGGGATTTTCAAAGTTGTAACTTTGCAGTCAACATCAATCTGTAGCTTGTTCCAGTTACACTCATTTGCAATGATTAGTTAACCTTGTGGAAAAGTTGACACTTCTCCTGGGATCGTTCTTTGTTATTTTTTACCATGCCTTTTTTTTTTTTTTTTGTATTAAACTACTTATGTTTATATCTGCTGAGGCCATATAATTTAATACTTGGTGATTTAAGATAGATTTAATTGGTGGAAAACCTTACATACTATTGCTAATGTAAGAGAAAAGCTTAGGGAAAGCCAAATTGAGTTTAGAAATTATCATGCCATGTTGTTTAGCAATACCTACTATAATAATCTGCAATTTTTAGATTATTTTCCCCAAAATAAAATAAAAATGAGTTCTATGAATAAAAAGTGATTTCTGTGCCCTTCACCTAGAGCATATGCAATATGAACATTATGTTCTTTTTGAATGACTGGCTCATTTAGTTATAAGCTATTTTTACTGTTGGGAAACTATTGGGATGATCTGGCTTCTCTTGAAAGTATCATTGGTTGATCATGTAGTGACATGGCAATAATAACCGGTTACATTTGTACAGCACTTTAAAATTAGCAATGTAATTTGTAATTCTCAAAGTGCTTTCACATTTGAGACTCACAGAAACCTCATGAAGAAAAAAGAGTATTTGCATTTTAATTGTGCAGTGGAGCAAACCAAGGCTCCAGTAAAAGGAGGGACCTAGACTCAACATAGGTCTGAATTTGAATCTATGTTCTTTCAATTGCACCACATTTAGGGATTATAGAACATCATGATATAAACCTCTAGAAGGCTAATGATCTTCTATATGGGATTAATAAACCCCGTTGTGTCCGGATGGTATCTTGTGGAGTGGGGAGTGTCCACCACATGAAAGGGGTGATACTCTAGCAGACTGTTAAGAATGAACAAAACTAGAGAATGAGGATGGGGAGGATGGGAGCTCTGGGCACAGAACTATAATTTGCACTCCCTCCTCTACCATCCTCTATTCTCCACCCTGCTTGTTTCTCTTAGTAGCTCTTATCACTCACCTGATATTGCTGTTTATACTCATGTGTTCATTGGCCACCTCCCCCACTACAATGCAAAGAGGCAGGGACTCTGTAATTTATACACCTCTGCTTCCCCAACCCTTGGAAGAGATAGAGCACATTCTAGACACTTAATACATATCCATGGGGTTAATGAACACTGAAGGAACCACATGTGCAGATGCAGGATACCTGACACAGCAGTGGTCCTTTTGGAAAACTGCAAGCCCTTTCATCTCCCTATTAGGTTGAATTATATCAGATACTGACACTTGACTACTCTTAATCATATTTACATGGAGACTTTGTATAGTTCATCTTGATAGAACACAGAGAGAAAATCAGGAAGGGAAGAACACTTAAAGTTGGAAACAAAGGAAATGACCAAGTTTGGGATGACCCTGGCATGTTTAAATGTTGGATAAATCCTATGAAAAATTGGTTGCCATCGATGGGTTTATGTAGGGGATTGACATGACCAGATAGATGTCCCTGATAATTTGTAACAAGAGATTCAGAAGGAGAAGAATAGAGGTTGGAAGACAGCACAGAAGTCATTGCATCATTAGGCAAGAGATGGTAAGTGCCAAAACCCATTGGTTGGTGAGGTTCTGACTCACCCCCTCAGGTTCACTTTTTCCAGTCTCTCTCTCTCTCTCTCTCTGAATTCCTTCTACATGACCAGACCTATCTGGTCTCCTGAGTAGATACCAGCTCTCCTTTTTCACTACTGCCTCAAGCATGAAATGACTCAAATATATTTTCTCACAGTTGAGACAGATGGGATTTCCTTAAAAACTGAGGAGACATGAAATGTAAGAAAACAGACAAAAACACTGAATGCAGCTTTCTGATCTGACCAAAGCCAGTTCACTCATCACAAGATCTCCGAGATCCCACCTCCTCACCCCTTTGAATTCTTAGGGCCTTTGCCCATCCTCTCCTTTGATTAAACTGCTTTGTACAATTTAAGACACCTTTAAGGGAAAAACATGCACTATTTATAATGAGTATACACCAGGACTTCACCGGGCAAACTGGACATAGGTCACCCTGGATACAACTAAAAACTCAACATTCAGGCAGTCGTTGGATTTCTCTCCCAGGGTGTAAGTTTTGCAACTAGCTTGTTTGGGATACTTCACCAGGATAGTGCAGTGTATAAAGTCTAAGTGTTTTTTTAGCATGACTGGTTATATCTTATTTAAACATTTCTATGCTAAAATTATTAGTGGTTGTTCCTTCCAGCTTTCAGATATCTACTTGATGTCTTCTGAATGTCATAAGAATCCTATGAGAAAGACAGGAGCCTGGGTTAATATGTGCATTTAATAGATAAGGAAATTGGGGTCAGGGATATTGGATCTAAAAAGTAATGATATAAAGAAGAAGGAAGACTAACCCTAGGGTCACAGAATATGTTCTTTTTTTTTAAATTTTTTATTGTTATGTTAATCACCATACATTACATCATTAGTTTTAGATGTAGTGTTCCATGATTCATTGTTTGTGCATAACACCCAGTGCTCCATGCAGAATGTGCCCTCTTTAATACCCATCACCAAGCTAACCCATCCTCCCACCCCCCTCCCCTCTAGAACCCTCAGTTTGTTTTTCAGAGTCCATTGTCTTTCATGGTTCGTCTCCCCCTCTGATTCCCCCCCTTCATTCTTCCCCCTCCTGCTATCTTCTTTTTTTTTTTTCTTAACATATATTACATTATTTGTTTCAGAGGTACAGGTCTGTGATTCAACAGTCTTGCACAATTCACAGTGCTTACCAGAGCACATACCCTTCCCAGTGTCTATCACCCAGTCACCCCATCCCTCCCACCCCACCCCCACTCCAGCAACCCTCAGTTTGTTTCCTGAGATTAAGAATTCCTCATATCAGTGAGGTCATATGATACATGTCTTTCTCTGTTTGACCTATTTCCCTCAGCATAATACCCTCTAGTTCCATCCACGTCGTTGCAAATGGCAAGATCTCATTCCTTTTGATGGCTGCATAATATTCACAGAATATGTTCTTGAGCCCTGGCCCATCAGCACTCTGTTTATAGCAGCACACCTCAAAATGTGGGCCACAGATGCTTTCACCCAAATGCAATGAGAGTAGACTATAGAAACTTTTATCACAATTCGGCAGAATTGCTTTATGTCTATTGAACCTAATAAAAAAAAAAAATCAAGCTTGTATTTTATAAGCTCTTCTTTTTTTGATTGTATTTTTCTCATAATTCATGCTTATTTCATTTTACAGAAGCATTAGTCCACGACAAATTGAAAAATTTTAAATATAAATCCTTTATGACAGCTCATTTGAGAAATACAGGGCTCCAGGAGATCAGGCAATTACTTAAGCGTGCTGGGTTTTAGTTTCCTCGCTTTTAAAAACTGAAAACAATATGTCATTCCACCTCACAGGGCTGATGAAACAATAAAAAAAAATAAAGTAATAACTAACATTTGTATAGGTCCTAAGGGTAGTGATTTTTAAAATATGCTCTGTAGTAGCCCCAAGAATTGACAGGACTTTAGCTAGTGGAGGATGGGGCTAGGTGAATGATTTCAGCACCAGTCCTGCCCTACTCCTCAATCCCTCTTCAAGCTAAATTGGTTTTAATTTCACCTCTTTCAAATATTAGGTTTCTGCTCTAAGATTGCCATTAAAGAAAGGTTTCCATTAAAAACAAAATTCTAACTCTTCTCTAGAGTGTACAAAGTGTTTTATACTCATTATCTCATTTAATCCTCACAAAAGCCATGTGATGTCTGGATCATTATTTCACAGATGAAAGAAAACAGGGCAAACTTACACAGTGGTCAGCATCTCAGCTGGTAAGTGATGGATCCTGACACAAGCATGGGCCTTAGGATTCTATGCCCTGGTCTCTTCCTGGCAGCCTGGCAAGTATAAAAAAGAGCCTACAATTTTTGGCACATTTTTTTCTTTCCTTCTACTACATTTCCTTGCAAAGTCTTGGCTCACAAAAAGAACCTTCAAAGAAAGAGTTCAAAGGTCACCAGAAGTATATATTGTGCTTAGGAAAATCAAATTTATACTTCCTAAATAATAAACTCAGAAACATCTCCCTACTGAGGCTTAACTGTGTGTGTGTGTGTGTGTGTGTGTGCATGTGTGTGTGTTGTGGAGTGAATTGTGTTCCTCAAAATTCATATGTTCAAGGCCCCAGAATGAAACTGTATTTAGAGATGGTCTTTAAAGAGACAATCAAATTAAAATGAGGTCATTAGAGTGGGCCCTAAACCAATATGGCCAATGTCCTTACCAGAAAAGGAAATAGGGACACAGACACAACAGAGAGAAAATGATGTAAAGACACAGAGAACACACCCGCAAATAAGCCAAGCAAAGAGGTTTGGAGCAGATCTTCCTCATGGCCCTCAGAAGGAAATAAAGATGTCAATACCTTGATCTGGGACTTCTAGTCTCCAGAATTGTGAGAAAATAATTTTTTTTTTTTTTTTTTTTTTTTTTTTAGTTATTTGAGCCACATAGTCTGTGATAGGTTGTTATGGCAGCCCTATTAAAAGAAAATAGTGTGGGGTGCCTGGGTGGCTCAGTCAGATACGCATCCAATTCTTTATTTCGGCTTAGGTCATAATCTCAGGGTCGTGAGATTGAGCCCTGCGTCAGGTTCTGTGCTGAGCATGGAGTCTGCTTGAGAGTCTCTCTCTCCCTCTAGCCCTCCCCACCGCTCCTGCACACTCTCTTAGTATAAATAAATAAAATCTCAAAAAAATAATAATATAGTGAGTGTATGATATTTATAACAATGTATGGCTTCCCTTGTTACTTTTTATGTGCCAGGTAACAAAAACACATCATATTTTTGTCTGTCCCATAGATTCAGGAAATACTGTGTTGACATTCCACAGCAAGTGAGTCACAATTTTGAGCTTCTCTCTCTCTTTTTTTTTTCTTTTAAAATTCTGCATTTTCAGAGGAGTGTTAAAGCCCATAAACAAGTACTTTGTTAACAGGAACTTAGCTGTTCTTTGGAGCTAGCAACCCAAATTTCCAGAGATCCCACTACCAACTGTAAGGTCATTAGGAAGGCGTCCGTCATTCTTAGACTTAATTTTTCATCTGCAAAAGGGAGGATTGGAGAGGATTATCTCTAAGGCAATGTGTTACGGTTATAAGGGCGCTGAACTTGAAACAGAATTGTCTGAATCCAAGTCCTGATTTTATCACTGTCTAGCTATGTAATGTCAGACAGGTCTCTCAGCTCCTTGGAGATTTTATTTACTCTTTTGTAAAAATGTGGATAACATACCAAAATCACAATATGGCTATGAGGACATGGTAAGATAATAAATGTGAAAATACCTGGAACACTGAAGAATCCAAACCAAAGTTGATTTGACTTTCCTTTCAGTTCTGAAATGCTAGGTCTGTGAGCATTTTGATTGGATCGGATAGTATCTCGAAATATAATTTCAACTAACTTCTAAAGGCCTAGCAAGATTGCATATGTAGAAAAAGCAGCTCAATTATCCTACATTCTTATTTCTTACAAAAGTATTTTAAAAGGCAAGAAGGATGTCTTCTGGACATTACCATGACATGCCAGAGTATGATGTCAGTCAGTGTGGAAATCGATCATCATCTCCTCTAACATCCCTGATGCTGGCAGATGCCTTTAATTTCAAATGAGCAGATTGAAGGTACTACAGATCCTCAATGAAATGGTAAGATCCAAGTGGTTCTTAATACCCACAGCCAAGCTTCTGGGGCTGTCTTATAGAGTCTAAAGAGGATATCAGCAGAGACCATAGTTCTCCAGATCCCTGGGGCAGAGGTGGAGGTGGAATTCGAGTTAGCAACACAGAAAGATGAGACGGTATTGAATAATTCATCCATTCACTTGACAGATGCTTAATAAATACCTATTAGATGCTCATCACTGTACTCATAGAAAGGGAAAAAGTAACTTGGCTTTTATTTCTTGATCAAATTCAATAAACATGTTGATGGCCTAGGGTGTAATCTCCTAGGAATAAAGGTGAGTATAAGAGAGCGTCTTCCCTCCAAGAATACATAGAGGA
This sequence comes from Halichoerus grypus, assembly GCF_964656455.1. NCBI lineage: Eukaryota > Metazoa > Chordata > Mammalia > Carnivora > Phocidae > Halichoerus > Halichoerus grypus. The sequence goes on from NC_135714.1 coordinate 9,208,641, forward strand.
GACATGCAAGAGTCACTTATTATACACACAAGGGCCAACAGCAAAATTGATGTCAAGCTGCTACTTTATTAATAGCAAAGTTAGCAACTGACAAACTGACAACTCATTACAAAGCCCTGTTGAAGGGTCTTTAGGAGCCTGTGGCTGAAGCACAAGGCTGAAGCCAGACCTCTGATCACCGAGTCCCCATGAGATCTAAGCCTTGGGATCTTACCTTCTTTGGCCAACAGCAAGGAGAAAATAATCTGTGGAAGGTCCAGAGTTCATTTCCTTGGTTTTGGAGAAGCAGAGAAAGTGAGACAGTGAGACAGAGAAACAGAGTAAAAGAGAGTGGCAGAGAAATTTGAGAGGTATAAGAGGAATCCAAAAAGAATTTTTGCTAATTTGACCAATCAGATTAATGATTTCCCCTCCTTTATCTGGAAATTAAAGGAGATTCATGACAGGAAAACGTAAGCCTTTTCCTTCTTTTAGGTGTTGGAGGAAAGAAGCTAGAGACAGGGAAATGAGTTAGAAAGCTTTTGTAATTGGCCAGGGATAAGGTCCTCCAAAGGACACTGGTGCTATAAATGATGGGGGTATATCTGAGAAAATTTGTATGAGAAAAAAAGCTATAAACATGGGGCCTAAGAACAGCAACAGCAGAGCCACAAAAGGTTGCCATATTTTTGAAGCCTAGTCAGCCAAGGCAATGACTACTAATTTACTCAACATTTTAAAGCACCTACTCGGTGCATTCATTGCACTAGACTTGTTCGTTCATAGATATAGACATAACCTCTTAAGCTCAAATATCTTACACTTTCAGGCCAGCTATATCCATAAACACACAACTGGAATACAACATGGTTGTCACCATAAAGGATGAACATACCAGAAACCAGGCAAATGCAGAAGGAATGCCTTGTTATGCCCCAGGACCTGGAGGAAGGCTCCACAGAGAGAGAGAACATATGAACTAAGTCTTTGAAGCCAGAGAAAGGGCTCACTGAGCAAGGTGACTATATGGAAAGAGAATGCTGACTGAGTGATCAAAGGAAAGGAAACATTGCTGAACACACTGTGTGTTGAGAACCATTTATTTATGTCTGCTGAGCTCCCGCCCTAGATAGGGATACCAGAGTGCATCGTAGAGAAAGTCTCTGCTCTTATGAAGATTCCACTATGGTTATGCAGGAGAGGGAGCACAGACAATAAACAAATAAATGATAAAGATATTATTAGAAACCGACATTCACAACCTAGAAAATAAGATGGGCTGATGAGATAGCTCCAGGAGACCTATTTTATTTGGAGAGGGGATCAAGGAAAGTGTCTTTTGGCCCTGACAGTTGAGCTCAAATGTTAGGAGGGATTCAGCCATGTGAAGATGAGGGACAACACTCCAGGAAAATGGGGTAATGAGAACAAATGCTCAGAGACCAGAGCAGACTTGGAAGATTTAAGGACTAGGTTGAAGGTCCACACAGCTGGAGCTCGTGAGTAAAGGATCAAAGAAACAGGAAGTGGCCAGACCATGTGAGACCTAGGAATATTTGACATGGTGGGGACATAGAGTGGGGAACCTGGCAGCAAGGTTAGATCATGAAGAGCTAAAGGTGCTGCACTATGGAATCAGGACTTCCACCCATTGTCTTAGCTCAATCCTGCTGCTGTAACAAAATGCAATCAACTGGGTGGTTTATAAGCAACAGGAAATTTTTTTTTCACAGTTGTGGAGCCTGAGAAGGCCGAGATCAATATGCTGACAGATTTGGTGTCTGGTGAGAGCCCACTTCCTCATAGACAGCAGTCTTCTCTCTATGTCCTCACATGGTGGAGGGGGTGAGGGAGCTCTCTGCGGTCTCTCTTGCAAGGACACTAACCTTATTCATGAGGACTCCACTCTCATGACCTAATTGTTTCCCAAAGGTTTAAATTGGCCCTGCTCCTAATGCCATCATATTCAGAGTTAGAATTTCAACATATGAATTTAAGAGGGATATAAGCATTCAGCCTATTGTACTCGTATAATTGGAAACTAGTGAAAAGGAACAAGATTGGGGGAAAGTTCTAATTTTAGTTTTGTTAGCCAGCTGAGTGGCTGAGGCGCCCTCACTCAGACACCATCCAGCCTCTGGTTAGATTAACAATGGTCTATAAAAGGATGCTCACAGCAGGCAAGACTGAGGATTAAGTATTAATAAATTGTCTATGTGAGCCTGGAATGCAGGCTCAACAGTCATCCAGAGAGAGGCAAATTCACAAGATTTTTTTTTTTTTCTCTTCTTTCACAAGCCCCTTGGACACAGAATGTCCTCTGTGAACTAGCCAGGAGAAAGCAATCTGGCTTTACAGGGCATGTAATCTGGAAAGCAGGGAAAGAAACATTTAAGCTGTTATTCAAACAAGTTTCATTCCAATTACTACTTTCCTCTCTGTCAAAATCAATTATTCTCACTTTTGACATGGCCATTGCTTGCTGAGGCGATGGAGGCATCTGGCTCCGTATTTTTCTCTCGATGTTTTCTTTTTTGGTTGCTTTCGGTTGTGGGTTGTTCTATAGTGTTGTTGTTGATTTTCACATTGCAGCCAGAGCCACGGAGTTGCTTTTACATGGCCATAAAATGAAATGAATGTACACAGGAAAGGGAGACTTGCTCCAAGTCAAGTACTGGACAGCTTAGCTTAATATACATTCAGTTTCACAGGCAGAGACCTGTTTGCTCTCATTGCTTAAAGACACAGTGACCATTTGCATTGTGACATCCCCCACATCAGCACTGGACTCTAGCCAGACGAGGACTGACAGGCCAGCTCATTTTTGCCTTGTGACCCTGGGAGAAACGCGAGTCCCGGATGACTTTGATGGGCTAATTGTAGCAGCACACTGAGTTAATCACACCACAGTTGGGCGCCTGTCAGCACCTCCATGACGCTATCAGCTGAGGCTTCATGACACAGAGAAAAGGGAAGTGAACAGAGAGAGCTTAAGTATTTCCTAATATGTGGCTATTAAATTGAATTTGACCAATGTTCCTGCAGTCAAGTTGGGTCCCTTTTTGTTCTGTCATCTTGAGTCTCCTTGTGTTATTCTTTGCCCTGTCTTCTGAAAGTCAGGCATGAATTTCAAAATGACGGCCAGCATGCATGTTTTCAGTGACTAAAATTTTTATTAAAATTTACTATATTAAAATTGTTTTAAAATTTATTCAGCTGTAGTTTTAAAACATCTCTTAAATCATATATTCATTCCTGTCTGTACTCCGATGGACTCTGAGAAATCCAATTTAAAACTCAGTGAGGTGATAGTAGGAAAGATGTGGGAAGATCAAGGGGTACCTATATTTTCTTTTGTTACAGCCATATTAAATTTATTTTTGTCCTCTGCTTATTTCCTGCATTTTATCGCATTCAAGATTTTGTTCATAACGTTCTTATAGATTTGTCTTAGACTGGGTGGCTTAAACAACAATGTATTTCTCATAGTTCTAGAGGCTTCTCCTTTTACCCACATGTGACACAGTGAAAGTGAGGATGTCTATCCTATACCTGTCCCACCATTATATTTTGGATGCACATAACCTGCTTGGTTTCACAGGTTCACAGCTAGAAAGGAATTTTACCTCAGGATGAATCCTACCTCGAGTCTCACCCGTATCTGATTTATATGATACTTAGAATTTAGGTGAGACTTTGGACTTTAAAGTTGATGCTAGAATGAGTTGAAAGTTTTGGGCTGTTGGGAAAGAAGAAATGTATCTTGCATACAAGAATGACATGAATTTTAGAGGACAAGGGTCAGAATGCTGTTTACTGAATGATCATGTCCACCCACAAAATCCATAAGTGGGAGCCCTAATGCCCAATGTGAAGGTATCCAGAGATGGGTCCTTGAGAGGTGATTACATCATGAGAGTAGAGGCCTCATAAATGGGATTAGCTGCTTCTTCAAAACTTTGCTTAGAAATCTCTTCAGTTAAATACCCAATTTCATTGGTCTCAAGATCTACCTTCCACAAAACAGTAGAACACAAACAATTCAGTGAGGTTTTTTGCTGCTTTATGACAAGGATTGCCTTTTTTCCCCATTGTCCAGTAACATGCTCCTCGTTCTCATCTAAGACCTCACCAGAATGGCTTTGACCATCATATTTCTATCAACATTCTGTTCATGATCATTCATGCATTCTCTCAGGGGATGAATGTTTTCTTGCAGCTCTCCTCTTTCCTTGCTAAGTTCCCACAGTCCCTTCATGACGACCGGGCTTTCCCTAGCAAGCTCCTACAAAATGCTTCCAACTGCCACCTCTTACCCAGTTCAAAAGCTGCCTCCACAATTCTAGGTATTTGTTACAGCAGCACCCCACTTTCAGTACCAATTACTGTCTTGGGTCATCTCAGGCTTCTGTGACAAATACCATAGCTCACAGTACTGAAGGGTGGAAAGTCTGAGATTGGGGTGCCAGCAAATTCAGTGTCTGATGAGAGCTCTCTTCCTGGTTTGCACATGGTCACCTTCTCTCTGTATCATCACATGGATGAAAGAGAGAAATCATCTCTCTTGTCTCTTCTTATAAGGGCTCCACCCTCACAACGACCTAATCACCTCCTAAAGGCCCCACCTCCAAATGCCATCACACTGGGGATTAGGGCCTGAATATATGAATTAGTCAGTCCATAGCAGAAGAACTAAAAGAAGTGACTGATCTCCACAGTTGGGTTGATATTTATTGTTCTCTAAAAAGGTTTCTTCCTGTACACACACTTACATATACATGTACATACATATTAATATGTAAATATATCTAGTTATATATTTTTCTATATTTATTATTTATTTATTTATTTATTTTTATTTTATTTTTTACCAAATGTGATTGTTGATATTATGAGCTATGGTAGTATTGGCAAACTTTGAGATCTATGGGAAATTATTTATCTTACGTGAACATCAAGCTTTTACTATATTAAATAAGCTATTTTCTGACACTCTTTATTTGCCAGATTTGCTTGCACATCCATGAGTTGACTATATTTAAAACAGCCACCAGAGATATCATTGCTGTATCCCAAATTCAATAATTTTTAATTCTTCCAAAAGAATATCTGATACTCACAGTAACTCAAGGAAGCAAGAAGTGGAGATCTTTTCTCGTCTGTTGTATACACAAAGAAATAAAGTCACATAAAGATAAAGTGGGCTAGGGTCTTTGGAGGCAGTGATGTTGACTGTCTTGTTCACTTCTCACCCCTCCACCTAGTACTGGTGTATAATAACTGCTTAATTACTAAATAACTAATTAGTGATTAAATTAATTGTAGAAGATACATCATCCTTTACTGTCACAACTGCTTCTATAGTTTTTGGTCTCTAAACCTACAACCCTGTGCTAAGTGCACATAGGAACATCCAATAATGTGTTGCTTTGGTCACAAGCCAACATTGCATGAATACTATTATTTAAAGATTTTGAAAGTGCTTAAAAAGCATCAGAATCATTATCATTATAAAAATAAGAAGTTTATTTGATGTTTTCAAAATTATCATATGGCTTTGAGTCGTTTATAAGTTACATATGGGAGGAAGGTAATGGGGACCCATAGTGTTTTGGTTCTTGTGGCCCCTGAGGTTCTTACTCTCGCCATCTCTCTATGTTCTTTCTTCATCAGCTTCTGCTTCCTTTACCCTTTGAATTAGAGTGTTTGGGCTCTTTTTGCCAACAAAGGACTTAATCTGGACTCTTGTGATGCCTACCAAGAGAAGCTTTCATAGCCTGGAAAATCTCTGTAAGAACCACCACTAGCAAGCTACCTCTAAGATACCCACTCAGAAACCCAGAAGCTAGATATAGTTTGGTCTCAAGTAAGAAGCAGACCCTTACCCCAGAAGTGTTTATTTTTCTTTTAATAAATTAGTGAAGCAACACAGACATTACAGAAATGCTGAGGGCCCTCTCCCAAAGCACCAGCAGGATGAGGTTAGAGAAGCCAGGAGGATCCCCTGGTGAGTCTGGGCAAAGTCTGAGACAGCCCTGGGATTTCTCAACTCTGAGCTCAGAACTCAACAGCTTACCATGAGGCCTTCCCAATGAACTTTGTCCCAATGAGGGTGGGCATCACAGGAAAAGATAATGACCAGTCTTAGCTCCTCCTGTGGCCTGGGAAAGATAGGTGTGTGAGCTGCTGTCTACCCAAGGTTGCAAGGACAATGAGCCCCTGAGCTAGATGGTCTTAGAATAGACTCAGAATCCAAGGGATAAAATGGAAAAATGAACCATCTCTATGTTCTCTTTCACTGGTGTTTTTTTATCCACTGCTAAATGACTCCTGTGATGGGATCTTACGACTTTCTAATGTTACAATTATTAAATCAAATCATTTTAATTGCTAGATATACCTACTAAAATATACCCTAAGTGACATTGCATTATTCATTGTTTTGCTCTGTGGAGGCAAAATAAATGGGAACTTTTCTCTACTTTCTATAAGAAGTCTTCAAATATTTGAAGGTAGGAGGCTTACAGCCATAATTCTTCTTCTATCTGGGCTAAACAACTCCATTCCTCTTCCTACTCCAGCCTGGTTTCTACCTTCACTGAAATTTCTCACCATGGCTACCAATGAACTTAAAAATAATGAATCCTGTGAACAGATTTCAGTTCCTACCTTACTGAACTCTTCGGATGCATCTAACAGGCATAATTGCTTTCTCCTTGGAATATTTCTCTTGACACATTTTTCCCAGTTTGCCAGCCTCACCCCTGGCATGTATTCTCAGTCACCCTTCTGCATTGGTTTTCTGTGCTTTAACTACCCACTAAGTGTTGACATTCCTTGGGCTCTTGTCTTTGCCTTCTTATCAGTGTAGGAACGAACTCTCAGTGAATGCATCCACACCTGTGCCTCAACTCTCATCTAAACATTGATAATAACCAAATTACACTTCCTGTTTGAGCATCACATGACTATATTCAACTTCACCAAAAAACACCCCATTGGGATCTCAAACTCATTAAGGGCAAAACTATAATAATTGCATTCCTCACAAGAATGAGTTCCTCCTCTTCTGTGTTCTTGCTTTCCTCCTCCTGTGCTCCCAAACTTAATAAATTGCCCTGCCATCTATCTCCTCAATGACACAGTGAAAAAACCTACAAGTTATCTTTGGCCTAAGTCATTTATCTGCAATTTTCCAACAAATGAGGATCGAAGATGGAATTTAAATCCAAGGCTCCTGCCTTCTTGATGTGAAACCAAATGGTTTTTCTTCATATATTTATTTTTGTATACCTATCTTGTAATTTATCTTTACTCAGGTAAATATATGCAAATACAACTTCTCAGAGAACATTAACTATTATGTGCTGAAATTAATTTCAATGACAGATAGAATATATACTTCCAGGGCATCTGGGTGTTGCAGTCGGTTAGGTGGCCGGCTCTTGATTTCAGCTGAGGTCATGATCTCAGGGTCCTGGGATTGAGCCCCACAAAGGGCTCCACACTCAGTAAGGAGTCTGCTTGAGATTCTTTCTCTCCCTCTTCCTCTGCCACCCCCTGCTCGCACACTCTCTCTCTCTTTAAAATAAATAAATATATCTTAAATATATATTTTTTTCCATTCTATTTCATATCATCCTCATATGAATACAGAACTTTGATACATCCTACAATTGCTTATGAAGTTTATTTCTGTGAAGGAGAAGTGAGGCAATAAGGCAAAGTTCACAGCTGAGACCAGGCACACTTTCCAACAGTTAACTTCAACAAGGAGAACTTTGACACTTGCAATAGGGGGAAACCTTTCCATGAATTGCTGCTTTATTAAAACCTTGCTCAGCAGTTGCAGTTTAAGTGGAAAGGGAATTTCTGCTTCTGTATATAGGACTGTGGGGTCAGATGTCAACCAGGGTCTTCTCAAGCTGGACTGGAAGAACTTGCCTCTTCTACGTCAGCCTCCATATTTTAACTGATGACAAATACTTAAGAATTAAATACTTCTATTAAGGAAGGCATGATGCCTTGCACAGCCTGCATGCCTAAGTGTTGCCATGGATGTGAACTTCAGTGTTTCCACACCATTTCTAAATTTTTGCCGAGAACCATTTCCTCCTTCAAAAAATTACAAAAGTCTAACTCGGAGATTAGATATTTTAGGGCCAGTCAATTATTTCAGAAGAATTGTACTTTGTTGAAATCAACACTCAAATATGCTCTAGCAACATTGGGGTTTGGCAAGCTTGCCTAATCTAGGAAGTTCAAAATAAAGTCTGCATGCTCCATCCTTAGAGTTCTCAGCTCAGGTCGGACAGCACAGTGGGCTGTTACATAGGAGGCCATTCTCTTGAAAGCAAGTGGTGGAAATTGGGCATGAAATCCTCTATTCAGGAGAATACAACTTGGTATTATCCTAAAATGTGCATGATTAGGTGAACACATTCAGATAGAATAACATTTCCTCCCCAATCCACCCTCTTAACCTTCAGTCGCCTTTCAAATGATTTCATTATTCAGATTATAAAATTTAACTTACTTGCTTGCTCTTGCTGCCAAAAGTTTGCAGACTGTTGCTGGGATCTGCTAGATATTCTGAGGATGAATCATCCAGTGTCTTACTTTTCCATGCAATATCAAATATATTCACTGCGTGGAAGAAAATAGGAGCCACAATTTATTAAATGTCTGCCATGTGCCATATTCTATATGAAGCTCTTTGTTGACCTTATCTTTTTAAATTTTTATAAGCACTCTATGAGGCAGAAATTATTTTAAATATGTGTATATGCTGCCTTAATCCTAAAAGAATTCAAGACAAAGAAGATGACAGTAAACTTACTCTCTCAAAGAGTAGTTTAAATCTCAGAGTACTTAGGTAACGTTCTAAGAGGCATAGAGCTAAGGAGTGGCAGAATTGGGGATTATACTCCAATTGGCCTAATTCCAAGGGTTATACAGTGCCCACCACACCTTTAATAGGCACTATAATGACTAGCAAAGTGACTGGTGGACCACAGTAGAACTGAGTGAGGCAGGGAAAAGCACAAGACGGGAGAAGCAGCTGTCAGATGGAAAAATGCAGAACCAGGAGTGAGCAAAACTTAAAAAAAAAAAAATCTATGGCATTTAATATCTCACAATGAGAGGACTATAGGCATTTTGGATGGATAGTTATTTCTTAAGCAGCACCGTTCCCACATTGCAGGATGGTGCCAATACTCTCTCCAGATACTTAATGTCAGCAGCATTCCTATCACTGAGACAAACAAAAACACCCTCTGTGTTTCCAAATGCCCTTTAAGGGGGCAGTGCTGCTCCCAATTAAGAACTACTGCTTAGAGGAAAGGGGAACTGTAATCTTAATAATTATAGATATTAATATTCTCATTTTTCCAAAAGTGGAAATTCTAAATTCTAGTTCATACCTTTGGAATAGGTGCTAAATGTTATCTTTTAACCCAATAATGCCACTGTCATAATTGCCTTGATATTTCTTTTCTTGCAAAGATCATAATCTTGTACCTAAAGAGACATTTTGTAGACACATATGCAGATCATTCATTTCCCAAAACAGGACATGGGTCTTCTACAATCTCCAGAGTGTTCTTATGATAGATACTTGAATAATCTGCTTAACTTAATTTTCTACTTAATTGATTAAAGACAAGATCCTAATAAAGGCAATCCAACTCTTTTTTTTTTAATTCCAGTGTAGTTAACAGTGTTATATTAGTTTCATGTGTACAATATAATGATTCAACACTTCATACATCACCCAGTGCTCATCACAAGTGCAGTCCTTAATCCCCATCACCTATATCACCACACCCCATCCCCCTCCCTTCTGGTAACTATCAGTTTGTTCTCTATAGTTAAGAGTCTGTTTCTTGGTTTGTCTCTCTTCCTCTCCTTTTCCTTCCCTTTGCTGATTTGTTTTGTTTCTTAAATTCTACCTATGAATGAAATCATATGGTATTTGTCTTTCTCTGACTTTCATTTAGCATTATACTCTCTAGCTCCAACCACGTCATTGCAAATGGCATGATTTCATTGTTTTTATGGCTTAATAATATTCCATTGTGTATATACACCACACCTTCTTTAGCCATTCATCTATCAGTGGACACTTGGGCTGCTTCCATAATTTGGCTATTGTAAATAATGCTGCAATAAACATAGGGGTGCATTTATCTCTTTGAATTAGTGTTTTTGTATTTTGGGAGGGGTAAATACCCAGTGGTGAGATTACTGGGTCATAGGGTAGTTCTATTTTTAACTTTCTGAGGAAACTCCTTACTGTTTTCAACAGTGACTGCATCAGAAGGCAAAACAACTTTTGATCCATTTCTGCTTGGGAGTCTGAATAGGAAAGACTTCATGAAATAAGTGGTAATCTTGTGAACACTAATTCAATATGCAATATTAAGTTAATATTTATTTAAGATTTAAAGGGTGTTCATAGGTAGGAAAAGACATGGTGATTAAGAACATAGCAAAGTCTATGACATGGGAAAGCATTCAAAATATGATCACACTTAGCAAGACCAAAGGATTCAGGTTATTTCCAAGTAGGAGAGTAACTTAGGGTTTCTGCAGAGCATCTGGGTTACATCAAACAATGGCAGACATCTTTCTCTAATCAGTGTAACCCCCACATTTGTCCATTTTTGCCTTGTCCATGAGTAGCAGAAAATGACTGTGTCCTAGCTCTAAAATCTCTACTATAGCATATGTTTCTAGTGAGCATCAAGAAAGCATGAACTTCCGGTGAACACATCACAAAAACACTAAATCAAAACGCAGACCTCTCAGAGAGAAGAGCCAGGTTTCATTAATGCAAGGAAAGGAATGCTTATAGCCTCTCTATGATATTTTTTTTTTTTAAAGATTTTTTATTTATTTATTTGAGAGAGAGAGAATGAGAGAGAGCAAGCACATGAGAGGGGGGAGGGTCAGAGGGAGAAGCAGACTCCCTGCCGAGCAGGGAGCCCGATGCGGGACTCGATCCAGGGACTCCAGGATCATGACCTGAGCTGAAGGCAGTCGCTTAACCAACTGAGCCACCCAGGCGCCCTAGCCTCTCTATGATATTTAGTACAAACTACAAGCATATAATCTGCCATCCAACTTTAACTCAGTCCTCCATTAACACCCAGGCCCTGATTCCCAGACTTCTCTACACATCCGTTCATTGATAAAGTCCTCTTTTTTTCTCTCAACTAGCTAGCCTATATCCACCTGTTACCACTAAACACATGCTTTGCAATTCTCTGCCCCACTTTTCCCCTGAAATCAAACTTCCATGATGGAAAGCAGATTCCAGGGTCATCTTCTCTTTGACTCCCAACTGGGTACAGCAATTGGGAGGAAAGGTCCCAAATGCAGAAAAACAGGATTAGTGGAGAGAGTGCTGGAGCATTTATCTCCCACCCCCTCCCTGCTGCCTCCCTGACTTGCTGATGTGGTTCTGGCAGTGGCTGTATTCCTCCTGGACCACAGTTCCCATAGACATTTTTTTCCTTTATGGTCTGGCACTTAGTGGGCTTTTTAACACTGTTTCCTCTGCTTGGATCTTCAGACCAAGGGGTAGTAATGACTGCCCACAATTACCAGTCTCTGGGTGCCTTATTTTTCCTTGTTGATTCCCCTGAGCCCTGCCTACAGCTTGATAAATTTTTCCCCTTTATTAAAGTCTCCAAAATTGAACCATTGGAGTGGTTTTGTTGGGATTCTAACCAATATGTCCTCCCTCCATTGCTATCCATCATACCTTGGAACTCCCCACCTGTAATCAGCAAGCTCCTCTTGATCCTTGGCCTCTTCACAAAATGTTCACTCTCCCATCTTGCCTAGAAACCTAGCTGAGAGTCTTTACAAGTTCACTTTCCCTATAGCTTTGCAAGTGGAGGATTTGTTATCTCAACACCCCTTGTGGCTTGGGAGCAGCACTAGCTCATCATTATAGTTTTCTGGCCATTATCCATTACACACACACCAAAAGCAAAGGAACCCCTATTGTTTAAAAGGGTCATGCCATCCTGTTTTATCTTCATCTTTACTGATTTGTTGCTGTCATCCCCTGACCTCAAAACCACTTCTCCTCATTCATTTAAGTCTTTAGCTGTTAATTCATCCTTCCACTATTACTCTTGTCTTACAGTGACATCAGCATTTATTCATTCAGCCAACAGATATTTTTGGAGTACCTATTAATCTTGTAGTTACTAAAGATACAGTGTTGAGTAAGACAGAAGAAGCCCCTACTCTCACATACTAATATGTGGGGACAAAGGAGGAAATCTATGTGAATTAATCATTTAAACCTTAGCCTAACCAGTGTCACAGATGACTATTGAATGGGGTCCCAGGAATTGTGCAAGAGAATAGCCCTGTTAGCCCTTTACTCCTTATTTTCCTTATCTCTAAAGACTTCTCTTTCAAACTGACTTTACTTACTCCCTCCCATGTGTCACACTCACATTATCATCACTAGAACCTGTGTTGCCTACAAAATCTCAAATTTAAATATAGAATTTTCTGATCTTCACCTTCCATTCCAGGGCTTGCTTTCTTTAGTGACCCTCTTACAAGTTGTTTAGACTCACTATACCTCCAGGCTATTGGTACCACTTTTTTCTCACTATTCCTGAGGATTTTTTTTTTTTCCCTATCTTTAGGACAAATGGGAGAGCTGAACTGAGACTGCACATTAAACCAGAGATTCTCAAGGAAACTGAGTGGTCCCAGCTTACCGGGGCTGAAAACACAACATTTTCTTTTTGTCCACCGGTCCAAAAACGGTATTGCTTTGTGATGTGGTTAGTCTCTGGGCAAACCCTTTTCAACTAAGCAACTCCATCCCTACAGAACCAAAGCCCTGCAATAATATTCCTCTGTTTAAATTCTTAAAAGTTGTTTTTGTACTCTTCTTTGGACCCCAACTAAAACACAAAAGGCTAGTAACATTGAAAAGATGTCTAACTCAATAATATCAAGGGGAAATCAAAATTAAGACAACATATCAACCAAATTGACAATAAATAAAAAGCTTCTGCACAGCAAAGGAAACAATCAACAAAATTAAAAAGCAATCTATGGAATGGGAGCAGATATTTGCAAATGGCATATCTGATAAAGGATCGGTATCCAAAGTATATAAAGAACTTATAAAACTCAACACTCAAAAAATAAATAATCCAATTAAAAATGGGCAGAAAATATGAATAGACATTTTTTCAAAGAAGACACACAGATGGACAACAAACACATGAAAAGATGCTCAGCATTACTCATCATCAAGGAAATGCAAATCAAAACTACAAAGAGATATCAGCTCACACCAGTCAGAATGGCTAAAATCAACAACACAAGAAACAACAGATGTTGATGAGGATGTGGAGAAAGTGGAACACTCTTGAATTATTGCAGTGACTCTGGAAAACAGTATGGAGGTTTCTCAAAAAATTTAAAATAGAACTATTCTGCGATCTAGCAATTGCACTACTAGGTATTTCCCCAAAGAATATAAAATACTAATCCAAAAGGATATATGCACTCCAATGTTTATAACATCATTATCTACCAAATTATGCAAACAGCCCAAGTGTCCACAAACTGATGAACGGATAAAGAAGAGGTGGTATATATTTACATACAATGGAATATTACTCAGCCATAAAAAAAGAATGAAATCTTGCCACTTGAAACAACATGGATGGAGCTAGAGAGTATTATGCTAAGCAAAATAAGTCAGTTAGAGAAAGACAAAGGCCATATGATTTCATTCATATGTGGAATTCAAGAAACAAAACAAACTAGCAAAGAAAAAGAGAAAGAAAGAGAAAAAGAAACCACGAGAGAGACTCTTAACTATAGAGAACAAACTGATGGTTACCAGAGGGGAGGTTGGTGGAGGATGGAAGAAATAGGTGATGGGGATTAAGGAGTGCACTTGTTGTGATAAGCACCAGCTTATTGTATGGAGTGTTGAATCACTATATTGTACATCTGAAACTAATAATAAACGGTATGTTAACTAGCTAGAATTTAAATAAAAACTAAAAAAAAGAGAAAAACACCTATATCTTAAAGAAAAAAAGTAGTTGACATGGTTATAGAGTTAAGAAACACTTATACATTTCTACTGGGAATGTAGATCAAAATAACAAATTGAAATTGAAAACAACTTATATTACCTTACATTAGTGGACATTTACATATCTAGCACTTGTAATTCCTAATAATTAGAGAAACTCTTGCCCTTTATACTCTTCTGCAAAGTCTTGTACAAACTTAACATATTTTTTAAATGTTAGGAATAATCAGAAAGAAAGAAAGAACCCCAAATGACCATTAACAATGTTATGGATTATAAATTATGAAATATAAATATATATGATAAATTATGAAATATATATATAATGGAAAAACCTACCTTAGAGAGCTTTAGTGGTTATTATGTATGTATTTATTTATTTATTTTTGGAGAGCGCACATATGCGCATGCCCATGCTGAGAGTGAACAGGCAGGAGGGGCAGAGGAAGAGGGAGAGAGAGAATCTTAAACATGCTTCACGCCCAGCAAGGAGTGTGACCCAGGGCTCAATCTTACGACCCTGAGATCATGACCTGGGCCAAAAGCAACAGTCTAATGCTTAACTGACTGAGCCACCCGAGCACCCCTTTAGTGGTTATTATTTAACTATTCTATGCCTCAGTATCTTCATTGGAAGAATGAGGAGCTGACCCTGCATATCTCATGAGGACTTTGTGAGGATAAAATCAAGTAATTTAAGAAAAGTATTTAACGGTGTCTGGCACAAAGAAACATTCAAAAAATAGTATCTCCTCTTATTATATTATCAGTATAAATAATGATATTCTCACACAAAAGTTAAGTTATAGAAAGCATGGTGTAGAGACTGCTATGTATAGTGTGGACATGACAGAGTTTTTCTGAGATGGCCCTACTGTATGAGAAGGAACACTCATTCATGTGGTCAACATCTCAGATAAGCTACCCAAAAGACATTAACAAGACTTTTTATTGCACGATCATGACCTTTGCCAAAGAATGTCCAAAATGCAAGCAGAGTAGCCAGAAGGAAATAGTCCTGTGGTCAGAAATAAAGTTTAAACAGAAATAAATTATGTGACATTAATGAAGTTCAATCTCTACCTCCAAAAAGCTGGACATTAGCTTAGTCTCACTGTATCTTCATTTCCAAGTCTACAATAACAGCTTAAAAGACTGGTCTCTGCAATCAAACTACCAGAGATTTGGTCTTGAATCCATTGCTGACCAACTATCTGACTTGACTGAGTAAACTCTCTAGGTCTCAGTTTTCTTGTATATAAAATAAGGATACTATACATAAAATGGTCAAGAAGATTACATGAAATAATGTTTATAAAAGGCTTCACCCAGTAGCAGGCACGTTCGAAGTGCTCAATAAATGTTTTGACTGTCATTTCTCTGTCTCTATCATGGCATCTATTTAAATCCTGAGGGTCACTTCCCATTTATCTTTATGACTCAACATCCCCCCAAATCCAATACATAGAGTATGTTCAAAGGGTATTTCTTGATTTGCATTCTTGTTGATCACAGAGAACCCAATTAGGTCTTTAGCGTCCATGTGAAGTTTATTTGGAAAACCCTTTGGGGTTAATTGGTGCTGTGCTCTTGGTAAAACATGGCTTCCTTGGTAGCAAGAGGGGAAAAGTCTATATTTTAAAAGGTTTCATGGACTGCCAAGAACTGTTATAAAACAATATTTTGATGAGTTATACAGTAAATGAATCAGAAACATATGAGCTTAATTTCCCTGAAAATACATGTGGGTTTAAAAATGAAAGGAAAGGAATCTTGGCACACTTTGCTATGCCAAACCCAAAATGTTAGAAAAACATTTTAATATGTTAGGATGCACAAATCCTAAATGCAGCTCGATTTGCTCATCCTTCAGTGGCCTGCTCCCAGTGTACCTGTTGAGTCTGGTCTGCCATAGTCATAATGAGGAAAACCTAAAAAAGAAAAAAAAAAAAAGCATATTGGCATAAGACAGAAAACCAAGAGTTCCAAGTCTAGACCTGGCCCTGCTACTGGCTAGCTGTGGGACTCTAGATTAATCACTTAGCCTTCCTGGACCTCAGCTCAGGAAAATAGTCCACGACTTGCAGACCTTACACTGTTGTTAGAAGCTGTTAGAATGGCAGTTTAAGAATGTGTTAAGCCCCGAATTGTAGGGACCAGGCAAAAAAGTGAGATGGTGTCCTCAGGGTGGGACAAGTGTCTAGATGATCCCAGATCAACGGGTCAGAGTAAAACAGGCATGAACAAAATGAACACACAGCTTGCTACAGGTAACTCTTCAGCAAAATTAAGCGAGCATCCATGGTGAATTATCTGAACCACTCATGCTCACCTCCTTAATCCCCTTGCATCTCCAGCCTTTTACTGCACCTGCAGAGCAAAACCCCACCATCCAGGTGGCTGGATACCTTAAACATAACGTCCTCAACATAATTTGGACACACGGGGATCTTTTTCAACTCTTCTCCTTCCATTATTTCCATTCTATTTTCAGCTCTTCTCTTTTCCATTATGCTAACTCCAGACTCATCAGTGAATTCAAATCCTCTACTAAAACTACTATACTCTTATTTGCAGCAAATTTGGGGTCAAGAGACATTAATGAATCAACATTACTCTCAAGTCTCTATTTAATCTTGTCCATACCCATCTGTATTAGCTAACTATTGCTGTGCAACATAGTATCCCATAACTTAGTCACTTAAAACATGTATTATCCCATAGAGTTGCAGAGGAGTGGGAATTCAGGAACATCTTAGCTAGGTGATACTGGCTCAGGATCTATCACAGTTTTGCACTCAAGTTGTCAACAGGGACTATAGTTGGGTGAAGTCTTGAAGTGGGGAGGACCTACTTCCAAGCTCTTACACGGTGGTTAGCAAGTCTCAGTTCTTCATTGGGCCAGAGGCCTCTATTTTTCATTGCATGGGCCTCTCCATAGGTTTCCTGACATGTTCTCAGGACATGGTAGTTGGTTTTCCCCCAAACAAGTGACCAGAGAGGAAGAGAGTATGCCTAAGACAGAAGCCAATCTTTCATGAACTAACCATGAAGGTCACATACCATCAGTTTTCCCACATGCTATTGGCCACACAGATCAACCCTGGTGTGATGTGGATGGAGGACAACACTAGGGTGGAAGTATCAAGAAGTGGTCATCATCAGGGCCACTTCAGAGGTGGTTTCCACACCCGCTGCACTCTCATCTCAGTAATTTCTTCAGCCACCGTACTCAACCGAGATCTTCCCATCACATCCTCCCTCCCTCTGGGCTGCTGTTCTCTGTCACTCTCCCGGTGCTCCACCTACCCTTGAAAGTGTTCTCTCCCTCTCTATGGATTCTCCATTTCCAGCCTTAGTATATACTTACTTGATCAGCTACAGAAAAATCCTTTGGGACCTCAGGAGATTACTACACCTAAGATTCCTTTTTGTTGGTTTGTTTGTTTGAAGAGAATAAGCTTAACCAACACTTTTGCTAGTTTTAAGGGTTATGTCATTTGTTGAGGCAAAGAACTCGGCCACCCTGTTCACAAGTGATTGAAGCAGTAAGTGAACTAAGCATTTCTGGGTAGGGGCTAGACAAGACCAGTGTCAGCCCTATCTGAAATGACTTGGTGCCAATGTCGTCCCAAGGGCCTCCATATTGGACAGTAGCAAACCTGTGCAATCAAATCAATTGTTGTGCAAAATGTAAGTATCAAATAAATAGAGAAATCAAGTCACTTTGACGCAGGCCATGGACCAAATAATGGACACATGATAGGTCAGTTCTTCATATCTCTCCTACTTTAGGAACCCAGAGTATCTGAAGAGCTAAAAAGATAACATCCCTTGTTTCTCTCATATTCTAATGATTCCTTATAATTAGTATCCCATTATCAAAGGGAACCTATGCAAACTTAAAGTGCCTGATTTTCCCATTCCAATAAATAAAAAGTGCTAATCGTTTTTCCTGTTGTAGCATTCCAACCATACCTCTACTACTTTCTTCTGTAGTCAAGGTGAACTAAAGAAACTCTGTATTTCTGCCTCTGGATGGAGACTACCCCCTTCCAACCCTTCTCTGTGTAGAAACATCCTATGACCCAAGAGTGTCCAAATCTTCTCTACTTACTCATACCCTATTAGTTTTGTTCCTGAATTATTTACAGTGATGTGTCCATGCAACACAGGGTGAGGGGCATGCTACAGAAAAAACACACCATAGTGACTTAGCCAGATACAGGTTTTAATTTTTGCACAAAAATTTTCTGCTTGACCATCCTTGAGTGCAGCTTTCATCCTCATGCTTGCGATTGCAGAAGATTATAACTGACTGTTTCAATGCCAACATTGCATCAGTGTCCCAGGCAGGAATAAGAAAGGCAAAAAGTGAAAGGTATGGGGCATCTGTGTCTACCCTCTTTAAAGAGTTCTCTTGGAAACTTCGCTTAATGACCTTAGTTACATTTCATGGACCAGAACTCCTTGCCATCACTACTGATGACCAGTCCCAGCCACCTACAAAGGAGATTAGGACATATATTTTTTTGAGCTGGGTACATTACCTCTCTGAACAAAATCAAGGCTCATTTGGTACACATGAAAGAGAAAAATGGATATTGAGGAATTGCCCCCACAGTTTCCACTTCAAATAATGCAGAGCAAGACAGGCATCATGGTAACTTGTATCATGTCAATTTACCTAAGCAGCAACCGAGTATCCCAGAATCTCCTTTCCTGTAAGGGTCTGGGTCATAAAGGACATTCTGAATCTGATTACAAGTAAGAGTGATACAGCAGCCATATTCTTTTTATGCCCAAGTGGTCTGTACAAGGCACCAGGAGCCATGGTGGTCATGCATGGAGCCATGGTGGTCATGCATGTTGCTGATCTGCTAGCTTGTCTCATGACCATGAGGCACAACTGAGTGCACAGCTCCTCTTCCCTAACTTCCTGCGGAGTTTGTCCCCAGCACCAAACACAGAAAGAAAGGCATACATCAATGTTTGACCAGCTTACAGAATTACATTAGGTCAAGTCCTTGTGATAAAGTTCATATTCTGTATCATTGTTAAAGGTTCTATTTCTCTAATCCAATAATGGCTGATTTAAAAAAAATCCTCCATTTGGTAGATGAAGAAATTGATAATTATCTGATGACTTCCAACATTGAAGCAGGTGGAAAGCTTCCTACTCATAGTAGAAAACATCATCTGGTAACTGATCAGCATGGAGAAGAACAAAGTGCCATGGGTACCAAAGTCAGAGAGTCATTGTATTATATCCCAAATATGCAATTTTCTGGGGGTTTGACCTTGGGCAATGCAACCTCTTGAAGACCTGGTTTTCTTATTTGTAGGACAAAGCTAGTTGTACACCTATCTTTCAGGATTTTTGTTAGGTTTATGAATAATATATGTAAAAAGCCCAGCATGGTGTTTAATAAAGAGCAAATGTTTCAATCAATGATGGCTATTAATGCAGAGTTTCCATTACACCAATGGAGAATAAATAAAAATATTTTTTTAGTGTTTTAACAGAAGGAGCCACATATCATAAATGCAGGAAACTGCCAATGAAGTGTATTAGATAATAAAAAACATTGTCTAATGTTTGATAATTTAAGACAGAAATGTTCCCTTCTCTCTCTCTCTCTCCCACCCACTATCCCACTGCCGTCCCAGTGTGGGGATTTAACAAGTAAATTGCATCTTTTCCAGTGCCATTTAACTGACTTAAAGATACTAAAAAAAATGTTTTAATCAATTAATAAACAGACAAATATCTAAGTAGAAAAATGAACAAAGAGCATTAGTGAAAAATTGTCAAAAGAATGAACAGTAATGACAGAATCACATATTAAAATATATTCATCCCGAGCAGAAAATATACAAGATGAGCCTGGAACACCTTGCAGTGCCTGAGTAAGGAAATGCTCGAACAAGAAAAGGAAAAAGAGAGTTGCAATGATAAGGATGTGTCAAAGTGATACAGGAACCACCAAAAGTGCTCCTAGAGGCCAAAGCTGGAACAATCTGAGCAACAAAATAAATAAAGTAGTAATGGACTATATCCCAACATATTAAATAAATATCCATGAGGTCATACTGATATAAAAAAATGAATGGATGATAGATGATTGGTAGATAGATGATAGATAAATAGATAGACAGATAGATGATAGACAGATGATAGACAGAGAGATGATAGATAGATAAATGTAGAATAGAACAATCTCCCATGCAGAAAAATTCCGAATAATTTATGTAGTTAACCGCCCTAAAGAAGGTGAAGGATAACTTTGCTCATTAAGTGCAGGCTACACACAGTGATTTTTTCCAATGAATGCAGTATGGAAATGGAGAACAAAAGAGAACTTTCTAGTGCAGAAACCTGACAAATGCTACTTCAGGTGGTCAACGTCAACATCAGCACTTGTAAGTCATTCGATAGAATGTACCCTGGAAGGGCGCCTGGGTGGCTCAGTCGGTTAAGCGGCTGCCTTCGGCTCAGGTCATGATCCCAGGGTCCTGGGATCAAGCCCCGCGTTGGGGTCCCTGCTCAGTGGAGAGTCTGCTTCTCCCTCTGCCTGCCGCTCCCCCTGCTTGTGCTCTCTATCTCTCTGTCAAATAAATAAATAAAATCTTAAAAAAAAAAAAAAGAATGTACCCTGGATATAATGTGACAGAAATGGCATTTCACTTCTGTTAACTTCCACATAACCTGAAGTGTCATCATGAAAAAAATCTCAAGCAAACCCCAATAGAGGAATATTCTACAAATACCTGACCAGTACTCCTCAGAACTGTCAAGGTCATCAAAAACTAAGAAAGTATGAGAAACTGTCGCAGCCAAGAGGAGGCTACGGAGGCTATGTAATATAGTATCGTGGTAGGATTCTGGAAAGAAAAGGAACATTAAATCAAAACTAGGGAAATCCGAATAAAGTATGTACTTCAGTAATAATAATGTATCAATAGTAGTTCATTGATTATAACAAATGTGTCACATGAATGTCATATATTAATAATAGGGGAAAAGGTATATAGGAACTCTCTACTACCTTCACAATTTTTCTGTAAATCTAAAACTGTTCTTTAAAAAAAAACATGTTCTAAAGAGATGCTCATTCTCATTTTAAGAAATGAATAACTTTCAAAAGTTACAATTTTTCACATATTTATTGGCAAGTTTTATTTTTGAAGTAGAGAAATTCAGGGTCGACATGAAAACAGGTACTCACATTCTGGAAGTATAAATTCATACAACTTTTTTAGAAAGCAATTTGTGTTATGAAACAGTTAAAAGTGGAAAACACTTTGATTTAGCAATCTCATTTCTAAAATGCATTCCTACGATGCTTACTTTCTGCATAAATGAGCAATTGTACGAGGATGCTTCTTGAAGCCAAGTGCTCACCAATATGAAACTAGTTAAGCAAATAGTGCTGCATCTATATGTTCAATATTATCCAGCCACTAAAATTATGCCCTTGGGAGCATTATGCTCATATCACAGTTTTAATTAAAAATTTGCAGTATGGGCCTACTTCTGTAAGTGTAGTGCAATACACACACACACACACACACATACACACACACACACACCTATATATGTATATAGATGTTAAAATATTAGCAGCAGTGGGCGCCTGGGTGGCTCAGTCGTTAAGCGTCTGCCTTCGGCTCAGGTCATGATCCCTGGGGCCTGGGATTGAACCCGGCGTCAGGCTCCCTGCTCGGCGGGAAGCCTGCTTCTCCCTCTCCCCCTCCCCCTGCTTGTGTTCCCTCTCTCGCTGTGTCTCTCTCTGTCAAATAAATAAATAAAATCTTTAAAAAAAAATTAGCAGCAGTTAATGGAGAATGTGGTATATAGAGCTATTATCATCTTTATATTTTTATGTTTCTTATTGATGTTTATAAAGTATTATAAATCTATTCTATGTGCTAAAGTCATATGATATTTGTTTTTAATTTTTAGACACCTAAGGAATATCTTACCTTGGTGAATGAGTCAGTAACCATAAACCCCTTTTTTCCCCCAAGTTGATGCCCAGGGAAAGAGGTTCTCAACACCTAACCCCACTTTCTAAGTGTAGCTTTTTGGATCTTAACCAGCTAGGGGCGTGGGGGAGGGCTGGCAATGTGAACAAAAGGAAACTGAAGTCTTAAGTGGTTCAACAACTTAACCAAGGTCATGCTATTAGCAAGAAGCCTCAGCAGTATGCATGTATTGATCTGTTTCATTCCAGAACCAGTTTTGCAACAACCCAACATTGTTCTGGAAACAGACAGAAATTGTTCAAATCTTGACCCTGCCATGTCTTAGCTGTGTCGATATCGAGCCATTTAAATAATTTCTCAGATAGTTTCATTTATCATCTGTAAAGCTGAGGTAACTACACCCAGTTTGCAAAATTATGGCAGAAAAGGATGATCCTGCCAAAGTAAGTGCTTAATAAATATTTCCTGGATGAATAGATGAATGAATGTCGGGACAATAAACATTAGCTAAACAGAGTATGATGACCATTTTTGTCAATGCACTAGTGGAGTAAGAGGTTCCTAATTATAAAACATCCTTCACAGGGATGATTCATCATAAGATATAGAACTGTATACATTTTACTCACCACTAAGTGGTTTTTTATCACTTTGATCTCCCTCAGAAATGTTCATTCTTTCTCAAATGCATACTATAAGCTCTTTTAAAAGGTGTTTATTTTTAATATGGAAAAAAATACTACTTCTTTACTTGTGCAAATAATAAATATATTAATTACATAGGTAGTTAAAACTAATATATTAAATTGTATTAAAAGCGTTTTGTTAATTTCATAACTGGACTATAATGCATTAATAAGGATGTTTTGACATTAAGAATCTGTCAATATATTATCTAGAAAGATATTATAAAATATCTGGAAAATTTCTATAAAATCTAGAAAATTTAGAAAAACTTGAAAGTGAAGCTATAGTCCAAACATTGATGCCTCTCATCAGCTGATTGAAATTGATAACTATTAAGAAATATCTCGGCATCAAGATTGTTTTCCCCAATTTTTTGCCAGTATCTGTCAATTACATGATGGCAGCATGAATACACATATGAAGGTTGATCTTCATCAGTTTTTTTTAAAAATATGAGAGAATATAATTTTTATTTGACAATTGCTTCTAAAGATATATTTCTTATAAATAAAATCCAGTTTGTTCTCTGTATTTAAGAGTCTGATTTTTTTGTTTGTCTCTTTTTTTTTCTGTTTGATAATTTGTTCTGTTTCTTAAATTCTATTATGTGATGTATAATATTGTATAATGCATATAATTCTACAATATATATTCACATATAATATGATGTATAATATTGTATAATGTATATAATTGTATAATATATACATATAAACATATAATTTATTATATATAAATATAAATTTTGTAAAGTAATATAACATATAAAATATTGTATAATACAAAGAAGTGTATAATATAATATAAAGATACATAAATAAATAAAATCCACACTATAATGCAGTAATGACATCTTTAACCCCCATAAAATAAATAAAAATAGAAAGACACTAAAATAAATAAATAAATAAGTCCCTCTTTTGAAAAGGAACCGAAAGCTGAGAGACAAGAAACTGAATTAAAACTCCTTAGCACTTAAACTTGCCTAAGTGAAGAATTTCCACAGGCCTGATAGGGATGAGCTCAAGCTCTGTGGTAGGAAGCAGTGCTGTGGGTTTATCGGCAACAACGATGGTTAAAATCCAGGACCTTTATGACCTGCTCAGTGGTGGGTTTACATTGAAACTGTTATAAATTATTACAGAGGTGAAGCCAAGCCAAACAGTCCAACATAAATAGATCTGCAGACGCACTGGCTACTATATATTCTAAACACTGTCAGTAAATGAATAAACAGAGGTTTCTAAATCATTTAAGAAAATATATTTATTCATGAAATCAATAATTTTTATTTTTTAGTTTGAACTCCTTCATTAAAAAAAAAGACCTATTATATCAAATATTTTGGAATCTGTAAATCTCATGGACTCCCAGGCGGCTGCTTTCCTGCATAATGGCCAGAACTTCATGCGTCTCTGAGTGATGTGTGAATGTTTTTCAGTTTGGATACTTGACTAATCACTACCTGTTGAAATTGTTCCACTGCATTACACAAATTAAATATTTGAGCCCCATAATTTCGGCAGACTGACTCTGCATCTGTATAAAGGGACAAAGAAGTATAACATGACAGTCTGATTTTCCTGGGGTTTTGGGGAGAGCAGCAAGACTGCTGGCTTGTCCCTGTGGGTGAATCATAGCCAACCAGAGGAGACAAAATTTTGTGGTCTGCTTTTATTTGCCTAGTCATATAACTCAGGGCTTTAAGTCTGCACATTGTTGACCAAAACATTAATTGTGGCAAAATAGTTTGTGTCGGTACGGACAGAGTAAAACCAGAGTAACCCACATGTACGACCATGAATGAGTTTAAACAAGGGGGAGAAAAGCTCCAAACCTCTGAAGTTAAAGTCATTGAGAGGTGTGCTGTTCAAAACAGCTTCAATAGAAATGAGGGACTTTTTTTTTTTTTTTTTTGGTCGGGGGAGCAAGCTTGGGGAGCTGCCTGTGGAAATAGTAGGGATTGGAAGTCAGAGCCTTTCTGGTTAATATTTCTTTCTCTCTGTGCTCCAGTATTAATCAATGTAATTGTCTTTCTCTGTCATCTGAATTTCCTTATCTATTAAACAGAGCCAACTTGTGATAATCTGCAGCCCACTTTTCCTAAGAGTAATTTGCCTTCACTTTTCCCTTTAGTGATAGGTGGTATCTATGAAATTTTGATGTAATCAACGGAAGTTGGACACAGGGGAGTAAAGCAAACCCGAAAATGTCAAACTGGATGTCATAGGATATGAAAGGTTTCCAAGGAGAATATGAAAGGAGACCTCCTAAAACAAACACATTTGAGTTTAGGATGCAAGTCTCAGGGTGAGAATGAAACTTAATTTTTTTTTTTTTTTTTTTTTCTGCTCTATCCTAAGAATGTCTACTTTGGAGTTAAGCTGGAGACAAAACATGCCCTATTCCCAATGCCTTCGTTCCATATTATCCAGGTCGACTCCCACACATCAGTGCAGTAGTCTAAGTTCCTATGAGTGAGACAAGACTTTATCTTCTCTTAAACAGCCCCAGCACTCCATAAGGTGAAACTATTTGCCAGGGCTCCAGCAACAGTAACATTTGATATTGGAAGATTCTAAGAACTCCTGATTGATGGGAATCAGCTTCCAGATCTCTAAATACCATGCATTGCAATGGGCCAGGAGAGGCTTTATTTGTTTGTCTTTGGCAGAAAGTTCTTTAATTATTATAGGAGAACCACCTTTACTGGATTTACAATAGTAATTAATGTCTATCCCACCTCTGTGTCTTTAGAACAAGCTTAGTGTATTAGTTTCCTAGGGCTGCCAGAACAAAATACCACAAAGTGGGTGGCTCAAACAACACAGCTCTTCCATGCCTCTCTTCTATCTCTGGTAACGACAGGCAATTTTTACACAGTAAAGCACTTCAATCTCTACCTCTGCTGTCACATGCTTCTCCCTGTTTGTCTCTCCCATCTTTTAATAAGGACACCACCCTACTCCTGGATGATCTCCTCTTCACTAATTACATCTGCAATAACCCTGTTTCCAAATAAAGTTCCATTCTGTGATACTAGGGGTTAGGACTTCAACATGTGTTTGGGGGGAAACAATTCAACTCAAACACCAACCTGTTCATGTATCATACTTCTTCTAGTCTATAAAACTATTTCGGCCTTAAATGCTCATAACTATCAGTTCTCAAAGTGTGGTCCTACAGTCTACAAGACCTTCTCAAGGAACCTGCAAGCCCTTCTTAAGGAACCTGTAAGGTGAAAACTATTTTCCTAATAATATTAAGAGTTATTTGCTTTTTTCACTCTTATTTTTTCATGACTATACAGTGGACTTTCCTAGATTCTTTACAATATGTGATGACATCAGCCATCTGATGATAGAATGAGTGAGTATTGTCATGTTTTTCTAGAATTCTCTAATGTTCTAGTGTTAGAGAATAAATGTGTGCATTTTCTGAGACTAACTCAGGCTTATTCTTAGTACTTCTACTATGCTTTTAGCTTTCTTTGGAAATATCTGCCTTAATCTCTGTAATCCATTTTGTTCAAAAATCATTTGTTCGAAATTCCAAAATTTCCCTTATACCAACATAAAAACAAAAAGAAATAAGTATACTTTGTTGTACTTATTTTTACACTTGTATCTTAGGATAGATCATTAGCTTAAAAAGGGAGATTGGAACACTTCCTCTCACCCTATATCTGCACCATTAACATCTAAATATTCTGAACAATTTGCTGAAAAAATATGTTGAAAACTGTGATAAGAGGAAATTATATAGAAAGCTCTAAGTAAAAAAAGAGAGTGTGAAAAAAATATTTTACTTGATCACATCTTATGCAATACAATGTTTTTTAATAGTGTTATGCTTCCAGTTAAATTGAGATGTTATTCTGAAATTAAATATCCAGAGTTTGAGAAGAAATTGAACATTTCAAATAAAGGCACAATGAGCCTTTTAAGCCAACAATTGTTTGGTACAATTTTTCAAACTAAAATGAAAAAGCCATCAAAGCATCTTACATACTGCCTTGGCTAAAGAAGGGCAGTCAATAGCTAAGAGCTTAATAAAACCTTGCCGAGAGGCGCCTGGGTGGCTCAGTGAGTTAAGCATCCAAGTCTTGGTTTTGGCTCAAGTCATAATCTCAGGGTCCTGGGATTGAGCCCCGCTGAGCAGGGAGTCGGCTTGTCCCTCTCCTTCCACCTTTGCCCCTCCCCCCGCTCATGCTTGCTTGCTTGCTCTCTCTCAAATAAATAAATAAAATCTTTAAAAAATTAAAAATAAATTAATAAATAAAAAATAAAAATAAAGCCTTGCTGAGTTGATATTGCCAAATGTCTGCCGAATGAAGTCAGTAAAAGAAATAACACTGACACTTTTCAATGACACAGTAACTTGTCAAATGAAAGACATAGCTGCAAATATGAAGACTGAGTTACTATCTCCACTGAAGACTTGAACTTAAGCTGTTGTTCACCCTTATGGACTTGCTGGAAATTTTTTAAAGCGGACAGGAAAAGTCAGTATTACTTAAGAACATCCGTAGTAAAGCCCTAAAAGTTACTAATGTTATTAAATCTCAGCTCTTGATGACAATCCATGTTTTACTATTTCATGTGGTGGAATGAGATGCATCTATATAATGCCTCTGCTTCAGAGCTAAGTCTGATGGTTATCTCCAGGACAAACGCTGATGCAATTGATTGAATTGAAAGTTAACCTATTATTTGGTGGGTTTTTTTTTTTTTTTTTTTGCTTTTTCATGAAAAACCATTTTTATTTGAAAGAATGACTGAAAAACTATGTTTATTCAAACTTGATTATTAGACAAACATTTCCTTGAACATTAATGAAGTGACGCTGTCCAGTCAAGAAAAACAACGTAGTGCAGTTTTTGCTTCCAAGGATAAAATTCAAGCTTAAAAGTGAAAATTAGGATTTTGGAAATCTTGTATCCTTCACCATGAGATTGACAGCTTCTTGATTTATTTACTTTTCTGATAAAATTGATGGTGATATTAACAAACGCTAATCTCGGTATTACTTTAGATCTGGATAATTCAATGACCTAATATTTTTTCAAATGACCATTACACAATGTTACAAAATAGGTCAAGATGGACCAATGGACTTTAGTGTAATAGAAAACCCAGTTATCAATATGGTTTCAGATTATACATTGCAGCTGTCCTCTTAGAAACTACCACTTGGCAGTTTTATTATAATATCCAGGAAGAAATCCACAATTATTTGAAAAGCTGATTAGAGTGATCTTTCTTTGATTATACACCTGTGTGAGGCTGGATTATCTACATGTATTTCAACTGAAACAATGTATTATAAGGACTGAATGCAGAAGCAGATAGGAGTGGACCTGTTCCCTATTAAACCAAATATTTAAAAGGTTTGCAAAAAATTAAAACAATGACATTCTTCTCACTAAGTAGGTTTTGTTTTCAAATATAGTGGTTTATCACAAAAGTATGTATGTTAGCATTTCATAATTTATTATTACTTTTAAATGAATTAATAAACATTTTAGTTTTTTTCAGTGTATATATACATATTAAATAACTATAAATACATAATTAACATCTCTTGGGGGTTCTCAATACAGGTAATACTAAAAGAGATCCTGAGATCATAAAATTTGAGAACTGCTAATCTAAACAATCACTGAGGGGCACTTCGATAGCTCAGTTGGTTGAGCATTGACTCTTGATTTTGGCTCAGGTCATGATCTCAGGGTCGTGAGATGGAGCCCTGCATCGGCTCCGCTCAGCAGGGAGTCTGCTTGAGATTCTCTCTCTCCCTCTCCCTCTACCTTTCCCCCAGCCTGTGCTTTCTCTGTCTCTCAAATAAATAAATAAATCTTTAGAAAAATAACGACCACTGATAATCTTTCTTTACCTGTCCCCTTGCTCTTTGAATCCAATTTGCTTTCAGTTTTGTATTCTTTATTTCAAAATCATAACTCTAAGCCCCTGTTAGTATAGCCCTGTGAGGGAGAATCACTCTCTCACTCTCCAGGACACTAGATTAGAAGGAAAGGGGAAAAGAACAAAGGAAACAGAAGGACGAGGAGAGGGGAGGGGCATGGTTGGAGAGGTGAGCTCCCTGTCTCATCCTCCCCCTGTAACACAATCCAGAAACTAAGGTGTTAATACCTGGGGTAGCAAGGAGCTTCCAGGACCCAGACCTAGCACTAAAGCAACATCTGTTCTCACCTATTGATGCTGTGTTCTACTTGCTGTTAAATATTTTTAATCATTCTGACACATAAAATTGTTAAGAGGATTAAGTAATACAACATACGTAAAGGGCTAACACAGTGCCTGGGGCATAAACATGCTCAGTGAGTATTAGATGTTGTTATAATTACAATTTCCTCACCCTACTCCTACACTGCCTGTTCCTTGACTTGTCTCTTGAGCTATGACTATATTTTGCCCTATCTTTTCACAATGGGGCATCATCAGCCTTGAATTATGCAAGAAGGACTGAATGCATCTCCAGAATATTCCAAAACAATGTTTGCTTTGGGAAGCAACCCAACACCTTTCAAAGGAGCCTGAACAAAGTGTTCAGGGCATATGCATACCTTCTAAGCATTGGCTTTCGTTGCCCTTTGACAGTTGCTAAAGGAAAAAGAGCGAACTTGCAAAAATACCCCTTAGAGACTTCTTGGTATTTGAGCCTGGTTCAAGGCAGAAAATATGAAAAGCCCTGTGTGAAAACCTGTCTCTGGTTAGAGACCTCTGGCCAGCAAAGACTGACCCCAATACTCTTCATAAAGCAAACAAGCCTCTGCAAACCTGGCCACTCACTCCTGAAGCAACTCAAATTCCAACACTGGGAATCTGACTTATTACTAATACAATTTCCTTCATGAGGAGATGTTGGACACAGAGAATATCCCAACTAGGGCAATTCTGACCCCCAATCCTTCCTATTTTACTTAAGCTGTAGGTGTATTTACACAAAAGTTTGGGCAACATTAAACCACAGCTAGTCAGAGAGGTCCTGGACGCTTGGACTAACTCATCCTTCCCCACCTGAAAGGCATCTTTTGGCCCTGGAATTAGCCAAAGGAGTTTCCGGTTCACTTGGAATCCAGGACTCTAGCACAACATGGCTTTTGGCTTTTTTTTTCTTCGCCTACCTGTTCAACCAACAAGCAAGCTAAAACATTAAGTATTTTTCCACAGCTCTCCACAAATGCAAATGCTGCTTCTGCTCACATATAAATGAAGCCTTACAGTTTACAAAGTGCTCTCTTACCTGTTTCCTCATTTTGTCCTCACAGAAGCCCTGAAAGTGAGGCAGTTGGAGGTACCAGTTGTTGTGGGGTAAAATAAACACAACTGCATTTAGGGTCAAGACAATTGAGGGTAAAGTTCAGTGGTGCTAGTAACTAACCATGTGATCTTACAACAGTTAAGGTTTATGTGAACTCTGAGAGACAAAAACAAAAACAAAAACTAAAATAATAGTGGTTCAGGTCTATTTAACTGTCATATAACAGAATCCAGAAATTTACAGTCCCAAGCTGGTAGCGTGAAGCCTAATCTTTTATTATTCCACCCTCCTTAACATGTGGCTTCCACTTCATGCTTTAGGACAGCTGCTTGGACTTCATCCATCCGGTTCACATTCTAGTCATCACAAAGGAAGAGAAGATGAAGAAGAAAGGGAGCAGAGGGTACATAACAGCTGTCCTCTATGCTGCCATATCTGTCTTCCACTTACCTCCCATTGTTTAGAACTCGGTCATGTGATGAGGGGACCTGCAAGGAAGACTGGGAAATGTAGTCTTATTTCAGACCATGTGGCCAGCTAAGAATCTCAAGTCACATTGGCAAAGAATAATGAGAAAATGTATTTTGGGGGACAACCAGCAGGCTCTGCTAAAACCTTAAGCAAGTTACATGGACTCTCTGAGCCTATTTCTTCATCTGAGAAACATAGGAACCCTCACTTCACAGGCTCGTCCTTAAGCAGAGCTGCAGCATCTTCCTGGTCACGGATCACCAGCTTTGAGGCAGACGATGTCTGAATCAGGGACTTTATTCCTGTGATATGTGAGCTTCCAAGACACCAGTGTGGATTAAAAAAAAAAAACAGCAGGAGACTGGAGGTCTCAGTGCCAAACACAGAAAAAGAGGCATTTTTGGACAGGATGGAGATGGAAACAAAAGTTAGCACTAAGGAGGTGAAATCAAATCAAGGATAATGTGATGAAGTGGGAAGGAGAAAGACCTATGTGATTACTCGGAACTACAACTATTTAGTAGCATTGGATATTTTTTAATATGTATTAGATATTTATAGAGGTGTGTTTCTAGAAGAATCACCCAGTTTTAAAGTCTAGGGTTACATGAGAATATTTGCAAGAGAGTTGTGTGAACTATATAGTGTCACTCGAATGTAATAAATGCTAGTAGTATTATGAATAACTAATACTATCTTATCACATCTTTGTGATTTTTAAGCTACCTTAAATCCTAGTAGTATTATGAATAACTAATACTATCTTATCACATTTTTGTGATTTTAAACTACCTTAAATCTCCAGTGTCCAAAATGAATGGTTCCAAAAATGGGATTTAGAGCCACTACAGACCAGGGACCAAAGAAACTTACCCTTTGGCCGAGGATACAATTCTCAGCTGCCCCCCAATCCTAAGCAAGAGGTGGCTCTAGATTGGAGTTTAGGAGACCTGGTTTCCTGACCCGGTTCCACTATTTACTAGTTTTGGAGCCTTTGGAGTTCATTTAAACAAACTGATCCTCAGCATACCCACAAAATGAAGTTATATGTGAAATGATATGTGTTTATCCAAGAGATAAAGTTCCATATAGATCCTGGATCCACATATTAAGCAAATATTAACATAATAATTTTTTCTGTGTCACAAGCTTTGCTAGAAGCTGATCAGCTATAATGCACTAATATAAAGCAGTATTAGGCTGTGATTAGGAGTATAAGAATGGGAGGCAGACCACCTAGGATCCTGGCTCTGCTTCTTGTTGGGTGCATGATTCTGGCAAAGGCACTTACCCTCTCTGTGATGAAGTTTTCTCATCTGCAAAAGGAAGATGATAGCAACGTGTTCTTCATAGGACTGCAGATGCATGTAAAGTGTTTCTAAGATAGTCTGCATATAACAAATGTTCAATATATATTAGCTAGTGTTTTTATTTATGTTGTTGTTGTTCCAGCAAAAGCAACTGCTCAGTCCGTTCACATGTACTTCTTATCTTTGGCTTCACTATCCAGACCCTTCAGTGGATGCCATTTTGGGCAACTTCTTCAGAACCAGCAAATGACAAGGACATGGAGATCCACTGTCATTTCTTACAAGCAGCCCTGGAATTGTTCCTGTTGTTATCAGAAAAAACTCATGCTTTGTCTAAGGTCACACTGTTGATAAGTAGTAGAACTGGGATCTGAATGAGGTCTTTCTGGCTCCAACAACTGTGTTTTTTCAACCTCAACCTATTTTATTTTTATACCCCTCCCTGATATTTTCCAATTATTTGTTTACTCCACCTCTCTGATTAGAAGGAAAAGGAGCTCTGCTTAGTTCACCCCTAGATGTTACTTACAGCATAAGGCCCATGCTGTTTAGTATAACACTCAAGGCCTCCATGGTCTGATCCTTACCTACCTCCCAAATCTTATCTCCTTTCATTCCCCCCCACACTGCTCTGTCATTGATATACTTCCTTCCTCTTACTGAACTTTCCACTGCTCTTCAGAGAAGGCTTCCCTTCCAATAACCACATGTCTTTGATCTTGCCACATATTCTATTTTCCATGCTCCTCTTTCCTATGCTTATGCTATGTGATAATTCAGGCTTCTTCTTTAAAATTCAACTCAGGGACACCTAGGTGGCTCAGTCGGTTAAGCATCCAACTCATTATTTCAGCTCAGGTCATGATTTTATGGGTCATAAGATCGAGCCCCACATTGGTCTCTGTGCTCAGCAGGGAGTCTGGTTGGGATTCCTTCTCTCTCGCACTTTCCCTCTGCCCCTCCTCTCTCTCTCCCTCTTTCTCTCTCTCTAAAAAACAAATTAAAAAATCTTTTAAAAAAAGAAAAGTCACATCACAACTTATAGAGGGAAGGTATAGTAAGTGAAGGCTTCATTGAAATCTATTGCAACTGGATCTTTATTTATAGCATCTCTCTACTTCTATAGACTGGGATAAGATATGCATTACCTTCATTTCCTACAAGATATAAGCTTTCCCCCAAATTTCCAACTGAAGTCTCATTCTTTAGACATTTATTGACCTCAGACTCTGTGACAGACTTACTTAGAGCTGACCCTCTGAAGGTTCAGTGTACACTGACCACATCCCTAAATACATGCAATTATTCCTGCTGCCCAAATGTAGCCAGGTATTTATCAAGATAATTTGCAATTTGAATCAGAGCCATGGATATGACTGGATAGAGCAATTTGAAGCATACTATATAAATGCAACCAGAGACGTTCTGTGCATCCTAATTCCTAGTTTGAGCTCAGTTTTCTCCAACTGCTCTTGAAAGCATAAGTTCAGCTGCCTCACGTCTCTTGGGGCTGAACTGTATACATGTGCACACAATTATTATATTCTAGTTCATGACATGTACTTCAAATAATCATACGTGCCTGACCTCATGCCCACTCTGGGAAAATGGGACAATGGCAGTCAGTGTATTTGCATTATATGCCCTGAAAGTGAAATAGACAAAAGAAGACAATTTTGTTAGTCCTTTTACAAAGGATGACTCTTCAAACTCCTGAGGAACAATAATTTTAAAGATCCCACACTAGAGTAACATCTAATCAGAGCTGTAGAAAGAACTTTGTGTAAAAGGGTTTGTATTTTAGTTGAAGGAATGTCTTACAAGTTAGACATATAAATGGGCTGTAAGTAAAATATAAGCTTTATTGGTGTTGCAGAAAGAGCACAAGGATGGAGTAGGAGCTCAAGATAAATTCCAGCTCTGTCATATGCTGTGTAACTTTGAGCAATAACCTTAAACTCTACTAAGCCTCAGTTATCTCAGCTGTAAAATTAGAATACTAATAATTTCTAGTGCCTGGAGGAGCCTTAATCATTAAAAGACATTATCTATGCTACTGCTTGTCTTGGAAACTAGAACCTTAGAGATGACTGCAGGTGTAAATATAAGGACTTGTCACAGAGAGAAGAAAGCCTGTGCTATGACTGACAGTCCAGCTAAAGCTGAGTAACCTCCACTCCTGGGTCTAAATTCCTGCTCTGAAAGCCCAGCAACCTACTCATGGCAGCCCCAGAGGTGATTAGTTTCAGAGAAACCAACCAAAAAGCACAGCAGATGGAAGTAGATCACAGAATGCTTTTATAACTGGAAATCTGAATTTGAACCCTATCTTAAAACTACTTTGGGAAGTTGCATAGTTATTTATCTAAAAATGGAAGTAGGTCCATACCGGTAGTTATTGCAAAACTTTAACTGAATTGTGAATAGGCACTAGAGAAAGCTGAGATCTCCTCAAAATAAAATGGAAAAGTGTGTGTGTGTGTGTGTGAGTCCATCCAGGTAGATTGGTGGGTAGTTCTCAGAAGGAAAGAGTGGGGAATGGGGAAGAAAGATGGCAAAGAGAGAAATGACTGGGATGCTAGAAGAAGACGAGGATATCTAACGTTTACCTTAAAGTTATTTGCACTGATCAAAAGTGCTGTTATCTCAAAACTGCAGGGAATGTTTCCATGCTTACTCTGGCCTTATGTATATTGCACATTTTTGTTGTTATGAAGGAGAGATTGTGTTTCCTGGATCAATGGCAGAGGAAAGATAAAGGAAGAGCCACAAAACCGCAAATGAGCATTGATAAGAAAGAAAAAAAGAAGAAGAAGAATGTAGCAGCAGGGGAAGAATGAAGGGGGGGAAATCGGAGGGGGAGAAGAACCATGAGAGACAATGGACTCTGAAAAACAAACTGAGGGTTCTAGAGGGGAGGGGGTTGGGAGGATGGATTAGCCTGGTGATGGGTATTGAGGAGGGCACGTTCTGCATGGAGCACTGGGTGTTATGCACAAACAATGAATCATGGAACGCTATATCGAAAACTAATGATGTAATGTATGGGGATTAACATAACAATAAAAAAATTTAAAAAAAAATGAGCATTGATAGCAAATTAGGGCCAAAAGTGACCCCAAGAATATGAACATGCCCCTTCTGCCCCACCATGGAAAACTCTCAGAAATATTAGGAAGAATATTGAATTTTTCCACAAAGACATAGAATGGGGGATTGAGATGATCTTATCTAGAATTTAAGGGGTTTACAAGCATGCAATGTTTTCAAAGAGGGAAAGCAATGTATCCAAAGAATGGGATTATTTGAAATCTTTATGAGTGCCTGCTCTCTCTGCCATTACTCTCCTTGGGAATCTATCTTAATCAGAAGTTTGCTTAGATGAGTGGAAAGTCAAACTATAAGAATATAATGATCTTTTCTTTTTTTTTTTTAAGGAGGCACCACACCCAGCGTGGAGTCCAATGCCAGGCTTGAACTAAAACCCTGATATCAAAACCTGAGCTGAGATCAAGAGTCAAACGCTCAACCTATTGAGCCACCCAGGCACCCCAAGAATGTAATGATCTTAAGGAACATTCTTTTGTAAGATAGCTTCTGGATTTTTACAAAATAGGCAATGATCTTTGCAAATTAAGAATGGCCTACCCATCTTCCATTGACCAAGATGCCCTCTCCCCCAGGCAATGCTGGAACATATTGACCATGTCTTTATCCAATTCTCTCTCTTGGATGTACTACTCTGATTAACTTCAGTTGGCACTTTTTCTCTCTCTTCATTTTATTAATACCATTGTTTATGACTCAACTTTATCATACTCTCATAGCCCAAACATTTCTAACTACCTCCAGATTGGAATAATCTCCTGAGTCATTCCCGCTGTTATTTTAGGCTGCTTCTTTTAGGGTTGGTTAATTTCCCCCACCATGTGCTGACTTTGCAATTTAGATTTTGGAAAGTAATCTTATTGTTCTTGTTCCCAAGTCCTTAGCAAACAAGGAACTGTAGCCCTGAGTATGGAAAACTAGTGTTATGAACTTGGCACTTATGTTGATTATGTTGATATGTTCAATACATATCAATCTCCTTTTTTTTCCTGTGGGGGATAAAAGACCATCACAATCTATTAATGAACAAGTACTTCATAAGAGCTGGAAGTGAGTAGTGAGTTAATGACAGAGGCTGCCATGAAAAATATATTGGCAAAGTCAGTAACAACAGTTATGTCTTTCACATAGGAGATTAGTAAAGTGGATTGCAATGTGATTCCAATGGTATTATTGAGATTGAATGAGAAGATTATTGATTACCATTGCAATATATCTGGGCAAAAGAGTTTTGATTCTAAAGTTGTCTGGAAGTTAACACCAGTTAGTATAGACCCATAAAATTAAAAAATTGTTAAAAATGCTCATGCCACTAATATAACATGTTTCTGGCATGCCTGTCTATATACATCTGTTTTCTCTACTAGTTTGTGAAATCCTTGAAGGCAAGATCTGTGTCTAATTAATCTTCTATTCCCTAGCGGTGCCTACTATACAATAGTACCTAATAGATGTTTACAGAATGTACATTGAATCCTCAACTGATCTTTCCACTTAAGAAATTACCTTGTCCATGAAATGACCATACGCACTTTGTTGTAATACTGTGTAAACATTCAACCCTCTTGCTACATTTCTTTCCAAGGGCTCATATTTCTTCTTTTTCAGTTTAGAGCTTTTGTAAAAGAATAAAGAAATGAGAATTGGAGGTTGGGGTAGGGTGGAAGTTTTTCTTTGGGGTTTGGGATTTTTGGTTTCATTTTGACAGGACTACTCAAGATTTGAATACTGAAATGTTTGCTACTTATCAAAACAACCCCTCCAAAGATGGGAAGGAAAGAACAAAATAATCAAAGATGTTTTGCTGCTATGGAATTTTAACGGGCTCAGAGAAACTCCACTTCTTTCATTGTGAATGCTGGTGCCGCCTGAACCCCCATGGCTGCTGAAGGAAAAGACCATGTCTTCCCATGAGTTATGGAGTGGCTCTAAGCAGCTACCAAATGAAGGAAAGTAGAAAACAAATATTGGGTTCCTGGATGGGGACGAGTGGGAGAAAAACAAATTGAATGTATATTGTGTGTCTACTTTGCACCAGGTGTTATGGGTACAATGGTTTTCTATGGTTTGGTACAATCACATAGGAAAGACATCAATATGGTTGCCATTCTAAAGATATGGAAACTGATGCACTCACAGTTACATAACTAGTAAGTGGCTGGGACGCTTAAGTAGTTCTTTCTGGCTCAAAGCTTCTATCTATTTCTACCAAACCGCTATTTTCTGTGTATTTCTGAGTAAAGGAATCACCTGGAGCACTTGATACAATATATGTTTCCAGGCCTCCATCTGGGCATCTTGCCTTGGTAAGTGTGGGTTGGGGGTAAGCATGTGAAATGTATCAATTACACCAAGGGGCTTATATGACCTAGCAAGGCTTGCATCCCCTTCTGCACCACAAAACCTTCCCAGAGATACCCAAAGTATCAAAATATCCCAGAGTGTCAAAATAGTCCAAAATGGGTAAGAAGCTAAAGGGCTTTAAGTATCTCCATCATCCCCCACTCCCTTCCAGTCTTTGTCTATCCATTTCATTTAATGAACAGGAAAAATATATTCATGTCATGTCAATTCAGCTTAAATCATCTCTTTCCACAGATGGACCCTGCAGAGACCCTTATACAAAAATTTGGAAGCCCACTATGGAGACCACTTAGGTTGGACAATGTCATTCTAGAAAGTCTAGGCAAAAAAGAGCAAGTCAAATGATTGTCCACATTAATGTAGTTTAAAGGGATGTGAAAGTTCTCTTTCTTAACTCTCTTTCCCATCTCAGTTTTTCTGTCTTTGCATCTGTTTCTGCATTTTGATGTCTCCAAAACGTGTATGGATTATCTGTGAATGCCTACCTCTTGCCACTAAGCTTTGAAGTGATTATGAGTTCTCATTTATTAAGACTAGGTTTCTAGAACCCTCTCTACAAAATTATTTTGAAAGAATAAACACTTAAGCTGGTGTTTTTGAAACATTTCCCTTGACATGACCCAAATGACATAAGAAAGTTACTTGGAGCCCTGGGAGATATGTAAACAAAGCCACAGCATCCTACAATAAGTGTGAAACTCATTTAAAGTTTCCATTTTTCTTAAAATTTCATATGGACTGGGCTTTCCAATATTTAAGATATTTAAATGTTAAATATCTTAATTAAAAATTAAATAAATTTAATAAAAATTTTATTAATTAAATCATACAATTATTTAATAACAAATTAATGAAATAAAATAAAATTTAAATATTTACATTTAAATATGGCTTTCCATATTCAATATATATTGCCATTTGCTTTCATTAAAAACTATATCTTCTCAATATGAATAAAATTGAATCTCCATGCATATTATATGTAATACATATAAATATATATATATTTTAATATTTGTCTCATCTAAAGGCTTTGCCATCCCTGTTCACAGATGAAAACACATGGTATTTATCCACCACCATGCATTAACACCTCAGCTTAAATAAGTTTACTAGATGAGTTAACTTTCCCAAGACATTGTGACCCAAGATGGTAATTCCTTAAATAGAAAGTGGGAAACACAAGACACAAGCAGTGGTATGAGTTTAGACACACCCTGATGTTGAGAGTTAAGTAAAAGATAATCTATTGACCAGTCAATTGTAGTAGAGGTATCCCTTGGGGTCAGACCTGCTTTCCAAGTCCTCTCTTCCTCGACCCCAGAATAATCATGCCTAAATTATTTTCCAGATTACATGTTGCTTCCCCATACGCCATCACATTCAATCTTTGTATTAATTTTATAGAATTCACAAAGCAGAAGCTGCAATTAAGGAGCAGCAAGATTACAAGACTTGCCCAGAATTACATAGGTAGTCTACTCTCTCTTCAACCAATACTTCTTTCACTCCCAGCAATGCCTTAGAAATTTTCATAAGCACAAGACACATTTAGTCAATCATGGCCATACTGAATTTATTATTCCTATTTAACAAGATTGTGAGTGCAAAGCTCAGAATTACACCTCAGTCCTTCCACCCTTCTGAATCTGGGGTCATTAAAAAACCTCATGCTTTTTGCCAAAATGCTAATGATAATTTGACTCATATTTGCGCACCTCCCCACAAACCAGCTTTTAGATTATAAATATGGAATTGTGCACTGCCCAACTGAAATATCTCCTTCTGATTTATTGCTGAAAAATCAAGAGACTATTTTTTTAAGTTCCAAAGAGCTAAACTGAAGTCAATATTTGTAAATATTAACTACTGTATTTTTTCTTCTGAGTAGTCCAATCTGATAACAAGCAATCCAAAATGGATTGGGGTCTGTGCTAAATAAAACTCTCCATTTACATGAAATGTGCTCTTTAACAGAAAGGTGGCGGTATAAAAAGAGGCAAAATTCAGCTCAGAAACCTTGACTCCTTATCATCCATCAGTCAAGGTGAAAAGCTCTCTGAAACTCCAGTGAGATTAGATTTAACATAATTTCCTGAGCTGAATTCTATTATTGCCAAAATAACTAGAAGGAAATCATTTAAATATTTTCCAGAATGCCAATATTCGGGCTTACTCAGTTTTTGACGAATAGAATTTTGCAAAAAGTTCATCCTCCCTCGAAGTGTCAAAAATCACTTAAGTTTTATATATAAAAAGGACATTAAGGACACCTGGGTGCCTGGTTCAGTCAGTTAAGCGTCCTACTCTCGATT
This sequence comes from Halichoerus grypus, assembly GCF_964656455.1. Classification (NCBI taxonomy): domain Eukaryota; kingdom Metazoa; phylum Chordata; class Mammalia; order Carnivora; family Phocidae; genus Halichoerus; species Halichoerus grypus. The sequence continues at coordinate 9,248,243 of NC_135714.1, forward strand.
TCGGCTCAGCTCATGACCTGAGGGTCATGAAATTGAGCTCCGTGTTGGGCTTTGTGCTCACTGGGGAGTCTGCTTGAGATTTTCTCTCTCTCCCTCTCCCTCTGCCTCCTCTCTCTCTCTCAAATAATAAATAAATAAATCTTAAACAAATAATTCAAAGGACATTAAAGGAGTTTTATTTCAACCTTCCCACTAACGAAAGATATCCTGACAGAACTGAACCAAGCATTGCTCCAAATGTCCAGTAATGTGTACCATTACTTCTCAAGGAATGTCATTTCATTGTTGAACATAAAATTATGTTGGTAGATACAACCAAAATGAAAAGAAATAACTGTAAGCCCATACTACAGCCCCCAGACAGAGAAAAGAAATAGATGATAAATTTCTCGTATTCTTATAGCCAGGCTTGATATGGTCATGATGAAAACAGTTAATAGTTCAAACATCTGCTAGAAATATCATTCAGTTAAAAGAAAAACATGCAATAAGTTCTTAACTTAGCAGTGATTATTTCCATTTTCAGGATATAGAGAAAAAGAAATACTGTGTGGACATTATTCATAAGAAGTAATTACCAGTTATATGGAAATGTTTTAAACTTGAAAAAAAGGATTAGTACATTGTATTAAATTTCATATAATTGAGAAAATCAACTTGGTACAAAACTGAACATGAAGCAACTATCATCAAAAGACCAAAAATAAAAACCCGTGTAATCTTATGATATCCATTCACTTACCCTATTACTTTTCCACTATTTGGTATTTATTGAGCATCTACTGTGTACCATGCTCTGTGAGGCATAAAGGGAATAAAGATGAATATCTGACTGAGGAGCTGGCAATCTAGCAAACAAAACAAATAAATCCAGGTTGTAGGCCTGTGATCATAACTTTAAGAGAAAAAGTTGTGTTCTCTTGACTTTATTCTTCTCCTGTATACATTACAGGATTTGGACAAGGAGCTCTTTGAGACTCCTTACAGTTGTGAGCAACTAGATAACTAGTGGGAAGATTTGTTCCTATCTTCATCTCAAGTCAATACAAACAGCTTTAAAACACGTCTAATGAACATTCTAGGAACAAGGTTGGGTGAGAAGGAGAAAGGTAAGGAAACTAACACTTTTAAGTGCCTAATATTATTAGTCATTACAGGGAGTGTTTTACCTTCAATATCTAACTTCACCAAAAAAAAATTACACAGACTTAAGTGTTCTTATATCAATTTTATGGCTCAGGGAGCTAAAGCTGAGGGGATTCTACCACATGCCTGAAATCACACACTAGAAAGTACCTGAGAAAGTTATTAGACCCTTCTAAATTCCAAACAAAACTTCACATTGTCAGGCTCAGGCCTGTCCATTTTCCAAGGCTTTGAAAACTGCCTTCCAAGATTTGCTTTTTCTGCATCCCTTATCTGATATCATCGACGGGACACTGAGTCTGTTTGATTGAACTTAATTCAACAATGCCTTCAACTCACATTCCAAAAATGTATCTGCCAAATTTTGGAGATACAAAGATGAATGAGATACGGTTTCTTTCTTCAAAGAATCTGAGGCTAGCAAAAGAGACAAAATGCTAACACAGAAAGAGAACAGTGCAGGATGTGTTTGTAGACATTAAACCAGGCGCTGTTGTTGGCCAACCAACTCCCTCCGTGATGGGACTCTGCTTACCTCTCTATCCTCTGCCCTCTTCTCTCTCCCACGAGCTCCACACTCAGCCACAATGACATTTTCTCAGCTCCTGAACCTCTCATGCAGGTTTTCTTCCAGCCTTCACACACCTTATTTCCTCTGCAAGTCTCTACTCCCCTGCCCACATCACTCTTCCCATTCCCACTGACACGCTCACCTTCTTAACTCTCACTTGTCTTTCAAGTCTCAGTCTGTGATCCCTCCAGTTTGCAATAGGTTCCTCTGCTTCTTTTAACCATATTACCTTGGGTGAGCTATGGTGAGATCAGATGCAGATCAAAGGAGGGAAACTGGAAAGGGTTTTTCAGGTTTGATATTCACAGTTCCCTTCAGCATGCGATGCAGGACCACATGGGGAAGCACCGAGGTCAGCCATGAGGAAGGGGGAACTGTGGACGGCCCCTTTATGTGGTTTCCATGAGAAAGATGGGCAAGGCAAGGTGAACAAATTTAGGATTGGATAGTTTGAACAATTCCAGCAGGATCTGGGTCAGGGGTTGTCCCTGGTTGTCTGGCACCTGACCCTGGGGGTTTTAGGACAGGTATACTAGTGGTCTAGAGTGTGAGAGCCCAGAATTGAGGCAATTGAACACTGGACTTCACCAGTTGATCAAGAAGGGAACCAACTGGGGATGCCTGGGTGGCTCAGTCAGTTAAGCGTCAGCCTTCGGCTCACGTCATGATCCCAGGGTCCTGGGATCGAGTCCCACGTTGGGCTCCTTGCTCAGCAGGGAGCCTGCTTCTCCCTCTGCCCCTCCCCCTGTTTGTGCTTTCTCTTTCTCTCTCTGACAAATAAATTAAACCTTTAAAAAAATTTTTAAGAAGAGAACTAACTGGCCTGTAACCAGGGTCCCAAAACTGGGTCAAAACAACATTTTTAAAAACTATTACACTGTGTGTCATCTCAGACACCCTGGACGACTCCAATCATTAAGTGCATACAGTGTTGTAATTGCTTATTGAGTTTATCTTTCCCGTTTGATTAGTCTGGCTCTGTGAGGGCAAGAACAACCCTACCATACAAGATTTAGGAGATGTCTGATGCATGGTTTGAATGAAAGGAATGGCATTTCAGTTGTGTTTTGAAGGATGAATAGGAGATCTCTAGGAGCAAGTGAGTTGGGTGGAAAACTTAAGCAAGGAAAGAGTAGACCAAAAACTTCAAGATACGCCAGGAAGTGTTTATTTGAGAATGACAAATGGTGTTAGGTTTTTTAGGTTAACATTCAAGGAAAATATCAAGGTGCAATGAGGATTGAAAAGATAACTTGAGGTCTAATTAAGAAAAGCATTTTAGGTGTGCCTGGGTAGCTCAGTCCATTAAGTGTCTGGCTTTGGCTTGGGTAATGATCCTAGGGTCCTGTGATTGAGCCCCATGTCAGGCTCCCTGCTCAGCAGAAGCCTGCTTCTCCCTCTTCCTCTGCTTCTCTCTCTCTCTCTCTGTCTCTCTCTCTCTCAAATAAATAAATAAATAAATAAATAAATAAAATCTTAAAACAAAAAGGCTTTCTATGTTAGGCTAAGAAATTGTGATTTTATCTTCTATGTAATGGGGAATCATCAAGCCCCAGCACTAGAAGATGGCCATATCAGTAAGTACCATAGGTGACTTCTCATTATGGAAAAGAAATAGGAAAGATCAAATGTGTCCTACCATAACAGATGTCCAGTGTTCAACTAGCACAGTTTTAAGTAGAAATGCTTTTACTCCTATAGCCAACCACCCCGTTCAGTTCACAGCAGGGTCCGTGATGAGATACAGTGTCATGTGTTGATGAACCCCAAAATGAGCTACAAAGAAATCCCTCAGCTCAATAGATTACATCTTGTTTTTCACCTCTTTTCCCAGTGTAGCACAAGTAGATGAAAAAGAAGCCTACGGAAGTATAGATAGTGCATATTTCCAAGTAATATGTAATGTGTAATATATAATTGCTAAAGTCATAAAAGATCTGGTCTCTAGGCAAGTTATATTTATCTAATGACTGTCCAACTATCTTTAAATTACTGTTTAATAACTATCCTGCTTTCTTATTAAGGAAAAACCATAAATGGTGTGATATTGTGCTATCGTTTATTATTTTTCTTCAGACACAGACATGACACCATAACATTAAGAAGTCATGTCTTTGGCCGTATTCAAATAAATAAAATACACTAAAAGCCGCAATCTGTGAAAGATCGCAGGGTTTCCATAAGAACATGAAAATGTAGATGCAGACATCTGATTTGTTCAGTTCCTTCATGAACACTTTGCAGCCTGCTCCATGTGAGACACAAAGGGCTTTTGTGACTCATATGCTGTGCATCACAAATGGAGAGCCCCGGCCAAAGAAAATATACAGTTTCAAGAAGAATAAACCCAGGATGAAAAGCACAGAGGTAGCATCAATAGACGTCTACTACGCCATTGGCCCCATCTGGTTAGAATCACATCATCAAAATTAGAGCTGGAGTAGACCTTCCAGGTCATCCCTGGAACACCTTGCCAACACAACAATCATCTTTTTGAGGACCAGGTCCAGTTCAATTTCATCTGTCTCAAGAGACAAGAATTCCACAGATTCTGTGGGCAAGATATTTACCATATTTAAAGAGGCAAATGTAGTCATAGTAGAGATTTCAGTCAGTAAAATAATTGCAGTCAACCTTTGAAACGTAAGGTATTGTTTTTTTTTAAGTGGATATATTCTGCATAGAAGACAAAGAGCTTGGTGCCTGGAGAATCACAACGGGGAGAGAAATAAGAATTGCTGCAAGCAGTCAAGGATTTAAGGAAGCCTCAGGACCATGTCAAGGGATCTCCTAGAATCAATCCAAAGAAATTCTGTGTTCAGTCCCTTCTTCCATGATACAGAAAATACTGGCACAGTTGTGACCAGGAACCAGCTAAAGTGCTGGAAAAAGACATAATCAGAGTTACAGTTTCTCACCAGAGATAATAGAGGACACCTGGTCTTCTTTAGGAGACAGTGGGAGAAAGGAGGACAATTGCATATTAAGAGAAATCCTATGTGAAAAGCCAAGAGGTAGAGTCAGAACATATGTCCAATTTTCAAAGATCTAAAGGTGGGATCAAAGATACAGCCCGTGGAGTCAAGAGTTTGGAAGTAGGAAGATAAGATCTATACAAACAGTTTGGGATCTGAAGGAATGAGGCGGTCTCCTAAGTGATTATGTTTGAGTCATTTTAAAATTATTTTGAAATAGTGAAAGCTTTTGTTCTAAAGAAGTGTTAAGTGGCAGCTCGATATGCGTAGCATATATACAACACAGAAACACCAGCCTTTCTCAGTGAAACATGACTCGAGATGATAAGCAGAGAATGCTGGAGCCATCATGCCCAAACCTACCTTTTCCAGTGAAGGACCTTGCTGTACTTCTGTGGTACCCCTGGAATTGATTTAAAACATGAATTTGCAACCATAGGGTTATTAATCAATTATTCTGAGTATTCTGTGGTGGGACTCATCAAAAGGGAGGAAGCATAATTCTTTCATAATGAGTTCTACCCACGAAACTTAGAGCTTGTTTTATTTAAGGCAATATCCTATTACTTCACACATCCACACGGGTAAATAGTCCTCATGAACACCACGATCATATTTATCTCAGCAGACAGAGCATGTGATGTGCTGCCTGTGAACATTATCTGTGGCTTACATTCATATACCAGCCCAGCCTAAAGGGTTCAAGATGGGAAGTATATCTAGGAGACAGAATGGGATATCAAGTTGAGAAAACAGAAGAGATAATAGCCAAACTAGAAAGCAGGAGAGGAGTTAGAAAAATAATGCCAGAGTCAGTAACAGGACTGTTAGGGATGAAACTGGGTTTCATCTATGATTTATGGTTTATAAATGGTTTATATGGTTTATGGCTATGGCTATACCATTATTATTATTATATGGTTTATGGTTTATGGCTATACCATTATTATTATTATAAGATTATTGTCTTCTTGAAGCAAGTGCATAGACCATCCTTCTTTCTTGCTAACAGAAATACAACTTTGCTTGGATAATGTACTCTCCTCCACCCAGCCAGGCTTAACTAGACCAGTCATGGTAATTCTTTTCAATTTGCCAATAACTGATTTAGGAATGGGCATATGATGCCATTGTGAGCAAAGGGTAGGTCTAATAGACAACTTCTGTGAAGAATTTCCTGCTCCTGCAATGGCGTAACTGGAGTAATATGGTCCCTATTCTTTTCCTAGATATTCTGTCTGGATAACTGAAACAATAGCAGTCATCTTGCAACTATGAGAGAACATACTGAGTGATAATGTTGACACAGATAGCTTGAGTCCACCATAGCATGGTTGAGTCACTGGAGTCTTGGAACTGCTTACCCTGTGCTTTCTCTTTATGGGAAATATGACCTTTTTTCTTATTGCTTAGTTTAGTTGAGGCAGGGGTTTCTGTTACTGGCTAGCTAAGAATCTTGATTAATACCAGGAGGTAGAAAGCAGCTTTATAACCCAACTCACCATTGTTATCCCCTTAGGCATTTCTTGTCCACATTGTTCAATGTCTGTCACTGAATTGTAACTTGCAGCAGATATTCACTCAGTAGTGAAGGCCCAGGAGTTATGATTGCAGAGAAACATGGGCTGGTTTCGTAAGGTGAAGCCACACTTTTATCACAGAGCTCAAATGAACAGTTTAAATGTTTATACATATTGAACTGACCGAGACCAAGTGGAAGAAATAAAAATCTTTGGAAAAACCAAAGAAAATAAATCAATAATGTATGTGAGCTCCTTGAGAGTAGGCACCACATTTTCTCTATTGTTGGGTATCTAATACTTAGCAACATGCCTGGCATATGGTAAATTCTTTATAAATGCAGAATTAAGTAATTAAATGAGACTACGGATCTAGTAAAAAATATTTATTCTTAGTTTCATCTAGGCGTTTTCCAGTTCCTATGGCATATTTGAGTAGATAAGCCTGGGCTGGTACCAAGGACTAAATCCAAACACCAAAACTAGTTAAGCATGAGCTGCAAACATGGCATACTCATGGGAATTCTGAGACAGAGACTGTTGATTATTCATTAAAACTAAAACACATGTTCAACTTCCCAGATGGCAGTAAGAGACACAATGCATAAATCTAGAACCTATGTGCATGAGCATCACAGTTCACAATAATTTGACATGTCCTACCTGCTATGACCTTTCCAACAGTGCTGGTGCCACACTAGACTACAGTTTCCAGACTCTGTTGCATGGTTTTTCCATGTGACAAGTTCATGTGACTAAGCCAACAGAATATGAGTGGACTTGACTGGCCTCATTTCTGGGCATAACTTTTAAGAAGCAAGCGTGTTGTCTTCATACCCTCTATTCACTGTCCTGCCAGCTGGATAGGGATGGCAATGAAACTCTAGAGAGCTCCAAAGTCACAAGCTGGTAGGTACCTGGGTCTGTGAATGACTGTGATGAACAATTAGTACCAGCCAGTAATAATCTGCAGTTGAGATCTCTCTGTTACATATTATGCCATTTTTTGTTACTATAGTTTAGCCTGCTTTAACTAATGTAACTTGTCCACACCCATTTGGCTTATAAGCACAATACCAGTCTTGTCAATATCTCAAGTTGATAAGGGAGAACTATGTTTTTAAAATTTTTCAGTGAAATTGGATGTGCTGTGTAGTTCATAATGCTTTGATATACACTAGTTTGTATGATCCTCCCAACAAACCCATAAAATAAAATAGGCAGAGTAGATATTGTTACCCTCATCTGAGAGGTGAGAAAATCGATGATCAAGGAGATTAAACAAATTGTCTAAATCTACTGAGTGCTAGATTTAGAACTCAAGAGTAAATCCTTTTACTTCAAAGTCTTTGCTTTTCTCATTGTAAATATGTTGAATGTCTGCCTCTATACAAAATATTTTCTTGATGGATAACTTTACTGCAGAAATTCTCCCAGGGGATTAGAGATTATTTTAGGAGATTCGACTCACTTGAATTCTAAATATGGAATTTAAATATGGGAGGATTTATAATTCCAGAGGATTTAGCAATGAGGTTGGCTCTACCGCAGACTATTTTCTTTGTAGATTCTCTCAGTGCCTCAGACTTGGATGAATCCCACTGAGGTTACTGACACATTCTTCCCAAAAAACAAAAGCTTCTCTGACACATCACTGAGAACAGGTCAGCCTCTCTACTTGATCATCTCTAATGATGGAGTTACTTCAAAAGCTTTCTCAACCTACTCTTAGAGTGGCCAACTTGTCCTCTTTTCCAAGAACTTTTCTGGCTTTATAACTCAAAGTCCCACATCCTGGGAACCCCCTCAGTTTTGACCAAACCGGAAAGGGTAGTCACCTTATTATTGCTGAACAATAGAAATTATTAATTTCCAATTTTAATTGAAATGATATCTGCCTTGCTACGACTTCTAATTAGTCTCTATTATTCAACCAAAAGTAGTTTCTTGGTCATATTGGATTGTTTATGGTTTTCTATAGCTACCAAAGTCTGAGGTAAAACCACACTACCATAAACTATGAGATCAATAGATCATAGATCTAAACTTTTCATCTGGGGCGCCTGGATGGCTCAGTCAGTTAAGCGTCTAACTTCAGCTCAGGTCATGATCCCAGGGTCCTGGAACTGAGTCCCACATCAGGCTCCCTACTCAGGGGGGAGTCAGCTTCTCTCTCTCCCTCTGCTCCCCCTCCTTCTTATGTTCTTCTCTCTCTCAAATAAATAAATAAAATCTTTAAAAATTTAAAAAATAAACTGTTCATCTTTGGGTTAGACAGGGCCTGATGACACTAGCAACAATCCATGTCCTCTAAATACATTATTCTCCCTATGAGCCTAAGTGCTAGCCTTTTGAAATTGTTTTCCTGGTTTCCCTAAGTTGAGTTTTATGATAGAAATAATAACAATAAAAATAAAAGTACTCCTGTTTTAATCTTTTGTGGGTAAAGATAATTTATTAAATAATGATAATTGATTCTTAAACAGAAATTAGTTATTTTCCCACTTAATACTCTTGAGAAAAAAAATAATAATTGTCCTCTAAGGTTTCACTATTGAGGTTAATGTGTCTCTGAGAATCGACTTTTTTTTTTTTTTTTAATATGAGTGCACCACTTGGGGAAAAGAACAGTCTCTGTTATTGGGTACTGAGGGACCACCAAAACCAGGAAATTCATGCTTTATGAGTTTTCCCCAAATCAAAGCAACAGGGTTACGATCAGCATCATCCTTTCACTCCCACTGGGTACTTCCAGAGAGGTGCCTTTTGGGGCAAACGAAACTTTTTGCAGTGAAAAGCACATCCACTTCATTGCTTTCTTTCCTGCTGAAAATCAAGACTGGGATCCTAAGAGCCCATAAGGCCCTGCACCAAGCCAGATAGGTCTCTTTATGCTGTCTTGACTTTCTTGCTACTTAAGATATCTGTCACCTGATAAAACACTTCATAAACCTAGTTCTTGACTATATACTTTCTGTACATAGCAAAATAAAAACTAAAAAGATGAGTATTATCATAATTACCATGACGAATCTGAGAATTCTGAGAAGCAAATGTTTCTAGAGAAGATTTAGGTTGACTGTACTTTGGGAAGGTCATAAGATTAAAATAATAATATATAAGGTCATAAGGTTAAAATAATATAGTCTTGTAAATGGGGTAGGATTTTTAAGAACTAACTTTTTCAATTGTAGGATGATAGAATGAAATGGGACTTCAGAGATCATTTAGTTAAACCATACCCATTTTGCAGATGGGAAAATTGAAGTCCAGAGAACATAGATCATTACACTAATGGTCCATGGTGGATTCTGCAGACAACCAGACTGACTTCTCATCTAATTCAACAAGTTCAACAGTGGTTCTCTAGGGGAGTGATGAAGCCCTTTGAGAACTGGATTAATGTTATGGAACCTGCCAAAATGCACATACACTCAAGATTTCTCATGTAATTTCAGGAGATTTATATACCTTATGATGTTTGTCTTGGATCCCCTTGGACCGTGCTCTTAGGCCATGGATAATTTTCCAAGGGAACAAATCAGGGAATTCCTGAATGGGCTGTATATTTGATGGATATTTAGAATTAAGAATTTAATTATTTGAAATTTAATACTTTTTAAAAGATATTAATTTTTGGTCATTGTTTTACATTCAAATTAAGGCTTTATGCAAGGCTCATATGAATGCATTGTTTAGATATTAGAATTACAAATCAGAAATTTACCTCAAGGATTAGTAGGGCAGGACCTGGGCACTGTTATTCAAATTAACACCTTAGACGATATAGACCTGATTTTTCTAAATCTAACTGTGATTCAAGCTTTTTATAAAAATTTAGGGAAAACAACTTAAACTTTTTTTCCCCCAATTTTAGCGTGACCTCTACAGTCCAACTATATTTCATGTCTGTGATAAATAAATAATGATAAATAACTGATACTAGTAACTAATATTTATTGTTCTCTCACTTTATACCAAGTGTATTTTAATGAGTTCATGTGTTATATCTTTTCACAACTGTGTAAGTTGGGTTCTCTATACACATTTTTAACAGTTAAAAAGAATCAAATCCCACAGGGGTTTAAACATTCTCTAAGGTTATCAGCTAGTGCCATGGTTCTTTTCCCAGGGCAATTACCCCTTTTTGTACCCCCACTCACTCTAAAGCCAAGAGATATTTGGCAATGTCTGGAGGCATTTTTAATCATCATAACTAGGAAAGTGAGATTCCTATCCAGTTAGTCAAACCAGGAATGCCAAGCCCTGATACTGGGGGCTAGAAGAAAACGTAAGAGTGGTTTGACCCAGCCACCAGGTAAGCAAAAGACACACAAGGGCAGGTGCAAAATTTGGGGTATTAACTATCTCAGGGTGCCCCAGTATGTTCCTTAGGTGACAGGCCTTGAAAACACGGGTTGGTAGAACATTGGCAGTGAACACCATCTTCCTGACTTTTAATCTTCAATCCTGGCTGTGTGTCATTATCATCTCCTGGAGTTTGTCTACAAGTGTAGATGGCAAGACCCCACCCCAGACGAGCAAATCAGAATTTCTGATCCATTCACACACCAAATCTTGTCCATCAAACTTTTTTTAAATATTTCTCAATCCTTCTCACTTTCTTCTCTCCATTTATACCACCTTAGTTCAAACCTTCATCATCTCTTAATTTCTAATTTTGGAAGCCTGTTTTATTTATTTGAATAAGAAGAGAAAATTAAATATTAAGGTGAAAAAAGAAAAACAAAAGTTGGGAGCTAGCATGTAAAGCTAGCATGTAAAGTGGGAGTTAGCATGTAAAGCAACTACTACATGTAAACCTTGTTCCAGTGTCTTCATACATTACCTAATTTTTATCCTGACAACAATCTCATGAATTCAGCTGACACCTCAGAGCACTCTATAGAGGAGAAACTAAGATGATCAATGATTATTTCTAATGTTACACAGCTAATAAATGGCTAAGCAGAGTCTTGAATCTAGTATCCTTCCTACAACCAAAGATTTCAAGACCTTTCACAGTAATTACCAGTTCATCCTTCTGAATGGCTAATCTACATTCCAACAGCTTTACATAAATCTCTTTTCATTGTTTTCTTTGCCTGATGGACTCAGGGACTAACTGTTTCCTGTCACTCATCTGTTATACTTTTATGCTGTTGAAGCTTGAGAACCTCTTCAAATTTTCTAATTAATCAATCAGTCTTTCACACACTGAGTTCAGTCTCCACTGAAGCAGCAGCCACAGATTGCTTCACCGTCCTTGGCACTGAGGGGCGGGGGTCAGGAGGGAGGGAGATGACAATTTCACTGCCATTGGAGTACTTAAGTCCAATAGAAGTTTGACAGATGACAACCAGGCAAGCCAGTTAAGTGCATTCTCCGAAGTCAAGTCCTGAAATAAATAGGAAGGCTGTGTGTGAAATGAGGCGATAGTCCAACAGCCCTCTTACCCAGCTGAGCAACCTCTTAGAGAAATAAACAGCATCCTTTTAACCATCCAGACAGGCTCATGGTTGAGCCGATTTATCTGTATCATCTACAAACAATATTTAACTTAATCTAAGGCAGAACAGGAGCACAAACATTGAGGTCTGGGTCTGTAACCATTCCTCCAGCACCGCAATGTTTATGGGAACATTCAAGGCCAAGAAAGAATATGTGAGTTCTCAGCAGACATTTCCCTCCTTGCTGGACGCCGATTTCTTACTTATTCATATAGCATGTGCTTCAGAAGACCTACATTACCCAACAGTCCTTTGGGACAGGGGAGGAAGGGTACAAAGTCAAGAGTTTGTGGTTCTGGGCTGAGGTGTGCTTCTCCACTAGTTGTGTGATGTCAGGAAAGTCACTTAGTTCACTCAGACTCAGTTTGGTCAAAAGTCCAAAAAGGGAGTTGGGCTAGATTTCTCTAGAGAGCTCTTCCAGTTTCACAACTCAAGAGTTTCATATAAATGAGAGTTCTAAGAGAGAAAATAGGATCAATGCATCTTATCTGTGGGGATACAGAAGTAGTCTCAGTAGAAAGAGGGTCTTCAGTCTCTCTCAATCTCTAAGTCACCTGTGTGTGTGATTGCCATTGTCCCACCAATGCCAGCTAGGAGTGGGCCAGTGCTTTCTCTTAATCCTACATGTCTGTCATGTGCACCTTCCCACTAACCCACCTGCTAGAGGTCTCTCTTAGGCTTAGCGCACCATCATTCCCAGGTATCACACTCTGTCAGAGAGGAGGTATCAGGTGGCACTACGCCAAAATACAATCCATGGAGTCTACTTGTGAGATGCCAAGGGGAAATTTGGATAGAGGCCAAACAAGAAAACAATTTGAATGACTTCCCAAATAGATTTGGGTCTTCATAGGCATGGGCGGTATTTGTTGTTTTTGCCAGCCCACCATTCATACCCCTCACTCCAGTAAAAGCAGCCCAATTTCTCCCTTACTCTCAGTACATATGGTTTTGGAGTGGACATGGGAGCCAGGCCTCAAGCAACCACATGGTCTAACGCCTGGATTCAGTAACTGGTTCAGTGATGGGTACATAACCTACCTGGGGCTGGTAAGAATCTTACGAAGGTTGAAGAGAGAATTCTTCTCCTAAGACTACCCACAACAAGGATGATTTAAGCCTGGAGCTGTCATGAGCTATCACTAGAATATGAAAAAAATAAAAAGCCAAAACAAGGGACGGCAGAACTCAGAGATAAAGAAAATGAGTCGTAATGATCCTAACAGAGTCCTTTGATTCAGCCATGCCTGAAACTGCTTTTTCATTTATGCAAGCCAGTGGAGTCCCTTTTCTGTTTACCAGCTGGGTTTTTACCACTTGACCAGAAGCTCCATGACTTACAATTGAATGCAAGCACTGGGCCTCATATCTGTGTACTAAAAAATTTCAAGAAATGGTTTGACAGATTTGATGATCTCTAAGACGCTTACAGTTCTATCATTTGGTGGTATTGTTTTAAAACTAATCTGTCTGAGAAAAGCAGCATAGTAGAAAGAGCAGGAATTGTGAAATCAGGCTGACCTGAATCTGAGTCCCAACTTACCCACTGTTTCATTCCAAAGACCTAGTTACTTAGCCTCTATAAGCTTGTGTGTTTCTGTAAAATGGGGAGTAATAGTGTGTGGAATTGAAGAATTTCTTTCCAGGATTAAAACACTGAGTACTGAACACACTGCCTACCACATAATATGTAGGCAATGGACGACAGCTGTCATTACTTTATTAGTTCATGGAACCAGAAGCCGCATCAAGTGGTGTCCACTATGAATGTAAAAATGGTACTTCCTTACAACTTCAAGGCTCAATATAGTTTACAGAATATTTTCTTACCCCCCACCTCATTCCTCCTACTCTCTAACGCTCAGAAGTGGTGAAATTGGGTTTGATAACCCCCACTTTATAAAAGAAGAAACCAAGGTCTCGCAGCCAGTAACAAGCAGATTCAGGACCAAAGTCCTGCATTTTGACCCCAAGCTTAGAGCTCTAACTTTTCCACTGTGCAGTCCCACAGGCCTGATGCCCAGAACATGAGTTCTCTCTGAATCTCCACTGATAATCCCTGAGATGCCTATACTACATCGAGTAATAAAGCTAGAAAAGTCATTGAAAATCTCAAACTCCACCTGTGAAAGCTTCCACAATTATTATGGTTAAAAGTGTAGGATGGAAGGTAAGAAAGATCAGGGTTAAAATGCATCAGTTTGGAGCATTGTGACCACAAGCATGTAAAAATGTCCTGCTGAACTATAGTTGTCTTACTGTATTATAGGGGTCCTATGATTGCCTACCTCTTCTGCTTATAAAAAGAATTAAACGGACATTTATTGTAAAGCAATTAGCGTAATACCTATCACATGGAAACACTGTGAATGGCATAAATTATCAAGTTACTTATTGTTGCGATTATTGTTATTATTATAAACCCACTATTCTGAACTACCAGTGTTTTTTCCACTCCCTATCTCTTTATACTATACATTTTAAGAAATATATACTGCACTGAGGCTAGAGACTGTGTCTCTGTTGCCTTTGTATCCCCAAATCAATTCATATTCCTCGAATGTCACATTTAATGAATGATTGCCATGCCTTAACATTCAAAGTATTATCCTAAGGGAATAATTACCTTTGAATTCTTACGAGGGCTCCTTTCCCTTCTCATCAGGAAGAAGACTATGGAAGTTGATGAAGGTGAGGGAGGTTGAATCATACATTTTTTTTTTTTTCCTTCAAGGGTTGTTTCTTTTTGTGTTTTTTTTTTCATCTGTGTTTACCCCTTGCGTCTTTACACACCTGCTTCTGATCCAGTCAGGGATAGAGGGGCTAGACGTGAACCCCATTAGGGAAGATTTGGACTTTATCCTTTGCCTGTGTTCTCCACTTGCGATTTGTATTAAATTCACTTTGGGACACATGCTATAAAGTACAAGAGGCCTTTTTGATTGAACAGTGAAAGGAGCCTATTAGAAATGTGAAATCATAATTTCTGGAGGTTTGGGGACTTAAAAAAAAATGTGGACAGCTGTTGGCTAAAGAACTGAGAAATGTTTAAGTCAGGAAAATATCCTAGGTAATGGAGCCAGAGAGCCTAAATCAGTGGTAAATACTGCTAAGCCATCATTACACACTAAATAGTTATTAGTCATCTCTCTGTTTTTAACGGAGAGCTTAAGGGTCTGAAGTCCCAAGCTTAGACTCCATTCTCTCTAACAAATCAAAAATCCCATCCCCTCCAATAACAGAAATCTGCCAAGAGAACATTAAAGGTCAAGCTAAACCCACAAAAGCAAAGCAATGCCGATTTCAAAGACTCTGAATGGAAAAATACAATTAAAAGTCAACGGTTCATTCTGAGCAGGAAAAAAAGATTGAGAGCTTGATTTAAGGTCAGGAGCCCAAGGGGCAATGGGGAAGGGAAGCAGGAACCCCAAGCCAAACCATAAGCAAAGTGGCCTGGAAACTCTCAAACTTGGCGGGATCCTTTCCCTTTCCGGCCCCCTCTTGGGTTAGTGGGTCACAGTGTGGTTGGAACGTTGAGTTGCCCCCGTGGGACCTATATTGGGAACTGAATGTGAAGACCTGGCCTCCAGTGGGTAGGCCTGTACTATGGACCTGGCTCTGTCCCAACTCCACAGTGATTTTCCTGCATTACCCTACACAAGTCATTCACCCTGCCCTGCCCTGGTTTTACCTAATTACAAAATAATTTCTTCTAATGAGGCTAAGCTTACCAGTAAGCCTGCATTTTGTGGTTTGGGGGATGCCAAGAAGACACCACTGGGACTTGAGGCCCAGCTCTATAATATTCACAGCCCCCCATTATACTTTTCCTCCAATGCTTGAAATACCACTATTTATTGATCTAAAAAACATCTTTTGAATGCCTAGACATTTTTTTCATGCCAGACATTGTACTAGGCTTTGGTATACAAGAGTGAACGAAACAAACATGAATCTTACACACAGTCTCGTTGGAAGAGAGAGATTGAATTAAACAGGTAAATGCACGCATACATACATGCAAATTGAGAGTTCCCTGTAAAGTTACTGAACATATTACTTCGGGAAATATTGGAAGCCTGAATCTTATGTAAGGCCGTTAGAGAAGCCACTGAGAAGGTAATTTATGGCTTGAGCAGCAAGTGAAGTGGCAAAGGCATTGTCTCAGGAAAACCTCTAGAATACAGGTAGATTAGATGATTGAGCTCTAGCCTGAATAAGAACTACCGCAGCCACCCCAGACCTGTGCATGTCATACATGTGTAAGGATACTAAGTTTGGGGGGTAGTTTACTTTGCAGCATCCTTGTGGCCATAGCTGGGTGAGGCAGGAACCATGAAATTCAAGGGAAAATTATGAGTTAATTTTGAAATGTCAGACTTGAGAGAGCTGTGAAATACCTACATGGGATTATCAGTTACGCGAGGGAACACACCATACCATAAATGTACGGATGAGTTCTCAGCTCAAGATAAACTTTTTGGAGTCACCAGTCTAAAGATTATATTTAAATTCATTATGGTATGGATGATACCATCCAGGAAATTGCCAATTCCTATCCATGGAGTCCTTCAATATATAGAGGTCATGAGAAGGAGACTCCAAAAAAGACCAGAGAGGTGATGGGAAAACATGAGAGTGTGAGAGCACAGCATCCGAGAGAGGAGGTGTTTTTAGGAAGGAGAGAACAACCCCCTGCGTCAAGCATCAATATGAGACTCTGTCAGTTTCCTAGTGCTGCTGTAACAAATTACCACAACCTTGGTGGCTTAAAACAACACAAATTTATTATCATACAGTTTTGGAGATCAAAAATCCAAGAGAGGTCTAACTAAGCTAAAGTTAGAGTGTCAGCAACAACGTGTTCCTTCTGGAGACTACAGGGGAGAATCAGTTTTCTAGCCTTTCCCAGCTGCCAGATACCACCCACATACCCCGCTTCCCTCTTGCACTTAGAAAAATCTTTGTGGTTACATTGGGCCCACCTGGATACTCCAAGATAATTTCCCCATCTCAGACTCAACAGATCAGCAACCTTTGTTCCATCTGCTACCTTAATGTCCCCTTGCCCAATGTAACATAACATGTTCACCGGGGCCAGGGATTAGTAAGCACATAGCAATGGGAGACCATTATTCTGCAACCACAGATACTAAATAGGATGAGCTTTGCTTTCTGAGAAAATGGACAGATGTTTCTAGAAAAGTTTAGGATTTCTGGTGTGTTAGTTTTCCAGAGTATTAAAATAATACTTCTCTTAAACACAGACTTGTATGACACTTGAATCAGAGAAACAGATCTAACCATAAAGAAAATCCCCTTCAGCTACTTAATTTTAACAACTAAAGGTTTCCAACCACGTGAGGGGAAAAAAAGAGCACAAAATAGAAAAATCAAGGTAAACAAAAGAATACTGGAACAGAGATAATCCATAGAATATGAGAACATTTAAAATGATCCTAATGAGGATTCCCAGAGGTAGCTGAGAAAAGATCACATCAATAAGATAACCATAAGTTGACATAAAAGAATTGATCAGGAGACAAGAAAGTATTCATGGAAATTTAAAATATTAGAATCGATTTTAGGAAAAGAACAAATATATTAAGGAGGGCACGTACTGCATGGCGCACTGGGTGTTATACGAAAACAATGGATCGTGGATCACTACATCAAAAACTAATGATGTATTGTATGGTGACTAACATAACATAATAAAATTTAAATATATATATAATCATAAAACAAAATATAAGTGTTAAAACACTGATATTGGGTAAGTAATTGTACAACTGACAGCACTTGGGGGATTCAAGGAGGCAGGGAGGGAGGTCAAGAGCATGTTGAGACTCTAATTTTCTCATTATAAATGGTGGAGCATCAAGAAATCCTCTCTTGATTTGGTGAAAAGAAACACAGTTTTAAATATAACATTTAGTACAACTGGGGAGTACTGTATGTGATCTGATGGTCTAATTTTCACCACAAAGGGTCAACAGAAAAATATGTAAGTAAATTGGTTAACATTACTTCAGTAACAATTAGAAGAAATATAAACATAAATAATCCTACTAAGGAGTTAGACTCTGGAAGGAAGGTAGGAATGGGGGATGATGTTAATTTTTTACTTACTATTGGCATTCGACTTTTCAAAGAATGTGCATATATTACTTTTATGGTGCCACCAACCAAAACTATGAGTGGGCAGAACAGGTGTGTATGAGGATGGCAGGAGTAGGAGTGGATGAGGATTTCAGTTGAAACTTGTTGAGCCATTTATTTTACATCTTTAGATCAAACAAGAGCATTTATTCTAAACTCTCTGAGAGTGGGATTACAGAAATACACTGACACACAATGGAGGGCTTTAGTGTACTCACTTTGAAACTTGCATTTTTATTTTGGAAGGAATTTTGTGTTCAAAGTTTTTGTTTGTTTTCAAATGTATCCACTTCTTTGACTTAGAGTAATCACATTTAATAAAACCAAAACAGCAGCAATGGTTCTATCGCTCATCATAAAAATCTCATTTTAATTCATGTTTTCCAATGTCTTCTCAAGTGCTTACATTACTGAAATATTTTATGGAAAACACCAGAGTTTTTTAATTGGTACATTTCCTACAGTTCCTTAAAGTTATATATCATGAACTTGGTTTGTCAGTTAACAGGTTCCTTCCTAAGTGCCCTCCTCATGCATGGCACAGCATGAGGTAATTTGTTGGTCTTATCCAAGGAAAAATGCACAAGAGAGGTGTACACACATGTCCAGACGTTGGCAAAGACAGAGAGGTCAGGATGCAAGGGGTATAACTGGTGGTGATTAAAATGCTGATAGCGCCAGCCATGGACTTGAGATGAAATTGCCTATGCAAAGAGTAAAGGGAAATGAGATGAGAAATAATGGCGCAAGTCAGGCGATCCTCACACACCAAGATGCAGACTTAAGAATAAAGCATGGGGCGCCTGGGTGGCTCAGTCGGTTGAGCGTCCGACTCTCGGTTTTGGCTCAGGTCATGATCTCAGGGTAGTGGAATCAAGCCCGTGTTGGGCTCTGCACTCAGCGGGAGGGAGGGGGGGGGTCTGCTTGAAGATTCTTTCCCCCTCCCCCCTAGAATAAATAAATAAGTCTTTTTAAAAAACAATAAAGCACAAAGATTAAGGTACAGTTGGAAGGAGTAAGATGCAAACTCACTAGACTATGAATTACTTTACCACAAAAATTGTCATCACTGACATTTTATTCCAGAACACCCCTCTCCCTGATCCATTATAGACACTTCTCAAATAGTTTTTAAGTGAGAGGACAGAGGAAGAATTCAGAATGGGTGAAGATGAAGAGAGAACTTCTAGCAGACCCAAGAGAAAATTAAGTGTGCTGAACACGATTGTTGCCATAAGGTAGGAAGAGCAGCTTCTATGTAGTAAATGCTCCGCAGAGGTAGAAGGGATGGATAAATGAAGTACAGGCTGGGATGGGCACAAGGCTAAGGGGGAAGAAGAACAAGTAGGTCTGTTCTGTCTGAGTGAAAGAACTGAGTCAGTGTTTTCCTTAGTCCATCCAATTGGAAGTGATGAATTATTAGCATGAATACATTCACTGCACCTCTTAGGTGCTAAAGCCAACTTAAGAGTATACACGGGAAACCTGCTTTCATTTCTCTAATTCTGTATCACAACCTATGAGTGTGGACCAAGCTACATTAATAGCAGAAAAGCAGCAGAATATCAGAACAGTATTAATCACAAAACTACTTGATACATTTTCTTTCCAGGAGAAATGGGTTGATTTCTGACCACAGGTGGGGCCTGGGAGGAACCACAGCTGGTCAGAAGTCACCGATCTCTGTTTCACCAAGGTAAAGATACTTTTCTGGAAGGATGCGCCATTCCCAGCCAGTGAGAATGTTCAGTCTGCATTCCTCTGTGGGCTCTCATCAGTTCTTGGGATACATACATACATACATATTGAGAGAGAGACAAAGAGAGCTATCATTGCTACATATTCCTGGATCTTCCAAACCACTTCCAAACCACTCCATCCTTTTCTTGGGAGGATGCATGTGAAAGTACAGTAGATTCTCACTATTTGCAGTAGCTGTGCTCCATAAAATCACCACAAAGACTGAATTACTGAATACTGAGCCACAGCTCCTAGGAGAAATGTAGGGTTAGGTTTTTACAAACCTCTAGCCAAAAAATTTTTATCAGCCAATCAATACATAAACTTGTTCAATATGTGTCTGTGATTAAAGACATCTTACTGAATACACATTAACTCATTAACATTGAATTCACAGCCGACAACACTATTACTCCCTTCTGAGCAAAGCTAAACTAACACATGTATTTTCTCTGTAAGCCACAGCACAGTCTCCTTGCACTTGGGGACACAAAACAGCACTTCAGCACTAGGCTTGGGGGCCATTTAAACATCTAAAACAGCACCAAGAAAAAGCACAAGAATAAAAAACAGAGCACTAAGTAGACACTAAAAAAGAAGCTCGTTTACAGCAAGAGCACCTTGCTTCATCTCAGAGCAAAATGTGTGTGGCATTGTTCACAATGACAATGAAAGCACCGTGAACATGGATTCAGATGCTACGATAAATTTTAGCAATAAGTCAATGTACAAATACAGAATCCATGAATAATTAAGATCAATCAGTCACCGCATGCCGGGTATTTACCCCAGTCAATCCCCACAAGAACTCACTGAGTGGGTACAGGTCCCATCCCCAAATCATAGATAAGGAAACTATAGACGGAGTGACTCAAGTGCCCAGCTGCCTAGGAGAGGCACCAGCTTTTAGTCTGTAGCCACGTGATTCAGCATCTGAGCTCACAGCCACATCCCTGGATTCAGGGCGCGTGCACAGGTCTCTTTCTCAGCCTGGCCCACCGATCAGTGTGCTTTCCTAAGTAAAATAACTATATTCCTGAACTTGAATTAATTTGAACACTCTCTGAGGGGACAGAATGAGGCTAGAATCAGTTTTTGTTTTAAATGGCACTTGTTTCTTTCTTCTTGCCAAGTACAGACAACAGTTACTATGTGCAAGGCACCTGGGGGACAGGGGGGCGGTTACCAGGCATGTGAGTAACCAGCAGCTGCAACAGTGATGAAAGGTGCTGATGCTGAGACCTCCCGGCCCCCATATGTCCCACTGAAGAGATGCAATTCAAGTTCAATTCAGTGCATTTACTCACCCCACATCCCTGAATACACAGGGATCTCCACATCATAGTGGTCGTGTGAGTCCAGTGAGGAGGAGCCCCCCTGCCTAGCTCAGTGCCACCATGATGGAAGGGGTGGTGTAGAGCTTCGTGGGAGGGTGTGACTCCCCCTGCCTATGCTGCCCACACCCTCACTACTGTGTTCCATTTGCCCCGTTTCCTTCCCCACACCCACCCCCACTGGCTCTGGATACCAAACAGATATGATTATCCTGTATCCCAAGAGAGGAACCAAATGCTCGGGGCAATCATGACATGATGGTAAGGAACAAACATTTGACTAAAGGAGATGCTGCCCTTGTATTTATGAACATGCAATGGTTATAAAGGGATTTTGCATTTAATCCTCACAACATCCCTGATGAAAAGGCATTACTTTCTCTATTTTACATACTATGATGCCAAGTCTTGGGGAGGGTCAGTGATTTGCCTCCAATCATCTGGCTGAAAAGCAGGAGAGGTAGAACTGGAATCGTATATTCTGTCTCGTGGTCCAGGGCCATGCTTGCTGCATCTGGACAGGTCAAGAAAATCAGCAGAGCATCCAGAGCAGGTGGTACAACCCAAGCAGAGGCACACAGACTCGACGCACTGCCAATGCACACAACTGCTGGTGCTCTTCATCCATTCCCTTGGCAGACAGTTATTACCCCTGCAACAAGCCAGGGCTATACTAGAGCCCTGGATAAAACAGGACACAGCTTCTGGTGCCATCAAGAGGCGCACTGAGCTAGCCACTCAAGGTGAAACAAGACGAGCCCATTGTCTGGGCGCAGAGCAGATAACAGAAGGTCCCATGATGCCAGGAGTCCAGGAAATGCTCCTGAAGAATGACATCATGGCTGATATCTGAAAGTGGTGGCAAGAAGCAGCTGCTAGGCAGAAGGAGGTACAGATACAAAAAGCCAAAGGCAGGAAAGACTTCGGAAAATCTGAAAAGCTAAGAGTCCAGAGAGGAAAAAGAAGCATAAAGAGGAGGGGGCAGAGGACATGCAATAGGACTGGGACAACAGAGCCAGATGTTGGAGGACCCCCTACTTCAAGGACCCAAAGACCTCAGTACTATGGGCCCGCCAGTGGGCCTCTCAGCTGTCAGGGGTCCCTGGCTGGAGGAGGAAGTCAAGCCCATTAAGCTCTTTAATCTCTCCCCCCCAGGTCATTTCCTCCAGCTACGAATGAATCATACGGTTTCCTTCTCCCCATCCACATGGCCTGGGTACCGAGGCTTGGAACAGGGGCCTGTTTTCCAGGTGCAGTCTCACCAGTGCCATATAAAGGGGGATTATTCCCCTTCCTGCAGCTTGACTCCTCACACAGGCTGGCCCCAGCAGGGCTGGCTTTCCTCATGGCCAGATCACGTTACAAGCTAATATCTAATTTGTAAGTTCTATATCATACCTCAGTTTCACAGCATCGTGGCTTCCAAGTGAACATTCACTTCTTCCTCTTTCAAAATTAGCTGAGTGCCCTATAATGGGAGAAGGAGAATGGAATGTACAAATGGTCAAATAAAACAGAGAGACCCCACATTGCTATCTGACCACAAGGATGTAACCCATCCCTCAGTTAACAATCTGTATTATGGGGTCTTAATTCTTTCAGCCATTACAGAGCTGCATACAGTCCAAAATCACGTGGAAAGTTTAATGGACTGGAATTCTCATTCTAATAGCAGCTTTTCCACCAACCATTTCTCTTGTCTTCAGCTTCCCCGTCTGTAATGCAAACAGATGGAAATAAATAGGCTCTAAAGTCCCCTTTAAATATAGCACTCTGCCGGGCTGTGTGATTAGAGGCTAAAAGATTATTCTGAGTTTTTAGGTCCTAAGAATTAATATCACTGTGGTTACATTACTATATTTCTTAGGTGTCAAATTACTAGGATGTTTTGGAGAAGGAGGTAGAGCATAAGTAAGGGTAAACAATCTTTTGGCAGAATAGTGTAGTGATCCCAGTTCTCCCCACTCCCAAATCTGTACTATGTAACTTCATAGTACGTCCCACTATGGTCTTATTTGGGCCTTTTTTTGGAACAATGTGATATTGGTGAATATGATACAAGCAGGCTCAAAAAACTTACATGCTATTGGGGTTGTTTCTCTTGCCTTCTGCCATAGCCATGCAAAAGCCATGCCCAGGCTTGCCCCCCAGCCCCAGGAGAGAATGAGGCACATGTGAAGACGAGCCAACATACAGACACATAAGCAAGCCCAAAAAAACTGTAGACTTATGAGTGATCCCAGACAAACCCTGCCAAGCCCTCCCTAGATGATCTGATCCTCGCTGAGAAGCTAGAAATAAATATTTGTTGTCATATACCATTGAGCTTTGAGGAAATTTGTTACACAGCATTATTTTAGCAGATGATACGATCTGAGTCTAAGTCCTTTGTAATTTCTTTAAACTACAGGAAAAAGTAATCTCTAACTTGTCTGTCTCAATTTCGTTATCTTATCTGTCCTCCATCTTTCCTCCTGTCTCTCATAAAGGCTTGTCCGCACTCTGAGCCAACACTAACCCTACTATCTCCACTCCAGTTCCCTTCCTTCCAATCCCCTCCCTGACACCACTTTATCCATCATCTCATCTCTCAGAATACTTCATGCACCTTGACATCTCTAAGGGTGGCTTTTCTCAGAGAGGTGAATTTAAGAGACGACATTGTCTGGAAGCAGCTAGTTGTAACAATCCATTTTGTTTGGAGGGATTTAGAAGAAAAGTGTCCATCCTCTGGTGATCCCCAGAGGACAAAAAAGATAAACATCCTAGAACTAATCTTGTATAAGGCTTACACACTGGGAGGTGGCTCAGTAGGAAGACTTCAAGCAAAGAGCTGCATCTAGGGCTGGGTTTGGGGGTGGGGGGTGGGGGGAGTGTGGCAAATGTGGAAGCTTCTTCGTGAGGCTTATCATGGAGGGAAGATCAGAGTCATCCCTTAGAAATCATTGTAGCCTGTGCAAGAATATGTCCTCATCAGCTTATGCTGTTACTGAAGACCAAAGCCTGAAGGATGGGAGAGAAATTGTCCAGAGACCTGATCCTCCTACTCCAGCAATTATCACGCAGAGATTCAACTCAGTGTAAGGGAGTTAGCTCTTTTGTGATAATTACTATTGACTCTTACTCTGAACAATATAAACAATAAAATGAAATGTATTTATTTATATTTTGCTATTGAAAATTAATTTATTCTTCAGAAATGTTAAATATGCTTCCAGAACCTTCTTCAAATAACTTTTAACTTGGGATTCCCTTAGTTAGGGCCCAGGACTAGAGAATAACCTTCAGTAGGCTGCTTTTATTCTTCCCCTTGTATAGGAAACCCTATGTCAAAGAAATTGGAAATAAAAATAAAGGTTTACAAGAGGGATGTGAATATCTTATGGGAGGTAACAAGCACATAAACAATAGGTGATATTTATGCATTTAAGTATATTGTATGTGATTTATAACAACAAGCATTCAGTAGATGTGCGTTAAAATGTGCACGCATTTCAATAAAATTATTTCTGGATTTCTAGCATTGATAGAATTCTAGCATCAGACGAGACATTGTCACTTTTATTTATAACTATATACTCAGAGGGATGCCTGGGTAACATAGTCGGTTGAGTGTCCAGCTCTTGGTTTTAGCTCAGGTCATGATCCCAGGGTCATGAGATAGAGCCCTGCGTCGGGCTCTGCACTCAGCAGGAAGTTTGCTTGAGATGTTCTCTCTCCCTCTCCTCTGCCTCTCCACCTCCAGTGAACACACTCTCTCTCAAATAAATAAATAAATCTTTTAAAAAATAACTATATACTCAGCACTTCTCAGGATATCTCAGATATTTGTGGAATAGATGGATGGGTGGAAGATGAACTGATGAAACATATATATGTTTTATATATACACATATATATAAATTAAAAATACATAATATTATGTTGATATTATATATGTTGAATACCCACTATAAGCCAGATATGCTTTTAGGCTGAGGGGATACGAAAAAAAAAAACAATAAAACAAAACCTTAACTTGAAGATCTTCAATCATCCAGTTCTGATCATATTTTACAATTCAACAATTAGGCTGCTCTGATTTATGGTGGAATATAACATATATCTTTAGGCTAAATGTGTTTTCCCCTGGAACAAAAACACCTCATTATGTCATCTTAACCAAGCCATTTTTTTTTTTTTAAGATTTTATTTATTTATTTGAGAGAGAGAGAATGAGAGAGACAGCAAATGAGAGGGGGGAGGGTCAGAGGGAGAAGCAGACTCCCTGCCGAGCAGGGAGCCCGATGCGGGCCTCGATCCAGGGACTCCAGGATCATGACCTGAGCCGAAGGCAGTCGCTTAACCAACTGAGCCACCCAGGCGCCCTTAACCAAGCCATTTTTGATAGAATGTTCTTCATATATCTATCACTGAGCTTACAACCTATGTCTTTGGGTGACTATAGTTCCCCTTCGAATAGCAGGTCTTTGAAGACCAGAACAACCTTCTATTCTCAATTTGTGGCATGTTGCAAATGCTTGATAAATATCTATATTCATAGAATAACCAACTGGATTAGTGTATATATCTTCCAAATTTAAATTTTTATGAGAACAAGTCTTCTCTTTAAATCCTCATCTTTAAAATACAGAAATGAGTTAAAATGAACAAAAGGTTCATGATCACATGCCTATTAGACGATTCTTTCAAGTGTGCACATCATCCTATTTTGCAGAGCTAGGTGCCAGGAAAGGACACTATGAGGTATAAATATTCTGAGACCAGAATAGCCAGATCAAAGATAAGAGGGGAGTAGGGAACATGTCCTCCAGCACTTCCCTCCAGGAAAGATGTCTCTTTCCCACCCCAGTGTGAAGTAACTATACATAAAATAAAGATGTTGGAAGAAGGGAAATAAAATATTATCTTTGTTACTGGTAAAGACGAGGTCTAGGAGAAATTGGATTTCCTCACAATAAACCCCAGAATTACACAGCCATCTACAGCCCACCACAAGCTGTGCTGGGTCACCACATGGGAGGCAAATCTCTACAAACACTGTCCTGCTTGGAGCAGAGAGAGCAAGGTTTCTCTGTAGGAATCTGATTTCCAAGAGAGAAAGGGGGAGAGAATGGAACCAGGCTATGCATGTCCAGTTTCTCCTTCATAACTCAATAATCAGAAAAGCCCTCAGGAACCGCTGAGTGAGGCAACATGAGAGGCCAGAAGTGTTACTCTCATGGATGCTCTATATATGGTAGGACACATACGAAGTGGAGAAGCATTCCCGCTAATCAAATCTTAGTCCTCAGAGGAGATGAGGATGGGCAGAATTCCAGATCAAGCAGCTGGATGGTCACTTTTGAGACAAGATGGACTTGAGAAGTAGGGTCAGTGGGTGATCCAAGATCAAAACTATCAATGACTTGGTTGACAAGAAGGCTCAAAACAAGAGTGGAACTCTAAGATCTCCTAGATAATTTCTGCCACTACAGGCACCTTCCATCCCCCTCCTCTTTCCCCTGAGCCCTGACAACTATATATCCCCTCTGTTCTTCTATCACAGCACTCAGAACTAAATCATTCTCCCTGCTCTTTTCATAATCAATTTCATGTCCCTGCATAGTATGTACAGACATACCTTTTTTTTAAAACATCAGAATTTCCTTCCTTGTTTTTTGGGTATGTGTGCATTAAGTGCAGGTCTCAATTTTCAAGAACCTCTTCAATTGATGCTTAATTTACTGTGTGGCAGACAGTGAAGAAAGGAGCATATATCTTTTTGTAGAGTCAAATGCCGCGAAGGGCAAATGGAAGAAAAAAGATATTAGGCATTTCCAAAGCCTCTACTCTGAAAGTCACAGCAGGTTGACATTGATTAAAATACCACACACTGTAAAATGTGTGAAAGAAGGTGAACTGGGGCCAGCAAAAATATTTTGTTCCCTCAGGTGAGTAAAATCTTGGATTACATGATTTTCATGTATTCTAGACCTAGTTGGAGGTTATCCTAATTTGAACAAGGCATCATCTTTCCACACTGCAATTTGCACTTAATTGTATAGCTCATGTCAGAACTACCCGGAACGGTATTTATAGAATATGGATGGTCTTTTCTTAACTACAGCACTGGGCTCTCCAAAGTCATGTGTTTGAGGAAATCACTTGCTTAAACTGCTTTGTTCTGTACCAGGGAAAGGAACAAACACTTGTTAAGTATTTAGGAGATACATATTTATATAACCCCTGTTGGTTCTTTTTCTTTGAGGAACCCTCACTAATACAACAATCAAACAAAACATGGGAGTACCTACCACTTAGAGTATAAATACCTGTCTTCTTTATCTTTTTTCTTCACATCTTTATTGAGATGTTACTCACTGCTATAAAATTCACTCTTTCAGAGCGAACCCACCAGTGATTGTTAGTATATGCAGCCATCACCACCGTCTAAGTTTGGGACATTTTCATCCCCCCACAAAAAAGCTTCACACCCCTTAGCCATCACTTGCCATGTCCCACTCCATACCGCTAGCCTCTGGAAACCACTAAAATGCTTTTTGTCTCCACAGATTTGCTTATTCTGAAACACACAAGTGTGGTCTTGTGGGATTGGCTTCCTTCACTGAGTGCAATGTTTTGAAGATTCATCCATGTTTTAGCCTTTATTCATACTTTGTTCCTTTTGATTGCTGAATAATATCTCATTCTACGTAGATAACATATTTTGTTTATCCATTCATCAGTTGAGGTACATTTAGGTTGTTTCCACATTTTGGTTATTATGAATAATGCTGTTATAAGTATGTGTGTGCAAGTTTTTGTGTAGACATGTATTTTCATTGTTTTTCCCTGTATGCCTAGGAGTGGGATTGGTGTCTCATTCTCCTTTATCTCTGAGCAAAGGAAGTAATCCTTGTGGGAGGTTGGGAAGAAAAGTGGAGAATTCATACAGTTAGCACCAAAACCACTGATGGTGCCGTATCAGAGTATATGAGCTTCCTTTTGCTGCTGTAACAAATTACCACAAATTCAGGAGTTTAAAACAATGCAATTTCTTTTTTTATTTTACTGAAATCCAAGATGGGTCAACAGGACGACACTCCTTCTGGAGGCTCCACAAAATAATCTGTTTCCTTGGGCGCCTGGGTGGCTCAGTTGGTTAAGCGACTGCCTTCGGCTCAGGTCATGATCCTGGAGTCCCTGGATCGAGTCCCGCATCGGGCTCCCTGCTCGGCAGGGAGTCTGCTTCTCCCTCTGACCCTACCCCTCTCATGTGCTTGCTCTCTCATTCTCTCTCTCTCAAATAAATAAATAAAAAAATCTTTAAAAAAAAAAATAAATAAATAATCTGTTTCCTTGCCTTGTCCAGCTTCTTGAGGCAACTTTTTTCTTTGGCTCATGGCCCCTTCCTTCATATCCAAAGCTAACAGCCTAGCATCTTCACATCTCTCTCATGCTCTCTCTTTCAGTCTATCTCTTTCCCAAGAAGACTCTCATAAATTGTTGGTTTTCTAAATACTAGATACTTTGAGGGTAGCATGTCCAGTCCATTGATATTATAATTTGAATAACCCAAGCATAGAAATAGAATTAATTTGGGTTTTATAAAATGAAACAAATACATTTGCTATTTTCATTTAGACAAATAAGAATCTTAGTGCTACAGAAGTACTTAATCAGAACGGTTATATAAATAGGTCCTTGGGTTAGACCTCTAGGGATCAAAACCCTAGCGCTCCCATTTACCAGCTAAGTGCCTTTGGCAAGTTATTTAAACCTTCTGTGCCTTAGTTTCTTCATCCACTCAATGGAGATATTATTTCACAGACTTGCTTTCAGAATTAAATAAGAGAATAATACATGCAAAATGCTTAGAACAGTGCCTGGAATGTAGTAAATGTTAATATATGCTTATGATTGTAAAATTACTTAAAACATCTTTAAAGAAAATCAGTCGGGTAAAACCATACAAAGCAAATGAAAATATGTCTCTAAAGGAGAGATAAGTGATTTACGAGGGAAATCTCCAGCTTTGTTTTTTTATAAAAAACTATTTCTCAGGTTACCAATTTCTAAGACTGAGTCAAGCTGGCTGTCCTGGTGCTGAAATATTTGGATATTACTAGAGATCCTAAGCCTTATAACAGCAAATGATGCTAGGGGTCTTTATCTAATGTCCTGACGTGGCTTTAATCTCCCCCATCGCACAACGGTCATAATTACCATATGGTGGTTAACATTCCTTGAGGACCTACTGTGTGCCAGGAACCGTTCTAAGCATTTAATAGGAATTAACTTATTTAATCCTCCCTCCAGCCCCATCAGGTAGATCATAATCTCCACTTTATAGAAGAGGAAACTGAGGCCTGGAGAATCTAAGCATCTTGTTCAATGTTACACAAGCTGATAAGAAGCAAACCCAAGGGAGTAAGTTTGATTTCTTGTTCTCACGGGTGTGGACCTTCCCACAGGGGAGATGGTGAACATGGTGGGTGGGAGCCATCTCTGGAGCCAGCCTGCCTGGGTTCAAAGTCTGGCTTTGTGATGCGCACAAGCTGGGTAACCTCAGGTAAATCACTTAACTTATCTGTGCCTCATCTGTAAATGGTGGTGGACATAACATCTACTTCAGGGGGTCACGGTGGGGAATAAATTACATTTACAACATTGCCTCACCCACAGAAAATGCTCAATAAGTGCTTCCAAATCAGAATTGGTTTCTTTTGTAATAGGTTCTGCCTTTTAAATAACTTCGAAAGTTAAAGAAAATTAATTCTAGTACGTATGCTCAATCATGTTCCCTGATATATGCTTAAAAACTCATGTTTAGTCTTCAACAGGCTTTCTTTGAATTTTCTTACTCACTTACTTGTTCATGGTCTTATTTCTTCAACAAAATGTTTTTGGGCTTCCTGCATGAGCCAAATCCTGTGTCATAGATTCTCACCCCCAATCCTTATAAACCCCCATGCAAATGATAGTTTGGCCTCCATTTTTCCAATGGGAAAATGGAGACTCAGAGATGCTAGGTGACAGTGGTAGGAGGGCAGTCCCAGGCAACAGGGACCCCTTCACCCACCCTGCCAACATTCATACCATCCTTTCCTCTGTTGGGCCGTGGGATGAGCACACTGAGCCACTGACCATGAGGTCTGCTTCAACAAGTTGCCAACTGTTTACCTTCAGTGGTATATTTTATCTGACATTCAGTTTCCCCATTTACAAAAAAGAAACCATAGTATCTACTTTCCAGGGTTATTGTGCGAGTAGCTCAATATGTTGATATGCCTACATGAAATTAGGTGTCCCATAAATGGTTACTTTTTGTTATATCCATTTATTAACTTCTTTGTGAAATTTAGCCTGCTCTTTCTAATGAGCCACTAATGTGCTCTTTGTATAGAATGCATTGGGGCAAACTTTTCATCTAAGTTTTTTTTTTTATTATTTTTAATATAAATGATGAAAAGGTAGCCTGGAACATTTTACACATCTGTTGCAAAACCCCTGGGAATTGACTTGAATCCAAAGCAGGTGGCTGGGCAGGACATATTGGTCTGTATGTAGAGCTGGACTTCCCTCAAAAACTGACAAACCAAGGAAAAAGTCCAAAAGAACTGTGAGAAAACAGTAATTAATAACTACAAATGCAGCTTCTAATCCTTGTGATAAAGTTCCTGTGCAGAGCTATAAAGAGATCAATTCCACATTTCAAATTCTCCCCCTAACTCCAAAGCATCATTAACCAACAGGAATGAAGCTCTATTAGCAGAGGGTATCAGCCATGAGTCAAATGTACTAGGCATTTTGTGTGCATTATCTCATTTTTTTATCCACAAAACAACTGTTATGGGTTGAATTATCCACAACCCCCCAAATTCATATGTTGAAGCCCTAACCCTCAGGACCTCAAAATGTGATTTTATTTGGGTATAAGGCCCTTGCAGATATAATTAGTTAAGATGAGGTCATTAAGGTGGGCCCCAATCCAATATGACTTATGTCCTTTTAAAAAGAGGAAATTTGGACACACACACACAGACACACACACGCACACACATAGGGAGAACATTATGTGAACATGAAGGGAGAGATTGGGGTGATGCTTCTACAAGCCAAGGAATACCAAGGATTGCCAGCAAGCCCCCAGAAGCTAGAAGAGTCATGGAGCAGATTTTTCCTCACAGCTGTCAGAAGAAAGCAACCCAGCCAACACCTTGATCTTGACTTCAAGCTTCCAGAAACATGAGACAATAAATTTCTGTTGTCTAACCCATCCAGTTCATGGTACTTTATTATGGCACTGGGAAACTAACACAGCAACCCATAGAGAGAGGTATTGTTGTTCTTGTGTTTTGGAAAATTACACCTCAAGAGTTTGATTGTCTTGCCCAAGGAACCACTGCTGGTGATCAGGTAAAGTTGGTGGGACAGCCTTATTCTCCAGGCCATGCTGTTAGGCTATGTGGGTTCCACCATACACCTTCTTTCTAATCTTTACATTAAAAAAAAAAAAAGAAAAAGATGCTCCTTTTGTGTTTGCACTGGGTAGTTAAACTTTCTCAGAAACCAAGTATGTTTTCTAAGATAATTCATTTATATGCATAATGACTATTGACCTACCCCCATCAAGAAACACCACAACCCTAAAGAATAATAGCAAACATTTCAACAGTACTTTGTGCACTTACCGGTGTCGGCTTAGGTCTTCACAGGAACCCCTAGAGCAAATGTTGCCATCCCAAAGGAGGAACATACAAAAAGAGGCTATGGGATTTGCCAAGGTGAGGCAATGAGCACATGCCCAAGCCAGCACTGTTGCCACGGGCTCCTGGTCCACCATGTTGTCTTCACACCCTGAACACAAGGTTAACCTGCTTCTTCTACATCGGATATATCTGCTTCTTATCTCCAATCAGGCAGAGTACTAGGCAGGTAGGGTACCTATTAGAAAAAGTACGGCCTTTGGAACAGGGCAATTGTGAGTTCAACTGACAGTTACCTTGAGCAAGACCCTTGGTCCCTTTAATTGTGAAGTCGACTGTTGTGAGGATTGATGGGACCAACTATAAAGAGTATCCCACAGAGAATCCTGCTAAAGAAGTTGTATTACACTATCCAAAAGAATACCTGGCTTAACCCTAGCTTCCCCATTGATTTAGGGTCCCGTCTTGAGTTTGTCTTTTTGCTTAGGTGTTAACTCATATACATACAGTTTGTAGTGTTACATGGATAAAATAACACTTTCTGGATTTTCATTTTTTATGCAAATGTAAGGAATTAATTATAAGGAATCTGAAGAGGTACCAAACAATGCCCAGAACATAGAAGGTATTAAATACATATAAAAACTACTACACCCACTTCCCCCCCAAGATTCAGAAGAACCTGTTTTGATGAACATAAACAGGTTAAATTTCACCAGGACAGTGTCTGCATAGGTGAGAAAAGGAAGAGAGTTTATTTACTCTGGAAAATTAGAAACCATAAGCACCAGTTTGATTAGTAAGAACATCTCATGTCTTAGTTTTAATTGTAACTAAAACCCAAAAGTTTCATTAAAAAAAACAAAAAGAACTCGGTGCAATTTCTTTTTAGTTAACCGTGAATTTAATTTTAGATCCACTCTTCCCTAACTCAATATTACTACAAATAAAACATGTTTTAAACTATGTCCCCGTGCAAGTATTTTTTAGAAACACATCTATGGATTTATCTTAGAGGAATTCTAATAAACATCTTGAAATCCTTGTCTAATCTGGGTTTGATATTTGATAATGGGAGATGCTAGGAAGGCCTATTTCATAGTTTTCCTTTGGAGACAAACCTCAAATGATCACTGAGTGTTCAAAGTCAATACCTATTAATGCTTGTACATATGGTATTAATTCCACATTAATTCTGTCAAAAGTGATATCATAGTTAGAAGTTCCAAATGATGACATCACTAAAACAACTTGGTTTTCATGAGCGTGGGACCAGTCAGTGCCAAAATCCAGTTCAATGTATTCACCCGTCCATTCTGACAAGTTCAGTTTAATTAGTTCATGGCCTCATAACGAACAAGAGACTGGCTTTCTGTCCAATTGCCAGAGCCATTTCTATTCTCTTCAACTTAAGTGCCAAATGCTTACACTGCTTTGCCCAATTTATACCTTTGCCTATAATTACTGGTCCCCAAGGTGTGATTGTCCTTTTTCATAAGAGTTTGTGCAGCTGCCAACATGAAGTTGTAAATAAATTGTAATACCGTTGCTATGAGGTGTAAAAATCCCACAGCTCATATCCAGAGCCTTGTATAATAAACTCGAGTAAACATTCCATTTCCTGCAAATGATTGTGGTCTGTGACTAGATTTAGAAAACAGGGCAGTAAGTCATCTTTCTTTAATGAGTCGTTGAAAACAAAGTCGTATCCCATGAAACCAAAACCTGTCCTTGACAAAAACAAATAGCTTATTTGTAAAAGACCCTCCAAAGGGGGATAGGTTTTTCTGTGGCTCATGATCTGAGTTCCATTTTTGCGGTTAGAAGTGCTTAAACAATAGCCACCCTGCTCTCCCAACAGCACCCACTGCCAATGAAGTTCAAGGCATTGGTTTTCTAACAAGGCAGACAATCTGCTAAGGGAAAGAAGGAGAGAATCCAACAGAGAGACCCAGCTTGATGGCTCACTCTTCTACTTGCCAGCTGTGCAACCTTGGTCATCTAAAACCTCCATGCCTCAGTTTCTTCCACTGTAACTGGGGAGAATGACATCCTCAGCGGGGTTGGTGTGATCACACAATGAGATAATTAAAAGCAGAGCACCTAGCCACAGTCCTGCCCAACAACAGGTGACGCAGAAATGTTAATTCCTTCCTCCTTTTTCTTTGTAATAGACATAAAACCTGCAATTCTCAATTTCCACCAGACCAATCCTTAGGCTTTGTGTGGCAGGGGCTGCAACTAAGGAAAAAGCCATATTTTTTCTAGCACTGCCGTTCTTAAAAGCCCTGATGATAATGTTTTCTTCTAAAAGTGCCTCCACTGTGAAATGTGATCAAGACTGCCAAAGTGATACCCCAAATACAAACTCTATCTAAAATTTATTAAGGCTATTGGAATTTTTCTCATTTTGTTTTTTTGTATCGAAAGGTTCATTGATGATCTTTCTTGCTTAATTACAACAGAATTTAAGAAACTAGACACTTTAAATCAGAATTTTATCCTGTAGAACTCAGAAAAACCATGGATTCAACTTTAATATGAAACAAAGTTTAGATTTGAATCAACTAGGTCAAGAAGTAATCACTGATGCAGGTCGCTGTATGCCCAAGAGCCCAATTCTTTCAGTGGAAAATTAAATGAATCTAGATTAACAATTCATTCTTGTACATGGAAAAGACCATTAATGCTGCCCAAGACACATGGTTTCTCCAAACATGTATATTTCTCAGCCTCCCTTATAGTTAGTTTGAGCTCATTTGACTAGTTCTTGTCAGTAGATCAGAATTGAAAATAATGTGTATTATTATCGATTAAAGGAAGTTGAGAGTCAGTGTATCTCCTCCACACCTCTCTCCAGCTTCAGAGACCCTCGAAAACATGTACCAGATGACATAGTATAAGATGAAGTAGACTAAGGAAGACACATGATATGATGAGCACTGGGTGTTATATGCAACTGATAAATTATTGAACAGTACATCTGAAACTAATGATGTACTATAAGTCAGATAACTGAATTTAAATTAAAAAAATATTAAAAAAAGATGAAGTAGAACCCGATCATAGAATTTTGTGCCAGTGAGAGGTTAAACATTATAATATTAAGTATGTGGGGGTGATTTGCTACAGTCTTTTGCATTATCTGTGCCCTTCTATTAGGTCACAGTTCAGAATTCACCTTGCTTTGTGTTCTAGAAAAATTATCCATGGTTTCCTAGCTTTAACCAGATATAATTATAGAATTATACCAGGTATAATTGAGGTCACATTCACAGTCTTTCTTAAAAAAATAAAAAATAAACACATCTCCCCATGTAGTCGTGCTTCTTATTTTCAGTCACCATGGGAAATCCACCAGACGAGCATCATTTTGGTGACCATAGTGTCCTCCAATGGGCACCACTTTCACTTCTCCTGGGTCCTCCCACATCTTCTGGGCACCCCATTCTCACGGGGCTTCCATGTCTATATTAGTTTCCTATAGCCACCCTAATGAACTACTGTGAAGTGGGTGGCTTGAAAGAACAGGAATTTGTTCTCTCACCGTTTTAGAAGGTAAGTCCAAAAATCAAGGTCTTGACAGGCTGCACTCCCTCAGGAGACTCTAGAGGGAGAAGAATGCTCCCCTGCACCTCCTAGCTTCTGGTGGCTGCTGGTATATCTTGATCTCATTGCCTTATGTCTCTGCTTCATCCCCACAACAACTCCTCAGTGTGTGGCTTCTCCCCTTATAAGAGCACTTGCCATTGGATTTAGGGCCCATCCAGATAAGCCAGGAGGATCTTTTCATCTCAAGATCCTTCATGTTATATCTCCAAAAATAATTTTTCCAAATGAGGTAACATTCACAGGTTCCAGGAATTGAGACTTAAACATATCTTTTTAGATACCATTTTTTAGGCCTACTAAAATATCTTCTATGCAAATGTGAACAACACAGAACACTCCCATTTATGTTGCCTTCTCACCATAGGTTCTAAAGCAGAGTTACCTTGCTCTTCAACATCTGAGTTTTCACTGCAGTAGGACAAAATGTTCCTTTAGTTTCTTCCTGGTAGCTCCTACTTCCCCAGGACTCAGACATGGGCCATGGACAAACTGATGAGCAGGATTCATTAGACACTGACTTTCAGGGGTGGGTCCCCAAGCCAAAATTTTCCTTGGGAAGAACATTTTTTCCCTAGAAGACACAAGGGTCCCTCATGGCTAGCCCACTTAGAAGTTCACTAGCTCTTCTCTAGGATTTTGGTTTCTAGGAATAGTCAAAATATGGTCTCAAACCTGGACCCAAGATATAATTAGTTTGCATTTCCCAGTCCCGGGAGACTCTGAGATCCTTGTAAGAGTTACTCGTTTCTCTCTTCTTATCTCTCACTGTAGATACTCCTATCGATTTTTTACTAAAGTGCACCAAATTGACAAACTAATGAAACATTTCAAAATTAAATTGTCAATAGTCCTATTATAAATAGTCGTTCTATGACTGTAATTATAACATTATCAGAACAGAAACAGACCTTAAATCATGTTTTTAAGTCTGTCATTTTATAGAGGGGAAAACAGATCCCAAAATGGCAGTGATTTATCCATGATCACCCAGCTACTCAAACAAACTACCAGTTTATTTGTTGGAATTGTCCAAGAACATTGGTTTCTGGTAGAAAACCAGGGTTTGGACTCAAACCCTGGCACTTACTAGCTGCTGGAGAGAGTTCCAAGGAAGTCACATGCCCTTCCTCCTCTTCAGCTTCTTACTCTGCAAAATGGAAATAGATATCAACCTTCAGATCATCTGTGAAGCTCAAGTAACATAACATAGGTAAAAAAAAAAATGTCTTGTGAACTATCTTTCACCAGAATGAACTTCTTGAGAATAGAGCACATATCATCCTTGATGGCCACTCCAGCATATAGCTCAGGGACTGACGCAGGAACAGGGTTCAGGGAAAGCTGAGCCAATGACCAGGTTAATCCATCAGTTAATAAAAACTCACGCTGTGAAAAGTTGAGAGTAGTATTACCCTCAAATACAATGAGACTGTAGAGAAACAGGGATTAAGAGCATTGGCTCTGGAGCCTGGCTGCCTGGGTTCAAATCCGCCACTGGCTAGCTGTGCCACCTCGGGTAAATCACTTAACCTCTCTGCTTCAACTTCTCCTCTGTAAAAGGAGAAGACTACTGGTACTCATCACGTGGAGTTAAGGCGAGACTCAAATGATATAAGGCCTGACAGAGTAACTACAAATAAGCATTTTCATTATAAGTGTCATGTTTATACCCTGTCCTGGAATGTATTCTAATCTAGCTCCCCTTTGTTTTCCATCCAGTTTTGGCGTTCTGCCATTATCATGGCTTTCCATATGTTTTATCTTATTTTGAATTATTAAATTCAAAATTATTTTAATTATTTTGAATTCACAAGAAAGTGAAGATCACAGACATCTTTGTATTAACTTATACATGCTCCCCGTAACAAAAGGCACACAGACAGCCAAGGAAAATACATCGAGATGACATCATGTGGCATCACGGCAGCCCTCGGAT
Organism: Halichoerus grypus; assembly: GCF_964656455.1. Classification (NCBI taxonomy): domain Eukaryota; kingdom Metazoa; phylum Chordata; class Mammalia; order Carnivora; family Phocidae; genus Halichoerus; species Halichoerus grypus. The sequence goes on from NC_135714.1 coordinate 9,285,440, forward strand.
ACTGCAGAAAAGTGCTACTTTGAAAGAGAATGTCAGAGTATTAGGCACATCACAAATGAGATTTTTGGAAGCTCACCCAAGAATGATGCTATTTAACCTGTGCTTCTCTCTTGATCTCCTAGGGTTCCTTTAGGAATGCCATGGTCTATTTAATCTGTCCCAAAAGCTGGTAATACCATGATTTTATTAGCAACAAATGACTACATGTTTACAACCAAAACTACCACGGTGACTAAAGAGGGTAGTTCACCCTCCCCGCCTGCTCTCACCTTGCATGCCTGGCACCCACTTCATCCATCTAACTTAGATTTTACATTTAAAACTCAACACAAGTGTCCGTGTCACTTCAAAAAACTCTCTTCTCGCTCCACCCACACACACTTAACTATCAAATCCAGAAGGGAAGGACCCAAGTCTGATGTAAATTTGCATCGACAGTAACACAGCACAGTGCTCCTGTGTTGTACATACCCAGAAATGTCTTTTTGAACAGATCATAAATTCATGAAAAAAGATTTTTGGTTAACCTTGATAGGCTGTTTTAACAAGCAGAAGTCCAAAAAATTTTAAGAAAAATTTATAAAGTAAAAGCTTGAAATTAAAAAAAAAAAAATACATCTTTTTATTCTTTCCCTGATCATTGGGAAAAGATGGGTGTTATTTGGCATTATTGATCTAGCTTGTGGAACACTGGTGTTCTGTGGAAATATTAAGACCAATTGAATTAAACTACCCCAAACCACATAGAACACATAAAAGGTTGAAGTGTGGTCAACTTAACAATAACTGACAGATGTTTTATTACCACAGCTCAACCCCATCAATGCCCACCCACACTAAGGCACAAAGGTGAGAAAAATAAACCACCCTGCCCTGAGGCCCCCTATGCTTCAATGTCTATAAATCCATTCTTTTTACCATCCGAAAGCCTTGCAACTTAGATATTATCATTCTTATTTTAGAAATTAAAAAAAAAGAAAGAAAACTAAATAAATGTTAAATAAACTCTTCAGGGGCACAGAGCTAGTGAGTGAAGAAGCTAGAATTTGAACTCATATGCATTTGATGCAGAGCCCATGTGCTTTCTCCCCAACTTCAGTTTTCAATAGGTCGGGGAGTAGAAATTAACCCAGGGGCGCCTGGGTGGCTCAGTCAGTTAAGCATCTGACTCTTTTTCTTTTTTTCAAGTCAAACTCTTATTCATGATACAGATACAGCAAGGACGCCATTTTGTCTGGTTCAAAAGCGTTAGAAGAATGAACGCTTATTGTTATTTTCTTTCTTTCTTTCCCTTTCTCCAAATTAACTTTTGTCTTTGTCTAATATATGCTGGCTAACTGAACATAATAAAAAAATTAAAAAATAAAAGTAATTAATATATAGCAGTATAAGCTTCTGACTCTTGAGTTCAGCTCAGGTTGTGATCTCAGGGTGGTGAGATGGAGCCCCACATCGGACCCCACGCTCAGCAGGGAATCTGCTTGAGATCCTCTCTCGCCCCTCCACCCACCATGCACTCTCTCTCTCATAAATAAATAAATCTTAAAAAAAAAAAAGAAATTAACCCAGAATTTGAAATGATCAGCTATGTGCACAGCACCCATACTATGGATCATCAAAAGTTGAACATTCAGCAAAAATATGTTTTAATATAGTAGAATTTTAAAACTATGAGATACAAAACAGATTAAGAAGTGCATTATACAAATGTAAAACCAAAGTCTAGGAGGGTTAAGGAGGCCAAACCCCTCATCCTCAGTTTATAGCATCCTACCTCTTTCAGAGAACCTAAGCAACCTAAACTCTGCTTAGGGAACATACCACAGTTGCAGTGCTCCATTTACTTGTGTGACTATCTGAATAAGGTTAATCTCCTCCACCAAACTCCACAAGGTCAGGACCAGATAGGTAGAGACCAAGATTGTTTTCTCTCCCCATTGTGTCCCTAAACTCTATCACCATACCTATACAATAAATCTGAAATAATACATGGTGACCCTTAATTTATTCTGTATAATTTGTTCTGATGATAGTAGGAAATTACAAGTATTTTTAAAGGTTGAAATGAAAGTGAAATCTCTTCCAACAAGATATTCTGTAAAGAGAAATCTCTACGATGCTTTTAGAAATACATGCAAGTTCTCCTTCCCCAGATAGTTGCTCCAGGCCAATTCCTGCCTTGCTAAATCATAGGTAATTCTACTGAGCACCAACATCAGGGAATCTCTTGCAGAAACCATCTTTACCTGTCTCAATTCTACTCAACTCAACAACCACTTGGGGAGGGCCTAGCACTCTAGGTGAGGAGGACTTGAGATGTGAGCCTTGGCCTTAGTCATCAGTATGCTCACAATCAGTAGAGCTCCAGGTGACCACTCCCCCAGGTCCCTCTCTGGGATACCTGCTCCCATTTCAGCTCTGTGGCTCAGTAATAAAAGCTGTAATAAAAGGTGCTTCTGACACAGACGCTTCAGTGGGAACCTAGCCAGCACTGGGAGAGTTTTTGTAAAGCAAAAATAAAAACAAGCTTCATCTGGGCAATTTCTCTAAGTTTTCCTTTAAAAACATTAAGCATTCTTGTAATCACGGGTGAGCTATGTGCTGAATCCAAAGAACCATCACTGAAATTCATAGAGAAAATAGTCGAAATGACTCCTTAAAACAACCTGGTTTGGCAAGGGGCAAAATGTTTACTTTTATTATCAGTTTTAAGTGTCTGTGACTCAACCTTCGCACTACATCTGACTGATACCCATCATTAAATACCATGAATAAATATATGAATGAATGAATGAATGAATGAATGAGTGGCTGTCTTGTCATGTTCTTAAGAGGGATATGGCTTAAGGACCATTGTAGGAGTACCACCTGATTCCCCAAATCTCTGTGAACCCTTTGTTGCTATTGAGTGAATATACCTAGAAAGGAGCAATTTGGGGTGGTTTTAAGAGTAAAGATCCTGTTCCCAAACTTGTGGCTAATTTTATGGCTCAGAAGTTTTCATTGGATCCATTAATAACCCATGTTTTACCTTTCGAAAAAAGAAATGAAGGCGCTGACCTGTCTCACCTTGGAAACAGCATCCGTACCATCCTGACATTTTGAGACCGTACACATGCCTTCTTTGCAGACGCCTCCTGGCTCCTCTGTCATCTGGAACATCAGCCAAACAAAAATATTAATTCTGTCCTTCAGAGATGAAATTTATGAAAATAAATTTCACATGGAAGCTTTATAAAAAGGACCGAAGAGTATATAGATTTTATTAGCAGGCAGTGTCGCAACTCCTGGAGGAAATGCAATAGGAAGAACAGGGGAGATTTGGCCTGCATGGTGCTTGGTGTGGTGGGAAAAGCAGTGGACTGAAAGTCCCGACCATTTCAATTTAGTCCTGGCTTTGCTGCTAACATGGTGTGTGGGACCTTAGGAAAGCAATCAGCGTCTCCATGCCTCAAGTTCCTCTTCTCAAAATGAAGGAGTTAGATCACTAAAACCCTTACCAACTCTTACCTTCCATGACCTTCAAATCTCTTTGATATTGGCTGCATTTGGGTTATTTCATCATTAATATGTCACATTTCCCAACCCAGTCACCGGGTAGAAATACATACATAACTTGTAAATGTCCGATTCTCCAAAAGATTATTCTAAACGATTTTTGAAGTAGTTGGTCTTATGATACCACAAGATATATTTGCAGCAAAAAAAAAAAAAAAAAAAAAAGCCAAAATCCTTACTTGGGCAGAAAATATTCATAACTAACAGATTTTCACCCAATACTGAAAATGAAAGTGGCTAGGGCAAATTGTGCCAGAGACTCGGGCACTTCCCCGGAGCTTCCCTTCAATGTCCTAGGGAAGTTGGCTGGTAAAATGTGGCAAAGATCCCCACTGATACTCCCAAGAATAATAAGTGCCTCTACCTGATAGTAGTGAATAGTATCTTCCAGTTGGCTGCAAGTGTTTCCTTTTCTAAATAGCTCAAAACCTAACATGATACAGTTTGTAGATTTTGGGGGCAATTCTTGGAGTCTAAGAGAATGTTGCCTTGGATAGTTGAAATGCACTACAGTAAAAGGATCCAGGCTCCTTTCTGCTAGGAAAGGGCACACCTAGCACTATTTTGAATGGCCTTGTTTTTTAGGAAATGGTCCTGTCATTCAGGTTGAAGGATTCAATTGCGTGACTAATTATGTTTTCCTTTGCAAACTGTTTCACCATCCATTATGCAAAAGCCTTAATGAGCTATTTCTAGAGAGGGCCGACTACATACAGTCTTTTCTGTGAAAACATTCAGAGAATAAATTTAGAGCAAAAACCCAGCTCCAATGCCATTTCTCCAGTGGCCCTTCTCGTTGGTAGAATTAATCTCTCTTTTTTAAAGTGCTATCCGAACTCATTAATTGTTCTTCTATTCATACATGTAGGTAAAAAAATTAAGGAAAAAAGAGCTGAAGGGAGACCACAACTCAGTTTGATGTGGTATGATGTCTTTATTCTTTATATTAAAAGAAAATATGAATGGTGGGGTGCCTGGGTGGCTCAGTCAGTTAAACTTCCAACTCTTGATTTCAGATCAGGTCATGATCTCGGGGTTGTGAGATAGAGCCGTATCGGACTCCATGCTCAGTGGGGAGTCTGTTGGAGATTCTCTCTCCCTCTGCTGCTCCCCCTTCCCACCCCTCTCTCTCTCTCTCTCTCAAATAAATAAATAAATAAATATTTTTAAAAAAGGAAAGGAAAGGAAAATATGAATGTTATCCCACCACAGACAAAATAAAACAGGACTACTGATTCATAATTTGTAACCCCGAGTTCAGGTACAACTGATGGTCATATGAATTGGCAGGATGTTCTGTAATTTTTTTCAACTCTAGACTATGGAGTGCTATATTGGCATCTTTATATGATGTGAGGATGTTGGAAAGGGGGTAGAGTTGTGTCCTAACTTCGCTTCTATCCCACCCTCCAGTAGTCTTGGAGAGTATTTTTATTTTTTCTTTAACAGCTTTTTTGAGGTATATTTTACATATCGTAAAATCTACCCCTTGATGTGTATAATTCAATGATTTTTAGTTAATTTGCCAAGTGGTGCAGTCATCACCATAAACCAGTTTTAGAACATGTCATCCCTCCAGTAAGATCCCTTCTGCCCACTTATAGTAATCCTCATTCCTACTCCTAGCCCCAGACAACCACTAATCTACTTTATGTCTCTATAAATTTTCCTTTCTGGACTCTTCATATAAATGGAATTATATAGCATGCGGTCTCTTGTGTCTGGCTTCTTCCATTTAGTGTCATATTTTTTGAAGTTCATCCATAATGCAGCATGCATCAGTAGTTACTCCTTCTGATTCCCTCACGTGGTAGACCACATTTTGTCTATCCATTCTCCAGTTGAGGGGCATTAAGTTGTTTCTACTTTGGGGGCTATTATAAACAAAGTCCCTGTGGACATTGATTTATAGCAATGTATGCATGGACATTTCTTTTGGGTAGATATCTGTAAGTGGTCTGTAATGCTTTTATTCAGTTCTTGCACTCAAATTAATTCCTTGGCTATATATCTAGATAAGTAAGCCCTGCCCTATGGAAGGACATAAAATGAGTGAAGTTTACTCTGTTGTGGGGAAAACAAGAACATACACATGGAGATGTGTATATAAAGTGATGTCCTGGAGAGGTAGATTTTAGAGGAGGGAGAGATTGGGTTCAGTAGAAAAACAAAAAGATTTGCTGGATGAAAGTCATAGTTATGCAGAAAATACATAGGATTTTAATAGCTGGATATTTCCAGTGCAGACCACTGTCTTCTAAATCCCCAGGGTTGGACTTATTTACACAAAGTGTGAAGAACAACAGTCATACTGATTTCAGGGTCAGGATTTGTGGCCTCTAGGCCTGACTCAGTCTCTAAGTGTGTGTCTAAATTCTCTGGTTTTCATGGTTTTCTCATTTGAAATAAGAATCATCCCTTTCCTCCTGAACCTTTGCTCCACTTGCCTCTGACCTGCACAGGGCTGGGCAGAGAAGTCCTTGAGGTATTGGATATAAGTGTTTTTTTTAAAAAAGTGTAAAATTTCCTCCAAATCTATGCACAATCTTTTATAGAAATGGATTGATAATGAGAAATATCTTATAGGAAGAGGTCCTCCATACATAAGCTGATACCAGTGAGCTCAGCTATATTCTAGAACAGCTAAGCAGGCCCTACCTGACTTTGAACTGGCTTATCTCCCTGATCTATCTGGTACCAGTCTGCTCTTCAGGCCTGTGAACCTAGCCATGCTAGCCTTTCTATTTCTTTAAAAATATGTCAAGCCCCATATCCTGTTAAAGCCTTTGAACTTACTATTCCCCCTGCTAAGAATGTTCTTCTCCCTATAATCCAAATAGTTAGCTCCTTATTATTTTTCATTATTTACTTGTAAAGCTCTCCTCTGATGGAGACCTTAACTGACTATTCTGGGCAACAGTGACATCAATGTATGTGGTAGACCTGAAATGTAGTAGGCGCTCAACACATAAGAGCTAGAATTAACCATTGCTATTAACACTAATAGTAGGCAACCACTGCCGTAACGAAGTACCACACATGGCAGTTTATACGACAGAAATTTATCTCACAGTTCTGGGGGCTAGAAGTCCAAAATCAAGGTGTCAGGAGTGGTGGTCCCTTCTGAGGGCTCTGAGGTAAGGACCTGCAGCAAGTCTCATCCTTTGTCTGTAGATACCCACCTTTCCCCTATGTCTCTTTAAATCATCTTCCCTCTATGAGTACCTCTGTGTCCAAACTGCCCCTTGCTATAAGGACACCAGTCATATTAGATTATGGTCCTCCACCCTAGTGACCTCTTTTTAACCTGATTACCTGTGTGACAACCCTACCTCCAAATAAGCACACATCATGAGGTTCAAAGGACTACACTTTACCGTCTGAATTTTGGGGAGACAAAATTCAACTCATAACACACACCATTATTCAAATTGCAATCAAAGGAGCTCTTTCCAAAAGGAGATTATTGTCGGACGAGCACCAGTGGAGATTACAGTTTGACAACTCTAAGCAAAAAGCAGACAATTGCATTGGAGGTCTTATGCATTGCATGATACATTGTGCTCATATGCATTTGACTGACCGAGACTGCTTTTCAGTAAGGCGTGTCACCGTCTCAATAAAGCAGACACTCTCCCAGTCAGGAGACTAGCCAAATCAAACCGGGCACTCTGTAAGGAGCTCTAACACCCCAGGGCCACTCTCTCAAGCAATGTGTAAAGTCAAGAACATATTGAAGTCTGTGAACATCGACTCTTCAAACACTAAACTAATCAAAAGGATGGAGGAAAGGCAACATAGTTAACTTAAAGAAAAGTCAAACCTAAAATGTTCCCCATGTTATTACCTACTCAGCATGCTCTGGCTTATCTACTTTTTCCTAATCAAAGGTCGCTGTCCATATACGAACATATTAGGGCTCTGCTGCCCCACCTAATTTTTTTCTTTTTTTTCTGACCAGTGGAGAGGATGCAATTAAAAGAAGGAAGTGAAACATAGAATCCATTCCCAAGCTTTTCTAGGCTAAGCCAAGGTGCTACAGCATGCCCTCAGCTGTTTCTTTCTTTTCTTCTTCGGGTACAATATTCTAGAATATGTGTTGGGTAAGAGCTGCATGGCATCCATATTTGTAGCAGGAAAGAGAACCTGTTCCAAATCTTCAAATCCCAACATTTGATCAGGGACGTCAATTAGTTTTTCTGAATCTCAGTTTTCCTGATTAAGCAATCTAGTGAAAAGCCACAGTCGCTAGGGTACAAGTCTTTAGGTTTAATAGAAGTAAGATACTTCAGGTGGTAACCTCAAATGGAAGAGACACCCCCATTGGTGGTGCTGAGCATTAACACTGGGCCCCAAATCCTCACCCCTGACAGAGGCTACGCTAGGCCTGCCCCAGCCTCAGGAAGGACTCTGATGACATCCCATGGGCCCTCATGCCATCATTCCCCAAAGTCTCCTTTTCTCTCTGCTTTGGAGACCAGGCCCTGTGGTCTCTGGATGTAAGGCTCATTCAGACTTCCTTATCTCAGCTTGGATTCACTCAACAAATATTTATGGAGTCCCAGTTGATGCCTGAAATGCAGCTAAATATTGATCAAGATAAAGTCTTCAAATATGGAAGATCTATCCTGATACAAGGGGGCCTGTAACCATGATTAGACCAATTTTTACAAGGTTAACAATAATGAAATGAGTCATTATGAAAGCCTGCCCGGGGCCAGGTGGTGCTCTTGATGCTGTGCAGATGGGAAGGCAGGGGTGGCTCTTCCAAGAACCATCCCTGTGATCTATTTAGACCACACACATTCTGCTAAAAGGAGACAAATACTCAAAATCACGGGGTAAAGTCCACAGGGAGGTGGGTGTGAGGTGTTAGGAAAGAGAAAATACTTAACTCTATTTTCTCTCTGCCTTCGTCCCCATGTGAGTAAGGATTAAGTTTAAAACACACAGAAAAGACTTGCCTCGGTATAAGCACTTTGTACGTGTCAGCAGGGACTATGACATCATCACTCCCAGAGACAATGACTCCCATCCACCCCTCAAGAATCAGCTCAGGTGTAGTGACATCCACAATGCCCACCCCAGCCTTCCCTACCTGGGTACACCATGCCTCCCACTGCATTCCCATAACACCTCACGTCTGCTACATCCCAGCACCTGCCCTACTTTGTTGAAATCACCACTGTTGTACTGGGCTCGCCCTTTGCGTGGGCCGCTAGGGAGCAGAGACTGTATGTCATTCATCCTCACATCCCAAGACTCAGGTGTAGGGCCCGCTACAAAGTAGTTGTTTCGTTACTGAGTAAAGTGATATTCCATAAATATCTGTTGAGAAAAAATAAATATTTAGATGGAATGGTAATGAATCAAATTAGATTCTACTGAGAAATCTGGAGTGATCCCCAAACCACTGGTTTGCCCCTTGGTTCCAGAAGACCACAGAATGCCACGGCTGTGGCTATGTGTCCTCAGCAGACACTTTCTCCCCCACTGATCCACTGCAGGCCTACCCAGAGAAATATTATTAACAGTAGGGGGTGACTTCTTTGTTCAAATTCATTGAGAAAATACTACACTTAAAACATTTTGTTTTGATTTGATTTGTCTTTACCATGGGATTTCTCAGCCCGAGGGCCCGCAGAGTGCAGGAATTCCCAGACATTTGGCCCAGATGCCATTTTGCTGGGGAACTAGTCCTTAAGGACATGTGCTCTCCGCAGGGCCACACACCTGTGCAGATGGGCAAGTCAGCAAAGCAAATGTTCCATGGCGCACAGAGTCCTGAGACTGTGTACAGACTTCCTGCCCACAAGAAAGAAGGTCCAAGAAGGAACCAGGGCCACGGGCTAATGCCCCCACAAGGCGCAAGGAGTCAAGAATCATTAATAGCAATACAAACAACACTATCTGAAGGAAGGAAACCTTGATTATTCATGGGAGAAAAACACAGACATTTTGTTGGGGGAATGAAAAATGTGAAGGATCTAATATTTATGGCAGTTCTTTGACTAGAAGCAACAGAAATCAATTACTTATAGTGCAAGAAAAAATATTACTGGAAATAGAGGGGGAAGAAGAACTACAGAAGAACTAGGTTTCGCAAAGAGCAGTACCCAGGGCAGTTTCTGGAGATCCAGGTAGGGAGTCCTGATGGCTTAAAGGTACCCTGGTCAACAAGAAAAGCTCTAAGAGTTTCTGCCTTGGTGTCCCTCCCCTCAAGACTCAACTCCCAGGGATAGAAGCTCTGATTGGTCTCACTTTGGTCACATGGCCACCTCTTGGCCAGGATAGGCAGGTCACCTTGACTGACAGTCTCTTCACAGAGATGTCCAAAGTACAATTGTGGTGCTGTTCCTGGGAGGGGGAATGGATGTTGGGTGGCAGCTAACTGTTACATTCCTTCTCCTCTCAGCCACCATATGAAGTACTATGACTCCCATTGGATGGAAGGAAAGAGTGAGACTCTCAAGTTTAAGAAACCAGCTCAAAAAATTCGAATAGAAAATTTGCCTGAGTTTAGAGCCCAAGGGCATCACTATTACTACCCTCACAACCCCCACCCACTCCCACCCCCTCCCTGGAACAAAAGTTAAGCTCTTTCCATTGCAAGCAAATTGAGCTGGACCTTGAAAGGTGCATGGGATTCCAAATGGCAGAGACATGAAGGAGAGGAAAGTGGGACATGACCACGTCATTTACCACGGCGTACATTTGATATTTGCAGCATTCCCTTCCACGAGAGAAGCCAGTATCCTTTGTAAATGCTATGGCGAGAAAAAAGCATGCTCAGAGTTTCCTCGGAGACTCACAAACATTCTACTAAAGAGAAAGTGATCCAAGGCAACATTTGTTTAAATTAAAAATAACAATAAAAAGAAAAACTTGACATCTATTCCTGGCCAAAAGGTTGAGCATTAAGTAACATTTAAATTTGGCTTTGATAAAAAATGTATGTTGTTTTGGATAGCTATATTTAAGCAATTTTTGCAAGCCTCAGAGGAAACTAAAAATGCCTTAATTGCTTCCTCATTTTTACATGCTCCATTATATGAACGTCAGCAGCATCTGTCACCAAATTACCAGTATTACAAAAACATTGTATATTTTATACATGGAAGAACCCCAAATACCTGAAAATACCTCCAAGTGTTTGAGGAGTCAGTTGAGTATTTTTAAAAATGTATTTAATTTCTAGCTCTGCCTGGGTATCTGGGACACACCCTAAGGCCTTTGGGGTTTTTCATTCACAATAAGGAATTTTCCATTGAAATTCTCCCTCATAGGCTCACTCATCGGGAGAGTCACTGAGCATCTTCTCAAAGGCAAAAATAATTTCCTTGACATTTTCAAATATGAAGCCTTACATCAGGTATGAAAAAGACCAAGTTTGTGATGAATGGAAATTAACATTTCAGGAACACCTACCTTTCTGTTCCCAAATCTCAGTGACCCAAACACCAGCGCTCGGCGAGCAGTGATACTATGGGTCTCCTCCAGTAACATCACCCTTTAGGGTGAAGGACCTGGAGCTGAGAATCAATTTGCTCCAAGCCACATGATAATTTAGTGATGGAATGAGTTTTCTACCCCAACAACGTATAAACAGTAGGTGCATTTTTATAAGAGCTGAAGGCCTTGGGTTTCCATCCCTTCTTCATCCCAAATAATCTATGAGATGAAAAACAAAACAAAAAAACAAACAAACAAAAAAACTAGCATTCGATGCTTTGATTCTTGGTTTGACTTCTCGCTTTGCCTCAGTGGCTCAATGACCACCCTAATCTGTCAGCAGCATGGGTTACTCATCACTTTAATCCACATCTGGCACAGGATTGCTGCCATGACCCTACCTCCCTGGCGTGTGGCAATCTGGATCTCCGATAATTTATTCCTAATTCTTTCCTCTCCATTAGCCCCAGACTCATCACTCACTTTGCTGATTCCGTCTGCATACCTCTCAAACTGCCCTGCAAGCTTGGCCATCCAACCCCCTTTCCCTAGCACAGTCATGTTCCGGTGTGGTGATGCGCTGCGCCTCATTGCCCTCCCCTTCCTGCCTCTCCCAGGAGGCTCGGAGCACTGCTAGCGAAGGGGCCCCTCTTCTTTGTCTCCATGTGCCCCACTCCTAGCAAAGAGCCTGACATGGGCCATGGGCTCAGTGGATGTTGACAAAGTAAAAAAATCAATACAAGAAACAGCCACATCCCATATGATAATGTGCAAACACTCCGAAAGTAATAACAGAGCAACAAACATAAGAGGATATTATTGACTCTGGCCTCCTGAAGTCCTTTTTACTTATATGTTTTTTCTGTGTTTGGCTGTTCTCTTTCCTCCAATCAGACACATGTGTTTATTTCCCTTGAGTTCACCTTTCACTGCTTCCCTGATATTTTGGCGCTCTCATTGTACCTAGAGTACATCCAAACTATAATTGGACATGTATCATATGCATGGGCCCTCACAGCCTGGCCACAACTCTCCTATATAAACAATTCTACGCAATGAACCCTAAAAGCAAGGCAAAATATAGTTCCAATTGTTTCTCTTAGAATGCCCTTTTTTTTCTTTGTGTGTTCAGTGCCTATCAGATTCTCAAGGACTGGTTCATGGACACCTTCACTCTGAAGACTTTTCTGACCTGCCCCCATCACTGGTTTCTTCTGCTAAGACACTTACTGAAGATGGCGTATCAGCGTGGGTCCACTCAGAAGACAGGAAGGCCATGCCAGAGAGGACAATGTAGTAATTTCATATAAGGAACTAGTGCGAACAGTTTTGGAAGACCTAAAAGGGCAAACTCAGGAGACTGTGAGGCCCTCCAGAGGTCAGCAAAGACAGGAAGCCACTTTCCCCATTGGAGCCAGAGGGTCAAATGGTGGAGGTTGTGTGACCAGAGCCCAGAATCTACACCCACTCTGAGGGGCACTGCCTGAGGCAGTTGGAACAGTAGGGCAGCTCTGACTACTCCCAGAGAGGCTTCTTGAAGCAGAGAGGAAGGCAGAGAGACTGGCCTTCTTCTCTCCCTGCTGTCCGATCTCCAGGAAGGGCCTCCACTGGCCAGTTGACAAGGGAGCTGGGCCATGCACTCCCTGTGATAGATTAGGGGAAGGGTGTGGAATGGGTCTGAAAGCAAACAGGCAGAAAATAGCACACATCATACATTTGCATATTTTTACTTACTTATACACGTGGATGGTGAGACTTCTTCAGGCAGAGACCACGTCATTCACATGTATGTGTCCACAACACTGAAGATGATGTCTTCACATGGATCTTTGTGAATCAGTTAAAAGAAGAAGGAGGAATGTGGTTATGAATGAATAAATGTGATGATGTTTTCAGATAACACACAGAATCTTTCAGTCTGGAGGTGCAACTGCCATCTTCTCCCGTTGTAAACATTTAGAACCTCACCGCTGGTTTGCTAACTGTTTTCTCTCCCCTCCCGCTCACACGTTACTGTTCTAAACCCCTGTTCCCTTGTTTTATTATTCCTTCCAGGCAAGCAAAACTGGCATTGCATTTATTTCAAACACTTTATATATATTTTTGTTTGATTACAGGGTATTCATTTTAATTACTTGGTATTACTTTGTTACTTATGTAACGGAAATCCTGAGTAAAACAGCTCAAACCACTAAAGGGATCCCGTGGAAGGATGTCAGGTACCTGATGGGATTCTGGAGCTGGGTTATTGCAATGGGAGGTGAGCCATGTTGGGGCCGGCGTGGTGCAGAGGGCTCCAGAGGGTTCCCACCTCACTGCCCTGACTTTCTTGTGCATCTGCACCTCTGGCCAGTGGGATGCACATGAAGTTGCTTCCTTTCTTGCACTCACTTCCAGGCATCCAGAGAGATATTCGTCTCAGGTTTGACTCTACAATTCCTAGAGAAGCCCACTGAGTGGCTCAGAGTGGTCAGGCACTCATCCTTGAAACAATTGATGGCTGTGCGGCATGAACCTGGAGCCTCTCATACACACTATGTGTAGGGATTCTGGGAGTGGGGACAGTGCTCAGGAAGGAGCCGGGAGCCCTGGGCAGCTGTTTTGACAACTCAGCACCCACTCTGAACCTAAGTCAGGGACTCCAAAGCAATATATGTTCTGAGCACAAGTAGTCTCAAAAGATGTAAGGAAAGGGACCTGCAGGCTGCAGGCTTTTAGGGGGCCAAGGTGCACATTAGCTTATTAAAGGCTCTGAGAAGTCCTGCAGATTAACCCAGCATATGCCAAGTCTATGTGAGCACAGGTTACCTTCTCAAAACATTAATTAATATCTCCCCCAAATACTTGAGACCCACTCTGTTAAATCAGGTTTGCTCTAATAGTGGTCCTTCAGGTCTCAGGGCCCAATTTCCTCCCAGAGCCTCCTTGAAACAAGCAAGGATAGTCTTAGGGTCTCCTCCCTGCCTTTGAGGTTTATAATTTTGTCCTGTCTATTTAATCAGGACACTGACTTGCAATTGGGTTTAAGCCCCACAGTAGTGGGGATCTGACCCATTCACCAGCCCTTAGCCTGGTCCCTCACATGCCCTGAGCCAGTTTGTTCCCTTCTAGGAGGAGATCAGAACACTTACATCAGAAAATAGAAACTCAGTAAGGTCATAGATGCAAAACATCTAGCAGAGTACTTGGCAAGCAGGAAGCCTTCAAGAAATGGGAGTCTCTTTCCTTTCATTGTCCTAACATCTGGGGAAGGGTGAGTTGCCAGAGGAAGAGCCGGTGACATTCTTCCTTTCCCGCTTTCTGTCTCTCTCTCTCTTTCTTTCTCTCCCTCCCTCTCCCTATACACAATATGTATACATCATTTAGAACTTCATCATTTCACTGAATTCAAAATTAACATCTTCATCCCTTTCCTCCCCTCTTTCGTCCTCCCACCCTTCTCCTACTTTATTCTTTCCCTCTTGCTGGTTTTCTTCTTCCAGACAGCACCCCATTAAACTGCCAAGTATCTGTGGCCTGAGGAAGAATGTCAGTTCATAGAGGTTGGTCTTCAGGGACGCTCAGCAGGAATTAGGACGGGGAATTCGGTGACTCGAGCATGGGGCCAAGAGTAGACAGGATTTATTGTGTATTCTGGAGACTTTTGGAATGAGTCTCTAAATGTCAGAGAACCAGGAAGATGGATCTCTGGATCCCTGTGTTTTCATATTCAACATCACTAGGATGATCGGGACATACTTGATATCTACCACACATCTCAAGGATCAGTCACTACAAAATTCTCAGACTTTTTCCATGCAATATTGTCCTTCTTTCCCTCCTCTTTCTCCTCAATCCTCTTGTTCTGCCTTTTTTCCCTCATTTTTTAAGATTTTATTTTTATTTATTTGACAGAGAGAGACACAGTGAGAGAGGGAATACAAGCAAGGGGAGTGGGAGAGGGAGAAGCAGGCTTCCCGCCGAGCAGGGGGCCCGATGTGGGGCTCGATCCCAGGACCCTGGAACCATGACCTGAGCCGAAGGCAGATGCTTAACCGACTGAGCCACCCAGGTGCCCCTTTCCCTCATTTTTTAAAGAGAAATTGGCCTTGGAAATGTTAGCTCATTGTGTCTTAGCTCCTCCTGCCAAGAAGTGTTTCAGAAGATACCTCTACCCACATTACTAAAGTCTCTGCTTCCCTCTTTTTCCTTGTTTTTGTCATATGCAAATTAGTTTTTAAAAATCGGTGAAGGGCCCTACTTGGCACAGGGCAGCATGATTAGTGCCTTCAGGGTATTTAGATATTAACTTAATACCAGAGAAATAAATGTGAAGAAAATTTCTGCTTCAGTAGTGCTGGTATCTGTAGTAAAAGAGGCATTCAGGAAGAGGGTCCCACAGAAAACTGTTTCTCCCTGCAGAGAATTAACAAATGTGGGTCTTGGCTGCTAAAATCACCTGTAGACATTGTTTCTATTTCCTACTTTTAAGCCATCTCAAAATCACAGACGTTTCAGCCATACTCTACATCTCAGGCATTTCTGAGGAGTCCCCATTATATTGGATACAATGTTACAGTCTTAAGAAACAAAATGAGTAGAACACAATAGAGTGTGATAAATGTCCCAAGAGGCCTGGACACTGAGCTCCCCACGACTGAGAGACCAGTCCTGCATTCTCAGACGTCTATCCTTGTCTACTGGGAGTATTTTCAGGAGCCCATTGTGAGGAAAAAGGGCTGAAGCTATTCAGGGCAGGGAAAGGGCAGAAGGGGCCAAGGGGTTACAACAATCCGGCTCACAAACACTCGGTTCCCCAAGTGGACTTTATTTTCCTTCTGTCCATCCTGGTGGATAGATGCACACATCTCCACCCTCATGGACACTGGGCTTGGCTGTGTCATTTGCAGGCTGACTCCATACATCCTCTGGTCTGTAAAAGATTTCGAATCCATTGCATGCTTCTCTGTAGGCTCTAGTCTGCTCATGTCTCTCTGCCATGAAAAGAGCAGGTCCCCAGTAAGAGCTGCTCTTTCATCCTGGTTCCTGGACGGCAGCCGACCTATAGTCACCAACATGTAAGAAAGAAATGTGTGCTGTTCCAGCCTCTGAGATTTGGTGTGTGTGGGGTGGGGATGGGGGTTGTTTTTAATGCAGAAAAAAACTGAGTACTACAAATCTTCCTTTCTTTATTGTATTTCACAGAAAAATGTAGTCCTAAAACTTCTGTCCAGTGTTCTGCATTAAGCTTCATACTAAGAGCTATTCCTTCTGTAATTTTTTTTTTAAATTTAAGATTAAGGCAATGTCTCTGTATCAGTGGATTTGATTTTTCTGGTTTCTATAAGAAGAGACGTGGCCCAATGATTTTTCCTAGAAGAGGCCTGTTCTTTCTCTCATCAGTTCGGCGATGGTTACAAAGTTTTTATAAGTGTTTGCTGCACAGTTGGAAGAAAGTAATAGAGGCAGCAGAGTTTGGGGAACACACTCTGGGAAAGAACTGAGTTCTGGGTCTGGTCAGATCAGAAACATTTAAAAAATAAGACCCATTTTTCCTCAGGTCGACTTCTCCTTGTGAGACAGTGAAAGGGTTGAATGGCAAATCTCCAAGTGCTTTCCTTTAACACATTTTTTTGTTTTATTTATAAAATTATTTTAGTTCACCTCAACCTATAAAAAACAGACTGGACCCTAAGATCCAGAGGATCCTTTGTGTCTGGTTCATCATAACTCTCCAGGGCCTGGAACAGTTCTTGCTGAATGAAGGAATGTAGTGCATGCCTGAAACATATATTGAACATTACCGTATGCACACAGAGGACCAAAAAGATGGATCAGAGTGCAAGACCACAAAGATGGGAAAGATACAGTCACAGGCATGAAGAAGGCAGAGATACACCAAGAACTGACTTTTATAAAGCACAGTGAGCAATGACAGGCGTGAGGTGTCATGAAAGCGCACACAATAGCCGTCACCCTCAGCCTAGTGTCAGACAAGATTTGTCCTCCCCTGGGAGTAGTTTCAGAGTCACATTTGAGAAGTAGTTATTTAGGGATTACAGAGTATCAGTCAGGTGAGATGTGTCCCCTTAAACACCATATAAAAATGGTTCAAGAAACATAAGAGGGGCAAGAGGATAATAAAACTGATGCTTCCAGAAATTGGAAATAATGAAGAAAACAGAACTCTTCAAACAACTGCTCTGGAGACATCCTGAGAGATAGAAATTTAAGACAAGGAAAGTTTTTTTGTTTGTTTGGCTTTTTTTATGCTTGAGTGTGAGGCTTGGTCAGCATGTACTAAGTAAGGATTATCGATAATACTCTATTTACAAACGACACATGTAGTGCTTTTCAGGAGGGCTGCAGAAGGGTCTCATTCCAGTTAAGAAATTCAGAATAAGACATGGAACTCCTCTTAGCCAGTGGTTTCAAGCACCATTATTTGACCGTTTCTGTATTTAGAACTCATTCAAACTTATATAGCATATTACATTTAATTAATTGAGTGTTTATGCGCTAAAGCATTACTTGCTCGGGACTACAGTGGAATTCCCAGGGTTTATGACGGGAACACTTTAGAAAAGCAGCCTGTGTTTCCCCCAATTTGTATAGCTTCATTCATTATAATTTTTCCTGATGTTTTGCCTACCATATTATTAACTTCCCCAAAGCAATGAAATACCAGCTTGTCTTCTCACGGCAGAGAAATGAGAGGAATAATTATGAACGTGGAAATCCCAGTGAAAACATGCTTCTATTGAAAGAGGCTAGCGGTCCAAGAAGGAGCTCCCTGGATTTATGGAGACCATTAAAAAAAAAAAAAAAGCAAACACACAGCAAAACAGATGCATTTTGTCATCTAGCATCTTGGATACCCCCATATCCAGGGAAAAGAAATCTTTTATATACATACATACATATATATATTTTTATATGTATATACTTATATATTTATTTATATTTATATATATCTTACACTGGACAACAATTTCTATTTTACTCTAAGTTATAAAATCTGAATAAATCATCAAAGTTTCAAGTGCGTACCACACATAAACATTTAATCACTGCAAAGTGTTCTTTTCAAAACGTAAGTGTTTGTAAGCACAGTGTTTGATTTGTAACTGATTCCAGGGGCAGCGCCGAGATGCCTGGTTCTTAAAGACCTTCCGATAATGGGACAAAGACAGTGTAAGGCAGACCTCAGCACCTGTCAGTGCAGAGATGTGGGACCATCTGGGAAATCCATCCCAGCCAGGGCTGGGGGTCAGTGGTTATTTTACAAAGAGCAGGGCCTGACAGGACCACCACAGGCATGCGTGTTTATTGTCCAACGAGGTGTTTGGGGGCCATCCAGACCCAACCAGGATCCTGTGAAGAAAGCGGCCGAGGAGAGGTGTGGGGAAGGGGAGAGGACAGTGAGGACCCAGGGCAGGGAGGGGAGCAGGGTGCCGGCCGACTGGCTGGGAGGCAGCCTTCCATCCTGTTTGAGGCAATGTTTGTATTATGACATCCTGCAAGCTCCATTGTTATTTCTCACAACATCACAGCCTACTTCGGTACCCGGACCATCCCGGTGGCCTCTCATAAAAGTTAAAAAAAAAAAAACCCTCAATTTACATTCTTCCTTCAGAAATGCTCCCTGCCTTCTTACTTGGTGTGGCCCTGTTTTCCTGATATTTCACTTTGGTTTACATGGCCCTTCGATCAGTCACCGGTGCCAAATGTGTATTCAGTAAGAGGAAGTTTCGGTTGGAAAATAGTTCCCAATCTCAATTCTTCCTTCCAAAATCTGTGCCTCAGAGTTGCTCCACAATTTGGAGTTATTTCTGTGTAAATGTGGGAAAAAGAAGGAAATTTCCAAAGTGAAGATAACTAGCTCAGGGTAGGTCGCTCCAGTGATGAGGTTGGGATAACTGTATTTTTTAAACAACTTTATTGAGAATGTAGCATTCACCATCAAAACTTTGTAAGTTTCAAAGCACGATTTTGGGATTTCAAGAACCCCTGATTTTCAGTGGTTTATCTTTTAACCCCTACCTTTTACAATCATTTTCATTACAAATAATACCTTTATAGAAATGACCCAACTTCACCCTTTTACAACCCTACCTAATCGCTGGGACCAAAGCCAATCCTGATGCTAACACCCATACCAAGTTCATCATCAAAACAATCCAGAGGAGGCAGAGAACAGATCTCGGTAAAACACTGGGACAGGAGATCCCAAGGAAGAATGGCAATATTCATTAAGATATAAAGAACCCACTTTTATTCTAAATTAATTATTCTCTGATTTGAGAAGCAACACACAGCATAGCCCACATTGCAGAATTTCCGGAAAGAACTTACGATTTTGTAAATTTTGTGTTGAGCAATCAGCTTTGCATACTTAAATGCAAAAGCGTAACTATATGATAAACATTATATTTTGAAGCATGAAATAAGGTTTCTGCAATCAAGTCTTATTATATTATAAGATTAAGAGTTTGAATTGTGATAACTTGCTTGGAAACTTTTGTACAAGAGTCACATATCACAGTGATATGTTGGAGATCACTTGACTTCAGGTCTCTGTTTCTCAAAAAGCAAGGATCTAGTGAATGCCCTAATGCTCAGAATATCAACAACATATCATTGTGTAGGCACCTACAGAATGGTCCCCATCGATGTCTGCCTCCTGGTAAGTATTCAGGCTCTTGGGTTATCTTTTGTGTGTGTGCACTGCGCCTACTGACTTGCTCGCTTCTATCTGTGTGTGGCAAAATATGTTATGTTCTAGATTAGAACACAAAAAAACTGTATCTTCCACCTTGCTCCTTCCCCTCTCTTGTGACTTTCACTCTCTCTCTCTCTCCCCCTCCATCCCTCCCTCCCTCCCCTTCTTTCTCTGCCTTAGAGCCCTTACTCTGGGGGATGTAAGCTGCTCTGTTGTCAGTAGCCCTATGGATAGAGCCATGTGACAAGGAACCAATGTTTATGGCCAACAGCCACAGAGACTTACAAAGAGACACGTGAGTGAGCTTGGGAGCCGATTCTCTGCTACCCTACCAGCCAAGCCTTGAAATGACAGCAGCCCCAGCCAATCTCTTGGCTGCTGCCTGTGAGAAACACCAAGCCAGAGAGTCTAGCTAAGCTTCACCCAGATTCCCTCACCCACAAAAATCATGAGACAATAAAAGTTCTTTTAAGCTACAGAATTTTGGAATAATTGGTTATGCAACAACACATAAATAACACAATAATACTCTTCCCAACTTTAAAATAGTTCTCCATAAGTCATTGATGATATGCACCCTAAAACTCTAGCCATTAAAATAAGATCACTGATAAAGAACAATTCAGAATCCCAAGCCACAAATCACCTTACCATGACTCATTGGCAGAATCCTCCCCAAAGTTATATGAAATCAATAAACCTCCATATTCCTCATGCATCTCTTATCCTCTAACACACTTTTTATAAAATTGACTTCCTTATTATGTTTATCCTTTATTTTCTTTCTGTCCTATTAGAATATAAGCTGCACCAGGGCAAGGATTTCATCTTTTTTCCTCTCCGTTCATATATCCCAAGGACTAAAACCAGCACTGAGCTCATAGGAATTGCCCCAAAAATGTCTCTCATGAATGAACGAATTTGACATGGTTCAATGTCAAATTCACAGTCTCCAGCCACAACCCACAAACCATGTTGTTCCCCAGTCACACCTTCCACCTATCTAAACTCACTGTCTTCCTTAGGCTGTTCATCACACCCAGAATGCCCTGTGTCTTAGGTTGCATTCCCCAGAAACGCACTGTGAGACAAGAATCTGTGTGCAAGTAATTTATTAAGGAAGTGCGCCCAAGAGAAACCAGGAAGAGTGGGGGAAGCATGACGGTGAAGGAGAAGAAGCCAGACAAGGGTGTGATTTCAGGCAGACTCCCAGAGAGGGCAACTTCCACATAATCCCACTGGGGAGTTCTCAAGTGTAAATTATGCCTCCAAGTTTGTCCCAACCCCAGGCAAGAGAGTTGAGCTTGCACACTCCCATGTTAATTAGTCATCAACGAAGGGCTGCCCCAGGGATGTAAACTCCCAGGCACTTCCAGCTGTCTGCAAGTGTGCGGAGAGCCAAGGGCAGCCCTCCAAAGAAGAGACACAGGTGCAGGCTTTGGAGGCAAATGGAGGCTGAGAGAGAAGAGCAAAGAGCCAGTGGGGGAATCCAAGAAAATCCAGGTGGATCTCCAACCGTGTCTGCGACCCCCACATGTTTCCCAGTTTATTTTACTGAAATCTTACCCATCCTTCAAATAATTCTCTATACCTTAGCACTACACTAGAACCATACCCACTGCCTCATTCTTTTGTCATTAGCTTTCCCTCCCCTCCCCTAGATCATAAAACCCATAAAAGCAGAGATCGTACGGGCTACGTGCTTGTGCCTCCCACTCTGTGTTGTGAAGAGTCTCAATGCCACTGAATAGCTCTAGACTCCGTGGCAGTGCATGCAGCACGCATGGAGATAGCATGTGTAGAACAAGTGTGAGACCTGTGTTCCAGGCTGCAGTGCGCTTTCCTGTCTGCTATTCCATGTATCCCTCACAGGATACACAGAGCTACACAGAATTGCGACGACTACCCCATTTTCCAGAAAGAAAGGCTTAGTGATAAAGATTTCCTGATGCCTTGTCCACTAAATAGGCACTGAGTGATGCCTCAGAACTAAATCCGATTTCAAGTCCAATTTGCTTTCCCCTATACTGATTGATTGATTGATTAAGTGGAGAAGTAATCAAAAAATGTTTGATCTTATTTAAGTGAATCACAGAAAATAAAATGGCATGCAAATGTTCAGCTTGAATTAATATAGATTGAGATCATTTAAATTAAACTGAATTTTAAGGTGTCTTTTACTCCTTGATTTGCTGTATTTTGTCTAAAATTGAGGGGGTAAGCAGAAGAGGGGAGGAAGGTTGAGGGCAGGCTTGGTGACTATAAATTTCTGGCTGTAATTCATTAATATGTGTCAAGTAACCTATAAACAGGTCAGACCTCCAGAACCCTGCATTGTAAACTTGTCTGCAAGCATGGGAGCCTGCTATTTCCTGGGCAGGTAGTGTTCTGTTTGCCCAAACTCTTCACTCAACTCCTTCCACCCCCAGCAAATGGACCGCTGTCCTCACTTCTCCATCCTTAGATGTCATGGAGGCGAGCCCTCACACAGTCTAGTTCACACTAAGCTGGCAAGCACTGATAGGATGCACAGACTGACCCAACACCCCCTGCCCAGGACGTACCCAACAGGGACCTACTGCAAACACTGGTGTTCTCTGCCTTAGTGCCGGCCCAAGCATGACAGACTGGAAGAGCGAGTGTCCATGGCCCCTGGGGAATAGCTGTCAACCAATGACAGCTGGAGTGACAACTTCCCTAACTTTATTGTCATTCTAATGGGTCAACTCTGACATATATTGGCCATTTCCTCCCAGAATTCCCCCAAAGGGCTGGAGCCTCAGCTGCCCATAGCAGTCGCCTATTCAATAGCTTACCTTCTCTTGGTTTCCTTGTCTTCTCTGTGTCCTCCACACTCCCACACCAATGCTCCCCAGAATCACCTCCAAAATAAACTGCTGGCCCTCCAATCCTTGTCTCTGGGACTGCTTCTAGGAGAATCCAAGCCTGGGTTGTGTTGCTCCATTCAAGGATATTCATACTTTTAAGGCAGATAGCTGGACTGACACCCCAAAGGGATGAACCAGTAATGAGGGAAACTTAATAAATAGGATAGTCATGTGGGGGAATAAATCTCAACAAAGAGCCTTCCTAGCAGCACCTTTGGGGTGACCACATCATCTGTCTACACAATAGGCAGGCTGGCATGGTGGACAAAGCCGTGGACTGGATGTTGGAAATGTGGATTCTAATGTTGTCACTGCCACTGGCTCACTCCTCATCCTTGTCATCCTCTCTGATCTCTCTGATCTTCAGTTTTTCTCTTCTGGAAATTTACAGGATTGGATTATTTGATCTTAGGGCCCTTTTGGGCTCCTAATCCCCATGAATCCATGGAAGAGGATGAAGTGCATGGCACCTCTTTAAAAGTATGTTCCACCAGTAATTAATAAACAAGCAAACTTTTCACACAGCCCCAGCTGTAAGAGGGACTGTTTAATTAGGCACATGAGACGTTCCAATCTGTCTAGACAGGCTTCTCTTTTTCCCCTGGACGTCGTCAGCCATGCTTGCTCTGACACTGTGACAAGGTGTCTTTTGGCTACAGACTGCAATTTTGTTGGGTGATAATTCTAATGCCATAGAGTCAGCTGTGGAACTTTCTTTAGTTTTAATGCTGTTTGTCTTTCCAAGTGGAACTGACTAGGGAGAGTTACCCAAGAAATAGCCAGGAGAGGCAGCTCCTCCAACAGGAGTCACCAAAAAAGTTGTTTCTGGTGAGGCCCCTATGCCTGTCTGTCTTTGTTAGTGGACTTTTTAGTTATTGCTTCTCTCCCCACTCCTGCCCTTGGGGAATAAAATGTCCAAACATTGAAAAGGGAATTCCCAAGTCATTTAGTTGACACCCTCCACCCCTCCCAAGATCTCTGACAAAGAGAGCAGAAAAAGAGATTCCTTGACACCCAGATTTCTAAACACTCAAACTTGAGTCTCTTGATGACTCTGGCAAATAGACTGTAAAATCCTCGATCTTCCAAGGGCTGAGACCTTAACATCTGTGTGGATAATATTGACAGAGCTCATCTGGTATGAGGATTGGAGAAGAAATGCATGAAATCCCTGTCAGTAGCTAAAGAAAATTTTCAAAGCGCGGCCAGTTGATTAGACAAGCACAACTCACCAGACATAATCAAAAACATTGAATCTTCGTCTCTTACGGTCTTGTTCAAATTTATTCAGAGGAGGAAGATGAAAAATTGTCAGGAACCATATTTTTCATTTAATTCCTGTAGTTCTACAACCATATTAAGTCACAAAACACAATCTCAATTCAGTTACTAGAAGTGTCTGCCGAAGTTACTAGTCACATTTCAACCTTCCTTCAAGGCTAGACTCCTCCCATACTACTGTCACCTCAGGCTAGGTGGCTATGTTTGGCTTCTGCCCTCTTTCTCTTCCATTTCCTCCCCCACTCACTAGCTGCTGCTCCACACCTCATAAAAGTCAAAGAGGATGGGCTGCCAAGGAGAAGAGGAGGAGAAAAGGCAGTTTCTACTAGAGTGAATGGCTTCATGCTCTCTGGACCTGGCAATTGGACAGCAGTAGCTCTTTCCTTGTAGATTCTTTGAAAGTTGTTTGGAAGCTTCTCTGCTGGCCCCTCCAACTACGACTCCTCTGACGTGGGCAATGCCTTGCCTTCATCTGGCTGCTTCCCCCACCCTAGATTCCTCAAAGATGAGGTCCACATCCATTGTGCCACGTAAGTCCAAAAGCACTCCCAGGCAGTCCACTTGGGCAGGACTTGAAATGGCTCCAGGCTGGCTCTGTCACCATCTGCTCCATGAAACATGCCCTTGTACTTCTTCCTTCTCTGGTTACTTGCCAGGCACTGTAGTCTACTCTCTGGCCCGTCACAGGTTGCTCTAGCTTTTCTGAGGTGATAGTATGTCTGGGTCCTTGGTGTCCACCAACTGCAGGGAACATAACTAAAGCTTTATGAGTGCTGCCATTGGACAAGCTCTCTAAGCATGAGAAAGACCTAACACCTCACCCCTTCA
Organism: Halichoerus grypus; assembly: GCF_964656455.1. Lineage (NCBI taxonomy): Eukaryota > Metazoa > Chordata > Mammalia > Carnivora > Phocidae > Halichoerus > Halichoerus grypus. Next base: position 9,310,148 of record NC_135714.1, read on the forward strand.
CCTGACCAGGTTAGGATTGGAATTGACACATAAGAGAAACTCCTTACAAAGAAAAGCTCCCACCATTCTTCCTCTCCATTTTCTTGAACATTTTATATCCTCAAAGCAGATGACAGACTACAAGAATCATGGAATTGGATCCTGATCATCCCCTTAGAAGATTCCCCCAGGGCAGTCTGCCTAACATTATCCGAAATCTACCATATCGATTACATGTCTGTGCCTAATTCAGAACTCGGGTCTTAAAATTCTACTTCCAAATAATACCAATGATAGATTATTTTCACTAATTGCTTTAGAGAATAGGTAAAATTTTTTAGAACTGTGCCTACAACATAGAAGGCACTTAATAAATATTTATGAAGGGAATTTATTAATAAGACATTTTGCATCTATGTATTTATTTAAGAAACACTCTGGGCTCTCTTGTTTGCAGCTACTTTCCATATTCTTGGAATGGAGTTTATTACATAGTAGGTATGAAGTACATATTTCTTTAATGAATTAATGGAGTGTTTTGGAAATCTTACCGAACACATATAGAGTTCCCTCTTGAATTTGACAAGCATTTGTTGAGCACTTGCTGAGTACCTAGTGGCAGTAAGCACTTCTTTTCAGTGTTCCCATAATGTCCTGTCCTACCCTCTCAAGGTGTTTATTAAACTGTATTTCAGTAGCAATTTTTCTTGTCTGCACTCCCACTTGAAAAGAATGGGTATCATTTTCTTCTCCAAGTGCCTAGCTTAGTCAAGGGCAGGAGGAAGGAAAGCAGAATGGATTGAATGAATGTGTATTTCCTGTGTCATACAATGTTGGAAGAGGGGAACATAAGTTATGATTTCTTATATAGTTATCCATATAAAGGGGTAGTCTAGAATATAAAAAAATTATACCAGATAACCATGACAGAGTAACTGTTACAGGACTACCCTCTGATCCTACACTTTGAAAACAGTATGAAACACATGAAATAATTCAGACATTGGACAACAGGCAGTGAAACACTGTGCTGCCTGAGATGGATGAGAGACATGCAAGGAGTGGCCCATGTTTGCACAGCTTCCTTGCTGGAAGAATTTTCTGGTTTGCAATGCAGGGAGGTGAAGCCCGAGCGAGCATGGTCTTGCTGAGCTGAGCAGACAGAGATGGAAAAGACAAATAAAGTCATTGGAATGCTGGACGCACAATGCCAACGAGGAGGACACTGTGCCGGGAAGGCGATCCAGAAATTCCGAGGGGTCTCTTGAGTCTAAGGTAATTAGTAAGCCATATATATACCATAGGGCAATTTTGTGAGGTTTGGTATATTAGTTTCCTAGGGCTGCTGTCATTTAATGCCTTCTATGTTGTAGGCACAGTTCTAAAAAATTAGAGACATGCAAGGAGTGGCCCATGTTTGCACAGCTTCCTTGCTGGAAGAATTTTCTGGTTTGCAATGCAGGGAGGTGAAGCCCGAGCAGAGCATGGTCTTGCTGAGCTGAGCAGACAGAGATGGAAAAGACAAATAAAGTCATTGGAATGCTGGACACACAATGCCAACGAGGAGGACACTGTGCCGGGAAGGAGATCCAGAAATTCTGAGGGGTCTCTTGAGTCTAAGGTAATTAGTAAGCCGCATATATACCATAGGGCAATTTTGTGAGGTTTGGTATATTAGTTTCCTAGGGCTGCTGTCATTTAGTGCCATGGACCGTGTGTCTGAAACAACAGAAAATCTGTCTCAGAGTTTGGGAGGCTGCGAGACCAAGATCAAGGGTTGGTTCCTTCCGAGGGCTATAGAAGGAAAGGATCTGTTCCATGCCTCTTCCCTGGCTTCTGATGGTTGCTGGCATTCTTTGGCATTCCTTCGTTTGGAAACCTGTCACCCTGATTTCTGCCTTCATGGTCACTTGTCATTCTCCCTGTGCATGTCTGTGTCCAAATTTCTCCTTTTTATAAGGACATTAGTCATGTTGGATTGGGATTCCACCCTACTCTAGTATGACCTCATCTTAATTTAGCTAATTATATCTGCAATGATCCTGCTTCCATATAAGGTCACATTATGTGGTATTGAGGGTTAGCAGTTCAACACAGGAATGGGGCAGGGGCAGGAAATGACACATTTCATCCCATAACACCTGGCAAAAAGTCTGATCAGGGATTTATGAGCAGAACAGGAAAGACTGAGACATGTGAGAGCTCCAGCCAGACTAAGTGGAGAGAACTTGATAAACCAGCCAGGCCTTCAGCTGAGATACTGGAAAGGTCATGCATGAGGACAGGGTGCTCCCCTAACAATAAAGTAAACTCCCCTCACTCAAACAAAGCTTTAAAAAGTCCTCCAAAAAGTTCAGGCAGATCCACAAGTACATTAACTGGCTACCAGACCAAAAGTCAGCGATGCTAAAGAAACACAAAATCCAAGCATTCAATTCTGTAGAATTCACGATCTCTAGTATAAAGGAAAGTGTTGCTAGAAATGCAGAGGAGGGGAGAAGGGATCAGGAGCGGGAGCTGAGGGGAGGGAGAGGCCGGTGCGGGTCTGGCCTCGCAGCTGCTCGCCCGAGGTCTCCAGGCCCGGCTGCGGCTCCGTCCTCCGTTCCTGGGCACCGTCTGCGAAGCTCCGGGGGCCCGTGGGGCAGAGCCGCAGGCGGCGACCGCCGCAACATGTCAGCCAAGGACGAGCGGGCCAGGGAGATCCTGAGGGGCTTCAAACTAAATTGGATGGACCTCCGGGATGCTGAGACAGGGAAGGTCCTGTGGCAAGGAACAGAAGATCTGTCAGTCCCTGGAGAGGAGCATGAAGCCCGTGTTCCCAAGAAAATCCTCAAGTGCAAGGCAGTGTCTCGAGAATCGAACTGCTCTTCAGCAGAGCAAATGGAAAAATTCCGCCTGGAACAGGGCAAGGCCTAGAAGGGTGGTTCTTCGAGTTTGGCTTTGTGACCCCGAACTCCACAAACACCTGGCAGTCCCTGACAGAAGCAGCGCCCGAGTCCCAGATGACGCCCGCCAGCGTGCCGACTGGGAATGTTATCAGAGAGACAAAGTGTTTTGAAGACGATCTTCTTGCAAGCACATCCAGAGTGAGACTTTTCTACGTTTGAGAGAAGAATGTGTGTGCATTTCAAGAATTTGGGTTTTTGGGGGGAAAGGAGGAAACTGTTTACTTTTTTCCTCCACACATTTGGTTTTTGACACTTGCACGCCTAATTCCCTGTACGGCAGAACCCACCTGAGGCCACCAGGGGACCAGTTCTGTGTAGGTAACCAGATGGCTGTTAACTCCTGAGCCGCCATCTTCCACTGATCAGACTCAACTCCCAACCCCAGACCAGGGCAGAGGGTGAGCCTTGACTCCTTCCCAGGGTGACACGGGACAGACGCTTACCACGAGAGCCACTGCTGTTCCCGCCCCCGCCCTGCCTCCTCCTTGACCCTGCAAGCAACACATCTTCCTTTGGCCCCTGGTTTTGGAAAAATTCATATTCCTGACCTATGTTTAGTTTTTTCCTACCATTTCTATTTCATACATTCTCATACATTTAACTTGTAAAATAGACTGTGATATTATTATTATGTAATGAATTAAAACATATGAATTAAAATATTCCTACAGTCAAAAAAAAAGAAATGCAGAGGAGTAGGAAAATGTGACCTACAAGCAGGAGAAAGACAAGTCAGTAGAAGTAGACATGTCTACATCTATTTAGCAGGTTTGGATTTGACAGATAAGGACTTTAAAATAATTATTATAAAATATGTTCAAAATATTTAAGGAAAACATGATGTGGCAAAACATAGAAAAGAGAACATAAGTGAAACCACATATGGTTTCACTTATTTGTGGAACATAAGGAATAGCATGGAGGACATTAGGAGAAGGAAGAGAAAAATGAAGGGGGGGGAATCAGAGGGAGAGATGAACCATGAGAGACTATGGACTCCGAGAAACAAACAGGTTTTAGAGGGGAGGGGTGTGGGGGGATGGGTTAGCCTGGTGATGGGTATTAAGGAGGGCAGGTACTGCATGGAGCACTGGCTGTTATATGAAAACAATGGATCGTGGATCACCACATCAAAAACCAATGATGTATTGTAAGGTGACTAACATACCATAATAAAATAAAATAAAAAAAGAAAAGAGAAGAGAACATAAGATAAATGGAAATTGAAAAAAAAACTAAATAAAAACACTAAACCCGAAAATAGAATTATAATATCTGAAGTAAAAAATTCAAGAGTGGTTTAGTGACAAATCAGACATTTCTGGAGAAAAAATAGTCTTAGAGAACTGGCAACAGAAACAATTCAAATGGAAGCAAAGCACAAAAAAGGAAAAGCCTGAAAAAATTAGCAGAGCCTTGGTGACACAAGGACAAGTGCTCAAAGAGGTGGGTCATGGGAGCCCCCAAGAAAGGAGGTCAGAGAAATTTGGCCAAAAAATTTGGCCCCCAAAAATGAAGATATTTGGGCCAACAGACACATGAAAAAATGTTCCACATCACTTGGCATCAGGGAAATTCAAATCAAAACCACAATGAGATACTACCTCACACCAGTCATAATGGCTAAAATTAACAAGACAGGAAACAACAAATGTTGGTGAGGATGTAGAGAAAAGGGAGCCCTCTTACACTGTTGGTGGGAATGCAAACTGGTGCTGTCACTCTGGAAAGCAGTATGGAGGTTCCTTAAGAAGTTAAAAATAGAGCTACCCTAGGACCCAGCAATTGCACTACTAGGTATTTACCCCCAAAATACAAATGTTGTGATTTGGAGGGACACCTGCACCCCAATGTTTATAGCAGCAATGTCCACAATAGCCAAACTGTGGAAAAAGCCAAAATGTCCTTTAACAGATGAATGGATAAAGAAGAGGTGATGTGTATATATACAATGGAATTCTACTTAGCCATCAGAAAGGATAAATACTTACCATTTACATCAATGTAGATGGAACTGGAAGGTATTATGCTGAGTGAAATAAGTCAATCAGAGAAAGACAATTTCATATGGTTTCACTCATATGTGGAATATAAGAAACAGCACAGAGAGTCATAGGGGAAGGGAGGGAAAACTGAATGGGAAAAAATCAGAGAGGGAGACAAACCATGAGAGACTCTTAACTCTAGGAAACAAACTGAGGGTTGCTAGAGGAGAGATGGGTGGGGGATGGGGTAACTGGCTGATGGGTATTAAGGAGGGCACGTGATGTGATGAGCACTGGGTCTTATACACAACTGATAAATTATTGAATACTACATCTGAAACTAATGGTGTACTATATGTTGGTTAATTGAATTTTTAAAAAATGAAGATATTTGGTCACATATTTTCCAAATTTGATGAAAAAATCAAGAATATTATCAGACCCAAAGAAGGATAAATACATCTAGGAATATCATAATAAAATTGCCAAAAGAAAAAAGGTGAAAAGAACATCCTAAAAGCATCTGTAGAAGGGGATGCATTATCTGCAAGGCAACAGTAAGCATGGCTGCTGGGCTCTCATCAGAAACAGTGTTAACCAGAAGGTAATAAAACATGTTTGAATTGCTTAACTTTTTTTTTTTAATTAGAGTTCTATATCCAGCACAAATACACTTCAGAAATAAAGGTGGTATAGGGGTGCCTGGGTGGTGCAGTCAGTTAAGTATCTGACTCTTGGTTTCGGTCAAAGAATTACAGCTGGCAAAATTAAAAAATATTTTCAATGGAATGATAATTAAGACACATCTAAACATGCATTGGGAGGCAACTAAAGCACTGCTTAGAGGAAATTTTATAACTCTATCTACTTATATTAGAAAAGAATAAATGCTTAAAGTCAAGGATCTAAGCTTCCATCACAGAAGCCAGAAAAAGAAGAAATTAAGCCTAAAGTCAGTAGAAGGAAGAAATAATGTAAAATAATACAAACCAATAAAATAGAAAATAAACAAGTGTAGAGGAAATCAATAAAATTAAATGTTGGTTCTTTGAAAAGTTCAGGAATATTGATAAGTTTCTACTTTGACTAAATTAAAAAACAGACAAAAAAACAGAAATTATTAGTATCAGGAATGAAAGAGGGAATATCACCATAGGTTTTACAGACCCAAGAAGAAATAGAAAATCTAAGTAGCCTTATATTTATTAATAAAATCAAATTAGTATTTAAAAAGCTACCATGAAGAGGCTCCTGGGTGGCTCAGTTGGTTGAGCATCTGACTCTTGATTTGGCTCTGATCATGATCTCAGGGTTGTGAAATCAAGCCTCTTGTCAGGCTTTGCACTCAGCACGGAGTCTGCTTGTCCCTCTCCCTCTGCTCCTCCCCCGGCTAGCACGTACTTTCTCTCTCAAATAAATAAAATATTTTTTAAAAAATAAATTAAAAAAATAAAATAAAAAGCATACTATGAAGAAAGCTCAGAGCCAAATGGGGACACTAGTGAATTCTATCAAATAAGTAAAAACTCACAGTCTTGAACACTTGTTTTATGAGCACAGTATAACCGTGATCCCAACATCATTCAAAAACATTAAAAGAGAACTAATGATCAGCATTACACATGAATATAATAGAAAAAAATATTTTTAAAATATTAGCAATTTAAATTCTGCAATATATTAAAAAAAGGCAATGCATCACAATTCAGAGGGGTTCATCTGAGAAATGCAATGTTGACTTAACACCCACAAATCAATCAATGTAAAACTTTTCCCCTAAAGATGGGAACAAGCAAGTTGTATACTCTTACTTTTTCAGTCAGTTAAGGTTTGAAAAAATACACAGAGCAATTCAATGTAAGAAAGTTTTTCAATCAATTTTTCCAAAATAACTAGATATGGAGGGAAAGAAGGTATAAACTCCTACCTCATATGGCACACAAAAAATAACTCAAAGTAGATTATAGACCCAAGGTAAAATGCAAACTATTAAGTATTGAAGGTCATCTTCATGGCCTTGGTATAGGTAAAGATTTTCAGAACCATGAAAGTACTAACTATTAAAGAAAAAAAAATTGATCAATTGCATTTTATCAAAATTGGTCTTCTATTCATCAAAAAACACCATTAAGAAAATGACTGGACAGGCCACACAATGGGAGAAAATATTTGCAGTATAAATCAAACAAGGGATTGTATCCATAATCTATAAGCACTTACAATTCAAAAATTAAAAGTCAAGAAATCTATATAGAAATGGTGGAGGTGGGCAGAAAGCAAAATACTTGAACAGACATCTCATGAGAGAAGATAGATGAATAGCCAAAAAGTTCAACATCTTTAGTCAGCAGGAAAATGCAAGTTAAAACCACATGGGGATACTACTACCCAGCCACTAAAATGATTAAAATTAAACACTGAAAATACCAAGTGGCAATAAGGATAAGAGGCAACTGGAACACTCATCCAACGGTGGTGAGAGTATAAAATGGCACAACCATTTTGGAAAATGGTTCAGCAATTTTTTTTTAATAAAATAAAACTTCTACTCTCTGGTCCATGAATTCCACTTCTTTGTATTTATCTGAGAGAAATGAAAACACGTTTTATGTCCACAAAAGTATGGGTCCAAGAATGTTCAGAGCTCTTTATTCATGAGAGTCACAATCTGAAAAGAGAAACAAAAGTGTCCCATCAGAAAAATAAATGAACGAATGTCAGGATATCCATTGACTAAACAAATTTCAAATACATTTATATCATGGAATATGACCAATAAAATCATAAACTATTGATACATTCAACAATATGGAATGAATCTCAAAACACTGTACTAGGTGAAATAAAAACAAGCAAAGTTACATACTGTATGATTCCATTTATATGACATACTTAGGCAAAGCTAAACCAACAGTGAAAGAAACCAGAACAGTGGCTGGTTTGGAGAAGAAGGATGTGCAGGAATTGGCTAGAAGGGGGCATGAGGGAATTTCCTGAGCAAATGGAAAAATTCCGTATCTGAGAGGGGTGTGGTTTATAGAGTTTGTCAAAACTAATTAAACTGTACACTCAAGATCTTTATATTTCTTTGAATATAAGCTATATCTCAATAAATTATGACATTTTACTAATAAAAAAATGTGCCAGAGTGAATATAAGTGGTTATAATAGAAATGATTGACAGGAATCACAGTGGCACCAAAATGGAAGTGGTCAAACTTGGTTGGGAGAGGTGGAGGGTCTGAAGAGAAGAATGAGATCTGGGACTGTGTATGACATGGACATAGGACAAAACCTAAATGGAGGATGGTTATTTGGAGCCCAGGAATTTCCTGGCATGATTCATCTTAATAATTCATGAGAGACAATAGAGCTAGTAGTTAAGAGCTTACAGTCTGAAGCCAGCCTGCCTAGGTTTATATTTTAGCTCCACCACTTACTAGCTCTGAGACTTTGGACAAGTTCCCTAACATCTTTGTGTGTTTTTCTTATTTGTAAAATAGGAAGAATATTACTTAACTCAAACTGTTATTGTGAGGATAATATGTTTTAATAAATGTAAAACACTTAGAAAGAAAAAATCTGGTGCATACTTAGCACTCGCTAAATATTAATTGTCATCATTATTAGGTTTTTCTGAAGAAAAAGAATTTTGACAATGGCTCCTAGGGAGAGAGGGGTGGTAGTAGTTGAAAACAATGGAGAAGATAGGAAGTTGTTGAAATGTTGTGATTAGTAAAAAATATATATTTGGTCATTCAGATGACCAAATACATATTTCTCATATCTCATATATTCTTATATATATTTGGTCTTCATCCACATTTCCTGGCTCCTGGGTCTCAAAAACCCTAAGAGTTTCCTAAGTGATGAGAGCAGTAAAGGGGCCTTTTGTTATGTTAAGGAGGTGACTTTGGGACCCCCACCTAAGAAGGAGGGCTAGTTGCCAGGAGAACCAACCTTGGAATTACAAAGTTGGAACATTCAGTCAAGGGACTTTTTGGGAGGGGGTAGGGGCTGGAAGTTGAATCAATCTCCAATGGTCAATAATTGAATCAATCATGGGAAAAAGAAGCATAATGAAGCAGAAAAAGCATGAGCATCAGGGTCAGACAGTCCCAAATTTTGTGTGACATTTATTACCTATGGCATGTCAGCAAATTACCCAACTTCTCTGAGCTTTGTTGTTGCTGTTGTTTTTAATCTGTGAAAATAATATCACACATGTATAATGTTTGTTAGGTGCGGTGTCATATATAAACTATATTCTGTATTGCCTGTTCTAATTAACTAAGCCTCAGGACACGCTGTAAGGTAGGAACTGCTATTACCTCCATTTTGCACCTTAAGAAACGTGCTCCCAGAACTGCATCATTTGCCTACAGTCACAAAACTAGCAAACGGTGGAGCTCAGATACAAACCAGAGAGTCAGAATACAGATTTGAGCCTTAGCACATATTGGGTTGTAGTGAGGGCCGCATCAGGTCATGTAAGCAACATGTGGGACACATGGTGGGTGACTAATGCTCAGATGGGATAGAGAAAGAGGAGGCCACTTTGCCATGCCTGATTTTCACATAAAAGGAGACTCATCAACATAGTGTTCTCAGTCCCACTGCCCCTCACTCACTACACACTAGTGGAAGAGGAAAGACATGGCCAATGGGTGAGTTTTAAAGAAAATAAAGAAAGTCATGCTTGTTCCTTCTTCTCTCCTTCCTCTTGGGAGCATATGTATCTCTCCTTGCACAAAGGATACGTTTATCCTCAGTTGTCTGATACCCCAAGTCTCAGGATCCAGCATCACCTATGACTTAGGCAGTCTATCTGGCTGTCTCACTAAACTCTGTGCTCTCTAATCCTTCCACTATCAGTCAAGAGGTAGTATTTTGACCTTATCTGCCTTACTCTTTGGTCCTATATCTCATTGCAGACAGGGAAGCCAGAGCAGGGGTGGAAGGGAGGTAAGTATTCATTGCTTCTCCACAACTCTTGAACCTCCATACACCCTCCCAGCTTCTATTTATCTGTAATGGGCTATGAGATTTCTTCTGGACTGAACACCTCAGTCCAAACGTTTTTAGACATCTAGAAGCCAAGATATGGCTTCTAAGTAAACAAAGGAAACTTTATTTGAAGTTAACTTGTTTGAAGGCAACATCTTGCTGTTCTTCTGAGTGATTTCTTTCAAACGGTCTTACCCAGTTAACTACAACATTCCTCCCTGAATCAGCTAAGCCAGGATGGCCCTTGCCTGGCCTGCTCTTGCCAACATACACACTCCGTTCCAGAGAGAGGAAACTGTCCAAGGCACTGTGAGTTTAGAGGAGCTGGTACCAAGATGAGTCAAGCTGAGAGATATTTAAAACAGATTCAGCCTCACAGGGCCTTCCTGAGCTCACACCATTCAAACCTGAAAGAGGCCGTTTCTCATTAATATTGCCAGCTGAGGGTCTCACACAAATTATTACACTCCGTCCTTCCCACCCTGAGAAATATCCAGTCATTGGACTGGAAATAAAGACTCCAGCTCCCTCAGTTGAGCTGCTGATGTTTGATGTGTTCTCCAATCTCATTCTTCTCTCTCTGCCAAAGTGAGTGAAATGTTTCCACCACTGTCCCTGAGGCCATTCTAGCACACGGGGTGCGTCAGATTGACATATATATACACCTAGTTTAATGGAGCTAAATTTGGAAATGAAAAAAGTACTGCAGTGCAACCAGATGAATTCTGTTCATAGAAAACTTAGGACTCAGGGCGCCTGAGTGGCTTAGTTGTTAAGCGTGTGCCTTCGGCTCAGGTCATGATCCCAGGGTTCTGGGATCATTGGGCTCCCTGCTCAGCGGGAAGCCTGCTTCTCCCGTTCCCACTCCCCCTGCTTGTGTTCCCTCTCTAGCTGTGTCTCTCTCTGTCAAATAAATAAATAAAATCTTAAAAAAAAAAAAAAAGAAAGCTTAGGACTAGGAAAATGAATTTTATCCCTGCTCCGCATGGTCCCTGGATCTAACTTCACTTGTTCATTTGCTCCAGAAATACTTACTGTGTGACAAGGAGGGTAGTTAGTATCAAGAATACAAAATCCAGAGGCACCTGGCTGGTTCAGTCAGTTAAGCATCCAACTCTTGATTTTGGCTCTGGTCATGATCTTACGATTGTGAGATCAAGCCCCGGGCAGGGCTTGCACTCAGCGGGGAGTCTGCTTGAGATTCTCTCTCTCCCTCTGACTCTGCCCCTCCCCCTACTCATGCAAGCACACGTGTGAGCATGCTCCCTCTCTCTCTCATAAATAAATAAATCTTTAAAAAAAGAATACAAAAGAGCTTATAGTATACAAGCTGATTCACAAACAAGTGAATCAGTGACAAACAAGCATAATCATATGTGATAAATGATAATATTTAGAGCATTGAATGTGTACATGATGGAAAAAAAGCAGCAGAGTGTGATAAAAATGGAAAGGCTGCATCTAATCCTGACCTCCAGCTAAGGAAATGGTTTTCTGGTGAGAAGACCTCTGAATTAGACATTAAGAACGCCCAAGGGTTGACCTGTCAGAGAAAGAAAAAAGGTAGTTCCTGTTTGAAACAAGAACATGTGCAAGGCACAGAGGCGTTAAATTGCAAGGCATTAAATTACATTTGAGGAACTATAGGCACATTTCATGACTCAAGAGAACTGTACGCACATAGCTTATCCATTTGGCATTATTTAGTATTCAAAGTCCTGCACAAAATAGTTTGGAAAGATACAAAAGAGAAGTTTTAGCGATCGATATTGAAAAGAGATGACCTGGGGACAAATGATTACCATTCATCAAAGAATACTCACTGAAACAACAGAGAGAAAAAAATGAAAGCAAGACTACCACTCAGAACACTACATCAAAAACTAACGATATACTATATATTGGCTAATTGAACATAATAATAAAAAATAATAAATAAATAAATAGATAGATAGATAGATAGATAGATAAACAAATAAAACCACCACCCACCCCCCCAAAAAAGACTTACATTGTGATTTATCAGACTACTTTGGAAGTGGGATCATTTTATTAACTGTGTTTTTCTTTTTTTTTTTTTTTTTTTTTTAAAAGATTTTTTATTTATTTATTTGACAGAGAGAGACACAGCGAGAGAGGGAACACAAGCAGGGGGAGTGGGAGAGGGAGAAGCAGGCTTCCCGCTGAGCAGGGAGCCCGATGCGGGGCTCGATCCCAGGACCCTGGGATCATGACCTGAGCCGAAGGCAGACGCTTAACCGACTGAGCCACCCAGGCGCCCCATTAACTGTGTTTTTCTGATGGGACAATCACCCTTTTTTAGCAATACCCTTGAAGCGTCTTCTTAAAAACTGATAGTTTTTTTCTCTTAAATAACAAAGCCGTTAGAATGATGTCTGGTAAAAGTAAGGATTCCTTAACCATGGCAGTAGGAATAGCAGTAGAATGTAGTTCTATTAGCAGCAGCCATCCTGATGGCAGAACTAGTCATCCTTACAGCAGCTGTGCTAGCTAAAGTAATAGCAGTAATAGTATAAGCGTAATAGGACAAGAAAGATATAACTGCCTTGTTGACTCTGAAATATGCAAAAATCTCGGAGTACTTATGAAAAAAGTAGTCTTTCTCTTTGGCCAGGCATATAACTGAATGCTAGGGGAAACCTCAACCTAATCAGAGAAGCCTAGAGTTAAAGAAGTCAGGTACCTAAAAATGAGCTTTTAAAATATCTCTGCTATCAACCTCATGATCTACTTTCCTCCTCTCCTCTCCAGATTCCCCAAATCTCCACTCTGGATGAATCAATACTCCCTCTCTATGTTCACGAGGCACTTTTTGCATGAACATGGTTCTCTGTTCGTCATGATTATAGAGATTTGCATCTTTGCTCCAGACTGTTACCTCCTTGAGACTGTAATTCGTGTCTTGTCCATATGGATGCCCCAAGCATTCAACAGTCTTGCAGGATCACAACAAAAGTTCAATAAATCACCATTGCATTTAATGGACTCTCCTTGTTATTTGTCTCCCTCCATGGAATGTAAAGATAAAACTCTGGAGAAGTGAAATTTCAAATGACTAGGCTCTGGCCATTGAAGTTTTGCTCTCCCAAAATGATGTACAGTCCACCCATAACAAGCATGGAAAACATTTTAGTTCTCAATCACAGAGTTCACAATGCATGGACATTCACATAAGGTCTGACAGTGCTTGAAGAATATCTTAATGTTCAAAAAAATATCAGAAATCAATTGAAAAGAGAGAAAATCTCAGCATCAGTTGAGAATGATCTGAGGATGTTGGCATATGAGATCCTTCATATCCACTCACCAAAGGACTTCAAAAAAATGGAGAAGGATCTAGGGCCTGGTTGTTTACCCACCAACAGGGCATGACAGGAATGAGGAGGACATCCCAATGGAGAGGAAGATAAGGAGACATTGCTGGGCAGGCAGGGGATGGGTGCAGGAGCCCACGCCAATCACCCAGCCAGCGTGGCTGCAGGAGCTGAGGAAGCAGGAAGCAGAGAGAGAAAAGGCCAGGATGGGGAGTCTGGGAGGTTTGCACATCCATCTCGGCAAGCACAGATTGCCACCCCGCAGACTGATCTGCTGGTCGGAGATCTTCTGCCAGCCTGGGTTCTAGGGAAGAATCCAGCTCCTGGGAAGACAGGCAGTAGGACAGATGGACAAGTTGGGAAAAGGGAACTCAAAATGGAATCACAGTCATTGCCCATCTGGTGAGAACTTGTCATCCTCCAGGTGCTATAGTAGAGGCAGGGGATACAGGCGTAAACACGAGGCCAACCTCAACCTCACAAGGGGAACTCACAGAGGGGAGACATGTCAAATAAACCAAGATTTATAGTATAATATGGTAAGTTTTCCAATAAAATGAAATAACTAAAATGTGCTGAGTGCTTAGTATGCAGCAGTTAACTACCTGAGGAGCTTTATATGTATGACTCCATGTAGTCTCACAAAAACCCTACACAGTAAAGAAAGTAGAGTCCGTTCTAATAGTTCAATAGAAAGAATTTAATAGAGGTACTTGGTTACAAAAGTACTGGGAAAGCTGCATAGCCAAATAGACAATGGCAAGGCAATCCAGAGAGTAGCAGAAACACGAAAACACGACCCCACCTATGGGGATGTAGGTTGAGGGGACACAGGGATGGGCTGGTGTTTCCAGAGCTGAGAAGCCAGAGTGACCAGAAGAAACTCAATCCACAAATGGAGGCTACCCAACAGGGGCTGGGACCTTGGAGGAATGACTCCAATCACCTGACTTCTCCCTTCCCTGGCCCTCCAATCTCTTTCAAGTGTCTCCCATTGACTGAACACAGCTGGGAGGCAAGAGATATGTTTTCAGAGGAATAATGAGTAATGGATCTGAGAACAAACTGGTAAGACACCAGCACAAAACCAATGAGGTGGGTGCTATTGTAAAGAATGCAGATAATGAAATTAAGTCACAGAGGAATAAAAACACCTGCCCAAGATCACAGAGTTGGACCCCAGAGACCACGTTCTCATCCACCCTGCCACACAGCCACTCATAGATAAATAATGGAGTTCAGTGGGAACATTAATCCAGCTGGAGTGGGGAGATGGTCAGGGACCAAAGAGTCTCCCAGGAGACCAAAGAAAATACTTGGTCCCAAGAACAGGATCACAGAAGAGATTCAAGCTTGGAAAATTTTCAGCCTCAGGAACTAGGAAAAGGAACAGTACCTGGTACACATAGAGGATTTAACAAACGAATGTATTGAATTTATAAATGGGTAAACGGGCCCCTTAATTTGAACGATATCTGGGGTGGAGAATAAGTGGTAACCCAAAATCTAAGCCATCACGAAAGGACTCAATGACCCTGTCACTCTATGAAGGAAGAGAAGATGGGGGGTAACAGTTGGTGTTTATTGAACCCTTGTAGCATCGTGCAAGTGCAGTATAGGGAGTGTCTCATTTACACCACCAGGTCCTAATGCCATTGGGACTATAACTATCCCCGTTTTACAGGTGAGGAACCTAAGGCTCCAGAGTTAAGTAACTTGCCCAAGGTTAGCCAGTAATTAGGAGAGCCAACATTCAAACCCAAGGCCTTCCTCCTTCAGTTTGGATTAGCCGGGGAACTAGGGTGGACAGAGACTGCAGAGGGGACGGGAGAGGATGCCCCTTCAACCCATTTACAGAGAACTGAGGAAGGAAGGAAGAGGGAACCAATGGTGGTGCCTGCTGGCAGAAGCCAAATAATGAAAAATGAAATTATTGAGATGCCAACAAAAATCCTTTCCAAATTCTCCCCTTGCAAAGGCAATTCCACTTGTACTTTGATCTTTGACCTGGACCCATACAATTAATTCCACATCATATTTCTGCATATTGCTCTCCAAGGAGAATTGAGTTTACACTTCCCCCCCAGTCCAAACCATAACAGTGCTTAATTAGGTGATAATTTATGTAGTACTTAGCATGAACTTTTGGCACTTGCTGGAGAAGGCTGTACAAGTGTACACATGTTATCACCTGACTACATCAAGTAACAGGGCCTGGGCATTGGTGAGGTGTCTTGGGCTTTACAAGGTATCAAATGACTTTTATAACCCTGTAGTACCTGGCTTTCTAGTAGGCAGAACTGTCTCTAGTGTGTATTAATATACTGAATATTATGCCCACATGTACTTAAAACACTGATTCCGAGCACTTCAAAACAACAAGGAGCCTGGAAAATAGGAGAAACAGATGTTGGATGAATAGTCGGCCTTCTCGGGGTCTATCATTCAACTTCAGGGAAATGGTGCAACAGCAGAAGGGGATCACTCAGACCTTCACGGTGGAAAATAAACAGAACATTCCCTGCTGGCAGACATGGTCTATGGTGATAACGAGGTTCTGCACCCTCGGTTCCAACCCTCACGTCCCAGCCTTGTCAACAAGACTGACCCAGAAATGTTTTTTTGTCAGGCATCCCGTTAGGGCTCAGAAGGTCATGACTGTGTGGCCCCAAAATGTTGCAGATGCTCATTTACATCCCACGTGCTTGTCAAGAGAGGAAATCCTGAAAAATGGCAGATGCCTGAACTTCAGTGAGTGTGCAAGCTTGGGTCCAAACCTCTGCAAGATAGAACCTCGAAGAACGTCTTCCAGTCATCCTTAATTCTCATCATGCTCATGAATGAAAGTAGAAAGACATAGGAAGCGACATTATTTTGGCTCCTGGATACTGTGTTGCATTTGTCCTCTCTCTAAACTAAAATCAAGGGGCGCCTGGGTGGCTCAGTCGTTAAGCGTCTGCCTTCGGCTCAGGTCATGATCCCAGGGTCCTGGGATCGAGCCCCACATCGGGCTCCCTGCTCTGTGGGAAGCCTGCTTCTCCTTCTCCCACTCCCCCTGCTTGTGTTCCCTCTCTTGCTGTGTCTCTCTGTCAAATAAATAAATAAAATCTTTTTAAAAAAATTAAAAAATCAATTAAAATCAATTCCCAGAGAAAGTACCATCACAGACTTGGCCTTCTTCCATTGACTCCAGGAAGAAACAGAAGGATGGAGAGAACATGGAACACGACCTGTGTCTCATTCTGAGCACCACAAGTTTGCTCCAGGCCCATGGCCCTCGGTGGGCTAGACAAATGAGCTCATAACTGAGGACCTAGAATAGGAGGAAATCCACAAAGATGACTCATACTATAAGTTGGGATCCCCACACACCACTGAGGGCCATTCCCAGCAAATTCAGATCCCTCTTTAAGGTCATTCCCTCTCAGAGCAGGTCCAGCTGGCACATCTCCCTGGGGTTTATCTCCTAGCTGGGGCCTTGCTGCCATGTCATGGATTGATTGGGCTTTTGACATGTGCCATGCAACTCTGTCCCTCTGCAGGCCCTAGGGACTGCAGCTGGGGATGTTCCTGGCTCCCCCCACGCCTGCAGGCCTCCCTGAGACCACCACGTCCTTGCCCTGGCTCCTCAGTTTATCTGACTCTCTGCTCGGGCACACCCTCCATCCTCCTGTGGTCAAAAAGAAAGCAAGTAGAGGCTGAAAAAAATTCAACTATGAGGTTAAAGTTGAAAATGAACCCTCTTTTCCCTTCCTGGTATACTTCAGTCAAAAATAGAAGTAGTATATTCCTAGCTACTACTCCTACACAAATACTACAAGTCTAATGTGGGTCTAAAATAGTGTTGAAACCAAGCCTATAATAGTTTCATAAACCATATGCTTGTTCTTTCTCCAAGAATTCTTTTAAAATTGAAAATAAGTAAAACATTGTTCTGGGTGCTCTGAGGAAAACAAAGATGAATAATGTGCACTGTCTTTATAGAGTTTACAATCCAGCTCAAGAATTAAGATACAAGAGCTGTGGCTCCAGCAAATCCAGAGTCCCAGATGACTGAGATCCCTGAACTGGAAGATTTCTCAAAGAACATCCAGTCTAACAGCCTATTTGCCTCTGCTTGAGCACCTGCGGGAATAGAGAACTCATGACTTTTCAGTTCAAAACATTTCATCTTTGAACAACTCTGGATGCTGGACTTTTTTTACATAAAATTGAAATATATTCATCTGGGGCTTCTGCCAATAAGTTTACACTGGAATGTCTTAGGAAAATCTAAGTATTCTCTATTCATCATGTTGAGTATGAGTTACTTAAAACTGTTTATTAACTCTCCACCTGTAAAATTCTTCTCTTTGTCAGACATGATATCTCTAATTCCTGAATCATTTCTTATGCTGCATTATGCTTTTCATAATTATCCTGCTCACTTTTCTCTTAATTCTGTTCAGCTTGCATATCCTTTTGAGAATACGGAAGGAAGGATGCCAATATATGACAAACGGTTCAATTAGAGTAGAGAAGAATCAAGCTGTTACCCCTCTTTCCCTCAGTATTATATTTTATTGATAAAGCATACAACTTTTTTGAGAGCCACATCATACATAACAAATTTACAGCAATTGAGATCCTGAAGAGTGCTGATGTGATGTGATGACATGGTTTGTTTATCTATATGGTTGGTTTTGGGAAGCCAGCAATTTGCCACTGACTAGGTTACCTCGAGCCCACTGCTCCCATTTGTCTTACTAACCCTGGATCCCTGTTCCGCCGCCCAACCTTCCAATTTAGGCCATATCCTCCATGCTGGTTTTGCCAGCCTACGTGCTTAGTAGATTTCCTACTGAGGATATAACTGTTAGTGAGAACAGGCCCAGGGACAGAGCTCTAAGACACACTGCAAGGAAATTTCCTCTGCTCTGAACGATATCTTCCCAGAATCCACCCACTCATACCACCTGCACCTCCCCCACCCTTGCTGAAGCTACCTTCATATTGCAATGGGATGAACACAAACCCAAAGTTTAACCCTTCCCCCATCTTCACCCTTGCTCCTCATGCTCCATACCCAATGGCACAGCCAGACTCTGTTAACACCAAGCCAAATCACCTATGCCTCTGCTACCCAGCCTCCAACAGCTTCCCATCCCAATCTCAATTAAAAACTGAAGCCTTTTGAAAGGCTGATCAAGTGTGCCTTTCTCCCACCTCACCGCCTACCTCTCTCTCAACCTCGGGCACTCTGCTCAGCCAAACTGGACTCCTTGCTGATCCCCAAACACCCTAGGTAAGCTCTGGCCTTGGGACCTCTGCACTTGCACTTCCTTCTTGTCCTTCCGTCAGATACCCCATGGCTCACTCTCTCACTAAGTCAAGTCATCTCAATGTCACCTGCTCATTATATGCCCTGACAAACCCTCCTGGTGCACTCTCTCCCTGTGCTCTGCTTCACTTCTCTCTGTGGCCCTTATCAATATCACCTGCTGACCCAAGATCAAATTCACATGTCTTTCATGGTTATTGGCTGTCCCTACTAGAATGTGGAATATTGAGGTATACTGTTTACTGATGCCTCTCTAGTGCCCTGTGGCACATGACACAGGGTGGACATTCATTACATATTTGTTGAATGAATGAGTGATCATCTAGTGAGATGACTTAGTAGCTTATTTGTACTGATAGGTCTCACTATTCATTTGTTTAGGGAGCAGGTGGGTATATGTAAGGTTGGCATGGGGAAGCAGTCTCAAAGCAGGGTCTCAAAGCATTTTCTCAGGCTCCAAGTTGCATCTCAATTCCTAAACCATGCAGGTAGTTCTCCTCTTATTAGCTCTCCCATCTTGGCTGAAATGACCTCCCTCCACCCTCAGGCCCAACCCATGGAAGCTACAGACACAGATGTTCTTTATGGGCTGTTGCCCATACCCCTAAATCCCACCCACAAACTTAGGGCCTTACCTTCTCTGAATAGCCTCATTAACCAGGCAGCACCTTGGAGAAGGCAAAGGAAAAGCCTCAGGCAAACTTATCCGGCACTTTCACTGAAATTTCATTTGTACTTCAATTAAACCATAGACCTAGAACCCCACAAGGAATAAAGGTGGCCTTATTTTCCATACTTTCTGAATGATTGTCAATGGAAGCCTTTGTGCTGTCTATCCAAAAGATCTTGGAAGCCTAGAGCCTCTCTTTAGCAGGTACCAACTGATTTGGGATAGCAGTTATGAGCAGGAAAGCCATAATCAGGCATCTGCAGTTCAAGTCCCAGATCCACCACTTTCTAACTAGATAACAGGTAGCTCAGCCTCCCTGGACCTCAATATCATCATATGAAATCCGAAGGCAGTGATGGTACCTACCTCACAGATGACTGAAATTGTAATGCCATAAGTTCCTGGGACATAGGAAGCATTCAA
This sequence comes from Halichoerus grypus, assembly GCF_964656455.1. Taxonomy (NCBI): domain Eukaryota; kingdom Metazoa; phylum Chordata; class Mammalia; order Carnivora; family Phocidae; genus Halichoerus; species Halichoerus grypus. Next base: position 9,329,815 of record NC_135714.1, read on the forward strand.
CGAATATTAGCTAATAGTACAATCTATTAATCTAATATTTAATAGCTTCTTTTAAAAATTGAATATGCCCTCTATCTCAAACACTGTGCTGTGTTTGGGAATGAGGAGGAAAGACGATTCACAACTCATGCCCCCAAGGAGCACGGAGTCCAGGCAGTTAAAGTATCAGCCAGGATCAGGGTGGGAAGCAGACAGCATGCTCAGTAGGATTTGTGAGTAGACTTTAAAGAAGGGACCATTTACAGAGAGGTGTTCAGAGTTTAAAAAGCCACATGGCTTGTTGAGGCACCCAGAGACTAGCAACAGCAGAAAGCTGCAACCTCACATGGGCTTGAAAAGACAAGAGAAGAAATCAGAGAGGGAAACAAACCATAAGAGGCTCTGGACTCCATAAAATGAACTGGGGGTTACAGAGGGGAGGAGGGTGAGGGAATAGGGTACCCGGGTGGTGGGTATTGAGGAGGGCACATGTTGTGATGAGCACTGGGTGTTATCCACAACTAGTGAATCGTTGAACACTACATCAGAAACTAATGATGTACTACATGTTGGCTGACTGAACGTGATGGAAAAAAAATTAATTAAAAAAAAAGCAAGAGAGGGGGCACCTGGGTGACTCAGTCAGTTAAGTGTCTGCCTTCAAATCAGGTTGTGATTTCAGGGTCCTGGGATCGAGCCCCACATTGGTCTCCCTACTCAGTGGGGAGCCTGCTTCTCCCTCTGCCCCCTCCCCAGCTCGTGCTCTCTCTCTCTCTAAAGTAAATAAATAAAAATCTTAAAAAAGAAATAAAAGAAAAAGCAAGAGAGGAAACGGTGCTACTGAAGTGAATCCAGTTGAGATCAGAACCCTGAAAGGGGTTGTTTGGCGCAGTCAGGGCATCCTGAATCAGGGATGGAAGGAGAGAACTAAAGGCATCACCCCCATCTCCTCTTTCTTTCCTGTCTCCTCTCTGTGCTGCCCAACCAGACGCAGAAAGCAAAGGAGCCTGAGTGGAGCAGCTCTTGGAGAAGGGGGAGGGTGTATACAGGCAAGGTGGTTGAGAATAACTGGCACAAGGAACAAGCCACAGTCATTTTACTATATATCATTGCTTGCACTAATTGCTTTGCATAAATCATCTCTTATAGTCAAAACAAAACTGAGAGTAAGGTCTGCATTTTCCTTCCACACTTCTCAGAAGAGGAAGCTGAGATTCAGGAGACCAAGTGGCTTTTCCAAGTCTGTACCATCTAGCTTGGTCTCTCTGTGGGTGCAGAGAGTCTTCTTCTTATTGGGCTACAGTGTCCCCTTCATACATTCAACAAATATTTATGGCGTTCTGTAGCAGAGACAGTAATACTCACCCAATATTTAATCTCCTCCTTGTATTTTCCTCCTTGCACCGTTAGGTGTAGACATGATCTGAAGCCACTGGTTATGACCAATGAAACATGAGTGGAAGTTACATGTATCATGTCCAGGTTGGGACCATGAAGAGGGTACACATATATGTGGGGTCTCTCTCTTTCTTCCACTGACATAGCACTGAAGAGATTCTGAACTCCAGATCATATAGCTAGGAGATGCTCAAGCCTCCCTCAGCCTAGATCCCTAAGTGACTGTGTGGAGAAGCACCTCCTGCTGTCATTCATGTTACTTTAGCAAAGGTAAGAAATAAACTGTTGTGTTAATTCACTGACTTTGGGGTTATTTGTTACTCAGCATATCCTAGTCTGTCCTGACTAATACATGTGCTCACTTCATGTCAATTTCTTTGTGGTACAGAGAGTGCAATAGTAAACAATGGTTCTGCTACTCTTGGAGTTTCAGACAATGCCATATAAAAACTGCCTATAATGACAAATAGATAAAGGAGGAATTATTCTTCTGAAGTAAAAGGAATAATTGACAGGATGCTTTAGCTCTCTTGAAGGACAAGCAGAACTTTGCCAGCAGACAAGGGACAGAAATAACTTTTCTGGAAGAGAAATGCCAATGTAAATACTCAGAGATCTGCAATATCAGGTGGTGAGAAGCTGGAAGGTCCCACCATTGAATGGAATCCAAAATTATACCAAATTTCTGATATGATTGGGTCTAGATCACCAAAACACAATCTAGAGGGGAAGTGGATAAAACAGGAGGAAAACTTGCAATAAAATAAAATGAAGAAAGGGGGCACCTGGGTGGCTCAATCCATTGAACATCTGACTCTTGATTTTGGCTCAGGTCATGATCTCAGGGTTGTGAGATGGTTGAGCCTTGAGTCAGGCTTCATGCTCAGCACAGAGTTTGCTTGAGATTCTCTCTTTCCCTCTCCCTCTGACCCCCCCCCAAAAAACATAAATAAGTCTTAAAAATAATAAAAATAAAAATAAAAAAATAAAATGAAGAAACTATTACAGCACTGAATCAACTTTAACAGTACAGAAGAACCAAAGCCCTACCTGTTATCACATGGAAATACAGAAATTTAAAGTGGGATTTGAGTGTGTCGAACTACACAAACTGGTTCAAGGGTTTGCTGTTAGCGGTGACAATATCAGTAGCTGTGATAGCAGCTTTTGTCATAAAAGAAGTAACAGAGCACAATAGTAACTGAGCACTGAACAGTGTGCTTGTCTGGCATTAGTGACTTGTATGCATTATTACTATTTAGCTTGCTTATTGAACAAGCTATGTGCCAAACATCATTAGTAAAATAAACTCAGTAGTATGGAGCAGTGGGTAATAGGTGACAAGCGATTACAGAAATGTCAGAAAGGACTCCAGGAGGAGAACACAGAGAACGCACTGGGCCATGGTCAATGGGAAAGGTCTTAATGGATAGAGAGGAAACCATGATGTCACTTAAGTTTTGAATCCAGCATAAAGGAGGAAAAGCCCAGGTTTGGTTGGAGTGGTGGGACACAGGAGGTATAATTGGTGAGGGTCAGTGTGGGAACCTTAGAATCCCAAGCTAAAGAATGGCACTCTGCTCTGTGATAAGTAGGTCAGTCTGTTAAGAAGATAACCCAACGGGACTTGGTGTAGACACCACTGGAGGGGGGTGGGTCACCAGCCTCATCAACAGCCCCTTGGAAACATTGCCTGGATGGAGAATCTTTACAGCATCAGTTATTCTGCCATCAGAGTGGGTTCCTTGTGAGTCACCAACACATAGGTCTTACGGAACGAGAGAGAAACAGAGGAGGAAAGGCATCGGGGAAGAGGAGTGAGCAAAGAGAAAGCACTTAGAGCAGAAACGGAGCCCTAGTTATATTTGCTCATGATCAACCCAACCAAAAATTAACCTTAAAACAAAGTGGCTCTCGAAATACAAGTTAGTATTATTGAATTGCTCCATTACCATCAGGACTGTTTTCATTTTTAAGCACGTGTGTGGTCGCCTCCACATTGACGGACTATTCATAGCCAGGGAAAACACCCCCAAAATCATTTTCCAGGGCATCTGTGCCCTTGTGGAGGCTGCCACGATGTTTTAATTGCACTGGATTGAATTTCAATGAAAGGAGTAGAAGCAGTGCATTTTCAAGAACTAATAATTCTGTAATTTTGTAGGTGGGGCATACTTTTTTGGCACAAATAGGTAGGAGGCATCTGCATTTCTCTGCAACAGCCGTTCTCATTTGGACCAAGACCAGGACTATCAAAAGTGCATGCTGTTACTTTCTGACTCCCTCAGAGGATCCTGGAGGAAACGTGCCTAGAGAGGATCCTGCTTGATGGGAGGAGTCCTGGGGAGGTTTGCCAGATGAAGTGGGTGAGGGGGGGTGCCGGGGGAGAGCCGCAGGAGAAGCCAGGAGATGGTGGTCCAGCCTCACTGAGTCCTTGGTTTCCTGGTCAGCTTCTCAGTGACATCTACACTCTTCACTCCCAGGTCATTTGTTTCTACTGAATCCACCCATTTCCCAGTGGTGGCCACACAGATGGAGGGTGAATGCCAGGAGAAGAAAAAACAGTGGGCTTTTGCCAGGAGATCCCAGGGTAGCATCTTAGAGCAGAAAGAATTGTGGTGTGGGTCCTAGAGTAAGTCAGTTCATCTTTTGTACCTTGATTTCTTCCTCTGTGTGATGGCTAAGGACCTTCTGAAATCCTGTGATCTATGAATCCTTTGTATGTCATTCCAGTCTTCCCACAGTAAGACCACAATTTGCCTGCCCCTCCATCCAACATCATATGGATGCTCCCCAACTACCCAAATCCACCCCTCAATTTGTTTCACTGAATCTCTCCTTTATCCACAAACTCCCACTGGACTTTCTAACTTTGAGGCAAATCCCCTTCTGCTTCCCTAAAGCCAGCTTTCTCTTCAAGTCTCCTGCTGGCCAGATGTCAGCAGCCAGGGGCCCCACAGGGAGGGAAAATTCCCCCACACGGAGAGCAGCTTATGTGTTGTCTTCTGCAGCATTGCATCCCCAGTGCCTGGGAACAAACTTAGCACACGGTATTTATGGATTCATCTGGAGATCTATTTTCTAGGTGAGTGCCTCTGAAACATCATGGGTCCTGGGCATGCTTGAGGATTTAACAAAAGCTGTGGAGGAGCCTCTTCCCAGAAAAAAACACACATGCAAAATCGGGAAGCCATCCAGGCAGGTCCAAATCATGATATCCAAAGAGCATGGCAAACTATGGGATTCAGAACATTCTCATCACCAGAAATCCAGACTTTAAATTTGAGTTTAGTGTAGAAGCTAGTTAAGGTGGTGTCCGTATTATGGATTCCTGCCTTTTGTGTGTGTGTGTGTGTGTGTGTGTGTGTGTGTGTGTGTGTGTGTGTATGGGGACGGGTGTCTGGCTTTTTTTTCTTTAGGGAATTGTCTTGTTGCTACTCTGTGTGATTCTCAGTCATGTGATGTTACCTTTCCAGCTAGAGGAAGCACAGCTATCATTGGTCAAAGTGGGAATAGTGATTGGTCTGGCAGGACCCAAGTTGGGCCAATTAGAGTATTTGTAGGGGATCAGTGCAGATGACTGGAAACTGAAAACCACATTCTTTTCTCTGGGATTACTAGGAGTGAAATGTTATGAGCTTAGAGCGACCAGAAATAATCCTTACTGCCATGATGCAAGAGCACTAACCCCCACTTGGCAGATAACTGGGATCTGGAGGGGCCGCTGCAAAGACACAGAAGCAGGGAAGAGTGGGCGCAAGTCCGGTTTGTCAGAATGACCCAGCCAGAGGGGGAAGAGGGGCTGTGATCCAAGGTGCCAGATCCCAGACTCCTGCTCTGCCACAGCAAGCTGGAGGGGAGACTGAGCTGAGGGGATCCCAGCAGCCATATGGAGCCTGAAGGTCTGACTGAGCAGCAGAAGCAACGGCCACTCAGTGCCAGGCACTGGACTCAGGCTTTTCCCGCACCATCTCATGTAATCATTGCCATAAAACTTTAAAGTATCACATATATATAAGCTATATATATGTCCACTGTGATGTGCGTGTGTGTATATATCTATGATAACACAATGGATATATATAATTTATACATATCATATATATCATGTACTATATCACTACATACATCACTATATATGATACACAGCATATATTTGATATCACATATAAATTTTACATTCACACACACACACATATATATCGCCATCACAACGGAAGAACGAGAGGTTTGTGAGGCTAAGTGGCACAGGTGTGGGGCCAGCAGTGAGGGCCTGCTGTGCTTGATTGCACCGCTGACACCCTTCCTTTCCCTTAAGCTTCAGGACCTGGCGAGGAGGGTGGCACGTCGAAGGTAAGGACCCAGAAGCTGAGGCTGCATCTTCAGGTGGGGCTCAGGAGCAGACTCAGCTGCAAAGTGCCCCAGACCCAGGAATAGGGGGAGCAAGGCTGGGGGCGGTGGCCGCGTGTAGTACCCACTCCCTCCAACCCACTCCCTGCCAGACGCCAGGCAGAGCACAGAGGGGATGCTCAGCAACACCGGTGTTGCCCCCAGGAAGCCTGTAACCTAGTCTGTGTGGGCTTCAAGCCCAAACTATCTTACCTTATCTTTTAAATTGTCTTAAATGGCTTTTTAATTTTTTTATCATGTGTCTGGTACACAGGAGACTTCATTCCCTGCTCTGCCACTAATTCTATGATCCCGTGTACCTTCTCATCACTCCCCAGTGGATTATGAATACCTGGGGGCTGGAGTCCTGTGTCGGCCCGCCTGGTGTCCCCCACCAGGTCCTACGGTACTTGGGAGGCTTCAATAAATATTCCTTGGGAGGATAAATACCACACAGCAAGGTGCCACTTTTTCCTCCTCTATTGTAAAAATAGGGCAGGAAAAAAGCATTTATTGTACTAAATTATTTGTAGCAGCATATTTAACTCTAAAGAAATCAGCAAGCCCCTATTACTCTAGGCTTATGGCCAGGTCTTTAAAATATCTTTGTTATAGTAATATTTTTCTAACTGTATTTTCTATAATAAGATTTGACCTTAATTTGTTCTTTTACCACAATTCAAGTCAACCAATTATAGGGCTAGATGTAGCCAATCAAAAGAACACAAGAAATTGAGACCATGTACTCTAAAACTTCATTCCTAGGAGATGTTGATAGATGCCACACACACACACACACACACACACACACACACACACACACACGGGAGGAGGTGTTGGAGGACTCTATAGACCAATGTATTACTTGTTCCCCTTGGTGATTCACAATGTGCCTTAGCATATGAAAGGCTGACAAGTCCCAAAGGAAAGAAAATGATCTTTGAGCACTCAGCAGTTCTCAATTTACTGGAGCAGAATATCCACGAAGACACAGATGAGTCACCTGCTGTCATCGGAACACCAGCTTGGGAAAATGACCTGGCATCTTCTCATTAGAGTGACAGGGCCCTGGAGACAGTGTGGGCCAGAGCAGCGCACACAGTCTTTGGAATCAAATAAGGCGATGCTGGATTCCAACCCTACCACCCCAGAGCTACTGTAGGCAAATAAAAAAGCCTGTGTCCTCTCTCAACAAGAATTGTTTGAGCACCTACTACATGCCAGACACTGTTCTAATCACTTTGGATTTATCAGTAAGCATAAAAGGATCAAAATCTGTATTATAAAGTGGGAACAAAAATACCTAGATCTCAGAGTTATGAGGCTTAAATGGGGAAAGAGTTTTGAAATACCCGTCATGATGTTAACTCTTAGCAACAGTAAACACACGAAAAGTCACAAATCTTTAAAAAGGAGGTAATGAGCTTTTTCTAGAAAAGCCTAGTACTGGTGTCTCCTGACTTTCACAGGGCCACCACGTCTCCCTGGTTTATTGTTCTGTCCCTGAGACCTTTTCCACCAAAAGCTGCAAATCACTGTACCAGTACTCAGGTATTAAGGGAAAAGAAGGCATTGCATTTCTTAATGAGCCAAGAGGAAGGTATAATGATGGGGAATCTCATTGAAGGAATGACCTTCAATGAGGAAAAATCTCAAAGAAGAGGTATGAGAGGCAAAAGGAAAGGTTATGGAAAAGCTGAAGATAGTGACCCTCTCCAGACTGAACTATTTTCTTGAACCCCAAGACTGACTGACTAACTCCTCAACATCTCTATGTGAAGCTTCTCAAAGATCCAACCCTGACTCCCCAAATGAAAAGGCTCACTTTTTTAAGGCTAGTTCTTCCTTTTCTGTCATCCCCCAAGTTAATGAAACAATGTTATGAGGAAATCATTTCCTCCAGCAGTCAGCTCTGCAATTTTTCCCTATTGTCTCTGGCTTGCACCAACAATAAGATGAAAAAGAATTATAGTCTGTGACACGGGAGCCACTATGGAAAACAGATGGGCAATTCGTGTTCAACACAGCGTTAACATATGTAGAAATGAATGAAGACCAGCCAAATGGAAAAAGCAAAAACTATTTTTTCAGAGCTTGCTCTCCAGCACATGAGTCAGCCACCACCATTTATACACTAAGGTAGAGACTCAGAGGTAGGTGGAAAGCTTCACAGTGGGGAAAAAAGAAGGTTGCAGATCCACCTGCATTGGAAGATATTGATGTGAGGCACCCCATGTGATTGGTTAGGGGCACATATCTGGTTTTCTCTGATTGGTCCTACTTGGAAGCCAGAACAAAAATTAGGGAAGCTGTCAGTTACTAATCAAGTCCTAACCATCCGGGGCCAATTGTTACAGAAGCTATTATTTAGCATCCTGGAGTATTACTAAACATAGCGATCTGGCTCCCCTGCAAGCCTGATTTCCAGCTGGTTGGCTCTCTGAGCTGTTTATTGTAGATAAGGAGAGGGATTTCTGGGCAGGTTGCTACAGGTTATGGGTCTGAACGCTGTTTTTGTATATGATCTGGACATTTCCTGTTTGTATATTCAGTCTCTCATATATGATTCAGAAATTCTACTCCTAGGTATTTACCCAAGAGAAATTAGAACATAAGTCTGCAGAAAGAACACACACCCATGTTTATAGCAACATTACTCATGATAGCCTAAAAAAACGGAAACAATTTGAATGTGCATCTGTTGATGAATGGATAAGCAAAGTGTCGTCTATCCATAAAACAGAATATTATTCAGCAATAAAAAGGACTGAACTATTGCTACATGCCACACTTAGCGTAAGCTCAGTGAAGGGAGCCAGACACAAAAGGCTGCATATTCTATGATTTAATTTATGTGAAATGTCCAGAATAGGCAAACCCATAGAGATGAAAAATAGATTTGTGGTTGCCAAGAGCTGGGGGAGAGGTGAACGGGGAGTGACTGCTAATGGATATGGGGTTTCTTTGACAATCGTGATTGCACACCTCCATGAATAGACTAAAAACCATTGAATTGTATGCTTTAAAGGGGTGAATTTTATGGTATGTGATTATATCTCAATAAAGCTGTTGTTTAAAAAAAAAAAATCTGTGACACACATTTATGTTCCATAGTTCCCAAAGGCCTTTCATTAGTTTTGCCAAGTGTATATTAAGTAAAGTGCCTAAAATTCAATAAGCTCATTGCCTTCCCTGCACTTGTCTTAAAAGCAGTGTAGCTGGAGGAATCATTAGCTGGATTTCACAAAATGACTTTTTGCCCACAGTCCTAGAAATAACTCAAATGTTTAGGATAAAGAAATAAAGGCATAGAAAGTCTCCTTAAAGTTAAGCAACAACACAGGAATTTGAGAAGAGAAAGGATTCAATTATAAACTGTGATAATTTATCAAAAATGAGGGAAAATTCTGAAAATTTTCTAAATAAAGGAATGAGTCCATTAGAGATGCAGAGATAAAAGGACGAGGTCAGCGGCAATGCCAACAATCTCCAAATTTGAGATTAGTGTTAAAAGCACTTTTGTGCAAAATTGCCATGAACTTCAAACTAATTCCGCACCATTAATTTCCAAGTGCTCTGAGCCACACTGACTCTAAGAGACAGACTTTTGTTGGCAGCAGAGACAGCTGGACTCAATTACTTGTTAATTTTCATATTTCTTTTTTTAGCCACCAATATTTTCTTTTAAAAGAGAGGAGGGCTAATTCTGACCAGTTATCTTAAGAAGCTTTTTTTTAAACTAAGAAGTTGCCTCTGGCCATTCGGTAATGTCTGTTGTCACTTAGAGCAGAGTTCCAGCCGCAATCCATATTTGTACGTGAGGTAGAAACAGGGTAAGTAGACCATCTTGCCAGTCGGAGCTGTGGAGAGGGATTCTGGGAGTTTCAGTGGAACCAAGGTACACAATCTGTCTCCTTCCAGGAGCTTCTAGACAAAAATAGAAAGGAAAACAAGAATGAAAATACACCAGAGCAAAAACAGAATAGAATCTCTCTGGTATGCTAAATAATAGTAACGGCACCAGCTAGTAATGCATTTAGCCTATTATAGTAAGTATAAGTAATTATTATACTTATTATAATACAATAACATTAACTTACATTTATTGAACACGTGCTATGTGCCAGGCACCGTTCTAAGTACTTTCTACATGTTAACTCATTTAGCCTGTGAAGTACTATTTTATTATTCTCACTGTGCAGATAAGAAATAAACTCGTTGAGTTTATGTAACTAGCCAGAGTCACAGAATTAGCAAGTATTTTCACAATATCTGCAGCAGTTGCCAAAGCTCATTTCCGTTTGCATTGCTTGAGACGTTAATTTATGGACCCATTAATTGAATTTTTTTTTTTTTTTTGGTTCAAACGCAAGCCCTTGCAAATTAGAAGTGGTTTATCTCATTAATGATATTTAGTCAGGAATCTCTGAAGTTCGAGAAACTGGAAAAAAAACCTAATCAGGTGGATTAGACAAACACGTATTTGGTGGGGTGTCTACATTCATTCATTTATTGTTTATTCAGTCACAAACATTGAGCCCCTAAAACATAGCACCAAGAGAAATAGGCAGAAAATACCATGATAAAAATGAGAGGCCAGCGGGGAGATGAGCTGTACTTTTAAACAGATATTCCCAAAACCGTTCATTGTTTTAAAAAAATTAACATTTAACATATACTATACATGGAAAATATTTTAACATGTTTATTGCAAATTTAGTACTCAAAAATGGGGGGAGCTCTAAGTGTTTCTTAACTATTTGTTTACTATAGTCAAAACAGATTGCAAATTTAGAACGAAGAGTAAATGCTAAGTGTTGAACTCGCACTTTGTACCTGGGACCTGTTCTAAGCTCATTGCACATTTCAACCCATCCTCACAACCCAATGAAGTAGGTCCTACGATCATCTCCATTTTATAAGAGAAGAAACGAAGGCACAGAGAGGTTAAGTAGCTTGCCCAACGTCACACAACCAGGAGCAATAGAGTTAGGATTAATGTGATAAAATGTGTTACCATAGAATGCACGTTGACACACAAGGTGCAGAAAAGATGTGCTTAAAAGCTCCTAAAAACAGGGATGGCTTCCAAGAGGAGGCAACATCCTGCTTTTCTTTCAAGATGTTTGGGCATCTGTTTCAGATGATCTTAAACAGTCCTCTTGGAGGGAAAATGGATCAAGGCACAAATCTGACCGCGATATTCACAAGCTCAGGACTTGCAGCCAGCCAAGTGTCTCTCCCTAGTTTCAGCTTAATTAGACAGAATTTTGGTGAAACTATAATCTGCTGTCTCACATGACATTTTTATCGCCTGCTTAACATTTCAAATGAAACATTTTATTGCATTTGATGTTAGTCAAACACTTAAAGTGTACTCTTCATGGTTACAATTCGCAATGTGTTCTGACTATATTAAGCAAATATTTAAGAAACATTTGGGCTGTTTTTCCATTTTTAAGTATTTAATCTGTAATAAACATATAGAATGTTAAAAATACATTTCATGTACAGTATGTGTTAAGTGTTAAGAATATATTTTTGAACTGCCTTATTTGAGCCTGTCAGACTTTCCATTACAACCCCCTAATTTAAGGGGGTTTTAAACCAGCCATAAAAATCTCCTCGCACTGATATTTCAGGTTAAATATCTCTCCTTCCAGAAGCCTTTTTTTAGTTGTCCATGGATTTTTAGTCTTGATGCATTTAAAGAAAAGTTGACTTTACAAAATTGGGTATAAAGGAAAGATTTTTCTTGTAGGATTTTAGTGTGATCTTCTCTATGCTTTTTAAATAATCCATACATTAAAAGCATCACATTAAAAATCATAGACCTTACTCCAAAACTTTGGAGAGAAAACAAAACAAGGTTGAGATAAGTACTATCTTTATATTTCCAGATTGTATTAAAATTCAGAATCAAGGATATGAAATAAGGTCGTGGACACTTCCCGCACAGTCCCAGGAAACTGCCTACGTGTGTAATAATGTAGTCATGTTAGCATATTACAGTTTACACTTGGGTTTCACATCCCTCCTCTTACACGTCCTTCAGGAAGCTGGGAGGCAAGAAGACTTTCATAATGCCCACCATCTTACAGACAGGCCGGCAAAGTTTTGGCAGAAGTTAAGCGATTTGTCCAAAGTCACACAGCCAGCTATTAGTGAAGCTGAGGTTTGAACTCAGATCCCTTTGTTTGCCCCACGTTAACTTGTGCCCACTTGCAAAAGATAGAGCCCATGTGTGACTTGGTGTTTCCATGTAATTATATTTTTTTGTCTGTTAAAAATCTCAAATAAATAAAATTAAACCCCTTGTACAGATAAATAACTGGATTTTTTTTTTCTGATGTCACTTTCCATTTTAAGAGTCAAGATCATACAGGGGCACCTGGGTGGCGAAGTCAGTTAGGCAGCAGAATCTTGGTTTTGGCTCAGGTCGTGATCTCGGGAGTGTAAGATTGAGCCCCGCATCCAGCTCCACGCATGCTCAGTGTGGAGTCTGCTTGAGATTCTCTCTCCCTCTCCCTTTGCCCCTCCCCCTGCTCTCTCTCTCTTTCTCTCTCTAAAGTAAATAAATTAATTAAAAAGAAAAGAGTCAAGATCATACCAACAAACAAACTGAAGAAATGTTTCTCTTCCTTGTTCAAGTTGTCTAGACTATGACCTAAAGAAAAGAGGCATCCATCACATCACATTGTAATATCTTTTCTAACTGCATCCAGGAAAAGTCTCGAGAGTTTGTGTATCCATCCCACTCACTTAATTACAGATTCTTTGAAAGCCAGGGTTGTCATTTTGTCTTCCTCTCTCCTATCCTAATGCCCAATGGCTAGCACAGCACCCTGCACATTATAGGGGTTCAATAATGTTTGCCAATGAGAAGAATCTATCGAACTTCACAAAGAGAGTGCTTGTGCTATCTCATGGAATATTCGAGATCGGGGTGGGAGGGCACTTCAATTACCCATACCAGCATTTCTCCAAGAGACTTCCTTGTTTCACGAGTTCCACAAGACTCTACATGACAAAGCAATTCCACGAATAGATAAATTTTAGGAATGCTCCCTCCCCAGGAAAAATAATGCCATGGAGCTCCCTGAGCATAGTCATGCCTTCCTTATATTCCTCTTTGGAGTGGACCGACAATGGGGCGCCAGTGGCCTCTGCTGTCACCAGGGAGTCCGTCCCTGCTGGCCAGGTGGAGATCAGTTCTGTCCACTGCAACGGCAGTGTGGTAATGTCTAGCTTGTCCGAGGCGTGGGCCTCTGTGGCGCTCACACTAAACTATCCCCTCAACTCCTACCAGTAATTAAAGTGATATTTTGGCCTATCGATGTCATATTCCTTATTTTTTATTTCTCCATTTGTTCAGAACATAAAAGGGGGTGAGAAATGCTCTTTATTTTTGGTACCCATAAGCTCCGACAGAGAAAAACACCTGAAGTCCTCAACCGTCAATTGCTTTTCTTTCAAACCCATCTTCCTTCCAAGTATACCAAAAATATCCTCAGGCCTTCAGAGTAATTATATTTATGATCATTCATTTTTTCATTAGTCTAGAGCAAATATTGTGGGAACTCAAGAAAGATGATGTTCCAAAGTCAACCTCAGGTTTGGAATTGCAAGAAAGAACCACAGATGAAAATGGAATTGGAATCAACTGAACCCTGGATACTCTCTCTAATGAGCGCTCCGGAAAGGAACCGCATATTATACTGTCTCAATATACAGCCTGAAGAAGTTAGGTGGGCTGGTCCCCAAATCATACCTATGACACTTGAGCCGCAGAGGCAAGGGGCGCTCCAGGACCCAAGAAGAGAAAGCGAGATTCAGCAGAGGCATCAACAACAGGGTGGGATGTTTGAATGTTGATTTCTAATTCAGACATAATGTCAAATAGTAAAAATGTCCTGACTTCATTCACCGGCTCAACAAATATTTACCGAGCGCCTGTGACATGCCAAGCACTGTTGGAGACATTATAGATGTAGCAACGAGCTAAATACAAAAACCCCTGCCTTCGTGAAGCTTACGATTGAATGGGGAAGAGATCGATAATAAAAAGTAAATGACTAAAGTATCCAGAGCGCTAGAAAATTTACATGCTACGAGAAAAATAAAGCGCGGAAAGAAGATAGCAAACGCAGGGGTATTGGGTAGAGAGGAGACTGAAATTTTAAATGGGACACTAGGAGAAACCCAACTGAAAACCTGACATTTGCACACACACATGAATGGGATGCCTGTTAGCGATTTAGAAAGCATTCTCCACAAAGGGGCAGGAAAATACAGATGTCATCAGAGGGAGTATACCTGGCAAGTTTGGTAAATAGAAGGGGGCTGTCTTACTCAGCTTGGGCTACCAAAGCAAAATGTCATAGACTGAGTGCCTGAAACAGCAGAAAAATGGATTTTCCCACATTTTGGGGGGTTGGAAGCCCAAGATCGAGGTGCAGCAGATTTGGTTGCTGGTGAGCTTCCTTCCTGGCTTGCACACGGTCTCTTCCCACTGTGTCTGCACATGGCCTCTAGGGACAAGAGTGTAAGTTCTCTGGTGTCTTTTCTTATAAGGGCACCAGTCCCATCCCAAGGGACCCACACTCATGACCTCATCTAAACCTAATTACCTCCCAAAGGCCCCATCTACGTAGATACACTGTCTCACTGGGGGGTTAGGGCTTCAGCATATGAATTTTGGAGGATGAAATTCAGTTCCTAGCTGGGGACAAGTACAGCTGGAGCTGGAGAAGCCAGTCACCACAATCACCCTGTTGCATTGTCCTCAACTTCTTGCCCATCTCCCTAGATGGTGATTCACATGGCAAAGCCTCAGCCCCGATTCTATTCAGTTCTCCCCTTTCTCAGGGGCTAGAGAAAATCACAGAACCATGTTCCCTGAATACACGTTAATACCTAGTCCAATTCCCTGGGGATCACAGTACAGTGTCCTGCTATCCATCTCCCATCCTCTAAGACAATTGCATCCTATCTTCTCCCTTCCTCCTCTAAACCCCAACAACTTCCTCCCTCCCTCTCTAGCTTGCTGTTTCATTGAGAAAATAAAAGCAAGTCAGAAGAGAATTCGTACATACACGCTGCACCCCCATCCCATCCACCCAACCCAGCATTTGTCGTCAGGACTGTCTCGGGTCAGCCTCTCTTGCTGAGTCCTGGACTGCACATTCTTCTGCTCAAGTTCATCCTTCCAGCAATTCTTCCTTCTCTCTCCCACACCATCAAGTTCCCATCTTCATTGAATTATTCCCAACAGCCTTCAAATTCCTCCACAGCTGTCCTTTATCTAGTTAAAATAAAATCCTCTTGAATTTACCTTCTTTTCAAGCTTTGACCCCATTTCTCTGCTCACCTTTAGAGCAAAACCCCTGAAAAGAGGTGTCTACACTCACTGTTTCTAGATCCACTACTCCTATTATCTTGTCCTTTTTGTGACCACTCACATATCTCTTACTTATAATTCACATACAGTAAAATTCACTCTTTTTATAGTACCTTTCTCTGAGTTTTGACATATGGACGCAATTGTGTAACTACTACCACATCAAGATATAAGACAGCTCTGTCACCCCCCCCCACCAAAATCACCTTGTTCTCCTTTGTAGTCACATCTCCCCCACACCTAGGCTGACAACCAGTGACCTGTCCCTTTGGATCTGCCTTTTCTAGAATGTCATATAAATCGAATCATACCATCCGTAGGTCTGAGTCTGTCTCTATTATCCTCAATCTACTTTCACTCCCTACCCCTTCTCCAAAGCTCTCTTGTTAAAGTGATGTCAGGGACTTTAGATCTGATGTTTAAGCCTCAGTGTTCATCTCATTTGCCCTATCTACAGCAGGGGACACTCCCTTCTTCTAGAAACATCTTCCTGGCCTGCCGTCCAGGACTCTATACATGTGTGGTTCCTCCTCCTCACCTGCTGCCTGCTCATCTCAATTTCTTCATTTTGGAGAGCACCAGAGCTCACTCAAAGTTGCTTTTCTCTACCTATATCCAGACTCATAGCTCTAATCTGTATTTGATGACACCAAAATTTATGTCTCTAGTTTAGACCACTTCCTTAACTCTAGGCTACCAATCCAACTGCCCACTCAACATATACCTATCTAATATCTATCTATCATCTATCTATCTATCTATCTATCTATCTATCTATCTATCATCTATCATCTATCTATCATCTATCCATCCATCTATCATCTATCCATCCATCCATCCATCCATCTATCTATCATCCAACCATCCATCAACTCTGGGACTTAACATTTTCATAACTGAGGCCCTGATGTTACCTCTCCCTCTCCACTCCCCCTTTCTTTCCCAGCTTTTTTATTCTCACCTACTGTCAACTCCATTCTTCCAGTTTGCAAGCCTTGGATTCACCCCTGACTACTCTCTTTCTTTCACACACCAGGGCCAATTCTGTGGGCTCTATCTTCAAAATGCTCATCTGCTTTTTTTTTTTAATTTTATTTTATTATGTTATGTTAGTCACCATACAATACATCATTAGTTTTTGATGTAATGATCCATTATTCATTGTTTTCGTACAACACCCAGTGCTCCATGCAGTACGTGCCCTCTTTAATACCCATCACCGGGCTAACCCATCCCCCACCCCCCTCCCCTCTAAAACCCTCAGTTTGTTTCTCAGAGTCCATAGTCTCTCATAAAGGCATTTTAAATGACTTTAATATATACTTGAAAACCCTGCTACCAATGTTTTAAATGCCCATTTATTTTAATTGGAAAATTATGATGCATTGCATCCCAACCCAAGATACCTAAACAATTTTTACAGATCAAAAAATACAATGAAAAAATAAAAAATATATTTTTATAAAAAATTGGTTTAAAATGTTTATATAAGCAATAAAGAGTAATTCAAAAGTAAACAAATAAAGTTGTAGATGAAATGTAAAACAAGGATAGCGCCCTGAGCTTTCCAAAGGGGGAAGAAAAGTCAGTACTTGCTAATATTCTATTCTGATTCCGTGCTTCCAGCTAGATTGTGAGCTCCTGGGCTTTTGTCTGTTCTATGTCCTGCTGCAGCATCAGTGTCAATCAGGGGCATTCTCCATCCACAGCTCTGTGGCTGACCGCACTCATGAGATCACTGGCTGGATTTTCTAAGACTTGGATACCTACGTCTAGGGAAATCTGTGTCTTGCTTATAAAGTATGAGAGCAAATGTGTCTTTGCTCCACACCTCCCTCCATCCCATCCACGTTTCCCAGCACACAGCACATATTCTTCCACTGAAGCTGCTTCTGTTTTCCCTGTTTTACCTTTTTTATGGTTTCTAGTGACTTTTGAGGAAAGGGATAGAAACAGAAATGCTCTTTTATCTACTGAATTTAGAGGCAGCCATACCTGTATTTTAAAAGTATGCACAGAAGGGATGAATACCCAACTTTTACATCAACATGGATGGGACTGGAGGAGATTATGCTAAGTGAAATAAGTCAAGCAGAGAAAGTCAATTATCATATAGTTTCACTTATTTGTGGACCATAAGGAATAGCATGGAGGACATTAGGAGAAGGAAGGGAAAAATGAAGGGGGGAAATCGGAGGGAGAGATGAACCATGAGAGACTATGGACTCTGAGAAACAAACTGAGGGTTTTAGAGGGGAGGAGGGTGGGGGGATGTGCTAGCCTGGTGACAGGTATTAAGGAGGGCACATACTGCATGGAGCCCTGGGTCTTATACAATAGCAATGAATCGTGGATCACTACATCAAAAACTAATGATGTATGGTGACTAACATAACATAATAAAATAAAATTTAAAATAAATAAATAAATTAAATTAAAGTATGCACATGAATTTTAAGAAGTAGTAGATAAATTTTTGGATCTGTGGCTAATTACAGTATGATAATATAGTGATTTTCAAACTTTGTTATGCATCAGAAACACTTGGAAGTCTCATTAAAACAGACTTCTGGACTTTCCACCAGGGTTTCTGATTCAGTAGGCCTGGGATGGGACCTGAGAACTTTAATTTCTGGCATATTCCCAGCTGATGCCAATGCTTCAGGTCTGGTGACTACACTTTGAAAAGCACTGTTATACTAAAATATTTTCACTTTAGCTATGTCTAAAAGACTAAAACTGGGGGAGACGTTATAAAACATTATAAGAAAAAAAGACATTCTAAGAATTCATAAAATCTTTTAGGAATGAAAGCAGGCCTGCCATAACCAAAATGGACATGTACAATATTTCCAAGGGGCCAGTGCCATGGAGAGATTCCCAGGCCCTCCTGACTTCCTCAGGACATGGATCTAGTCCTGCCTCATGGTGAACTAGCCCTGTAACACACAACAAGTCATGCCTAAGGTCTTTGTGCCTGTAGAATGACGACCTTGGGCCATGTGGTCTCATTACAACTGGATGTATAGATGTGTATGTTCATGTGCTTTTTCAGACCCTCTCACTAAATGCAAGATTGATTTAAAGTATTTGTGCAATGAGATAGCCTACTAATGAACATAAGACAAATCTGTAGGTAAACTTGAACTCTTCAGGGTGAAAGCTCAGATTTTTTTTTAAAGATTTTATTAATTTATTTGTCAAAGAGAGAGCACACACACAAGCAGAAGGAGAGGGAGAAGCAGGCTCCCCGCTGAGCAAGGAGCCCGAAGCAGGACTCGATTCCAGGACCCCGGAATCATGACTTGAGCCGAAGGCAGACACTTAACCGACTAAGCCACCCAAGTGTCCCTAAATGCCCAGATTTTAATGCTTCTCCCCACCCCACCCCCACCTGGTTCTTCTGCTTCCCACCTCTCCATCTTCTGAATTCCAGAAGAAACTCTGTAAAAATATGAAAGCAAGAGAGAGGGGTGTCTGGGCTATGCATTATCCCTCTTTACTGGCTCCCACTAACCTCTGGATTAAGGGAAGTTCACACTTCCTGGTTTGAGGTCGTTTTAAATTCTAGCGCCTGACCTCTGCCCTCAGTGCTTCTGCAGAGGAAGGACCTGCTGCTCCTCTAGAGTGAGTGCCCCTGGGAGCTCAGCCACCTTCCCCTGATGCTGGGCTCTCTACCTCTGCTCTTGCTGACGAGGTAGACCCTCTGACACCACTGCCTCATCCAGCTGGCTGGGTTCCTTGGGCTTGTCCATCCTGCAGCTTGTTTACAGAGTACCTTCTTTGTCCCGCACAGAGTCACCTTGGAAAATGTAGATTCCTTCCATGTCACTTGCAGTCTTTGAGGAGAACTGAAACTGCCCTTAACAATTCCCTGTCTGGCTTCTGCCAAACCCTACTGTTGCTCTACCCCGGTCACCTTTTCTCTATGGTGGACCCTCAAACATTCTCCTTCCAGAATTTCAGAAGCAAGCCCTCTCCCCTTTCAGCTTCTGCCTCAAACTATCAGTGATATATGTCCAGCATGGCCCCCAGTGTGAGCGGTGATCCAGAGAGCAAAGACTCCAGGTGGTTCTCAGCAAGGCAGACAGCATCTTCTTCCTGGCAGCCTGGCTCTCCCCCATCACATCAGCAGAGGCTTTCCTTTCCTGTTTGAAACAAACTTACATATTACTCCTTGTCTTCTCTACACAACGGTTAAGGGCAAATAAAGCTCAGATACTCCAACATGTTGCTTTGTTTGTTTGTTTGTTTGTTTGTTTGTTTGTTTTTTAATAAGTGAATGGAAATTTGGGAAAATTTAAAGAAAAAAAAACCCTCTTCTCTCTCCATGAGAAATAGGCTGACGGGACTACTATCTCTCTATGTACTTTAAAAAAAATCTAGTATGAAACTCAAAATCGAGCAATGAATTCTTTGTTCTAGTTGGTGGCCACAATCTCCCCAAAGCAATGAATGGCATTGATTCATTACGCAGATGAAATTGCTAGGCAACATAGTTTATGGGGAAGGAAAAATATCTTGTTTTAATATTTTTTGAAAATATTATCCCTCCTTACAGCATAGGAAAGTATACTTGAAAAGAGGGTACAGCAAAATCCCAGCGAGACAGCAACAGAAAGTTTTAACTGTGGCTAACACCAGTGGGGAGGCCACAGAAGATAAAGAAAACAGAATCAGGAGGAGGGGCACGTAATGGATGGAAACTCTGGAAAGTGGAATTCAGAATGGAATTTGTCCTTTTCTGGCCAACAAAACAAAACAGAAACCAGAAATCCCCCAAAAATGTCCTTCTCTACAGCATTGACAGAGCATATGACATTCTGTGGATGTGATGGGGTGGAGAAAGGTACTAGGGCATGAGAAGCATTTCCGCAAGGAACCTGGAGTGCTTGAACAATGAATGAGTCCACTCATAGAGAAGCAATAATTAAGAAACTCCTAAGATAATACAGAAGCTTAGAAATATGGAAACCTCTGGGGCCACATGACCCCCTCTCCTCTTGTTTGGCTATGCAGTTTATGAATGTCTGCACACACGCAATGGAAAAGGGACCTGGTTGGGGGGTGGAGGGGAGATTTCATCATCATATCTGGTCTATATATCTAACGTTAATTCTCTATTTTCTCAGCTGATGTTTAATCTTTTAAATTGAGAGCTTTCCAGAGCCTTTGGGGCACAGCAGACCTTCTCAGGAGAGCCAGGTGGGGTTTCTTGGACCTCTGCAGCCATCAGCACAAATGTGAAAGTAGCACTATGCATTTGAAACCCAGAAATTTTTCTTACCCATCTTTGGACCCCTAGTCCCTAGTTCAGTGTTCATCAAATAGCAGGTACTCAGCAAATACCTGATGAAGAAATCACATCATTTGGAAATCTATATAAAAAATAGCCTATAATAACTCCTAGAATTAGAAATAAACTCCTAGAATTTGAACATCTGAAGAAATTTCAGGGTTCATCTGGAGACATCCAGCCA
The DNA here is from genome assembly GCF_964656455.1 of Halichoerus grypus. NCBI lineage: Eukaryota > Metazoa > Chordata > Mammalia > Carnivora > Phocidae > Halichoerus > Halichoerus grypus. Next base: position 9,350,461 of record NC_135714.1, read on the forward strand.
CCTCATTTTAAGGACAAGGAAACTGAGGCCTAGAGAAATTAGAAGACTTGTCCAAGATTTCCCAGGAAAGGGAGTTGACAGAATTGGGACTGGAACCCCAGCCCTTGACTCTTATTTTCTTTCTCCTTCTTTTTCTTTCTTTTCTTTTCTTTCTTTCTTTCTTTCTTTCTTTCTTTCTTTCTTTCTTTCTTTCTTTCTTTCTTCTTTTCTTTCTTTCTTTCCTTTCTTTCTTTCTTTTTCTTTCTCTTTCACCTCACCATCTTAAAATGTAGATTTCATTATTATTCAGGTATGGCCAGACCAACAGATATGGAGACAATTGTCCTTGTAAAGAGAATTTGTCATAGTAATAGATCCAAAAGGGAGGGGGCAGGCCATGGCATGGGGGGGTGGGGGGGGTCACACGGGGAAACACCAGGGTGGGCCGGGAGGCAGAAAGAGGAAAACATGGCAAGGAGACTCTGGTGTGGTTTCCACAGGAAAGACCGAGTGAGGAGAGTTGGCCGACTGAGGATCGACTAGTTTGAATTACTTCAGCAGGCTCTGGAGCACAGGTACTGCCCCTAATTGTCTGATGCATGGCCCTGGGGAGATTAGGGCAGGGCAATTGTGGCCCAGAGTGTGAGAGCCAGACAGAGGAGGTGGTTAGGGGTCTGAGCTCTAGATGGATCAGTCCGTGTATGAGAGCACACTCCCAGCTGAGCTGTTTACTATCTCTAGGAATTAGTTAACCCTGAGAGGGGCAGTCCCTCCAGGGTTAGCAAGGCTCCAGATGGCAAAGCATCAAAATACGGAAATAAAAAGATGTGCCGAATGTACTCACCACACTGAGATCATAAGTCTTCACTGCATTAACAATTTAGCTTGGCCTTGGTAGGTTTGTCTGCCTTCTCTTGCATACTGTTCAATAAAATCATTAGAAAAGGGGGCTTCCACATGAAGTTAAGGATTCTGGATCCTCAGAGCTATGAAAAATGGCTTTTGGATCATAATCTAGACAATCTTTTCTGATTATTTATCTAAAACTAAAAGCAGGAAATGATTCATTTGATTCCTGCCAATCCTGGAGTGTTGCCACTTTCAGCTCAGGAAGAGCCGGCTTCCCTTGGCAGTCCTCACTTGCAGGATGATGAATGAAGTTCTATGTTTGGTGCTAGCTAAAATTTTATAGGGTCTAAAAAAGCAATTTATACATGCTTCAGGAGGTGGCTATATTTTTTCTTTTTTAGATAGCTCTTAGTCACAGCAGGGCACTCAATATACATATATCACATCGAGGGGTCATTTTACAGGAGAAATGAAACTTCGCTCTGTCTGTTGATAAACATGTTCTTGGCTTCTGCAAGCCTTATGTAGGCTCAGAATCCAGCAAATAGGTATTAGCTGAATTCTGAATTTTCCCAGTTAGTTTCACACCTCAAAAACCCATGACCCTCAATGTGATATTAGGGAAAAGAGAAATCATCAGCCTAACAAAACATTTTCTTGGTTCCAAGTATCTGTTGTTATTCACAAATAGGCGGGGCCAGTTCTCTCCTCTTGGGAATCTTGAGATGGGTTGAATGGTCTTGCACACTAGCCAGTCAGGCCACTAAGTTGTCAAGGGTCAAAGCTAACTCAAAGAACAGTGGCCATGGGCCAAACCACCCACTTATTCTAAGTGATGAGCAATCTAAACACTCCCAACCCACCAAGCCTCATCCATACCGCATTTTGCTGAGAGTTTTGGATTTATTTTTTTTCTGTCTCCTAAGTATGTATCTGGGGTGAAACATCTGAGCGCTGGTCATTCTTAATCAAGCTTCAAGATACTCTCAAGATTATCTTCCCAGTTTCCATCATGACAACGGTTTTATTAACCTTCTTCCCTTTTCATTTCTGAATGCATGTCCTTACAAAGCACCCTGAAGGAAATCTGGACAGGAGGGTTAAGGACCAGCACTGCTGTATATTGGCTGAGGGCCTCAGGCAAATTATTTTGCCTCCACCATCCTCATCTGTAACATAGGAACATAATATATATCCGCTATTTCAAAAGATTATGTAATAATATGGGAAAGACTTATGATTATTTTTAGTGAAAATATAATCTATAAAATATGTACTTGGAAAGACATTTGAGCGGCGCCTGGGTGCCTCAAGTCAGTTGAGCATTGGACTCTTGATTTCAGCTCAGGTCATGATCTCAGGGTCTTGAGATCGAGCCCCATGTCAGGCTCTGTGCTCAGCGGGGAGTCTGCTGGAGATTCTCTCTCTCCCTCTGCCCCTCTCCCCTCTCCCCTTCTTGCGCATGTGCACACTCTCTCTCTCTCAAAAAAATAAATAAATAAATCTTTTTTTTAAAAAAGGCATTTGAATTTATGGAAGGGCTGCTGCAAGTTCATTAAACCCCTGTCCTTTTTTTTTCTGGGCTCTCAACCATACTACATTGCTCAGCCTCTCTTGGAGTTCGTTGTGACCTCATTACTAACTTATTGCTTAACATAATACTAATTTACAATCAAGTTTTAGGTAAGGAACTACAAGAGAAAGTGGTGTGGCTACCTCCAGGTCTTCTTATAAAAAGTTCCCTTGAAGATCCTCTAGCCCTTTCTCCCCAAGTCAACATTTTTGGAAGCCCTGGGCCAAAGATGGCAGAGCCACAAGATGGCAGGAGCCTGGGCAGCTGCATTATCACTGGGAGGAGAGATACTCCCCAATTAGAAGCATCCATTTGAACGTCACATAAGGGAGAAATAAAGTTTTATTGTGTTAACCTATTGATGTTTGGAGGTTTCTCTATTACTGCACATAGCAAAATATTAACTAATATATACTAGTCCTTAAAGTGTATGTATAAGAAACTATAAAAATATAAAATCAGAAGGATATGTTATCAATGTGTTTGGGTGGTAAGATAGCAAGCACATTTTTATTTTCTTAATCCTCTCTTGATTCTGGATTTTTACAATCTCTAAGGAACATGTATTGATTTTATAATTTCAGAAATTACTTAAAGGGAAAAAATAACCTCCCTAATCTGTCCTTTGTCTGGGCAGGTACAGTCTCATTTCACACTGAATCAACAAATGCAATTTGTACATGTACTTGATGCCAAGCACTATGCTAACTGTTGAGATACTAAGATTAATAAAATATTATCACCATGAGCCTCAAAGAATCCACAGCATATCAAGGATTAGAGTATACAGTGATAAAGCCAGGTACTCTGGGAACACACAAAGGGACTGAACCCAAACCAATGCAATTTAGATAAGACTTTCTATACAGAGTGATGCCTGCATGAAACTGTGAACACAGTTTAAGTGGAAAGAGGCATAAAAAGAGGCACAGCACCGACGAAGAGCGTGATGTGCGCTGCATAGTTAGCTATAGCTCCAGCCTAAAATTCCAGCTACAGTTTTAGACCCACAAGATTTATTTATTTTGTTCCTGCAGTGCTAAATACAATGCCTGGTATATAGTGAGTGTACAGTAAATATTTGTCAAATAAATAATTAAAAACGGACATTTCTGCCAAGTGGTTATCCAGGCTCTTGCTTACACATCCCCTATAATAGTAAGCATCTTGTGAGACATTCCACTCCATCTCCAGGCAGCTCTGGCCACGAAAAGGTCTTCCTTGTATTAAGCCAACCAAAACCCAGTTGTACTAGGGAGCATATTTATATGAGGGTGCAGGGTCAACAGCAGAGCGATGTTCTAAAAAGGTGAGGAATAAAGGGATGGGATATGGGAGAAAAAGGCAGAACAATGGGGCTACTTCCACTTTGTTCCATTTAAAAGGGCTCCGACATGTTTTCACATGTAGGTCCGTAGTGTTGAACTTGGGTGTTCATGTCCACCACCACATGCCAGACACTCTACAAGCACTTTGTCTACCTGATCTCATTTATTCCTTTTCTTTTTTTAAATTTAAATTCAATTAGCCAACATATAGGACATCATTAGTTTTTATGTAGTGTTCAATGATTCATTAGTGGCATATAACACCCAGTGCTCATCAGATCACATGCCCTCCTTAATGCCCATCACCCAGTTACCCTTTTCACTGCTTACTGAGCTCTCTCAAGTGGAAATATCTCTGTTCTGTAGATAAGAAAATGAAGATAAAGATTGAAGTCATAGGTTAGTGATACAACCAGGATCTGAAGCTCTGTTTTCCTGCCCTGGTCCATGGGCTATAGACAGGCTTTCCCCCAAGAGCCATTTTGATTATTGCTCGATGGGACATTTTGGACAGATGCTGCTGCACTACAAAGACTGCCTGATCACGAGCTGACCTGAGCAAGCTGTGGGCTCTGGGGCTGGTGAAGTTTGTCTTCCTCTGGCTTGCTATTTAACAAGGCAGTTCAGTGCTTTAACTCAAGTGGGAATCACAGTGGAGTTCAGGCTCCACAGCAAGGCCAATAGGAAGATAATTTTGAAAAGGGGCATACTGACAGAGCTCTGGGTGCAAGGGGCTGATGACTGAGAGCCTGGAAGTGCTCTTACTGTAACAGCCATGAGGCAGGGCTTATTCCTGGCAAGGTCAGGAAGGCTTGCTTGATGAGGGCTCCTGAAACACCTCAAATTCATCTAAAAGCCTGAGAGTTCCAAGGACCAGAAGCAGGATTGACCGGTCAAGTGGCTTCAGCTGTGAGAGCAGGAGGTGAGTGGAGGCAGGGAGCAGGCTACCATGTACTCGTGAACCCCCGACCCCCACAGCCCTAGTCCAAAAGCTTGACTTCCCCACCGTTCCTCCAACGTACCCTTCCATTTGGCATAAAATCTCACCCCTTTTCACAGCCCAGCAGTACCCACTGCCTGGGAGAACATAGAGTTAAGAAACATGGGTTGCCAAGACATTCTGGAAGAAACAAAGCCCTGGTGTGTGCTTACGACACCTGGTTAGTACCTTTCACACCAAGAGTGAAAAGCACAGTGTGTCTGAGGATGCACAACCCAAAAACGTAAAAGGGGATCATAATCATGATAAACTCTCAAACTTGTGAAGTGTGCTTAAGTCCATAACAGCTTCCATATTCACTATTTGATTTGCTTTTTATCATGCCCATTATATAGACGAGTACACTGAAGCCAAGAAATTAAATGGTATGCATTTTTTATAAATATAATTTTATTTTTACAATATGTTAGGGCTTGAAGTGTTGAAGTTCGAAGCTCCCAGTATCCCAGGATGGGACTTTATGTAGAAATAGGGTCCCTACCCATGTGATTAGTTAAGATGAGGTCACACTGGAGTTGGGTGGGTACCTAATCCAATGTGACTGGTGTCCTTATAAAAAGACTGCCATGTGAAGAAACAGGGACATGCGGGGAAGCTGGCTGTGTGGAGACAGAGGCAGAGATCGGAATGGTGATGCCACGGCCTGTGAATGCCTGTGGCCACCAGAAGCTGAAAGAGGCAAGGTATGACCTTCCCCCAGAGGCTTTGAGGGGAGGCCCGGCCCTGCGGATACCTTGATTTGAGACTCCTGACCTCCAGGACTGAGAGAGAATACACTGAGGAGTGGGTCCCAAGAGGAGGCATCGTCAATGTCATCAAATATCACATCTTTAGTGGGAGAAGATAAAAAACTGAAAATCTGACCTCTGGGTTGAGTGATTGGGAGTCTGACAATGACCTTTGCAAGGAGACTTTCAGTGGAGTAAAGAAAGAGCTTGCCTCGTTGCAGGCGAGTAGGGTGCATGAGACGTGAAGCAGTGGAGACACCCAGTGACTGCTGACTCCTTTCAAGAAAAGCCCACCTGTGGAAAGAGGGTGATCAAAAGAAAAAAGAGGAGAAGAGGTGGAAAGACATCGAAATAATAGGTAGAAGTTGAACACAGAGTCCAAGGGTGAAGAGTCAGTGCCGAGGGATGGAGTGAGGTCCAGGAGAAGAGGTGTGGCTGGCACAGCACCCTCGTGGAGGATTTGTGAGAGGGTGGTTCCCAGAGGAGAGGTAGGGTCAGGACCAACTTTGTGCAGTTCAGAACGGCCCTGCACGTTGTTTAAAGCTCTGCGGTTGCTGTCTTAAAATTCCTAATACTTTTATCTTTGATTTTCTGTTTTGCAAGTGGAACATGTGTGAGGGGTGTGGAGCCTCGGCAAACAAGCTGTCTCACCCGCTGGGGACTTGGGTGCCTCCCCTGTGGCCTCGCCCACCCCACAAACATGTTCACCCCACACACAAGGCGGAGAGCAGGTTGTGTGGGCAGGGAAAGCCACACTGGCCATCACCCCTTTGTCCCAGCAGGGGCCTGCCCCACAGCATCTTGGAGCTGGGCCGGGCTTGGCCAGCTCTGATCCAGGCTGGCAGGACCAGGCTTGCTCAGTGGACAACACAGGCAAGGTCCCTCACCCACCCCACCAGGGATTAAACAAGTTCACCATGGTGGTTATGATACCCTGGGGGTCACCTGTCCCCTGTGAATTGAAACAGTGGGCCATTGGAGGAGGGGGAGATTGGCTTCCCTGCCTGGGTTTTCATTTTGCCCTGGGCTTTGCCAGGTCTGTTGCCAGCCCTGAGTGAAGGAAGGGAGGAAGAACACTTTTATTCTAAGATGCGAAGGACAAAAGGATGGGGGGTTGTGGTTTGCAGGAAGAGAAATGCCCACCTGCCCACCTCTCTTGTCTCTCAGGTACAAAGCCGGGACAACTGCTGAGGCAGGGTTTGGGGTAGAAGCAGGGTCCCCAAGCGGAGCGAGGACTTGAGGTGAGGGTTCCCAGTAGTGTAGGAGACGCTGTTCCCCTAACCCAGTCGTTACTCAGAGTATAAATACCTGAATGAATGGAAAGAAAGGCTACTTTAGGGGAAATAAAAAAACAACGCTTAAGTAGTCTCTTTACCACACTACACACAAAGCAGGTTTCCAGCCAGTTTTCCATTCTCACCAATGCCAGAAACTTCCGTTCAGTTTTTAAAGGGGCTAATTCTTTTCTTTTTTTTCCTCTGAATGTTTTAAGGAATATTTTAAAATAATTAATCATAATGCACATTGGGTTTCCCTCACTCTTATATCAGATGTTCCATAAATATCCCGGTAGGTTTTGTTGACAGATTGATTGATCCTGGATTGCTACGGGCTGAGCTACCCTTCATCTCCCTCTGTCGTGCGCCTGGCTCGCAACCCCAGGAGGTAGAGAGCACAGCCTATGCTCTTTCTTGCTCAAAGAGAGGAGAAGAAAGCTCGTGTAGCTCAGACTGAGCCAAGTTCCCCCGATCCCCCTGCCCCCCGCTTCGCTCACTGGACTCCTCTATGAGATCACCAAACTGCCTTCTGTCTGCATGACTTGAGTTATGATTCCCCTTGTGGTCATTTGCAGGAGTGGAGGACATTCATGGACACAGGGGGATTCTCACTTCAAATAAAGCGTATCTTCCCTCAATTAGAAATGGGAAGAAAGAAAGGGGAATCTATGTGTGAGGGGACGTGAGGGCAGGGACACAGGTCTCAGAGTGCAGGCCCCCAGCTCGAAGGATGAGTCATGCTCAGTGAGCTCAGAGCCTGAATAGACTCCAACACCTTCCCCTGGGCTGCTCCTCCGTCTTTATTAAAGTCTCCTATGTTCGCACACGGATGGAGAGAGGGGGCTGCTCATTAGAGACGCCAGGGTGGGTGTGCACCAGGCAAATAGCAATCCAGTTATACCAATGCCAGTGCTTGAAATGTGATCTGGACCCAGGCTCTGAGGCTGAACTTCCTGCTGCTGGCACCTGCTTGTGCTCCCCTCGGGTCTTTCCCTTGCTCCCCACTGCAGGTGCAGCCAAAAAATTAAGCCTTTCCTAAGGCGGGATTGGCAGTAGGGAGGCTCGGGCATGAAGTCACGTTCGACAACCTTTTCCGGGCATTCCTGGTATGAGAGTTGCCTCACAAAGCACCTTCAGTGATAAGTTAATTCTATTGACAGGCGGCCAGGAGATTGGTCAGGCCTCCAACAGTTCTGAGTTTCGCTCCACTGGAAGCTCTGGCTTCATTGTCTCCTAAATCGGGGAGTCTCAGAGTCCAAAGGGACTTTGGAAGAAGAGCTTTGTTTTGTTCAGAAAATGGAATCACAGAGAGGTTGTGTGACTTGCTAAAGTCACACAGCAAATAATAACTAACTGTCTGGGTTCAAATTCAGTACATCTTTTTCTGATGACCAGAGTCTCAGAAACTCATCTCCTTAAAGATGCTTCAAGGATTTCAGAAAGTGTTTTCCATCAAATAAAAATTTTTATGGAAAATTTTTAATAATTTTTAAAAATTCAGTCACAGGCGCATCTCCTTATCTATTTTCTTAATTGACATTCCTCATCATATTTCTTTGTGAAGAAGTTTGAATAATATTATACTGAACACTGACAACTGTGTGTTTGATGAAAATGAAGGGAATCAGTAGGATGAATTAGAATTGGCCAAAAACACAGTAAAATAGAAGAAGACATGACTGGTTAAGGTACAAGAACTAGGGATGTGTCTTCCCCAAAGTGGAGGGGGCAGTGTGCCCCCCAAATGTCCCTTCACGTTGGAGTTGAGTTGGCTCTGGGATCTCACAGCCACAGGTAGAAGAGAGATGCTTGCCCAAGGGCACACCTTTTCCTCAGATGCAACTCCTGTCCCATCACTGGCCTGTGGATGGGGAGGGACAGCTCTAAAGTGCCAGCCCAGCTCCAGCCCCTGTGGGATTAGCTCAGATTTCTGCTGCAACCATATCTCAGCCCGCCTTCTTCCGTTCAGTTCCCCTCCCCAACTCCACACCCTCCCCTGAAACTACCTGCATGCAAATCACAGTGTCAGAGTCTACTTCCAGAGAACCCCATCTAGGACAGGTGGCTGTCCCTGTATCACTTAGAACTATAAGATCTGTCACTGAAGGACTGTTCTTAAATAGAAAAGAAAAAAGTTAAGTACAATATACAGTGATTTATAACAATAAAAAATGTAGTCAAGTAGGCCACTTAATAAAAATATACATCTGTCTCTATATATGCACATATATTTATTCTAGATGTTCAGTTCTCTTTAAATTATATCATATGCTATATCCTTCAAATATGTGTACAAATAGTATTGTAGATTTTTTTTAATTTTATTTATTTGGGAGAGGGAGATAGAGAGCATGAGAGAGAGAGCATGAGTGGGGGAAGAAGCGGGAGAGGGGCACAAGGAAAGGGAGAAGCAGACACCCTGCTGAGCAGGGAGCCCCATGTGAGGCTTAATCCCAGGACCTTGGAATCATGACCTGAGCAGAAGGCAGATGCTTAACCGACTGAGCCACCCAGGCGCCCCTAGTATTGTAGATTTTTAAGCTGAAATTTATATTTTTAATAGATAAAAGCAGTATTAATTGGATTGTGTCTTGTTAAGATCAGTAATCACACCTATCAAATTGTGCTTTTTAGATCCCTATTAGCCAAGACACCCCTAATCACCACATGACACCTACATAATGCCATGAGTGAATACGTTCTATTCCAAGGAAAATATCCCACGTCACTGGTAAAGATTCAACACTCAGAAAGGAAGAGATGGGGGAGGTTGTGGTACTTCTGTTCCTGTCAGGACAAGAGATATCAGAAGTAAATCTGACAAAATCTGTTATAATTGAGTGAAAGATAACAGGCATCAGACTTCTCTGTGTGTCTGAGATGTTTTACAATCAAAATACATGATTTTTAAGAGTATTTCCTTTCCAGCTGGATCCCAGAAGAGCAGCAATAGCTGTAAAACAGATGACTGATTGTCGACCCTGCCATTGACATGACGCCCATCACCAGGGTCACTTGTCACCACCTCTTATCATCCCAGTTTTTCAACAGTGTAGAATCACAGGTTGGACGTATAGTGTCCCTGTGAAGTAGACTGCTCTTTCTCTCCTTTATCTGTCCTACCTTTCTTCCTTTCTTCCTTAGAAATAGAAACAAACTCCCATAGTTATTGAGTCCAAGGCGGCCTAGAAAAGATATATTTTCCACCACTCCTTGCAGCTAAGTGTGACCATGTGACCAAGGTTTAACCAATGACAGGCACATAGCTTCCAGGAAGTGTCCCCAAGATGAAGACACAGGCCTTTGTTTGCCCTTCCTCTTTCCTGTTGGTTGGAAAGAGGAAATGGTGGCTGGAGCTCATGCTGCCATCTTGGACTATAAGAGGCCATCCTAAGGAGAGTGAAGTGGCAAGACAGAGAGTTCTGGTGCCAGGTAATTATGGTGCATGAGCCCTGGACCCCATTCTCTGTTTACCTAAATAAGAAAGACTGGTTTATCTTCATAAAATCGCTGTTTAGGAAATTAAGGTCATTTGTCACATGTAGATGAACCTAGTCATAATAAAAATAATCACTAAAAATCCCATCATTTCCAGATTGAACCACATTTAACTTACTCAGAGATGACACACCTTTAATTTTAAAACCTCCAAAGAGGTAGAAATCACAAATGCATGCTAAGTAAGGCATTTAATCATCATAAAGTGTACTTCCATCATGTGTTCCAATGACTCAGAATCTGGGAGGTTATCATGTCACATGAATGATGATTGTTTGCATCTGGGTACATGGAATGTAGTAATGTAGAAATTAATAAAATTGCTTATATTATTATCTTGATTCATTACTTCTTTTTTTTTACAGACCAATTTTTCACACCAAATCATAAAATGCTTGAGACTACAGCTAGATAACAAGGTTTTGCACATGATGAATGTTCAGGAAATATTTTTAGATTATTTATAAAAGTTCTTGTGATATTGTAGAATTCAGTATTTCATAAGTAAACCTGAAATTTATTTTTCATGTGCAGCTCAGATGATTGAGCAATTTAGTCAGATGACTAAAAGAAAAAATTATTCATTTGGATTAAGAGAAAGACAATGACTCTGAATTTTAGTAACATCACACTATCATGTAATTCCTCCTCACCCCCCAACCCCAACCTTTGACCAGAGAGTAAGAGGCAAGATCTAGCTTTCAGGTGAAGACTGCAGACTGAAAAAACATTTAGCATCACTTCATCTGAAAACCTCACTAAAAAAAAAAGTAAAGAAATGTTTTAAGGGATAGAACAACAAGGACAAAGAAAATTAGGAAAAAAACAATAACCACAGAATTTTGGGAGTTAGGAAACAGAAGAATGAGTAATAACTGACTTTGAAGACACCATAGACATGAGAGCTAGCCAGCTCGTACCATGGTACCTCCATAAGGGTCAGAAATTAGCATCTTCAGGACCCCATAGAGATGGGCATAAATGTGGAGGTAAAAATAGTAGTTAGGTTGAAAATTGCTTCCTAAAGCCACTGGATCTCCATATCCTCTCCACCATACCAACTCTGGAAGTAAATGCACCTCTATTCACTAAAGGAGGTAAAACAGAAGGTATATGGACAGGAGGAGCAAGATGGTGGAGGAGTAGGAGACCTAAATTTTGTCTGGTCCCAGGAATTCAGCTAGATAGGGATCAAACCATTCTGAACACCTACGAACTCAACAGGAGATCAAAGAAAAGAATAGCAACAACTCTCTGAACAGAAAAGTGACCACTTTCTGGAAGGTAGGACGTGCAGAGAAGTGAATCCAAGGTGATATTCAGGAAGATAGATGGCGGGGGAGGGGGCCTCAGTTGGCCGCTACTGGCAAGTGATAGAGCAGCAGAGCACAAAATCAGAAATTTTCGAAGTCTGCTCCACCGAGGGACGTGGAACCCTCACTGGGACAGTGTGGTCTCAGGACCCTCAGGGTCACAGAAAGACTGGGGGTGCCTGAGTGCAGCAGAGCTCCCAGGTATCAGAGCAGGGAAGCCAGCTGCAGAGACGGAGCTGAGGAGTGGGCTCTCATCTCAGGGTTGCCATAAACCGTGATCCTCGGCACAGTCGGGCCACTGCACTTCCAGCAGGGACCCAACAAGCGGCAGATCCGGGAAGACTCCCCTTCCCCCCCCCCCAGGAGGAGTGGCTCAGGAGTGCACCACAGGAATCTCCTGGGTTTGGAGACTCCAAACAGGGTCGTGTGCCAGAGATAGAAATGCTCAGTCACAGGCAGGGTGAGCACAGAGTGTGGCCGGAGACTGGGGAGACGGGAGTGATTGACTGCTTTTCTCTGGGGGCTCACTGAGAAGTGGGGCCCCGAGTTCTTGGCTCCCCTGGGGCAGAGATTGGGAGGCCACCATGTTCACCCTCATCCTCCAAAGGTATACAGAAAACTTGCAGGGAACAAAAGCTCCCGAGAGCAAACCCGAGCAGATTACTTAGCCGGCCCCCAGCAAGGGTGGGGCAATTCCGCCTCCAGGAAAGACTGAGAACCACAGCAACAAGCCCCTCCCCCAGAAGATCAGCAAGAACAGCTGGTCAAGATCAAGTTTACCAATCAATGAGGACGGCAGAACTCCAGCACTAGGGGAATACAGCACATAGAATTCATGCTTTTTTACCATGATTTCTTAGTCTTTCAAAATTAATTTTTTTAACTGTCTTTTTTTTTAATTTTTCTTTTTCCCTTTTTCAACCAACATCTTATCGATCTCTTTTTTTAAAAAATATTTTTTATTTTTCATTTTTAGAGTCATATTTTATCCCTTCATAGGAGTTAACCTTATTTTGGGTATATATATATATAAGTTGTTCTCTCTTTAAAATTTTGGGATACAGTTTCTTCTAACAGACCAAAATATACCCTAAATTTCTATTGTATGGCTTTGTTCTAGTCTCCTGCCTGATCACATTCTCTCCCTTTTTTTTTTTAAATCCTCTTTCTTTTTTCAACCAACTTCTTATCTTATCAATTCCTTTTATAAAATCTTTTATAATTTTCAGCTTTACAGTCATAATCCATCCCTTCATTGTATTTACCCTTATTTTTGTACATATATAAGTTTTTCTTTCTTTAAAATTTTGGGAGGCACTTTCTTCTAAAAGACCAAAATACTCCCAAAATCTAGTGTGTGGCACTGATCTATGCACCAGCCTGATCGTATTTGATCATATTCTGGTTTTTTGTTTGTTATTTTTTCTTTTTTCTTTTTCTTCTTTTTTCTTTCTTTCCCTTTCTTTTCCCCAGGTTTCAGGTCTCTTCTGATTTGTTTAATGTATATTTTTCTGGGGTCATTGTTACCCTGTTAGCATTTTGTTCTCTTATTCATCTATTCTCCTCTGGACAAAATGACAAGATGGAAAAAATCACCTCAAAAAAAGAACAAGAGGCTGTACCGAGGCTCTAACTGCTACTATAAATGAGGCAGAAGAGAGAATCAGTGAGATAGAAGACCAAATGATGGAAAATAAAGAAGCTGAGAAAAAGAGAGAAAACAACTACTGGATCACGAGGGCAGAATTCAAGAGATAAGGGATACCATAAGACGAAACAACATTAGAATAATTAGGATCCCAGAAGAAGAAGAGAGTGAGGGGCAGAAGGTATGTTGGAGCAAATTATAGCAGAAAACTTTCCCAATTTAGGGAAGGAAACAGGCATCAAAATCCAGGAGGCACAGAGAACCCCCCACAAAATCAATAAATAGGTCGACACCCCGACATCTAATAGTAAAACTTAAGAGTCTCAAAGACAAAGAGAAAATCCTGAAAGCAGCTCGGGACAAGAGATTTGTAACCTACAATGGTAGAAACATTAGATTGGCAACAGACCTATCCACAGAGACCTGGCAGGCTAGAAAGGACTGGCATGATATATTCAGAGCACTAAATGAGAAAAATATGCAGCCAAGAATACTATATCCAGCTAGGCTGTCATTGAAAATAGAAGGAGAGATAAAAAAAATTCCAGGACAAACAAAAACTAAAGGAATTTGCAAACATGAAACCAGGCCTACAAGAAATATTGAAAGGGGTCCTCTAAGCAAAGAGAGAGCCTAAAGGTAACATAGACCAGAAAGGAACACAGACAATATACAGAAACACTCACCTTACAGACAATACAATGGCACTAAATTCATATCTTTCAATAGTCACCCTGAATGTAAATGGGCTAAATGCCCCAATCAAAAGACACAGGCTATCGGATTGGATAAAAAAAACAAGACCCATCAATATGCTGTCTGCAAGAGACTAAGTTTAGACCCAAAGACACCCCCAGATTGAAAGTGAGGGGGTGGAAAACCATTTACCATGCTAATGGACACCAAAAGAAAGCTGGGTGGCAATCCTTATATCAGACAAATTAGATTTTAAACCAAAGACTGTAATAAGAGATGAAGAAGAACACTATATCCTACTTAAAGGTTCTATCCAACAAGGAGATCTAACAATTATAAATATCTATGCCCCTAACATGGGAGAAACCAATTATATAAGGCAATTAATAACAAAAGCAAAGAAACACATTGACAACAATATAATAATAGTGGGGGACTTTAACACCCCCCTCATTGAAATGGACAGATCATCTAAGCAAAAGATCAACAAGGAAATAAGGACTTTAAATGACACACTGGACCAAATGGACTTCACAGATATATTCAGAACATTCCATCCCAAAGCAACAGAATACACATTCTTCTCTAGTGCCCATGGAACATTCTCCAGATTAGATCACATCCTAGGTCACAAATCAGGTCTCAACCAGTACCAAAAGTTTGGGATCATTCCCTGCATATTTTCAGACCACAGTGCTTTAAAACTAGAACTCAATCACAAGAGAAAAGTTGGAAAGAACGCAAATACATGGAGGTTAAAGAGCATCCTACTAAAGAATGAATGGGTCAACCAGGAAATTAAAGAAGAATTTAAAAAATTCATGGAAACCAATGAAATTGAAAACACAACTGTTCAAAATCTTTGGGATGCAGCAAAGGTGGTCCTAAGAGGAAAGTATATAGCAATACAAGCCTTTCTCAAGAAACAAGAAAGGTCTCAAATACACAACCTAACCCTACACCTAAAGGAGCTGGAGAAAGAACAGCAAATAAAGCTTAAACCCAGCAGGAGAAGAGAAATCATAAAGATCAGAGCAGAGATCAATGAAATAGAAACCAAAAGAACAGTAGAACAGATCAATGAAACTAGGAGCTGGCTCTTTGAAAGAATTAACAAGATTGATAAACCCTTGGCCAGACTTATCAAAAAGAAAAGAGAAAAGACCCAAATAAATAAAATCATGAATGAAAGAAGAGAGATCACAACCAACACCAAAGAAATACAAACAAATGTTATAATCTGGAAGAAATGGATGCATTCCTAGAGATGTATCAACTACCAAAACTGAACCAGGATGAAATAGAAAACCTGAACAGACCTATAACCACTAAGGAAATTGAAGCAGTCATCAAAAAATCTCCCAACAAACAAAAGCCCAGGGCCAGATGGCTTCCCAGAGGAATTCTACCAAACATTTAAAGAATTAATACCTATTCTTCTGAAACTGTTCCAAAAAATAGAAATGGAAGGAAAACTTCCAAACTCATTTTATGAGGCCACCATTACCTTGATCCCAAAACCAGACAAAGACCCCATCAAAAAGAAGAATTACAGACCAATATCCATGATGAACATGGATGCAAATATTCTCACCAAAATACTAGCCAATAGGATCCAACAGTACATTAAAAGGATTATTCACCACGACCAAGTGGGATTTATCCCTGGGCTGCAAGGTTGGTTCAACATCTGCAAATCAATCAATGTGATATAATACATTGTTAAAAGAAAGAACAAGAACCATATGATCCTCTCAATAGATGCAGAAAAAGCATTTGACAAAATACAGCATCCTTCCTTGATCAAAACTCTTCAGAGTATAGGGATAGAGGGTACAAAGCTCAATATCATAAAAGCCATCTATGAAAAACCCACAGCAAATATCATTCTCAATGGGGAAAAACTGAAAGCTTTCCCCCTAAGGTCAGGAACGCGGCAGGGATGTCCACTATCACCACTGCTATTCAACATAGTACTAGAAGTCCTAGCCACAACAATCAGACAACAAAAAGAAATAAAAGGCATCCAAATAGACAAAGAAGAAGTCAAACTCTTACTCTTTGCAGATGATATGATACTTTATGTGGAAAACCCAAAAGACTCCACCTCAAAACTGCTAGAACTCATACAGGAATTCAGTAAAGTGGCAGGATATAAAATCAATGCACAGAAATCAGTGGTATTCCTGTACACCAACAACAAGACAGAAAAAAGAGAAATTAAGGAGTTGATTCCGTTTACAACTGCACCCAAAACCATAAGATACCTAGGAATAAATCTAACCAAAGAGGCAAAGAAGCTGTACTCAGAAAACTATAAAATACTCATGAAAGAAATTGAGGAAGACACAAAGAAATGGAAAAACGTTCCATGCTCATGAATTGGAAGAACAAATATTGTGAAGATGTCAATGCTACCTAGAGCAATCTACACATTTAATGCAATCCCTATCAAAATACCACCCACTTTTTTCAAAGAAATGGAACAAATAATCCTAAAATTTGTATGGAACCAGAAAAGACCCCAAATAGCCAGAGGAATGTTGGAAAAAAAGAGCAAAGCTCTTCACAATTCCGGACTTCAAGCTCTATTACAAAGCTGTCACCATCAAGACAATATGGTGCTGGCACAAAAACAGACACATAGATCAATGGGACAGAATAGAGAGCTCAGAAATGGACCCTCAACTCTATGGTCAACTAATCTTCGACAAAGCAGGAAAGAATGTCCAACGGAGAAAAGACAGTCTCTTCAACAAATGGTGTTGGGAAAATTGGACAGCCACATGCAGAAGAATGAAACTGGACTATTTCCTTACACCACACACAAAAATAGACTCGAAATGGATGAAAGACCTAAATGTGAGACAGGAGTCCATCAAAATCCTAAAGGAGAACACAGACAGCACCTCTTTGACCTCAGCCACAGCAACTTCTTCTAGAAACCTTGCCAAAGGCAGGGGAAGCAAGGGCAAAAATGAACTGTTGGGACTTCATCAAGATAAAATGCTTTTGTTCAGCAAAAGAAACAGTCAATAAAACCAAAAGACAAGTGACAGAATGGGAGAAGATATTTGCAAATGATATATCAGGTAAAGGGCTAGTATCAAAAATCTATAAAGAACTTATCAAACTCAACACCTAAAGAACAAATGATCCAATCAAGAAATGGGCAGAAGACATGAACAGACATTTTTCCAAAGAAGACACCCAAATGGCCAACAGACACATGAAAAAGTGCTCAACATCGCTCAGCATCAGGGAAATCCCAATCAAAACCTCAATGAGATACCACCTCACACCAGTCAGAATGGCTAAAATTAACAAGTCAGGAAACGACAGACGTCGGCGAGGATGCAGAGAAAGGGGAACCCTCCTATACTGTTAGTGGGAATGCAAGCTGATGCAGCCACTCTGGAAAACAGTATGGAGGTTCCTCAAAAAGTTGAAAATAGAGCTACCATACAATCCAGCAATTGCACTACTGGGTATTTACCCCAAAGATACAAATGTAGGGATCCGAAGGGGTACGTGCACCCCGATGTTTATAGCAGCAATGTCCCCAATAGCCAAATTATAGAAAGTGCCAAGATGTCCATTGACAGATGAATGGGTAAAGAAGAAGTGGTGTATATATACTATGGAATATTATGCAGCCATCAAATGGAATGAAATCTTGCCATTTGCAAAGACATGGATGGAACTGGAGGGTTTTATGCTGAGCGAAATAAGTCAATCAGAGAAAGACATGTATCATATGACCTCACTGATATGAGGAATTCTTAATCTCAGGAAACAAACTGAGGGTTGCTGGAGTGGTGGGGAATGGGAGGGATAGGTTGGCTGGGTGATAGACATTGGGGAGTGTATGTGCTATGGTGAGCGCTGTGAATTGTGTAAGACTGTTGAATCACAGACCTGTACCTCTGAAACAAATAATACATTATATGTTAAAAAAAAAAAAAAGAAGAAGATAGCAGGAGGGAAAGAATGAAGGGGGGGAAATCGGAGGGGCAGATGAATCATGAGAGACTATGGACTCTGAGAAACAAAGGTTCTGAGGGGAGGGGAGGGCGATGGGGGGATGGGTTAGCCTGGTGATGGGTATTAAAGAGGGCATGTACTGAATGGAGCACTGGGTGTCATATGCAAACAATGAATCTTGGAGCACTACATCAAAAACTAATGATGTAATGTATGGTGATTAACATAACATAATAAAATTTAAAAAAAAAAAAACAGAAAGTATATGGACCAGAGGACACCAAGCAAAGTTTAAGTTTGGTGCTCTGAAAACAATGAGATTACATGAAAGTTTACATCCTAATTATTTTCCTCGGCTCTTAGGTCTCTAAAAGCCAGACCTTTATTTTCCAGGCATGATGCTAAAAGATTACCCTTTAGGAAAACTGATCAACCCAAGAAAAATTATCTAAAGATACTAATATTAGAGACCCCGTACAAAAATCCTAGCTATTACCAGGCGTCTTATAATGAGGAACAATGTCAGGCACCCCAGGCATATGCCTCAGACCAATCCAAAAATGAATTAGGCATCATGTTGTTTAAGAGGGACTCTTGAAGCTAGAAGAAAATGGAGAAATGTCTTCAAATGGCTCAGGGAAAGTGATTTTCAACTGTGATGGTTAATTTTATGAGGGAACAGGCAGGACTGGATCATAGGGTGTCCCAATATTCAGTCAAATGTAATTCTGAGTGTTTCTGTAAGGATGTTTTTGGATGAGATTAACATTCAAATTGGCAGACTGAGTAAAGCAGATTGCTCTTCTTAATGTGGGTGGGCCTCATCTAACCAGATGAAGGCCTGAATAGAACAAAAATGTTGACCCTCCCCTGAGTAAGAGAGAATTCTTCCTGCTAGACTGCCTATGAAGTGGGGCACCGGTTTTTTTGCTGTCTTCAGACTAAAACTGAAACATGAGTTCTTCCTGAGTCTTGAGCCTGCTGGCCTTTAGATAGGAATTATACCACAGGCTCTCCTGGTTCTCAGGTCTATGGAGTCAGATGAACTAAATCATTGGATTTCCTTGGTCTTCAGCTTGCCTACTCACTCTGTAGATCATAATAAAATAAAACCTCCATAATTACATGAGCCAATTCCTTGTAATAAATCTATCTATCTATCTATCTATCTATCTATCTATCTATCTAATCTATCTTCTATCTATCATCTGTCTATATCATCTATCATCTATCTATCCATTTATCTATCATCCATTTATCCATCCATCCACCCATCCATCCATCCATCATCTGTCTGCCTATCTATCTATTTATCTATCTATCTACGCATCCTATTAGTTCTCTTTCTCTAGAGAACTCTGACTAATATACCAACTTAGGCAATGAAATATTAATTCAGTATGAGCAAAGAATAATGACATGTTAGATCCCCCAAAATTTACCTCCTTTTCTCCCTTTCTCAGAAACCTAGAAAAGCAGGGCCTCCACCAAGGGAGAGTAGACCAAAAATGCAGCAGTCATGAAAATGGGAAACAGAGACTTTAATACAAGAGACAAGAGTATTCCTAGAATGATGCTTTAGGAGAGTCCCAGTGGCAGTTCTAGAAAGTAACTAGTCCACTCAAGTAAACCAAAAGGCTCCAACAAAGATGTCTCCCAGTTGATAAAAAATGGAATACTCCACTTGTTTGATTGTGTTGAGAGGAGATTTCACAAACTGGGAGGGAGTATGCGGAAGATTTATTAATAAAGTATATTTAAAAAACCAGCCACTCAATTAAACAAATGTACCGCAATAGAGGGAAAGTATTTATAACTGCCAAATGGCTCAGCTATTATAAACAATGAATTTTCTTTTATCTCAAATCATGGCATAGGTTATGTTCTCCTCTAGGATTCTGATGGATTCCTGTCTCACATTGAGGTCTTTCATCCATTTTGAGTTTATCTTTGTGTATGGTGTTAGAGAATGGGGAAGTTTCATTCTTCTGCATTTGGCTGTCCAATTTTCCCAGCACCATTTATTGAAGAGACTCTCTTTTTTCCATTGCATATTTTTGCCTGCTTTGTTGAAGATTATTTGACCACAGAGTTGAGGGTCCATATCTGGGTTCTCTATTCTGTTCCATTGGTCTATAAGTCTGTTTTTGTGCCAGTACCATGCTGTCTTGGTGATCACAGCTTTGTAATATAGCTTGAAATAAGGCAACGTGATGCCCCCAGCTTTGTTTTTCTCTTTCAACATTTCCTTGGCGATTCGGGGTCTTTTCTGATTCCATACAAATTTTAGGATTGTTTGTTCCAGCACTTTGAAAAATGTCATTGGAATTTTGATCGGGATGGCATTGAACGTATAGATTGCTCTGGGTAACATAGACATTTTAACAATGTTTATGAGCATGGAATGTTTTTCCGTATTTTTCTGTCTTCTTCAATTTCTTTCATGAGTGTTCTGTAGTTCCTAGAGTATAGATCCTGTACCTCTTTGGTTAGGTTTATTCTGAGGTGTTTTAATGGTTTTTGGTGCTATTGTAAATGGAATAATTTCTCTAATTTCTCTTTCTACAGTTACATTGTTAGTGTATAAGAAAGCAACTGATTTCTGTGCATTGATTTTGTATCCTGCCACATTACTGAATTGCTGTATGAGTTCTAGTAATTTGGGGGTGGAGTCTTTTGGATTTTCCACATGAAGTATCACATCATCTGCGAAGAGAGAGAGTTTGACTTCTTCTTTGCCAATTTGAATACCTTTTATTTCTTTCTGTTGTCTGATTGCTGTTGCCAGGACTTCTAGTATTATGTTGAAGAATAGTGACGAGAGTGAGCATCCTTGGAGAACATAAGCAGGAACCTCTTTGACATCAGCCACAGCAACTTCTTTCTAGATACATCTCCAAAAACTAGTGAAACAAAAGCAAAAATGAACTTTCGGGACTTCATCAAGATAACAACCTTCTGCACAGCAAAGGAAACAGTCAACAAAACAAAGAGGCAACCCATAGAATGGGAGAAGATATTTGCAAATGACACTACAGATAAAGGCCTGGTATCCAAGATCTATAAAGAACTTCTCAAACTCAACACCCAAAAAACAAATAATCAAGTCAAAAAGTGGGCAGAAGAGATGAAAAGACACTTCTCTGAAGAAGACATAAAAATGGCTAACAGACACATGAAAAAATGTTCATCATCATTAGCCATCAGGGAAATCCAAATCAAAACCACATTGAGATACCACCTTACACCAGTTAGAATGGCAAAAATGGACAAGGAAAGAAACAACAAATGTTGGAGAGGTTGTGGAGAAAGGGGAACCCTCTTACATTGTTGGTGGGAATGCAAGTTGGTACAGCCACTTTGGAAAACAGTGTGGATGTGCCTCAAAAAATTAAAAATAGAGCGACCCTATGACCCAGCAATTGCACTCCTGAGTATTTACCCCAAAGACACAGATGTCGTGAAAAGAAGGGCCATATGCACCCTAATGTTCATAGCAGCAATGTCTGCAATAGCCAAACTGTGGAAAGAGCCGAGATGCCCTTCAACAGATGAATGGATAAAGAAGATGTGGTCCATATATACAATGGAATATTACTCAGCCATCAGAAAGGATGAATACCCAACCTTTACATCAACATGGATGGGACTGGAGGAGATTCTGCTAAGTGAAATAAGTCAAGCAGAGAAAGTCAATTATCATATGGTTTCACTTATTTGTGGAACATAAGGAATAGCATGGAGGACATTAGGAGAAGGAAGGGAAAAATGAAGGGGGGAGGAATTCGGAGGGAGAGACGAACCATGAGAGACTATGAGCTCTGAGAAACAAAGTGAGGGTTTTAGAGGGGAGGGGGCTGGGGGGATGGGTTAGCCCAGTGATGGGTATTAAGGAGGGCATGTACTGCATGGAGCACTGGGTATTATACAAAAACAAGGAGTCGCGGATCACTACATCGAAAACTAATGATGTATTGTATGGTGACTAACCTAACATAATAAAATAAAATTTAAAAAAATAACTATAGGTTATGAAAATACCAACATTCAAACATTTTTCACCAAAAACAATGGCAATGTCATAGAGTTCAACCTAATACAATGGAAAGTTATAGACAGCTAATGGTTAGAAATGTACCAATTGACCAAGAGGAGGCATGGAAGAGAACTGTGTCTTGTCTTCCATCATAGAAAATCGGTCAATAATGCCTGAAACTGACAAATCCAGAAATAGTAGGGTAAGCACATTAACTAGATTTATAGAGGCAAATATCCAGAGGAAATCAAAAAATGATGAGAGCTTCCATAGTGGGGGTACTGCACTGTCCCTGTCCCATTGAGCTACTTGTATCTTCAAACTACATTGTCTACATAACTGTAATGAAAACTAAATTTAAAGCCAAAAACATGACTAATACCAGGAGTCGGAAAAAAATAAGATGCCTGCTTCTAATGCTGTAACAAAGCAGTTAGAGTCCTTATGCTTGGTAGATCCAAGGAGGGTTAAAGTCCACAGACTTCAGATTAGCCAGAGGACCAACTTGATGAGTTCACATCAATTTCTTCTCATGACCCTTTGTTATACACTCAAAACAATCTTCCCTATAAAGGGGCACATGTTTATATATCCAAGCAGAACTTTCACCAAGAAGTATAAATAGTTTGTGATTGTTGAAGGAAACATTCATAGTTAATAATTAATTAAGTCAAAATGAAAATCTGAGCTAGACTAAACAGTGAGGGAGAATGCTAAAGGATCCATGAAAACAAATCATAATTCTACAAAAGCGTGTTTTCCTGCATATTTTGTTTTAAATTGGGTGTCCTACTTAAATATGTTGTTTGTGCTAATGTTATAATTTATGTGCTTAACTCCTTTTTTTTTTTTTTAAGAAAAAGCACAGTTAAGTGTCACAGCAGTCTTATTTATTTCCCCATTGACCAAGATTCTGAGACTTCCATGGATTCACATTACAGAACAATAACTAGTGGCTCATCTAAGACAAGAGTCGTGTACCCAAATTACATGCAAAATGTCCAGTAGGAAACTGTTTTCCCCCTGAATGGACTAGCCAATACAAACCTATAAAGAATGGAAAATTCTACCAGCACAAAGCCACTTCGATAAACACAACGTGATGGTGAATCTCTCTACTGGAAATATTTTCACCTTGAGGAGAACATTTTCAGTGGAACAGTAGAGGCTGAAGCCAAGCTGCAGCAGGCTAAAGAGTACATAAGCTATGAGGACTTTATATGCCATGTGTGGACAATACTTCATGAAATTTGACCATAAAGGGATAAGCAAAAAAAGATAGTAGCAGGAAAATAAGGGGTCAAGAAAGTTTGTTTTTTACCTTGTCTGTTTTTATTTTAAGATGAATTTTCTTTCAGATGCATTAAACTCAGAAAGATGATCCAAAAGAGAAAAGAGCAATTCAATGTACATTGGAAGAGAAAAAGAGAGAGAGAGAGGTAAGGATGGGAGAGAGAGAGTGAGAGAAGGAGGAGGGATGGAGTTCTGAGCATTTGCGCCCGGTGCTGGTAGGAACCCGTGTTCCAGATGAGAAAACCAAGGTTGAGAGAGAGCATTCAGTAGCCAAAACAGGATTCAAAATCCAGTCTGTTTGAATCCAAGTAGACCATGCTCATGAATCCCAAACCTTCATACCTCACAGGTTACAATTACTCAGAGCTGGCATTCAGCTCTTTTGAAAGTAAGGGAAAATTGGAAATAGATACTGATACCACTTGTCAATTATCCAACTAAACCATTTCTAAAAAGCTGGATTTGAATGAGAGGAGTTCTGTCAGAATGGACTATCAAGTGCATATAAAAGGGTATAAAAACAAGACAAATATTCAGGGAGATACTCCTGCCAGCCCTTCAGGCAGCTCACATCTTCACAGCGAGAATGCAGACATTTACTTAACATATAGGAGCCCCTTGGTATTGGTTACATTTCTACAACAAAAGGGAAGTCAGCACAGACAAAAACTATTAATGCATCCAGCAGACTCATTTACTTCTGTGTTTCTGAGCCATTCCTCAGCCCCTGGCTGAAGGTGCCCCTGAGACATCGCAAGCCACACAGTGAAAGGTGAAACTATACACAGCAGATTTGTTAAACCAGGCTAGCACATTCAGAAGGAAATATCACCCCCAAATAGCATGGTCATTAGCAAACAATATAATACTATTAAGCACTCTACTGCCTGGAATACCCTCTTGTAACCAGTAAAGATTAGGAGTTAAAGGCCATAGGAAACATGAATTTTCCTTTTGTAAATGCAGACAGGGAGTTCTTTATAGTTTTGCATAAGCTGAAGTAGAGCATGCTCTCTCAGAGAGTTATCATTTTCCACATCACCTCAACACTGACTCATTCAAGTTCCCAGGGCCCTTGGGAGATGTGATTCTGGCTCTCCTATTCTTCAGGTCTTCCTCCAGATCTAAACACAGGTCCCAACACTCCAACACTGTTGGTGGGAATGCAAGCTGGTGCAGCTACTCTGGAAAACAGTATGGAGGTTCCTCAAAAAGTTGAAAATAGAGCTACCCTACAACCCAGCAATTGCACTACTGGGTATTTTCCCCAAAGATACAAATGTAGTGATCTGAAGGGGCACATGAACCCCAGTGTTTATAGAAGCAATGTCCACGATAGCTAAACTATGGAAAGAGCCTAGATGTCCATCAACAGATGAATGAATAAAGAAGATGTGGTATATATATATATATATATACATACATATATATATATATATATACACAATGGAATATTATGCAGCCATCAAAAAATGAAATCTTTCTGTTTGCAACAATGTGGATGGAACTAGAGGGTATTATGCTAAAAGAAATAGTCAATCAGAGAAAGACAATTATCATATGATCTCACTGATATGAAGAATTTGAGAAACAAGACAGGATCATAGGGGAAGGGAGGGAAAAATGAAACAAGATGAAACCAGAGAGGGAGACAAACCATAAGAGACTCTTAATCTCAGGAAATAAACTGAAGGTTGCTGGAGTGGAAGGAGGTGGGAGGGATGGGGTGGCTGGGTGATGGACACTGGGGAGATATGTGCTATGGTGAGTGCTGTGAATTGTGTAAGACTGATGAATCACAGACTTGTGTCCCTGAAACAAATAATACATTATATGTTAATGAAAAAATTTTTAAAAAGAAAAAAACTAATGAAAGAGCTAAGATGTCCATCAACAGATGAATGGATAAAGAAGATGTGGTATATATATACAATGGAATATTATGCAGCCATCACAAAAACGAAATCTTGCCATTTGCAATGATGTGGATGGAACTAGAGAGTATTATGCTAAGCGAAATAAGTCAATCAGAGAAACACAAGCATCATATGATCTCACTGATATGAGGAATTCTTAATCTCAGGAAACAAACTGAGGGTTGCTGGAGTGGTGGGGGGTGGGAGGGATGGGGTGGCTGGGTGATAGACATTGGGGAGGGTATGTGCCATGGTGAGCACTAATGAAGGGAGGGAAATCGGAGGGGGAGATGAACCATGAGAGACTATGGACTCTGAGAAACAAACTGAGGGATTTAGAGGGGAGGAGGGTGGGGGATGAGTTAGCCCGGTGATGGGTATTAAGGAGGGCACATGCTGCATGGAGCACTGTGTGTTATATGCAAACAGTGAATCATGGAACACTACATCAAAAACTAATGAATGTATGGTGATTAACATAACATAATAAAATAAAATTAATAAAAATAAATTAACATTGAACATGCAACAAAAAAAAAAAACTAAAACTTCACAAAGACCTTTCTAGCTACTGTTGATGAATAACATCTTAAGCAAAATACATTATTAACAAAGGTAACAGTGGTAATAGAACATCCAATATGATATCCAATAAATTCTAATACCAAAAAAAAAAGAAGAAGAAGAAAAAGAAAAAATAAACACAAGTCCTCTTTCAGGAAGTGGAAACAGTTGGAAATGAGTGGTGTCTAGATTCTTCAAGGATGCTTTTGTGGACGGCTCTGTTCCCAGCAGCTCCAGTGTTGGCCCTGCCTGGCACGTGGGAGATGCCTAATCAATGCTTGTTGAGGTCACGAATAAATGCCTGGCTGGACAAACTGAATGGCTCTCAGAGCACTGAGAATGGAGTGGAGATGAATGCAGAAGAAAGATACCTGAGATAGAAATCAGGAGATCCTGGGTCCAGCCACATCAACTCCGTAAAATCAAGGAATTTGAATGCATTGTCTTACTGATGTCTAACTATAAAGGCACGTCAGACGTAGAAAACACACCCCACTCACCAGAAGCCTTCAATCAATGACTGATGACAGATGATGTAAAAGTACTTCTTCCTTTCCTTCATCCCTCACGTGAGATAGATCTGAGGTGCCTCATCCACTTTTATGTTTGTAACCAGCATCCATCTAGGTATATAGAGTTCTCTCTTGAGCTTCCATTGTGTATGTCCACCATGTTTTGGACACCTCTACCGGGCTGTCTCCCAGGCACTTCACACTTAACCTCCAAAACTAAATTATCTTCCTCTCTTTCTTAGTATTTTTAATCTTAATTTTTGCATGCATCGTTCACTCAAGCATCCAACTCCGAAACATCGGGATTCATTTTTGGCCTTCTTCTTTCACTTGCTCTCTGTTCAGCCATGCCATTCTTTATGCCATGCCATGCTCCTGACTTTACCTCTTCAAGATGTCTCTGAATTAGCTCTTCTTCCTGCCTCTTTACTACCAGCAACATCAGCTTGACTTCCCTGGATTACTGCAGTACACTCCTCACTTTTTTGCTGCTTACAGGATCACCATGCCTCCCACCCTCCACCCATCCTTTGCACTGCTTCAGTGCTTCTTCCTTTCTGCTCTTTTTGCCCGTTATTCTGGCCCTCTGTGAGCCAGCCTCCAAGCCTCCTCCCTATCCACTCGACTTTACCATTTATGCTCCAGTAAAAACTGAGTGGTTTGTTGTTTCTCTATCTCACGTGGTTGGGGTTTTTTTGCTTGGTTTTGGGGTTTGGGTTTTTTTGTTTTGTTTTGTTTTCTTTGCTGAAATACTTTCCCATCCTTCTTTACCTGGGTATATCTTTGTTCTTCAGGATTTAGAACATCCATTTTTCCCTTGGGAAGACCTTTTTAACACAGACCCAGTGTGATCCTGGGTTGCCCTTCCTCTACTTGCCTGGTGTCCTGAACATCATATTGAAATTACCTGTGTCCTCAACCTGACCATGAAATGTTTGGATCTAATGACCATAGGGACTTTGGAGTGTGCCCTGAGAGCTGTAGGAAGTCAATGGCATGATCCAAGCAGGTTCCCAAGAAGTCATTTCGGTAGCAAGATGGTGGGTTGAAGGGAAGGAGACAGCCTTGGAGATAGCATTTTATTCTACCTGTTTTCCCTTTTATGATTATGATTGCAATGTATAATTTTGTATTTATTTGTCTTTATTGTCTTTTAACTTCTGCCTCCCAGTGGCTAGTAAATGCCATGTCTCTGCACAGACCATCCAGTGCCCAGCACAATGCCTGCTGCAATCACTGGGGTGGGCCTTTGGGGTAAAGGAAAAAGTGTCTAAAATAACTGAAGTTTCTGTTTTGGGTAACAGTGGACAGTAAAAGCACTCATGACTGCCTGCAACATATATTAAAATGCATCCAAACATAATAATATGGATTGATTGAGGGATAGGAGACACACATGAGTAGAAACATGATAAAATAGGCAGAGCAAACTGTTAATGATAGCATCCCAGGTGGTAGGTAGGCCAGTACTCACTGTAAAATTCTTACAATTTTTCCATGTGTCTGCAGATTTTTATAATAAATGTTAGGGATTAAAAAGCATTCATGATAACATTCTGCATGGAGCACTGGGTGTTATGAACAAACAATGAATCATGGAACACTACATCTAAAACTAATGATGTAATGTAGGGTGATTAACATAACAATAAAAAATTTTTTAAAAAAAGCATTCATGATAAATATTGACCGTTCCCAAATGGAAATGCATGATGATGAGGAATGAGCTCAGGGAATGACTGACTTTCTCATCTAGTATCAGAAGCAATGCCCTCTCCTGCCTCCCTCCACAATCCTAGCTCCCACATCACACAAGATGGCCCACAGACCGTGTGTATCTACAAGCCATCAGTGGCCCCAACTTTCTCTGCTTCAGATCCAAACACTTAACGAACCAAACAGTCTATTTCCTATCACATCAGTAATCCAGAGTTTATCATATGTGCAAATCGGGGCAGAGAGCTTGTCTCTGTTGAATCTTCTTGTTATTCTTGAAACAGAAAGTTGAATTTCCCCACCTGCAAATGAAACTGGAAACCCCTTCTCCCCACCCCCAAAAGAACTGAAAAAAGGGGAATGTCTTCAACTGGGAGAACTTTTTTTCAAATATACAAAAGACTCCTCTTCTTTCTTCATTCTTGGCAAGAGCATCAACTTTCTCTACAAATGCTGAAAATTTATCTGAAAACTTCATGAATGCTTATTAAGAGAAAAATCACATCAGTCATAAAAAGAGGTTGTTATGTTTTGTTTTGCAATCTTCTTGATATTTTGGATTCTTAAGTTTTATTCCAAAAATACAACCTATGTCAATGTACCTATTCTCCAGGTTCTGAAACTTGTAGACTTCTCATAACTTTGCAAAGAGAAGGCATTTGTTTTCCTGGCCCGAGGTGTACACTGACTCTTTCATGCAAATACATCTTTCTACTCCTGTGGCCAAGTACCTTTCTGTTATTGCCGCGTGTTTGTTCAAGTGGTGAGGAAATATTAAATATCACACGTTCTCAGCAGAGACCGGACAGTAATTATCAACAGATGGCAGCAGTAGGGGACTGAGAGAGCAGAAGAGCCCTCCCTGCAGGAGGGCTTGTGCCAAACCCTGGGCAACTCATTGGTCACAGACCTGGGGAGATAAGATGAGGTTAACTACCCATCCATCTCCCCACTTTTCACATTATCTTGACATTTCCTAGGCATCCATCCTGAGCACCTAATTCTAGGCTCCCTCATAAGTGGCAGAAGATTTAACTGTGTGCTGGGATCATTAATGGTCCTCTGGAAAAGGCAAGGACCATTAGAAGGGTTTGAGTGTTTCAGGAAATGCACACAGCAGAACTCATAAGTGGATATAAGTCAATTCAACAGGTATGTATTGAAAGGCTGCTCTCTTCTCTACACCTATCAGACAAATAATTAGGAACACAGAATAAAAAGGTATGAACCTAGTCCTTGAGGAATGAACATCTAATGAGGGAAACAATTATTTATGACACAATGTACTAAATTGCAGCCATGGAAACATAGGTACTAGATGTATCATTTTTAAACATCATGATTAACTCTGTCTGGAGTCCAAGTTATGGGAGTTATGGGAGCTATGTCAAGAAAAGCTTCAAGGAGAGGTGACATTTACCCTGGGCTCATAAATAAGAATACATTTGTTCTACAAATGCGACAGGTCATGGGCATTCAGCACTGAAGGAGGCAGACAGGATTTCTTTCTTAAAGAAATTTCTATCTACAGAGAGTAAGGAGAAGGGGAATTTTCACAGTGGAGCAAGAGAGAAAGGTTATTCCTAAAGAGGTGGGAGCAGAGACTCATGCAGAGGCACAGAGACATGGAAGAGTCAGGCACGTGAAAGAGTGGAGACTTGTTACAAGGTAAATTCAGCAGCCCCTCCTCTTGCCCAATGCAATTATTAAGCCAATATTCCTGCCAATGAACAGGCACTGGATATGCAGGGTTAGATGAACCTCGTGGAATCTCAGCCTTCCTGGAGCTTAATGACCATAGAAATGATGGCCAATGAAGACAATATTCAGTATATGAGGTCTTCCTTAAATTTCATAGAAACTAAGGCTTTATTAAGAAGATGGTTGACTCACTCATGAAAAGAACAATTTTTTTATTTTTCTCTTATCTGAGACTAAGATCTGACAAACAAGTAGATGAGGGGCAGAGTGGCATAGCGGAAGGGTTCTACAGAAATCCCACCATGACTTAAAATCACTACCAAGGAAGAGAGAAAGCAAAGACACTTCCCACATAATCCTCACATCAAATTCTGTGTGAAATATTTAAACAAACAAAAAATACAGAAAATAATGATACCTTTATACCCATCACCTATATTGAACACACCTTAAAATATGCTTAATTTGATTTAAAGACAAAAAATGTTACAGATAGAATTGAAGCCCCCTTTATACTCCTTCCTTATCTTATTATCCTCTATCCCACTCCAGATATAATCAAGATAGTGATTATACATTACCAAAAAAATGTATACATATAGGATATGCATTTATTCATCTTAAAGTAGCACTGTTTTGAATAGTTTATAAAATTTAAATTATTATCATACTGTATATTTCATTCTACAACTGACTTTTTGTATATGTAATTAAACTTTCAGGATTTTTCCATGTTTTTCAAAACAACATCTATATTTTTTATGGTCTCCATTTATCATTTGTATTGGGATTCTGCAGAAACAGAATCAGTAGTATATATATTTAAAGAGAGATAGATAGAGATACATAGATAGAGATATATAAAGATATGTATAAGAGAAGACTTATTATAGGGATTGCCTCCCACGATTATGGAGGCCAAGAGGTCCCAAGATCTGCCATCTGCAAGGTGGAGAACGAGAAAAGCTGGTGGAGTAACTCAGACTGAGTTTGAAGGCCTGAGAACTGGGAAATGATGGTGAAAGTCCCGATCTGAGTCTGAAAGCCTGAGAGCCAGGAGCACCAATGCCTGAGGCCAAGAGAAGAGGGATGTCTCAGCTCAAGAGGAGCGTGCATTCTCCCTGTCTCCACCTTTTTGTTCTGTTCCAGCTCTCAATGGATTGGATGATGTTCCCCCACATTGAGGAGGGACATCTGCTTTACTCAGCTTACCAATTCAAATGCTAATTGCTTCTGGAAACACCCCCACAGAGACCCTCAGGAAGTATGTATTATTCCCAGCTATCTGGTGCCAGACACCTGGACATCCCTGAGCCCAGTCAAGGTGACACACAAATGAACCATCACACCATCCTATTTCTTTCCTTCTTTTGTTCTCATTTTTAACATTCTTTGAGATGTCTACATTCCTTCCTTTTTTCATAGCTGGCTTGCAGTTTGTAAATTGTGGTTCTATTTTAGTATTTAACATTAAAACTTTATAATTTTCTGGCAAGTCTAAAATTATTCACTATTTTCGTCCTCCTAAAAACAAGTTAAGGACTTTATCATGTTGTAACTACCCTTTTAAAGCCCAGTATCTATCCTGTGTTTTGTACTATATAATCTTTTCATTTTATATTTTTCTTTTTTAAGTTTTCGCCTTAATTAAATAAAGATATTTTGTTATTTTTGTGCTATTTTCACTTAAATCTATTCCTTCCTTCTGGATTTACTTTCCTTCATTTTTTAAGTACATGCTTCATTGGTTCTTTTGGTAAGAACTATGGATGGTGAGAGAGAGAAAAGATGACAGAGGAGTAGGGGACCATATTCCAACTGGTCCCCAGAATTGAGCTGATATCTACCAGACCACTCTGAGCACCCACGAAATCACTCTGAGATATAAGAAAATAGATCCGGATCTCTACAAACAGAATATCACAGGCGGCTGGTTTTGAGGTACAAAGCGGGGAGCCATGATTCCACGGGCAGATATTGGAGGATAAATGGCAGCGGGAGGGAGCATAGCCATGGGGATCCTACACCGCCAGTGAGCAACAGCCTCGCGCGCTGAGGATGGGGCACAGACTCGCAGACCAGTAGCAGCGGGGAAAGGATTTTATGGCAGCCCCCAGGACAGAAACCCAGAGCGGTGGGGCCATGCATGCGAACTGGGAGCAGCTAGCAGCTGGCGGTTTTAGAAGCACAAAGGGCAGAGACGTGCCCGACCTGGAGACAGTACTGGGAGCACTGCGGAGGGGTGCACAACCCAGGATGCTGCAGTTTACAGCAGCACAGACGGAAACAGAGAGAGTGTGGCCTGGAGAGTTCACTGAAGAACAGACTGTGACCTCTCTGCTCTGAGGCAGAGGGTTGGAAACAGTCTTTTCTGCTCTAACTCTCAGAAGAGCCGTGGAAAGCCACCAGAGAACAAAAGCCCCAAAAAACTGGTTCCCACTGAGCCCATCCCCCACCACAGGGGGGCAGGGCAACTCTGCCCAAACAGGGTTGCCTGAGTAACAGTGTGGTAGGCCCCTCCTCCAGAAGACAGGCTGGGAAAACAAGAGGCCAGCAACCCTAAGGTCCCTAGAAAACAGGTGCATCTTGCTTGGGTTCTGGTCAATAATTTGGACTCTGTACATTCCCTCAAACACCCATCAACAGAATGACTAGGAGGAGGAACCCCCAAAATAGAAAAGACTCAGAGATTATGACTTATGCAGCAGATTTACAAATGGATGCAGATATAACCAAGATGTCAGAGATGGAATTCAGGCTAGCAATTGTGAAGACAATAGCTAGAATGGAGAAATCAATTAATGGCAACATAGAGTCTCTAAGGGCAGAAATGAAAGCTGAATTGGCAGACCTTAAAAATGCTATCAATGAGATCCAATCTAATCTAGATAATCTAACAGCTAGGGTAAGTGAAGCAGAAGAACGAATAAATGACCGGGAAGACAATTTAATAGATAAAAAGGAAAAAGAAGAGGACAGGGAAAAACAACTCAGAATCCATGAAAATAGAATCAGAGAAATAAGTGACACCATGAAGCGTTCCAATGTCAGAATTATTGGAATCCCAGAGGGAATGGAGAGAGAGAGAGGACTAGAAGATATATTTGAGCAAATCGTAGCTGCGAACTTCCGTAATCTGGGGAATGAAACAAACATTCGTGTCCTAGAGGCAGAGAGGACCCCTCCCAAGATCAAGGAAAACAGGCCAACACCCCGGCATGTAATAGTAAAACTCGCAAATCTTAGAACCAAGGAAACCATTTTAAGGGCAGTTAGGGGGAAGAGATTCCTTATGTACAGAGGGAGGAACATCAGAATAACATCAGACCTATCCACAGAGACCTGGCAAGCCAGAAAGGCCTGGCAAGACATATTCAGGGTACTAAATGAGAAGAACATGCAGCCAAGAATACTTTATCTGGCAAGGCTGTCATTTAGAATGGATGGAGAGATGCAGAACTTCCAAGACTGGCAGAAACTGAAAGAATATGTGACCACTAAGCCGGTCCTGCAAGAAATATTAAGGGGGGTTCTATAAAAGGAGAAAGACCCCAAGAGTGATATACAACAGAAATTTACAGGGACAATCTATAAAAACAACATCTTCACAGGCAACATGACAATTAATTCATATCTTTCAATAATCACTCTCAAGGTGAATGGCCTAAATGCTCCCATAAAACAGCACAGGGTTGTAGATTGGATAAAAAGACAGGACCCATCCATATGCTGTCTACAAGAGACTCATTTTGAACCTAAAGGTACATCCAGACTGAAAGTGAAGAGATGGAGATCCATCTTCCATGCCAGCGGACCTCAAAAGAAAGCTGGGGTAGCAATTCTTATATCAGACAAATTAGATTTTAAACTAGTCTGTAGTTAGAGACACAGAAGGACACTATATCATTCTTAAAGGATCTATCCAACAAGAAGATCTAACAATTGTAAATATCTATGCCCCCAACATGGGAGCAGCCATGTTAACATGGTTAACAGCCAACTGTTAACCAAAATAAAGAGTCATGTTGATAACAATATGTTAATTGTAGGAGACCTCAATACTCCACTCTCAGCAATGGACAGATCATCTAAGCAGAAAATCAACAAGGAAACAAGAGCTTTGAATGATACATTGGACCAGATGGACCTCATAGATATATACAGAACATTCTATCTTAAAACAACAGAATACTCATTCTTCTCGAGTGCACATGGAACTTTCTCCAGAATAGACCAAATACTGAATCAGGTCTCAACCGATACCAAAAGACTGAGATTATTCCCTGCATATTCTCAGACCACAATGCTTTAAAACTAGAACTTAATCACAAGAAAAAATTTGGAAGAAATTCAAACACTTGAAAGCTAAAGACCACTCTGCTCAAGAATGTTTGGGTCAACCAGGAAATCAAAGAAGAACTTAAACAATTCATGGAAATCAATGAGAATGAAAACACATTGGTCCAAAACCTATGGGATACTGCAAAGGCGGTCCTAAGGGGGAAATACGTAACCATCCAAGCCTCACTCAAAAAAATAGAAAAATCCCGAATTCACCAACTAACTCTACACCTTAAAGAACTAGAGAAAAAGCAACAAACGATGCCTAGGCCACGCATTAGAAGAGAAATAATTAAGATTAGAGCAGAAATCAATGAATTAGAAACCAGAAACCCAGTAGATCAGATCAATGAAACTAGAAGTTGGTTCTTTGAAAGAATTAATAAGAGCAATAAACCACTGGCCAGACTCATCCAAAACAAAAGAAGAAGGACCCAAATTAATAAAATTATGAATGAAAGGGGAGAGATCACGACTAACACGAAGGAAATAGAAACAATTATTAGAAATTATTATCAACAACTATATGCCAAGAAACTGAGCAATCTGGATGAAATGGATGCCTTCCTGGAAACCTATAAACTTCCAAGACTGAAACAGGAAGAAATTGACAACCTGAATAGGCCAATAACCAGTAACGAGATTGAAGCAGTGATCAAAAACCTCCCACAAAACAAGAGTCCAGGGCCTGATGGATTCCCTGGGGAATTCTACCAAACATTTCAAAGAAGAAATAATACCTATTCTACTGAAGCTGTTTCAAAAAATAGAAACAGAAGGAAAACTTCCAAACTCATTCTATGAGGCCAGCATTACCTTAATCCCCAAACCAGGCAAAGACCCCACCAAAAAGGAGAATTTCAGACTGATATCCCTGATGAATATGGATTCCAAAATCCTCAACAAAATCCTAGCTAATAGGTCCAACAATACATAAAAGGATCATCCACCATGACCAAGTGGGATTTATCCCCAGGATGCAAGGGTGGTTCAACATTCGCAAATCAATCAAAGTGATAGAACACATTAATAAGAGGAGGGAGAAGAACCATATGGTCCTCTCGATGCAGAAAAAGCATTCGACAAAATACAACATCCTTTCCTGATTAAAACTCTTCAGAGTATAGGGATAGAGGGAACATTCCTCAAGTTCATAAAATCCATCTATGAAAAACCCACAGCAAATATCATTCTCAATGGGGAAAAGCTGAGAGCCTTTCCCTTAAGATCAGGAACACGTCAAGGATGCCCACTCTCGCCACTATTGTTCAACATAGTACTAGAAGTCCTAGCAACAGCAATCAGACAACAAAAAGAAATAAAAGGTATTCAAATTGGCAAAGAAGAAGTCAAACTCTCTCTCTTCGCAGATGACATAATACTTCATGTGGAAAACCCAAAAGACTCCACCCCCAAATTACTAGAACTCATACAGCAATTCAGTAATGTGGCAGGATACAAAATCAATGCACAGAAATCAGTTGCTTTCTTATACACTAACAATGTAACTGTAGAAAGAGAAATTAGAGAAATTATTCCATTTACAATAGCACCAAAAACCATTAAGACACCTCAGAATAAACCTAACCAAAGAGGTACAGGATCTATACTCTAGGAACTACAGAACACTCATGAAAGAAATTGAAGAAGACAGAAAAATACGGAAAAACATTCCATGCTCATGGATTGGAAGAATAAACATTGTTAAAATGTCTATGCTACCCAGAGCAATCTATACCTTCAATGCCATCCCGATCAAAATTCCAATGACATTTTTCAAAGTGCTGGAACAAACAATCCTAAAATTTGTATGGAACCAGAAAAGACCCCGAATCGCCAAGGAAATGTTGAAAGAGAAAAACAAAGCTGGGGGCATCACGTTGCCTTATTTCAGGCTATATTACAAAGCTGTGATCACCAAGACAGCATGATACTGGCACAAAAACAGACTTATAGACCAATGGAACAGAATAGAGAACCCGGATATGGACCCTCAACTCTATGGTCAAATAATCTTCGACAAAGCAGGAAAAAACATGCAATGGAAAAAAGACAGTCTCTTCAATAAATGGTGCTGGGAAAATTGGACAGCCACATGCAGAAGAATGAAACTCGACCATTCTCTAACACCATACACAAAGATAAACTCAAAATGGATGAAAGACCTCAATGTGAGACAGGAATCCATCAAAATCCTAGAGGAGAACATAGGGAGTAACCTCTTTGACATCGGCCACAGCAACTTCTTTCAAGATACATCTCCAAAAGCTAGTGAAACAAGCAAAGATGAACTTTTGGGACTTCATCAAGATAACAACCTTCTGCACAGCAAAGCAAACAGTCAAAAAAACAAAGAGGCAAATGACACTACAGATAAAGGGCTTGTATCCAAGATCTATAAAGAACTTCTCAAACTCAACACCCAAAAAACAAATAATCAAGTCAAAAAATGGGCAGAAGACATGCAAAGACACTTCTCTAAATAAGACATACAAATGGCTAACAGACACATGAAAAAATGTTCATCATCATTAGCCATCAGGGAAATCCAAATCAAAACCACACTGAGATACCACCTTACACTAGTTAGAATGGCAAAAATGAACAGGGAAAGAAACAACAAATGTTGGAGAGGTTGTGGAGAAAGGGGAACCCTCTTACATTGTTGGTGGGAATGCAAGTTGGTACAGCCACTTTGGAAAACAGTGTGGATGTGCCTCAAAAAATTAAAAATAGAGCGACCCTATGACCCAGCAATTGCACTCCTGGGTATTTACCCCAAAGACACAGATGTCGTGAAAAGAAGGGCCATATGCACCCTAATGTTCATA
This sequence comes from Halichoerus grypus, assembly GCF_964656455.1. Taxonomy (NCBI): domain Eukaryota; kingdom Metazoa; phylum Chordata; class Mammalia; order Carnivora; family Phocidae; genus Halichoerus; species Halichoerus grypus. Next base: position 9,387,244 of record NC_135714.1, read on the forward strand.
GCAGCAATGTCCGCAATAGCCAAACTGTGGAAAGAGCCGAGATGCCCTTCAACAGATGAATGGATAAAGAAGATGTGGTCCATATATACAATGGAATATTACTCAGCCGTCAGAAAGGATGAATACCCAACCTTTACATCAACATGGATGGGACTGGAGGAGATTCTGCTAAGTGAAATAAGTCAAGCAGAGAAAGTCAATTATCATATGGTTTCACTTATTTGTGGAACATAAGGAATAGCATGGAGGACATTAGGAGAAGGAAGGGAAAAATGAAGGGGGGAAGAATTCGGAGGGAGAGACGAACCATGAGAGACTATGAGCTCTGAGAAACAAAGTGAGGGTTTTAGAGGGGAGGGGGCTGGGGGGATGGGTTAGCCCAGTGATGGGTATTAAGGAGGGCATGTACTGCATGGAGCACTGGGTGATGTACAAAAACAATGGATCGTGAATCACTACTTCAAAAACTAATGATGTATTGTATGGTGACTAACATAACATAATAAAATTTAAAAATAAAATAAAAATTAAAAAATTAAAAATTAAAAATATAAATAAAATAAAATATGGGACAATAACAGGGAAAATGAAACATCCAAATTATATCCCTAGTTATCATTGTTAAGTATAATTTTATTTTGAATTTTTCAATCATGGGTCATTTGAAATATATGATCTGAGTGAATTTATAACTCAATTTAATTTGTTTAAGTGTCCATCAACCTTCTAAAAGTACCCCAGTCCAATTTCATGGACATTCTGGTTATTCACCATGCACGTTACTTATTCCAAAGGGTATCACTGTGCTCTGTAACAAGTCCTCTATCAGCCTGAAATTAAATACTTTCCTAAGACAAAAAAAAAAAAAGAAGAACTATGGATGGTAAATTACCTTAATCTTTGTCTGGAATTTTCCTTATTTAAGCCTCCCTCCTGGCTAATAGTTCACTTGGGTATAAAACTATAAATTGACAGTTATTTTCTCTATCACTTTAAAGATATTGTTGTGTTGCCTCTTACACCTGTCCTGGTAAAGAGAAATCACTATCAGTATATTTGTCACCAGTTTGTTGTTAATTGACCTCTTCTCTCTGTTAGCTTCAAAATGGGTCTTTTTAAGCTTAATGTTCTACAATCTTATTATGATCATTTAGGTTTTTTATTTTATCCTACTCAGTCCTCCTGTCCTCCCCAACTCTTGGAAATTCATAGCCATCAGATCTTCAAAAATCTCTTCTCACCATTTCCACAACTTTTATTTCTTTATAGTTCCTTCTATATTTTAGATTAATTACTTAGTATTACCTTCCAATTTATTAATTTTTTTCAGGCTTGTCCAATCTAGCATTTGTTCCATTTATTGAATGTTTTATTTTTATGATTATATTTTTAATTCCCAATTTATTTTTTGAAGTTTTTAAATATATACATGTTCTTTATTCACTAATAACTTATTTTTGCTCATTATATTTTTCTTTATGAATCTCTGATTAACCCTCATATAAGTCTTTTTCAAACTGTTTTATTAATTCCATTTCATGTACCATGACACATCCAATCATGGATTTTATTGACCACCTTTCGATATTTTCATACTTTATAAATTTGGTTTGTAGGCAGTTTGTATGCAAATATTGTTTTTCTCTCTGGTTGGGGGGGTGAATATATTTGTATCTATTTACTCCTCCATGTCTAGCCTTTTCTACCTTCACCTAGGCCCCTGGAACTCCAGACTAGAACCAGGTCCCATATGGTAAACTAGAAGCTCCTTCCCCCAGAAGCACTCACAGATAGTCACTGAGGCAGGAGATTCTCTTGGCCCACAACTGAAAGGTACACAACTTCATACAAACTAAAAAGCGGCAACTGTTCACACCAGTGGGGAGAACCACATCCCAGCGTTGTTGAAAAGCAGTGATCTTGGCACCATTAGGGCAACTTAGTCCCAATTACCCCATCGGGCCTAAACTCCAAGTCTCCTCTGCCTCCGTGGGAATCCAGAGACCATCAGGGCCTCATCACAGCTCTCAGATCTGTATTTCTTTTCATTTTTCTGAAGCACAGAGAAGAGTGTCCTATATTTGAACCATTGTGGAGGGTTTCTTGTCTTTTATTATATTTTTATCATCTGTCTTCTGGGAAGCAGTGGAGTTGAGTGGCCTCAAAACATAAACTTTTGATCTCATTCTGACATGCTACTCATCCTTCAAAATCCAGAGGATTGTTCAGTCTCACCTCCTTGCTGTGGCCCACGACTTTTCCTCTGCTCAGAATGCACACCCCTGCTTCTGTTGTACTAGCTCTTCTAGACTCAGCTCAGCCTCTTCTTTTTTAAGAATTTCTCCATAACAATGTCCACCCTTTGCCCCGACCCCTTTATTTATCCCTCACCCTCAACAGATTGTAAACTTCTTAAGCACAGGTTGGATTGTTTTCATCTTTCATCCCCTCTTAAATTTCATCAGGAGTGCTTGATCAATATTTAGTGAATGCATACCTACTTGAGTTTTAGAAAATCCAAGTGCACAGGGCCTTATTTTGACTTTTCTAAAATCTGCCAGCAAGGCTAAAAATAAAAACTAAAACTAAAACAACTCTTCTCTTAAAGACATCCCAAATTCCTAAACCTATACTCAGATGTCCCAAAAATGCGTAAAGATTTTGCCGTCTTCCAACTCCGTGAAACCCAAAGCAGCTTGTTCTCCTTGCCATTTCGAAAGATAAATAGGATTTGTGGAGAAATTATGCAAACTTTCCCTGGAAAATAGAAAGATTTCTAAAAAACCCACAGGCAAACTTCTGAAAAGCCAAAATCAACTAGCTTCATTCTACATGCAGGACTTTCTACACCTCAGTATAAAATAATGCAGATGATTAAATCTCACTAAAATTCAAGAAAATCGAGGTACCACACCTCACCAAAGAATATTAATATATACATATATGTGTGCACATATGTACATATGTGTGTATGTATATGTCTACACACACATGAACAAAAATAGCATCTTCATGTAACTGAGTTAATAAATGCATGAATGAGAGAATTTACAGTTAATATCATTTAGATAACTGACTCTTAGACTCTAAAGATAGAAACACCTTATCATTCTCCCCAACACAACTTGCCCCCAAGACCCCATGAATCTGTAGTGCTCTCCTTGGGATAGCCTCCTCTATCTTGATTAACTGGATAAGTCTCAGCTTCAATTCTACCTCCTCTGGGCAGTCTTGACTCCTGGCATAATACCCTCATTGCCCCTTGCACACCTCCATCACGTCTGCATGTCACACTGTGAGCCATCTAAGGGCAAGGACCAGTGTTTTTATCTCAGAATCCCAGCCTAGCCCTGGGCTTGTACATGGTAGGTATGCAATACATTTTTGATGAATGAATGAATGAATGAATGAATAAAACCCTAAGTAGAACTGTGTTGCAATTTTTTTCCATCAAAGAAGGAAGCAATAAACAGCTCTGCTTTATCGAAGTATCTTCTGTTAAATAAAATCTAAAGGGGCTTCTGCAAAGGCATTGGTAACTTTCAGCGTGAACACCATGGTCCTTCTAAAATTAAAGTACGCACCCCCTCTCCTTAAAAAATCTCAGCCATTTTACTCCAGCAAATAAACACTCAAATGACATGTTTTTCTATTAAAAACTCATGGGCCTTAAATTTCTTTTTAATCACAGGATTTAGTATTATTACACGTGTTCCATTAACAGGCATATCCAATGAATTCCCTTTCATAAACACTAGTAAGTTCAGTGCAAACCAGCCAGGTGATTAATTTATAATTCTTGACACATTAGGGAGGTAGGTTGGAGGTAAGAAGTAGCAAGCAAACCTCGGATGGACTGCCTTTTATGCCAACACCGTGGACACACACAGAGAAGGGCACATGCAAACACCTGAGCACACGTACACACACACATACACACACACACCACCCATGAACACCCACTGTGCTGAACTGGCATTGGCTCCAAATTTGACAAACCAACGCCTGAAGGCAAATAGCTGAGCTTAAACTGTTGCAGGTTCCTTTTCCCATAAAAATAATAATAATGAATAAAAATCATTGGAGCTTGGCCAGAGCCTAATGCAGCACAATTGCTAAATTCAGCATCCTCCTTCCCCCCACACACATACTCCCCGCTTGCCCTACCACCTCCTTCTTGCCTCTCTGGGCAGGTTCTTCTACTTGGAATAAAAAGTCTGTCAATAGCTGCTTCAATCCCAAACGCCTAAATCATGCAACCTTCTCCTTAAACCTCAGGGACAGAGAGTCTTTCTGCAGGAAGGAGAGCAACTTCACAAAGGAACCAAGCAGCCACTAACTTGCCGTGATTTTAAGAGTCATTTCCCCTCTCTGAGCTATATGAGCACATGTCCACATGAGCAAATCCGAAGGTCGGCTGTGATGATTCCTTTCGCTTCTAACCTTTTATGAAGAACTCTAGAGGATGGACTCCATAGCCAGACAGATGGGATTCAAATCCCAGCCCCCTTACTTGTCTGTAAAATGGTGATGATGACAATGATGATGATAGATAGATAGATGGATAGATGATAGATAGATAGAGATGATAGATGATAGATAGATAGATAGATGGTAGATAGATAGATAGATAGATGATAGATAGATAGATAGATAGATGATAGACAGATAGATGATGGATAGATAGATAATAGATAGATGATAGATAGATGATGGATAGATACATACATACATACATACAGCTGGTACTCATAGGGTTATAATGAGACTTGAATGACATATTTTATATAGTATTTATATAGCCTGGCGCATCGTCAGCTCTATATAAAGATTAGTTGCTGTTATAACAATGAAGAAAGAATTTCTGAAGATCATATTATTAACACTTTCTGTCTCATTTCTTTATTTCAGAATAAGGGAGTGATAAACAAAAGCCAAGAACTTAACATTTGCTTCCAGATACACGAGGGGAGAATTGTTCCACCGAATCCCTGCGACCCATAGCTCTTGGGCTCCGGGTCAGGTATGCCTGCGAGCATCGCTGGTCCTGCTAGGAGGATGAAGAACTGAACGGGAGGAGAGCCACTGTCAGGAATAAAGCGTGCTGGCAAAGCAAGAGGAACTCACACCGAGCCTTGGCCACACAGCTTTTGGCAGCATCCAGGCCTCTTCATCTCTCAATTTCATGGTCACCAAAAATCACACATAAAAAGCCCAGTGACTAAATGAATATGGAAATAGAACGGCTTGCAAACTTCCGAGATGTGGTCAGTCTGGGTCACCTTCAAGTTGCGCGGTGGCATCCCAGGACGATGAAGGTTGGTGTCAGTGACTTTTACTGGGGCATGGAAAGGGGATGAAAATGATATTTTAAACCCCTGAGCTATTGGTGCAGAAACCTTCACAGGATCGAAGTCCAAGACAGAAAAACAAACATAGTTCAAGTTATTCAATCTTCCAATATCCTAGTTCCTAGGGAGATTTCCTCCTAAATGAGTCACTGGAAACTGCTATTTAAAAAGCAAGTATTTATATTCCTTTTATAAAAACACGAATGCATTGCTTATGAATAATAACAAGGGAACACCTGACAATGATGTAAACTGAGGCAAGAGGACTGGACAGCAGAATGATTATCCTTGATCTGTGCATTCACCTGAACCCAATGACAACAGGTTCTCTCTTTCTTTATTCCCTTCCTAACAGAGCACTGCACTGAAAGCCCTGAAGCCAAGGATCTCATGCCCAGAATGTGCACTGAAAAGCTGTGTGTCACCAAGAAATCTCTTAGCTTCTCTGGGCTATGGCATCATGTGTTCAACAATAACATTAGATCCATCTCAGCCCTTGTGCTCAATGGTTTTAGGCTGTCATCCAGCAGCTCCCATCCCCCGCTGGGAGAAGTTTTCCCCAGGAGATGCTTCACATCCGGCATGTACAGGTGTCCACGTGCATTCTTCATAACGGTGGACCCATGTCCAGCAGGTGTCCCAGGAGGCAGGTAGACACAAAAGGGCTCTAGTATATACTCTTTTAACTACTGCTCACCCATAGAACTGTAACTTCAATTATGAACCTTAGTAAATAATAATATATCAATATTGGTTCATCCATTGTAACACGCCCACTATGCTAATGTAAATGTTAATAATTGGAGAAACTGTGTGCAAAGGAAGAGGGCATGTGGGAACTCTCTTTACTTTCTGCTTTGTTTATCTGTGAACCTAAAACTACCCTAAAAATAATCAATTAATCAAACAAAAAACATCTCTTGTACACCTAACAACATATCTTGTCTTAGCTCAGGCTGCTGTAACAAATAACCATAGACGGGGGATTATCAACAACAGACTTTTATTTCTCACAGTTCTGGAGGCTGCAAGTCCAAGGTCAGGGTGCCAGCATGGCCAGGGTCTGGTGCAGGCCCGTTTCCAGACTGCAGACAGATGACTTCTCTTTGTACCCTCATGTGGAGGAGAAAGGACAAGCTAACTCTCTGGTCTCTTAAGGGAACTCATTGCATTCATGGGGAACACTCAAGATGTAATCACCTCCCAAAATCACCTCCTGTACCATCACATTGAGGATTAAGTTTCACATATGAATTTTGGGGGCACACAAACATTCAGTCCTTCACACTTATCTTGCCCACAATGTTTATTTTTATTTTTTCCAGGGCGCTAATGGCTGATACAGCATTATTATACTTATGTTTCTGTTTATTGTTGGTGTTTACCCTTCCTAACATAAACACAACATGGAAAGCAGGATCCACGAGGATAGAGATGTTTGTATCTTATGTTCACTGATATATTCCCCAAGTGTTGCCTAGTGCATAGCAGACATTAGAAAAGAACTTTTAAGATGAATCAATGAATGAGTGGATAAATGAATGAATGAAGAAGTCTCAAACTCTTTGGCAGACTAATAGGAGAACAGAGAACCCAGGGGAGATGGGAAATAACCCATAGGCAAAAGAAAGAGATGGGAAGGCTTATATTGGGCTAATCAAGCCCGCTTCTCACTCTCCACACCCATGAAATCAGCAAACAGTTAATAAGAACCACCGGTCACCTAAAGCCAACTGAGCAGCCCAAGTCAATGGCAAGAAGAACAAATTACCAAAAGGTGGCCTCTTTGCAGCAAATTTTAACCACATCACCAGTTGAGGATCTGGCAGAAGCCCTGAGATTGTGGCTCTAAGAAGAGTGACTCCAACCCCCCCCCCCCCGGATTCCCTGGAACCAGTTTGCATGGGGAGGACTATAAGACAAACCGAAGGTGATGCTGATGATTAGCGCAAGTGCAGAGTAAGAGATGAGATGCTGGGGGCTTACTCTAGGTGCTCCCTGTGGATTTTCGCATGTAATCTTCACAGCATCTCTGGGAGAGAGAAAAACTGTTATCCCCATTGTAGCAAAGACAATTTCAAGAGCTCTCACTGCTAGGTTTTCTCCAACATATAGGAAGGCCACACCTCCCACCACCATTTCCCTTGATTCAGAAAAGGACCCTATGCCTGGCTTCTGGTCAGTGCAGTGTAGGGATGCGCCCACTTCCAGGTGTGGCTCAGCAGCGACCATCCTTCCGCAGTCTTCCACACTCTCCTTCATCAGACGGCAAGGGAGGAAAGAAGGGAGGGAAGGAGGAAGGATGAGAGGAAGAAAGGGAGGGAGGAAGGGAGGGAGAGAGGGAGAAGTGAGGAAGGGAGGAGGGAGGGAGGGAGGGAGGGTGGAAGGGAAGAAAGAAAGGAAGAAGGAAGGAAGGAAGGAAGGAAGGAAGGAAGGAAGAGTAAGTGTGTCAAGTCACTGAGAGTTCCTCTGTTACTGTGGCTGGCATTATGCAACCATTTTACAGAGGACAAAACTGAGGCACAGTTGTAGCAACTTGCCCTACTTGGTCTTGCAGCTGACACTTGAACTCAGGCAGTCAGCCAGAGCCCATGAGTTTCATCCACTACAAGTGTGGGCTCTGGGGAGCCCAAGTCCCTTCATGCAGTGGTGCAGTGTTCCCTGACAGCAGGTGAGCCCAGAGGCAACATCAGGGAACGTCTCACACTCCCAGGAGGTAGAAAGGCAGAGCAAACAGGTTCTACCGAATGAGGTCGCTCAGGAATTCCGTGTCTATGTACAAGCTACATACTTAATTTCTATACAGATGGTATATGGCATTTTCTGTTCATTAAATTCCTCAATATAACTTTATGGTAAGAATGCTTGTCTTGTATTTCATATAGTCCCAGGAGTGCTAGGAAAGGGGATTAAACCACACAGCAACACTGCATGAAATTAATTAACTGGCAGAATTCACAAATGCTCACTACATTATGGTACTACATGCGGAGGAAAAGAAGGTGATGGAAATGGACAATCAGTGATGTCTTTGGAAAGAAGGAGCACCAGTGCACACTCACCCTTGGGAAGTCTTGGGAAGAAGTGTCTGTTTACTTTACTTCGTTCAGTCCATCATCTCGACAACGCTGCAAAAGAGGAATTATCGCCCCTAGCTATATAATAGGGACAATAATTGTATAGATTTTCTTCCCTACCATACTCACATGGGGTAGAAAAGAAAATCAAGACCAGCTCTCATTGACAACAGACTTCAGGCTTTTTCACTACAGCCCATGGCCCCTCAACAAGATGGCTTTTAACCAAAATAAGTTCTGAGAGCCACCTGAAATGGATTAGGACATCTCCCTTCCTAAAACTGTTCCAGTACAACTGATTCTCAAGCCACTTTCTATAAAGCAAATTCAAATTTTGTACTGACTCTCAGAGTTGGGGAAATGAGCTAAGTTGTTTTATGGAACAAGGTGGAAAGACAGTAATAGTTGATTTCTACCAAATGCTTACTAGGTGCTCAACACATTATATGTGTTATTTTTGTCACATTCCCAACAAATCTGTGGGATGTGCTGTTATTATTCCCATGTTGCCAGATGAGGAAATGGGGAGCATCAAAGGATAACTCACATGCCTACAGCCACACAGCTGGCCTCGGCCAGAATTGAAGCTCAGGTCTGATGGTGAGGACAATGACACCAACAACAGTTCTTTGAAGCTTACTACCAGCCAGACACTGCACAAAGCATATTTCACATACTAACTTGTGTGGGGTTTTTTTAAAGATTTTATTTTTAAGTAATCTCTACACCCACTTTGAACTCGAACTCACAACCCCAAGATCAAGAGTCTCATGCTCTACCAACTGAGCCAGCCAGGTGCTCCAATTAACTTGTTTAATCCTCAAAATAACTCTATTGTTATCCCCATTTATAGATGAGCAAACCGAATCAAGGGGAAATTAGGTAAGATGAAGTGTTCTGTACAAGTCTACACAGCTTACAAATAGTGGAAGGGCCAGGAGTCAGATGCAGGCAGTTTGGCTCCAGTATCTGCACTTGTAACGGCCACTCTGTATTGTCTGATTCCAGGACCTACCCACATCACCACTGACAATAATTATTCCCTTGGCTGGAGACCAGAACTGCGCGAAGTGAGTGTCTCCACTGTATTTAGTGGCAGCACGAGTCCTCACCCTCCATCCCTGGTCACCTGCCTGAAATCTCCAATTCTGTATTGTTATGGACTGAATGTGTGTGCCCCCCACCACCAAATTCCTATGGTGAAGCCCTAACTCCAATGTGCCAGTATTTGGAGGGGAGGCCTATAGGAAGTAATTAGGATAAGACACAATCATGAGGGTAGGGTCTACAAGATGGTATCAGTGCCTTTATAAGAAAAGACACCAGAGAGCCTGAAGCCTGCTCACTTTCTCCCCCCAAACCGCATAACCTTGTGAGGCCCTAGCAAGAAGGCAGACATCTGCAAGTCAGGAAGAGAGTTCTCATCAGAAATTGAAACTCCTGGCACCTTGATGTTGGACTTTCCAGCCTCCAGAACTGTGAGAAATAAATGTCTGTTGTTGAAGCTACTCTGTTTACAATATTTTGTTATAATAGCCAGAGCTAACTAATGCATGTATCCCTACCTACACCCTCTTGAGAATGTCTCCTGCACCTGACAACTTCAATTCTATCAGGACTACAGCTCTTAGTATCCTAGAATTTAGTTCTATTCTCCCTTTTCTTGAATAGTTCCAGGAGCATGATGAATAAAATGGGTTTGAAATGCATTATAAAAATAGCCACTAGAACAAAACCTCAGCACACTTCCCCAGATGATGTCTCTCTCCTTCAGATGCACCAGAGCAGGAAAGTGATCCATGTGAGAGGATCCAGAATGGATGAAATTAAAGCTTTTTCTTGTTCCTTCTTTGTATCAGTTACCTACTGCTGCATAACAAATTAATCCAAAATTTAAAAGCAACATTTATTATCTCATAGATTCTTTTGATCTAGAATGTGGGCACAGCTTACCTGGGTCCTCTGGTCCAGGGTCTCATAAGTGTTGGCTAAGGTAGCCTGAGTCATCTCATGTCACTGGGGGAAAGGAAGGGGATATAGGGAGGGACCACTTCCATATTCACTCCCATACCTTCCAGAGACATGTTCCTAGCCATATAAGACTAGCCTTAGACCTATTCCCAACACACCGGTTACATCCCCCAGAGTTAGGGCTGTGAAAGAGAGAGAGACAGAGCAGGCACCCAAGATGGAAACTATAGTCTCATTGTAACCTGATCTTGGAAGTGACATCCCATCACTTCTATATTTTATTCATAAGAAGCTAATCTGCAGGCCCAGCCCACGCTTAAGGGGAGGGGTTACATAAGAGTGTGAATGCCAGAAAGCTGGGATCATCAGGAGTCATTTTAGAAGCTGCCTACCTCATTCCCTACACTGAAATTCCCTTGAAATTAGACCTACTTATAGTAATCTGATAGTTTACTATAGCATATTATGATGAGTTATCTATCAGATGAAAATCTGAACTCGAGTAATAAGACACCCAATAGAAACAGGCCTAAACAATGTGGAAATGCAGTCTCTCCAATAACTGCCAAACTCTCTCCAATAAGCTTGCCAGACATGGACAAGCTTCAGCATTGGGTGATTTAGTGACTCAGCCAGATTGCAGAGCACTCAGGGCCTTCCTCTCTCTCCTCTGCCATGCACTACACTCACGGTACCCTAGGGCTAGCTCCCCTCTTAGTCAAAGATGGCTGCCACCCGCCATCTTAGGTTCTCCAGACTCAATCCCCTTGCTTATAAAATGAACATGAAATAGTACCTACACCATTTTTGCCTATCAAATTATTATTAGTAGTATTAGTATTAGTATAAACATAAAGGGAGGTTTTACTAGGGCCCTAAGGAGTGAGGAGTCCTGGGAAAGTCATAATATTGGATCTAACACAAATTGAAAAGAATGTCAATGAGAGCCTTGAAGAAGAAAAAAATAGTGGTATGTGGATCAGGGTGTTTTATTTATTTGCTGTGGTGGAGAAGGGATAGAGAGAGCTGGGATTATGGGTTTTTGTTATGAGCTTACCTGATTTTTAATGACAGCTGGAGATCCTTCCTCCTGCCCTAATCTTTGTTTTCCTGAATTATAGCACTGTTTCTTATGACACTATCTTGCTCTAATTTGCTCACACACTCTTCTCCTTTAGTAGATAAGTTCCTTGAGATCAGAGGCTATGTTTTATTTTACATGTATCTCTAACACCTACCACAATGCCTCTACTAGACAGGGTTCTCTAGAGAAACAGAACCAACAGGAAGTGTGTATGTGGATGGGTGTGGGTGTGTGGGTGTATGCATATGTAAAGTGAAAGAAAGAGAGATGTTATAAGGAATTGGCTCACACAATTATGGGGGCTGAGAAGTCCAGACCTAGGAAAGCCGATGGTACAGTTCTGGTCCAAGTCCAAAGGTTTGAGAACCAGAAGATCCAATGGTATAAATTCAGTCCAAGTACGAGTCCAAAGGCTGGATAAGACTGAAGTCCCAGCTCACAGCCAGTCAGGCAGAGAGAGAGAGAGAATTCTTCCTTACTCAGCCTTTTATTCTATTTAGTCCTTCAATGGATTGGATGAGGCCCACCCACATTGGGAAAGGCAATCTGCTTTACTCAGTCTACTGATTCAAGTGTTAATCTCATCAAAGACACTCTCACAGATACACTCAGAATCCTGTTTAACCAATTATCTGGGTGTCCCTTGGCCCAATAAACCATGACATGAGATCAACCGCAGCAATGCCTGACACATATGTCAAAAAATAGATAAATTTGGTGAAAGCATCTATCCTACTCTACACCTGATCCTTTGCTCTTATATTTAAAATCCACTCACTAGACCCTCCAGTTCCCAATGTCACCTCCCCAAGGTTTCAAATTTCTTTCTAGAAAGCACACTTGGGTCCTCATCATACATACACCAGCGTGGCTGAGTCAGAACAAGGTAACTACAGTCATAGGTACAATTTGGTGAGTGCTTTGTATATGCTACATACTGTTAGCTAAAAGTTTAACTAATTTAATGTCTCATTTATTGACCCAACAACCCAGTTAGAGCAGTATAATTATTAGCGGCCACTTAACATACAGGGAAACTGCATCTCACACGTGGGAAATAGGCAGGTAATACTCTGAACTCCAAGAGCTCACGTCAGAGATAGGATGGTGAACCACTCTGTTGTGGTGTCTCTACTAGGTTCAGGTTCTGTTTGGTCAAGGTCCACCGGTTGAGAAAGGGCAAAGATGGGTGTGAGGAGAGAGGCACAGCTTCGTGACCAGGGCTATGAGAGTCTTAGAGAGTCCTAGAAGTGAAAGTTCTAAAATGAAGAGTAATAGAGAGTATTGTATCTGAAAATACAAAGTTAAGGTGGCAAGTCACTACTCTAATAAGAGAGAGAGACTCAGGGGCCTCGAGGGGGGTGGGGAGAAAGGGAAGACTCCAAGAGGACCATGGAGAGGAAGCAGCGGTACTTCCTTCAGCAGTAAGATGCACGGAAGCAGTTAACAGCTAAGTCTCCAGGGACAGCTTCCCATCAGCAGCAAGACTTTTTGAGCTTTTGCTCACTGCTCATCTCCCTCACACATGTTGCTATGCTAGGCTTTCACACCCACTTGTGGCCTGGGCATGCGTTATTTAACCTCCAGTGTGTAGATGAAAAAAATGCCAGTTTTTAGAGAAGTTAAGAAATTGAGATTGAATGAATAGTAGGTTAATTGCAAGAACAAAGAAAGACATCAAATCTCGGGAGGCACTTTTGTGGAGAGTGTGATGTGTAAGTTTGCACTTCAACACCCCAACTAGATGGTTCTTATTCTCTGGCAATTCGGGGAAACACAGAGCCCATCTGTACTGACACACGCGTCTGCCTCATGAACCCCCACAGCAGCAAGCTGGGTGCTGGCGGCCAGGGCAGCAGACAAGCTGCAGACTCCTGGGGGTGGGGGGGTGGGGGGCGCCACTGACAGCTTGAATGTCAGAGCAAGGACCAACACAGGTAGGACAGTCTGAACAGCAGTGTGAACAACAGACTGGGAAGGCAGCATGGTGATGCCCTGAGGAAAATGTCAGCTTTCAGGTCTGACGGACCCACGTCCAAACCCGACTCCTCCTCTACCCAGCTGTGCGACCCAGGCAGCTCACTGAAACTTTCTGAGTCTCCTTACCTGTAACTTGGGGTTTGTGATGCCTCCCTCGTAGGATTACTGTGGGGACAACCCATCCTGTGTACAGTGTCAGGAACAAGGTAGCCACTCCCACGTGGTAAATCTTACTGTTGTCCACTTCACCGGGGAGCCCAGAGCCACCTTTGCAGTGTCTGCGTCCCTCAGGCCACTGTAACAGAATGCCATAGGCCAGGGGCTTATCAGCAACAGAGGGTTTCTCACAGCTCTGGAGGCTAGACATCGACGATCAAGGAGCCAGAAGATCTAGTGTGTGGTTGCAGACTCCAGTTTCTCTCCTTGTCCTGTTGCATCCTCACGTGGTGGAGAACAGAGCCAGGGAGCAGGCTCTCTGGTTACTCTTACACGGGCACTGATTCCATCATGGGGGTCCCACCTGTGTGGCCTCATCAGATCCTAATCACCCCCCAAAGGCCCACCTCCTCATAGGATTGCACTGGGGAGCAGGACTTCACAGACGAAGGGGGCAGGGTGGGGCAAACATTCACCCCATAACATGTTAGTGAAGCAACTGGAGGTGTCTGAGTTTTGGAAACAACAGCAATAGGAAACCTTGTGTGTATCTGTGTGCGTGTGCACATGCATGTGCAACGCTGCCCAACCAAGAAAGGCCACCTCTGATGGCCGACTGTCCTGGCAGCCTGTGAGGGTCCAAGGCAGGGATTATCATCACAATTTCAGGAAACAGTGGACAGAGGAGGACTCAGGTGTAGGGAGCTGCCCAAGGTCTCCCAGACTGGGGAGGGCGGCGGGGGGGGGGCAGGTCAAATCTAAGAGGGTGACCTTTTTCTTCCAGCTCCTCACTGCACAGCACATCCCCAAGGGCTGGGATCTGAGAAGCCGGGGAGGCCACACTTCCCAAAAGCTGGTATTGGAAGTGGGGAGGCAGAAAGAGGGAGGGAAAGAAGTGAGGGAGAACACCGACTCAGACAAGGGCCACTGATCTCTACTCAGTTCGTAAGGGGGTCAGACAGAACCCCAGCCCAGCTCCATCACTGAGTGGAGCTTATTTGCACTAACAGTGCATATGCTGCTGCATCCTTCATGCAGGCACATAGCGAGCCTCTGGAAGGCAAGTGTCACCCTTCTCCTTCAGTCCCTTTTCTGGCTGCCCATCATGAATGGTCCAGAAACCAGGGCACTGGCAAAAACCCGGCTCGCCAGGGTCGTTCACTTCGATTGGATGGGGGGACAGTCCCACTTCAGACATTGGCTCCTCCCCTTTCTCAGAGCCTCGGAGCCGCAAACTGTCCAGGCTGAGTGAGCCTCAGTGTCCTAACCTGGAAAATGAGGGAAGGAGAGGAAAGAGATGGAATAAATGAGATGATTCAACAGACGCCTAATCCCGTATCTGCTGTCGTGTAGGCAGAACCCCACGTTCCAAGAATGCAGTGGTGACCAGTTCAGACGCTGGCCCTACCCTGCTGGCGCTCACACTCATGTGGGAAATGCATGTACCCTGCTTGGACTGCGAGCCCGCAATCAATTCCCAATAGATTCACCTATTGGAAGAAGGTCAGGGAGTCAACAAAAGCACAATTACTTGGTTCCTCCCATTATATTCCCTCCCCCAGACTCAATCTCTCCCTGCTATTAAGAACAGCTAGAATCACTTTAGATTTACATTTAGGGCAACGAGAGGAATATAAAGTAATGGCAGAGGCCAATACAGTCAACATATAAATATCTCTTTCAGCTTTGTGTTTGAGTTTAGAACCCTACAACCCTCCATTCCCCCTGCCTCCAGCACATATATTAATAACTAATTCCCCCAAAAGGAAATGCCTGTCTGTTAACTGGACCAAGGACACCACTGTGGCAGGTTCAGCCAACTTTTCTGTAAAGAGTCAGATAGTAAATATTTTAGGCTTTATGGCCAAGGAGAAAAATTGAGGATATTATGTAGTTACTTTTATCACGAGAGAAAACAAATTTCCACAAGCTTTTTATTGATGAAATCCAAAATATCATAAGAAATGAGCACTTTTTTGTAATATATTTATGAGAAAAATACAATTCTTCAAGGGATGACATTTTGCTTAATTGTGGTGCAAAGCCCATGTTCCCTATAATCAAAATGGATTACAAATGTCATCTGTGAAACCCGATCCGTAATGTCACTTTACATATTTCATCTTTGAAAATGTATCCTTCTTTTGATTTGTTTTGCTCAGCTATTTAAAATGCAAAAACCAGGGGCGCCTGGGTGGCTCAGTCCGTTAGCATGGGACTCTTGGTTTCTGCTCAGGTCATGATCTCAGGGTCCTGAGATTGAGCCTCTCAGGCTCTAGGCTCAGCGGGGAGTCTGCTTGAGATTCTCTCTCTCCCTCTGCCCTCCCCCTGCTTGCACACACATGCACGCACACACATGCTCTCATACTCTCTAAAATAAATAAAATCTTTTAAAAAATAAAATAAAATGCAAAAAACATTCTTAGCTCGTGGATCATACGAATATAGGCAAGAGTGTCCTGTCTGTCTCTGCCTACTTTGCAGATCTTTACAACACAGTTAACAAGGCCTGTCTGCTAGATGGTGAGTTTCTGGTTAGAATGTTGGCATTTTCACCACCAGCTCTGTGATGCTTCCTTTCTTGGTAAATAAACTTAATAAGCAACTTTAATAACTACTATTCATCTGGAAGGAAGGATGAAAGGGAGGAAGGAAGGGAGAGTATTTTTAAAGACCTACTATGTTGCAGGCCCTGTGCTGAATATTTTATATCTACTATCTCATTTAATCCTAATAATCCTCTAAGATGTGTGTTATCCCATTGTACACATGAGGAAAGTAAAGCTCGGAGAGGTTAAGGGGTTGGACCCAAGTCACAGAGCAAATGAGTAGCAGAGACCAGCTCCCCACTCAGGAAAGTTTAACTCAGAAGCCCTCTGTCCTAGCCACCCTTGCCTACTTCCTTGGAACCTGTCAAATCCACAAGCCCAAATGCAAGTCCTCCTGGTCATTATATTCTTGTTCCTGGGTTTTTGGTTTTGCAGATGTACATAGATAAAGCCCTTTCCTGCAGAAGCTACACCTGGGCTCATCCAATATTTTCCTTGAAAACCAGGAGAAAAGAACATTTTCAAGCAGCGCCTCCTGGCACTGGGAAGTGTTTGAGAAGAAAGGGCTCTTTGTCGCTGGTGTTGCACCGTGGACGTAATCTCATTTTCAGCTAATCAATTCATATACAGTAAAAAGCCTAATGTGATTCCTCATTAGCCCAGGCTCATAAAGAAGCTGGTTCGGAGGCTGCACTAAATCCCAAAATCGCTGGCACCTCCTGCTTGGCGATTATCAAATTGGCTGGCATTAATCATTTTTAATGGCCAATCTGGGTTTTTTTTTTATTTTATTTTAAAAAGAAAAAAAAGGGGGGGGAGCCTTGTCTGATTACTGGTGTGAAAGAAAACAAGCAGTCTTAGTAAAATCTCATTTTTTTAAAAGTAGTGGGAGAGAACTGAGGGGAAGCAGGGAAGCCTGAATCACTTGTGTCAGGTATTTAGCTGTGACCAGCAAAACAGACCGTCAAGAGGGGGCCTTTCAGCAGAGGCCTGCAGGGGGAGGCCGTCAATGGCCCCTTTATTTGGGCAAGATGGATTATTTTAAATAAATTACAGAGCACTTTCGCTGAATAAACAGCGCCTCCGTGGCTGTGGTGTGCTGCGCATGCTTAATTGCGCCACAGAAAATCCTAAGTGACTCTTGAGCCTGGGTCCAGCCTTTGATTCTGCTGATAGGACCTAAGTCTTCAGGCCGGGCCCAGATGGTTTCAGGCTGGAAGGCAGTGCCATGGGGAAGAAAACAGTAAGCCTAATCGGGAATATATACTCATAATATTTCGGAAAACCACAGGGATGGAGGATTCCCAAAACTGCACAAGGCTGTCTCAGAAGTAAGCCATCTGCGTGTCATTTTTATTTGCGTTTGATATGTTAAATGCCCCTGATGTTTACGGCGTGGAAGCCCACTCAAACATTGCGGGGATTCTTTGGCCAAAGCAAGAGGACTTTCTCCCCCCGCCCACCCCTCATCCCCGCCTCCCCTCCCCCCAACGCGCATACCCCTCCCACCATAGACACCCTCCCACCCCCCCACCCCCGTTACTGTCCTTTCTTTGGGCAAAAGGTCTACCGTGAGAACTGCACCTCGGGAGAGATTTGTAAATCCTTTTTAAGAATTCAGCACAATCTGACCTTGTTTTAGAAACAGGTTAAAGTGATTTATTATGTGAGGACCCAGAGTGACTACAGGCGGGAGTCAGGTTAATGTGCGGAGTAGGAAGGGGCATTTGAGCCCTTCCCAAGGAACCTCGCCTCGGGCGGGGAGCCCGAATAAAAGGGATGATGAAGAGCTCTGAGCACAGGCAAATCAAGTCAGGAGAACAGGTACCCTATGTTTTGTGGGAGGCATGGGGCATTAATTTTGACAGCCGGTATTACAGAAAGTAAAATGACCCCTCATTTGCTAATATCCCCCAAATTGAATTGCAACAAGCAAGCAGCTACCAGTTGCCTTGATGAACAGTAATCAAGGGGGAAAAAAGAAAGATGGATATAGTCAAGCCTCACAAAAATCATAGAATCTGGGCTTTCTCTTGAGAATTTCAACACATACTACTTTAATAAGGGACTTACCACCCTCCCCCAAGTGTAGCTGTGAAATTCTTCCCCAAAGGTGACACAATTAATTGCATTTGCAGTTAACACAATTAAAGTGTAGCTGAAAGACTGGCCTGCACCTAATAAATCTGAAATGTTAAGAGGGATAATCAAGTTGATAAATCATTGGGTTACATTACCTGAGAAAGTATATAAAAGCCCAAGATCATGGGAAAGGATGAGCAATTAGTGATGGATAACAAGCTTTCCCAACAACCTTCATTTTGATGCCACAATTATTGTGAGACCTCTTCTTATGGTTTAGTTTTGCAAAGAACTATAAAGGTTGCTTTCCAGATGTTCTTTGCAAACTCACTGTTCATGAACTCCCCCGGAAAATGGTTTGCCAGCTCCTCAGACACAGCATGTTTGTCGTGAGCTCCTAATCTCTCTTCCATAAAGCAGTAAGATTCAGCTGGTTAATAATGATGCTTACTCTCAAAGAATTTGTCATGGGGGTGGGGGGGAGGTAGGACATATACAAAAGAAAAATTAATCCTTACAAAAGGGTGCCAGTCAGGAGCTGTGAAATCTGTAAAATGGGTATAATCTTGGACAAGTTAAATTCCCCAAGGATTAGACTCATCATATATAAATGGAGAGAAGACTACCCAATTCAAAATTCAAAATGTTGTTTTGAGGACTAAGAAAACAATACAGTGAAATCTGCAATAGTAGGTGCACAATAAATATCTGGATTTTTTTTAAGAAAACAAATGCTATGGGGGGAAGGAAAGCATGTTTGATAATGAGACACAAGTCTTTTTTTTTTTTTTAAGATTTTATTTATTTATTTGAGAGAGAGAGAGACAGATAGTGACAGAGATAGCGAGGGAGAACACAAGCGGGGAGGAGAGGGAGAAGCAGGCTCCCGCCGAGCAGGGAGCCTGACATGGGGCTTAATCCCAGGACCCTGGGATCATGACCCGAGCTGAAGGCAGACGCTTAACTGACTGAGCCACCCAGGCACCCCAAGACACAAGTCTTATTCTGAGTTCTGGGGGACTAGGAGGAGTCTTGTGGCAGCAACAGCTTGCTTCCTGATGATAGAAAATCTTAAAGACCAAACTGTGGGCTTTGTTCTGAAAGCAAAAAAAGAGCTATGGGTGGATTTTTAGCTTGGCAGTGAGTGGTGTTATCAAAGCTGGCATTATCATAGGAATCTTCCCTGTACAGAAAAGGAAGGAGAATGTGGGGCAAGAGCAGAGATACAGGTGTTTTCCTGCAATTATATAGACATGAAGGAAAGTACCAGGTGGGGGCGTTTTCAGTATGATGGAAAATGAGAGAACAAGATGCAACAGAAGGCAAAGGATAGGGGAAAGTCAAATCTGAATTTGAAATTTGATTCTTGGGGGGGTTGGAAAAATTCATTCATTCACTCATTTATTGATTGACTCAAAATATATTTAATGAGTATCTATTATTGTCAGATACTGTGCTAGAGAATATAAACAAAGAAGAGCTCACATTCCATATAGCCTGCCATGCAAATCAATAAATAGACATGTCTTATAATCGGTATACATATATAATGGTGTATAAGGTGAATACGAATGTAGCAACATCAACTCTAGAAAGGCAAGAAAAGCCCCCCAGGGACAAGGTAATGTTGCAGTTGGATTTAAAACTTTCCCTGGATAGAAAAGGAGGGAATAGCATCCAGGCAGAAGGAACAGCATATGCAAGAACATGGAGACGTGAACTTGAATGCTGTATTTGGGGAACTTGGAGAACTTCATTCTACCCAATTCAAAATTCAAAATGTTGTTTTGAGGACTAAGAAAACAATACAGTGAAATCTGCAATAGTAGGTGCACAATAAATATCTGGATTTTTTTTAAGAAAACAAATGCTATGGGGGGAAGGAAAGCATGTTTGATAATGAGACACAAGTCTTTTTTTTTTTTAAAGATTTTATTTATTTATTTGAGAGAGAGAGAGACAGATAGTGACAGAGATAGCGTGCCTTCCAGTGTTGGGTAGTTGGATGTTAAATTGTATGGTCAGGAAAATTAAGCTGGAGAGGTAGGTGGAGGTCACATCATATAGGTCCTTCTGCGTTATGACAATAAGTTTAAATTCTACCCCATAGGCCCCAAGTAAGCCAATAGAAGATTTCAGTGTTGTAAGTAGGTCAATGTCATTAATAGAAATGGGGGGCCTCCAGATGGAGAAGTAATATCAAAAGAAAGACGCTGATTTTGATGTCAAACATGTTGAATTTGAGGAGATGTCCAGGTCATCTAAGTGGAAATGTTCAGTACGTGGTCATGGAAGTAACTCTAATCTTTGGAGAAGTGGTCAGGTTGAAAGAAGAATTTTGAAGTTGCTGCCCACAGGTGACCAGTAAAGAGCTTAGACCGGCTAAGAAATTCTGGGAGGGTATGGAGAGAGAGAAGATGATCCTAAACTCAATTGTGTAAATCCCGTGCTCACGAAGAAGGAATATGAGCCAGAGGAGGAAAGACAGAAGGAGAGCTGCTCCCTGGAGTGGGAAGGAAGTCTGGAGAAGAAAAAAATCAGCAGGTTCAGGATAATCAAAGGACAGAGACAGGGCTAACAGAAGCAATTTAAACAACCTGTAGTTACTGGCATGGGGAGAGAGACTACAAGAAATGGGCACAAAAAGTAGAAAACATTCTTTCCCTTATGAAACTCAATATTTACCTGGAAAAGCAAGGTTAATCTTCTTTCTAAAATAGCAAATAATAAAAGACAAGATAAAACTCACTCCACAGTATGTGGGACATTTCATAAGAGCTATAGAAAATCTGAGAAGGGCAGGTTTTAATATCAGGAAAGGGTTTGTGGATGGGTTTGACTGACCTTGGCCTTGAAGGACAGCAAAAACCTGTCTGGAGAAACAAGATTACAATAGGCCATTCTTGTTGGAGGAAATTCCTGAACTGAGGCCGAGAGTCAGGAATGAGCGTGGTGTTTTGTCAGGACAGCTAGGAGCCCAAACTGTCGGGCCGAGAATCTGAATTTGGAAAGAGGAGGAAACAAGATAGGATAGATTGGAATGGGATTGAATATGAGGGCCTTGAAAGTCAGGTAGAGAAATTTGTGTTTGTCGATCCAACCTTCAGTAGAAAGAGACAGTTGAGCACATAGCCTCAGTTCCATCCAGTTCTGAGCCAGCTCACAGGCTTCCATTCATTCATTCATTCATTCGTTCATTCACTCTTCCACTGAGTGAGTGATGAGCTGGATGCCAGAGATGCAAAGACCAGGAAAGCTCAAGAGACCAGAACAATCACCCCCATTCTTCTTTCCCTTTTCATGTGCCTGCCAGCCCAGGTAAGACACCACACTAGGATTTAAGTCCACAAAAGCCAGGACAAGCCCGTCTGTCATCAGTAAGATCCCCTATAACTGAGCTCCTTCACCTGGCCCTTCTTGTAGCAGCCATTTAGAGACCCTGGAGCTATTTTGCCCATTCTTTCATGATATTAGCTTCTGGCTTACTGCCTCTCTTTCCAGCATGGCTGTTGTAATTCTTCGCAGTTATCCTCACAAATAATCCTTCTATTAATGTGACCTCTCAGTGCCCTGGTCTCTTCTCCTGTACTGATCCTACCTTCCACCTACCTCAGTCATAGTTGAGAACCCATTGTGATCAATTACTGTCACCTTGTCCTAATCTCAAGTTCAGGCCTCCCCCTGCCCTCCCCTCCCAACCCTCAGCTCCAGTGATTCTTCTGTTTCCCCAGTTTCCTTCTTACCTGACTCAGATTCCAAAAGCTCTGGAATAAACTGTCAATCTCCTTGCTTCTATCTGCTCTATTACACCCTCTAGAAAATCCCCATGAGATTGAATTCTGCATCTGTTCCAGGCAGCTGAATGTGCTAGGTTAGGGAAAACACAAGCCCAAGTGATCAGTCTCACCCTGAATGGCTGACAGCCATTCTCGAGTATGTCTTTAATGCTACCTGGCAAGCCGATGATGTTTCCCTGTGACATCCATTCTCCCATTCCCTGCGGTATCTGCTTCTTGCTTCTGAAATCCCAAAACCCTCTCTTAAATGATAGTCTCAGAAATCAGATACGGGTGAGGTTGGAGGTGGGATTTACTCTGAGGAAAAATTCCTCTCCAACTGTGAAACCAAATACATTATGTACCCTCAAAACACAATGGCAAGGCAAGCATAGTATAGACATTTCCATTCCAAAAGGGTTGGAAGGGGGAAAGGGGTGACAGGTCCCATGGAAGTCCAACCTAGAAAGACAAATACCATTAGACCTCAAGGCTGGAGAATAATCCTGTTTGATTCAAGGTTCTGCCCTCTCGGACCCACTGGAGCAGCAGTCCCACCCTTAGGACTCGCCGGCTCCACTAGGCAGAAGTCACACCCCACAGCTCCTGGTGGCCACTGTCTGGCCTGTTGAAACCAAGGAGGCAGCGCCGATGATCTCTGAATCACCTTCAGAGTCGTCCTTCCCTTGTCTTGAAGAATAGGGCACATTTCAACTGAATTGTTCTGTAGAAACTAAGTCCAACAGCCGTCTTCCATTTCATGCTGTTTCTGTCCTCTTCAGCTCAATCTAGCAGTGTTTCTACTGTGGTGGTTAATTAGATCCACGGTTCACACCCATACTCATCTCCTTAACAAATGACCGTTCAGCCCCACTCTTGGCATTCTCTATAATATGGCACTTTTCCAAATCTTAAATTCTGGCTCTTTTTACTTAGCAATTTCTTCCTCAATTCATTTCTCTCTTCTCACATTTTACCAGAAGCTGTCTGGAGGAACCAAGCTGCTCCTCCAACACTTTGCTGATCTACCCAGTTTCATCGCTCCCAAGTCTCACCTTCCACAAAACACTAGAACACAACACAGTTCAGCAAGTTGTTTTCCACTTGGTAACAAGAATCGCCTTTTGTCCATGGGCTGGTAACCAGTGTTCCTCGCTCCCATCCAGGACCTCACAAGAATGGCCTTGACCATCTGGATTTCTAGCAGCATTCGGTTCATGCATTCTCGCATTCTCTCAGGAGACTCGAGTTCTCCTGCAGCTCTACTCTGTCCTTGCTGAGTTCCCACCAGAATCTCCTTTTGCAGTCCCTTCGTGGCAATTCCGGTTTTCTAGAGCAAGCACCGCAAAACCCTCCCAAACCGCTACCTCTTACCCACTTCCAAAGCTGCCTCCACATTTTTAGGTGGTTCTTACAGCAGCACCCCACTCTCAGTACCAATTACTGTCCTGGTCTGCTCGGGTTGCTAGGACTAATACCATAGATTGAGTGACTTAAACAACAGACATTTATTTCTCACAGTTCAGGAGGCTGGGAAGTCCAAGAGCAAGGTGCTGGCTGATTCAATTGTTGGTGTGGGCTTTTTTCCTGGCTTGTAGACAGCTACCTTCTTGCTATGTGCTCACGTGACCTCTTCTTGGCACCTACGTGTGGAGAGAGAATCTATCTTCTTCTTTGGGGGCAATAATCTCATCATGAGGGTCCCACTCTCATGATTCCATCTAAACCTATTACCTCCCAAATGCCCCAACTCCAAATACCATCATGTTAGAAGTTAGGGCTTCAACATATGAACTTGGGGTAGAAGGGGAGCAAACAGTCAGTACATAACATAATAAGACATCTTAATGTCTTATCTCACTGAAAAAATAGACATAATCATAAAAGAACTTCCATACACCCTGACCTGATCCACCAATCTGCTGGGATATATCCCCAAGTATTCTGCCTCCTCCAACCATCATAAAAATGACCTGACCCATGTTCCTAGCTAGGGTCAGGCTAGGCTTGGGACAATTACATGGGACTCAAGTGGTCTGGGGACATTTCCTCCCAGAGTTAAGGTGGGAAGGATGGGAGGATTTGTCAGTGGTGGAAGAGCATATCCAAGCACACAGACATGCTGGGTCTATTTGGGGAGTTTGGAGGTTGGGGGGCAGTACTCTGGGCAAAATGGGTACTGCACCAGCATTGGAGTCAAATGGGCTTCATTTCAAGCCCCAGCTCTGCCACGACCACTGGCTACTCTAGCAGAGTCTTTCCACCTGGGAGCACAGGAACACCTCTGTTAGTCTTGTTCACTCTGGTTCCTTAACTCCCAGTGCCCAGCGCAGTGCCTGAACACATAGCAGTTATGTTAAAGAACATGGAATGGTGTCTAATGTCACACTCAGGTTGGACTCTTAATGCCACCCTGTACTAGCTGTGTGACTGGAGACAAATTAGCAGCTGCTCTGAGCTTTAGTTTCCTCGCCCACTACACAGGGCTAATCACGGGATTTCCCTCATAGGGTTGAAGGATAAATTAGATCACGTGTGTAAGACGTTGGCACAGTGTCTAACTCATAGTAGATAATAAATGCTAGGTCATGCTATTAGGTTTTATTTCAGGGCTCTGTAATTATATTTTGTCATCAAATGGTCATCAATTATTTTCCTATAATGCAGCTTTCATGAGTCCTACCTACTTTGATGAGTTTTTAGGACAAATGCTTTACAAGTCAATAAGCTGAGCCTGTCACATAATAGGATCTTTTTTATCCTGCCCCACCTACCATGTTTTGCAACTTAGCTAAAACCAGGCCCGCATGGGTGGCAGGCTCTTGCTCTGGGCCCCTCCCTGCAAAAAAAATTTCTCCATCTCTCCTTTAGGAGGGTCCCTGCCGTTCTTGCTCTTGCTTTCTTCCTTTCTTTTGCCGCCTTGTCTGAGCACCAGCCTCGGGTGGGGGTCTTGCCTTCAGCTCCACTCCGGGCTCTAAGATTACTGTTTTCATTTCCCCAACTGCTTGATGACCGCGATGTGGCCCTCAGGGTGAGGGAGCCTGGGAGAGGGTGTGACCAGCGGGGATCCTTTTAAAACACAGAGCAGTCATGCAGTCCAGGCTGTTTGGCTCCTTCCCGCCTGCTCTGGCCACCCCGCCCCCAAATATGATCATAACAGCACAGAGCTATAAAGTTGCTTTTCATAGCACACATTGCCCGGCTCCCTAACAAAGTTCTGACTGTCAAAAAGAAAAGGAGGACATTGTGAGGAGGGGATTAAAGGAAGGGGTGATGAAGAGAGGCAGTGTGGTATACTAGAAAGATCCCCAACCCAGGAAGCAGGACCCGGTGATTCCTGCTGAATTCCGCAGCCAGTTTACCCTCTGATGTGAGGCAAGTGCCTCCTTCTTGGGCCTCAGTTTCTCTACTTATAGAATGAGGATTTTGGTCTAGATTGTTTTAATGTCTTTTCCAGCTTCTGGATGCTGGAAAATGCTTAACCCCAAGCAGAAGAGGAAGATGTGAATGCCTGCTCACATCACAACCTGCTGCTCCAAAGTGCGGTTGACCTTTGCACAACGTGGGTTTAAACTGCGCAGGTCCACTTGCATGTGGGTGTATTTTGATAAAGACAGTACAGTACTGTGAATGTATTTTTTCTTCCTTACGATTTTCTTAATAACATTTTCTTTCCTCTGGCTTACTTTCTTGTAAGAACAGGGTATATAATATGTATTAACACATACAAAATATCTGTTAATCGACTGTTTCTGTGATTGGTAAGGCTTCTGGTCAACAGTAGGCTATTAGTAAAGTTTTGGGGGAGTCAAAAGTTATACATGGATTTTTGACTGTGCAGAGGTCAGCACCCCTAACCTCCATGATGTTCAAGGGTCAACTTTAATTGAGCTTTTAACCAGCCCTGGAATTGGGGGTCTGGAATGGAGACACCAAGCCATGGATTTCGAACCAGAGACATCTGGGTCATCTCAGTCTACCTTGCCTGTCACTGAAACACTCAGATCATTTGGGGGCTTGTTCACTGCCAGGCACCAGCCCCTCAAAGATGTTAGTAAGCATCTACTAACCCATAGTAGATGCTGAATGAATGTGCATTGGATTAATGGATGAACACATGCAGCAGGATGGGGCAAGGTTCTTTTTCATCATTCATTATTCATTTGCTCACTATTTATGGAATGATCATTATGTGCAAGAACCTAGAGATGCTTTAGAGAACAAGCCAAACCAAGACCCTGCCCTCATGGAGTTAACATTCAAATAAGAAGACACAGATATATGAATGCAAAAACAATTACTTGCCAGATGGTGTTAAGTCCTAGAAGAAAAATAAAAGAGGGTGAGGGGAGAGAGAATTAAGAAGGTCAGGATGCCCTTTTCCATACAATGTGATCAGGATAGGACTCCTTAATAAAGTGTCTTTTGAACCAAAACCTAAAAGAAGTGACGGAGTAGCCAAGGCAATATTTGGGGAAGTTCCCTGCCAAGAAGCAATGGTAGTAAATACAAAGTCCCTGGGTAGTGGTCCACTTGCATTTAAGAAATAGCATGGGGATCTATGTGGTTGGAGCCCAGGGAGTCACTTAGGGGTCCAGGGATGATGATGTCAGGGTTGGTGGTGGCTGCAGATTATGGTAAGGATTTGACTTGAACTCTAACAAAGATTATCATCCAGGGGAACAGTTTGTTGCTGAAAAGATACAGGATGTGATATATTTTAAAAGGCAAATGTTAGCCAAAGGAATTGTCCAAAGTGAAGCAAGAATATCAGCAGGGAGGTCAATTAAGAAACTAATGAAATAATCCAGGAAAAAAATCCTATGGAGTTAGACTATCATGGGGAGGTGGAGATAGTAAGAAGGGATCAGATTTAAGACATACTTTGAAGACTGACCCAGTTCAGTTAGCATCTACCCTCTACTACTACTATCTCTTCAGGTGTTGTTAATGTCTTTCTTCAACTTTGAAGGTTCTTTGAAGTCAAGGGTTCTGTGTCATAGTTCTGTGTAACTCCTAAGTCATATTTGTTAAACATGTTTGCACCCAATAAACTTGTTTGTTCAACTCAGTTTAATCAATGTTTATTAAGCATCAAGCTCCTACCTCATCCCCCACCTCCCACAAACCAGCATCACATGCTCAATTCATAGAGAACTTCTTCTATTCCTCAAGCCAAGTAGCTTCCATAGCTTTGGAAGAAGAGGCTGGGGTGGCTGGTAGAGTAGGACATAGGGTTAAAGAAGGATTTGTTTTCTTCTTTAATGATGAGAAAGAAAGAAATATGTTTAAAAACTGACAGAAGGTATGTGAAAAGGAGGAGATGTTGTGGAAACCATCAGGGAAGGAATGAGTATAACAGAAAGGTCCTGAGAAAGCCAGAAAGGCTGCATGGGAAGACTTTCAGGATGAAAGAAAGGGCAAGTCTGCATGCTAGTTTTCAGGATTCATGATAGAAAATGAGGAGAGGCCATCACTTTTGTATGTGCTGAGCATGAAAGTACAGGTAGAGGTTGAGATTTGAAAAAAGAGGAGAATATTTGAAATAATTCCTGGAGAACAGACAAGAAACCTGAAAAGCAAAGCAGCATGCAGGAGCTGGGCAGTACTGAGGCATCAGTTGAGAGGTTTGCATTCATCTACAGTGGCCTTGATCTACAGGCTGGAATGGATTTGACCTCGAGAGAATTTCAGTTGCCATGTGGGGGCACAAATAGAGCAGATGATTGGAATCCTGCAAGATCCATTTGTGATATGTGTGTGGCAAAAAGACAGTAGAGCAATGACATTAAAGTTCAGGGAGTTGTTGAAGAGATGAGCTGTGGAATCTATGCAAATAGGGATGAGAGGAAAGACAAGGGCAGTGGAGAGTGTAGGACAAAGAAGAAGGTAGATGAGTCAGAGAACCAGAAAGTTGAGAGCAAGTGAGTGACAGAATTGGAAGGAGAGGAAAGTTGTGGTCAGAGAGTGGGAGGTGTGAATTTTATGACTTCTGAGGTGGAGCAGTTCCAGAAACTGACCAAGTCCAGGGTGTAGCCACAAGAGTGGGTGAATGAGGTCGCTTGGAGGGGAAGCCACCAGAAGTGAGAAGAACCAGGGAGGAAGAGAACAGGGTTGAGTGGCTCACGCGTGTCAACACAGAAGACCTCCTGGGTAGTGGCAGTGCATGGGAAGTCGGGTGATGCAGAGACAGATGCCAGCTTGAGCAAAGAGTGAAGGGACGTGTCCAGGAAGTCGATGACAGTTATATGAAAGGGCCAAAGAGGGGACCAGTGAATCAGAAGGTGCAACAAGGGACCTGAAATTGTATTTACAAAAGCCTGGTTCAGCCCATACGGAAGAGTGGACTATATAACCCTGAACCTCTGAGGAGTCACAGTTTGGGAGAAAAGTTGGTGAAGACGTGTGAAGATCTGATCCACATGTGAATACATAGGCTTCCCTTGATCAGACTCAGGCCATAGGAAATAAAACTTTTCTGAGTTACCTACATCACCAACCACAGTCTTTCACTGGTCTCCAGAATGTAAGTGTCAGGGGAGAGGTAGCACTTAAGTGTCAACTTTAGGAGCCAGTTAATAATCTGAATTCAACCTTGACTGCTGGACTAACTGGACAGACATGGGAAGATTCTGTAGCTTATGTGTGAAAAGATTGGAAGCCAGTTAACCAGTGAACATCACTGCAGTCACTATACTGGGAATTCAAACCAGAATGGCATCAAGAGAAACACGAGGGTGGCCTGGAGAAGTCTGGGACATTGCTGGAGGGGATGGAGTTGATCTGAGCCTTGAGGGACATCCAGGCTGTGTAGAGATGAGGGAAAAGGAGAGATTCTAGTCTGAGCGAATACTACACCATTTGTTGCCAGGCAGGAGCTACCAGTTAAGAAAAGTACTTCTTAGAAGACTTGATGGAGTTCCCAGAACTTCTGCTTGGCTTAGAGCCTTATAAAATCTCATAGAAACTTCAAGGTTGAACTGAGAGCTTTAAGGACTCATCTCTAGGAGTGTGGACTGACATTTTAAGGAATAGGAAATCTTGGGTGGTTTTTGAGCGATGTGCAACAGGATCAGAGCTGTGCTTCTGGAAGATTGGCCTGGCAGAAGTGGGTGAGAGGGGCACAGGGAAAGAATTGCTGCAAGGAGACCATTTACAAGGCCACTGTGGTTGCCCAACAGACAGGCACAGATGCCTAAATGGGAAAGGGAGTAATGGGAATGGGGAGAAGAGAGCAGACAGGATAGATTTTTTTACAGCGGTAGACACAACAGGACTTGAAAGCCAAAATAAATATGAGCAATCGTCACAAAGCGTGCTTGCTGCATTATTGGTCAAGCACTATTGAGCATTATTCAGAGGCTCTAAGAGATTCAACACAAAGATCTCTGACTCCAACTAAAACCAAGTCAGCGGTTGACGTCTTAAAAGAAGAAAATCAGACACCAAAAAGGGAAATTAACCTTTCCCTCCCAGAAGCCATAAACAGCATCCAAATGTGGCAGAGAATGAAACCACCAACCATGTGTTTAAAAGAAACGTGATATCATTGGCTGACAGAGACAAGACCCAACAAGGAAACAGACTCCAGTATTAAAATTCCAGCACACGGGACTTTGGGAAAACAAAAAATAGACACAGTGGGATAGAAAACCTCTATCTCAATGTATGAGGCCAGGAGAGACATGATCTATTGATCTCTACTGAGAAGGCAGCTGGGAGAGAGGTGACCGAAACTGGGAAACATTCACCAGAGGAAAGGTTATTGGCCACCAACGAGCAATGACACGAAAGAGATTCAACATTGCTGCTTCAGATAGAAGCAGGGAAAACAAGAATATGGTCGGTCAGGGAGTATCATTTTCTCCAAGTGAGGCCAGGCTCCTGGAAACATTACACGGCTGTCGCCGCACCCCTGTCTCAATGCTCTGCCCCGCCAGGAAGCTCTGTGCCACGGGGCAAGTGAGAGAAACTCCCCGTGAACCTCAGACCCCTCATCTACAAGAGGAGGATGGTCATTTCCATTTCACTGGACAGGAAATGAAGTCACATAAGACCTGTAGGTGACTAATGGGTTTGTCCAAATTGACTTTGTCTTTTGAGTCCTCTCTCTTGTTTTCTTGATGAGAGTGGCTAAAGGTTTATCGATTTTGTTTCTCTTTTCAAAGAACCAGCGCCTGGTTTCATTGATCCTTTCTGGGTCAATTGTTTTTTGTCAATTGTTTTTACTCAATCAATTTATTTTGTTCTTTTTTTTTTTTTAGGCACTATTTCATTGATTTCTGCTCTGATCTTGCTTATTTCCTTTCTTCTACTGGCTTTTGTCTTTGTTCCTCTCTTTCCGGCTCCTTTATGTGTAAGGGTAGGTTTATTTGAGATTGTTCCTCTTTCTTGAGGTAGGCTTGTTTGCTATAAACTTCCCTCAGAGAATGGCTTTTGCTGCATGCCAAAGATTTTGGACTGTTGTGTTTTCATTTTCATTTGTTTCCATAAATTTTTTATTTTCCTGTGATTTCTTGGTTGACCCATTCATTGTTTAGGCCTGTTATTTAACCTCCATGTATTTGTGTTCTTTCCAGATTTTTTCTTGTAATCAATTTCTAGTTTCATACTCTCATGGTCAGAAAAGATGCACAATATGATTTCAGTCTTCTTGAATTTATTAAGACTTGTTTTGTGGCCTGCTATATGATCTATCCTGGAGAATATTCCATGTGCACTTGAAAAAAATGTGTATGGTGCTATTTTTGGATAGAATGTTCTCATGTCTGTCAATAGTTGCTTTATGTATTTAGCTGCCCCCATGTTGGATGCATAGATATTTACAATTGTTACATCTTCTTAATGGATTGTTCCCTTTATCATTATGCAATTTTTTCTTTGTTTCTTGCTACATTCTTTGTTTTAATGTATTTAGTCTGATATAAGTATTGCTACCCTGGCTTTCTTTTCACTTCCATTTGCATGGTGATTTTGCATCCCTTCCCTTTCGGTCTGCATGTGTTTCTAGGTCTGAAGTGAGTCTCTTAAATCAACTTAATATAGACTGCTATACTCATGTTATATATGAATTAAATGGTAACTACAAATCAAAAACCTATAATAGATATACACAAAAAAGAGAAAGGAATCCAAACAACAATAAAGAAAGCCATCAAACCACCAGGGAAGAGAGCAAGAGAAGAAGACAAGAACAGAGAAGAACTACAAAAGCAACCAGAAAACAAGTAAGAAAATGGCAAAAGTACATATCAACCAATAATTACTTTAAATGTTAATGGACTAAACACTCCATTCAAAAGACACAGGGTGACTGAATGGGTAAAAAGCAAGGCCTACCTACATGCTGCCTACAAAACTGACTTTGTTTTTTTGATTTATTAAAAACAATTGGAGTAAGAGTGACCCATTTGATATTTCTGACATGACAGCTCTCAGATGACCCTGGAAATGGCCTTTTTTTTTTTTTTCCTGGGAAGGACTGCCAGTGGGGGCCCTAATGGGCCATGGAAATGCAGAGCAGAGAAGCCTGAGGGAGGAGAGCGCTCTCTGGGAGCTGCTGGTAAGGGTGTATGTAACTTGCTGCCACAAATTGCTCCTCCTCTGGGCATGGTGTGAGTTTCTTGAAGCCCAGAAACTTCTTTTTCTTTACATTTTAAACATCATCTAGGACAATGCCAGGCACAAAATAGACACTGAATGAATGGGTGTGTATCCAGTTGTTATAGTAAACTCCACTGAGTTAGGAGTCCCATGTGCATCCTCAGAATCCAGAACAACGCCTAACCTGGGGTGGAGACCCTCAGTGAGTATTCCTTAAATAAATAAATGAGCAGAACCTGACATTGGTCAGGACTACATGTGTTAATATCTGAAAGGCATGGTTAGAATAGACACAGCACTGTATGGCCCAAATAGAGATACATATTCACATGATTTCTGTGTAATATTCAAGCCAATCCTATTTGCACTAACACATGTGCACACTTGCATGTAACCACTGTCCCCAGGCATGAAGGTCAATGGCATCTTAATCCGTTAGCTTTATTTTGTCGCTATTTGAATGGCAGGGGATTGGAAATAGTGATGTTCCAGAGAATCAAATAATCAATGAAGAGTAGCTATTTTTCTACAAAGCAGGCTCCATGCTAAGTGCTATACGGGTACTCTACCACGGAAACTTACAACAGTCTTGTGAAGTCTTTAAAATTTGTATCCCCATTTTACAGAGGAAGAAGCTGAGACTCAGAGGGTTTAAGTAATTTGCCTAGAGTCACACAGCCCAAATGCTGACCTATACTCTCTAATACCCCTTTACGTGGTATTAGAAAACCACTTTAGAATAGCACTTCCCAGGCTTCTCCTGTCAAGATGGCAGAAACCACAGGGGACAACTTTCTTTGGTTCCAACCCTTTTAATTTGCTGCCCTCAGTCTCTGGCACACCCGACTTCTAGTCATCCCAGCAGTGTCAGGTGCACAGGGACCTAGAAGCTTCTGAGACACAGCAGACTACAGTGGGGCTGGCTTCAAGCCACTGGAGTGGAAGCTACACGTAGGATCCTGTTTCAACCACCAGCCATGCAAAGAAGCTGACACTGACTGCCCTTCACTAACAGCTCACCAGAATCCAGTCATTTCCTTCATGACTTGCTAAATTTCCTCTGAAAGTCGCACTCTCCGCAAGGCCCTGTGGCTCCATCCTGCAGCCCACACTGATAGCACCAGGACTCCTGACTCAAAGCCAGATCCCGGTCCTCAGTCCTTTGTGAGCAGACTAGTACGTCTCCAAAGTAACTGAGGCACCCAAGGCCACATGAAGGCTTTAACCAGACCTTGGTTGTGGCCAGGACCCCTGCAGAAGGGGCCTTGGAGGGACGGCAGTGACTGGAACCCAGGGTATCTCTTTCAAAGCAGAGGAAGCTTCCTTCCAGTTAAATCCACAATGGAGAAAGCAAATAAGGGCCAAACTGCTGGGCTTGAAGCAGGAGTGGTGTCTGGATCTTCTCCAACCCCAATGTCCCTTTGGGACCCCACATTGTTCCCCAGGGCATTTGCCCAGAATCTCTGTAGCTCCTCAGAGAGTAGTAGAAATCCTCTGACCAGGTCCACCCAGCCCAGTTTCTTTAGGGATAAGGAGCAAAAGCAGAGAGAGGTCACAGAACATGGCCAAGGTCACGCAGCTAGGAAGTGCACTCAGCTCCCAACGCTCAGCTCAGGCCCAGCTGTCATATAGCACTATTTTGACTTCAGAGGTGAAAAGAATTCTCTCATTCCTGGCTAATTTTGTTTATCCTGTTCTCAATCACCATGGGAAACAATTGTTAAAATGAATTTTATTGCCTTCTAAAGAAATCTCCATTTGTAGCCAGAGGGAATATCATCATTTGATATTGGTACCAAGGGAGAACGAGGTAGGATATGGTGAGCTTTCATGACACCCTCTAGAAGCAGCAAACATACAACATCTTCCCCTTCGAAATAAAAAATAAAAGGTTTATATGTGAGATTTTTCTTTGTCAGGGAAGCTCTCTCTCCTAAATCCCCATGCATCTGTAGGACTGTTGCTTCCTTTTAGACTATGTCCATGTAACATCCCAGTGAAGCCATCTGAGGGACACATCCCAGTGGTAGTGCTCTTTACAATCCCCTAATTATGGGGCTGCCAACATTCATCCCCTGCTACACAGTAACCTCCGTAAGTGGTGAATTGGGGTTCTGTGCATCAGTGCAGAGCATTGAAGAGCAAAATTTGCACCAGTAACTGAATGTGTTGTTTTAATAATGCTCAGAGTTTCACAAAAATGCTGCCCAATCTGCAGCCACATGTTCTTTTCTCTTGTGGAATAGAATTCTAGAATCTTATTAGTGCTGAGTTGGAGTCCTAATTCTGCCACCTCCTAGCTGTGTGGCCTTAGCCAGGCCACTTAACATCCCTAAGCCTGTTCCCTCCTTCACGACGTGGTTCTAACAAGCTGCAGGGTCATACTGAAGACAAGAGATCATAAACATATCCTATCTGATTCACGGAGGTACTCAGAAATGGCAGCTAGCGTTTTTTTTTCTACCAGAGGATAAGCTTTTATTCACGATTCTATCACCAGCAACTAGCAAGGTGCTCGGTAAATGTTTGTGGCAGTAATTATTGCTTAACAGAGTGGCTGATTGAATCAACTAATGAAGTAATGAACAGAGGAACAGACCTTAAGCATTATCAAGCATAACCTCCCATCCAATTCAGAGTGGGTCTTTGAGAGCACTCCTGAAGGGTGGCCATTTGGTGTTCAATGGAGCATGCTCACCAGCTTATTACCACCTGCTTGAGGAAGCATATAATTAGAAAGACAGGCATGGGATTGCATAGAAATGTCACCATGGTTCACCAACCACCTGTCTTTGATGATTCTGGCCTCCCGCACTGTGGGTCACATAGTAGGTCCTCATTCTTTCAACCTTCGAACAAACATTTCTCATGGGCCTTGTTTACTGAGCTAGGTAAACTCTGGATTCAGGCTGATGATGTTGAGGCAGCCCTGTCTCTAGAAGCTTATGTTTTAGCCAGAGACAGACCTTAATAACCAAATGAATAATTAACTATTTAACAGCAATTATAACAAGCACATCCAAAGAGAAATAAAAAGTACTGTAGAGGAAGGGTAACCGGGAATCTTAGCACTCTGGAAGGTGGGCCAGAGATTGTCAGAGGAAGATGGCAGAGGAGTAGGGGACCCTAGTTTTGTCTGGTCCCTGGAATTCAGCTAGTTAGTTATCAAATCATGCTGAACACCTGTGAACTCAACTCAGAGATCTAAGAAAAGAATCGCTGCAACTCTACGAATAGAAAAGCAACCACTTTTTGCAAGTGTGCAATTCTCTGGGGTCATTGTTGCTATTTTAGTATTTTGTTCCCTCGTTCATCTATTCTTCTCTGGAAAGAATGACAAGACGGGACACCGTCTTTGGGGTGATCCGTGGTGGACGTTTTGAGGGCAGCTGACCCGCAGCCTGCACGCCCCGGACCGCCTCCTGTGGAAGCCTGAGCCGGCCGTCTTTCTCCCTTTGTCTCGTAACCATGTCCACCAATGAGAATGCTAATTCACCAGCTGCCCGCCTTAACAGATTCAAGAACAAGGGGAAAGACAGTACAGAAATGAGGCAGCGCCGAATAGAAGTTAATGTGGAGCTGAGGAAAGCTAAGAAAGATGACCAGATGCTGGAAAGGAGAAACGTAAGCTCGTTTCCTGATGATGCTACCTCTCCACTGCAGGAAAACCACAACAACCAGGGCACTGTAAATTGGTCTCTTGATGACATTGTCAAGGGCATAAATAGCAATAATTTGGAAAGCCAGCTCCAGGCTACTCAAGCTGCTAGGAAACTGCTTTCTAGGGAAAAACAGCCCCTCATAGACAACATAATCCAGGCTGGGTTGATTCCAAAATTTGTGTCCTTCTTGGGCAGAACTGACTGTAGTCCCATTCAGTTTGAATCCGCTTGGGCTCTCACTAACATTGCTTCTGGGACATCAGAACAGACCAAGGCTGTGGTAGATGGAGGTGCTATCCCAGCATTCATTTCTCTGTTGGTATCTTCCCATGCCCACGTCAGTGAACAAGCTGTATGGGCTCTAGGAAACATTGCAGGTGATGGTTCAGTTTTTCAAGACTTGGTTATCAAGTATGGTGCAGTTGACCCACTATGGGCTCTCCTTGCAGTTCCTGATATGTGATCTTTAACATGTGGTTACTTACGTAACCTTACTTGGACACTTTCAAACCTTTGTCGCAACAAGAATCCTGCACCCCCATTAGATGCTGTTGAGCAGATTCTTCCTACCTTAGTTCGTCTCCTGCATCATGATGATCCAGAAGTATTGGCAGATACCTGCTGGGCCATTTCCTACCTTACTGATGGTCCAAATGAACGGATTGAAATGGTTGTGAAAACAGGAGTTTTCACTGTGCCCCAACTTGTGAAGCTTCTAGGAGCTACTGAATTGCCCATTGTGACTCCTGCGCTAAGAGCCATAAGAAATATTGTCACTGGGACAGATGAACAGGCTCAGGTTGTAATAGATGCAGGAGCACTTGCTGTTTTTGCCAGCCTCCTAACGAACCCCAAAACTAATATTCAGAAGGAAGCTCCGTGGACAATGTCAAACATCACAGCTGGTCGCCAGGACCAGATACAGCAAGTTGTGAATCATGGATTAGTCCCATTCCTCATTGGTGTTCTCTCTAAGGCGGAGTTTAAGACACAAAGGAAGCTGTCTGGGTTGTGACCAACTATACAAGTGGTGGGACAGTTGAAAAGATTGTATACCTCATTCATTGTGGCATAATAGAACCACTGATGAACCTCTTAACTGCAAAAGATACCAAAATTATTCTGGTTATTCTAGATGCCATTTCAAACATCTTTCAGGCTGCTGAGAAACTAGGTGAAACCGAGAAACTTAGTATAATGATGGAAGAATGTGGAGGTTTGGACAAAATGGAAGCTCTACAAAACCATGAAAATGAGTCTGTGTACAAAGCTTCATTAAACTTGATTGAGAAGTGTTTCTCTGTGGAGGAAGAGGGAGATCAGAATGTTGTGCCAGAAACTACCTCTGAAGGCTCTACGTTCCAAGTTCAGGGTGGCACTCCCGGGACCTTTAACTTTTAGATTGTACAGCCGAGGCGGAAAGTTGTTTGTTGTGTACTCTGTTTGGTAGAAGTTTGTCTGTTTCTCTACTAAGAACCCTTTTTAAATGTGTTTTGTTATTGTAGCACTTTTTACAACGAAACTACTTGACCAGTTCCAAAGGGTACAAACTGTATGAAGCTCCTCCTCTCAGTGGGTTTCTTATTTCTATGTGGAATCTCCTCTCTTGCAGTGTCCTGTAAATAAAGATTAAATTCCACTCTTTGGTTTAAAAAAAAAAAAAAAGAATGACAAGACGGAAAAACTCACCTCAAAAAAGAGAACTCCTAGAAGGCAGTACTGACGGGCGGGACCTAATCAGTATGGACATAAGTAAGATGACGGGACTAGAGTTCAGAATAGCGATTATAAAGATACTAGCTGGGCTTGAAAAAAGCATAGAAGACACTAAGAATCCCTTTCTGGGGAAATAAAAGGACTAAAATCTAATCAGGTGGAAGGTGGGCCAGAGATTTGATTGAAGAAGCACTGGGGATAGGAAAGGAAGGAATGAGGGAAGGAGGGGCGAACGTATTTTTTAATATACTGGGAAAGTCACCTCTTAATCCTTCCTGAAAACCCCCATTCATGTTAGGGCTCTTTGTCACAAATCAACGATTATTCATAGATTTGTGAAACATAAACAAGCCCAGGCTCAATTCCTGAGCCTGCTATTTACACTTTTGGCAAATGACTCCACTCTCCCGAGCTCAGATTCCTTACCTGTAACATGAGGAGGGTAAAAACTAGCTACTGTCTGGGATTGCTATGGAAATTAAATGCAAGGAATTCTAAAGCACTTAGCCCGGTGTCATCACATGGCCAGCAAAGTGGTATCCTTGTTACTATCATAATTAATGTCCAACTGCTTCCCATTCAGGTGGGGAAGCTGAAGCTCAGAGCAATTAAAGACATAGATAAAATCATTCAGCCAACCCAAGGCAGAAGTGACACCCAGCCGCAGGTCTCCCTAAGCCAATCCTCTTGACAGAAAATGATATTACTTCATGCTTTTAAATCTCATAATCAGAAATAAAACATATATGTGTACTAACAATAATGCTTTCCTTGGGGTCAGGCACTGATCACGTGGAAATTTCAGAGGGTGAGCTCTAGGTTGGGAAGAAAAACATCTTCACTTTTTGCATAATTAACTCACAGGTCTTTCGCGGGCAATGTCGTGGATCCAGGGCTGTTTTGAATGCTGAATGGGATGCAGAGTCTCAGACGGACCTCTTTCCTCCCAGGTTTTACAGTCTTGTTGAATTTCCCCCTCAAAGAGCCAACAACATGGATTCTTTCAGGTGGGAGATTTAAGACTTGAAGGGGATATTTCCAAACATTCTCCGAGACCACGGCTCAGATATTTCTGGTCACTTCTTCACAGGAAACCTTTACTTCTGACCGACGACTCACTTTAGAACTCATCCGTATTACTAAAACCAACAAAATAATTTCAACGTGGATGTCAGACATGTCGGTGGCATTTAACCTTCAGTATGTCAGGACATTGCCCATCACAGGAAAGTAATTCCTCTCAACTTATTAATAACCTAGTAATAGAAACTAATTATAGGTAGGTGAATAGAAACAGGCATTCTGAACCAAATAAACACCTTCATGTTAGCCAGACTTTCTGAGACTATCACACACTAACATCTATTCATTGGCCTTTCAATAAACAGTTCTTGAGCACCTACTAATAATAGCCAACCTTAAAGAGGGCTTACTGTGACCAGACCTTTATGTAAACTTTATAACATCCCTACGAGGTGGGTACTAGTATTATCCCCATTTGACAGATAAGAAAACCGAGTCATAGAGAGCTCAAGTAATATCCCCAAGGCCACACAGCTATCAAGTAGTAGCATTAGGCTCTCCCAGGGAGTTTGGTGCCAGAGTCCCTGCTATTAGCCACCATGCTGTATTGCTTCTGAGAAGCAAGAATTCTCTGGACGTTGTGAGAGATGCACAGACAAGTAATCTCACCTTGAGACATTCACGGTGCCGTGACAAAGTCTGGCACACCAAGGTTGACAATAGGAGGACACAAGTGAACAAATATTGAGCACTTACCATGTACAAGGCCCAGGACCGGCTCCTCACAATACATCCTAATACATCATTTATCCCCACAACAACTCCATGAAGGGTAATTGTTTGCAATAAGGCAAATAGTGAGAATGTGAGAAAGGCAGGAATTTAGAGATGTTGGATGACCAGACCCAGGTCAAGCAGTTTGAGAGGGGTGTGAGGATGGGAGCCAGAATTCATGGTCAACTCCATCCCTCTTGGAATCATACATGCTTTCCACTTCACCCCGATATCTGCTACTTTACAATTCTCACGATGACCAAGGGCATCTCTAAAGTACTCTTGGACATAGATGAGACAGTGGTTTGCTCTACCTGGGTAAGACCAGGAAGGTTCCAGGGAGAAACTGGCCTAACAATGGGATTGAGAAGGAGTATTAGGACAGTGAGAGACTGCAGTGGAATGTTCTAGACTGAAAATAAATATGGTGTGTTCACGAAAACACAAAGATGTGAAAGAGTTTGGCAGGCTCGGGAGCAAGAGCTTGTGTGGGGTAGTTTCAGTGTGGGTTAGAGTGGTGGGGAAGTGGGGAACATAAGACTGGGAATGTTTGGGGGGCCAAATATTGAGGAGCTTTGCAGGACACCCCACATGGAGTTTACACTGGAGGCCTATGAGAGCTGACTCACAGCTTCCCCCTGTGGTCAAAGCCTCTAGACAAGAGATAACTGTGAATATTTTTATGGTTTTACTCTCTTTCATCTAATTAACTAATTCTACACAGAAAATATTTTGCAGAATTTTTGGAGAGGGCTTTTGTTCAAGCATAATTTTCCAAGAGCCACAAAGACTGTCACTATGTCATATTTCTTTTTATAATCCCAATGCCTACATTATGCCTGCACAAGATTCATGCTTTATGAAAGATTGCTTAAATAAGTGGATGGACGGATGGATGGATGGATGGATGGAGAATGGATGGATGGATGAATGGATAAATGGATGGATGGATGGATGGATGAATGGATGGAGAATGGACAGACAGATGGCTGGACGGATGGATGGATAGATAAACAATCGATTGAATAAATTAATGAGCAACTAAGCAAAGTAGTGGCTTTATGGCAGAGGTGGCATTATATGTAGAATTACTAACAATTTACATATTCAATGTCAGCACCACCCATGTGCCTCTCTCCACAGTCCCCAAGGACTAGAATTCCTGTCACATGGAGCAATGTATTTCATCCTATAGCAAAGATAAGACTTAAACTGTAAATACTTTGAGGAATTCTTCAATGAATTTTTGATCAATTGTTGAAAATAAGAATAATAAATTCATACTAACATGTAAATGACTGATCTTGGATCATGTCCTGACAGAGTGCTGGGATAGGAAGGAATGCAGAGGATGAAGTCTCACTTTGTTAATTCCTTCTATTCCATCTGTAAGGAGTTTCAGAAGCTTCAGTCTTCGCCAGATCTTACTTTACTATTCAATATTCACCTTCACTTAAGAATGCTTTCTTTCAAAAATGGATGCTGGCAAAGACCTCCAGAATCTCGTCCACATCATTTATCCCATCACTCCCTAACATCAAGGGCCCTCTTTATTAATCAGGCCAACCTCTGCCTTTTGGCATAACCCATGTTGGTTCTCATCTCCCTTCCTTATCTCTGTCTTCCCCACCTCCTATGATGCTTTCCCCATCCCATCTCCCCATCCTTCAAAATCTCGCCTTATCTTCTCGACAATCTGTCCTTCCTAAAATTCCCACAGCAATAGGGAACAATACCAAAGCCCATTTTTTTCCCATTCATCCTTAACTATTTGTCATAGTCTTGGCTCCTTGATCTAGATTATAGGTGCAGTAAATTCTGCTAAAATAATGATAATATCTACGTTTATTGAGCATGCCCTTTATGCTCAGGCCCTGGATTTTGCACGCAATATATCTCATCCTAAGAGGTAAAAATTTGTGTGTCTATTGTGTAGATGAAGAATCCAAGGATCAAGAAGGATAAAATACAAGCCAAATAAATGCGCCCAACCCTGAAAACGAGCTCTTTTAGTTTCAACCCAGTTTCTTCTCCTAGTTGGTGTATCTACCAAATGATGAAAATATTCTGCTTTATCATTAGCTATTATATTTTAAATGGTAGCTCATTATGTACAAAACCTCTGTAAGTGCTTTTTATTTTTTTTATTTTTTTTAAAGATTTTATTTATTTATTTGATAGAAAGATAGAGAGAACAAGTAGGCAGAGCAGCAGGCAGAGGGAGAGGGAGAAGCAGACTCCCTGCTGAGCAGGGAGCCCGATGCGGGGCTCGATCCCAGGACTCTGGGATCATGACCTGAGCTGAAGGCAGACGCTTAACTGACTGAGCCACCCAGGCGCCCCTGTAAGTGCTTTTTAAATTGGCCGTAGAGTATTCCACAGAAAGGATCTACGGATCAGGTTTTATTTAACCCTTATTACTAAAAATGGCATTTGCAGCTTTGTTTTTAAAATTATAAGGAGCAGAGCTCCGAAAAAAATGTAGGGTTTTTTTTTCCTTATTTTGGATTATTTCCTTATAATCAATTCCCAGGAGCAGGATTATTGTGTCAGAGCATATGAAAGTTTTATGACTCAAAATACACATTTATCAATGCACAGTGGTGTGCACCAATGTACGATGCCCAGCTACCAGCAAATGTGTACATGTCCCAGGGCATCAGCAAAGGGCATTATCATTTTGCTTTCTTACAACTAGTGAAGCCAGACATGGTCTACTAATTTATCTGCTGTGAATTATCTCATCTAGTCCTTTATGGTGTCCCTCTTGGTATTCCGATTGCATTTTTATTCATTTGTACTAGTTCTTCATAAGATAGTGTAAATCCTATGCTGGGCACACTGTCTATGCTAGACCTGAATTCATTCAGCTAATTAGACTCATTCTGGCAGTAAGCATGTGATGGTAACACACACCCAATGCATCACCATGCTAGCA
This sequence comes from Halichoerus grypus, assembly GCF_964656455.1. Classification (NCBI taxonomy): domain Eukaryota; kingdom Metazoa; phylum Chordata; class Mammalia; order Carnivora; family Phocidae; genus Halichoerus; species Halichoerus grypus. Next base: position 9,428,986 of record NC_135714.1, read on the forward strand.
CTGGGGATACCCAAATGAAAAAGACATGGCTTCACATAACCCAGAGACTACCAAAAAACTAAAAATGTCTGATGGGTGGTCCTGTGGGATAAACTCTGAATTGCAACTATAAGATATTTCTACCCAAAATGGGGAGATGGGACGTGAAAAGGGTCATGATTTTGAGGTGGTAGGGGCAGCCAGGGAGTGGTCTAAGACTTCAGAAGAGGTAGAATATGGACATCTTCCTTTCCATGGCATCTTCATGGAAAGGGCAAGTTTCCAGCTGGGCCTGAGGGACAGTGGGATTTTCTCTCTTGGGGGGGGGGAGTAGAGAGGTGGGATTTCTGGCTGAGAAGCCTGTGAATCAAAGCCCAGAGCCGACATCACAGCTGCAAAAGCAAGCTCAGTGAGCAGAGGGGGGGCTGGTGCATCTGGGAAACATTTTCTGCATGAGGACCCATGAGACATTTGTTTGTTCACCAAGCAGTCTGGCCGCTATTGTGAGGGTCCATGAGAACCAGACCACTCAGATGAAAGTGGACATCTCTTTTCCAGAAGTTTCTCCTGGCCCTTTTTTAACCAACTAATGAGGAGCCTATTAAATTCTGATCCTCAAGGTTCTTAGTGTGACAGATATACTTTTCCCCAGGGCCTGGCTACTTGGACCAGGGAACTAAAAAAGATTCTTTGGCTGAGTCAGGGAAGGGTCCTAGAAAGATATGAGGATAAACTGCCACACACTCAAAGTCCTTTGCAAAGTAGGGTAAGTCACAAAGCTGTCTGATCAAAATCTCTGTTTAACAGGCATCCATCAGTCACCCATGGTCTAAAGTCAGCAAAGGCTTTCTCCTAGATTGGATCAATTCAGTTAAAAAAAGCTTTGACTCACATGTCTCAATAGATTTAAGTGTATAACTTGGGCATTCCTTAAATCCAGGCTGAGAGTCCCCTCTGAGCACCAGGAGATAACCCATCTTCATTGTCCTACTTCCCTAGTGCTGATCATTAGAGATCTAAACCCAGGAAATGGCTCATAGTCCATAGTGACAGGCACCCAAGGATCACCCAAAAAGGATGATGGTGAATTCTCTGGAATCGAAGGGAAGATTGTTCCCAGGCTACCAAAACAAAGTTCCAGAGACACTAACACAGACTCTTAAGATCATAGTCCTCAGTAGAATGCTCATTGTCTGGCCTAAAGGGCTCAGGATCCAGAACCAGAAGATCTCTCACTTGTCACTTGGCCATCAGGCAAGCCTTAGGGTCAAATGTTGAATGGGTATAAGAAACCCTTGGGGTATGTGCTTAGCATCTGACTCTAACCCAACTCCAGGCCTATGGATACATTGATGGACTTGATGGTAGAACCCAGGAATCCCCACCCTGCACCAGCTACACTGGCCTCCTTTGCTATTTCTCAAACATACCTCCCACCTCCAGGCCTTTCTTTGCACTAGCTGTTCGCCCACCAGGAATACTCTTTCCCTAGACATCCAAATGGCTCCCTCCTTGACTTCATGTTGGTCTCTGCTGCCTCCTCCAGTGAGCTTCCCTGACTACCTCATATGAAAGAGCAGCCTTTCACCCTTCTTTTCGCAGACTAGACTCTTCCTAGAGCACATAACCACATGAAACACTAACCAAGGTTAAGCTCCATGACAGCAGGGACCCGTCTTATCGTTCCACTGCTATGAACCAAGCACCCAAAACAGAGCCTGGCACATAGCTTTCCATAATTACTTGTAACTTCATCAATTCTCATAAAAGCTCCAAGGTGTCCCAAAAGCTAGTCCTTGAACCACACTTGGGAAGCTGCCAGCCTTACTTCCTCAAGTCAAATTTCAGTCCTTCAAGTGTCTCCATCCCACTTCATCGAGACAGTGTGTTTTGCTCAGCTCCTTTCTTGCTCTACTTCTCTATCAAGCCTGGAGCCCCAGAGGAGAATTACAGATCTCGGGAGATGACACATGGATCTTACCCAAACCTCTCAGAAAAATGAACATCGGAGGGTTCAATGGCTCATCTAATGTCACGTGGGTACTATGTGAGCGTCAGAGCCGGGACGAAGGACCCGGGCATCCTGATTCCCACCACATCGCTCCTCCTCTCTCCCTGAGAGGCAAATTTGAGCAAGTTTGAGAAGGAAGGCGTGTGTACTGCTAACGGGGAAGAGAACTTCTTTAAGGAAGCAGACAGAATCAAGGAGGAAGGCCGCAAGTTGAACTAGGAAGAAATGCAAGGCCTTGCCATCATCATCAATTGTGGAGCGGGTACCCTGGTAGTGGAGAGATTCAGGTGGCCCCAATCTGTGCAGCTCCAGGACCGGCGGTCCAAGACCTCGCCAGTCCCAGGGCGCCACAGGTAAACCACAGTGACTGCAGCCAGCAGAACCAACCACATCCGACCCTGACTTGGGTCCGAACACGTGCAGCAGGACTGAAAGAAAGAACGCAAAGGGGGCAGGGGGTGGGAAAAAGAAAAGCCCCCCTGAACAGGGAGGCCAGTTAGGAAACTAGCCAAGAGCACAACGGACACAAGAAAACATAATAGACATGAAAACGCAGCAGAAAAAAAAAAAAAAAACGGCAAAGAAAAGTAAGTTGATGAAAAATAAATGCAATCCAAAAACACAACAAAACATTTTTTAAAAGTTTATTTTACCTAGAATTAATGGCAGGAAAACCCCATAAACGTGGTGCAAAATGTTTAATGCCCCATTGAATGCCAACATTATGCCATTCATCTGTCCTTGCAGGTGTATTATTTCTAGTCCCCAGGATGAAAAGAAAAGTTGCTTTCCACATCTTTTATAGTACTTAAAAATACATATTTCCAGGGCTTTATTGCCAAGGGTCCTGCTTTCTTCCAGAACCCACAATAACTAATCATGTTACTGCCACCGAGTCTAGGAATTGGGATTAATAGTTGGTGGGAGGATTTGCTTCCATCCTATGAGTGATCTTTGCTTTAACGACCCTTAGAGTTAGTGATTTCTCCTAAATATTTATTTCTCCCTGAGGGAAAGATTTCTCTAAGAACTTTCTCTCTGCCCTAAATATCCACAATTCTCGATCTGTTTTTCTTCTATTTGTCCACTTAGAGTTTTTGCTGGAATCAATTTTATTAATTTCCTTCTGAAAATTAGCAAGTCAGAGTAAATCACAGGAGCCTTTTCCTTTCTACCATGTGAATGAGCCTCCCTCCACTTTCTGGGTTTTTCTCTCAACCCCAGGTAACCAAGGCCTAGATTGATTCCGTATTTACCTCGTTTTTCTCCAGAATATCTCTTCAAATTAAAAAAAAAATAAGAAGAGGAAGAAGAAAGAGACAGAGACAAAAAAAAAGAAAGAAGGAGGGAGGGAAGGAAAAGGTAAACTAAACAAAAATTACTGCAATTTACATTGCAATTAACAGCTACGCTCACAGCATTTTTCTAAAAGGTGCCTCCTTTAGATTCGGAAGACTTCTTTCATGATAAAGGACATTATCTAGCATTGCCTCTGGATCCTTCTGGCCCACCATCAAATTCACCGTGATGCAGAAACTTCTGGTCTCACCAGCCTTCTTCAAGGACTCCTGTTCAAATTATTGGATTAACTAAGCCACCATCAAAATCCTGTTTCAAAGCCGATGATGACCACGGGATCTGTGGATCCACCAACTTGGGGAGGTCATTTAAACTTTCTGCATCGGCAAGTTCGTCCTCTGCAAAATAAAAGAGCTAGGCCAGATTATCTCTAAAATCCTTTCAAGCAGTCATATCCTGCTTGTATACTGTTTTCTCAACAAAACGATTTTCATTTGACTTTAAGAGAGCGCAATATTCAGCCATTATCAGGGAACTCTAGCTCACAATTGAAAAAGTCATAAAAATAAAATAAAATAATAAAGGCTTTACTAGCTGTAGAATCTGTTTCCAGAACCCCAAACCTGGAGATTCACTTGGAGGCATTCTCCACCATAGGTTTTCTCATTGGCCGTTCTGGTGGCAACCGGCTTGTTAACTGACTTTTATCACTTCTTTTCACAACAACCTTGAGACTCCTTAGAGCAAATTGCAATGGCCAAGCATGCTATCCAATTGGCTGTTAGGAAATCCAGATCTCAGGCCCCAGAGGAAAGGCCGACTCCTTAATTCCAGCCTGATGATGGGAAGGGAGTCATCAGGAGGTTAAGTGACTCCGGCAATGGGACAGGGCGAGCCAGCGTCTGCGACAGAATTCTGGACCCCGAGTGCTCACCTCTTCCGACGGCATTCAGTTCCCCCAGCCACACTTCTTCCCTGAATGCTTTTTAATCTGGCATGATCCATAAATAAAGGAAATTGTGGTTTTCACATCATGATTGAGGTTATTTTTCCGCTGTGAATAATAAATGCAGAGTGACCCATGCGACGCTTCAAAACATTCCCTTTCCAGCCTGCATTGTTTATTCCTCATGCTTTCAACAGTTTTTATTTCAAGATGTCAGTTTTTAACGCGTCTGCATAATTCTGCATTTTATTTCAGGACTCTCTGTCATAACCATTCATTTCCCCCTTACCAGCTAAGCTGCTGAAAAAGAAAACTGTGTTTCGAGGCCAGTCCAATCCTACAAGTTAAACGCTGGCAGGATCCCTCTTCCCTCTCTCCCCTGGGAGGATTAATTTGCTTCTTTTTTATTCTCAAAGTTTTATGATTCCAAATAAAGGATATAATGGTGCCATTGAGAGTTGGGGAAATGTGGAAGATAAATAGTCTATGTGGGAACTGCTTAAAACGAGAATCGAAGTTTCGGGAAAGGGGGTGGGAGAAGCAGAGCTGGGTTTATCATGTGAGTGTGGCCCATTAATGATAAAGGAAATTTCCTCCTTCTAATGAGTCTTGCCTTTATGGACTGAAGTGAGGGCGAATGGCTCCATTTGTGTCATAAATGTAAAGAAGCTGAAATCGTACTCCCAAGAATGTAATATGTTTAATTTTGAAGTTAGGGGAGCAGTCGTTAAAATGCACGTTTTGTTTTTTTTTTTTCTGGGACCTGCAACAAGAAGGAGTCTGGGCTTTTAATCTCGGTTTCATTGCCTGAACACTGACACGTTTAAGAAACATTCTAAAATCATCTGCAGGAAAGTAATTGACCAAGGGGAGTGATTTGAATAACTTCTTTTGGTCAAGTTCACCCTAATTACCCTCCCAACTAGGGGGGAGCCATCTGGGTGATGATCCATTAATACCACTGTTTCAAGAGCCCAATTCCCCATCAAAGAACTTTTCTGAAGGGCACTTTGGAATTTTACAAAATAAATTGGGCAAATGTTATTAACCTCCAGGAGCTTATAATTAAGGTCCGTGCAGTAGACATTTATTGACGAAGCACTGTGTGCAAAGTGGAGAAGCAGGGCCAACGCGGGCATGATTCCTGTCCTCACAGAGCACACGGGCTGTGGACAGGAAGGTGGGCCCCTTCGTTAGTGCACCGTCACACTCAGCCCAGGGATCCTTCTGCTGCAAACGGTTCACAGCACATCTGAATGGGCATAGAAGAGCGGAGAGATAAAACACTGATTTAATGCACTTCCCATCCCACGTTGCTCACATGCTCCTCTGGCTCCCCTTCCTATCTTGAATAGAATCCAATCCCCTAACCATGACCTTCAGAGTCCTGCATGCCCTTGGCCCTCCCTGGTTATCTGATTGGATCTCTCGCCAGCCCCCCTTCCCCCCACTTGGCTCACACCCTTCCCTCCCCCCAGGCCTCCTGGTGTTTGTCAACCAATCCAAACCTGATCCTGTCCTCGGGAGGGGGAGAGGGAGGGGACCCCCCACACACACCAAATGGAGCATCAGCCTCTGAGCCACGGGGATGCCCCATACTGTCCCCATCTCAGCTCCCTCCTCCGTGAAGCTTTCCTGGACCACCCAATTTAAATCAGGCCCCTCTTCACCTCCACTCTGTCCCTTCACTCTGTTTCCCTCTCTCATGGCTTTTATTACTCTCAGAAATGTGCATCTTTATTCATTGATTTACATATTTATTGTCTGTCTCTCCCCTTGCCCTACCCAGAACGGCAGGTCCACAAGAACGGGACTTTTCTGAGTTATTTACTGCAGTATCTTTTGCACCAGGGAAGTCAGTGCCAGGCACTCGGTTAATATTAGGTGAATCAATCAATCAATCAGTGAAGATAAAAAGATCAAAGATAGGTCATTCTTAGCAGGGTGGGGGGCAAGGAGCAATGCACAAGACAGGGGTGAAGTTGGGGCGGGGAGAGCACAAGGGTGCCTGAAGGGAACTAACAGAAATATGACTCAGCAGGTAGGCGGTGGCCTCAAAAGCTACAATTTGGTCTTCAGACTTTCAGACACGTGGCTTCTGACAATCACAGTGGAAGATAGAAATGAATTTGGGGTGTCTCTGCCCCACCTCCCTTCCCCTCAAAATGTACACTTTTGATAAAGTGCATGCATCTCGGCATTATTTTCCTGGCACCTCCCTTAAGTATCTGCTGAAATGTTGCTCCCTCCAGCAACGGAGCACCCATCTCTCCCGCCAGGCTTTGCATTATTCTCGTGGAGGAAAGAGACCCTCAAGATAAACGGAGAGCCCTGAGAAGAACCACTTGTTCCTAAGCACGAGGGAGAGAGGCTGTAACTTTAAGATGTGTGGTTTCTGTCCTCTGCACCATGGCGGACAAGCCCATCTTTAAGTGTATCCAAAAATGTCAGCTGTCACATTTAAGGGCAGACATCCAGCCCCAGTCGGCCCGCGAAGGTGGGTGTGTTATCAGAAGGCCATCACAGAGCACTTAATGGACCTCCACTCCTAAATAAACACGGCAGGGGGATGTGGGGTGCAGCCTTACGTCCTGGTTGTTTGTGTGTTCCTGTCAGACTAGTCAGTTTCATTGGCCTGTGACATTACATTGACTTCCTGGAATATGAGATTGTACAGATCTGCCTTTGTGGGTACCGGTGGCTCAAGTGGGAACGGGTAAAGGAATCGCAGCTCAGAGCCTGTATATAAAGTCCACAGCACAGGGAGATGGCCAGGGCTCCGCTCGGACCCAGGGAGATTTATCTTCCCTGGGTTAGACCATGACCCTATGCTCCCTCACCCCCCTTTCACACCAATAACAATGTTATCTCACTCCCTAAAGGGCCCACGAGGTCTTATTGGAGGCCCTTTAAAATCTGGAGCCAGATTATTCTCCAAGGGTTTAAGTGACATTTTAATTGCACTGGTCACTGTAAGGCACCATGTTAACTCCTTCAGGGGAAAGTGAACAGTTTCACAAAGACAGGCTCCATGTGGAAGAACCTGAGATCCTGGTTTTTGACACCTAAGTCTAAACGTCCGGCTGATCCAAGAGCACTGAATTCATGTCTCCATGGTCCCTCAGCCAGACTAGCTGAGAGGGAGGCAAACAATGTGTCTACACTTGGGACGGAGGGCCTTCCAGCTGCCCTGGTGTCTGCCACACCCCAATTATAGACCTCTTCTTGGCTTAAGTCTTGGTGCCCCTCGCGCCACCTGATTGGGTCCATCTGATGGTCATTACTCCTTCACGTGAGCAAATCGGGTCAAGTTTTAGATATCACCAGGAGTTACCCTGAGTGTGCTAGCATTCTTCCAGTCCAGAGAACCTGGATCCACGAGAAACTTTTCAATGCCCCTCGACTCTCTTCCCTCTGTGTGTTGTGAGATCCCCACTCCAGACCCCCAGAGTGGCAGTAACAACTAAACAGGTCTTGTCACAAACATGACACGCCCTGCACTTTCTGATCTCTTTGCTTGTGTGCATCCCCTTCTGCCAAGCAGCAAGGAAGGCCTCCTCCTCATACCCAGCGGGATCATTGTATCCACCCCAAAGATTCCTCACTTCTGTGGCGACTCCTTATTTAGAAGAAACTCTCTCTATGTTTTTTTAAGAATTTTATTTATTTGAGAGAAAGAGAGAGAGAGAGAGTGCATGCGCAAGAGAGAGGATCACAGGGAGAGGGAGAAGCAGACTCCCCGCTGAGCAGGGAGCCAGAAGCGGGGCTCAATCCCAGGACCCTGAGATCATGACCTGAGCTGAAGGCAGATGCTTAACTGACTGAGCCACCCAGATGCCCCTATAGGAGGCTCTCTTTAGAGTCTCTCTCCTAAAGGAGTGGAAGATGGTCCACTTCTGGTTGGAATCCTGGGTTCCAAGGATGTTGGAGGAACAGGCCCTTTTACTTCCCTTGATCAGCTCTGCCCACAGTTTCCTTCCCCGTGCCTTGTTCTCTCTGGATGGCATGCAAATCCCAGCACACAAAGTGATGCTGCCCATGTCTAAGAGAGTCAAGATGCCTGCTCCCATTTTCCTTGAAACACAGCCTTCAAGCCTATCTCTCTTTGCCTCCATTTCCAAGAGAGCAGTATTTCTCTACTTACAGTGAAAACAAGGGTATGAGCATATAATAAAAAGCATCTGACCCTCTGCTTCCATCAGGGAGATAAAAGGGCATGGTGGGGACTTGGGTTCGCTGGGGAAAACTCTTCCCCTTTAAAATGAGCAGAGAGTCCCAGCCAACTGATACCAAACAGGAAAAGAAAAAAAAAAATTTAAGAAAACCCCTAAACCCATTTTAGGAGAAATCTCCTGATGTACAGATACTAATTTAAATCTAAAAACATACAAAGAAAAAAACAACGTGGGCCAGTGTGCAAGTGCTGCCTCAGATGGATGCTAATAGGGTATGAATTTAAGTTAGCATTTCCTGGAATATATGTTATGATATTGTAGATTTCTCAGATGCTTTAGGTTCCATAGTCCTAGAAGTCTAGAAAACGGTGATCTGAATAATGTGAAACAAATTCTGTCTCAATCTCTCCTCCTTACTAATGTGCACTGTGAATTTCTGAGAAGGAGAACAAGGGACAAAGTCCCATCCTAAATATGGATGACCAGGACACCCTTTCTTTGAGGACCAGCTCAAGGGACTGATGAGCCACAGAACAAGCATGGGGGTACCTGCCTACAGAAAAGGGGTCTCAGAAGCTGCCCATGCTGCTCAAATTGCCAGCCTTGGTCCTGGGGCACAAAAGAAGCCTTTGTAGTCTGTAGAAGGCCCCGTCCAGCTCCTGGGGAGCCTGGACTGAAGTGTAAGGACAAAGCCCTTTCTGGTAATAAAGCATTTGCTGGGCCATGCACATCTGCCTCCTTTGGGGGCCTCACAGTGTGACCCCCAGTAAGTCTTTCCTTCTTATCATAACAAACATTAGGTGCGGGGAAGAAATAGACATGCAAAGACACACGTCTCTTCTTGGAAAATTTTAAGAACAAGAAGGCAGAGGTTCAAGATCACTGCTTTAACCAAGATTAGTGCAGACTGCCATAGGAATAAAGGAGAAGCACCCGTGTTTGAGAATCAATAAAGATATCAAGAGCTTACCAGCTGCTCAAGCACAGCAGTGTTCCAGGTGGAGAAATGCCATACACCAATGGTTCTCAACCAGGTACAATTTTGCTCCTCCAGAAGATATGTATTTGGCAATATCTGGATACAGTTTTGATTGTTGTAGTGGAGAAGGGGGTTGACTTGCTACTGGCATCTAGTGGGCAGAGGCCAGGGATATTGTTCAGCGTCCCACAATGCACAGAGCAGCCCAACGACAAAGATTTATCCACCCCAAATGTCAAAATAGCACCAAGGCTGAGAAGCCCTGCCATGGGCAAAGCACAGTTTAACCGAGGGATCTGCAAGTGTCTGCCATTGCTAGTTAAGGCTGTGGTGAGAGACCCACCTCCCTCTCCCACCACCCGCAGACTGTAAACTCCTCAAAGGCACTGACTCACCCTCTTGGTATTTACATTTCCAGGGCCTAGACTATGGTAAGTAGAAAATGAATGAATAAAATAGGTTTCCCAAGGAGCAAGGATGATAAGAATGATACAGAGAACACAGGTATATGAGGTTCCAGGAGCAGCCAGACATAACCCCGTAACAGGGCAACTGAAACACCTGAAATGTGTTATCTCCAGCTTTGGAGGCCAGAAGTGTGAAATCAAGGGGTTGGCACAAGCCGTCCCTCCTGAAGGCTCTGAAGGAGAGTCTTTTTTTGTCTCTTCTGGTGACTCCAGGTTTTCCTTGGCTTGTGGAAGCGTAAGTCCAATCTTGGCATTCGTCTTCCCCTAGGTCTTCACTTGGCCTTCTCCTCTGCGTCTGTCTTCTCTTCTCTTTCTTACAAGGACATGCGCCACTGGATTTAGCATCCTCTCCATTAATCCAGGATGACCTGATCTCAAGATTCTTAACTGAATTACATCTGCAAAGACCTGTTTCCAAATCAGGTCACATTCACAGCTCCTGGGAGTATAGACTTGAACATAGCTTTTGGGGGGTGGGGCACCATTCAAGACACTCTGCCAGGGGGGCTACACAGCTGGAAGGTGGGACAAGGGAAATGTGCATTGGAAGGGAAGAATGGGTCTGCCACCTGGTCATAATGTCTCCAAGGACTGGTCACTTCTGATTCCCACTTCAAAAAGACTCAAGATGAAATGTTAAGGGCATTTCGTTTTGACATACAAAATATTTGCCTATAGAATATACGATATAAAATATTTTCAATGCTAAAAGAGGCTGTCAAAGAAAAAGCTGTGGGGAATCAACAAAAGTCCTCTTAATTCCTATAATGTCCCTCAATTTCAAGTCCCTGAAATCTGCTCTGGGCAAAGATTCCATCTGTGCTATTGGTGGAAAGCCTCATTTTCCTGGGAATGGAGAGTAAAACTTGAGAAACTCTCTGAAAAGTTCTAGACGCCATAAAGTAGCTCAGTTTGAGCCCAGTCCCCAAAATAAGGAACACTGGGCCTCTGTTTTAAAATTGGCTCTGTCACTTTAAATTATCCCCACTTCTTGTCTTGACGCAACCTCAAAGGCCTGCCGTTCAGACGTGGTTGCATCAAAGCTACATCAGTGTGAGAGGGGCGTATTTTTAAGTGACAGATCTAAGAAGCCAGTCCTCAGTGGTCTAAATGAGTATATTCTTTTAAAGATGGAAATGACTCCTGGAATACCTTGTAATCCAACATTTCTCAGTAAATCTTATGTAATAAATTCTCTGCAGGTCTGAAGACCTGGTCTTGGGATTATCATGTGCATCCTGGAGCCATATTGGATGGACAATTGAAATGAGTGTCTCTTAGGGCATGGGATTAAGGGTGCCTTTGATAGTGACCCCAAGACCATGTCACCCAGGGGAGCATGATTTTAGAGGAGAGGAGATGAATGGCCAATTTAACTGAGCTCCCCTCAGACCTCTAGTTGGTAAAGATGAGACTCTCCCATTTTCTAGAAATACTCTGGTTCCTTGTTCCTCCAAAGATGGAGGTTGAGTGGGAAGGTTTTCCACTCTGAATGGCTTTCAATGTAATAATACTTAATACTCCTTTTGGAAACAGTTTCCTCTTTTTCTGAATATTTTCATGGGACTGTAACCCATTTGTACATAAAATTGGTTGAAAGTGACATGTTGAAAAGTCCGGCAAACACTACAGCGCACTCTATTTTCAAGGAATATAAAATTGGGCTCTGTCTGACACCTTGAGTGTGCTTGTGAAAACAGAATGTCACATCTCAAAGGGTTATTCTTGATAGTTTTTAAAAAATGAAATAAAATAAACAGACCTCTCCAGGCAAACAGCCCCTTTGTACTCCAGTTTCCATGGAAATGCTGGCAATTGTAGTTTCATGGCATGGTCTTTTTCACTTGATTTTTAAGTCTGGTGTAGGCAGCTGACTTAGTGACCCACCAAATTCAGGAAATAATCTTTATCAAGGCAGCATATGATATTTTGATAGATCTTAAAGATAGTAACTACACTGTAGGCTTAGTTGAAGAAAAGAAGATTCATAACTGGATACAATTGGAGGAAGTGGGATTCATTTTTTTCCTGACCAATGCTTTACGATTCTCCATTTTATTCAATATCCTTACTTTGAAAATTCCTTGACTTAAAAGACCAAACATATATTATTTGGAATCTTCCCTACAGAAGAATTTCCAGTCATATATGTTGATACCTCCCTGTCCAGGAGGTGAAGCTTAACTTCCCTCCCCTTGAGAGCAGGAGGTAGAACATAGTGACTCACTTCCAATGAATAGTGTGGAGAGGAATAAAGGCAACTTTATAGTGGTGAAAACTGGCGGACATTACGTCAACCAAGTGATCAATGTTAGTATCCCCAACGGTAACTCATGTTGTCCTCCTGTCCTCCCTGACATGACGTGATTAGAAGGGTACTTCATCTCAGTAGAATTCTTCCCCCAAATGCAAAATCCCAATATAAATATACAAAAAAGAAAAAAGAAAAACAACAGATAAGCCCTAACTGAGGGACAGCCTATAAAACACTTGACCAGTAATCTTCAAAGTTGTCAAGATCATAAAAAACAAGGAAGGTGAGAGATTGTCATAGATTAGAGACTAAGGAGACATCACAATTAAATAAAAGCAATTTCCTGGATTCAATCTTATAATATGAAAAAAGGCCCTATGGGAAAACTAGTTAATTCCAAATAAAGTCTGTAGTTTAGTGAATAGAATGGTATCAATGTGAATTACTCAACAAATGAACCATGCCTACCAACTCAAGAAAGGGGAAAATAAGTAAGGAGTATATGGGAACTCTCTATACTATCTTTTCAACTCCCCTATAAATGTAAAATTATTTTAAAATTAAAAAGTGTACCTTAAAAATAAAACAAATTAGCACACTTTCAAGATTAAAAAGAATAGGCCAAACCAAAAAAAATTAAAAATAAAAGAAAGTGCCATAATTTTGTATAATGAAGTGGACTCATTTCAAGATGACAATACTGAGATAGAATTAGAAAAGCAGAGAATTTAAAAAAAGAGAGAAAAGAAAAGTAGAGAATAAATATAAACACATAGACAATGAAGCTGGACACAAGGGTCTAAATCCTAAAGAAAAAAAATCTGTATTGGTAAAGAATCCAAAACCAACAGGGAGATTATTTCCTATGGCCCAGGACCTGGGTCCTTAAACTATGATTGGAATCATGATCTTTGAGAAAGCTTTGTAAACATGTAGATTCTTGGGGACCACTTTCTCAATTCTAAATCAGTGGAAATGAGGTAGGCTCCAGTCATGCACATTTCACAGAGACATGGTTGCCTCTTGTGGTAAAGTAGGTTGAAAGAAATGGAGTCTCTGTCCACAACCTTTGAATCTTAGCTGGTAATGGACTTTGACCAACACAACAGAAGTGATTCTATGTAACTGTGATGATTAATTTTACTTAATTAATTAATTAACTTAATTAATTAATTTACTTACTCAACTTAAGTGGGCCCTTATCTGATGACCAATATCTTTGTAAGACACAAAGGAAAAGACACACAGAGGAGGTAATGTGAAGACAGAGCAGAGAGATCTGGCTACAAACCAAGGAATGCCAACACCAGAAGCTGGAAGAGGTAAGGGATGGATTATTCCCTAGAATCTCCAGGGGGAGTATGGCCTTGTGGAGACCCTGACTTCATATTTCTGGTCTCTAGAACTGTGAGAGAATAAATAAGTCTCTGTTGTTTTAAGACACCAAGTTTGTGGTAATTTGTTACAGTCGCCATAGGAAACTATTAAAAAAGAAACAACAGGCCCAAAATGGAGTCATTTGCTCCCCACAGCAGCAGATCAAGACTAACTTACCAGTTTCAACCTCTCCAGGAATGTGACCTTTTGACATTCAACCTGAAATTTCCTGATCAGCACTCGTGCGGACATCTGCACGTTATAAACCCGGCTCTTCGCTTCTCCCTGCCCCCCAAATTTGACCTGGCCTGAAACTATCCTTGCTTTTCTTTTGCTAGTAACATCCTTGCCGCACCCTCCTGCCCGTAAAAACCTTCCATTTTGTACAACTCCTCAGAGCATCTCTCTACTTGCTGGGTGGGATGCTGCGCAGTTCATGAATCACTTAATAAAGCCAATTAGATCTTCAAATTTACTCACTTGAATTTTGCTTTTTAACATAATGCAAACCCAAAGAGAAACATGAGCAAGAGAGGAGAAGAAGGAAAAATTAGAACCTTCTATTAGAGAAATGGAAGAAGTCCTGTGATGGCTGGAAAGTGGAGCTCCAGGTAGAAATTAGGGAGAAAGGGAAGAGTCAAGTTGGGTAGGAGGAGCCAACAGTGTGAGAAGTCTTCAAGGCCACAAGGGGGAGTTTGAACTTACCCGAGGACAACTAAAGGCTATTTCACAAGAAGGTGTAGGCACCAAGGCCTCAGGAAGAAAGAATCACTAGAAACCGAGCATCACCCTCAGTCTGATTCACTCACTGAATCAAAGACATTAAGTGAAGAGCTTACCGACTAATGAGGAAGATGGATGTTAACAAAACAATAACATCAGGGAATGCATAGTGACAGGGTGAAATAAATCCTCTGAAAAGCAGAATTGGCTCCTGAGTTTCCCTCGGGCCCTGAACCAGAGCTCAAGAAGGGGCTCCCTGAGGAGCTTTACTACCATGTAGAGACACATCGCATTTTTTTTTCTTTTAAAACAAAAATTAAGGAGGGTGTGATATTGTGACTTATTAGAAGAAATATATATTTGGTCTTCATTCCCATTTCTGGCACAGGGCTCTTAAAGCCCTTGCAATTTCCTAAATGATGACAGCGATAGAGGGGCCTTTTGTTACATTGACGGGTGACTTTTGGACCCCACCTAAGGATGGTCTTTGGCTGCCAGGGGAACCAACAATGTGACAAGGGGGTTGGAACTTGTATTGCCACCCCTGCTGACCTCTGGGGAGGGGAGAGGGGTTGGAGGTTGAATCAATCACAAATGGTCAAAGATTTAATCAGTTCTGTCTGTGTAATGAAGCCCCCCATATAAACCCAAAAGGACTGGGTTTGGAGAGTTTCCAGATTGATGAACCTGAATGCATCCACGTGCCATTGTTCCAGGCCCCAAACTCCACTAAGATAGAAGCTCTTTCATTGAGGGGGTCACCCTATGTATCTCTTTCATCTGGTTGTTGATTCATATCCTTTGTAATAAACCAGTCATCTAGTAAGGAAACAGGTTTCCTGACCTCTGTGAGCCACTCTAGCAAATTAATTGAGGCCCAATTAATTGAGGGGGTCAATACTACCTCTGATATGCAGCTAGTCAGTCAGAAACACAGGTAACAGCCTGGACTCGTGACTGGCATCTCAGTGAGGTCAGTCTTGTGGGACAGAGCCCTTGCCCTGGGGAATCCAATGCTGTCTCCAGGTAGATCATGTTGAAATTGAGTTGAATAATAAGACACCCAGCTGGGGTCAGAGAACTGCTTAATGGCCTGGGAAGACCCACACTCGCCCTTTGGAATCGGGTACAGATCCTTTAGATGAAATGATGGAAGGACCACAGTATATTTAAGGATGAACACTTTTAAAACCAGGGTTCTATTTTTAAAACCACACTGCTACACACTTGTAGTTAGTAAGCTCCATTAGGATATCAGTATTATTAAACAGTACCATATTATTCTATAAATTGGGAAATTCAAGGTTTAGTTTCACTGAGAAACTTTATTTTCCAACTCCCAAACAGTAGGTGCCAGGCCTGCCACAATAACAATATTGAAAGTTTGGTCACCCCTCAATGAATTTGACCCTGAAGACAAGTGAAATGGGGCAAGTCTTCTGTATTGAAATAATTTGGCCCCAACATTCTTGTCATCTGAGGTACCAGGTAATTTTCCATGTAGATTTGGCCTGAAAATGCAAAGGAAAAGTTCAAACAGGGACACAGCGTCTCTTTGCCTAACCCTGCAGGGATGATTGCCTCAACCATACATTTTTTTATTGTCCAGTTAAGTTTTGAGTAATTCAGCTGATGGGATTTTCAGCCCTGCCCATGGGCTGTGACTCATTCCACCATCAAATTAACAGCTCTTTTGGAAAATGTTTTTTCATGACTTGGCCAAAACTCCCCATGGCTTAATTTCATCCCCTTTCTTCCCAGAGAAATTCTTTGAACAAGTCCAATGATTGCGCACTTCAGAAGAGCCTTTATGTCTAGCCATGGCAAATGCCTGACCAACGTATCGATTTCAGCTTCCCTCAGCACCCTTAGGCTGATGCCTTCACCTTCCCTTCCTATCTGCATATCAACTCTTTCTCCGTTGCTAAAGCAGATTTACGGTATCTTGAAACATCCAATTCATGGGATTAAAAGTTATTTTGCAGAAGGAAAAGATGCACAGAAGGGCAAGTCAGGATGCTTGCATTCTCCCTCTGTTCTTCTAAGAACAGTGAGATGTGAGCCAAATTGCTTTCCCTCTTGGCTTCTTCATCTGTAAGATTCTGAGACCAGAATAAATAACATTATGGTCATGACCTTCTACCTCTAAAACTGAAGAGTTCGGTCTACTCAGATCAATGTGAAACTATAAAAAGTTTGCCTACAAAAGTCAAGCAGCAGGTGTTGCATGATACTGGGTTGAGTAAGAATGCTTTGATGCAGAGGTAGAGAGTCCAGGCCACTAGATAGAAAGGATGTGTGCACAGTGCATTAGGCAACAATTTTCTCAGTCGCAATGCCTAACAAGCCAGCCCAAAAGTAAGTGGCTACCATCAATAAGCACATATCCTCATGCTCATGGATCCATAGCTGGAGCGACTCTGCTTTGTGCCTTGGGTGAATTGGATTTGGCTTCAGGTAACATTCAGGCCCAGTTCACCTCTCTCACACACATGGGGCATACTCTTCCCATGGGGGTTACTGGAGCCAAGAGCCAAGCCAAACTACACAAACACATTTAAAGTCTCTGCTTATATTTCTTCCTCTAACATTCCATTGGCCAAAATATGCCATGTGGCCAAGCTCAAAATCCAAGGGGCTAATCAGTCTATTCTGCCCACAGTGGGAGGGGGAGAAAAGTGAATATTGCTGAACGATCATTTAAACCATCACGTACAGATCTCCTGCTCCCACTATCTTTTTGACACAGGCTAAAGATTTGAGTTGACTTCAAGATCAAATAAGACCAGTTTCTGGAATGCACATTTTTGGAGAAAAAGAAAGTCTTTAAAAGGTAATTTACTATCTTACAATTTTCATGAGACCAAAATCAAGCTGTTCTGCGACTATGGATAATTACATAATAAGAGAATCTGATGAGCACTGACTCTGGGCCCAGCTCCACTCCGGGTTTTTTTTCACTCGTTCACTTATTTAAAGGAACTATCATTTAAACACCTCAGATTGATCTCTTACCTCATATAGAATACCCTGAACAGAACTGATCCTAAAAGAATTATCTTTCCTATTCATAGCATTCAAAAATGTTGGCCTAAAAACATTTTTCATTATTTGATCAGTTTAATCAGGATTCACTAAATATCTCTAAGTCTCAATTTTCCCAACAAAGCCTAAAATAAAATATTATTGATCACATGTTACAGATCAGGAAAGTGAAGATTAGAAAAGGTTAAATGACTGCTGAAAAATAAAGGAGCAAATATATGAACCCAGATGCCCCTGATGCCAAAGCCCATGGATTTCCTGCAGTGCCATGTACCTGAGGTAACACTGAAACAGGAAGTGTTTAATTAAAGTTTATAGAATAAAGAAAGAAGGGAGGGAAAATGAAAGGAAGGAAGGAAGGAAGGAAGATGGATGGTAGGAAGGGAGGGATGGAGGGTGGGAGGGAGGGAAGGAAGGAATAACCTCCCAAAATAGGAAAACTAACGTACTTGAAACAAATACATAATAATACACGGCAACTTCAAGCTGTAAACTAAAGAAAAACAAAATTTTATTTTCCTGGAGTTGAATGGTCAATTGGTAAATTCCTTCATTCATTAAATGAACTGTGCTGCATCTTGACACAAGTCCACAGGGGGTGGGAGGGCAGTTTCTGCTTGCACCCTGCTCTAGGAATCCAACAGGGAGAGGTCTCAGGGACACATAATACTTACATCTGGCTTAGATGCTTATCAGGCTCACTATTTTCTACAACTACCACTCCCCCCCCAGCCCCATTTCCAAGCATGGTGCTCAAGTTCCTACACAGTTTGGTCCCAACATACTTCCTATCTGCATCCCCTTCCAGGCCCCGTGCTCTATCAGCACTCAGCTTCTCACCAGTCCCAGAATATGTGCCTCTCCCAGGCTCTGTGCCTTGAACCTCCCCTTTCCTCTGCCTGGAATTCAGCCCAGCTCCACCAGGTGGACTTTTTCTCATCTTTCAACGTCCAACCTAATTATCGGCTCCTCTGTGACACCGGCCTCAGATTTCCCTGGGAGACTCAGTCCTTCCCTTCACTATGGTCTCAGGCATCCTATTACCTCTATTACGGCAGGCATCAGAGGGCACAGGATCACTCATCTACATGCCTGTTCCACCACTGATTTTTGAGCTCTGTTCAAACAGGAAGTATCTTAGGACCTTTGTTAGCACCTCACTGGACTTAGCCTAAAACCTGGCGATTATACTGCTTTACCTTCTTACGACTTTAATCCATGCCTTCCCCCACCTCCTCCACAGCAACTGGGTCAAAGGAAGCTGTACTGGAGAAGAAATGAGATGTGTTTCTGTTACACCCAAAAGTGGAGGCCAAGCAATGATGAGAACTTTGCCTTCTTTGCCTGGCTTATTCCTACCCTTTCTTCAACACTGACCTCCTCCACAAAGCCTTCCCCAGACCTGGGTAGAACCTGTGCACACCCTGCCCATTGGGTCAGGACTAGTTAGGAACTACCTACAGAACCATGTACAGTGGACCTTTGAACAACACGGGGGTTAGAGGGGCTGACCTCCATGCAGTCGAAAATCCATGTAGAACTTTTGACTCCCCCCAAATTTACTAATAGCAAGAACCACAAAAGATCACTTTTTACTGCCCTATACAATTTACTGGAGAGAGGAAGTGCTCAGTGGAGGTGATTAGCATCACAGGTGTGTGAAGTGGATGCTTGCAACATGTGAGCTCACCGCAATAGCAACGGGAGGTGGCTACAAAATTGCGAGAGGGGTACAGTGTGTACTACAGTTAATTTTATGCATTTATGGTTTAATACTGTGTCTTTACGTTTGCTTACATTTGTCTCTACTGAGAATGGTGCCATGTATGATCTATAAGTGTGCATGAAAGTTTTGATAAATGCTAACTTTTTATGATGGATATGTGTAAATTTTATGGCAGTAAATGATAAAAAGACTATTATCTACATCTATTTTGTGCACTCATGACATACCTAACTTTTTCTTATTTTTTTCAATATTTCTAGGCTTTGTGATTCATCTATGAGTTTTTTCAAATTGTTGCAAATCTCCCAAATATTTTCCAATATAGGGGCGCCTGGGTGGCTCAGTCGTTAAGCGTCTGCCTTCGGCTCAGGTCATGGTCCCAGGGTCCTGGGATCGAGCCCCGCATCGGGCTCCCTGCTCCGCGGGAAGCCTGCTTCTCCCTCTCCCACTCCCCCTGCTTGTGTTCCCTCTCTCGCTGTGTCTCTCTCTGTCAAAAAATAAATAAAAAATCTTTAAAAAAAAAAAATGTTAAAAAAAAATTTTCCAATATATTTATTGAAAAACATGCATGTAGAAGTGGACCTGCATAGTTCAAACCCATGTAGTTCAAGGGTCAGCTGTACTGGGAACAGAAGGCGGGTTCAGCCAGCTGTCACTCTGAATCTATCAATACATCAAGTGTAAAGGCTAAAACCTCAGCCAAGAAGAGAGCCAGCAATTCAACCCAGGAAAAGTGAGTGTGCGTATAACCAGAGAATCAATGACCAGCTGCCAGGTTAAAAGTTAAGAGCCAAGAGAACAAAATGAGGATTTGAGTGCAAGACAGGAAAGCTCAAACAATTCAAGAAATGCTATCTCCTGTATGTGATTCCTTGAAGAAACCAGAACCAGATACATCCCATCTGCTTCTATGGCAATTGGACAAATCTTTATTACAGAACCCTCTTAATAGCTCATAACTGTTTATGCATCAACCACTCCCATGTGTGTGAATTACTTGAGAGCAACAATCTCATCACCTCACCCTCTATATCACCAGCACCTAATATGGTGCATAGGCCTTCAGAAAGGGGAAGGAAAGAGAAGAAGAGAAAAGGAAACAGGAGAGAAAGATACAGGAAAGAAGGGAAGGGAAGGAAAGGGAGGGGGAGGCAAGGAGAAGGAGAGGGGAGGGAGACGCCAGGGGAGGGGAGCGAAGGGGAGGGAAGGGAATATGCTTCTCAAAGTTAACATGGTATAAGAATGCTTGGTTTCAGCCACCTCCAGCTACAAACCAGTTCCTCCAGTGTTCTTCATATTTGCCAAGGATACCATCAACGACCTTGCTTCACTGACCAAAGCCTAGGTGTGATCTCACATGCTTCTCTTCACCTCACCCTTCACATCGAATTCACCAGCACAGTCTTCAAGCTCCCAAGTAGAAAGCAGATCCAACCCTCCCCACCACCATCAGCACTCCATCCCTCTCCAGGTCCCTACTGAACTCCCACAGCAGCCTCTTAGCTGGCCTTCCTGCTTCCTCTCTAGCTTTCCCACAAAAGCCAAAAGGATATTCAAATTTTTTTTTATTTGAGTGTAGTTGACACACAACGTTAGATTAGTTTCGGTTGTACAACTTAGTGATTCTATTTCTTTATATGATGCTATGCTCACCACAAGTGTAGCTGCCATCTCTCACCATACAACGCTTTTACAGTATTACTGACTATATTCCCTAGGCTGTACCTTTCGTTCCCATGACTTATTCATGCCATATTTAAGTGTAAATCATAATATATCATTTTGCTGATCAAAATTCTCTGATGGTGTCTCTTAAACCTTAGTCCAAAGTCAAAGTCATTGCAGTGGCCCACGGGGCCCCATGTAATCGGAGCCTGCCTGCCCCTCTGATCTCACCTCCCTTGACCGAACCTGGAGCACCAGGGTCTAGCCACACGACCTTCACTGTATTCCTTGAACATATTACACTCTCCAACTCAAAGACTTTGATATTGTGTCTTTGTATGATTGCCCCTTCATTCAAAGTGTCGGCTTCTCAGAGAGGGTTTCCCTGGCATCCCTAGTGAAAGTAGACACACACACACTCACACACACAAGCATATACACACATACACAACACTCACATGCACACACATGCACAATTATATACAATCACACCCAAAACATACACACATACACCCACATGTACGCACATTCATATACACACACATACACACACACAGGTTGAAGCCATCATAAATGTAAAGTTAAGAGTCAGCTGCACCTTCCAGGCTGGTTCCTACTGAACGTTAGATGTTTCATTTGTCCCCCCAAAAAATGGCATTCTTTACTGTAATCTCTCAAATTTTATGTATCAGCGGAAAACTCTGTCTTGGTTTATGAGCTAGGATAACCTTAGGAACACAAGGCATTTTTCATGTTTTTCAAAGTAGTCTGGAGAATTGTGTTTTAAGCTCCATATTGAGTTTTATTTAGTTCTGTGGTCTCTCCCCAAAACTGGAGCACGATGCTCACTTTGACAGCCCGGATCTTACAAGGACTGAGAAACGGCGGCTTGAATTTTGGGCACCTGAGAGTTGCATGGGACTGTGCAATTCTTATAAACATTACAGGTCTTCTGGAGCCTATGAACTGCTTCCATTTAAACTCAAAAGCCCCATGACACGGTTCCCGGGGCCTGTAAACCCTGTGATACTAGCCATAATAACTCCCCTGGCAAGAAATAAGCTTCACTTCCCCCGGCCTATAAAGGACCTTGCCTGACCTTTAATATCAATCAGAGGTAACATGGGCCTGGGAAAGCCCAGGGCTGGGGCCTGAGATGGGGAGCAAGCGTGGCACCCCCAGACCTGCAGCTTTGCCTGGGAGCCCCGCAAATGCTGTAGGCACACCTGCTCCCTTGGTGGGAGCGCCTGCAAGCTTCCCTGTCCTCATCTTTGCGGAGCAGACATGACTACCAACCCTATGGGGCTGAGTGAGGATCTCAAGGCTTCAGTGCTGGTTGGTGGGAAAACTATCCTGTGCCAAAGACCGTAAGGAGGATGAGGCAGCCTGGAACCCAGGGTTTGACCAGGGGGAGAAGCCAAGCTAAAGCAGTTTAAATATGTGATGGTAGGTAACATGGATGGTAATTTGGGGTCTGGCAGATGAATGGTGCTCCATAAATGTTAATCTTCCCTAGAGATTCATGGACTCACAGAACTTATGCAACCTTAGGATGACCATATGACCCAAATGACTTGGACAAAGCTGGTTTAGAGCTATTGTCCTGGAATAATTATTCCTTTCACCATTAGCGGTACACCAGATAGCACAACAAAGCACAGGGTTACCTCGGCCAATGTTCTCACTTGTGCAGAAGAGAAATGTGCAGCCCCCAGGGAAGAAGAGGCTTGCCATAGCTGACCTCCCCTGACCTGCCCCCACCCTGGAGAAATGCTGGCATCCATAGCCTCCTCTGCTCTCTCAGTGCTTCACCACCTGGCCCGGGCCTCTTCTGGGCCCACAGTCTGTGTGGGTTTCTGGTGGTCAGAAGCACCCTCTTTCTGAAACAACTTGAATCACTGATAATGAGATGTGTCTATGGCAGTGGCAATCCGGCTCAGTGAACTGACCAGACTGTGGTGACATTCATCATTTACTTAGATCTACAGCAACCTCTGGACCCATCTAGACTGAATAATTAGGACTTATTTGGAGGCTAGTAAAAAGCAAAATGAATCTTTTAGCATAAAGGTGAGTTCCAGTCCTTTTGCATGTCAAGTCCAACGTCAGATTCTTACCTACACTCCACTAAAAAACGTGAGTTCAGGAGAGATGGACAGGTTTGTCTTCGCAGCAAAGCTTGAAGAAAAACAGGAAGTGATGGAGGAGGGGAACAAGAAAGGAAGTGGTAATTCTATGAGATGAATTAATTAATCCTTGGTAACTCTAGGAAGTAGATACCATCATCTTCACTTTCACAGATAAGGAACCAGAGGTCTGTCAAGTTTACTCAGTGTGATAGTCTTTGATGTGTCAGCACATCTAGGCTAGTTATTCCATCAAACACAAATGTAGATGTTGCTCAGAAGGTATTTTGTGATGTGATTAGGGTCCATAATCAGTCGCCTTGAAGTGAAGAGAGATTATCCCAGATAGTCTGGCCTGGCCTGAATCAGTCAGTGGAAAGGTCTTAAATGCTGAGCTGAGGCTTCCCTAAGTCAGAAGTCCAGCTTGTTGATTTCAGTGTCAGCTCCTGCCTGAGAGCTCCAGCCTGCCCAGCCCACCTGCACTACAGACATCACATCTACCTAGCCAGTCCCCACAATCATGTAAGTGAACCCCCTACAATGAGTCTCTTAATATATACCTCCTCCTGGTTCTGCTTATCCACTTAAATTGTTACTAATGACACCAAGATAGAACACAGTGTAATCAGAGTGCAAGCTCAAAACCATGTTCTGGTTCCTTGGGTTGATTCTCTAAAATTCTTTCTCTCCATTTGGGGAATTGTTCACAATCTAATGATAGCCTCATACTTGTACGACCTGCTGATAGAGCACTGCCTTTTGCTGATACTGGTCAGTTATGGGCAAAACGACCAAGCCTCAGGTCGGGGAGTGGATGAAAGAAACAGGTGAAGGGAGAGGAGGGAGGAAGGAGAATGAGGACGAACATTTATCAAGTATTTACTACATACATATCCAACATTGTCAAGGATTTTCATGTTCTTTATATAATTTACTAATTGTAAAGACTGATTGCTAGGTTATTGTTCAAAGATATTCACACCCTCCCTCAAGTGTCTGTGGGAGTATACTTTCCTGTCCGTAACTTTGGTCTTAGACACTTGACTTTCTTTGGTTAGTGGGATGTTAGCAGATGGAATACAAGCAAACACTTGAAATGTGCTTAAGTAATACGGTGTGCCTTCATATATCCCTAGCATCACAATGACGAAAATATACTCTGTTTGGCTCACTGATTCAAGGAGGATGAGATTCATGGAGCAGACCTTATGTTAACCTGTAACTTAGCACCAGTGAGCCAAACCCAGTCTAGGTCACCAAACCCCAGCCGACCTATAGATATGCAAGTTAAACCAATGCTTATTTTGTATGGCATGAAGATTTTGTGTTGTTTCTTATGTAGCAATAACTGATTGACACACCAAAATAATAAGAGGGAAATAATTTCTACCTATCAGAGCCACGTGAAAAGTTTAGAGTCTTGATACAAAAGGTTAATCCAGGAACTAATGATAAAGCTGGATTGGGGAACTACAGTCAGGATCCAGAAAGTGGAGGCTATAGTTTTAAATCTCCTTTCCAGGCAGCTATGGTCTCCTTCAGGTCACAAGACTAATGAAGAGTAGAGACAGTCAAAGTCACATAAATTTAGACATATTTGCCATGGGGTTCTATAGAGAAAAGAGAAAAGGCTGTTATATTACACAAATTCTCAATATTTGCTGATTACACAAGACCTTACGAATTTTCAGTACCCTCCCTTACTGTGTACTACTTAAAATACATATATATATATGTATTAGAAAAGGATTTATGGAGTGGCTAAAACCCTAGGTCAGGATATTCAAGCCCAAAACTAATATGGTACCTAAAGAGTTGCTGCAGAGGTAAGGGGGAGCCTCAGCAGGCTTTACTCCCATGCATCCCCATCCTAAATTCAACCAGAGCAACCACATTTTTAATTATTTTATGCCACAGGATTCTGCATAAAATTCTACTGGAACAGAAGTGAGCCCTGGCCTGACCAGCCCCACAGTAAAGATGACAGCAGAAATCTCTAAAACACACAACCGAAACTAAACTCATTGTTTTTGCCCCCCTAAGACTTCCTTGGTTCCCCTTCTCAGAGATTCTTTTTTTTTTTTAAGATTTTATTTATTTATTTGACAGAGAGATAGACAGAAGATCACAAGCAGAGGGAATGGCATAGGGAGAGGGAGAAGCAGGATCTACACTGAGCAGGGAGTCCGATGTGGGACTCGATCCCAGGACCCTGGAATCATGACCTGAGCCGAAGGCAGACACTTAACCATCTGAGCCACCCAGGCACCCCCCTTCTCAGAGATTCTCACCACCGTTTATCTTCAGCTGAGTAAGCCAGCAACCTGGAAGCTACATTTATCCCTACTTACCATTCCCATCTCTTCTGTCTCCTAAATAGATGACAAATATATGTATCTCCATCTACTTGGACTATCACCATCCTGTTCTTGCCACCATCCCTTACCTAACTACTCAAACTCTTCCACCATTCATTTATCTACCTCTAACTGATGCCCTCTATGAGACCTAGACCCCAAGATGGCCTCTAAGGATCTTCACCTCCTGGTGACATCCTTTCCCTTTGTGTAACCTCATCTCCTTGAGTGTCTTGATCCTAACCAACAAAACACAGCAAATGTGATGAGCTGTCACTTCCAGGAATAGATTACATAGGACTCTGGCTTCTGTCTTCCTAGTGGACTTCCACCCTTCTGGTTTTGTTGAAACAGGCTGCCATATTTGAGCTGCCCCATGGAGAGACATATGATGAAGAACTGAGTGTGGCTTCCAGATGAAATCCAGCAGGGAACTGAGGTCTGAAGTCCAATAACCTGGAAACAATCAAATCCTGCCAATAGCTCCATGATCTTAGAAGCAGATTCTCACTGAGTTGAGCTTTCAGATGAGCCCTCAGCCCCAGCCAACATTTTGATTGTAGCCCCATGAGAGACACTGAGGACCCATCTAAGTCATGTCTGGATACCTGGCACACAGAAATTGTGAGGCAATAATGTATGCGGTTTTACCCCACCGACTGATCATTTGTTACAGCAATAGATAACTAATACCTCCTCCAATGCACACTTAACATGGCAGCCTGAGTGATAGTTCTAAACACAGACTTGGTGATGACCTTCCTCAGATTCAATCCCTTTCTTAAATGTCATAGGAAGCAAAAAGTGGCATTCATCAGGTGGTTGTGTTGATGCTTTCATGTGCTAGCTCATCTAACCATTCAGCAAAGTTAAGGTTACTAACCCCTTTTTTAGATAAGAAAACTGGAGGATTAAGTAACTTACGCAAACTACACAACTAGAAAATGACAAGTCAGAACTTGGACCAAAATTGTCTGGCTTCAAAACTCTCCTGCTACACCTGTGCTTCCACAAAACCCAAAGCATCCTGATTCAGAATTAGGGTGATACTAAAGCCAGCCTAAGGGATGGATGGGCCTGATATCCTAGGAGAAGAGGAAGTCCAGTAAAACTTGGGGGAGGAGAAAACTGGAATGTTTCTGCA
Source organism: Halichoerus grypus (assembly GCF_964656455.1). Classification (NCBI taxonomy): domain Eukaryota; kingdom Metazoa; phylum Chordata; class Mammalia; order Carnivora; family Phocidae; genus Halichoerus; species Halichoerus grypus. The sequence goes on from NC_135714.1 coordinate 9,455,259, forward strand.
CAATGTCTGACTTAGGAGAGTTTTACTGATAGCCTCGGAAAAATGGAAGTTCAACAAAAATAAGCTTGTTTATTGTTAATTCCAGGGCCCTTGGAAAAATGGAAGTTCAGCAAAAATCAGCTTGTTTTTTGTTAATTCCAGGGCTCTAAACTTCAGTGGACTTTGTGAGAGGTGTTTGAAACTCAGTGGTAAAATTCCAGAGCCAGGAGTCTGTGGGTTCCTTGTCATAGGGCTACCCTGTTGGACAACTGTCTGAAAGAGATCTCCTAGTGTAGAAGGTACAGACACCTATCCTGTCCTATCTCAGCTTCAAGTGTCCCCTGTGGCAAGAGTAAACCCTCCTCTTACCTCACCATTAGACACTCTGGCGGAAACTTGAACCTCCTAGAAGTATCCCATTAACCTCACAAATCCCCCACATACCAGAAGTTGCATCAGCCTTTAAAAACCAAAAGGGCAGAGGGGAAAAGCTCACAGAAAGCTTACAAGGATGTTGAGGTGTCACAGGCGTGTTCGTAGAGACGAGGCCTTTGACAAATTGAACATGAGTCTCTAAGAGAGGGAAGAGCCAAGAAGTCAACCTCTTCCTCCCCTCAGATTTATGAATCTTCCAGCTAGAGGCAAAAGCATCTCTCCATCAAGATCAAAGCTCAGAGAGGTGAGAAGAAAGGCAAGAAGACCAGAGGTTCCCCTGGGATGGAAGCATGTCTGCTTTATGTAACATACATGGTCTGTGTTCTAGAAGGCACGTTGCAAAGGAAACCCATTTAATAGTCCTCATAAAATAAATACTTCCTTTGCATTAAGAATACGAAAAGATGGATATGTTCCTTGCTTGGAATGTATAAAGCAAAGGTTAAAAGTTCCACCATGTTTTCTGCTCATGGAAAATCACTTTTGATTCATCAGCCCAGAGTCCAGATATTTTCCTGGAAGAATCGAACTTGGAAACAGAGAGTATTTGCAATACTTCAGCTGCCGCAGGCTGTTGTGTCAAGGTACTTAATGTGTAAGGGCGTTTCTAGTCGTCGGAGTCAAAGCAGGTTCCCAAGTTGGGCTGACGAGATAATAGCCATGGCAGAGCCTTAATCAGTTACAGAACTCCGTGATGTGCACCCTTAGAAGACTCTGCATAAATGCCGCATGATTCACAGACTCATTGATATTCCCTTTTCAATATTTGCTATTTGGTGTGATGGTCATGAGTGGAAAGCGATTAGGCAATGCTGTGTTTATGGAAAAAGAACAAAGGCTGAGAAAAACCAACTTCTCAGTTCTAAGAAAAGAAACACCAAAAAGGAAATGAAAATATCAAAGGGCCGTTCGTCCCATGATGCATATTTCAGCCAAATGCAGCCACGTACCAAGGGCTGCTCAGCCTGGTCTGAGGAACACCTCATTCCTCGACATTTACAGAATTTGCAAAGGCTGCACGAGGACAAAAAAAAAAAAGCCACATCAGGATCCAGAAGATGAAGCACTGAACTGGGATAGGAGTCAAAGGCATTGCTCCTGATCTGGATCCATCTCTTCTCTTAACCCATCTGTAAAATGGGACTGATACTATTTATGTTGTCAAAATCACTTCATTATTTAGCCAGTCCTTTGTTTCTTTCAGTCACTCTAATGTGTAAGGCACTGGGTACAAAAGTGAATGCCCATAAAGGGTTCCCAGTCAGCAGGGATGATGAGACAGGTACGTGGAAAATAACATTCTCACTGAGCGTGATAAGTGTCATTTCAAATAACCAGCCAGACGAAATGGTGTCATTGGCAGCCAGAGATGTAGTACCGAACCAGCAACCTCCCCTCCCACAAAAGCATGAACTGTGAAGGCACGTCTTTTCTTTTCCCACCCCATTCATGGTACCATCCTCCTTCCTTACTTTTTTCTTGTGGCTTAAATTTCCCCCTTTGTTTTATGTTTATTCTCTCTAGAAATATTGTCTAATCTTTGTAAATCCTTCCTCGAGCAAAGAGGGTTATAAATGAAGGGACACGCGCCTGCCTGGGAGAAGCCTCCATAAACTCGTGCTCGACTGTAAGTGACTGATGGATGCATGAGACGTGCACAGCTGGAACTGCTGGACACCATAAAGCAGTGTGGTGCCTGTCGTGATGATGATTATCTTCATGCAAAATATTTCCACTTGTATCTTGATACAAGTCCACAGAATGGAGATTTATATAAATCTTTCCTCACAACAGATCTAACGGTGGTTCTAAGCTACAGCAAAACAAGCTACATATGCCCAGGACTGGGGTAAACTGGAAACATTCACTGGGTCTCAGGCTCCCCTTGTGGCTCACCTCAATGTCCACCAGGTGAATCTACTTCTCCAGACACCCATATACCCCCAGGACAGAACCCCAAGCCCAGTCCCCAGGCTCTGAGCTGCCTTCTGTTCTGAGACAAGGACCTGCCAGAATCTTCTTCCTGGAACAAAGGCTGTAAATAAGGGAACAGATAAACACATGCCCCCCCTCCACCCCAAACACTAAGGGGCAAACCAACCAATCTCAAGCTGGTCCTGAGCCAGAAATCCTGTCTTCTCTGGTCTGCCTCTCTGAATATTACTTATCTTCAAAGCCCAGTTCAAAGGCCACAGCCTCCATAAGGCCTCCCTCCCCACGTCCCCGCAGCATGGTCGGCCACCTTCTCCTTGCCCCCAGCCCCTGTCACAGAATCACTGCATTTTCTCTGCACTCAGTGCTTCCTCTGACAGGCTCCTGGAAGCAGGGACTGTTCCAAACCCATTTGACTCACCCCTGGGAGCCCTTCCCCAGCAACGAGCAAGGTGTCCAGAATTTGCTCCAGGAATCCTTATGAAATCACTTTTTTTTTTTTTTCCAGTTTTCCTTTTCTTTCTTATAACTACTTGGCTAATAAATAACACTAAAACTCTTCAAAGGGAAGAATCATCACATATTATGTGTCAAGCCAATAAGCAGGAACATCTGTTGTCTTTAGCTGAGTGTGAGAACACAGGCTACAAGGACCCATTTCCTTTTTCCCGGTGGTGAAGAGGGAATAGTACAGGGTGGCCCCAAAGGGCTCCGAGTTCGAATCCTAACTCCATAAATTTAGGATTTGTGTGATTCTTTGTCTCTGATCTTCTTTGGTTCTGTTTTATCATCTGCAAAACTAGGAGTATGAAGGATTGTAGGGAAGATTTAAGAAAACACATTAGAGCCCCCAGGCCCTGGAACACAGTGGTCACTCAATAGACGTGGCTTCTTTCCATCCCCCAAATGAAGAAACCAAACTAATCCCATCCTCCTAGGAGATGGGGGGAAAATATATGAAACGGAATCGAGCAAAGTCAGAAAAAGCAAGCACATTTGTATGAAGAGCCCTTCCTGCTCATGTAAGTATAACTGAATAATTCATGTTTGCACCTAAGGCAATTAAATGGCCAAGGTCCACAGGCATCCATCTGTGCTTTAGACACGGGAATTTATATTAAATTTTTAGCATGCTTAGGATACATAATTCTAAAACTAAATAAGATTGAACTAATGATGAAAAGCATACCATTTTTTAAAAGTCAAATTTTGAATGTTTTTCTTAACAGAGCATTAGTGTACTGCTCTCTCTATATATGGGACTTGAACCATCCGCTCTATTTAAAAAAAAAGAAAAAGACATAACGAAAAGAGGTCCAATCATAATTTGTAGTAAGAAAAATTGCATTCCTCCTGCCCTTTGCACAGGCATAGAGCCATCAAAGTGTTATGCCATAAAATTTAATTTTTGAGTCTTGAATGATTTACAGTGGAGCAGAACTTATAAATCAGAACAGTAACCATTGCTATGAATAGAGATGTATGTTTTTCCAAAATGTCTAAATGAAATACTTTAAAACGCGCTAAAAGACCTGCACAGTTTTCCAAAGGCAGCCATAATTGAAGTTAATCATTCTTGTTTGGACAGAAGGAAACTCACTGACACCTGGGCACCTCCCCCTCCTTGAGATGAAGAGATCAAACAGTCATCATCTCTTCTTATGAAAGCAATTAATCAGGGCAATATATCATGCTATTGCAGCTCAGTTTCTAGCCTTGTCTGTTAGGTTTATAAACCCCTTCTGATGTCTTTGAATGTGTCTTTAATCAGATGCCATTCTTAAAATAGTTAGGATACCGAGAGCAACATGAAAGCCTCGCCATGCAAGAATCCCTCCCTTCCTTCCACATCCCAGTATCCAAGCCAGTGGCAAGTCCTCAACACTCGGCCACTCCCATATGTCCCCCTGGTCTGCACCCCCCCATCTCATACCTGGGTCACTAACACAGCCTCCCAATTTCCTGTCTGCCTCTGTGGGGGGAGCATACAGGAGTCAGCTGTCCAAAGCATGACGCGCATCATGGTCCTCCCTTTCTCAAAATTCTCCCAGGCCAGGGGGCACCTGGATAGCTCAGTCAGTTAAATGTCTGACTCTTGGTTTCAGGTCGGGTGGTGATCTCAGGGTCGTGGGATCAAGCCCTGTGTCGGGCTCTACACTCAGCACGGAATCTGCTTGGGACTCTCTCTCCCTCTCCTTCTGCTCCTCCTGCTCTTTCTCTTTCTCTCTAAAATAAATAAATCTTTGGAAAAAAAATTCTCCAGTGCCTTCCCATTGTCCTCAGCACAAAAGCCCCCCTACTCATGGCAGCTTACAGGTTCCACGGGAGCCTGCGCACCCATAGTGCGCGTCTGTCCCTCTCACGGATCCTCCCTATTCTGCAGACGTGCCGCTTGAAGCTTACTCCATGGCCCCAAGTTTGTGAAAATTTCTGGATGAACAGATAGAGGTGGATGGATTTAGATATTGTGTACCCAAAATACAGGAAGGGAAAGCAATGAAGTATTAATAGGTTTTATAACTAATGTTTGGGACTTCAGGCAATTTTATATTCTTCTCTACACTTGACTGGATATTCCAAAATCTTAGTTCAAAATGGGAAAGACACCGAACACAGCCTGTTAGACTCCAGAGGGCAGAACTGGAACTCTGAGATGCAAACTCACAAAAGACACAAGGTTCAGGTCTTCAGTGTGCTGCAGAACAGGGATAACTGAAGTCTCCATTCTAAAATTTTATTATCCCCATAAGTCTTTCCCTATAACAGACCAATCAAAACATTTGTTGTCTCTCTCCCCTGAAGTGCGGACAAAGGGCACGTGGCCAGCATGGAGCATGGAGATAGAGGGCAGCTGCTGAGCACAGTCGTCAGAATTAGGGAGAGGGTCTGAAATCATGGGATCCCTCAGGCATCTGGAAATATTAATATACACTTAAACGTTTTCATCCCCCCCACCACCAGATTGTAAGCTCCATAAAGGCAGGGATCATATCTATCCATATTATTTGTTCAACAAACATTTGCTGAGTGCCTACTTCATGCAAGCGTTGGTCTAAGTGTTAAGAACACAAGAGTGGAGAAGAGAGACTCGTGGGATTGCATGCTAATGGTGGAGAAAGAAAATAAACAAATTACAAATATTACTAGTGAATGATAGGTGATAGCAGAGAAAGATAGGGTGGCTCTTTTAGGTGGGGTGCCAAAAAACACTTTGAGAAGGAGCCAACGCTGCAGCTGCGACAGGACTGATGGGAAGGAGCCAGCCCTGGGACATTGCCTTCCAGGCAGGGGGATAGTGGGCCAAAGCTCGGAAGGGGTGACCTTGGGGTGTGGGAAGAACAGAATTAAAGCTAGTGTGGTTGGAGCTGGAGGAGGGAAAGGATGAGAGGCAATGGTAGGAGACAAGGTCAGAGATTGATGGGGGCCAGATTATGAAAGGTCTTACCCACTGTGGTAAGGAGTTTGTCTTTTTTCCAAATGCCATGAAAAGCCACTGGGAGATTTGAGGCAGGGGAGTGAAGTGATCTGATCTAGCTTTCTAAAAACTCATTTTGGCTGCTGTGTGAGGAATGGACTAGTGGACACGGGAAACAAACAGGAAGCAATCTCTGAAAAGATGGGGTCTTAGGATAGGATGATGCCACGGAAAGGAGAGAAGGAATGGCTTCCAGGCTGGAGGTGAAGCTGACAGGATCACCAGTCAACCAGGCGTGGAGATCCTGAGAATAAGGAAAAATGGGGATCGAGGATGATTCCCAAGTTTGGAGCTTATTCACAGGGGTGTCCCCAGCACCCCGATCAGGTCCTGACACAAGGAGCACTGGGCGATTATTTGAGTGGAAGGATGGATGGAAGGATGGATGGATGAATACACGGATAGAATGATTGTGAGAAGTAGATCCTAGAGCAATTCTATGTGTGGGGTGTGAGGGAGGAGGCAGCAGCCATCTTCCCCAATTCCCAAGGTCCCACCAGGCATTTTTTTTTTTTTTTTTTTTGAGAGAAAGAGAGAGAGCGTGCACACACAAGCAGTGGGGGAGGGACAGAGGAAGGGGCAGAGAGAGAATCCTAAGCCGGCCCCACAGCCAGCACAGAGCCCAACATGGGTCTCAATCTCACAACCCTGAGATCATGACCTGAGCGAAATCAAGAATCGGTCACTCAACCGACTGAGCCACCCAGGCGCCCCCCACCAGGCATTTTCTGGGGGGCTTTATAGGGATAGCAGTGGGGAGGACATGACTTCAGAGCAGGTGAGATCATTGATGCCACATAGTGAGACAGACCTGTATTTAAGATCTAGCTCTGCCACTCACTGTGTGTCCTTGTGTGACTTTGCTAGTCTCTCTAAGCCTCAGTTTCTTTATCTGTAAAATGAGATCATCGATTTAACCTCACAGTCCTGCATCTGCTGCACGTGGTTTGTGTGGTCGTGGGTGAGCCCACCGAAGCACTCTGAGCCTCATTTTTCGTATCTGTCAGATGGAACAAATGACCACCACTAGCTGTCTCACAGGATGCTTGGCAAGTTCAGTAACACAACAGGTTGGTACAGAGTACCCTCCGGGTCACCCCTCCGGAAGTCGCAGGCTGGGGCACAGCTCCTCCATGACATCTGGGCCAGCAGAGCCGAGTGAGGGAGAAGGATGCCCGGAGACCAAATCAACCTCCGGACTTGCATGGAGGCACAATTCCCTTTTCCCCGAGTCCCACAGGGCCATTATTCCTGACTGTCATGGTTGCAAAAGAGGCAGGGCTGTGTCCCACAGGTATCTGTCAGGATGTGAAGAGAAAAGGTTTTTAAAAGCCAGAAAAGAGAGATTTGGGAGGCCTGTGTGGTGTTCCATACAGCCTGTGGGAAGAGCTCTGTATTGTGAGCACTCCAGCCCTAATTGAGGATGACGGACTGGATAAATGTATTTATAGCTGCAAAACCCAGAGCTTTCTGGCGTGTTCCCCATCCTGTTCTAAATGCCCCACACCTGAGGCCCACTGGGCAGGCGGGCAGTGGGGCAGGGAGGTACCAGAGAGCAGGAGAGCCAGAGGACCAGATATAAATCCCATCCAGACTTCCTTTCCTAAACCCAGGAAATACCAGTCAATTTATATCTCATCATCTTAACCCTGCAGGTCTGGTTAATGGTTTGACCCGTGTATTCTCTCCTTTTCCAAAATCTTGTCCCGTTCCCTCTTAACTTGATTTACTCAACTTACTTCAGCTGCTGACTTTGGCAGCTTTTCCAGCTCTCCACCGACCGCCGCATGCGGGCATCACCCCGAGCGAGTTCCACTGTAGCGAGGGCTCAGCGGCTCTCCCTCCGAGCTCCAGAAGGTGCCCGCCCTCCTAACTCGCGCTGGAAAAACACCCTCCCCCGGACCCGCCCCTTCTCACTTTCACCGCCCAGGCACACTTTGGGGCGCAGCATGAAAAGCCAGGCTAAAAGGGGCTTGTATTTTTACACCATATTTGAGTTAGCTGTTTTATCTGGACGTGAACCTGAGCAGGGAGACGAGGGGGAGAGAGAGGGGCTTTATGAACTCAAAACCAAAATAGACCGTCCAAGTGAGGCTGAGTGAAGTCACTGAATGTGCCGTGGAAAATACTTTCAAGGCATTTTATAAATTTTGCACCCAAAAAAATGCCCCAGCCAAGTTGGACTAGCTGCTTTCAGATATTCAAATCCTCCATTTTTCCATGATTTTCCTTATGGCTTAGGGACTTAAGAAAACAATGAGAACGTGTCCCAAAAAGTTAAAGGAACATGGCACGTAAGCTCACTTTCCTACAAATGAGCCACAAAAATTAGAGGCTCTGCGAAGAAAGTGACCTCAGAATTCTCCCTCCTTCTTCTCCCTTACCTTCTCTTCTTCCTCTTCTCACCACTACCATTAACATTAATTGACCATATCACCAATGGTTTCTGCCTCCTGGGCTCCTGGTTCTACTCATGCTTCAGGGATGGGGGTTTGGAGGGACATTGTTAACCCTGAAACCAAACTCAGCATCTTTAGTGGTTTTCCCTGAGAAGTCTGCTCACCGCAAAGATGTCCTGAGTTTAATGGCATCCACTGGCTTGCCGTGTCTGTGCATGTCTCCTCTCTCACACCCCCTCAATGGAGGGCACCCCCAAGCCCCACATCTGTGTCCTCTCTCCAGGGCTTTCCCTCCTTATGGCTCGCCTGCTCTCTCTCAGCCCTCCCCTCTCAGGTCTCACCACCCTGTCCTCCCCACCCCACAGCCCTGGCTGGACACCACTCACCCCCATGACTCTCCCAGTCTCCGACCCCACCACCCAACACGTGCTCTGCTTCCCTCCACCAAACTTACTTCTTTCTTTTTGGCTGAGACAGCTGGCTTGACCCAGGTGGCCGTCCTCGCTCTGGGACTTGTTAGCTGTGTGATGTTGAGCAAATAACTTAAACTTTCAGAGACTCAGTTTCCTCTGCTGCAAAATACAAACAATAATATTTATCTCACAGAGTATGAAAATAAGATGCAAAAAAAGCCTATGTGAAACTCTTAACACAGTGGCTGGAACATTTCTAACGGTTCACTAAATAAAAGTTGTTGTTTGGCTTATTACCTTGTATAAATACTTGAGTCTAGTCATACCTTTTTTTAAAGATTTTTATTTATTTATTTGAGAGAGAGAGAGAGATAGAATGAGCGGGGGGAGGGTCAGAGGGAGAAGGAGAAGCAGACTCCCCACTGAGCAGGGAGCCTGACATGGAGATCGATCTCAGGACCCTGAGATCATGACCTGAGCCGAAGGCAGATGCTTAACCGACTGAGTCACCCAGGCGCCCCTAGCCATACATTTTCTACTATATCACAAGCTTCTTAATATAAGGATTAATACATTGAGTCTCTCACCACCCTACCTAGAAATGACGGGACACATTTACGTGCCAAGTCACGTGCTTACTGCTTCATATGTTTGTGATGGTCGGTTTTATGTGTCAACTTGGCCAGGCTACAGTATCCATCCATCAATCAAATACTCAGATAGGTATTGCTTGAAGGTGTTTTGTAGATGTGATTAACATCCATAAATCAATTGCCTTTAAGTAAAGGAGATTATCCTAATAACCCAGACGGGCCTGATTCAGCCAGTTGAGAGGTCTTAAGAGTAGAATTGAGACTTCCAGAAGAAGAAGAAATTCCACCTGTAGACTGGAGCATCGGCGTCTGCCTGAGAGCCTCAGCACCTACTACCCAATGGTCTGCCTGGGGACTTCAGACTTGGCTGGCCCACCTCCACAATGGTGTAAGCCAGTTCTTTGCAATAAATCTCTCTGTCTATATATGTATATATCCATATACAGATAGATAGATGATAGATAGATGATAGATAGATGATAGATAGATAGATAGATAGATAGATAGATAGATAGATAGATAGATGATAGACAGACATTTCCTACTGGTTATGTTTCTCTGGTGGAACCCTGATATGATGCATTTTAATATTAGTATATTTTAATATTAGTATCAGTACCAATATGTTACTATTTTGTGTCAACTTGGCTTAAGTTATGGTTCCCAGATATTTGGTCAAATGCTATTCTGGAACACTCCAGAGGTGAGGGTGTTTTGGGATGAGATTAACATTTATATCAGTGAACTTTGAGTAACGCAGAATGCCCCTCATAATGTTGTGGGTCCCTTTAAATCAGGTGAAGCCTAACTAGAACAAAGACTGACCTTCCCCTGGCAAGAGGGAATTCCGCCAGCAGATGGCCTTTGACCTTGAACTGCAGCATCAGCCCCTCTTGGGACTCCAGCCTGCTGGCCCACCCTGCAGATTCAGTATTTAACAGTGTCCATAACTGCATGAGCCAATACCTTAAAATAAATTATTTTCTCTGGATATACACATCCTATTGGTTCTGCTTTTCTGGAGAACTCTGACTGATACACAGTATTAGAATGGGTACCCCTAATGAAATTGCTGTCACTATTGGAACTGGCATCAGTATTTAGGACAAGTACTCGCATTGGGAGTGGTCTAGTATTAGCATTAGCCTTATGACTAGAATTAGGGCTGACATCCCAGTGGATACTGAAAACAAGGTAGTGTCCAGGGAAGTGCCTTAGAAACCTGAACTCTAATCCCTATCTGTGAAATATAAGTGCCACTTTCTTCCCACTATCCCCTGCTGCTTCCCAAGTCCAGGGGCTCATACCTGGAAGGTTTCAAAAAATCTTTACCCAGACAAAGTGGATCAAAGTGGAAGATGTACAAAACCCGATTTCCTAGTAGTATGAAAAATTTAAGGAGGCAGACCCTTCAGGACTTTCCTTCAAACTCTGAGTATTTTCATGAGTCCAAAGAAAGTCCATTAAAACAGTTTCCACTGGAGCAAAGAAAAGTCCATGAAGCCGGAACACATAACACATGAAAGTCATCATACATGCGTGTGTAGGTCAAGTATTAAAAGGACAATGTCCTACACAGGAAACATCTGAAACATGTGATAGGCATGGGCTCCCTGGTAGGTGGACAATCGTGACCAGGCTGCAATATGGCTGTTTGCACCCCTCCACAATGAATAGCCCTGGGATACCCTGTCTGGGATAACAGAGAGAGAGACACCCCCTTCGTTTTAAGTCTCATTTTCTCAGTTTGGGGTCTTTTGAGTCCAAAACTTCCCTTTTGTGTCAACAAGGCTTATGCGAGTGTTTAATTTATTATACACCATCTGAAGGCCCAGGGGGAAAAAGTGGGAGGATTTTTTTCATGAAATAACTACATCCCAACTATCAAATTAAATTGAAAATGCAATGTAAAAACAAATAAATGACACCATTGTTGATGTTAGCCCTGATCATTGACAAATATATCTTTCCCCAGGATGAAGAGAAGGTAAGAAAGAAGTAAAGCAATGGTTCTCACTCACATTTTACACACTAGGCACTTGGCGAGGCGAGCTCACACGATGAGTACAATTCTTTCCTTCTCTCTGCACAAAATTGAGCCAGGCTATCGCCAACCCTGCCATTGTTCACGTAGCGTTCCTCCCCCCAACGACACCACACTCCTCCTTCCCCACTTCTTTGTCCAGAGGACACACATTTTTGGAGAATCAAGCTACATTTCTCAACCATGGCTACATTCAAAAATCATCTGAGATCAGAGTTGCAAGATTTAGCAAATACAAATGCGGCATGGCCAGTTAAATTTGAATCTCAGAAAACAATGAATAATATTTTTAGTATGAGTATGTCCCGTGTAATATCTGTGACATACTCATTCACTGTTGATCTAAAATGCAACTTCAGCTGGATGTTCTATATTTTATCTGGCAATACTCTCTGAAAAGCTTTGCCTTTACCTCTGCCCATCCCCAGAAATTCTATCTTAATTGCTAGAAGATTCCTCCCACCTACACACATATGCACACTTCCATGCTTTTTTCTTCCTGACCTCTCCTTCTTCTGTCTCAGGTACCCTGACCTACTGTGAGCAGCTGTTAACACTTAAGGTCTATGGGGCAGGATATTTATTGAGATGATAGCGCTTTGTTGCTTCTGTGGGGAAATATTCCAAAAGAATGGCACTACTTCTGTTTTGGTCTCTGCATTTTTCCCTCCCCTCCAAGATCAGTTGAGCCTCTGTGTCCCCTAATTTCAGGGGCCAGACCAGTTCAGAAGTGCTTGCAGGTACTGAGGTCCTTCTGTTTTCCAGGGAAGTGTCTTCATCCAATTAAGTGCAGCTAGCCTTCCCTGAGCGAGGAAGAGGAGGAAGAAGCACATTTGAAGAGGTGGGGGTGCTGCCTAAATGGAGGGTCAGAGAAAGGACGAGCCCCAATACTGGAAAGAAACTATTATTGAAATAGCGTTCTGAGTGGTCTTGCTTCAGCTCTTGCCCTTTGCACTCCCCACCTGCCTTACATATTTTTTTTATTATGTTCAATTAGCCAACTACAATACATTACTGGTTTTTGATGTAATGTTCAATGATTCATTAGTTGCATATAACACCCAGTGCTCATCACAACACGTGCCCTCCTTAATGCCCATCACCCGGTTACCCCATCCCCCCAAACCCCTCCCTTCTGTAACCCTCAATTTGTTTCCCGGAGTCCAGAGTCTCTCATGGTTTATCTCCCTCACCGATTTCTTCCTATTCAGTTTTCCCTCCTTTCCTCTATGATCTTCTGTGCTATTTCTTATGTTCTACATATGAGTGAAACCATATGATAATTGTCTTTCTCTGCTTATTTCACTTAGCATGATTCCCTCCAGTTCCACTCATGTTGATGCAAATGGTAGGTGCTCATCCTTTCTGATGACTGAATAATATTCCATTGTATATATAGGTACCACATTTTCTTTATCCATTCATCTCTTGAAGGATATCTTAGCTCCTTCCACAGTTTGGCTATTGTGGACATTGCTGCTATGAACATTAGGGTACATGTGCCCCTTCTTTTCACTACATCTCTATCTTGGGGTAAATACCTAGTAGTGCAATTGCTGGGTCATAGGGTAGCTCTATTTTTAACATCTTGAGGAACCTCCATACTGTTTTTTTTTTTTTAAGATTTTATTTATTTATTTGAGACACAGAGATACAGAGAGAGAGAGAGAGCATGAGCAGGGAGAGATGCAGAGGGAGAGGGAGAAGCAGGCTCCCCGCTGAGCCAGGAGCCCGACGTGGGGCTCGATCCCAGGACGCTAGGATCATGACCTGAGCCGAAGGCAGATGCTTAACCATCCGAGCCACCCAGGCGCCCCACTCCATACTGTTTTCCAGAGTGGCTGTACAAGCCTGCATTCCCACCAACACAAACTTAATACCCAAAAAACAAATAATCCACCTACCTGTCTTCTAGAATGAAATTCAAATTACACCATTCATCAGTCAGATTCATCTCGTGTGGCTTCCATCTCACTCCAAACAAAAGGTGAGGCTTGATCTGCCCCAGCGCCATCTGTCCCATCTCCACTCCAGGTCCCTGCTGTTCTCTGAACACCAGGCAGGCTGTTTCACCCTCAGCTGTGGTGGGTCCATTTCCCTTTGCCAGGGACTCTCTGCTTCCAGATAGCCACCAGTTTGTTTTATCACTTGTTTTTCCTCTGGGAAAAATTCAAGGCTCACCCTGACCTCTTCCCAGTACCACCCACCCTTTTCCCTACTTTGCTTTCTCTGTAGCTCCAAACTCTGCTAAGCTGCCATATAACTCATTGCTTTTATTTGTTGTCTATCTCTCTATGATTCTCTGCCACTGAGCATCCTGATGGAAGGAGTTTTCTGTTTCACCTCTCTGTCCCCAACACAAAGGTTAGTGCCCGCTTATAGTAGGCACTCAACAAATAATTGGGGAAAGAAGGAAGGAAAGTGGGAAGGAAAAAAAAGATGGAAAGGAGTCAGAGAGGGAGAGAAGGAGGGAGGAGCCCAGAGATCTAAGATGCCCAGGGTAGTGAGAATGTAAAGAGCCTCCTTCCCAGTCCTAGGAAAGGTAGCAGGACCTTTGAGGGATGCAGATCTCTAGACAAAGGTGTACCCAAGACTGAGCTGATTCCTACATCTAAGTATGCCACTGAATCAATAAAACCTCCAGCTGTGTAGGGACCATGCAGTGCATTAGGGGTAACCATGAGGTCAACTAGCTCTCCCAAAGCTGTGTGTTCCAGAGATGACACCTGGGCCACTCTTAAAAGTCTAGGGAAGAAAAAGCAGAGACACAAAAATGACCAAGTGAGACTGAGTTTTCCACCAGCACATGAAATGGGGGCTTTGAGTCAGATTCAGATTGATGTAGAGAAACTAAAAATACATGATATATCTTGAAAAATCAATCAGTAAAGTTTGTACAGGTTAAATTATATATCCATTAAAAATAGTATAGTCCGGGTGCCCACTTGCTAGCTGAATGACCCTGGGCAAGTCACCTCTCTGATTAGGGAGTATCTCAGCTATAAAATGGGATCATTGTACTTCATCTCTCAGTCAGAATGTGTTAGATTATGCTGTAGTAACAAATAGTCCCCAATTCTCCACATCCTGAACTAACAAAGGCTATTTCTTGATCACATAACATGTCCATTAAGGGTAAGTGAGGAAGCTTTGTTCTTCATATCATTCAGGAAACCAGGCTGACAGGGCAGCCTCCCTCTCAGACATTTCTGGTGGCCATGCCAGAGGGAACATGAGCTCCGGAGGGCCTCTCGATGACAATCAAGTGCCCTGCCCCAGAAATGGCACATGTCACTCTAGCTCGAAGTTTGTTGGCCTAAACTAGTCACAGGGCCCCATCCATCAGGTATGATACCATGTTCTTGGAAGAGAAGAAGCAGGAAATGTTTGGGAAAACATACCATGGGGTATCACAGAGCAAGCGTGAGAATGAACTGAGGGAAAGTGCTTGTCACAGTGCCTGGCACTTTGAAGGCACACTACAAACTGATTGGGTCCTTAGAGTCTGGGAGGGAGGCAGAGATGAAATTCATTTCATGCCCAATCCATAGCTCAGTGACTAACAGGCATTTCTTTAATTGACTGAATAGTCATTGATTAAATTCACTGAACTCTACTATACTTCAGACAATAGATAGCTCTCGCCTTCAAGAGCTCATAGGGGAAAGGGACATAAACATGCATAATTTCAACATAGCTCCACTCCCATGCCTACTCAAGCCTACACCATCAATATTGACTTAGTGCTTTCTGTGTTCTAGGAAAGCACTATTATAGGCCTTGGGGGTATAGAGGAAAAAGAACAGAGAGTCTTTGCCCTCATTCAGCTTATATCCTAAGGGGGGGATGAGGAGGCAGAGAGTAAATATTTAATCAAATATGTAAGATCATTTCCTAGCTTAGTATTGGCAAGGGTGTTACTTGAGGCAGTCAAGAAGACCTACCTAAAGGAAACTTAGGAATGAGAAGAAGATTGCTGCAGAGGATCCAAGCAGAGGGACCAGCAAGTGCAGAGAGCCAGAGGCTGGAGGGAAATAGCTGTATCTAAGGACCAGGAACAAAGTCACTGTGACCTGGTGCAAGGACACAAGGTGGAGGGATGGAGGAGGAAGGAATGAAAGAAGTCATCATGGTCTTGTAGGCCAATGTTAGGAATTGAGATTTCATTTGAATTATAGCAGAGAGCAAGTGCAGAATAGGTGGGATACAAATTGGGAAACAATCAATAGTGCTTTAGCAACCTAGGTGTGAAATGGCTAATACCCAAGCAGAGTCATCAAACAGCAGTTGGAAACCAAATCTGCAGTTCAAGGAAGAGATTCAGACCAGAGATACGAAGCTAAGAGTCAGTAACAAGTGAAGTCAGAATATGATGTTTTTTCAGAGAACCCTGACTGGCCTCTCTGGAGCTGGCACTGGCCAAAAAGTCAACATTGTGGAAACCAAATAATAAAAGAGATGTCGCTGTGAAGAAGAGCTCTCTTGGGCATGTCACTGCCAAATCAGATGCTACTGTTCCAAATAGTAACTGTATGATTTTGAAGCAGAAACTGGAAAGATGATGACTATGGTCTTACCGTGAAGATGTGTGAATTTCACAAAAGAAAGAATCAGTAATCCGAAGAGGGACCATATCAGTCAGAATAAGCTAGGTTCTGCTCTAATAACCACCAACATCAAACTGTTAAAGCAACAAAGACACATTTTTTTATCACACTGCATATTCATCAAGAATCAGCAGAGGGTTTTGCTCAACAGGGCCACCCTGGAGACCAGGCTAATGGAGCAGCTCCCACCTCAGAGTAAGAGAACATAGTGGGGGTCTTACAGAACAATTGAATATTCCAGCCCAGAGGGTATATATGTCTCTTTCACTCACAACCCCATGTCATCCCTAGTCACAAGAGGGCCAGGAAGTTTAATCCTACTATGTGCCCATTTTCCAACATTTCTGCCTCTTGCCCCCTCATTCCACCATTTTTTACTATAGATAACCCTCAGAACTTTCAGAATGGGACAACTGAAAAAAATAACTCATGATTATATGGTTCACAACACTCTAATTCTCACATCAACCCTACCAACTAGTTTTTATCCTTCCCAATGAGCAGATGTGGAAATGAAGGCACAGACATACTCTGTGACATGCAGAGGACCCCACGACAAGAAGGCAAAGGAACCAAGATTTTAGGGCAGGCACAAATGCAAAGCCACTCCCATCCTTTCCACAACACCACACTACCATTTACGGCCCTACTTTCCCTTTCAAATGAGTTGGCATTTTCATTTCAGGTCCATCCTGGCCAAACCGAAAAAGGAGAGGGGCATACTTAGCAAAATATGTTTAATCAGAGAGAAGGAATAAGGGTAAGAATGCGGAATTGGCTCGATTTTCTTTGGCCATCTTTGTCTTCTATGAGTGGATGGAGAAAGGAAGGGGCACCAAACACAGAGCAGATCAGAGGCCTCTGATAATCCCAGGGAAGTGTATGCTTATTTTTAAAGATTCTACAGGGATTCAGACATGTGTACGCCAGCCCCATCTGAAACTCATGTTTCATGGAGTTGATTCCTTATGAACCGTAAAACAGTTTTCATTTGTCCCTAGTGTTATTTGTAGAAATATGTATCAGAGAGGTCAGAAAATGATTATATAGTCTCTTTTCAAATGGTCCCAATAAGCAGCCTGTTGTATTTCTTGGTTAGGGCAGGATTTCGTTATGTTTCAAGTTCCTGCCAGTTGGGACCGCCTTCATGCAAAGATTTGCACAAGTTTAGCTTTCAGCTAGAACACAGAATTCGTGTCATTTCAGGGATCTGATTTAAACTTTCTGTAATTCAATGGGTTAAGTTTGTTGTACTTATTTGTGAAATATTTTCTGACACCTTATTACAATTACTTTATACCCCCAATTACAACCTGAGTCCTAAGAGAAAAGTCTGATCCATTGGCCTGAGCCCCCTGTGGCATATTCTGCTCTTTCATAAAAAAGCCCCATTTCTCAAGCCTCAAAGATACCACATTCTAAAACAAAAGCTCCCAAGAAGGGCAAACCTTTAGCCAAAAAAAGGACAGAATGTAGAAAAGAGAAACATTAAGTTATAAAGCTTTAATTCATAAAAAGTTTAAACTTCCAGAATCAGGGATTTTTATCTCCAACATACATAACAGTAGAGCAAGGCAAGAAAATGAATGAGCCTGGACTGGACCCCTCATCAAAGGCAACTGTCTTTGCACGTTCCACGAGGCAATTTATGAGACATACCTACCAGGTGTTTGAGCAGAGAGAAACTGTCTGTATAGTATGAGGGTTGATCCTTATGTCTCCCTAGTAGCAGTGTTAAATGGAGGTCAAATCTGAAGAGGACAGGCAAGTCATCCCCATATCAGCAATGGAAGGAGTCTTATATACTATAACATCTCAGCTCCTCTGGCTACAGAGGGGGAAATGACATGCTTGAGCTATCTTGGCTTGCCGGTTACCTAGCTAGGCCTGAATCCATGCCTTTCGTGAGGGTTCAAATGAGCCCCTGCTGTGTTCAGTGTTAGTTCCCAGTTGTGACTGACTGCCAAAGTGGCCTTGGATGGTTCCCAGCTCTCTCTGAGCCTAGACTTCCTCATCCGTAAAATGGGGATAGTAACATTTACCTGCATGGAACTGATTGATGGGAGCATTAGAGGAGGTTATATTCCCATAATATACCCTTCATATTGCTGACAACCCACTCTGTGAGATCACAGAAAATGTATGCATTGGTCTCTGTTCCCCATTCCTGGCACAGAGTTCCTAAAACCTTCGTAATTCCTAAATCCCTTGGAATTTCTTGAGTGATAGGAGTGTCTTTTGTTCAAATGAGGTGACTCTTGGTGGGCTCCTGGATGGGGGCTGGTCACCAACAAGACCAAGCCATGATTAGAAGCCCCACTCCCATTCTCCAGCAAGGGGAGAAGGGCTGGAAATAGATGTTAATAATCAATCATACCTGTGTGATGAAGCCTCCATAAAAATCCCAAAAGGATGGGACTGGGAGAGCTTCCAGGCTGGAGAACACGTGGAGGTGTGGGGTGAGCGGCATGCCGGGAGAAAGCATGGGAGCTCCGTGCCCTTCCCACTTACCTTGTCCTATGCATCTCTTCCATTTGGATGTTCATCTGTATCCTTTATCATAGCCTTTAATAATAAACATAAACAGTAGGTAAACTGTTTTTCCTGAGTTCCATGAGCCCCTTTAGCAAATTAACTGGACCCAAGGAGGGGGTAGTGAGAATCTCTGATTTATAGCTGATGAGTCAGAAGCACAGGTGACCAGTTAGACTTGGGACTGGTGTCTGAAGTGGGAGAGGTCTTATGGGATCTGACACTTTTAGCCTGTGGGATCTGACACTCTCCAGATAGACAGTGTCAGAATGAAGTGAAATTGTAAGGCACCCAGTTTGGTGGGGAAAACCCCCACATCTGGCGTCAGAAGTGTTGCGGGTGTGGTAGTGGTGTCAGCAGAAAGGAGAAACATAGGGGGAAGTGTGGGTTTTCCCGTCACACACTTAAAATTACATTGGTCTGTTTATGAGTCTCTCTACCCCGCTTGACTAAGACAGTCTCAGAGAAAGGCCTCCATCTTGTTCCTCTTTGTGTCCGCTGTGCCAGGTGCAGTCAAATATTTGACAGATAAGTAATCAATTAAATGAGGTGTGTAAATTACACACCCCAGGTGTCCTCCAGCTTTTCTTCAATGCCAACTGAAGGTCCATTGCTCTTTGCACTATATTATTCTCATACCTAGCTGGAAATTCCACCTGTATCATTGGCCAGAAGCTCTTTCAACAGTGGGAGAATAAGTTTATATTTAGTCTAGAATTAAATAAGCATTTAATATAGATAAATCTATCATATTCTTTTAATTTAGTAACATTCAAAATAGATCAGTCCAATTTATGTATTTTGAAATTACATAGCATTTATTTTCTATTTTAACAGTAATAAATGACCACTGCATTCCTCACTCTCATCCCTGCCAAGAGCTCTTTCCTACTACAGCTTTCCCTGTCTGGGAGCTCATCTGTCCCTCCTGCAATCCAAGTCCAAACCATTTAAAGATCTCAGTTAAGCCAGCCATCTAAATCCTCTAAGTCAGATGGACTTTTTTCTATAGGAGTGTTAGCTTATGCCCCACAACCTCCCAAGTCTTTATATATTCATTGTGCATTTCTTTAGATCCTACTCAACTCACATAGGCCTCATCTATCAAGCCAGCTTTTAAGTTTCTCCAGGCCAAAGAAGTTTCTTCCCCTGGGGGTTAAAAAAAATGGGAAAAAGACAGTCTCTTAAACAAATGGTGTTGGGAAAACAGGACAGCAACATGCAAAAGAATGAAACTGGACCACTTTCTTACACCATATACAAAAATAAACTCAAAATGGATTAAGGACCTAAATGTGAGACCTGAAACCATGAAAATCCTAGAAGAGAACACAGACAGTAATTTCTCTGACGTCGGCCATTGTAACATTTTTCTAGATATGTCTCCTGAGGCAAGGGAAACAAAAGTAAAAATAAACTATTGGGATGAGATTAAATCAAAATTAAAAGCTTCTTCACAGCAAAGGAAACAACCAACAAAACTAAAAGACAACCTAGTGAATGGGAGAAGATATTTGCAAATGATATATCCAATAAAGGGTTAGTATCCAAAATAGATAAAGAACTTATACAACTCAACACTAGAAAGCCAAATAATCCAATTAAACAATGGGCAGAAGACATGAACAGACATTCCTCTGAAAAAGACATCCAGGGGCACCTGGGTGGCTTAGTTGGTTAAGCGTCTGACTTCAGCTCAGGTCATGATCTCAGGGTCCTGGGATCAAGCCCTGAATCAGGCTCCGCGCTCAGCTGAGGTTCTGTGCTCATCAGAGAGACTGCTTCTCCCTTTCCCTCTGCCCCTGCCCCCGCCCGTGTGCTCACTTCCTCGCTCTCTCTCTCAAATAAATAAATAAATACAATCTTTAAAAAAAAGAAGAAGATATCCAGATGACCAATAGACACACGAAAAGATGCTCAACATAACTAATCATCAGGGAAGTGCAAATCAAAACCACAATGAGATATCACCTCACACCTGTCAGAATGGCTAAAATCAAAAACACAAGAAACAACAAGTGCTGGTGAGGATGTGGAGAAAAAGGAACCCTCGAGCACTGTTGGTGGGAATGCAAAGTGGGGCAGCCACTGCAAAAAGACAGTATAGAAGTTCTTTGAAAAATTAAAAATAAAACTATCCTATGATCCAGTAATCGCACTGTTGGGTATTTACCCGAAAAATATGAAAACACTAATTCAAGGGGATATGAGCATCCCTATGGTTCTTGCAGCATTATTTACAATAACCAAATTATGGAAGCAATGTAAGTGTTTATCAATTCATGAAAGGATAAAGAAGATGCGGTATATATACACAATGGGATATTACTCAGCCATAAAAGAGAATGAAATCTTGCCATTTGCAACAGCATGGATGGAGCTAGAGTGTATTATGCTAAGCGAAATAAGCCAGTCAGAGAAAAACAAATGCCATATGATTTTACTCATATGTGGAATTTAAGAAGCAAAACAAACAAACAAAAAAAGACAAACCAAAAATCAGACTCTTAACTATAGAGAACAAACTGATGGTTACCAGAGAAGAGGTGGGGAGGAGGATGGGTGAAAGAGGTGAAGGGGATTAAGAGTACAGTTATCATGATGAGCACTGAGTAATATAAAGAATTGTTGAATCACTATATTATATACCTGAAACTAATATAACACCATACGTTAATTACACTGGAATGAAAATTTTTAAAAAGACATTCAAATGGAACCAGAAGTCAAGAATATAATATAATAATAACTTATTGTCATTATCCCTTAGCAACCAAGTTGGAAGCAATATTCAAAAGAAGGGGGGAGGGATCGCGTAGAATCTGCAGTACCTGGTCTTCATCTAGTTAACTGTGTAAAAACATGGGAATTTTTTAAAAGCACAAGGTTCTTGCTTTTTTCTTCAAAGCAACATGGCAATATCCATTGGGAGAATCAAGTCCCTCAGAGTTTCTCATCTTACCACGCCAGTGTTCTAACAGATTCCCCTCCATCCTGACGATGAATACCTTAGTCAGCCTCCCAACAGAAAAACCAAGCAGGGAGAAGACAGAGCAGGACAAGTACAAGCTCTTGCAAGTCGAAATTTAAGCTGCTCTGAGTGTGTGCTAAGTGAGTGATCCCAGTGACAGAGCAGCAAGATCTGAGCCTTGTGGCTCCATCCTGGACCAGGCGGTGAGCAGGGGCTTCAGGCATACAGCCCAAATCACTGGGTACTTCACTCTGTGGGTGAGACATTCCGTCTCCCCAGAATGAAGTGCTCGCTCTCAGGGGAGCTCCCAGCTCTGCCCTGCATGTAACTAGATACACTCAAATTTCAGTTCCTTGTTCTGCTGGTGCAACACTTTATACTTCAACTGTGAGGAATTGAATTATGTAAAAAGAGATTTAAAACAAATTATTTCCTAAAGAATAACTTGAAAGACATAATGTCCTAAGTGAAGACTTTTCTAGATATTCCTGGATTTTTGTTTGCTTCCAAAGGCCAAAGGGATTAACTCCAGCTATCCTAAAAGGGGGTGTAGTCCAGATGCTCAATTAATGGGTGAATCAAAACTAAACATAGCTACCATTTTTTGGTCTTTCTTAGTTCCAGGCACCATGTCAAGAAGTTTATCAACATCCTTTTATTTAGGATGGCAATTCCATGAGATAGTTCTGAGTTTTATAGATGGGGGAACATCTCAATGAAGTGAGTGGCTTACCCATGGTCACACACCAGGGCCAGACTAGGGTAGGGAAAGAGAGGCACCTAAGTACGGAATTTAAGGAGGCACTCACTCTCAAGCTAGTACAAGTGCAGGGCCGCCACCAGAGCGTGAGTGCCACCTTAAATTTACATCCTAGGAGCCTCCCTTGCTCCACCCTAGCCCTGTCACGTGCAACACAGCAGTAGTACACCTGGGATTCAAACTCAAGTCTTCCATCCCTTTCCAAAGCCCTCGATCATACCACTCATTCTGTTGTGAAGACAAGCAACTTTATGCATGATACTTTGTTCTAAAAGATGAATCTCCACATAAGCATCCTGAAAGCTGACATCACTGAAGTGTGGCTTCAGCCCTAGGAACCCAGTAGAGTAGCATGTGGGGTGTGACAGGTGCACACCTACACACACACACACCCCAGCATCACAAAAGGCCCTTCGCCACTATAAGAGAACCAACCCCTCAATCAAGCTGTAATCACGGGGTAACCCAATATTCTAAAAGGAAAAACCATTTTGTAGCTGTCCCCAATATGAAACAGGAGAGAACAAGAAATCTGCTATGTCTATTTGAAACCTAAGTTATTGATCAATTTGTTCTGGGACAGAGGATGCAGTGCGTATTTTTCATCAATGTAAAAACCAAAACCAAAGTTATGATTAAATAACCATGGCCAGCTCCCCAGGCCTGACTCTACCCTGCTCCCAGCTTAAGCCATAAAACTTCTAATTGTTCACCAGGGGTGGAATAAAACATGTTTCTGGAGGGCAGTAAGCTTGAGGGCCATGAAGCTCACTGTCATCACTATGGGCTAGGAAGGGGACAGGAGCTCAGACTACTGCCTTGTAAAAAATACTCTTTTCTTCACCTGTTGTTGGTGGAGAGGATGTGTGGAAATTCTACAATGTCCGAGTTTGTCGAAATTACCTCAATTATGAGAGCAATTACTCAAAATGGCTTTTTTCCCATGCCAGTCACAATTTCCCATTGTAATTTTCATTTTCCTCTGAAAAGCATTTTTACCAGAAATAGAATGGCATATTTAGATTGAAAATGGGTATCAGGGCACTTGGGTGGCTCAGTAGGTTAAGTGTCTGCCTTCGGCTCACGTCATGATCCCAGGGTCCCCTGCTCAGTGGGGAGCTTGCTTCTCCCTCTCCTCTGCTGCTCCCCCTGCTTGTGCTTTCTCTCTCTCTCTCTCGCTGTCAAATAAATAAATAAAATATTTTTAAAAAAAAAAGAAAAGAAAATGGATATCAGCAAGGTAGCCTACCAGTCCAAAGTGAGTTGGTCTGATAGGCATTTGTCAGAAGCCACGGGCTTAAGACGGTAAGAGGCTGTGGGGAGTTGGCTCACAGGGGGCATAAGGAGAAACTAATGTTTTGATACTCTACACAGTGGAGAAAGGTTTCTTTCTAATAGCAAAATGCCAAAGATTTAGCTTGGTAAGACAGAAAATTGGCCCATAAATGTCTCATGTTGTTTGTAGCTTAGTCTGAGAAAACAACAAAATCATGATATTTCAATTCTGGTTTCCATCCCAAGTATCATATTTTCATCTCCTCCAGCAAAGGAAAAGAAAATGGTGGAACTTGCACCATATGTAAGGTGACGCTTTGTCACTTTAATTCCTAAAGATTCATTAGAGACCTGATGCTTCTGGCATCCCCCTGGGAACTGGCTAGAAATGCAGCCCCATGGTCCCTGCTCCAGACCTACTGAATCAGACAGTGCATTTTAACAAGATCCCTGGCTATTCGTGGGCATGTTAACGTCTGGGAAGCACAGTGTTAACTTTGAGATTGGAGATGAAGAGCAAAGTGGTAATAAAAGTAACAATCATCATCGTTACGACTGATGGAACACTTACACGGAGCTTACACAGTGCCATGTTCTTTTCCATATATTGTCATTGACTCTCCACAGTAACCCTGAAAGGAATGCATTTCACAGATGAGAAAGTTGACACTCAAAAAAAGTAAATAACATCTTTTTTTAAATTTTATTTTACTATGTTATGTTAATCACCATCTTAAAGCTCACTATTTGATCAACGGCGGAGCCAAGTTTCTATCCCAAGTCTCTCTGATACCCAACCCAGTGTGTTGCCCACTGTCTTTGGTTGCACTTCAGCCTGCTCTTGTGATAAAGGACACAGCAACTTCCTAGAATTCCTTGGATTCCATGATGTGGTTCCTGTACCTGAGGATAAAATGCCACATCTCTTTAGGTAGTTCTGAAATCTTTCCTTTTGAATAAAAACTTTGCAAACTCTACTAGAGGTAGACAGTTTTAAAAAAAGTCTGCATTCCCCAAAAGTTACAAGCCATAAATGTAATCAAGATATTGTAAACTATTAAATAAAACTTAGTGGAGAAAGATCTCTTCAGTGTATTAGTCCACTGAAAATTGTCTTTTTCAGCATTCCATGAAACAATGATATTACAATTATAATCAATGAGAAGATCTCTCATCATCGACAAGTAGAAATGATAAGGTCTCAATACCCTAGCCTGACCCTCAGACAATGAACTCCTCAGGTGTCTTTTTTTAATACTTCATTTTTGTAAAGCAGTTTTTGATTTACAACTAAATTGAGAGAAAGGTACAGAGATTTCCCATATGCCCTTCTGACCCCACACATGCAGAGCCTTCCCCATTACCAACATCCTCACCAGAATAGTACGTATGTTACCATTGATAAACCTACACTAACACATTGTAATCACCCAAAGTCTGTAGTTTACCTTAGGGTTCACTCCTGGTGTTTGGTGTACATGCTGTAGGTTTGCATAAAGACATATATTCACCATTACACCACTATCATGCAGAGAAATTTCACTGCCCTAAAAACCTCCATGCTCCATCTGTTCATACTTCCCTCCCCCCAACCCCTGACAACTGCTAATTTTTTTTTATTAATTCCATAGTTTTGCCTTTTCCAGAAAGTCATATAGTTGGAGTCATACAGACTGGCTTCTTTCACTTAGTAATATGCACTTAGGTCTTTTGATGGCTTGGTAGCTCATATCTTTTTAACACTAAATAATACTCTATTGTCTGGATGTACTCAAGTTTATTTATCCATTCACCTACTGAAGAATATCTTGGTTCTTTCAGGTTTGAGTAATTATAAATCAAGCTGCTCTAAATATCTGTGTGCAGGTTTTTGTGTGGACATAAGTTTTCAACACTTTTGGGTAAATACCAATGAGCACGATTGCTGGATTATATAGTAAGAGTAAGCTTAGTTTTGAACTCAACTGTCTTCCAAAATGGTTGTACCATTTTGCATTCCCATGATGGTATCTTTTTTCATGTTATATCCCTGGTTCTTTACACCATAGCACATAGTGTTACGTACCCAGCACACAGCACGTACCCAATAGATATTTGTGGAATAATGAAAGAAAGAATTGTTGTATACCTTTTTTTTTCCAATCACTAAGCACTCACTTGTTCAGCAAATATTTATGAAGCACGAACAAACTCAGACAATGTGTTAGATATCGTCCAATGGAAGATATTAAGCTTTATTTTGTTTTCGAATACTCAGAATAGCACAGGCTTTGGGATCCAGAGGTGCATCCTGCCTCTGTCATCATGCCAGTCTCTACCGGTCTGTTCCATCACCTATTGAATGGGGCAAAAATGAGTTAATTTCTTGGGTGTTGGGGTGGAGTAACTGAGATAACGTATATAAAATGAGAATCACATGCTTACCACATAGTATAATCTCAGAAGTAGTAGCTAAAATCATTGATATCATTTGTTTATGATAAAAGATTTTCCATCTTTTAAATCTTTACAAAAATGGGTGTAAGTCCATATTCTTCACAAATCCATTCTTCTTTTGAGGTGAAGTCAGTTTCATGGTGGCCTTCCCTAAGAAGAATAATTAATTAGGAACTCCAAGAGGAAGCGACAGACATCTCAAATGCCTCCCAGAAATCCTGGCTTGAAAGCAGCCTTGGTAGTTTTGGGGAAACCCAACACCAGGCCAAGTGTGGGGAGAGGAGAATGCCCCCTTTGCTGTAGGTGGAGCCTCCTGCCACAGGCCTACAGCAACAGATCTTATAGACCCTACAGAGATCTGCCACCTCCCAGAGAAATAAAACTCATATTTACTATGACATTATCACAATGGAGGAGGGAATCCTTTTTTTCCAACAGTTGATGAGTGTGACTCTGCAAGTGGACACCTTACTAGATATATCTGAAATAGGAAACTAGCTAAGTCACTTTCTGAAAGTTCTGGCATCTTCTCTATACACCTTCATCAACAAACACCAAGCAAAAATAATAATCCTAGGAATCAAGAAAAATGCCCACCAGGAAGTAACCTCAGCCCTTCCTTGGCATGGTTTTCATATGTGTCTGCCAGCCCCTGGGGCTTCTTGTCACCCCACACAGCTAGACATCTTTCTGCCTTATCAATATTCACTGTTATCAGGGCTCTAAACAAGTTTCAGGAGGTTCTGATGTTGTGTTTTTGGATCAATGTTCAAATAAGCCAAGACATTTTCTTGTGCTAGTTAAGAGTGTGGCCTCTGGAGTTATACTAGCTGTAATTCTCATTAGCTAGGGCACCTTGGACAAATTACCTACACCTTTGTGTCTCAGTTTCACCATCTGTAAAATGAGGATAATACAGTATCTAATAATAGCATCATTTTCAAGATGTTAAAAAAAAACATAACACAAACGTAGGGTGCATAGCTTCAAAGCTTTTTCTAACTCATTATTAAGTAGGGGACCAACAGGTTGTAAAAATGGTTCAAAGAACATCTGAGGGATTGAGATTTTATAGACACTGAAGAAATTATATCAAAATAAGACCATTAGATTTTAGCTGTAAAGCTGGTTAATATCCTATAGGCAATAAATCCATAACCTTTGGAGTTATCTTGTCCACTATACATCTCTACCAGACAAAACCTACACATTGACAAGTGATTTGAAGAGTCTGGACCCTAAGTAACAATAAATGTGAGATGAAGATACCCCCTAGAGCCACACCATCAAATATGGTAGCCACTAGCCTCATATGGCTACTTAAATTCAAATTTAATTAAAAATAAATAAAATTAAAAATTCAATATCTCAGTAATCACATTTTCAGTGCTCAGTAGCCAGATGTAGCTAGGGGCTGCTGTGTGGGAGAGGATAGAATAGAGCATTTCCATCATAGCTCAGTGCTATAGGGGATAGCAGCACCCTCAAGAATTCTTGGGTGACAGTGTTAGCTTCCTATGGGTGTCAAAACAAATTACTACAGTGTTAGTGGCTAAAACAACACAGGGGCTCCTGGGTGGCTCACTGGGTTAAGCATCTGCCTTCGGCTCAGGTCGTGCCACCAAAGCCGCTCTCCCAGCCCAGAAGGGTGAGAGTTCCCAGACTGGTCACATGGATGATCACTTAAAACTAATTACTCACTTGTGTCGGAGAGATCCCGGGGTCCTGGGATCAAACCCTGCATTGGGCTCCCTGCTCAGTGGGGAGTCTGCTTCTCCCTCTGCCCCTCCCCCTACTTGTGCTCTCCCTCTCTCTCAAATAAATAAATAAAATCTTAAAAAATAAGAGGCCCAATGAGGACAGCTCCCCACCCCCACCCCTCCCCCCCCTCCCCCAGTGAGCTGTCTGTCTGGAGCAAAACATCTCATCCCTGGCTCACGAGGAGAACAGGAACCTGCAGGAGTGTGGCCAGAGAGGATACAGGCAAAGGAGAAGAATGGCCAAATGCCTCCTGGGTCCCTCCATGAAAACCAAAAGAGCCACTGCAGGTTTGAGTCCTCCTCTCTGTAGCCTTTTGGAGTGTAAAATCAATGTGAAAAGAGCAGATTTTATTGGCCTATTGTTAAAAGCAGAACTCAAGCACTTTGGATCTTGATCTTGTCTGTGAAACTGCTCCTGCCTCCCCCGGTGGGGGGGGGGGGGCACTATCCCTCCATCTTTTGTGTCCACACTGCATCCCCACAGAGACTTCAAGTGGCAGCAATTCTGTCACTTCCTTGTACTCATTTTTGTTGCGGGTAGAGATCTCATGAGGGTCATGCACACCTATATGCAAGGAATGTGCCTCTCTTTTCTAGGATTCCATATGATGTTTGTGCTGAGCCCCTATTCCCACCAGGAGGCTCATGTCAGTCTGCATGGGGTGTCCCACTCCTCTGCCTGGAGTCTTACACGCAACTTGAGGTTGACATAGAACCAAGGCTGTGGGAGCCACGCAGGGCTGGGAGGATGGCAGGGCAGCTGGTCGTCACCGCCACCAAGCCGCACCCTCAGCTGGTATGTCCAGCATCGGGATAACCCTCAGTGGTTGGTTCCTACAGGACACTCCTGGGCCCATCTCATGTTCTGCCCTGAGAGTGGCTTTCCCATAAGTCTGTGCTGTTCTGCACACACAGAAGCATTTGTGATTGCTTAGCCAGCCACACCGGCTCTACAATCCTTCAGAGCCATCACAGATGGATATGCCCAGCCATTTACCCTTGACTCGTGAAGCTTTTTTTCTGATATAATCTCCCCCCACAGGTACACACATCCGAGACAGCCCTCCTCACCTCTTGCTTCTTCTCTAGTCAGGAGGTAGCCACCAAAGCCGCTCTCCCAGCCCAGAAGGGTGAGAGTTCCCAGACTGGTCACATGGATGATCACTTAAAACTAATTACTCACTTGTGTCAGAGAGATGACCCCCAAACATCTGGTTCAGATAATCCTCCTCTCCTCCCCGAAGCCCAGCCTGAAACGTTCTACCAAATGTTGCAGGAAAACATACAACCTGCGCAGCATCCTAGCTGTCCATGGCCAACTGTGCAAGCCAACCTCTGGGAACAAATCTGCACCCAGCAGAGAAGCTCTGATTTCAGTGTGGTCATTTTGCACGTTTTAGGACAGAGCACACCCACCTCCTCCCTCTCCATCACCCCAAGAGAGGAACCTTACCCTGAATCATACTCTAAACTCTAAGGCACTCCCACCAGGGAGACTGCTCTAGAGTTCTATGATGCCGGCATTTTACACTTTCCACAAAATCCCTCCATTCATTCATTTGTTTATTCAATAAACCTTTAATAGGATTCCCCAACTAGACCCAAGGTGCCAGACAGTAGGAATTTCAGAGAAAGTCTACGAGATCACCTGTTACAAGCCTCTCTTGCTAAACAGCAGTCCTGGAGAGGGGGAGGTAACACTCAGAGCCCACAACTACTTCAGTGGGGTAGCCTGGACTACCACCTACTGTGCTGATGACTACATCCATGGGGACACTGAGGCCTGAGGTTCCCGAGCACAGCTGGCTCAGGAGTTCAGCTCAGACATGTAGACTTTCTCTTCCTCCTCTTCTGTCCATCAGCCCCCCAGACCAAGGAGAAAACATCAATTTAGTTTCATGCTGTCTGCTGTTGTTGCTACAACAACTCCATTCGCACCAGCAAGGAGGTCCTTGTTATTCATCTGGTTGCTATACAAAGGAATTTAAAACTTTCCAGAACCTTCAGGGCATCTACTACATTGAACTTTGTCTAAAACGTATCAGCAGTTTTCGCTTTCCATTCTGTGAGGAGTGGCTTGAAAACTCCCTCACTATTAGAGATGTCCCAACCCTAATTCCATGTGGCTTCTCCCAACCCTTACAGTTAGTCAGCCCCCACCTCTCTACCTGTGGGCCTGGAGAGCTGGCTCCGCTGTCACCTCAACCCATCTCAGCAGCTCTCCAACTGACCTCTTAGCCTCCACCCACCACTGTCCCTGGAATGATCTCTATAAAATGCCAATCTAACCAGGACCCCTGCCCCACCCAACCCATTGAAGTCATCCTCATGGCCTCCTAAGCTCTCCAACTGACCTCATAGCTCCTAAGAAATAATTTTGAAGAACTTCATTGGCAAGACCTAACACGATCTGACACCAACTGACCTTACCAGCCTCATCTTCCAGTACTCCCCACGTCCGTTCTCCTGGCCCTGTGATCCAGTGACACCAAATGCCACACTGTTCCCCACTACCCTGTTTCATGTTTTCATACCATTCCACACCCAGAATGCCTTTCCCTATTCCTCCACTTGGAAATCTCAAAGTCACCCTCACCCATTCAGTTGTCAACACATTGGTTAACTATTCACCATTGTCTTAAGAAAGTGAATTGTGGCTTTGTCTATTTCTGTGTTACTTTGCCCATTTATCTATCATGCTGTGCATTGTTTGCTAAACTAAACACTGCACACTGTTTAGCACAATTATTTTAATAAATCAATAACAAGACTTGTATTTTTAATTTCTCTATTTATAATTCCTAACATAGTGCCAAGGCATATGGTAAACACTCAAGTTATGTCCGACAAAGAAAGGAAATGAAGGGGAGGGGAGGGAAGGGGAGAGGAGGGGAGGGATGGGACGGGAAGGGAAGGGAAGGGAAGTGTTGGGGAGGGAAGGGTTGGAAGGGGTAAGGGGGGAGGGAAAGGGAAGAAAGGAAGGAATGGGAAGGAAGGAAAGAAGAGGGGAGGGGAGGGGAGAGGAAGGGAAGGGGGGAGGGGAGGCAAGGGAAGGGGAAATGAGGGGAGGAGAGGGGAAAAAAGAGAGAGAGAAAAAGAAAGGCCAAAATGCCCCTAACCAAAGTTCACCTACACTTTGTTTTCCCCATTTCCACCCTCTACCTGCATCTGACAGTAGTACTACATATTCGTCAGGCCATTTCTTAACTTTGGGGTACTGCAGATGAAGGAGCTGAAGCAATATTTGCAGTGTGAGGCAAAATTTTCTTTTCCTATATACTCCCATTAAAGCCATCAAAAAATTAGATTAGTGGTTTTGACATTTTTCTGCCTACTTGCTGATCTAAGCCTCTAAATAGAGCCTCTATAGTCCTTTCTTATAGCCCATCTCAGTGTTTATAAGGTGGTAGAAGTTGTGGGACTTACCTGTCACTGGGCCAAGGTCAGAGGGAGCAAAGCACAGCTTTATTAGACTTTGGAAAAGTTCCCAATAGGAGGCTCCTTCTCACATATATGCATTGTAGCTGGTAAAATACCTCTAGCAGCTTCTAACCCTGCTGAAAGGGTGGGCCATGGCCAGTAACCCTCACCTAATATATCAGTGGAGATCTTGCTCCTACTACATTTTGTTCCTTACTCCTTCTCTCCATGGCTGGGCTGTGTGAGGCCACTAGGAAATTGTTAGAGTTCCTTTCCCTCAGGACAGTCTTGCTACTCAGATTCACTGCAGGTGGGGATTGGGGGTTTATGCCTTGTGGCAGAATCAGAGGCTCCTACAAACAGGGGTACCTTAAAAAGTCATCTATCCAAGTTTCTCACTGTATAATGGAGGAAGCAGGGGGTCTACTGGGGAATGAGCCATCTGCTATCACTAAGCAGAAGTGAGTGAACTGGCTAAAGAAGCATTTTGAAAGCCACCTTCCACCCTGTTTGGGTCACTCTGGGCACCAATCTTGACTGCAATAGACAATTCTGCTCACATAGCTCAGGCATCTCTACAGAGTAATACCTGTGTGTGGGCAGTGGTGGGTGGTTAACACAGCACCTTATGACAACAGGGTCCATTCAAAAGCACTGATCTCATACTCTGAAAAGAAAAATAACTATATTTCTCTTGAGTGATAACCTAAGCTTGTAGTCATACAAATACAATCAGCTTCTAGTTCTTCCTTGAGTAGAAGTCCTGAGCTGCAAAGAGTCAGGAAAGACTCCTTGTTCTGGTCTGCTTTGGCTACTTGTCTTCTTCCAGGCTATGATAACCCTCTTAGGGCCCCACAGCTCTCCTCCTTGTGAATGCCACTTCCTTTCCTGAGTCAAGGTCATCATTTTCAGCTTCAGCTTGTGCTTTTCTCTAAGCTTCTTTGCTCTAGCAATAAAAGCCTATTTCTATATTTGACAACTTTTTACAGAAAGGTTAGATGGAGGAGGGGGAGTTCCAATGTACCAATGGATTTGCTCCATTGGTTGGAAGCAGGGTGACTTGTTATTTCCTGTGTAATATTAATAAACACTCACCCTAAGTGTAACAGGTCAGGGTATTTCCTGCTTAACTATTTCATGCCTATGCTCCATGGACTACATTACCAGAGAAGAGTAAGACCATGGGGAGCTGTTGGGATTTCTTTTTTAATATAGCTTGATCTGGTGCAATAACTTTCCAGAAAATAATTTACCTAAATTAAAAGAGTGATGTTTCCCTGGACAGCACTCTGGACTCCAGGCTAATGAGATTTGGACCCTTTGAAAAATACTTAATCTACCAAGTTCGGGACTCAGAAAGCACTGAGCTAAAGACTTAACATTATTTCATTTGATTCTCATAATGGTCCTATGAGATAGATACTGTTGTCATTACCATCTTGCAAATAAAAATGCTAAGGTTTTAACAGGTTGAGCTGTGCAGTATTACACACATTAAGTGGCAGGATGAGCTCCATTTGGTGCTCCTGCCAAAGCAGAGCATTTAACCATTATACCAAAATGCTCAGGCACCTACAGTAATGGACAGTGCTGCACTCCTGTGTTGCAGTGCCAGAAACTGTGCTTTAAATAGAAGCCACGTTTCTACAAAGGCACTCTTCCTTGACTGCCAAGTGCAATCCTCTTCAGAATGACCTGTAACCTCATACATCTCTGCTATGACCTGTCACCTTCTTTCATCTCTGCTATCTCTAAACGATTTGTCTTCAGTCTTCCAAGTCTCAGCACTTTGGCCAGCTCATCTCTTGGCAAGGCTGGAGATGACAGTAGAATGTATTAAACCCAAGGTTTACCTGTGAGGGGGAAGGAGAGATCATGACTTTGACTGAGTAGAGCTTAGATACTGATGAAAAAGATTCATGTCAGAAATCTCAGCTGAGCGTCTCTAAGGTCTGGGACACAAACATGTAAACCCACTTTGTCTTTTCATATGCCCTTACGTGAACCTGGGCTTTGTAATTTGCATTCTCTATTATTCCCAGTCCTACTTCTTTATACTCTTTATACCTCTTCTAATTGATTCCATACTTGAATCTTATTTTGATTCTGCTGTTGTTGGGTGGAATGTTCTGTAGATGTCTGTTAGGTCTAGTTGACTTATAGTGTTGGTGAAGTCTTCTATTTCCTTGTTGATCTTCTTCCTAGTTGTTCCATTTATTATTCAAAGTGAGGCGTGGAAGTCTCCAATTATCATGGTTGTGAAATGCCTGTATCTCCCTTCCATTCTGTTACTTTTTGCTTCATGTATTTTGGAGCTCTAATGTTAGATTTACTTTAATTACATGTTCATAGTTGTAACTTCTTGGCAGATTGACCCTTTCACATATATATAATACCCTTATTTGTCTCTTGTAAGAGTTTCTTGTTTTTTGGTTTTACTTTAGTTATTTTGTCTGGCATTAGTAGAGGCACTCAGCTCATTTTTGGTTACTGTTTGCATGGTATGATTTTTTCAAGCCTCTTACTTTCAACCTGTTTGTGTCTTTGAATTTAAGTGTGTCTCTTTTTTTATCTTATTTTATTTAAATTCAATTAATTAACATATAGTGTATCACTAGTTTCAGATGTAGAGTTCAGTTATTCATCAGTTGCCTATAACACCCAGTGCTCATTACATCACATGCCCTTCTTAATGTCCATCACCCAATTACCCCATCCCCTGACTCCCCTCCCCTCCAGCAACCCTCAGTTTGTTTCCTATAGTTAAAAGTCTCTTATGGTTTGTCTCCCTCTCTGATGTTTTCTTATTTTATTTTCCCTTCCCTTCCCCTATGATCCTGTTTTGTTTCTTAAATTCCACATATGAGTGAAACCATACGATAATTGCTTTTCTCTGACTGACTTATTTCGCTTAGCATAACACCTCCAGGTCCAACCACATCATTGCAAATGGCAAGATTTCATCATTTTTAACTGCTGAATAATATTCCATTGCATTTATATATATCACATCTTTATCCATTCATCTGTCAATGGACATCTGGGATCTTTCCATAGTTTGTGTGTCTTTTATAGACAGCATATAGTTGGATGATTCTTAAAAATCTATTCTGCCCATCTCTGCCTTTTAATTGGAGCGTTTATTTTTTTTTTTTTTTAAAGATTTTATTTATTTATTTGACAGAGAGACACAGTGAGAGAAGGAAGACAAGCAGGGGGAGTGGGAGAGGGAGAAGCAGGCCTCCTGCCAAGCAGGGAGCCTGATGTGGGGCTCGATCCCAGGACCCTGGGACCATGACCTGAGCTGAAGGCAGACGCTTAACGACTGAGCCACCCAGGCGGCCCTAATTGGAGCGTTTAATACATCTATATTTAGTATAATTACTTGTAAGGTAGGATTTGTGTCTGTTATTTTGCTATTTGTTTTCTGTATGTCTTATATCTTTTTTTCTTTTTCTATCCTTAAGTCATGACATTCCTTTGTGTTAAAGAGGTATTTTTACTTTCCTTGTTTCTTTCACTATTTTTGTCATCCATTTTCTTAGTGGTTGCCTGGGAATAACAATATGTATTTTAATTTATAGCAACCTAGCACAGATTAATACCAACTTAATTTCAAGGGTGTACAAAACTCTGCTCCTATATAATGCCATTTCCTATCCCTTCCTTTGTGTTGTTATTTCATACAAATTATATCTTCATACACCGTATGCCCATCAATACAAATTTGTAATTGTTTCTTTATGCAGTGCTTTTAAGTCAGGCAAGAGGAAAAAAGTTACAAACAAAAAATACATTGGTACTATGTTTTATATTTATCTATGTAGTTACGTTTACTGATTTTCTGTAGTTCTTGTTCAGATTCAAGTTACTCTCAGGTGTCCTTTCCTTTATTTCAGCCTGAAGGATCCCTTTAGTGTTTTTAAAGGCAGATCGGCTAGTAAAAATTTTTCTCAAGTCTTGTTTATCTTTGAATGTTTAAATTTCACCTTCATTTTTTGAAGTATAGTTGTGTGAAATAAAGAATTCTTGGCTGATATTATCTTCCTTTGGTACCTTGACTATACCATCCCACTGCCTTCTGGACTCCATGGTTTCTGATGGGGAATTAGCAGTTAATCTTATTAAGGGTCCTTAGTACATGACTGATTACTTCTCTCTTGCTGCTTTCAAGAGTCTCTGTCTTTGATTGTTAATAGATAAAATTGTGTATCTCTTCAAGTTTAGCCTCTTTGGAGTTCATTAAGCTTGTTATACATTATAGTTCTTCATCATATTTGGGAAGTTTTCAGCCATTATTTCTTCAAACACATTTTCTACCTCTCTTTTCCCATTGCCCATCCCCCACCCCACCCCCGCCTTTGCAGATTCCTATTATTGTGTATGTTGGTATTCTTGATGATGTCCCACAGGTCTCTCAGGCTCTGTTCATTTTTCTTCATTCTTTTTTTCTTTCTTTTCCTCAGGCTAAATCCTTTCAATTACTTACCTTCAAGCTTGCTGGGTTTTTTTCTGCTTGTCTGCGCACATGTTGAAACCCTATAGTGAATTCATTTCAGTTATTGTACCTTTCAACTCTAGAATTTCTGTCTGGTTCCTTTTTATAATTTTTATCTCTTTACTGATATTATCTGTTGTGTGAGACATCATTCTCATACTTTCTTTTAGTTCTTTAGATATGTGTTCCTCTAGCTCTTTGAACATATGTAAAATAATTGATTTAAAGTCTTTACCTTGTAAGTTTAACATCTAGGCTTCTTCAGTTTCTAGTGACTCTGTTTATTCCTGTGTAAAGGCCATATTTCCTTCTTTCTTTGCATATCTCATAAATTTTTGTCAAACCCGAACATTTAAAATAATGTGGCAATTCTGGAAATCAAATTCTTTCTGCACTCTCCAACAAGAGTTTGTTGTTGCTACTATTTATTGTTACTGCTCTTGATGGTTAAGTGACTTTACTGAACTAATTCAGTAAGATCTGCATTCTTTGATATGTGTCAATACTGACGTCTCTGCTTTGTTAGCTTAGTAGTCAGCTAATAATAAGACAGAGATTTCCTTAAATTCCTGGAATCAATAAGACTTCCTGTCTTTGCCAAGGGGTTCTTTATGCATGCTGACCATTCCATCAACACTCAGTTAGGTATTTAAGGTAACTAACAACTCTGCTTTAGCCTTTATAAGCCTTCTTTTCCTGAGAAGAGCCTCAAAGTCAGCCACAGATGAGAACTAAAAGCCTTCTCAGGTCTTTCCTGAGCATTCACAGAGGCCAAAGCATGCACATGGGCTTCTAGATTCTCCAGAATATGTTAAAGCTCTTCAAAGCCATGAATGGAACTGTCATTCTTGAGCTTTTCCTTTTAAGAGTTTTGGATAGCTTATTATTTGGCTAAATTGTTATCCACTATCTTGGGCAGCCATGATATTAAGCAATTGTCCTTCAAATCATATTCAGCAAGAGCCCCCAAGGAAAAGATTTTCACACTAGGTTAGCTCTGAATCAGTTAAATAAGAACAGCATTGAAAATGGGCTCTTCCAGGGACCCATATGACAGATCAAATAATGACAATTCTCTGAAAATAGGGCTTTGAAAGAGTTCCAGCCCTGCTCTGCTCCCTCTAGTGGATGGCAGACTGCTAGTTTTCACTGTGATTACCGGCTGCTGGTTTTCAAGGTTACCATGGAGCTAGAAATAAAGGGATGAGAATGGGGAAAATTAAAACTCCGTTGTTCATACTAACTTTTCATACTAAGATTCAGCTATGTTTCTTGAATAAATGATGCTCCACAGATTGCTTCAAGCCTTTGGTTAATTTCCACCATTTTGAAAGAGTTGATTCTGGCAATTTTGCCAATGTTCTTATTGATTTTATGGGGGAAAGTATCTTCAGAGGTTTTTATTCCATCATTTTCACTGAGGTCCAACCCAGATTCATTTTATATCAATGTATCTTTGCTCTGTTTGGCCCACTTTCATTTCTGGCTGCTCTGTTTCTGTTCCTTTCCATTCCAGTTTCCTCATTTCCCACTTTCAATCAAAACTTTTTTTTTTTTTTTTTGTCAGACCTCAAGTCTTGCAAATATTCCTTACTTAGGGGTTTTATCATTTCTCCTCCAGATATTACAATAGTGTCCAAATTGGCCCATTTGCAAAATGTCTTATTCTCTTCTAATCTTTTCACCACCCCAGAGATAGATTGATTATTTAAAAATATAAACATGACCTTGTCTTCCCTTGCCTAAGCCCTTCCATAGATCCACATCACCTTCAGGATAAAGTCCAGTTGTTATCATGGCAGGGCATAAAATGCCCTCTTGATTTCGCCTTAAATCTCCTTTCTACCCTTGCAGCTCTTACCCTAGCCATATATAAATATGAAATTCTATATAAATTCTGCACTCTCATTACTATTCTTTTCCTTTGTTCTCCTAGTGAATTCATTGATTCACTCAATACTTATTTTCTAAACACCTACTATGTGCAGGTCCTATGTAAGGCACAGGGTAAAAGGAAGTGAACAAGACAGGCAAAGTTCTTCTCCCTGCAGATGTCACATCGGAGAAAGAAACTAACTCTGATCAAGTAAATTAATTTAAAAAAAAACTGGATGATTACAAAACACTGTAATTTCAATGAGGAGATTAAATGGGATAATAGTAACTAAAGAAACCCTCATCATTTGGTTTGGGAGAAATAGTTCTCTCTAAAAAAGAAATATTTGAGCTGAGACCTAAAGAATGACAAGGAGCCAATAAGACATGAGAGGAAAAAGACTCTATGCAAAAGCCCTGAGACCAATGAAACCCAGATAGAAATTAAAATAGAGAAAAATTGTCCCCCAGACCTCCATACATTCCAGTGAACACACACACATGCTTACACATGCGCACACTTAACTCAGGTTCCTGAGGTGAGTAACTGCTGAACAGACCAGCTGACAGATGGGAAATCCTTGCACGGAGCTATGACAAGGGGAAGTCTGTGGGAAAAGGTGCTGTTATTTAGCTGGCCCACCCCTGCTGAGTGAGTCCAAAGTTTCCCTTGGATTCATTCCCACCTGAACTTCCACCCTTATGAGCTAAAAAAGACCTTTAGCATTCATGTTTTATACAAAGAAAGAGATGAGGATTAAGTAGCAGCTGCTTAGAGTTTGGTGTAGAGAAGAAACACATATACGTTTGGTTGTAAAACGATTATATTTTAAAAAAGAAACTTAAAACCCTCCACCCATGCTTCTCAGTCTTGTGATCCAGTTAAGGAGTGTTGTGTAAACAAAGCCCTTGAAGGGAGAGGGCAAGAGGAATGAGAAAGTGTTCCACAAAGAGGGGTGTTGACTGAGGAGGTGATAGACTCTTGCAACTAACAGAGTATCCAGCCCACACAGACCCCGCTGACATTGAAGATTTCTTGCAGAAGTAGAACCACAGCCTGATGGTCCTGGAAAATTCTTCCTGATGCTGCCACTCTCTGCATTCATTCATTTAATAAATAACTGTTGAGTACCTACAATGTGCTAGCTCCTTCTCAAGGTCAAAAGATACATCAGTGAAAAAATAAAGATCCCTTGTAGCATTATATCCTAATGGGGAGAAAAAAACAGTCAACGAGTAAATAAATAAGTAACATACAGAATGTGTCAGATGTTATTAAGTGCTATGAAGGAAAACTAAGGCGGGAAAGGGAATTAAGAAGTGCTGAGAGGTTCTGCTTCCAACCAAGATGGAGTAACAGGAACCAGATTTACCCTTCCATTTAAAACAACTATAAAATCTGGATAAAACATATAAAACAATAGTTTTTAAGTCATCAGATATCAGGGGAATGACAGACAAGGGGCAAGAAACAAATGAAGCAGACATACTGCCTGAAGAGATTTTCCATGCTGGAGCACAGGGAGGAGGAACACAGGCCAAGCCCAGGGTACTTCCTGATTTGAGAAGATGGACCTGAGAGTCTGAGGAGACCACGGCAGCTAGAGTTTTCAGGAAAGAGAGGACGGAGCCATTCAGAGAGGCCCAGAGAGGACAGAGCCATTCAGAGAGGACCAAAGAGGACAGAGCCATTCAGAGAGAAAACTCTGGAGATCTTCAAAGGGTCTACCCCTAGTATTTAGCCAAGTACTGATCAGCACAAACACTTGAGGGAACTCCCCAAGGATGGGACAAGAATGATTGGGGGTGAAGTGTGCCTGACGGGTTTGAGGCACAGCAAGAGGCTTGATGTGGCTGTGGAGATCCAGAAGGGAACAGTAGGAGGAGAAATCAGAGAAGTAATGGCAGCAGGGGACAGCTTAGGTACAGACTTGTAAACCATTGGAAGGACTTCTAGGTTTTGTTACAAGTGAGATAGGGGCCATTAGAGAGTTTTGAACAGAGAAGTGGTATATCTGCCTTATGTTTTAATTTAAAAGAATCACTCTCAAACAGAATGGAGAATAGATTTTAGGGAAAAGGCAAAAGCGGTGAAGCACTTTGGAGGCTATTCTTAAAACTCAGCAGAAGTTCATGGTGGCCAGGACCATAGAATAGAAGTGGAGGTGCTGAGAATATATCAGATCCTGGATGTATTTTGGGAGAACCAAAGGATTTGTTAATGGGTTTATTCTAGAAAGTAAAGATTTTTTTTTTTAAGATTTTTATTTATTTATTTGACAGAGAGAGAGAGCAAGTGAGCACAAGCGGGGGGAGCGGCAGGCAGAGGGAGAAGCAGGCTCCCCACTGAGCAGGGAGCCCGATGCGGGGCTCAATCCCAGGACCCTGGGATCATGGCCTGAGCCAAAGGCAAACGCTTAACTGACTGAGCCACCCAGGCGCCCTGAAAGTAAAGCTGTGTCAATATTAGGGAATCTTTCAAACTTGACTTTTATCTTACTCTTTTCTATCCATACAGCAGGTGTTATGAGCTAACTTAGGCCTTTCTCCAAGAAAGACCAACCATCCTCTCTATTTTATTTAATTTTTTTCATGGAACCAGAGTGTAAAGATCTGAGACTTGGGTTGGGTTTGGGTATAGTGAAATAGAAATAATAGTTGCCTTTGCCTAGTTTAGTCTGAACCCTAACTAGCTTAGGAAACACTGGTATTCTGTGTGGCCCAGTCTTGCTTTCCAGAGTTCTTTAAATTCGATTATGATCTTCTTTATAATTATTCCTTGTGCATATTTCCTCTGCAGGAACTTCATTAGGAGGGGTGACAAGAACTTGAGATAGGACTCAGGTATTCCTAGTTCCTTTGACTCATTGCCATAGTACTACTGAGATCCACACACTATTTCTAACAGGATGTTATTAATATAATTCATCACATCAATGAATTAATAGAATACAACTCTGTATTCATTTTAACAAATTCTTAAACAATGTAAGAAATTCAAAATCACTATTGTTTATTTTAAACCATAGTAAAAGTGAATAGAAGACTTTTTTAACATGACAAAGGATATTGATCTCAAAATTAATTGACAGAAGCAACCCTAAGTGTAGTATATTAGACAAATTCATATGAAAGCCAAAGATAAGACAAGAACAACAGGTACCCTGTACTTTATTTACCATTCTTGTGTAACTTCTGGATAATACAATAAGATAAAATAAAGAAACAAGACTTACATATGTCTTGTATGCTTTATAAATGTCTTATAAATGAAAAGCTTTATTTATTTGGAGAGTATATCATTGTATACTTAGAAAACAAGTACAAAAATATTAAATGGGAATGGGGAAAATAGGCAAAGGGAATTAAAAGGTGTAAACTTCCAGGGGCCTGGGTGACTCAGTCTATTAAGCATCTGACTCTTGATTTCAGCTCAGGTCATGATCTCAGGGTCATGAGATTAAGCCCTGCATTGAGCTCTGTGCTCAGTGGGGAGTCTACTGGAGATTCTCTCTCCCTCTCCCTCTACCCCCATCCCCACTTGCTCTCTCTCTCTCTCTTTAAAATAAATAAATAAAAATCTGAAAAATGGCATAAACTTCCCATTATAAATAAGTCATGAAGATAGAAAGTACAGCATAGGGAATATAATCAATAATATTGTAGTAATGTTGTATGGTGACAGATGGAGACTACTTACCAAGGTGAGCACTGAGTAATGTGTAGAATTGTCAAATCACTATGTGGTACACCTGAAATTAATATAACATTGTATGTCAACTACACTTTAAAAACATATTTTTTAAAAAATAAAAATTGTAAAAATTGAATGAAAAACTTTTGAGCTAATAAGATAGTTCAATAATGTGGCTATAAATATGTATTTTAAAATAGTTTTTCTTATATGTCTACAATAAAAATTATAAGATATAAGAAGATCCTTTTTACGATAAAAATATTTGAACTTCCTATGAATAGACCTAAAAAGAAATTTTCTAGAGTCATATTAAGTGTACTTATATGCTATTTATAGAACTTATACTATATTGACATAATACCATGTGCAAATTAACACCTTGACTGTGGGGAAATCAAAGGGAGAGGGACAATATTAGAGGCTGGCAGGTCAGTTGACAGGTCATTGGTATATTCTAGGCAAGAGATGATAAGGCTCTAAAGTAGGAGAGTGGCAAGAGATCTGGTAAGGAGGAGAAAACTTGGCTGATATTTAAGAGCTAGAGTTTGACAGAGGGTTGTAAACAAATAAATGAGAGGTGAGGGGAATAGTTCAGGATAATTCTTAGCCATATGCAAATCAACTGACTGAGACAGGGAGTACGGGCACAAGAGCAAGAGATGGAGAGGAAAAAATGTTGAGACATGTATTTAAGTTCCTATGAGACATCAGAGTGAAAATACAGGTACCTTACTGTGTTATTCTTGACTTAGAAGAGATTATTTCATTTATTCTATGTATTTAATGAATATTTATTGAGATCTTGGTCACATATGTAGACTTAAGAGTCATCAGCCTATAGAATTTCAGGAATTAGAGGTGATAACCAAGGAAGAATGGATTAAATGGGATGGGAATATGGACAAGAGCAGAGCACTAAGAGATCACCAATAATTAACATCCAGTAGGAAAGAAGGAACCATAAAAGAGTATAAGAAGGAATGGCCCAAGAGGTAAATGGAAAAACAGGTTGACATGGTGCCACAGAAATTAGAGATGACAAAGAAGGGGCCGTTAATTGTACCTAACGGCACAGAGCAGTTAAACAACATGAGACTTTGAAAGAGCCTCAAAATCAGAAAAATATTGGTGACACTCGCTTGATAAATGAGTTGAAGCTCTAATTATAAGCAGTAAGAGTCAAAAGAGGGTATTTTCTAAGACAGTTATCCTCATAGTGGTTTTAGGGGAATTCTTGTCCAAAGATCAAGGGAGATCTCCTTCTCTCTGCGATGGCCTCCATTTATAAATATATATATTTTAAATAAGGCGGTCAGTAAATCACTCACAGCTCATAGAGGCAGGCATATGTTATACTGGGTTAATCAAGAAAAATGTCCCTTTATTTTCCATTCAAGATAACATTAAGTAATACCCAAAAGTTGCTCACACTGGCTTCTCAGACCTACGTAAATATGTCCTATTATGATATTTGGGGCTACAAGTAAAAGCAAACCCCAATTCCACTTGCTTAAGTAAAAAGTATTTTTCTTATCTCACACAAAGGAAGCCCAGTGGTGGGAGAACTCTTGGGTTGGTTAATTCAGACAATAAAAAATATCAGGTTTTACTGGTGCAAGAACCTGGTTGGGGGGAACGGGCGAGGCCGGGGGTTGCCTGTGCTGCCCATGCCTAAGGGGGAAAGTTTCATTCAGAGCAGGCATGTTGGCAAGCTCATTTGGCTGGCACACCCAAGCCTTGTTCTCAACCACTCTACAAGAAATTAAGATGATATGTGGATATCTTTCCTGATTGTTGCTTCCGTTTCTCAATCAGTTTACAATTTGCTCAGGGAAGAAAGATGTTATTTGCTGGACCTCATCAAATTCCAACACCAGTGATGAGTATGTGACAAGATGAAATTCTGGTAATGTAACTGAGGCTTTACTTTCCTGAATCAGTGGCATCCATTAACACAGGAGGTGACCAATAGCGAACAAAGATTCTAAACAAATTTTTCATTAATTCATAACATAGAAAACGGTCTTGATGTCAAGGCTTAAAAGTACAGTATCAAAGCTTTGCTTTTGTTCCAAAAGTTTAGCTCGAAATAGCAAGAGCCAGCCCCCAAAGGATTCTGTACATAACATTAATATTATAAACCAATATTCTTCAAACTACAGGTTGCAATCCATTAGTAGATTGTGAAATCAACATAGTAGGTTGCAACTAGATTTTTTAAATGACAGACCAGAATAGAATAAAACACGAGAGTGCATTACATAGACAAGGATAATTATTGTTTTCTGAAATTTTTATTTTGCATGCATGCACATGCATGTGTGTATATGTTGGGCCTCCGTGTAAAATATATTTCTTACTATGAGTTGTGTCGAGGACTTGAAAGACACTGCTATAAATGATAAATTTGGGAAAACGTTGAGGAAGAGTCTGATTGCCCAGCCTCTCAATGGACTAGATAAATGAGCTCCAACTGAGAAAATTGTCAGATCAGAGGTGACAAGAGTATGAAATAATTGAAAGAGTTGCAGTAGTCCCCTCCCTATCCTTGGTATCACTTTCTATAGTTTGTTAGCCGATGGTCAACCATGGGCCAGAGGCAGATGATCCTCCTCCTGACATAAGGGCAGAAGGTCAATAGTTGCCTAACGCTACGTCACACTGCCTACCTCATTCACCTTCCTCATCTCATCCTGTGCACAGTTTATCATCTCACCTCATCACAAGAAGAAGAAGGGTGAGTACAAGACAATAAGATATTTTGAGAGAGAGAGATCACATTCACACAACTTTTATTACAATATATTGTTATAATTGTTCTATTTTATTACTGTTGTTATGAATCTGCTACTGTGCCTAACTTATAAATTAAACTTTACCATAGGTACGTATACATAGGAAAAAACATGGTATGTACAAGGTTCAGTACTACCCATAGTTTCAGGCATCCATGGGGTTGGGGGTGAGTCTTAGAACATATCCTACTTGGATAAGGAGGGACTCCTGTATATCAAAGATGCAGTCTCAGGCTGTCTTGCATCCTGAGCCAGATATTTAGAAGACGGAAGAGCATTGCCAGGAAGAGGGGCAGCAAGTGCAAAGAATAGAAGGTGGGGAAATAGAATGAATATTCAGAGGATAAAGAAGAGGTACATCTAGCTGAAGCCAAGTTAGACTGAATGGAGAGCTGAGGTCAAATTGGATGTTCATATAATCAGAGAGTTGTTCTTGATGGTCAGTGGGATGTCATGGAATATTTTCGCTCTGGTGAATGACATGAAGATAACAGGATGGCCTGGAAGAGAAAGGAACTGAGGGCAAGAAGAATTTTTTAAAATCTCGTGAATAGCTAGGCCCAAGGGAATATACAATATTTGTAGCAAAGGCCTTAAAAATTACAAATATGATTATCCCAGGGTGAAAGACTTAAAAGTTCTCAGCGGGGAGGGGGTACCTGGGTGGCTCAGTCAGTTAAGTGGCCAACTCTTAATTTCAGCTCAAGTCATGATCTCAGGGTCCTGGGATGGAGCCTCGTGTCCAGTTCTGGTGCTCAGCGGGGAGTCTGCTTCAGGATTCTCTCTCTCCTTCTGCCCCTCCCCCTGCTTGCTCTTTCTCTCTCTCTCTCTCTCTCATAAATAAATTTTTAAAATAAAAATTTCTCAGGAATAAGCTACACAGAAAGGATAAAAGAAAAGAGTTCTAAGGTAAAGTCTCTTTCTCTTGGCCATTGCAAATAAGTCTACTTGTTAGCATTGCTGGAATAACTAGTA
This sequence comes from Halichoerus grypus, assembly GCF_964656455.1. Classification (NCBI taxonomy): domain Eukaryota; kingdom Metazoa; phylum Chordata; class Mammalia; order Carnivora; family Phocidae; genus Halichoerus; species Halichoerus grypus. The sequence goes on from NC_135714.1 coordinate 9,500,130, forward strand.
CTGTTAATATCATAAATGTTTCACACCTCCATTACACTTCAAAGTGCTTTCACAACCATTAGTGCTTTGATTTTCATAATCACCTTAAAAGGCAATGAAGCAATATACCACTATCTCTGTTTTAAAGATGGTGACACTGCATCCCAAAGAGCCTTGTGGCTTCCCAAGGCCACACAGTTAGTGATGAGACTAACTCACTGGATCTTCTCGCTCTTAGCCCAGGATTCTCTATACGATGGGCCGTACCTCACAGACAGCCATTCTTGAATAATGATCCATCAATATGTTGATTAAGATTATTCCAAGAATTGAAATGGCCTAATATTTCAAGGAGAAAGCCCATGCAAAAGGCCACTGTGGCTTGGTGTAAGTTTATTTAATAAATATTTTTCTTATTTGGAGGTTTTAATTTTAAGTATGCGGTCTACTCTTTTTGTATGATTATTTGCTCAAAAAAATTTTAGTCAGCAACACACCTCATAAAAATTTAATATGTTTCAGAGCCCTTTTTACTGTTTAAAAAAGCACAAATCAGGCATTCTTGAATTTTGAATGTGGCGCCCCTGTAATTGGGCTCTCTCTCTGAGGAAGGCCCTTCCAAACCTCATAGTGAAATTGCTCTTTTTAAAAGAAAACAACATTCGAACAGAGGGTTGTCTCAGACTGGTCCTCCACTCACCAAGAGTCTGAACATCAACCACTCAGATATGTCATGACTGTTCTGGTCACCAGCATATTTCTTTCTTAAATCTTGAAAAGTCCCTGCTCTCAAGTGTGGCACTGGCTTCCAGAGATGTGAAGAGGGAAGACGATGACTTAGCAGCCAAATAGTCCTGAGTTTGGATCGCAGCTCTGGCTCTCAGTAGACAGGTAACTTTGACCAAGGTAACTCATCTCTCTGAGCCTATTTTCTTACCTGTACCATAAAGTGGTTACATTTCACATCACAGGGTTATTGCATGGATCTAAGAGAGCAGACTGGGAAATACTCAGCCTGCAGTGAGCCTCATGGAATATTCACTACTTAAGAGCCTCTGAAAGATAAGGTTTGCTAAGCCAACACTCACTGGGTTCATTACTTTACTTACTTAGAGAATCAGCACTTGGCCCTCCCAGCCTTGCTCTTTTATCAGGCCAAGAGATTTATACACATGGGCCCTTACCTGGTCATAGTCTATAACCTTTGAGCAATAAGTTGATAAAATGTATCCAAAGTTGGAAAGCAACAGCCCCGACTTCTTCAATTCCTTCAATCAAAAAATATTTATTAAGCATTTATTATGTTTCAGCCATTGTTTGGGGCATTGATGGTACAGAAATAAAGATTATGGACAAGATCCTTGTTCTATTGGGGCTTACTCTCTACTGGAGAATACAGACAATAGGTAGATAAGCAAATAAACAAAAAGCAATAGCTGATAAAGATTGGTATAACATAGAAGATTAAGGTAAGGTGGGCTGAAAGAATGTTGGGAAGATGTCAAAGAAGGTCTTTCTGAGGAAGTGACATTTAATCTGAGAACCAGATTAAATATTAGAACATTTAATCTGATTAGAAGGGCCTGTCCATGGGGGAATCAAGAGAAAGAACAAAGACCCTACAATGTAAATCAGCTTGGGGTTCTCATGGAATAGAAACAACACCAGTGTGGCAGCTGGAGTTGTAGGGTGATGAGGGGTTGACTGGAGATGAGTGTGAGGAAAGAAGAAACCAGATCACTCAGTACCTTGTAGGCCAGGAAAAGAGGCAAGATTTTGTTCTAGCAGGAATTGAGTCCATCAGGGGATATTAAACAGGGAAGTATCATGACTTAAGGTTTTTCAAAGTTCACTCAGCCTGCTCTTTGGAGAGATAGAACAAGAACAGGAAATCCATTGAAGGTATTATAGAGGTCTGGAAAGGAGAAGGCGGTGATTAGACTATGTAGGTCATGGTGGAGATGGAGAGAACACAGAATATATTCAGGAGAGCTGAGAAGATTAGGGGGGTGAGTGCCATAAAGAGAGAACCAAACTAGAATGTTGGTTTGGTCAAGTGGGTAAATCATGGTACTATTCATTGATAAGAGGAAGAAGGGGAAGGAATGGATGGAGGGAAGGAGAGAGGAAGAAATTTAAATGTTCTCCTTTGGCTTTATGAAAAGACTGGATCTCAGGGCAGGAGTCAAGACGAGTTATCTATGGAGGAGCCTTCATCTTTCCATCCCCAGGGCTCAGGGTAATGCTATACCCAGCCTTGGTACCTCATATGGACCAAGGTATGGCATATGGACAGAAGAGCACAACCTTGAAATTCCTGGTCTGTTTCTTTATCCACAAGCTCTTAATTTCTCCCCACTTTAATTTCCTGTCCTATAAAATTAGACTAAAAAGACTTATTTTGGCTATTCCATGGAATGTTTTATCAAAATTAGACATATATGAAAAAATATTTTTAAATTATAAGCCACTGGGCAAACATAAGTTTTATGGAAAGGATTAGGGTCCCATGTTAGAAGGTAAGCTTTCTGTGGATAGGGACTCTGTCTGTCTCATTCGTCATCTCCAGCACCTAAAATGAAGGTTCATGGTAAATATACGTTGAATGAATGAATAATAACAGATTCTTCTAGAACGGAGGACTAGAGGTCGTGAACACTAAAGATCCCCATAATATTATGATATAGTTAGTTTTTCTACACATCTGTCTATTCCATAACCCAGAACCTATCTTATTCATTTTTGTAGGCCTACTAAAGTTCAGTACACAGTAGGTGTGCAATGGACACCTAGTGAATCTGATTCTCTACAAACCAGACTGTGAGTGGCCAGCAGCCAAGCATTGTGTCTCACCAGACAGCCACACCAATCAATGCCCTTGGATATCTCCTGCCTTAGGGGCCTCTCGAACCTGGGTGCCCGTGCTAAACAAAGTGTGCCAAAGACAAAAGGGAACACAGGAAGCCATGGGATCACCATGGCACCTCCTATGGAGTGCTACTTTCACTAGAAAAGTGGAGTGGGAAAGTGAGGATAAAAAATATCCCACCTCTTAGGTCCAAGTTGTTCCCCAGTGCTTGCTTATAGCTAGTTCTCAAAAGTTACTTGTTGCATGAAAGAACAAATAAATTCATGAATACATATGAAGACACACTTAGGGATAATATAAAACAGAATTCCTTTTTTTTTTAAAGATTTTATTTATTTATTTATTTATTTGAGAGAGAGATAGAGCAGGGGTGGGGGAGGAGCAGAGCGAGAGGGACAAGCAGACTCCCCGCTGACTCCCCACCCGGGGCTCAATCCCACAACCTTGAGATCAGGATCTGAGCTGAAATCAAGAGTCAGACGCTCAACAGACTGAGCCACTCAGGCACCCCAGAATTCCTATTTTTCAGAAGATAAACAGGATTCTTAAGAATTTCAAAGTTGAAGTAGACCATGCCCAGCTATGTCCCCTAGATTGCAATGGCTACAGGAGCCTAAACATTCCCTGCACTTTGAGTGGCACCAACGTGTATGAAATGGGATGAAAAACGGAAGGCTTCAAATGCAGGTGCCCCCTGACAACTGTAGTCAGCTCACCATCTCTCCAAACACCGTCTCCAACCCCTTAACATTAGGGAAGTTAGGAAATTCACCCTCCAGATGTCAGCTCTTTATAACTCAGCACATAACATGATGAGAGAAAAGCGAGTCATCCTCCCAGGCCCCAAGCATAGTGTACTGGTCTGGAGCTCCACACATCTCTGAGCAGACTTCCTCATCTTAATATGGGGAACCTTCTCTTCTGTGTCACAGTGATATTATAATTATATAGGAAAATTCCTTATGTCTTGGAGATACATACTAGAATATGTTGGGGTGAAATGTCGTATCTCTATATCTTTAAAATAATTAAGCAGGGAGGGGCGCCTGGGTGGCTCAGATGGTTGAGTGACTGATTCTCGTTTCCGGCTCAGGTCATGATCTCAGGGTCGTCAGGGGGCTCCACACTCAGCAGGAAATCTGCTCGGGGATTGTCTCCCTCTGCCCCTCTCCCCGCTCATGCATGTGCACGTTCACACACTCTCTCTCTAAAATAGTCTTTTTAAAAAAATAAGCAGAGAAAGAGAGAAAGTAAAAGCAGGAAATTGATCATTACTGCTAATCCAGATGAAGGAAATATGGATGTGCATTATATTATTTCTATTTTTATATATGTTTGAAATTTTTCATGATAAAAGTAAAAATAAATCAAAATGTCATGAAAGGGGCACCAGGGTGGCTCAGTCAGTTAAGTGGCTGCCTTCTGCTCAGGTCATGATCCTAGGGTGCTGGGATGGAGTCCCATGTCAGGGGTCCCTGCTCGGCGGGGAGTCTGCTTCTCCCTCTCCCTCTGCCTGCCGCTCTGCCTACTTGTGCTCTCTCTCTATCTCTCTGTCAAATAAATAAATAAAATCTTTTTTAAAAATGTCATGAAAAAGGAATATCTATCTGGGAAGGTCATTGAGAGGCTTAAATGAGATACCACAGATGCACAGTCAGTGCTCATTAATCATTAATTCCACTAACTTGTGAGCTCACACATAGGCACACCCTCTTAGCACCTTCTCCTTTGAGAATGTACAGAAACTCTTACTTTGGGGCAACATGATCAAGCATATAACTTAATCCTGTTTCAAAGTCTTGTGTGGTAGTTTTGCGTCTAAGATCTCTTGGGCACAAAGACTGATGCCATTCGTGATGAAGGACCACTGAATGTTTTCTATTTACTCTTTCTGGAAGGAGGGAGGAAGCAGAGAGAAGAGCTGCACCTCTGAAGTGACCACTCTTTTACACACACGTAGTGAAAGCGTGAACCTGGGCAAGGTTTCTGAGCTGCACAACAGATCGCTGTGCTGTGAGGGGCGATGCTCTGAGGCTTGAGTAAGAGCTGGTGCATGAAGAAAAAAAAAAAAAAAAGAGCTGGTGCATGAAGGGGCTAATCGGGACTGCACATGGTCAGCGTGCGTGGTGTTAACTCCCTCCTGCCCCCGCCCCCCAAGGAGACACAAAGAATGAGCAAAGGGCTTTTTGGCAGTGGCTTATTAAAGAGTTTGGATTTAGGTCGTGGGTGATTATTGTATATTGACCTTTGGTTAGTGTCAATTATTTTGCTTTTTGTTTTTTATTGTTTTTTTCTAATTAATGCATATTTAATGCTTTAAGGAGAAAATGGGAAATGATGAGAAAAACTTATTGCAACGAACAAGCCACTTTTAGAATGCATCTTAGAAGCAGGACTCATTTGAGCCCAAATTGACATCTAGCTTGGCAGACAGAGAAGGTCTTAAGGTCCTCATTGTACATCAGAGAAACTGAGTTATCAACCGGCCGGAAGGTGGGAGAATCTGACCTAGCCCTACACAGTGGATGTGGATGGAACACAGGGGCTGTTCTCATGTGAACAAAATGTGCTTATTCCAGAGATAGGAAGGACAGGACAAAAGCGGAGTGCATCTCCTTTCCATTGCTCCAGGCTGGGATTGGCAAAGTCATGGTAAGGAGAACATTCCAACAACACAGATGCGAGCAGGATGACATTTCAAGTGTGCAGAGCAGCTGATTAATTGGGACAGGAGATCAAGTATCAACAGTCTTCTGAAGGCCCAGAGCAGAGCAGCGAGGCCTCCCTGGGATTTCTGAGTGCTCTGAAACAGGCCTACAAAAAATAAGACCCAGGAGGAAGGTCCTGGAGCGCTGAGATGCTGCTTCTCAGAGAGGCAAGGCAGAGCGGACTTTTTATTGCTGGCCTGTGGGGTAGGCAATGCCCATATATGGATGCTCAGTTGACATTGCAAGTCTGCTTTCTGTAGAGGAAGGGCGCTTCTGACAGGTGTGTTCCTGCAGCCCCCTGCATGTGCCGAGAGCCCCAAGGGCGAGGCTTCCGCTAGAACTGTCAGGAAGAGTCGACCAGGACCCAAAGAAATGTCTTCGTCCCAGAACCCAGAGGTGAACCCAGGTAAGGAGCACATAACTGCCCACCCCACAACTGAGCCTCACAGAGGCACGTGCTCATACATTCACTCACTAATGCTGGCAGCAAATATCCACGGAGCATGCCTGCATGCCAGAAATCATGTGAGGCCCCGGGGGGATCTGAATATTGCAGCTAATCCCCGTGCAATCCTTTGTTCATTTACTAATTCATTCATTCAGCAGACATGCCTGAACACTGTTCACACACTAAGTTCTAGAGTTGCAGCAGTGAGCAAGACAGACCTCATCCCTAACCTCACCGATAGCCTCATGGGTAGAGGGCATGCTGGGGGTCAGGTGGCCTCCATTTAAAGCCAGTGGACAGGTCATTTGGCCTCTCTGAGTCTCGATTTCTTCAACTGTAAAATGGGTATTATCCCACTTCCTCTACAGAGTTGCTATGAGGTTCGGAAGTCAAAGATGGGAAAGCTGCCTCCAGTACTCACAGGTTGGTGAGTATTGTATGGAGAGAGGGGCTCTTGCAAATTCACCCTGGGCTATTTACCTACCGACAAAGAATGCACCAAAAAGCTGTATCGGGTTACTGGCTCATAGATGGGGGAACAGAGAATTTTATAAAGAAATCGCTGTGAATGCAGTGACTTATTGAGTGTAGAAGGCTGTTGGGGAAGGGCAGAAATCATTTCCACTTACATTTGAAGAGCATTTTGTGGTTTACAAAAGCATTTTTGTAATGCATAGAGCACCTAGAAGAGGGTTAGCCTGGCTCAGGTGTGAGTGTCCCGGGACAGAAGCTGCTTACCTGGTTTGCCCACCCTAGAGGCGAGAAACCGAACTCTGACATTCCGTTAAGATCTTCATACCTGATAGAATTTGAGAATATCCTGACAATAACTGAATCCTGACTATAGAAAAAAGAACTATATGCAGATCCCCTACAAACGCTGTCCACGAGTTCTCCGCACTTTCTCAGGCACCAGGATGTGCCCATCAGTTGCTCATAATATGTTCTTATAATTGTTTGTATTTCTTTGGTGTTGGTTGTGATTTCTCCTCTTTCATTCATGATTTTGTTGATTTGGGTCATTTCTCTTTTCTTTTTGATAAGTCTGGCCAGGGGTTTATCAATCTTGTTAATTCTTTCAAAGAACCAGCTCCTAGTTTCATTGATCTGTTCTACTGTTCTTTTGGTTTCTATTTCATTGATTTCTGCTCTGATCTTTATTATTTCTCTTCTAGGATGTGCCCATCAGTAATACCTCTTCTGCAGGTAGCAATTTTCAGGGATTGAAATAAAGAGAGAAGGGGAAGGAGAAGGGGTGTCCCAAGAGAAAACTTCATTAAAATCTGCTGGGATGGGCAGAAGTTATTTAACAAACCTTCTCGGAGGTTCTACCACTTATCCCCCTACTCCAAGTTGAGACTCCCTGCAGGATGGAATGGGGTTGGCATTAGCCCTGTCTCTCCGATGGGATCCTGCCCAGTAGCTGTACCTTTTTGGCCACCTTGATACTGCATCAGTCCCTGGTCCTCTCATGGCCCCATGATGGTCAGAGTTCAACCCAATCTGCACAGGGACAGACGTTTTCTCACTCTGGGACTGAATGCCTAATTGATAAGAATTCCCAGTCTCTTTATCTACAATTGCTTAGTTTTTCTTGGCTATATTTTTAGGGTTCTCACTGTTGCTTTCCTAATGGTGACAGCGCAGCTCCCTGTAATGCCAAAAATTGGGGACACACATTGTCTTCCTATAGACACCCTACAAAGGTGTCTTCTGCAGATGTCTGTAACTGAGGATGACATCGATCTGTTTGTCCCTGTGGTGTAGCAGTGGGAACATGATGTGAATAGCCCCAATTCTTAGCATGAGCAGAAAGTTCTGCCTCACTGTGCATACATCAACAACTCTGTTATTTCCTGTACTGCAAAAAAAAAAAAAAAAAAAAAAAACTGGGGGCACACTCTCTGTCTGAGAAAGCCTGTGGGTTTCTTGCTGACCATTTTCAGCTTATTCATGTATAGACTACCCTCCACAGTGAGTACCACATTTAAGCCTCAAGACAACACTCTCATAGAGCCATATCAGTTTTTAAAAAAAAGGAACCGAATTGGGTGGTCTTGTCACTCCATCTCTAGTTCCAAGCTTTCTGAGAGCCTCCAGTCAATCACTTAGCATCTTTTTGGTAAGCTGTCATAAAATCTCTCTGACCCTCAGTCACTTCATCTGTATGTAACCTAGATGCTCATGTCATTTCATCCATGCATTCTGTTTCCCCTTTGACTCTGGCTACAACCTGATGCGGAAATTAGCTTCTGTGCCACACTCCCTAAGAAATCCAGTCGCAACAAGAAGTTCATGACTTTCTAGTGACTGGACCTGAAGATTGGTGGAATCCTGGGAAGAGGGTCAGATCATGCAATGCACAGCAGCATTCCACTAAAAAGCCCATATTCCCCAAGGGTTCCATCAAGGGTTCATTCTCAGCCTTTCCCTCCCCCCACACAAGCTTACTGGCATCTGTGCACCCTCAGGTCCCCTCTCCAATACCTCTCATCCTCCGGAGACAGGGACCTGCTCCTTCTTCCTGACAGCATCTCTGCTCCATCCATCTTTCCCAGGCCTCAATAAAATGTTCCTCCAAACACAGTCCCTTCTAGAAGGGGGAGTCAAGGATACATCTCTCCTCCTCTACAAGAAGCATACGAAGAGCCATAACATGTCCCTTTTCACCTCAGGTTCTGATGAGGACCATATGAAGGCATTGGTGCAGACATTTTCTGCAGAATGTAAAGTGCTATCAAACATAATGCATTAAGAGAGTGGTAGCAGCAGTGTGACACTAGAGAAGGGAGGACTAGTACTGTGTTTTCCACACATTTTCAGCCACAATGAACAATAAGAAACGTATCTGATGTCTAGACCTATTACACACACACACACAATTGAAACCAAGGTCTCACAAAGCAATATCCACCATATTATGTGTAGTCTAAGTTTTTACCCTATTCCCTCCCATTGCATCTGCATATGCTAGTGGTGCCCACAAAATTCCTTTTGAAACCCACTAATGAGGGGTGCCTGGGTGGCTCAGTCAGTTAAGCATCCCATTCTTGGTTTTGGCTTGGGTTGAGATCGCAGGGTCATGAGATCGAGCCTGAGATTGAGCCCCACACTGGGCTCCATTCCCAGTATGGAGTCTGCTTGACTTTCTCTCTCTCTCTCTCTCTTTACCTCTGCCCCTCCCCCAACTTGCACATGTGCACTCTCTCTCTCTCTCTCAATAAATAAATAAAATCATAAAAAAAAGAAAACGTCAATGAGTCACCAGCCTTACTTACAAGAACCCTGATGTAGCCTTACTCTCATTCTGTAAAGAAGAAGAAACCAAGGCCCACTCATCTTTTTAAACATTTACTGCCAATTTACCCATTCATAGCGTGTGAATTTGGGTAATGACAAGTTCATGGTGCCCTTGAGGACTTCACCGTCTAGAAAAGGGGTGTAAAGAGGCAAGTCTGGGCAATGACTGGCCCATGTTCACACCATTCCAGGACAAAGACTAGAATTAATACCACACATAGTTCCTGTTGTTGTTGTTGTTTTTAATTTCTTGCCTATAGTTTTTAAAAATAGCAGAACTTTTATTTTAATTGTATTTTTAAATGTTTCCATTTGCAAGAACAGTTAATTAAAAAAACAACTTTCCTATAAATGTTCATGACTTCTTCTCTGTGTATATAAATCTGCTAGAGCCTGAGGTCAAAGCAAACCAGAATAAGAAGGAAGGATTGGACTTCAGGAGCCAAAGAATACAAGTTCCTACTTTCTTACAGCATTTAATCGCTTAAAATCCTCTTCCATTAACATTACTTATTTTAGTTCAATCTTCACAATAACCCCATGGTGTTGGTACTCCCATTTATGAATAGGAATCAGAGGCATAGGTTGTGACTGACCCGGGGTCACTCAATCCCCCAGTGGCAGGAATGATAAACCCTGATGGATTGTAATGGGAAATAAGGAGGTAGGGTAGGTTAGGACTGGATTAGAGGAGGCCTGGGTTTCTCTTGAGGCAACATTTATGAAAGGCTGCAAGCCCTTATAAATTTGGAAAATTTCAAGTCACTATAACTATCATCTATCCATTTCAATATATCATCAGTGGTCCTCATAAACTTTGCTGTATCATCACTTTCCTGGCATGGACTTCTAGTCCAGGGTAAATGCCAGAAAACAGTGCTACAAGGCCACCCCCAGCTTCAGGTCTCCGTGCAAGAGTCTCCAAGACATAAGCCAAACGTTCGTTGTCTCCGCACCCCTCCTCCCAACATGGCACTGACTCATATTCTCCACTCCCAGAGCGGGTTTCCTTCTCCAAACTGTTTATTTATTTTCAGAAATTCTCACAAGGCTAATGACAAAAAAACTGACATTTGTCTAAAAGAGCTCAGACTGGGAGAAAATGCACAGCCCCTGAAGGGACAGTTGTGTGAACTTGGGAGAGGGGATTTTAAACCCCAGTTGCAAGTGAGAGCAAGAGGTCACTGTGAGAACCAGACAGAAGACAAGTTCAGCTGCAGCTGATCTATGCAAGGCCTAAATCCTTGCAGAGTAAATATAAATAAATGGAATATATACTTCCATTTGTTGGGCTTACAGAAGAGTTCTCTTGCCTAATTTCCTCTGTCTGTCATTAACACACACACACATTCACACATAAATAGTACAAATAGAATTTGAGATCCACTTCATCAAGAATACTTTATCAGTTTATAAAGTAGTTTATAAAGGATGTCTCAGGCCCATTAACCTGTAAATTGCCTTCTATGTAGAGGAGCTAGCTCCAAATTTATTATAATATTAAATGCAAGATTATAATCATTGTTTAAGAGCCATTGTCAACATAGGATGGGAAAGAAGGCTGAAAAGGCAGGCAAAAAATATCTTATGTGGCACAGTGAGGAAATTATCCTGTAGGAAATATGCAGCCACTGAATAATTGTAAGCAATGGCAGTTGCGTGACCCTATTTGCATTACGAAAGACAATCCTGTACGCCAAGGGAGGATGAGTTGGAAGAAAGCAAGACCAGGAGCAGGTTGGCTAGTTGGGCAGCTAGTGTGATAGTGCAACAATAAACAATGATTATCCAGGGAGGGTGAGAGGAGACAGTTCTCCCCGGACCTCTTATGTCTCTGCACATCTTGTGAGTGAGGCACTGACTGCCCTCTGTTCCAGACTGTCTCTTCAAGGACCTTTGCATATCCATCAACCTTGGAAGGGAATGCCTCCCTCCAGAGCAAAGGGAAGGTTTGCCGACGGTAGAAAAGAAGATAGAGCAGGCATGGTTGCTGCCCATTATAAAAGGTTCAGGTTCCCTGAGTTCAAAGTTCCTCTCGGGCAGCACAGCTCACTGTATGCAGGTGTCTTTTGGCTCTCGTGGCATTATCCTGTGGGCTCAGGGAAACGGCACAATAATGCTGACACTCACCCTTGCTATTGCTGTGAGCAATAAATTGTCCTTTGTCTCTGACCCATGAGACCGTGTCTTTTACCAGCATCCATGAAACTAGCAGGCTTGACTGTTCACTTACAATTAGGGAACAATCTCCAGCCCTTCACAATTCCTGACACTAGAATATAATTGTTACAGCAGGAATGAAGAGAAGGGAATGGATAGGAAAGAAATTTAAGTGGTTTTTGGCAGTGAGAGAAGAACAAATTTCTGATTTGAAATAAATGCATTCTCCCTCTTCAATACACTCCCTCTTTTCCAAGGACATGTCTGTGAATCTATTCAATTCCTTGTCTTTTGTGGTGCTGAAAGAGGTATGAAACAGGGGGAAATCTGAGTGGGACAGACAATTATGGTATTGATTTACATCAAAAACAGTCCAGAGTAGATCACAAAACAACAGAAGAGAAGGGGGATAAAAGATCCTTGGGTTTGGGGATACTAGCAGGCTGGGTTTGAAATTTTAGAGATTTTCAGGGGAAAAAAAAAATAAAGGAGTTACTCAGGTATAGTTAAGATAGATGATAGATAGGAAGAGAGAGAGAGAGACAAACGAGAAGAACGGATGTTAAGGTTTGCTGTGTAAGATGAATATGACCTCCCTTTAGTTCTTTATAGGATTCAGTAAAGGCTAAAATTGTTTTAAATTTTTGTTTTTTTGTTGCCAGACTCCTGGGACTTTTATTTTTCTATGAATCTAAGCCAAGGCTGACTTCCAGGCAAGAACCAGTGGGTCAGGTTATATGTGGGTTGTAGTTATGACACTTATGGGACAGCGATTTATTAGATGTGCCAGTTTAAAAAAAAAAAAAAAAGAGTAATCTATGATAGCACTCAGGTTCTGACTTAAATATCTAGCTTTATGGGGTGCCATTTACCACACTAGGTAATACAGGTGGAGGAGGAGGTTTGGGTGAAAGTTTTAGGGTTTGATCGTCACCGTGTTGAGTTGGGAATGCCCGGTGGACGTGCAAATGGAGTGGCCTGGGCGGGAGTAGGGGCTCCTGTCGTGATGGAGTTGGGTGAGAGACTATGGCCAAAGGGGGATCCCTGGAGCTTCCACAGAGACAGAGACGGCCAGGGAAGGAGGAGAATATGGGGACACATGGTATCAGGAAAACCAAGGGAAGATGGTGTGTTGAGAAAGATGGTTACATGCTCCGGTAGGCAGGAGGACAGACACTGCGATTGTTCCATGACTCACTAGCCAGAGAAAAACATGAAAATAAAAACAGCACTAAAAGATATAATATAAAAGGCTTTTTAAAAAGTAGCCCTATTTTGATACAAGGTCTGGAGCCCTGCGGGCCACACATGCAAGAGAAACACACAGCATTAAGTGGGAAGGGAAGTGAGGCCTGCAGGGCTCTGGGCCAAAAGCCAGCAGGGGCAGCCAAAAGTTCACAACCGAGACAGCAAGAGGCCCATGGAGTGTGATGGGGGCCAGCGTCAGGCCCAACGCGTGATACCCGGAGCTGGGAGGAACTTTCCACCCAGGCAAGGAGGCCGAGAAAGCTGCGATGGCCGCCCTGCACCCGAGCAGACGTTAGCCCGGGGCCTGGGCCCACCAGGAGCAGAGGCGGCGGAGGCCAGCTGGGTCCATTACAGATGGTGCACCCTCTCCTCTCCAGCACGTTCTATCCTCCCTCCGCTCGGCCTGCAGGCCTCTCCGCTCCGTCCTCTCAACCCAGGCTGACCGCCAGATGCTGACCGCCAGGCTCTGCCCAGCTTCCCCATCCCTGCACTGTGTCCAGGAAACTCTCCAGGCCCTAGGCGGGGGACATCAGAGCTCACCTCGCGGGGGCCGCTGCCCTGCACTGCCCGATGTGGAACGTAGGAAACTGCTTTCTTATACTCGGCCCAGTTTTCCGTGTTCTCAGACGGGGGGGTCAATCTTATTCCATCTTGGCCAGAAATAGGAACACTTCCTATGACTTGAAATGCCATCTCCCTGGGAGCTGTTGACTCCCAAGCTCACACTTCCAGCCCTGCCTCTTCCCCACCCTCCGGCTGCTTCCCTGACACCTTCATTCAGATGTCTTAATAGTTACTCAGACAGGCAACGCCTACCAGAGTGGCTGATTTATGGCCCCAGGCGCACACCTGTTCCCCCTCCCTGGCCCACTTCTCCTCTCCTGAGTCCACAGCAGGCACGTGTTCTCTGGTCCTTCCCACCCCTCCCCAGCCGCACCCCACTCACGCACACGTGTATGCACACATACACACTCACACCCAAGTCATCGACCACTTCTGCCCATCGCTCACCAAAATGCATCCTCTTCCGCCTCCCAGGCCTTCATGCAGGTCCACACCACCCGTGCCTCTTGCCTCGAGTGTCACTATGGCCTCCATATCCGTCTCCCCTGTTCTATCTGCGCCCCTTCCACACCACGTTCAACAAAACATGAAATGATGTTTTCAAAATATTCACCTAGCCATGTTACTTCTCCACATAGGATTTTGTCCCGTGTGGCCCTTGTTCTCAGTTTCCACCCTTCCCCCTACACACCATCTATCTGCACTGGTTTGCATTCCATTCTCGAAAGAGGCCAAGACTGCTCGTGCCCCAGGACCTTCACACGTGCTCTTCCCTCCATCTGGGATTCATTCCCCCGCTGGTCGGAGACCTGGCCGCTCCACCTTCCAGTCTGTTGAACTGTCCTCCTCAGGGAGGCCTTCAGTGTCCACTCCATCTGACAGAGGCCCTGCCCTTGTCCACCCCATATCTCAGCCCCTGTTTGTTTCTTTGACAGCACTTATCAGAGTTTACCGTTTCTTTCTATTCCTATTGGTTCACAGTGTCCCATCTGTCTTCCTCACTCAACCGGCAGCAGCTGGAGGACAGAGACACCGCTGGCCTTGCTCATCAGTCTCATCCCAGCCCCTAGCACAATGCCTGGCTCTGTGCCCTCAGTGACTGAATGAATTAACCAATCCATCAAAAACCCAGTGAACTGACGAACAAACAAGAAAGTGTGACTTCATCTCAAGAGATAGTGAGCTGCCCTTGAAGGATTTTAAGCAAGGAAGTCACGTAATCAGATTCCTATTTCGGAGCCATTGCCCTGGCTATGATGTGCACAATGATGGGAGGGGGCAAGCCTGGCAGCACCTGGCCAGGAATGAGGAGGACGCAAGGGAGGCACCTAGTGCAAAACATTTAAGGAGGCGCTCCATCTCATGGCCGCACAAGCGTGGAGTCGATACCTGAGAGTGGGTGCCTCCTTAAAGGCTACATCCTAATTGCCTCCATCCCTCGCAGTGCTGATGCCAGCCCTGGGCAGCAGGGATACTCTTTGGGAGGTGACTGAAACAGTTCAGACAAGAGTTGACAGCCCCATGGTAATGGCCAGAGTGGGCCAGTCTGAGAGACACCCAGGAGACCTAGAAACTGTGGAGCCCACCCTCCAGCTTGCGTTGCACACCTCTCAACCAATATGCCTAAAAACCACTGGCTTTCCTTCCCGTTTGCTTAACCTGCTTATTTATAACATTTTTCCAATCCTCCAGAGCTAATTATCTTAGCCACCTATCACCTTACGAGCCAGGAGAGGCATTCTTAGCGAAAAGGGCTCCCAGAGATCTTAGGAAAGGTTTGAGGTTCACAGACTCAGAATTCAAAGGCATTATAGCAGAAGAGAAACAGGAAGCCATTAATTACTCCAGAGATTCTTGAACCATGCACCCACAGAATGCTGGTGTCTGGGACTGGGCAACGGCTTCCAGCGAAAACAATCCAAAACTCATAAAGCCTTTCTATCTTTCAGGTAATGTGACCTGGTAAAAGGGCATTAAATAAATATATAGAAAATCACTCAAGTTTTACTAAAAAACATTTTCTCAACTGTTTAGTATATTTGCCTTTATCTCTTTTTTTTCCCCACTGATGATATTTACTTTGAAATTTCAAATAAACCTTGCAGACCATGTGAAATTTTTATGTTTCAGGGCACCTGGCTGGCTCTGTTGGTAGAGCATGCAGCTCTTGATCTCAAGGTTGTGAGTTCAAACCCCACATTGGGCATGGAGCCTACATAAAAAATAAATAAAATAAAATAAAATAAAGCTTTTATGTTCATTAAAACTAGACCTGGATTCGAAAAGATAGTGAATCATTGCCATCCTGGCATTCATAAGCATCAAGATAGAAAAACATAAAAAGTACTAAGAGAGGGAAACCAATAAAATGCAGGCCTGTGGGATTTACAAAGTCGTCCCAAAATCCAAGTCTCTGTCTTCCCCACCTTTTCCTCATCCTGTTAGTAAACTGTGTTCGGCTGAGGGGAGAGCGCCTGGATCAGTGTCTGGCCTGGTCCCTGGGGCTCTGAGCCGGGAGACAAGGCCCCTCGTCACAGCCAGCTCCCATTTCCCTGACATGAACACCCGGCGGCTCAAGCGGGTGTGACCTGAGTGTGGCTGCATTAAAAAACACAACGGCCTGGCTGCTTCTGGAAACTGTAGCCCAGTGTGCTCTGAAGGCGTGGGTCAGCGGGCTGCTCCTTTGCAAAGGAACCCAGTGCCTTCCAGGTGTCTCAGCAGCTGCTTTCCTAGCTTACTTGCCTCTATCTTTATCTCATATTAGATGGTATGATACCTAGCAGAGCATAACAGTTATTTTTCTTTTTTTTTAAGATTTTATTTATTGAGAGAGAGAGAGAGAGCACAAGTGGGAGAAGCAGAGGGAGAGGGAGCCCCATATGGGGCTCGATCCCAGGACCCCAAGATCGTGACCTGAGCCGAAGGCAGACGATTACCTGACTGAGCCACCCAGGCGCCCAACAAACAGTTATTTTTCGTGTAACACAACAGTGTTTCCTGACAACTAGAAATACCATGACTTCTGCGAGCGCTATTTCTTGAACGTGACTGAGAAATGTGACTCTACCTCTCTTGTTTTCCAATATAGTGAATTGAGATGTCCAAATTTACCACATAAGTCGAGAGCAGTACCCAAACTTGAAGACTTCCACTCCCGGCAGTGCTATTCCTGTTACAATCTGCTCCTTTCCCTGTTAATGCTTTCCCACCAGATTTGCTTCCCATATCAGTCAGGATGGGCTCTGTTATGCTACAGTAACAACCACCTCCAAATTGCAGGGCATAAACATGCAAATGCACACATAGTTCACCCTTATGTGCATTTCTAGTGCAGATAGATGTGGGCGGGAGGTGGGGAGGGCTCTGTTATCCTAATCACTCAGCACTCCAGGTGGGTGGGCATTTCTGCTAGACATATGCTTCCAAAAGGGGAAAGGAATGTGGAAAATCATGCACGGATTTTTTTAGTTTATGCCTAGAAGGGACACATGCCACTTCTCTCAAACTTCGTTAGCCAAAACCAGTCACATGGCTGTAGTGGATTTCAAAAAAAGATCAGAGAAGGAAAAATTTACCATGTGGAGAAGAACTTAGGGAATGGCCCTAAGGACTACCATACTCCCCTATACAGTTCACATGAAGAGAAGGAAGAGGAGGAAGAAGAAGAGGAGGAAGGGGGAGGAGAAGGGGAAGGAGACTAAAGAGAAGGAGAAGGAGAAAAACCACAAGAAGAAGAAAGGTTAAAAACTGCTTGCACTGAAAGATAAAAAGGCTTAGCGGCGCCTGGGTGGCTCAGGCGGTTAAGTGCCTGACTCTTGATTTTGGCTCAGGTCATGATCTCAGGGTCCTGGGATCAAGCCCCGCATCTGGCTCCATGCTCAGTGGAGAATCTGCCAGAGATTCTCTCTCTCTCCCTCTCCCTCTAACCCCCCCACCCTACTCGCGCATGTGTGTGCGCTCTCTCTCTCAAAATCAATAAATAAGTCTTTAAAAAAGAGAGAGAGAGATAAAGCTCAAACTTTCTTACCAAGCTGTGTGATCTTGGGTAATTTACTTCATCCCATGAAGTCTCAGCTCCCTCACCTGTAAAATAGGACTAATAGTACCCGCCTCATATGGTGGCTGAGGAGATTCAGTTAAATAATCTCGGCAAAGTGCTTCTCCCGGCCTGGTACAAAGTAGAATTCTCGGTGCATAGCTGTTGTCTGTCTCCTCTGTGACAGCTTTCAGAGGACTGTCGAGTCTGTCAGCACACGAGACCCCCCCACACACAATCCTGTAAGGTCAATAGAGGGATCGTTATTATCCACAGTTATAGATGTGGAGACAGAGGTTCTCGGAAATCAAGCCGCCCGAGCTGTTCCACGGGGTGAGGCCAGGAGGAGCACGGGGCCTGGGGCTTCAGGCTCTAACCCCGTGCTCTTATCTGCATGGCCTCCCTCTCCTTCGCCCTCTTTTTTCTGAGGTATTATTTTTAAAAATTCACTTGCGATGGGCGACTATTTAGGCATATATCAAAGCGAACGGCTGAAAAATAAGAATGTAAACTGGTGAATCTGGCCCAGGCCAGAAGACATAACACCTGTGTCAGCCAAAGTCAGTGGAAAGCCTATGAACATGTTTTTGGAACATTTTTCATGCATGTGAATGAAAAAACTCACTGGCGCTGCATAAAGACAGACATGCGCAAGGACGTCGAGGGTCCCCGAGTGAGATCATAGCCTCCAGGGAAGGAGGCCCAGGAGACAGGGAATCGTGCACTTGTGGTTTCCGTCCAGGGCTGTATGCATTGTTGCACTGGGTAAACATTAAAGCCTCAGCTGTGCGAAAGGATGAGCTATGCTAAAAGGCAGCTGGAAACAGATTCAGTGCAAATAATACCTTTGCGCCTCTGTCTCAGTCTGGGGAGAGGGTGCATTCCTAGTCCTGAAAGTCAAAGAGCGAGTTCTGTCTTCTAACAAAGTGGACACTTAAAGAAAGAACCCGAATTTTCCAGATAGATAAATGCAAGCTTTGTTGCCACTTCCCGCCATCCCTAGCCGACTGCTTAGGGAGGAAGGGTCTCTAGGTCAGGTCCAGGTAGGAGCCACAGCTCTTACTCTGCAGTTGGGGGTCTAACGGTTGCAGAGAGAAGGGCAGGCGTTGGGGGTTGTCTCAGCAACCTGCACATCCCCGAGGAGCACAGCCGTGTCCCTTCCCAGAGTTTTGGAGCTTTCCAGAAACCCATCTCTAGAGCCACTGCTTCCAGCACTCTGCCCTGATAGCCCCCATCCACCTTCCTCTTTTGCTTCTGCCTCGCAATGACCTCAAAACTGAGGCTTGGTGCATCTCTGATTGTTTTGTGTGTAACAGAATCTAGAAAAATGCATGCCCCTCAATTTCAGGAACTCTGGGGAAGGCTAGGCAGCCAGGTGGGGCAGAACCTCAAAGGAAGCACCTTGAACTTTATGTCCCAGAGGCCGTGCACAGCAGGTGTAGACAAGCCTGGGGCGCAAGCTCTGGAAGACAGCAAGCCTCAGGTGGTAAATCTTCACGGTGGGGAAACGCTGGATGCTGAGGGAGGATTCATGTCCTTCACTCGCAGATTTTTATTAAAGTTACTAACTCACAACATTTATTTGTATGAGCAGATTTGGGAGTGTAAATAAAATGGCAAAGGGGCCGAGTTCCGTTTCCCAGCTGGCCCAGAGCCAATCCAAGATGGTACAGAGTTGCAGGAGCAGAAACAGAGGAGGCTGTGAGGAAGAAGATCCAGAATTTGCAGAAATCACAAGGAGGACGGACTCTGGGTTCTCAGTACCAAAACACTGGGTATTCCAACCAACGCTTGCTTCCAAAAGCCCTGAGGGACAGCCGAATTACCCTGTGTGTTTCTGTTAGCTTAATCTTCCCAACTGAAGTAGAGGCGTTTTGAGGGTAGAAATCAAGTCTTGGTTGTCACTGTATCATCGCCACCCGGTATCTTTGCACACCTTCGGTGCTTAACACCTGCTGATGCGTTAAGCTGTTTTCACGTCCTCCCATACACCACCCAGCACAGCTCACTGAAGCCTTGATAACGGACGGGTGGGTGTGCAATAGCCCCCGGTGCCCTGAACCAGGAGCCTGGACAGCACGGTGTCGGTCCCTGCTCAGTCGTTTGGTAGCTGTGCCACCAGGACAAGGCCCTCAGCCACTCTAGGCATGAGATACCGCAAACGTAAAATAGGCATTAAAAATCGAATTGCGGGACCATATTACTAGCTACTTGATTGAGTGAAGGGACGGTAAAATCAAGAATATAGAAGAGATTCATAACTTGTAAATCGCTATACAAGTGATTTTTAAATCTTTTTTGAAAATTACTTACGATCTCTCGGAACACAACCAGGAAAGAAAGGCCGTGCACTCTGTGAACACGTTCTGAGCAAGAACTACCCCTGGCCCACTGCCAGCACCGGTCCTCGGAGGTGCCTGCCGCCAATATTCCCTGCTGGCCACCCTTCCATCCTCTGCCTCTCCTGCCTCGACTGCGGTCTCTGTCTCCATCTCTCCGGCTCTCAGCACCTCTATTGTCTCTGTGTCTCTACAGGTCTCTGCCTCTAGCTCTTGAGTCAAACGCTCTCAGCTGCAGTGTCTCTATGTGTCTCTCCACCTTCCCGTTCCTGGGTTTTCCCATCATCTCCTGCTCTGCCTCTTTTGGTCCTTCTGTCTTTGCCTCCCTCTCTCTGTAGCCTTGTACTTCCTCCTTTGTCTCTCTCTGTCTCTCTCTCACTGTCTTTCTCTCTCATCTCCCCACCCCTTTCTGCCTCTCTCCTTGTTTCTCTCCTTTGCCTGTTCTTCTTGCTCCTTGCCTTGTCCCTGTATCTCCCATGCCCAAGACTCTGTCTCTGTCTCTGTCCATCTGTCTCTGTCCGCCTGACCTTCTCTGTTGGGGTCCCTCTCTCCCCACTTCCATGCTCTATTCATGGTGCTCATGGAGACAGAGTCTGCCGCAGTGTGACCTTTCCATCAGCCTCTCCCTGAACTTCCCACACACACCATGACCATTTCTCATTACGTCCTCAGGTCCGTGTAAATCTCCCGTGTTTTCTTTAGGCGGGAGCCCGGGCTCGTGTTCAAACAAGCAGCACAGCCCAGCCCCGCAGCAGGAAAGGCACGTGCCTGAGGGAAGAGCCATGGCGCCCCTTCCCCAGGGGGAGCATCAGTTGGGGGGGGAGGGGGGTCAAAACAAAACCACCCTGAGGCTCCACAACACATGTGCATGGTATTTATCTTTCATCAACATCAAGGTTGGAGTTTTTCCTGTATTTTTCCGATTGTTCAAACCATATGTGCTCACAGTAAAAGATTTAGACAGTATGAGAAACAGCAGAGATGCAGCAAGAGAAGAACCTCATTATCCCACCACCCAGAGGTGTCTACTGTTGCCATTTTGCCATCTTTCCTACAAGACTTCACCCAAACATTTTTTTAAAGGTTTATTTATTTATTTACTTACTTACTTACTTACTTACTTATTTAGAGAGAGGAAGGGAGTGAGAGAATTTCAAGCAAACTCCATCCTGAGCGTGGAGCCAACTCAAGGCTCAGTCTCACTACCCTGAGATTGTGACCTGAGCCAAAATCAGGAGTTGGCTGCTTAACCAACTGAGCCACTCAGGCGCCCCTTCACCTACACATTTTTTTGTGTGTGTCTTTAAATAGATAAGATCACACTAAATACAGAACTGTGCAAATTCTTTTGTTGTTTTTATTCTATCCTTCTTATTTTCCTTAGTCTTTGAAAGCTTTCTGCAAGCATGGTTTTCTATCCTCCTGAGAGAAAACAATAAGGACATCTTGGGTTGGTTAGGTGTCTCACTCTTGATTTCAGCTCAGGTCATGATCTCAGGGTCCTGAGATCAAGCCCCGTGTCAGGCTCCAAGCTAGGCATGGAGCCTGCTTAAGATTCTATTCTCTTTCTCCCTCTGTCCCTCCCACCCCACGTGCTCGCTCTCTCTCTCTTTCTCTTTCTCAAAAATAAATAAATAAATCTTGTGGGTTTTGCATAGGGGAAACATTCTCAGATTCTGTAAAATATCACATAGTTTATGTATCACCATTGTTTAACGGTATGAAACACTCCTTGGCAACTTGGGATCCCTGCTATAGATTTCTTTCCCAAAAATCTCCTGATAGATTGAAGAGAGGCAAGAAAACTAAGTCAGTGGAATTGAAGATTAGAGAGGCCATTCCAAATGTAAAACAGTTGTACCCCAGAATTTATAAGCTGACGCCTTACAGCACATATGCCTCAATGTGAGAAAAATGAAGCCTTGAGGTATGATAGTTACTCAGAGCCACACAACTCTTCTTCTGCTGACGGTACATTCCTTTCCTGTCCCTCACCTCACGCACCTGCTGTGCATTCAGTCAACTCCACAAACGTGATGAGTTTGGCAGACAATTGTGGTCCACAGAAGACACTAAGCTACATTCAGTCAAAACCAAAGTAACTTTCCTGCACCCTAACTACCTTGAAATCCTAAATTAAATCCTAGATGTTGGGACCCTTAACTCAGCGAGTGCTTACTGTACCTCTACTAGGTGTCAGATGCTGTGCTATTGTGCTAGGAATGAGAAATTTGTAATAAGAAACAATGAGTGCCTGCCTTCAGGAGCTCCCCACCCATGGGGAAGGCTGACAGTGTCATAAGAACCATGATGGCACGGCGCCTGCGTGGCTCAGTTGGTTGAGCATCCGACTCTTGGTTTTGGCTCAGGTCATGGTCTTAGGGTCGTGAGATTAAGCCCCACATCAAGCTCCACACTTGGCGGGGAGTCTACTTGAGATTCTCTCTCTCTCCTTCTCCCTCTGCTCCTCCCCCTGCTCACATGCTCAAGCAAGCGTTTTCACTCTCTCTCTCTCTCTCTCTCCCCTCTCTAAAATAAATAAATAAATCTTAAAAAAAAAAAAAAACACTGCAATGGAAGTAAGAGCTATTCTAAGATCACAGGGCAAGACACCTAACTCGGAGAGCAGGTGGGATGAGGGAGAGGCCAGGGGAAGGTGCCTGGGGATGTGTGATCAGGCTTAACACTATAGCATGACAGGGTAGGGATCTCTCTGGAATCTGCTCACATCGGCTAGGCCAGGTAACATGCTAGGTGTTTGATATGCCACAGTGCACTGCAATCTTCACAACCACCCTGAGGACGTCAATCACTGTCCTTGTTTTACAGAGAAGAAAGTGTAGGCTAAGAGAAGCATCCAGAGATAGCTCTGAGAGTGAGTAGGCGCTGAGATTCAAATCCAGTTGTGTCTGACCCAAGGCCCATACTACTTCCAAAAACACCACAGTGACCCCTATTCCCTCCCTGTGAGGTTGGACAAGCCACTCAGTGTATTTTTTCCTAACACTATGGATTCAACAATCATGTAGCATTCTAGAAGACATAAACTACCACGGGGGCACACAGTGGGGACACTAACTCTGCTGAAAGTAAAGGGGATGTGTCAAGGAGGCCTCAGAAAACAGAGGCGACCTTTGTCTTAGGATATGGAAAATATCTCTGCAGGGAAGGCAGAGCAGGGCATTTCTGGCCAAGGAAGAGCAAGTACAAAGGACCAAAGACTGACATGAGGACTGACAAGGCACTCGGGTTGAGCAGAGCATAGGATATGCAGAAAGCAGGAGAGGTGCTAGCAGGTCTAGAGAAGGTCGTTGACCTTGCTTCAGTGTCTCTTGGTGAATAGCAAACCACCACAAATCATAATGGTTTCAAGAAATACTGTCCCCTCTCCCGTGAGACACAAGTTACTGGTGGTGATTCTGCTCCACCTGGTGCCACCTGGGCCCCTGAGGCGTCTGCAGTCATGTGGAGGATCCAGCGGAAGCTCAGCTGGGGTTAAGGGCACCAGTTGTCCTCCCTGTGGACATCCCACCATGACTGCTTGACCTGCTTCACAGCATGACATCCACATCCCAAAAAGAAGTGCCCAAGAAGAAGGGTATGGCAGCTGCCAGGCCAATCAATGGCCACACTTGGAGCCAACACAGCATCACTCTGCCATATATATTCTATGGGTCAAAGCAGTCACAGACCCAGCCTGGGGCAAAGT
Organism: Halichoerus grypus; assembly: GCF_964656455.1. Classification (NCBI taxonomy): domain Eukaryota; kingdom Metazoa; phylum Chordata; class Mammalia; order Carnivora; family Phocidae; genus Halichoerus; species Halichoerus grypus. Next base: position 9,523,490 of record NC_135714.1, read on the forward strand.
GGGAACAGGAGAGAAACCACACAAAGGGGCAAATGCCTGTAGGTGGGCTGCACTGGGGGGGAGGTCGCCAAAGTCAAAGTATTACAGTAGCAGTCACCAAACTATGAAAGCCATCATTAGCCAACCCAAGGATTCTGTGCTGAGGCAGGTGGTTCTCAACCACAGGCTGCAACACACTGGTTAGTTATGAGGTTGTGTTGTGAAAAATAAAGAAACAAAGCTTTTTAATTTTTTTTTAGTAAATTAGAGTACATTTATGGTGACCCTATAATGTTATAATGTTACTTGTTTTCACTCACGTTCTGATGTGCTATCTTTTTAGGACTCAACGGCAGTATAGCTGTCAGCCCAGCATATTTGAGCAGCTGCCCACATCACTGTCATCTGTAGGGTTACCACACTCCCAGAGATGACTGAACACCAACAGAGCAGGGACCAGTGAGGTGGACTTCTGTTCTAGAAAGATCATTTGACTGCTGTGTGGCACATGAATCCTGGAGATGCAGACATCTGTTTGAGGGGTCCAAGAGATATGAGGCAGCAAGAGGGAGGCTCTTACAAGCCACAGTGAGAAGCTGCAGGAGAAACCAACTCTGATCTTGGACTTTCAGCCTCCAGAACTGAGAGAAAATTAATTTCTGTGGTTTAAGCCACCCAATCTTTGATATTTTGTTATGATATATATATGTGTATATATATATACACATATAGATATTCAATATTTATATTTGACATATTCAATGTATATGAAAGTATGTTCACTGATAGGGCTGTGCAATCAGAACATCTTGCTTAGCAATGTCCGCAATAACCAAACTGTGGAGAGAGCCGAGATGCCCTTCAACAGATGAATGGATAAAGAAGATGTGGTCCATACATACAATGGAATATTACTCAGCCATCAGAAAGGATGAATACCCAACTCTTACATCAACGTGGATGGGACTGGAGATTATGCTAAGTGAAATAAGTCAAGCAGAGAAAGTCAATTATCATATGGTTTCACTTATTTGTGGAACATAAGGAATAGCATGGAGGACATTAGGAGAAGGAAGGGAAAAATGAAAGGGGGGAAATCGGAGGGAGGGATGAACCGTGAGAGACTATGGACTCTGAGAAACAAACTGAGGGTTTTAGAGGGGAGGGGAATGGGGGGATGGATTAGCCCGGTGATGGGTATTAAGGAGGGCACGTACTGCTTGGAGCATTGGGCGAAAACAATGAATCGTGGATCACTACATCAAAAGCTAATGATGTATTGTATGGTGACTAACAACATAATAAAATAAAATTAAAAAAAAAAAAGAACATCTTGCCTATTTGGCTAACTCAGATTCCCATGAGGATCTGTCCTCTGTAAGTTCCTTAAAATAAACCTCCACCACCAGAGTAGCCTGGATGGGTGTCTGTCCCCTGCAACCTTTAAAACCTGGTTAAGACTCTCATCCATCCTAGCCCTTTATCCCAGAGAGCCATGGTGGTCATATCTGGGACTTAAGTTGGATTCTTGCATCCTCCAACCGGTAGCCCAACCTAGTACCTTTTTTGTAAGAACAGGGACATCTCATCCAACACAGAGATTGAGGTTCCTACCTCAACTGGTCTATTGGACAGGAACTGCCCAATGTGTGGGCATGACCCATCTGACTCCTCGACGTACAATGATGCAGATGATGCATTTTACAAGTTGTCCAGTGTTTTCTTTTCTTTTCTTTTTCTATAACCCATGACTCTCATCAGGTTCTGTAAAACTTTAGAAAGGTCATGTAATATTAGCCCTGTCTAGTGTGAAACTATCGATAAATTTCAGATAATGATTCTTCCTAATGAATTAGTGAAGGTGAGGGAAAGAATTTGAGCAGATATAATAAATTACTGCTCTCATTATAACAGCTAGTGTCATTAAATCCACACTATCTGCCAGGTACTGTGTTAAACGTTTTACTTAGACATTATTTCAAATAATCTTTATTCCAGCCCTATAAAGTAAGTGGTGCTATTATCTCCAATTTACAGATTAGGAAACTGAGGCCCAAGGTCATATGATTGCTATATGAAGACATGTAATTGTTACAAGGATCTGACTCTAAAGCTTGTGCTTTTAAATACTTTACTATATACTGACCTTTTTGACTGCTTTTATAATAGAATCATGAGAAGCATATTGACATGTGAGTTTTACACACTTCATACAAGACCTCAGGGTCAAGTTCAGTGGTTCTCAAACATGCTCATGTGTTGTTGGAGCAACTAAAATTCAGGCAAGATACTAAAACATGGTTACACTGTTAACAAGATTTTTGGAATGGGAGCAGAAACACATATGTGTCCATGACATTGAGTCTCACGCAGAACAAGGATCCATAGAGGAAGGAGCTCACAGTGAGCACAGGACTGGAATCTTGCAAGACTGGAATCACTTACTACCTACTCATCTACGTTGCTGCATGTAAGGACTTACAGGCAGACATTCAGGGAAGCCAGCAAGGTTTTAGAGAAGGTTATAGAAGAAAGACAATGTTGATCAAAGTTCATTCAGCCTGGAATGAGGCCTCCTGGACTCAATTCTGGTTCTATTACTTCCAACTTTACCCCACAGCTCAGTTCCCTGATCTGTGAAATGGGGATAATATTAATAAGTTCCTCCCATGGTTGTTGTAAGAATTGAATGGTACATGGATTGTACCTCCAAACTAAATAGTCAGTAAATACGAGCTATCATCCCCATCATCATTAATTTCCTTTTCCCACAAAACTGGAAAGTTCTGCCATTATTCTCAGTTTGCATCAGGACATTCATGTTATGCAGAAGGCACTTGAGAATATTGCTCCAGGGGCACTGACTGGACACTGATGATCTCAGGGGTGTGGGGCCAAAGAAGGGCATAGGAAGGGATCAGAAATGTCTCTTTCAACAGTTCTATCCTTTTTGGTTTATTAAAACAGCATATATCACAGTTGTACATTTTGTAATCTAACAAAGTCAAAATCAAGTTACCATGACCTTGAAAATCAAAAGATGAAATCATGATTTCCTTTTCTGCTACATCCCATATTCAGTAAAGTCAGGATTTGGGTCTGCAAAGACGGAAGAGGCGATAATCACAGGAAGCATAGCTTAGAGCGCACAACGCTGTGCAAAATGTGTAACAGGGACAAGCTGGCTCAGAGTTAAGGGATCAATTGTCCATATTCCAAGATATAGAACCTGTATTGGGGTTTTGAGAAGAATAAAAATAAAATTATAACAAGAAATCATTCCTGCCTTTCCAGCACAGGGCTATCGTCTGGAGCTGTCTCTGCAATGGTGGGCTTCTCCTTCAAGGGTCCCCCTCCTTCCTCCTCCCCCTGCAAACAAGCTGGTGAAGGAGGGAGGGAGCACACAGCACGTGGGAGGTGAAGGACAGAGTTCACCCTGTGAAAAATCATTAATCATCTTGAGGTCACCAGCCCTGAACACATTTCCTTCTCAATCCCGTCCTGTGGGCGATCTGTCTCCTAACAGGTTTTCTAATGTTGAGTTGTAAAGCGTTCCTGATGAATTATTGTTGGCACTCAGTCCAAAGACTTGAAGGCTTGAGTCCACCAGAAGAAAAAGCAGACCCTCTCTCCTGCGCCTGTTGTCCATGGGGCCAGCACAGGGCTTGCATTGTGTGTGAGGGCGGATGGTCTGCGGGCCCCTCATCCCGGCAGCCCCAACTCCAGGAAGCACTGAGCCAGACTGGGGTTTATCACTGTGCTTCAAAGCAGGGGCATTTGAGGGCAAGTCCACCCTTGGCCACGCCCCTGTCCCAGCACACCTCCAGGTAAGGGCAGGATTTCTGTTCCTGGTTGACAGATTAGGAACCTGAGGCCGGGGCTGTGCTATGACACATCCAAGGTGGCCCAGCTGCTTTGGGGCAGAGCCAGGATTAAACTCGGGTCTCCAAAACTGCCACCTCTCCCATTTCCTCCACGCTGCTTGCTCTGGGCTGTGTGGCCCTCTAGTGATAGAGGTCCGCACCATAGGACCTCATCCCATACCACCCCTGCCTCACCTAAAGCCTCTGGAACAGTCCTCCTGCCTACTCTGCTCCCACGTGCCCCCACTCACTCCAGTCTGGTCATCCAGGGCCAGTGTAAGGCGACCTCGTCAGAGAGGCTGCCATGACCCCCTCCATCTAAAACAGCCCCCACTCACCTTGATCATAACACCTACTTTACTTCTTCATAGCACTTATCACCTTCCAACCTGTCCTGTTTATTCATCTGTTTCTTTGTTCTCTGTGTGTTTCTGTTTTCCTTGCAGCTCCAGCTCACGCAGAGTGCATGGGTTCTACTCCTGATCTCTCCCATCCTCCCATGGGATCTTAGGCCATGGGAGAGGCCTGGCACCTCTCCCTCTCTAAAAAACACTTCTCATCACTTTTCTTTTCCCTCTGGTTTGACTATCAAGTGGGTCACACTAGATGGATCTGATTTATTTTCACCGTTAAGTGTTGCACACATGAGAGAGACTTGTGATTATCTCCTAACCAACAAAGCCAAGTGACTTCGCCCATTTGCCTTTTGAGCTTGGCCTATTTAATCTGAAAAGTTCTGTAAGTGGCAATGGTCACCTTTCATTATAATTTCAATTCGGACAAGCAGGATTTCATATGATTTCTATTTCATACTGACTTCTTGGGTATGTTCTACTTTTGCAAACCAGAAAAAATAAGTGAAGATGTGAAGTTTTGGGAGGGGCAGGTGGGTGGGATGAATGGGCAAAGCACAGGGGATTTTTAGGGCAGTGAAAATACTCTATGATGGTGGATGCATGTCTTTACACATTTGTCCAAGCCCACAGAACATACTACAACAAGAGTGGACTGTAATGTAAACTATGGTCTCTGGGTGATGATAATGTGTCAGTGTAGGTTCATCAGTTATAACAAAAGTACCACTCTGGCGGATGCTGATAATGGGGGACGGAAGCTCTGCATGTATGGGGGCAGGAAATCTCTCTACCTTCCCTTCAATTTTGCTGTAAACCCTAAACTGTCTTAATTTTGGTTTTGTTTTTGTTTTTTAAGTAGGCTCCATGCCCAGCATGGAGCCCAGTGCAGGGCTTGAACTCATGACCCTGAGATCAAGACCTGAGCTGAGATCAAGAGTAGGATACATAACTGGCTGAGTCACCTAGGCGCCCCATAAACTATCTTCATTTTTTAAAAATACAGTACCTTGATCAAAGTAAAATAAAATGCCCAATTGTAATCTCTCTTCTTGTGCATACGCACACACATAGTTTTGTACTCACAATCGTGACCTAGCATTTACAGTTCTATTTGTGGGATCATAGAATGTTTGAGCCCAAAAAGACCTGAGAAATCATGTGACCAAGTGGTATCAAACCACATACTGAGGACCTTCGGAATCCACAGAGATATCTCAAGGGCTCCCAGAGCAGAGGAGATGTAGTGACCAAAACCTCTGCTCCTGCATGAACCCAAAGGGCTTGGCTTTCCTCTATTTTATATTTTGGATTTGCCTGTGAGATTCCATTTTAAAAAGAAATCTCACTGCAACACACACACACACACACACACACACACACACACACACGTATAAAAACCAGAGAATGAGCTCAGAGCTACCTAGCTTTTGCCATTATTCAGATGGGAAAGCGGAGGCCAAGAGAACTCAAAAGCCCACCTATAGTCCCACAGAAGCAGAAAAACAGGGTCTGGAACTGGAAATCTGACGCATAATCTGTGTTCCCTCTGCACCGCTGCAAGAATCCCAGGGTGAGTGGCCCAGAGAGATGTGGCTCTGATCCAAGGGTCAGATCATTGTTGGTGCTGTTTGTTTGCACAGCGTAGAACATTGTTTAAGACCTGAAGCTCAGAGACATCCCTGGCAAGGCTCTCTGAGTTGGAGCCCAGAGGAGCGCGTTTCAAGAGCTTGTGGTCTGGACGGAGAGCGGGCCGGTGAAGACAGGGTGGCTCTTCCCGGGGGTGCAGTGCTCTGCTGCTCCACGTCACATCCCTTCTCAGTACTGTAAACACAAGTCCACTGTATGTTTTTAAAACGTGAGAAGAAGCAGGATCCTGCCTGCGTGTTTTGACATAGCCTACAGGGAGGGAGAACGGGGCCAGTGGATCTCGCCTGTGCAGAATGTAATTGCTTCCCGCACCTGATGGTTAATCTCAGGCCAGCAGGGCTGTCGGACAGTCCCTCCTCCGAACCGCCCACACCCGCCACACAGAGCAGAGACCTGGGACCCACGCTTGGCTTCCCCACTCATGCGCTCTGGGACCTTGGTCCTCAGTTTCCTCACTTGAAAAGTCAGAGGCTTGGCCTAAATCATGATTTTCCACCTATCAAAGAGACTGTTTGGATCCATTTTACAAAGTGGGTGTTCTGGGAAGATTTAGGGCGAAGTTTCTGTGACTGAAAGGAAGTTGGAAATCCACTGGACTCGATGCTGCCGATAACTCTTTCAGCTCCGAGATACTGCAATTCTTGATTTTACTTCTCTTTAAGGTGCTGGAAGGCATCCTGAGTCCTTGGCAAGTGAGCTGAGGATCTCAGGGGCTGGGGAGCCCAATCCTGCCACCCCAGTCCCATCCTCTCTCAGACTCACAGGGCTAGCTGCTCCCTCCTCTGCCCCACATAGCATCCTGGGTCCCGTACCAATCACGCGGTCATCACGGCATCGCTTCTGTCCTACCAACACCACTGCTGCTGCTTCCTATCTTCCATCCCACTGAGCTGCCTGAAGCCTGTGGCTGTGTCTTATTCCTGGCTGCAATCCTAGTGCCTGGCACCATACCTGGTATACTGTAGGCGCTTAATAAATGCATGGCATTTTTATCGCATTCTGAACAATTGGACTTACTTTCACACTTAGCAGTCGGTCTGAAGCTAACCTTTAAATGTAGACAATTTCAAGAAAAATATTCTGGCCTGGTATAGACACAGTATGTATTCACTCAGCCAGCAGATGTTGAGCATCGACCAAAAGCCAAGTACCACACTAGGACCTGGAGATACCCTCGAGGATAAAACTGATCCTGTCTCTGGTGGGGAGGTACTAGAACCACATGATAGAACTGATTATATAGTGAGGGCTGGGAGGGCCTCTGTTTCCAGAGCATGAATTATTCTGTTGTCATGAGTCCCATGGGAAAGCTGAGGCTTGAAGTGTGCGGCCCCAGGGAAGGAGACGTCCGCAGCACTGGTTTCTTTACTGAGATGAGAGCCCTCCAGAAAGGAGCACCAAACCACCGGTGGAGCATGGAGGAAGAGGGCACCACAGAGAAAAGACATACCACAAGAGGACAAAACTGTACAATCCTTCCCAGATTTCCTGTCCCAAAGACCAGAGTGTGTGGCAGAACCAGAGTGGACTTGGACAGCGCTGGCTTTGACTGGGGTCACTGTGACTTCCTTGCTGTGGGATGAGAGGCAGGCTGCCCTACCCTTTCTGAGAATGTGTGGGGGAAGGACCATGAATTAGGATGGTGTTCTGTTGAGTTGGAAGTAACTTTGGAATTGCCACTGGAAGAGAAGGGTCCAGGAGACACATAGACGAGGAGGGCTGGAGCTCTGGCGAGGGGTTTGTGCTTGGGAGAGGGATTCTGGAGTTAATTTATGTGTTGCAGCCACACCCAGGGAGAAGATATAGAGAGAAGAGTGGAGGAGGGGTAAGGAAGGAACCACCCAGAACCTACCATCTCTGGGACCTGCTTTTGCTCCTCTATGCTCCTCTAGGACCTTCTATTACAGCTCCCACAAGCTGCCCCCCCTTGATATTGTGAACTGTCTAAGGACAGGGCCAGGGTTTAAACCACCTTTGCCTCCTTCACATCTAGCCCCGTGTTTACTGAGTGAATAAGTGAACAAATGAATTCTAGAAATCATGTCCTTTGAGAAACAACTGAAGAACCTATAAATGCTATCTTGAAGAAGACTTGGCTCAGGACACCCCAAAAAAGGCTGGCCTGTGGAAATTCTCCCAGGACCAGGGCCCTGCATGGCAGCCTTGCCACACCTTCAAGGCAGGCGACACAGAGACTCTAGGGTTCCAACTTGGCACCCAGGCAACTCTCTCACCTGCACTGACTGACTTCAGGAGAGAGAAATGGAGCCCGTCCTTAGCACATAAAGATGGGATCTCTGCAAGTGTGGGCTCCATTCTGTGGAACTTCTGGAAAGCCAACTGCTCCAACCTTTCCCTCATCATTCTGGGGCCTCAGTATCTGGTCCCTGCCTGACCTGTCTACCACTCATCAGTTCCCTATCCAGTCCTGACCTCCCTTGGGTGGGACCTGTTGAGAGTAGGGACTAGGCATCATTTGTTCATGAGGCAGCTATGTTGCAATGGTTAGGAGTACAAGTACCACAGTCAGGCCACCTTCATCCCCTTGTCTGTGACCTGAGTCACCCATAGGAGGAGTGTAAGGATCAAAGGGTTAACATATATAACGTGCTTAAAACAGTTCTAGCATGGAGTTGGTTCTCAAAAGAAATTAGCTACCTTTATTAGATCAGTTTTTCCTGAACCTGGCATGGAACCTGTCAATTAAGGTTTGCTGAATAAAAAATTAATCAATCAATCAATTAATAACTAAATATTGATGTTGCAATCACAGACTAGTCAATAAACATTTATTAATTCCAAATAAGCACCCAATACTATGCTGGGTACTGAAAAAGACATAGTGGAAAAAAATATACGGTTCTTATTTCCAAGGATTTTGCAATCTGATGATAAAGAGAAGTATTATTAATTTTTTAAATTAATAAGTTTATAACAAAATCTAACACAGTTTCAGGAGTGCATTGTGATGAGCCCTGGGTGATGTATGGAAGTGACGAATCACTACATTGTACACCTGAAACTAATATTACACTGTATATTAACTAACTGGAATTTAAGTAACTTTAAAAAAATCTAACACAGCTTTATAAAGTAACACCTGGCCAGACCCTGCTAGCTTTCAGAGGTTATCTCATTCGATCAAGTTCTAAATTGTGAGGGTCCTGCAATTAATGCTTTAGGAGAAAAAGAGGAAATCATGTGGGTTCTCTCAAGACAAAGACTTTCTTTAAAAGTGCCTTAAATTGTCTTAATATTCTACAAGTTTCCCCAAAATATTCAAACAAGGTAAGATGGAGAGGTGAGGGAATAGGGGATAAGCTGTGGCAACATAAAGCACGTTGGATTTAAACCCTTTATCAGTTTAAGTTCATTTATTCCCAACCTTAAAGCTATTAAGCAGGTGTGGGTTTTTTCTGGGAAAATCCTAGAGTTAGTCATCTCTCTTTCTCCTGTGTCAGGATCCACAGAGATGCTTCCCTTGCGTAGGGAGGGGTTCTGCTCTCTGACCTACCAAGGGCCAAGAAGCAAAATGGCCTTTGGCCAGTCACACAGATCCCTAGCAGTTAGTTGGTCATGGGATTCTGTGCAAGTTCACCATCAATGTCCTCCCAAAAGAAAACATAAGCACCATTGATTACCTTCTAATAACCACTTTATTACACATTTTATATTTATAAAAGGTCACTGAGAGAGGACTGTTATTATTTCTCTAATCCAAAGCAGATGGGCCTGACAGAGGTAAATGGGACTTTCTGGGTGTGGCCCTGAAAGTTTGTGTTTTCCCGGAAGGTTTTGAGCCAGGGCCAAACCAGACCCAGAAGTTCCCATCCACCCCTGTCTCAACACATGACTTTCATTAACAAAATTGCATTGCTCTTTTCTGCAGAAAGTGGTACCATTACTCTAATAAAAACATGTCCATTATGGATCAATTGCCACCTACATGGTGGTGAGGAGGACTCAGAAGCAAGAGGCCAGGGATTGGTGAGAACAAAGAAAGGCCGGTCTTGCAGAGGGAGGCTCTAGCCACTCACTGGGCCTTCTTCCCAGGCCTGGGGCTGAACAGGAAGGAGGTGGATCAAACTTGTACCACTAGCATGATCACCCTAGGTAAATCCCCTAAATGTGGAACTTGGCCCTCAGAAGACCGGTTCCAGTCCTTACCCAGGCCCAGCCCACTGCACGCATCTTGTCACTGGAGACCAACACAAGAACCACCTGGCTGCTCTCCCTTCAGGCCCGCTCTCTGGGCTCTTCTAGACCCTCTCACTTTGCTCCTGACTTTGCTTTTTTTGGTCCATCCCAATAGCTGCCCCTGCAGTCTCCAGGCTCATGCTTACTTTTTCAATTTCACTTGGACTTCTTGACTTGGGCCTGGTCACGGTACCTTCCACCCACCGGCGCTACCCTCTCCTGGTATGCTCAGGATACACTGCCTGACCAAGACTGGAGGTGGTTTTCTCCCTGTACCTATGATTCTCAAGCTTCTAGGTGCATGAGAATCAGCTGGGGAGAGTTGGGAAAACAAATTCCTGAGTCCTATCTTCAGATATCCCAATTCTATAGGTCCACAATGGGCTAAGAATCTGCACTTCATGTGGTGATGGTTCAAATAGAGGAAGAAGCTGAGATGCTCTTTGGACAGCACAGTCTTCAACGGCCCTCACAGACCTCCGGCCAGCTGGTGAAATGACCACTTTTTGTATCTGCTCAACCCTCTGCGCTGACACATCCATTTGTCCTTCCCACTCACTCTGATTCTCTGTCTCATTAAGGGTACTACTATGTCCATTTGACAGAAGAGGAAAGGGAGGCTTGGAGTGATGACGTGAGACCACCGATTCCCAGGACATGGGGCATTTCTGCTGCACATGGCTCATAGGTGTCCCAGCCTCACATACTGACACAGGAGCTCCTAAAGACTTCTCCATCCCACCAGTGGAGACTCGACCCTTCGTGTCACTGGCCCAGATCTTCGAAGCCTTCCTTAATCTGCTCATTTATAATCCACAGAAATTCCTTCCGTATACATCCAGGATCAAACGCCTCCCCCCTCCCCTTCTATGCTGGTTCCACCATGATGCTTCTCCCCAGCCCTGCCCCAGTGTCTTAGTCAGCTCTGGCTGCTATAACAGAATCCCACCACACATTTCTTTCTCACAGTTCTGGAGGCTGGAAGTCCAAAGTCAAGGTGCTGGCCAATTTGATCCTGGTGGGAGCTTACTTCCTGGCTTGCAGACAGCTGCCTTCTCACTGTGTGCTCACACAACAGGGAGAGACAGAGAGAGAGAGCACTCTGATCTCTCTTCCTTTTCTCATAAGGACACAAATTCACTCTTGAGGTTCCCACCCTCATGACCTTACCTAAACCTGATTACCTCTCAAAGGCCCCACCTCCAAATACCATCACACTGGGGTTGGGGCTTCAACATATGAACTTGAGGGGAGACACAGTTCAGACCATAGCGCTCACTTAGGTCTGTTCTCACCACGGTGGCCACGGTGAGTCTATTGACATGGAAGTCACATCCGAGCCCTCCAGCGACTCTCAATCACTTGGAGTGGTGAGCCCTCCAGTGTGGTACTCACCAGAAGAGCTGCAGAGATCTGGGGAAGAGTCACAGTGGGGAAGAGCTCTTGCTGGAGGTGGTACCTCCCCGGGCCTCAGAGGAGACGCTGGAAAGCCAGGGAATGGGAGAGCCACTGGCCTGGACCACAGCAGGACCATTTTCGGAAGTGAGTATTTTTTTTTTAATTTATGCCTGTTTTGATCTAGAAAGGATCTGAAAAAAAAAAAAGTATCAGGACCAGGAAAACTCTATTTTTTTCAAGTGGAAGTCAAGACCAAGAATGGGAAATAGAATCAGAATGTTTCAGGTCACGACACTATGCCAATCTATTTGAGCACCATAGATTTTGCCCTGAGTGTCCGAGCTACCCAAAGGGAGAGGAAACCAGGAGCAGTCCCATAAATCTTTCTCTGACAGAGAAGGAAAAAACACATAATGTTCTTCAGAAAGTAGACTACTTTTTCCTAGTATTGCATTGTAAGAAAAATTTCTCATTGGAGTTATTTCAAACAAAGGTTTATGTCTTGAACCTGCTTTGTTGGATATGATGAGGCCTACAAGGCCTTGAAGAGTCCCTCTATAAAAGATGGAAGTATTAATCAAAATCCAGCCAGAGAGAGAGGACAGGATGACACCTGGGCCAGTCACCTCTGTATCCTCCCTGCCAGATGTTGCTGATGCCTGCGCTTGAGTCAGCCCAGAGTGGGGCTGCCTTGACCACCACCTCAACCCCCAGGCCTGACACCGGTCACTGGTGCTGAGATTTTTCAGTGCTCCCCACTGCTCTTCCAAGCAAGTCCTTCCAACCTCCTTACCATGACCGGCAAAGACCAGCATGATCTGGCTCCTGCCCACCCCCAGGCTCCTCCTCCCACCCACTCAGCACCACCACACTCCAGCCACACTGGCCTTCGGGAAGGGAGCCAATCTCTCTCCCACCTCCAACCCTGCCTGTTTGGTCATTCCACAGACCTCAGCTTTTCACTCTTCCCTCAGCTTTTTACGTGGTGCCTCCCTCCTGATTCTTTGGGGTTCAGTGTACTGTCACTTCCTCCCGTGGGTCTGCCCTGCCCGTCCCTTGAAATGAGGCCCTGCCTATCATTCTGTAGCTCATCTCCAGTGTCTCTCCTCCATGGCGCAGGTCACAAGATGCATATTTGACTCCTGCCTTTACGCGTGTATTGTGTCTCCCCACTAGAATGTAAGAGGGTGCAGGTCTTGCCTGCCTTGCCTCCATCGTGTCTCTAGCGCCCAAGGCAGCCTCTGACACATAGTAGGGGCCCAATATATATTCATGGAATAAGTGGGAAAAAACGAATGCTCTGTGGGGAGACCCTGGGGGGGAAGGCTCCTCTACATTGAATCCTGGAATAAAAAATCCCACCATTCAAGAAGATACCCTTCCAGGGAAATCAAGGAACCCGAAACAACACTCCAAGGACAGCCAGACAATTCCAGCACACTGATAGCTCCCAGGTCCCTGTGCAGACAAGGTGGGATTTCTCTGAAGAACTAAATCTTAGTAGAGCCGTGTTTGTTCTTTGCCTCAGTGTTTGTCAGGGTAGGCTGGGGAGCAGCACATGGAAGGATAGTGGGATTCATGTCTTCTATCCCTTCCAATCCAATCCCCAAAGAAAGTTCCCCCAGTGGGATGAAAACATACCTCCAATCCAAAGGCACCAAAGAGTACTACATGGTGTAACAAAATAAGAAAGAGACACTGTCTGGACATGAATGGAAAAAAAAATTCCTTACTTGGCCCTTTTCTGGTACCAGGGTCCACTGGCATTAATATGCTAGCTAAGGGCAGGAGCCTCTCTTGAAGTGAAGCTTCCACCCTGCCCCCCGCAGAGAGAAGCAGTAACCAGAGCGAGGCCACCCACTGCTGTCGGCAGCCCGGGCTCAACTGAGGGCTTATTATCACACTCCAGCCCTCTCTGTTCCCTTTGGTTTCCTCCTCCTTTCCCACACTATTCCACGGCTCCAAACGGGCCACCTGGTGCCCACACCCAAATTCCTACCCTCCGGTCTGTCCTTCTCTACAGCCACCTGGAGCTAGGAACGCAACCTAGAAATTTCTCCAGCTGGAGACCAAGGTGGTCAGAGGCTTCATTCCTGCTTAGCCACTCTCAAGCTGTAGGACCTTGAGCAAAACTCTTCCTTGCCTTGGTTTTAGTCATGTGTAAAATAAGCAAACTGTTCTCATTCATGTGCCACCTTCCCGATTTTTGCCATTTCTTCATATTACCTATTCTATTACTCAAGACGTGATTATCTAATGTTTGCCTTTATACTTACTCACTTGTTAAACAATAATATCATGGGTATGCTATGTGTATTTTTCTAACGTACATTCAAAATATGTAACTATTATAAACTGAATCCATCTACACCCTAAGTCACCTTGTATTCCATCGGCCCAAAAGGGAATACTGGATTAATTAACTGATCTCTATGATAAGTTCCGACAGTGTACAGCTCCAAAACATAGAGGAATTACTTTTCGTTCCTGAGGATACAAACATTGTGGCTGGGATTTCAACACAGCCCTGGTGATGAATCTTCTGATTGGTATCCGTGGAATCCCAAACCCACTGCTGATGGTAACAAGCCCCAACAGTGAAGGTCCTATTCTTAGCATAAGTTGATTTTTCCAGCACTGAAGCTCCCTTATGTGTCATGTCTGATGCTAGATCCTTGCGGAAGAGAAGTGGTAAAAAACATAGGTTTGTCCTCCTGAGGTCCAGAAGGAGCTGCAGACTAGGAGCTCCATTCCAGTGTGGTGACAAGGCCGGGTACCAACTTGAGAGAGGAGGCTGATTAGCGAGTCCTGGTGCCTGGCACAGTGCCCAGCACACAGCGGAGACTTTCTCGGCTTGTCTGTTGAGGTTCAATAACGGAGATATTTATTTACAAAACATTGCAGGGGGAAAGAGAAGACAGAGATTCCTTCTATAGAGGGGCATCTCGGAAGGCTCTGCTAAGCAGGTTTTCGAAAGATGAGGTGTTCTGTGGTGAAAAGGTCCCTCCAAAGGCAGACAAAATAGCCTAAGCAAAGACCAGGAGGAGAGAGACACAGAAATGTAGAAGTCTAGGAGTCATTAAAAGGAGCATGAAGGTGGTTCTGCGCAGGGAAGTGATGAGGGCCAGAGAGATCCAGGTAAGATGGCCGAATGGGAAGCATGTAGGGAGCTACAGGGACTGAAGTTCATCTGTGAGCAGGTGATGAGGAGCATGAAGATGGAGAGAAGGCAGACTGGCTGGAGGGCTCAGGCTCCAAGGAACAACATGACAATGAGGTCTCTGGGTTTTCTATTTGCCTCAGATATTCTGGACTGGATGCAGGAGCCAGAAACCCCAACCCCAAACCCCAAGAGGCAAGAGGCACAGGCAAAAAAAAAAAGAAAAAAACTAGCTAAAGGACCAGGTAAGGTGCAGTCTAACTAGATAGGAAACTTTGAGACACTAACTGCTCTCCTTTAGCTAAACAGAAAAACCTGCAGCCCCACTCCTGCCACCACCAGCAGAGGCCAAGTAGGGAGCTAAGATTTCCACCTTCATCAGTCTGTCACAAAATACCCACCCTAGGGGTGCCTGGGTGGCTCAGTGGGTTGAGCGTCTGACTCTTGATTTCTGCTCAGGTCATGATCTCAGGGTTGAGAGATGGAGTCCCGTGTCAGACTCCGCGCTGAGCATGGAACCTGCTTAAGATTCTCTCTCTCCTTCTCCCTCTGCTCCTTCTCTCTCTCTCTCTCTCTTAAATAATAATAATAATAATAATAATAATAATAATAATAATAATAAACACCCATCCCTGCCACCAGGGTGGTGTCAGAGAGAAGGCAAACTGGAGAACAGGAATGTTCATGTCTGCTAGGCAGTAATGAGCTCCAGGAACCCGAACTTCCGCCCCTACCTGGTGGTAAAGAAGCACCCATCCTGGTGTGGGATGTCAGAGGACACCCAATGAAGAGCCAGATTCTCCTCCACTGCTCAGTGTAATAGGCCACTCCCTTCAGTGTCCAGGGAGGCCCCTGGGGAGCAGCAAACCTTAAGTACCTCTGTGTCTCTCAGCCAGGATGGTGTTGGCAGAGGCCATGCGGAGAGCCTGGACTTCTCCTCCACCTGGGAATCATGGGGTAGTGTCCCCTTCTCCCACCAGAGTAGAGTCAGAGAAGGCTGACACTAACAGGAGTTTGAAATAAGACCCAGATGTTCATAACATAATTCCCACATTGTCAGGGTTTCCATACAAAAGTCACTCATTATTCCCAAAACCTGGAAAATCTCCACTGGAATAAGAAAAGACAATTACACCAAGATGACAAAGATGATAGAATTCTCTGCCCAAGATTTTTTTAAAAGCTTTATTTATTTATTTTAGAGAGAGAGAGAGCAAGTGGGGGGAAGGGGTAGAGGCAAGAGAGAGGGAGAGGGAGAGAGAATCTCCAGTAGATTCTGCTTTGAGCACAGAGCCTGATGCGGGGCTCGATCTCACAACCCTGAGATCATGACCTGAGCTGAAATCAAGAGTTGGACGCTTAACCGACTGAGCCACCCAGGCACCCCTGCCCAAGATTTTAATGCACCCATGATAAAAATGCCTCAGTGAGCAATTATGGTCTGGAAACAAATGAAAAGATACAGTCTCAGCAAAGAAATAAAGAAGAATCAATGAAAATTTTAGAACTGGGGCGCCTGGGTGGTTCAGTTGCTTAAGCGACTGCCTTCGGCTCAGGTCATGATCCTGGAGTCCCTGGATCGAGTCCCGCATCGGGCTCCCTGCTCGGCAGGGAGTCTGCTTCTCCCTCTGACCCTCCCCCCCTCTCATGTGCTCTCTCTCATTCTCTCTCTCTCAAATAAATAAATAAAATCTTTAAAAAAAAAAAAAAAGAAAATTTTAGAACTGAACAATACAATAGCAAAAATTAAAAAGAAGGAAGCTTCAAAATCAGCCATCTAATCCAGGAGTCAGCAAACTATGGCCCACAGGCCAAATCCAGTCTGTTGTCTCTTGTTGTTATTGGTTTTACTGGAACACTCCATGCTCATTTGATTGCATACTGCCTCTCACAGCTTTCCACTACAAAGGTAGTGTTGGGTAAACACAAGACAGAGTGTGAGGCCTCCAAAATCTAAATTATTTACTATCCAACCCATTACAGAAAATGTCTGCTGACCCCTGATCTAAGCGACCACCTCTAGAAAGTAGAAAAAGAGAAAATGAAACCCAAATAAAATAGAAGGAAATAATCAATGTAATAAATAATAAAGGGTCAGGACAAAAGTTTCACCACTGAGCAAAACGTTCTATATCTTGACCTGAGTGATGGTTTCATCATTTTCCAAAACTCATCAAATGACACTCTTCAGATCTGTGCATTTTACTGCATGTAAAATACTCCTTCAAAACTTACGTGGGTCAGAGCATGCCGCTCTCTCGCTCACAAGCTCCCAGTGGCTCTCCATGTCACTTAGAGGAAAAACTAAAGACCTTTCTGTGTCCCCCAAGTCCCTGCACGACCCCCTACACATGCTGCCCACCTTGACATCACCTTCAACCCCCCCCCCCGTTTCACTCCTCCCTAAGTACACCAGCCTCCTTGAAGTTGCTGGAAGATTCCAGTGAGTCTCCTACAACCGACCCTCTGCGCTGACTCTTCCCTCTGCCTTGATACGCCAGGCTTCATCTCCTTCACCTCTTTTAAGTCTTTGCTCAACTTCTGTTTTCTCAATAAGTCCTAGCCTCTTAACTGGCCCTACCTTTTTTCTTTATCTGTAGCATCACTTTTAACACACTATATAATTTACTTTTTTTTCCTTTTTTTTTTTTAATCATACAACAGCCAGTATTCCCAGGCGGTCTCCCATCCAAGTACTAACCAGGCCTGACCCTGCTTAGCTTCTGAGATCAGATATATAATTTACTTATTATGTTTGTCGTCTGTCTTCTCCCACTGAGCCAACCCACTAGAACGAAAGCAGAAAGGAGATGAGAATCTTTTTGTCTTAGTCACTGATACATCACGCCTACTTAGAATAGTACCTCACTATCTAAGTGGATGCTCAAGAAATGAGCACTAGATAAAGGTTGTGAAGACAACTTAAGTAAAGCAAAGTACATATAACCTTTATGTGAATAATGGTGGAGCAACAATGCCGGTCCTACACCCTTGGCATTCTCTCCTCGTTCCTTGTCCCTTCCCGTCTTGAACTCACACTTACAGAGCCCACACCCTGAGAATCTACATTCTACATTCTCTGACAAAAAAAAAAAAAAGCTAATTCTATGAGCAGCGGATATGGCACCTTTGCCAGCTGGTATCCGATAGGATTTAGGGCATCTCCAAAATGGGAGAGTGACTGCCTCCTCCCAAGAATGGGGGGTCACTGTGTATGTTAACACCAGAGGAGCCTCCACTCGAGCCACTCTTTGGTTTGAACTTCTCTATCTGCTGTGACTACTATTACCAGGTCATTCATTTTCGGCACCTTATAAAAAGTAGTCGAGAATATGTGTGATTACCAATTTGTGCAATTCAGTACTACTTCTTCAGTTACGTTGCAAACTAAGACCCCATCATCTCAAGTCTTATTGCACTGTATCTGAATCTTTGCCTGTAACTTACAGACTAGAAGGAGCACTCTGCGTCCTAACCGGGGGAAATTGCTGTTTCTCAGTCTGGAGCGCATGTTACAGAAGGTGAGCCCAAGAGAAGCCAGGGAGCTCAACGGGAAAGAACAATTAGCAGGGTTGACCAGTCAGGGTTCTGGTTACATTCTGGCTGTCGACTCTAATCACACTTTGAACTCCTGTCTGTGTTTACTGTTGGCATTAATGCCTGTCGGTTCTGCGTTTCCCAAATGGGATCCCAGCTCAGCCAGCATTCTCCCATGAGAGCAGCAGGAGTTAACTGTGGTGGCCACCCTTTGTGCATCTGTCCAGGTCACAGGGACCTTCTACTTCTGGAAATTTCTCTCCCCACGCTGCTGCCCTTGGCTTCGTGTCTGCCCTCTTGACTACATCTCAGGCTGTGGCTGCTTGAATCAAACTGGGCGCCTGACCCAAACTCCTCGTTTTTGAGCTGGGGTTCTGGGACAGTCAACGAGTCTTTGCATGTGGTTGTAGCTGAGGACATAGAGACCCGAGGCCTTGAAGGCAGTTGGTTTCCCGTCATGAGAGCAAGCAGTCTGCAGAGAGAAGAACAGAATAGACACCAAAGAAGCAGAAAGCAGGAGAGACAGAGGACTGCCTGTGCTCTTGCTCATTTTCCAGTTTTGGGTTTCAGTCTTCCAGAGGCCCCTGTTCTCGGACACAGTGAGCCATCTAGCTGTCTTTCTTACCATGACTCATTTTTGCTTAGGCCAGCTCAAGTCGGTTATTGTCACAAATAAAGTTTGAACTAAGAATTTAAAGGGTAAAATTACAGCTAAGCAAATAAGGCTACATTGCCCAAAATCATCAAAAATAAGAACCTGATTGGGGTGTCTGCGTAGCTCAGTCGATTAGCATCTGACTCATGATTTCAGCTCAGGTCATGATCTCAGGATCTTGAGATTGAGCCCTGTGCCAGGCTCCACACTGGGCGTGCAACCTGCTTAAGATTCTCTCTCTCCCTCTCCCTCTGCCCCTCCCTGCCTCTCCCTCACTAAAAAAATAAATAAGAAGAACTTGATTAATTTATTTACTAATTATTCTTCCCTGATTAGTCCTAAAAACAGTCCTAAGATTCCTCATAAGGAATGCTGATTGCATTAGCTCAGTATCTGGCCTTCCAGCCTCCCCCCTGCCCTCTCTCCAGTTCATCCTGCCCTCTCTGCTTCTTCCCACTTGCCAAGTAATTTCCCAGACTGAGAATCCTGACCAGGTCTTCAGTGCCTTTACAATAAAGCTCGGTTCCTCAGGTGACACCCTTCATCTGACAGCCATTCCCCATCTCTCTTAGATCTCTTATACCCCTTCACTAGGTCCTCTCCCCACCCAGAAAATGAAGGCCTCACAATCGCCTGTGATGCTCGTAACTGTGACCGTGAGGCAGGAGGTCGTAGTGCTACACCGGCCGATACGGCTGCCCACAGTCACACGTGGCGAGTTACATTCAAGGTAATTAAAATTAAACAACATGAGGGGCGCCTGGGTGACTCAGATGCTTAAGCGTCTGCCTTCGGCTCACGTCATCGGCTCCACTCAGCGGGGAGTCTGCTTCTCCCTCTCCCTCTGCCTCTCCCTCTGCTCTCTCTCTGTGTCTCTTCCTCTCTCAAATGAATAAATAAAATCTTTAAGAAATAATAATTAAATTAAATTAAATTAAACAACATTAGACGTCGTTCCTTCGGTCACACCGGCACACTACAATTTTGGGTGATGGCTACCTGTGGCTATTTGCTACCATATTGGATACAGGACATTTCCAACACCGCAGAAGTGGTTACTGGGCAACACTCAGCTAAAGTGTCCTTCTTTTCCCACATCTACTTGTCCAAGCCTGCTCATCCGTTCAGGTCACAATCTCCAGTGTCACAGACTTTCCATATGAAAGCCATATAGTCAATGAAGTGAAATTCGAGCCTTTCATGTATTCTTCTCTTGGTAGTTGCTAGCGACTGAATGTGTGTGTCCCTCCAATATTTTCATACAGCAAAGTCCTAATCCCCAGTAGGATGATCCTAGGAGGTGGGGCCTTCGGGAGGTGATGAGGTCATGAGGGTGGAGCCCTCGTGAACGGGATTAGTGCCCTTGTAAAGAGGCCTGAGAAAGCTCCCTGCTCCTCCCCGCTCTTGAGGACTCAGCGAGGAGACAGCCAGCTGCAGGTCAGGAAATGGGCCTCACCAGACACCGAAACTGCCAGCATTCTGATCTTGGACTCTCCAGCCTCCAGAACTCTGAGAAATAAATATTTGTCGTTTAAACCCCTCAGTTTATGGTATTCGGTTACAGCTGCCCAAACAGGTTAAGATAGTAGCTGAGCATTGAGGTTCTGGATCCTGGCTGGAAATCTCCACTCTTACTAGCTTTGTGACATTGAACAATTCACTTAGACAGTTTCTTCATCTGTAAAATAGAGATAAAAACAGTACTCGCTAGACTGCATTACTGTAAGCATTGAACGAGTTATGAATCCACGTATAACATACAGTATTAATATATACAAAGCTTTCCAACAAAGCCTGACACAAAGTAAGCTCTCATTTAGTGCTGCTGGAAGCAGTGCTGGTCTGGTATCATTGTCTAGGTGGGCTCCCCTCACCTCCCCTCCAGAATCGTTCCTTGAATGAAGGATGCGAGTCTAGTTCATCATTGCACCTCCCAGGGTGCCTAGCATAACTCCCACCACTTAGAAGATATGCGTATCTATTTTTTTAACAAATGACCTTGGAAATGACTTGGTAAACTAACGCACAGATGAGGACTTAGAACAGGAACAGAAGAATGAATGTACAGAAATAAGATAAATACCAAGAATCTAAGCATCATCAAAGCTCAGATCTAATTTAGACAGTGGCATTTAAACAACCTTCTTCCCAAAAGGTCCTTGCTCCTAGCACCTGACATACGTGGAAATGCCATGGCCAACACCTACGGCTCCGTCGTAATTGCCAACAACCAGGAGGACTGCGCGTCTGACATTGTGCTCTGCACACCGTTGCCCTCAGGAGCGGGAAGGAGATAAACTATGAGCAGTCATGGTGGGGGCGGGGGGCGACTGGTTCTGACCAGCAGTGGCCCACTCTCCACTCCTTCCAGCTGCTTCCCATCGCTGGCCCAGGTGACTCTTCACTTGGATGGGCAGTAGCAGCAGGTCTTCATGACCGAGACTCAGCTTGTCTCATGGCTCAGCCTTCAAAGGCATTAGCTTCTAAAGAGGCCTGAACCCCTTCAGAATGCAGTCCTCTTCACAAAGCCCGACTGAGAAAAGAGAGGAGTGGGAGGGAGAAGAAAGGGGGGTGAGCCTCTGGGGTCCATACTCCCTTCCAGGCCTCTGCACCTGCCAGAGTTTTCACCCCTTTAGCGTATGCTCCCTTGATAATAAATCAGTAGGTAAATAAAATAAGACACTCAAAAGCTCCCAGAAATCCTCTTACTCTGTCCTGCCACTAGGGATGCATGAGGTGTGACCACAAGGACATCCCAAATTGTCACTAAGCTCTAGAGGTTATGAGTAAGAGTTCTAGCAACATAAAAAGTCTGAAGATCTACTAGATTCATCCACTGACGAATCTGTTCACAGAACCATTCTAGGTGCTGGGAGTAATAGCGATTAATGAACCAAGGTATCTGGTCCCATGGAGCTCTCCCTTCCTCCCTCCCTTCTTTCCTTCCTCCCTTCCTTCCTCCTTCTTTCCTCCCTCTTTTCCTTCCTCCCTCCCTTCCTTCCTCCCTCCCTTCCTTCTTTCCTTCCTTCTTTTCCAGAATATCTGTTGATCACCTACTACATGCCGGATGTCATTCTAGGTGCCAGGAATATATCTATGAACAAAATAATCCATCATGAACCTTGTGTCCTAATGGAAGAGTCAGACAGTAAATAAGTAAATTATATAATAATAGAAATAAGTAAAAAATATAATCGTAGAAAGTGACACGCGTGTGGAAAGAACAGAGCAGAGTGAAGAACAATTTGAATGGCCGTGCTGGTCGGGGGCACTCACTGTGATTTAAATGAAGTGCTCAGGATAGGCTTCATTAAGAAAGGTAGCAAAGACCTGAAAGTGCTGAGGGAGTCATGAAAATACCTGGAGTAGGAGCACAGCAGGCAGAGAAAAGGCTATGCAAAGGCCCTGAGGTGCATACAGATTCTGAAACACTGTAACAGTGGTTCTCAAAGTGTGGTCTGATTTTTTTTTTTTCCTACTAAAGTAGCCTGCCCCAGGATTTTGATGTGGCTCCTCCCTCCACGTGGAGCTGGGGTGTTGGGCATGTCAGGTAGAGAATCTCTATCATAGTTTCTTTCTTATCTAATTTCATCTTCAAAATAGCCTCTCCACATGAAAGCACCTACTACCTCCAAAGTGATGCTGAGGCCGCAGGAAACCATGTTCATCCAGAGTTCAGTGCCAGCATAGCATGTGGTAGAACATAACCCCTGGTCCTTTCTCAGTATTCTCATTGCACAGGAAAGAAAAAGATGGATTTGTTGAAATGGTCATGATCATACTTTGGTAACAAACACCCTCACATCTCATTAGCTTCCCCCTCCCCCTGCCCATAAAGTCCATTGTGGATTCAGATGACTCCAGGGCAGATGGCCTCAGACATTCATCCTGCCTCAATCTTATGGAAGGTCCATGTCACAGGTGCTTCCGGTGTGGGTGCAGCTGTGGAAATGAGCACAGGAAGGTCTCACGCTGGTGGTTAAATGCTTTAGCCTGGAGGAAACACACCTCTCCTGTGCTTACAGCCCATGGCAGACTGGTCCGTGGCCCCCCCAGTGACAAGGGGAAGGGAGAGGATGGGCCTCACATGGGCTGAGAGTCAGATGTGGGTGACACCAGGGGTATCCGAGGTCCATTCAGAAATGACTTTCCCAGGGTCATGTGGCTAAGCAGGGACACTGACAGGATGGACACCAGGTCTACCCAACTCCAAAGCCCCCTTCCGCCCACCACATCCCGCTCAGCTACAAAGGGGTCCTTAGCAAATAAAACTCTGAGAAGACCCCAAGTGGCTGCTGGGTAAACTCTGAGTTGAAAGCTCTTCAAAGGGCACCACCCACAATCCATTCAGAGAAAGCACAAAGGATTGGGATCCAACTAATCTCGTTCATTTGGTATGTTGAGTTACACAGGAAGTGCTGTCAAACAAATAATGATAAACCTTAAGTTTTATTATGTGGGTAGATGTTAGAACTGTTCCAAAAATTATATGAAATTCCTTAAGTTTTAATATGTCCTGGCATAATGTCATCGCTTGACATTCTAATTATTGAAATGTTGTGTGTCACTAAATGATCAAATTTTCTTACCAACTGCATTATAATAAACTCTCATCAGGTCTTTAAAAAAAAAAAGGAAAAAGGAGCGTGATCACACATCAAGTGTCAAAGTGAGAATTCTCCCAGACTGAGGTCCGAGGTAGCTCGATCTTGTTTTCAGAGCAAAGACGTCGTGTGTGATGCTCTGGGAATGCCTCTTCTCTACAGCAGCCTCTGTTGTTGCCAACAACCACCCACAACTCCTGGGGCCAGGACTGCTGGGAAACAGCAATCGCTTGGCTCCGTCATCTCCAGTCAAACCAAATCTCTGGCCTGTGTCTCTGGGCAGCTGTGAACGGCGCCATCATTGCACTTCTGCAGTTGAGCGAAGCTGGAGGTGGGCTGTAACCTGTGTGTGGAGGGAACCAACTCCTGCTCACTTAGATCATCTAGAATGTGACTTTGTGGCCCCCCAGTCCTGAGACCGGAGAGTCTCTGTGAACAGCATAGGCTTCCTTGGTAGACAAGATCCCAGTAGAAACGAGTATCTTTTGACAAATCTCGCATAGACCATCATAGCTCAACAAGAGGACTTGGAAAGGGATTTCATTGTAAACATATGCTCTGTAAAGTGGAAGCCAGAAGCCCAAGGGATATATGCTTTTCCAGAATTCCCCAAGTTCACGTCTTGCTGCTCAGGTAGGGCCCTTTCACTTGAGCGCAAGTGGGTCAAGCTACATTTCCTGCTTTCCATCAGGCTCCTGTGAGCCCCGCTGTGGTGACAGGGTAGCACGGAGGAAGACCAGTGTGTTTTGGGAAACAGAGTCCTGAGCTCAAAGCCAAGCATCCCATTCTAGCTGTGTGACCAGAAGAGAGTGGCTCAGTTTACTCGTGTATAAAACAAGGATGAAAATACTGCTCATTCTGGGACACCTGGGTGGCTCAGTTGGTTAAGCGTCTGCCTTCGGTTCAGGTCATGATCCCAGGGTCCTGGGATCAAGTCCTGCACTGGGCTCCCTGCTCAGCCGGGAGCCTGCTTCTCCCTCTGCCTGCCGTTCCCCTTGTTTGTACTCTCTCTCTAACAAATAAATAAATAAAATCTTAAAAAAAAAAAAATACTGCTCATTCAAAGTTGAATGAAATGAAAGGAAACATACAGAAATACCTACCATGGTGTCTGGCCTAAAATGACAACTTGATATGCTGTGCCTGTCTTCTTAGCTACAGTGAATACCGCTGACCTTTGAAAAGAAGGTTCTAGGCACTACGGATGAGGTGACGTTGAAAGGCGGCCGGTCAGCTGGTGGCCCTCAGTGGGCACGTCCTTTGGTAATTCATCAGGGCCAGCATCTGGTCCTTAGTCTCTGAGGCTTAGAAACTGGTTCAGAATACCCAGAGGATCAATCTCTTACTGATGGCAGATATGAGGAGTCTACCCCGTTCCTGTGACCTCTTCCTAAATATCAAGGGTTGGTCATCAAAATCATCCCATAATGAGCAAAATGAAAGCAAATGTACAGGGCGCCTGGGTGGCTCAGTTGGTTAAGCGACTGCCTTCGGCTCAGGTCATGATCCTGGAGTACTGGGATTGAGTCCCGCATCGGGCTCCCTGCTCAGCAGGGAGTCTGCTTCTCCCTCTGATCCTCCCCCGTCTCGTGCTCTCTCTCTGTCTCATTCTCTCTCTCAAATAAATAAATAAAATTTAAAAAAAAAAAAAAAAGAAAGCAAATGTACAGAAGGGCTGAATCCAGATGTCATCTAGACTGCTGTCCTCTGAGGATTAAGTTTTCCTTTAAATCGTGTGTTTTGTTTTTGATGATAGTCTTTTAAAAAGCATATAAGTATATTCTAGATTTACCGTATGCAGCTACCAAATTTTTTTAAATTTTATTTAAATTCCAGTTAGTTAACATACAGTGTAATATTAGTTTCAGGTGTACAGTATGGTGATTCAACACTTACATACATCACCCGGTGCTCATCACGATAAGGCTACCAAAACTTTAAATTCAAACCAATGAGAATTTAATAAATTTAGAAGTTCAGTTCTTCGGTCACACCAGCCGCATTCCATGTGCTCATGGCGACCACGGTGGACAGCACAGAAAGTTCTATTTGACGAAGCTGTTCTAGATCACTGTTTCATCAACAAGTATTAGCGTAAGATTTAAGATTTAAGATTTCTGATTATGATTTGTCTTTACCACCGAATTAGAGCCATGCAATACCACTTTGACAAAGGCTAAGGATGAAAATAAAAGAACTCAATGAACACGATACACGGCCTTTGCCAGCAGTAGCAACAGCTGTACTAAATTTATACTCAAGTTGTCCCATTAGCACGGAGAAAAGGCGGGAAACCACAGGGGGGTCACTGTAATGGTCTCTGCAACCACGGAGTTGAGGCAGCAGACGCATAACCTGTGGCTTCTCGGGCTGTTGCAGAGAACACACAGGTTGTTGGTTGGCAACAAGGTCCTCGTGGCTGAGGGACAGAGCCTGCCACGTCATCTTCTCCAGCAGGGCCTGCTCAGGTGACCTCTCTGCCACTTCCTGCCCCAGAAGTAGGACACCCCTGCACTGGCCCCTTCCCAGCCTGGGGAAGTGTGAGGCAGAGGAAAATCTACCACCGACTTGGCTTTGTCTCTTTAAGTGACATCTTTCAGACATTTCAGGGATGTGCAGTGAAGACTATTGTTTTGGGAGCCGGGGTGGCTCAGTCACTTAAGCATCTGCCTTGGGCTCAGGTCATGATCTCAGGGTCTTGGGATCAAGTCCCCCTTCGAGCTCCCTGCTTCTCCCTCTCCTTTTGCCCCTCCCCCTCCTTGTACCCATGCACTCTCTACAACGACTATTATTTTATTGTTACATTTTACTCCCTTCCGACAACAGCAAGAGTTCCCAGCAGGAGGCGGAGCCAGAAGACTAGCCAAGTGCAAGATACCATGCTCTCCTCACCCCTCCCACCACACCTAAAGTCCTCAAAAAAAATGTGCATCTTCATTTTATTCTCCACTGAGGTACACTCCTTCAGGCCAAGTGGAAAAAATTAAAATTAAAAAAAGAGAATCTAAGATCCTGTAGAGAGCTATGTTAAATATAAATGTAAGAAGAAGACAGTAAAGTATTACCTATGGTTATGTGTGGGTAATGAGACTCCCTTGTTGAACAACTACCTACCTCCTGACTGTCTTCTAGGTGCCAAGTAGAGTCCAGGCGATAAGGATACAGCCTTGAACACAAGAGACAAACCAGTCTACCTTCATGGGATTCAGTGGGGAGAGACAACAGTAAAAGCGAAACAAGTAAGATACGTAGTCTATCAGATGCTGATGAGCGAGCACCATGATGACAAATTAAGCAGAGGTGGGGGACAGGCAAGGCTCAGAAGGTGAAGGTGAGGGAGGTTTGAAACAGAGTGTTCATTCATAAAGAATCCCACTGACCAGATAGCATTTGAACACAGACCCCAAAAGGTAAGGGAGTAGCCCAAGCCCAGTGGAGAATCTGAAACTCCTCCCTCTGGGGGCTCAGCCCTCTCTCCCTCAAATCCTTAAGACTATTTCTGTCTTCCAAGTACCACCACCAACCAAGATTTTGTTGAGCTCCACTTTCAGGAATTTGCCTTAACAAAATAATACCCTGGGTTGTTCTGTTTTGTTTTGTTTTTTAGCATTCCAAATATAAAAGTATGTTATAATATTAAACTTCTGCTTTTAAATCAAACAGCCACTGCCCAGAAATTCCATTAGACTCTCTGTCCCCAAATAACTGCCTTTTGGAAGCAATACTCACAACAGGTAGTATTCTACCCAAGCCTACTTTGGGCTTCTGTCTTTTTGAAAACTCTGAAATTTTCACATCCCCTCTCACTCACAGACATTTTTGCATATGCCTACCCTTTTTAGTAGCAGTCAAGGAACAGTATGGAAAATACCCTGCAGGTATTTCACAGAGGAAGGGAAATGGGTTCTAACAGAACCACCGGGAGCGCTGCAGAAGTGAGCACCAGGGAGGGCTTCCCCCAGCTCCCTGATTCACTACTAGCTTTAAGAGGATCCCAAGTTGAAGGAGTGGAGGAATGACCACTGGTGACAAGCACAGGCGAAGAGGTAATTCAAGGGGAACACCTGGAGGCCACCACAAAGTCTCCCGTTTGCCAAAACCCACACATCTGCCCACAGCTGCCAGAGGAGCAATGATATTGATTTGGCCTCTGGTCACCTTGTAAGTCACACCTTAGTGCCTGTTGTCAGTGACAAAATCCAATAGGAAAGCTTGCTGCAAGGAATTCTGGGAAGGGTCATTCCCAGGCTCTAGCCCCTGTGATCTAAGTGGGGGAGCCTGACTTCTTCACCCTAGGTGGGAGACAGTGATGCTTATGTTGACAGGAGACTCTCCCACACAGTCAACTCACCCTGATTTTCCACTGACAAATGCAGCTCGTGTGATATGCCTTCCCCACTCTCCCAGCTCAGGGCAAGCACGGGATAGGCTCAGTCAAGCATCTCAAGCAGAGTAGGAGAGCTTCATCTCCTGCGTCTCCTGAGCCTTACAGGTGACCTGGGGGGAAGGCAGCAGGTAAGTTCTTAAGTAAGCAGTAAGGAAGTAAGCAGAACTTACTTCCCTGGAGAGTAGTCAGTGGGAGGGCTATTGATCCAGCACAATTCCCCCTCAGACAAGAGAGCCGAGCAGGGCATCCCCTGTCCCCTTCACGGTTCAGGTTCTCCCCTTCTTCTCCCCCCATCCCCGAGCCTCCTTGCAGCTCCATCACCCCACCCCATCCCACCCGACCTCCCACGCAGAAAGCCCTGGAGTTTAATATCCCTCTCAATACACCTGCTATGCCATCAGAAAGAGCCTCCATGGAGCATTAACACAAATTCTCTAGTGAGTATCAATGAAAGCTCCTTCCCTTGGGCCCCGGTCCACACAAAACGTTGTCTAATTTCCATTCTCCCGGGTAGGTGCTTTCTTTCAACGCAGGGAGTGATTACTCCCCTCTTTAGAATGGCCCCAAATATTATTTCTTTTAATTCCAAAAAGAAAGACAAAACGAGTTGAGTATCCCAGTCATTCTGGAAGATCCTAGAGGATCTAGGGACATTAGGATCCGCACAGTGGACTGTGCAGATGAAGTGAAGTTGGACACAATGTCTCCTAATAAGGAACTGAAATCACAAACACATTTACACTGCAGAGTGAGTACTCAAAACACACCTGTGTGGGTGAAGCAAAATGTGTTCCTGGATAAAAATCAAATGTCCCATCTCCTTAAGTTAGGCTGGGAACGTGTTTAGTAGGAGGTCCATAATATGGCCTTTGCCTTTAAAAACACCTGAAGGTCTGAAACTTTTCGATCACAGACCCTTTGAGAATCTGGTGAATGACACAGCCTATGCTCCGTGTGTTTTCCGGCTCCCTCCTTCCTGTGTCTGTGTGGACCCCCGCCCCCCGCGTGGTTCCGTAAGACCGTCTGTATGAGTGTGTACAGATAGGGTGCAAACGGGTGACCCCGGCTGATCAGCCCGTGTGGCTCCAGGCCCTAGCTCCAGGCGATGGTGAAGGATTGTCTGGGTGACCCGTGCAGGGAACTGAGAGTCACTCTCTCACCATCTGGGAGGGGTGAGCGTGGAGTGCTCGATGACTTTTTTGTCCACCAAGTAGAAAGAATCCCAAATCAGAATGAAGTGACAGGCAAGCTGAGTTGAGAGGTGGAAAAAGAGAAACAGAATAACCATATTCAGCCATTCTGGAAGCTATTAGTGCCCTGGGTATGAGCCCGTGAAAAATAAGCCAATAAATTACCTTTATGCTCAAGGTTTCTGTCTTATACAACCAAGAGAGTCCAGGATAAACAGATCCTCTCCCTAAAGAAAACACACATACTTACCCGTGCATAAAATAATTCATATAATATCAGAGTTTGAAGTCCTTCCAAGGATCCTAGGTAAAGAGCCCTGCCCACCCCCGCTTTCTAGATGGTCTTAGAGTAGAGCTGATTTTACCATCAAAACCTTCTTCCTGTGCATCAAGTTTCTGCTACATGTTAAAAATGTTAGACCCTGGAAAGGTAAATACCACGAGTCATTACTAGTCAGTAACAACCATTTACAAACAGTCCGAGGATAATAACTGTGATTCAGAACTACCCGCATAGACATATTTGGCCACAGATGATGGACAAGTGACATTTGGCTCTTAGGATTTGAGTTCAAGCAAGTCATTTTCCCCATTTGAGTGGTTTTCCCTATTTATATAATGAAAAGTCTGGATGTGTGTCCAAAGGTCCTTTCGCTAACGGATCTGTTAAATTAACCACAAGTGCTTCTTCCATCTTCGATTATAATGCCATTTAAAGCCAGGTCAAAAAAGGAAACATTTCCTCAATGAGCCCAGCACTTTGCCTTCCCCCATCTGTGAGTCCCAATGTTACACTGCCTAGCTTTGTGTTCTTCTCCACTGGAGTTGTTTATTAAAATAGTACACAGAGGAGCCTAGCAGAATAATCAGTGCATCCCATTACCCTTTAATGGCTGTTCTTTGAGTTATTCCAGGAAGACTCGAAACTCAATTAAATTCTCTAGGTTCAGCGATCTCCCTGGGAGGATTGGGAAATGAATATATTAGTCGGTATGTATTTATATACTTAAAAACAGAGCCAAACATTTTAAGATACAATGCCCAAATATATGGGAATGCTCTCACTGAAGGAATAAAATGTAGACCTTGCAATTTGAAACATGGAAGTACCTTTGTATTAGAATCATCTCCAGAGAAAATGAGCAGATGAATAACTGTAGCTGAAATATAGTGTCTTTCTCTTCAAAATAATATACTGGACTCCTAGTCTGAGCCTCCTCTGAGCGCACCCTGAGGTTTATTCATAGCTGGCAATGATGGAGGCACAGTGGGGCCCCAACAGGACATTATATATATATATATGCATTTTTTTTTTAAGTAGGCTCCTAGCCCAGTGTGGAGCACAACATGGGGCCTGAACTCATGACCCCGAGATCAAGATCCAAGCTGAGATCCAGAGTTGGATGCTTAACCGACTGAGCCACCCAGGCGCGCCACCAACAGGATATATTATAATATATAATATATTTTTTTACTTTATGCTTACACTATATTTTTTATTTTTCCCCATTTTTTTACTATGTTCAATTAGCCAACATATAATACATCATTAGTTTTTGATGTAGTGTTCAACGATTCATTAGTTGCGAATAACATCTAGTGCTCATATATTTTAATAAGGAAGAGAGATAAGAGTATCCTGGTAGAGAAAAGCTCGCCCTATGAATTCCTGTATGCAAGTCTGACCAAAGAGCAACGTGTTTGCATCAGTGGGGTGGGTCTGGGGGCAGCTCGTGCTGTCAGTTAGACAGATAGCCCAGAGGTCCCGTACACAGGGCTCGGGCCAGATTTGTGGTAAGGGGGTTGCCATGGAAACATGAATCTGAGCCAGAAGAATGGGACAGCTTCAGGACAAGGTTACCTGCAACCTTGACGCCAAGAGCAGGGGCACCAAGTGGACCTGGCATATTTGAGGCCAGTTTCAGCTGTCTTGAGCAGGCGCTTGGGGCGGGGGTGGGGGCGTGTCTTAGCAGCCCTGGTGCAAGCTTCAACAAGCTGTGCCCAGAAGACAGAAGGTTCTAGAAACCAAGGGTGGCAGAGGAACAAAGCTGAAGCCACACAATGCCGAGAGGGCAAGTTCCTGGAGGACACAAGACATAGCCACTTCTTGGGGTTCTCTGGAAGACTCTGAGGGGTACTCAGAAGCTGGAGTTTCTTCTCTCTCCACTCTCACCACTCCCCGCCCCTGGCAGAAAGGCAGAGTTGCTTTACTTTTTTTTTTTTTTTTTTTTTACATTTCATGGCACTTTATTCAGAGAGCCGCCCTATTTTCCCTCAAGACAGCATGGGCAGCAGAAGTGCCAATAAGGTAGGCCAAATGGAGCTTTGCCCAACAGTTGGTCAAAAGATAATTAGAACATGGAAATCTTGGGTCGGGTTCTACCATT
Source organism: Halichoerus grypus (assembly GCF_964656455.1). NCBI lineage: Eukaryota > Metazoa > Chordata > Mammalia > Carnivora > Phocidae > Halichoerus > Halichoerus grypus. The sequence continues at coordinate 9,554,850 of NC_135714.1, forward strand.
TCGGGCCCTCTGTCCAAGTCAACATTATAGAGTCAAACAGACCAGCTGCCAGATTTCTACCTCTCCTCTCTCTGGATTCCCTTCGTTCTGAAACAATGCTATATCATCTGCATGGATAGCTTTTAACCAAAATACCCAGTGATTGCCAAGGTGACAAAATGAGATTGGAATATTCCAGACACAACATGATGGAAATGAAACTTTAAAATCTTGACCTAAAATGAGGGAAGGGTTGGCAGGCCTGTTTCCTGGCTAGTGAGTCCTCTAAATGTCACAGTTATCACTGTTCCCTGGCCTGTTATTCAAGAATCTGTACCTTATACAAATTGACAACAAGAAATAAGCAACCGGGTTAAAAATGAGGCAAAAGACATTAACTGACATTTGTCCAAAGAAGAGGTGCAAATGGGCAATATGCGCATGAAAAGATACTCAAAGTCACTCATCTTTAGGGAAACGGAAATCAAAACCGAAATGAGACAGCACTTCACAAGTGGATGAATGGAGAAACAAAATAAGATGTGTACATACAGTGGAATATGACATGGCCATACTGTAACATGGATGGACCTTGAAGTGAATGAAAGAAAACAGGGACAAAGGGTCAAATATTGCATGATATATCTAGAGTGGCCACATTCCTAGAGACAGACAGCTGCCAGAGTGGAGGGAGAGGGGGAGTGAAGAATGATTGCTTAATGGGAACAGAGTTTCCATTTGGGAAGCTGAGAAAGTTCTGGACACGGGTGGTGGTGATGGTTGAACAGCAATATGAATATACTTAATGCCACTGAACTGTATGCTTAAAAATGATTAAAATGGTAAGTATATTATATAGATTTTACCACAATTTTTTTAAAAAAGAGCGTGGACTTTCCACACTTTCCACATGTCTTTGAACAATGATCATGTGTCCAGGTTGAGCGTCTCTGGCTTGTGCTGGCCCTACACCATTTGTGAAGATGGATACCCTGCCACCAAGACATGTCTTAAATCACCCGAATAAAGGTTACACTCCAAAGGCTCCCATTGGCGGCCATGAATAAGAGGATTCACGAGATCCTATACAACCCAGGCTACCCCCATGTGGCAGAGAACAGGAAGGGTCCAAGAAAAATGGGATGTCAGCGTCAACGTGGCGGGCCCCTGCCGTGTCCCGCCCATGGCTGAAGGAGCCAGCAGAGGCATGGAGCCTGCCGCCGGGGAGCCCGGGGATCCTCAGCCAGCTTCTCAGCCTGTTCAGCGGCATCTGGAAGATTCTGGCCTTATTTATGCAGCACATGCGGTTTACAAAAAGGAAAAACAGCAGCCAAAAAAAAAACCCACACCACTCTATATGCATATGAAGCCCTTGTTTAGAGAGTCTCAAAAGGGAAGTTCTTAGTCTATAATATCTCTTCCCTGAAATTCCTTCCGGGCCTCCTCCGACCTCAGCACCATGTAGAGACATCAAGTGTTTATCCAAATCGCCTCCTGCTTCCTGTGGCTTCTCGGTCCGCTGGCCCCCTGACTGTCCTGGCTTCCCTCAGACGCCCAGAGCTGATTTGCTAGCTTGCCTCTTGCTTGCCCGTTCTTTTCATTTGCACACTTATTTTTATTTCACCTGTTGGCCCAAAAGTCTGGTGAAGCACATAGACACGTGAAGCCTAGCAAAATAGACATAATCAGGACTGTGGGGAAAAAAAAGGACAAAAATACTTAAACTATAAAAAACACAGCTGCTGTAGCTTAACTTCAGAGATGCATTGTCACATCAGCTATCTTCGTCAAAATGAAGAAGCCTAGAAATTTCTAAGCCAAACAAAGCTTTCAAGGGTGGTAAATTCTGACATTTCAGGGATACTGAGTGACACAGTCGTGTTCCGACTTCCAGAGCTTACCTACTGGATATTTACCTGAGTGACACCACAAGACCGTTTTCCCATGGGTTCTATCCTCTTTGCAGTGGCCAAACTGGGGATGAACGGGTCTCCCAGTTACAAACTTTTCTATGACATATTTCCTGTCATGTGGAAAAATGGCGGTACTGTGGTAAAGCCAATGAGGAGTCACTGTGTCCTCTTGCCCTGTGAAATCCTTCCTCCCTGGAAGTAATCTACTCTCCATGTCACCATATCTGACTACCAGACGCCTGGGGTTATCTGACCCCTTGCCCACCGACCCATCCCATTACAGTGTCTAAACAATTGAAAAATGGATGGATGAGCCATGTGGGATAAATTTCCCAACAAGGTTAATGGTGGATCGGTGAGAGCAACTGGCCATAATGCTATATTCTATTACCACCTCCCTGACTTCAAGAGAATAGTGGTCAACCTCCTATCTACCCTGGGTAAGACACAAAAGTGAGCCCAGAAACTCATCTCCTTTGTCTACTACATGCCAGGAGACAGGCTGGAAACCTGAGTCAAGCCCACAGAGGAAGAGAGAGAAGAGAGAAAAGGAAAGGCAAGCCAGGAAGTAAGCTTGAACAATGACCTTTCATATAGTAAACCTGCCAATTACTAATTTAGGATAGCAGCCTATTTAAAAAATAATAATAATAATAATTACATTGAGTCAAAGAGCAGACTTCTGATAGACCTGCTTGGCTATTTATTAATTATTTCCCAATGTGGCAAGCATTGTTGGTTGGTTGACCCAATTGTCATTTCCAGGCACCACCTCCCTATTTATATTTTCTACATTGTTCTAAAACTGGACCTTCTGGCCTGTCGTGTACTCGGGATGGCTTGTGACAGTTCAGCTCTGATCAGTGGGAGGTAGGAAATAGCCCCTTAGGAAGGTGTCTGTGGTGGGCAGTATGATGGCGCCCAAAGCTGCTCATGTCCTAGTCTTTGTGAATGTTACCTTTTCTGGCAAAAGGGATTCTGCAGATAAGATGAAGGTAAGGATCTCCAGATGGGGAGATCATTCTGAATTATCCAGTAGGCCCAATGTTACCACAAGGTCCTCATAGATGAAAGAGGGAGGCAGGGAATTCAGAGAAGGAGGAGATGTGACAACAACAGCAGAGTGAGAGCAATGAGGAGAGAGAGACCCAGCTGGCCATCGCTGGCTTTGAGCACAGAGTGGGACCACAAGCCAAGGAATGCAGTGGCCTCCAGAGGTGGGAAAGGATTCTTCCCTAGATCCTCCACAAAAGAACACAGCCCTACCAACCCCTCAGCCTGAGCCCGGTGAGAATCATTAAGGACTTCTGACCTCCAGAACTATAAGATAATAAATTTGTGTTGGTTTTAGCCACTGTTGTTTTTATGTTAAACTTGTGATAATCTGTTACAGCAGCCAGTTGGAAACTATACAGTGTCTCTTCCCAAATAAACACATCACCCTTTTTTTCCTACCCCCTTCTTGTTGTCTGGGATGTGAATACGGAGTCTGGAGGGATAGCAGCCATCTTGCAGTCTTGCAGCAACACCCATGAGGATGAAGGGCCCATACTGAGGATGGCGGAGCGGAAAGAGTCTGGGTCCCTGATGACTTCACCAAGGCACCAGCCCTGAGCTGCCCATCCCTGAACTTCTTGTCACATGAGAGAAATAAAACATGAGTGTTGAAGTCACTAGAGTAGGACTTGGTGCAGTGGTGTGCTGGAGCTGACTGAACCAGCTCCTGAGAGAGAATTGTTAAATTTTCAGAAACAGTGGGCCAGTTAAACTCAGACATTACTAAAAATTAAGTTATATAATCTTACACTCAAATAAATTGTTAAAAAGTAATAAATATTCAAAACTCATCAATTCCCAAATATGTTACAAAGCTTGCTATTATCTATGCTCGTGAGGCTATAGGCACGTATTGTATCTCCCAACCCCATATTATACACCATAGTACACATTCTACCAGATACCATATATCTTCTCAACTCCACATTTGGTGACATAACAATGGGAGCTTGAAATCAGCCATGGTGGGAGTATTTCCACCATGGAAATCAGCAAAAACTACAAATCAGCATTTTATTTGTCCCCAGAGAGTCACTTGTTAATCATTTACTGGCTCACCACTGGTTTCTGTGTTCTGCAGCCAAATACATTTCTAATTGATGCATCCCTAATGGTTTTCCATGCTACTTGTAGTCGGATAAAAGCCTCAACTTGTCAACTCAAATTACATTTGTAGGAAACTGGGTTCTCCTAGTTTCTCTCTTAAATGAACATTTACGTACCAGGCACTGTGTGCTAGGCAGGCTCTTTTCTTATTCTACCTCACAAAATCCTTCCTCTATCCCTGACAGGGAAATATTCGAAACCCATTTCAAACATGAGGAAACCAAAGCTCAGGGGAAGAGGGGTTTGCCAATGATGTCCAGCCAAGATAGGATGTGAATACCCTTTCATCTGACCCAGAAATCTGTACTCATTCTCCAGCAACATGATGTGTTTTGAACATAGAAGGTGCTGAATAAATACTTGTTGAGTTATTGCAACAAATATTAAGTATTCATTCCAGATAGTTAGGGACTCAAGATGCTGAGCTCATGTGCAAGGCGGCTTTCACACCATATGTGCAAAAGACATTGGCACCAAGCAACTTTTCCTGAACATCAAAGAGAGCCATGAAACTCTTATGGTTAGAAGATTGAGTTTCATGAAAGTATTAAATTTGTTTTTTCGAACAGCATCACTGGGGGAGGGACCGTGGTTACAACTCTCTCATCTTGAAATAGACACAGAGCAATTTCCTCCTTTGCTGGTTGTCAGCCTGGCTCCCAATCATTGCCCCCAGAGCTGGCAGAATTTCAATGACTCTAAAATTAATCTGTGGGGCAGAGAGTTTGTCCAGAGCCTTAAAGTTCTGGGAGTTTTGCTGTGGTCGAAAAGTTAGTGCCTAAAATGGGAATCAGGAGGTCAAAGGTGAAAGCCCGATTCTTGGCCCAACTGGGGACTTTGGATGATCCTGTGGACACATTTCTCCCCTGGTTTTATGCTGGGAAACTGCACAAATTATTCTGAACTAGAGTGATCAGCCCCTAACAAAGAATTTCTAGGTACATACATGGGATTTTTTAAATTAATTTGTTCAACATTTGTTTGGATTCCTAAGGAAGACAGACATGTGAACAGATAAACAGTGTGATGTATATAGTGAAGAAGACATGTACAGGCTGCTAGGATTGCACAGAACCGGAGTGACCCAGCCCATGAGATGGGGAGGAGGAGACCAGGCATCTCATTCTGAGATGATGAAGGCTGAGGTTAGATTTAAAGAAAAAATTGAACTGCAGAGGTGAAACATGAGTATAAGGGATTTCAGGTAAAGGGAGTAATGCCTCTGTTAAGCAGTTAAGAAGGTCAAACTACAAGACGGTCAGCACTACAAAGCATAGAGTGTACGATGCAGAGCGGCAGAAAAATAGCTAAAGACATAAGCAAGGGCCAGGATGCCCTTGGATATCCCCAGTAGGGTAGGGAACTTGGATATCCCAGAGGAGTACTTGAAGTGTACCTCATATGCAATAGGAAGCCATCAGAAGTTTCAACCAGGGGATGATGTAATCTGATTTGTGGTTAGGAACATCCTAAAGGCCCCCAAGTCCTTTAAAGGATAACTTCAGGGGCACCTGGGTGGCTCAGTCAGTTAATAAGCGTCTGACTCTTGATTTCAGCTCAGGTCATGATCTCAAGGTCGTGAGTTCAAGCCCTGCATCAGGCTCCCCGCTTAGGAGTCCCTCTCTCCCTCTCCCTCTGCCCCTCTCCCCCTGCCCCCCATGTGCACACACTCTCTCTCTCTCTAAGAAAAAAAAAAAAAGAATGAAAGAAAGGTAACTGCAAAAGAATAGATAGGAGATGAGAGCCAAGGATGGGTCTACAGTGGGAGGGGAAAGGGTCAGCATATAGATTCAGAAACATTCATTGACAGAGTCACAGGCTATAGAGACTGAAGTTAGAGCTAGTTTAGGATAAGCCCTGAGTTCTCTGGCTTGGGCACCCAGCTGGGGGTGATACCAGTCACTAAGCACAGGCATGGAAACTGGTCTGGGCAGGAGAGGAGTTGTAGAATGTGTGTGCATCATCCAAGCAGAGACGTCCAATAGCAAATGAACATACGAGTTTCAGAGACCATACTTTATTCATTTTTGAAGCCAATCTAGAGCAAATCCCAGCACACATAAAGCCCTTGACAAGTATTTATAAATTGAAAGGATGGAAGCCTGAATAAGGTTTAGGGGAATGGTTCAATGTGGTAATAGACCACTGAGAGTGCTTGAAACTGAAAATGAATGAAATGGCAGAGAAAGAGAGTCTCTAAAGTGAGAAAATAAGAGGGCCAAGAATGAGATCCGTGGGAGCACCAGCATGCAGAAATGGGTGAGGCAGTCCAGTACAAAGGGATGGAAACCAAGGCACAGAGAGGTTGGAGAGGGACTAAGACAGTGACGTCATGGAGGCCAAGGAAGTCAGGTGGAGAAGCAGGGGCCTAAAGATGCACACAGAGAAAGGTCCACAGGAGCCATCCAGGGGTGTCTACAAAAGCAATTCTAATAGAAGAGAGGAGACAGAAGCCAGAATACCCTGGGACACAACATGGAGGCGAGGAGAGGGATACTAGGTAGGATCATAAGTGGGCTCAAGGTCAAGGGAGGGATGTTGTAGGACAGCAGAGCCTTACACATGGCTGGAAGTGTTAACGGGTTGAAAATATGGAGAGAGAAGGGGTCGTCCACCCTCTAAGATGCCACAGGAGGTGCCCAGGCAGGAGACTAGCAATGGGAGTGGGAAGAATGGGTGCTGTGGCTTCATCTGAGGCTGTGGAAGATACAGGTAGGCAGAGATTCCTTTGCAAGAACAGAGGACAGAAACTGCATCGTTTACTATAGCTTGAAAGTTGAGGAAACCCTCTATGTCCATAAAGAAGGAAATTGTTTTATAATTATATCTACCCAATAAAATCTTTTATGCTCATAAAAAATAATAGTTATGAGATTATATGACCATATTAAAAAAGGGGTTATATATAAAATGATGCTAAATGAAAAAGATGAAGGATTACCAATTCAAGAGTTACAATTCTTTTCATTAGAAACTTCAAAAAAATTTCTGAATTATTTATATCAACTGTGATCATGTTAAGGTGTGGAGTTTTTGCTGGTGCTTCTTAGTACTGTGTTTTTGATTTCCTACAAGTTTATTGACTTTATTTTGAAAATTTAAAAAATAATAAAATGGGACTTACTTGATAGATAAGTTCTTCCTAGGCAATAATTCCCTTCCTTCTACATTAATGTATCCAAGAATCAGAGCCCCAGATAGCATTTCCCTCCGTTAGAAATCTTTCTCCCATTCTTCAAGTTACACGTGATGGGACCATCCCATCTGCCTCCTAATTTAGTCACCTTTTCCTTCCCTGCCCTTCTGCTGGAGAATCTGGAGACCATCTCGGCCATGAACACAGGCTTTCAGTTGCTATGTCCAAAGAGCTGTGTCCAAACCACAGGAAAGCTTCTGTCCTCACCGTGGGACAGGTGGCCAAGGTGCCAGCCAGCCCTGAAGTTAGCATGTGTTCCATTGGAAACTTTGCCAAAGGTCTCACCTAATTCTGTGAAAGTAAATGAGACAGGGACTTTAAGGGAGAACCCAGGAACTAGAGTGAGACAGAACTGGGTTAAAATCTCCGTGCCCTCTTCTTACTAGGATAAGACCCAAAAATGGAGCTTCAGTCTCTACAATTGTAAAATGGGGGTAATGAAACCTGCCTCACTGACTTGGGAAAATTTTTATAAAGCATCACGAGGCACCTGGGTGGCTCAGTTGGTTGAGCGTCTGTCTGACTCTTGATTTCAGCTCAGGTCATGATCTCATGGGTCGTGAGATGGAGCCCCGCATCAGGCTCCATGCTCAGCGTGGCATCTGCTTGGGATTCTCTCCCTCCCCTTCTCCCTCTTCTTCCCCCTCTTCCCCTCTCCCTGCTCGCATGCTCTCTCTCTCTCTAAAATAAATAAAATCTTTTTTAAAAAAAGAAGCATCACATATGTGTGTATACTTATAATATCTATATATGACAATATCTATATCTAAATGTCTATATTTACATCTATATCAACTTTAGAATTTCACAGCCTGGGGTTTGCATTTCCATGTGGTCATTTACAACTGTCTGAGACCACGAGCATGTTACTTAACTACCAATGACTGAGGACAGGACAGGATAACAGGGGACGTCTCTGTGGATGCTGGTGAGGATAGATGGTGGTAAAGACCAAATGGGTCAGCCTCTCTAAAAAGCTTCCAGAACTTGTCCACGACCCTTGGGAAAGATGGAACGCACCACTCAGATGTAAAAGGGGCTTGAGACAAAAATTAAGTTTGTTGTCGAAAAATAAAGCTATATTTCTTGCTCCCCTGAGTTTGTGCACCAAACACAGCATGGTAACTTGGGTGGGAAGGTAAAGATAGACTTAGTTGCAAGCATGGGAGAAGGTAGCAAGACGAGCCCATGTTCCATTCCTGATCTAATACTCTCATTTTATGAAGCAGTCAGTGGAAGCCCAGACAGATGAAGCAAATTGTTCTTAATCACATAGCAATCTAGAATTTAGGTCTTCTAAATCTCAGGCTCACATTGCCTCCCAAAATAGTTTGTTATGATTTTACCAAAAGCCCTAGGTTGGACTGAACCAAAGCACTGAGGCTGAGCCATTTCCCCAAACTGCAATTGTTTGAAGGAGGAGTCATTATGGGAAAAGCAAAGCCAACAGTTCCTTAGTTATGTCTGAGGACATATAACCAGTGCATCCAAACTGACTGATCTAAGAGATTTTCATCTACGGAGTCTACTTATATCAGGGTTTGTGGCTTTCACCTCATTACTTCAGCTCTGCAGCCACTCCCGTGTCCTTCAACAGCATTCATTCTTAAGGCAGGATTGCCTGCAAGGATCTCTGCCAACAAGGCTCTCTTGATCCTTCAATCCAAGTGACATCATGTCATTTTCTATCTAAATTATTGCATTGCTCAAGATGACTTTGGCTGCAAGGAAGTGAAACCTACCTTGAGCTAGCTTAGGTGAGCATGTGAGTTTCTTGTAAGGATACTGGTTCTCACTCAAGGACAGAAAGGTCTCTGTGGACTCTAGGATATATTGAATCCAGGGGTCTGAATGCCATCAAAAATTCTGTTTCCCTCTTTCATTTCTAAGCCACGTTCCATTCCTAAATTCACTAATCCTAGAGAAGGAACTCACTGGTCTCTTTGGATCAAGAGCTCACCCTGAGCTGACCAGCTTGGCTAGAGAGGTTGAGTCACAATTAAATGTTCCAGTTTCTGCTTTCATTTAAGGAGGAGCTGGGAGCAGATAAGCACTAAGAGTTCATTTTAGTATTTATTAAGTGTAGGGCTCTGTGGGGTGCCTGGGTGGCTCAGTTGGTTAAGCGTCTGCCTTCAGCTCAGGTCATGATCTCAGGGTCCTGGGATAGAGCCCCATGTCAGGCTCCCTGCTTGCCCTGCTCGTGCTCTCTCTTGCTATCTCTCTGTCTCTCAAATAAGAAAATAAAATCTTAAAAAAAAAAAAAAAAGGTAGGGCTCTATACTAGACTCTAGAAGAGAAGAGCAGTTGGTGAAGAATCAGATTCCTCCCTCAAGGAGACTCCCACTTTGGAAGGGGAAATGACCTAATAGAGTCTATGCAGTGCCACTACCATGGGGGTGAGGGGTATAGATAGAATGAAATCCCTTCTTCCCCGCGGCTTGGATTCCGAAGTCAGCAAGCAAAGCAAGAAAGGTCTGCAGTCAAATATGATTACCCTAAATGCTTGAATCACACCCAACACAGCAAGATTCTCAAGGCAGGAGACAAGCAGAACCACACTGACTCAGCACAGATCCCTACCTCCCAGTCCAGGATACGTGCTCAACTGAATGGACTGGCAGGCAAAATCACCCACATTATATATAATAGTTCTCTTCTTTTCATGCTGTTTTACCAAGCATGTGGAGTTAAAGCTGCAGAAATTAAATACATTTAGGATGGGACTCATGACCTTGCCAAGCCACACACAGCATTGAGCTTGAGAACCAGAATCCAAGCCCAGGGTTGCCTGACTTCTCTGTCCACGATCACGCCCCTACACACCATCTCCCAGAGTTATTTTATCCTCTATTCTCTGAGCTTTCTAATGATGGAGGGCCTTCCCTGCTCCGCCTTGGAAATCCCTGGCCCCCAGCCTGGGAGCCCACACAGAGCTCAGGTAAGTCCGTGTGAGTAGGGTTAGGTTGGATTGAGCGGAATCGGGGGGGTCATCTGGACAAGCCCAGGGGACACTGATTCCCAGGCAGCTGGTGCAATGCCATTCATTTTCCTGGGTTGTATATGCTATAAAAAGCTTATCAGGGTGATGTTTACAAATGGGGAAGCGGGGGCATTGCTGTTTTTAACAGATTAACTATAACATGTTGGTTCAGTGACCTGACAGCACATTTCCCTGAACTGTTAGTTTACGCTTGACTCTTTCCTAGGCAATAGGCAGATCAAGAAGCCGCCGGGTTGACGGGGGCGAGGCTGGCCATGCCCAGAGCTTCCATTCAGCAGCGAGGCGTGGACTCTGCAGGCTCCAGTAGAGCCTAGAATCCAACCAGAGCTCACACGTCACTCTTTCCTGCAGGGCCTTTGAAGACCTTCCACCTCCCCCAGCCGAGGGCCCCTCTCTGACCAGCTCCCTACCGGGACTCCCGTCCAAACGACACAGAGGAACTTAGCCGTTGCTGCCTCAAATAGGTCACCACGGCTTGGGTCAGGCGGAAAAGACCCCAGGGCAGCTGCAAGTATATGTTCTTACCTGGAATAGGAAAACCCACTCTCGGGGAACAGTAACACGTACGAGTCCTACCTGTGCCGGCTGCTCTCCCTGCGCTCATCTTCTTTAACCTCAAAACTACTCCAAGAGGTAATAGTATCCTCTGACCTCGTTTCGATAAAACCGAGGCTCAGAGAGATCAAATTAACCAAACTGATGCAATTTACAGGGAGCAGAACGGGAGTTTAATATGTGTTCTTCTCACAATGCCATGTGCCCTAATCCAGGTATCCTAACTTTTCTAGGAAAAGGAGGCGCTTGTCATTTTCCGAAGGCTTGTGGTAATGGGGCTGACGATGAAATCCACTAGGCAGTTTTCTTGACTCGTCAATGAGCATAAGAATCAACTAGGGAGCTTGTTAAAAGCGCAAACTCGCAGAGATTCAGACACTGGATCTGCAGTTCAGCCAGGCAGCTGCATTTTCGATCGTAAGCAGCTGTGGTCATTCTGGTGCGGGCTGCTCGGAGGGCATATCACAGCTGCAGGGGGACCCCTCTCCCTCCCGGAGTGCAAGGGTCTCAGGTGAGTGGGGTTAGCAGCTCCTACTCCACTCCTTCTTTCCTGAGCTTCCCTAGCTCCCTATAACTGCACCTAGCTCCCTATAACTGCAGATTCTTTTGGATGTCTAAATAGCCACACATCCCTTTCCAGAACTTCAATTTGGCTAAGATACCCTGCGGCCATGTGCTCCAGGGAAGGCTAAGTCACCCCGCATACCAGGGGCTAAAACTTAGGAGAATCACACCAATGATTCTTAAGCCTCATCCTCAAGTGTGTACGCACACACGTGCTCTCCTGAGTGCTCACCTGGGCACCAACCGAGCCCAATTAAACCAATCTCTAAGGGTATAACCTAGGCGTTGGTATGTATTTGAAAGACTTCCCGATTCATTCTCCTCCAGAGCTGAGAGTCACTGGCCCTAACCATTTCCCATACTGCTAGTCTGGGATGAGGATTTGATAAAATTCTGGCCAACAAAAGGAATGAGAAGTCTTCTGGGAGGTGGGGGTTTGGGGAAATTTTTCTTCTTTCTTTGGAGGAGACGTGAGAATAGAATGGACCCCCTTTCCTATTTCTGACCTTTGGGTTTTGCGATATAAAGTTGTAAAGCCTGGAGTTATTGCAGCCATTCTGGGACCACGAGGCAGCCAGCCTAACAGCCAAGAGGCTGAGAATGGCAAAGAAGAAAGGAAAGCATCTGGGAACTTGGCGGCATGTTTGAGCAACTTAGTTCAAAAACCCTGGAATCCACTTACCCTGAGGATACTTCTTGTAAGAGGCGATTGATATTCTTAATTGTCTGAGACACTAAGTTAAATGTTCAGTTACTTGCAGCCAAAAAGATCTCAACAGATATGCCCACTCATGAGCTTTACCTGCCTCATGCCTGAGCCATTTCTAATCGGGGCAGGACAGCAACAGCTGGGCCCACCGGACAGTAAGGCCTAGCGAGACTCCGTCTTGCTGCCCTGAAGACGAATAACTAAAGTGAGACCCAAGCATGTCATTAAATAACTAGTTACCTTGAGAGTCATTCCAATAATAACCCTGACATTTATTATGCACTTACTTCATGCCAGAAACTGTGCAAAGTGCTAGAAGTAATGGCACTTCATTCCATCCTTTAAATTGCCCAGTGAGATAAGTATTATCTACGTCTTACACATCGGAGAAACTGAGACCCAGAGAAGCTAAGGAATTTGAGCAAGTTTGCATCACTGGAGAGTGGCAGAGACAGAATGCGCACCCCAATCTGTCAGACTCTCAAGACTTTTCTTCTTTCCAGGAAACCACATTGTTTCATTTCCCGATGACTTATGATGCTCTATGTGTTCACACATTCACTGAAGTGCTTAACGATGCGAATAAAAGGGCATTCATCATTGTAATCCCTAATAGAGATAACAGAAATATTAGCAAAGGCTGCAGGGAAAACCGTTCGAGGGAGACGTAATTTTTTACAAGGCCAAGGAATGATTTACTTTATCACAGCAAAGAATTTTATTTGACAAATGCATACTTCATCATCTCTGGTCGGCTGAAAATGTAAGTTTACATTTTTCCTAGCCATAAAATTAAAATAATTTTGGCTCCAAAAACTTAAAAGAAATCCCATTCTAGGCTCAAGCGTTTCCCTGGAAATGTAAAGGCTAAATACGGAGCGTGACTAACCGCCATTCCCGTGGGGCAGGACAGACTCTGGAGTCACGAAGAACAGGGTTCAAATCCCGGTTCTGCCTCTTGCGGACCGTGTGATTTGGGACAGAGACCTGTCACTCCTCTGAGTCTCTGTTTTCTGATCTGCAACATGAGACTCCGAGCGGCCACTGCCTGGGATGAGGACTCAACCCGATGGCTTCTGTACGTACTGCCTGGTAAAGCAGATGTGCTAGGAAGGTCGCCTGTTCTGAAAAACAGGCACAGAGCGCCTGGCATGGGACCTGGTGCGGAGTAGCTAGCTCCTCAGTAAACCTCTCAGTAAGCCTTCCCTCTCTCTTCCCTCTCCTGTCCCCTGTCTTCCACTGTCTTCAGGGCTGGGCCTCCGAGGACAAGCCAGACTTGTCCCCTCTGCACACGGTTGGGGAGGGAGTTGGGAGATGGAGCACACATCTTGGTTCACTCAGCTGTCTGTCAGCTTCTCGGCATCTTCCCTCCGCCCTGACCCAAACACAAGGCAGCTAGCCAGTCTGTTCGTGGGCCACCTGCCAGTTTGGAAGACAAATCTGAGAAGGTGTCAGAGGATTGGGATAAGGGACAGAACGGGGGGGGGGGGGTGGGGTGAGAGGAAATGGTTAAGCTGGCTCAAGAGCCAAGGGTCTTTGGGAAGCCTGGAGGAGACAACCCTTCACTCCCAAATTAGAAACAAATGAGGAGGTTTCAAGGGAATCTAGACTGTTGGTGGAAGAAGCAACAGAGGGGCATCAGCAGGAGATTGCCTACCCATAACTGGGGAGACTCTACTAGGCTCAGTGAGCCAAAACTGGACTCCAAGTCACACCAAGAAAAGCAAACAGAAAAGATCAATAGTCCACATGCTTGTCTGGAATTGTTAGAAGTTTTCGAAGTTTTTCCTCCCATGATTAGAGTCTCACATCAGCCCCAGGAAGTTCCTAGGATAGTCACCATGGTGATCATTCCATTTTACAGATTTGCAAAGTGAGGCTTCAAGACTGGCAGTATGTTTTTGGTCACGTAAGGGAGTGGTAGATACACTGAGAGGTGAGTTTGCCCAGTGGTTTCCAAACAGCCTCCGGGCCCTGCATCTAGGGTTGAGCCCCAGAATTGGTATCCTGTCAAGCTTCTCGTGTCATTGTGATGATCAGCCAAGTTTGGGAACCACTGATTCCACGGCACAAACTCGCTGCAGATAAAGACATGGAGCCGGACGGAGGTGGAGGAGTGTGCCCAAGGTCATGCAGCTGGCTAGTGGTTCAGACAAGGTTCGCCCCTCAGTCCACAGTCAAGGCTCTTAGAGAGCTCATGGTCGGAAGGGGAGAGTCACAGCTTCGGGGCTGGATGGTGGTCTCCATGAGCTCGAGCTCCCCACCTGGGTGTCTGGTGAGGCTGCCATCAGATGAAAATGTAGAGGATTCACCTCCATGTACAAGCCAGGGGCACGAGGGGGCTTAGTAACTTCTGCCCGATGGGAGCAAGGTTGCGGGTGGGAAGGACAAAGACTTCAGAGGAAGGCAGAGAAAAGTAAGGAAAACAAAGGCTCCTTATATGGAAGCCTGGTTATTTTTGTTTTAATAAGCCACTTGTGTGTTGTGATTTTATACAATTCAAGTTAGAATAAACGGTTTTGAATGAAAGCTTTCTAAGGATATTTACTGGGTATAGAAGGCACAATCTGACATCTAGAACACGTTAAGACCAAAAGAGAGGCAGCAGGAAAATGTTCCTGTAGACACGAGTCTTCACTGTCGCACGGAGACCGTATCTGCCTTTGCTCACGGTTGTTGATGGAAGTCAGTCCACACTGGTGCCGTGTAGGGCACGAATCAGGTCAGCGAAAGCAATTCACTGTTCTCTAATGTCGCCAAGGTCACTGGGAAGTGGACACTTTCACCTGCCATTAGCAGGTTAAACTGTATAATATTTCTGAATCGCAGTTTGGTAAAATTTATGAAAATATAAAATTATTTTCAAGATACCTTTGAGCCAGAATTCTACTTCTAGAAATTTATTCCATGGATAAATATATCAAGGCAAATGTAGAAAGTTATACATAGGATTTTCAACAAAGCATAGTTTCCAGTAACAGTGAAAATGGAAAAACAACATATGTCCATAGATGGAGGAATGATTAAATAAATTATCACATTATACACTTGAAAACCAGGAAGCCATTAAAAATGATGATGTGTGTTCATGCTCATGGATGTAGGAAAAGACCTATAATATCACTTAGTGATAAATGCTAATTTCAGAATGAGTTATTTAATATAATGCAATTCATTATTAGTACAGACTTGTGGACTGATGCACAGAGAGATCTGGAAGGTGGCTTTTCATCAAAATGTCAACAATAATGAGCAGGGGAAGGGTGATTTTAATTTATTTTCCTCTGTATTACTTTACAGTATTTTAAAATAACTCAAAGTTTTATCTTATATATTTACATCTTGAGTGGACTTGTGGTGGGAGGCAGGGATCCAGGTTTATGCTCATTCCTCATTGTTGGCTGGTTATCCTAATACTACTTGTTGAATGATACACCATTTCCCCACTGATTTGAAAAGTCATCTAGTGATTATTGCTGAAGAATAGGAGGGTTATTAGGCTTTTTAAAAAAAATTATAATTGGCGTACAATATTATAGTAGTTTCAGATGTACAAGATAGTGATTTGATTTTCAGATGTACAAGATTGTGATTTGATATGTCAGATGTACAAGATAGTGATTTGGTATTTTTATACATCATGAAATGATCACCATGACAGGTCTAGTTACCATCTGTCACCACACAATGTTATTACAATATTATTGACTATGTTTCCTATGCTGTACATTCCATCCCCATGACTTATTTATTTTATAATGGGAAGTTTGTACCTACTAATCCCCTTCACCTCTTTCTCCCATCCCCTCAACCCGCTTCTCCTCTGGTGACCACTAGCTTGTTCTCTGTATCTAAGAGTCTGTTTTGGGGCACCTGGGTGGCTCAGTTGGTGAAGTGTCTACCTTCAGCTTAGGTCATGATCCCGGGGTCTTGGGGTGGAGCCCCGCGTTCAGCTCCCTGCTCAGTGGGGAGTCTGCTTCTCCCTCTGCCCCTCCCCCTGCTTGTGCGCTCGCTCTATCTCAAATAAATAAATAAAATCTTTAAAAGTAAATAAAAATAAATAAGGGTCTGTTTCTATCTTGTTTTGTTCATTTGTTTTGTTTTTTAGATTCCATGTCTAAGGGAGGCCTGGGTGGCTCAGTGGGTTAAGTGTCTGCCTTCGGCTCAGGGTCCTGGGATCGAGCCCCGCATCGGACTCCTTGCTCAATGGGGAGCCTGCTTCTCCCTCTCCCGCTCCCCCGGCTTGTGCTCTCTCTCACTCTGTCAAACAAATAAATAAAATCTTAAAAAAGATTCCACGTATGTGAAATCATATGTCATTTGTCTTTCTCTGACTTATTTCTTTTAGCAGAGTACCCTCTAGGTCTGTCACAAATGGCAAGATCTCATCCTTTTTTGCAGCTAATGTTCCACTGGACATATATACCACATCTTTATCCATTTATCTATTAAGGGACACTTAGGTTGTTTCCATATCTTGGCTGTTGTAAATTATGATGCAGTGAACATAAGGGCACATATATCTTTTCAAATTAGTGTTATTGTTTTCTTCAGAAAAATACCCAGACGTGGAGTTCCTGGATTGCATGGTAGTTCTATCTTTAGTTTTTTGAGGGACCCCCATACTGTTCTGCACAGTTGGCTGCACCAATTTACATTCCCACCAACAGTGCACGAGTAGAATCTCTCTATAATCAGAAAAATGATAGGGGTCTTTTCATTTGGAGATTAACATTTTTGAAGAAACTCCCAACCCGATTTAATAGAGATTGCAAATATTCATTATTTTTAGTTGTATATACATGTAATTCATTTATATATTCAGTCATCAAAGTAGTTTGTTCATTCATGTGAAATTGCTTAATAAGCACCTACCGTGCACCAGCCACAGGGATACTAATAAGTAAGGAGCATCACACGACAGTTAAGAAGTCAGGCTTTTGGGGCACCTGGCTGGCTCAGCTGGAGAAGCATGCGACTCTTGACCTCGGGATCGTGAGTTTGAGCCCCACATTGGGTTCATAGAGATTACTTAAATAAATAAACTTTAAAAAAGAAGAAGTCAGGCTTCTGAGCCCGGCAGACGTGGGTTTGGACTCCTGTTCTCTCACTCCCCAACTGCATGACCTCCAGCAAGTTATTAAACTGCCCCAAGCCTCAGTTTCCCCATCTATCAGAGAGAACACAAATACCCACCACCCGAGGCACCTAGTGCTGTGAAGCAAATTGTCCCAAGATTTAACGACCTCAAACAACATTAATGATTCATTAGCTCTCGTCATTTCTGTGGACTTTGGGGGCACCACTGTTGGGCGCATCTAGCACAGGGCCTCCGGTGAAATTGCAGTCAGATGAAAAACCAGAGGATTCATTTCCAAGCTGGCTACATCAATAAGCTGGCAAGTGGATGCCAACTGCTGGTGGAATGTCTTCTTTCGATGGCCCTCTCCAAATTGCTGCTTGGGTGTCATCATGGCTTGGTGTCTGGATCCCTCAGAAGGAGCAATTGGAGGCGCCAAGGTGGAAGTCCATAATGCCTCTTCTGAGCTCACCCTGGAGATCACACCCCACACTCCAGCCATGCCCCATGGTGATTCAGCATGAAAGGGGATGACACAGGATGTGGATAGCAGGAGGTGAGGGTCACAGGGCCATCTTGAGGGCTGATCACCACATGCACCAGCTGAGAAGATGTTTACAAAGAGCTCAGGATGTACCTGCACTGCATCCATGATAAGCCATGGTGAAGAGCAAATATAACTGCTCTTCATAAATAGGTCTCAGGACACTGAGCCCGGAGACACTAAGTGGTTCGACTCGTCATACAGCCCACTGGTTTTGAGCCAGCAGGAGCAGGTTTTCTAACTTGCCTCTTCAGGGTCCCTCCTTCCATAGAGAAAATCCCAGTACAGACACAGAGGTGAGGGACCACTGGCTAGAACGAAGTAGTCACCAGAGTTGAAGATGAACAGATGTCTCAGAAAAAATAATGGGGAAGCTGTTAGAGGATTCTGAATGTCAGGCTGAGGAAGTCATTCTCCTTTCATGGAAAAGGCCATGGGGAGCCATTGAGGAGTTTGGAACAAGAGTAACTTAATCCAAACCCGTGGGCCAAGTTTGTTCTCACAGCTGTGTGTGGGGCAGATTGTGGAGGTCTCGGAAGGAAGCAGGCCACTGGGGCAATCCAGGCATCGGGGATGAGGGCAGCGACAGTGGGAAAGGAGAAGCGGCCTGGCAGACACAGGGGCTAGGAATCCCATCCACGTGCCCCCCGTGGATCCGGGTTCATTAAGGACTGAGGAGGCCAGGGCCCGAGGCTTAGGTGATAGTGGCTCAGCGAGCTGGCCTCTGTGCGGTGCCAGGGAGAGCTGCCTCTCCAGTCCAGCCTCCAGCCCTGAGCCTCACTTCAATCTCCAGTGTGGGAGGCCCAGGGACATTCAATACAACTTGGAAGCAGGACTTTAAAACAAATAGTCTGCCTTTCCTCTTGTTCCCAGCTCTGCAGCGTGGAAAACTGAAGCGATGAAGGACTAGACAGAATGGAATGTATGCGTTCTGAGCTCAGCCCAAAGGCCCTCCTCCACGGAAAGGTTCACTTCCTCGGGGCCGAAGGTGCTGGGAGGGAGGGTGTCTCAGGCCAGGCTGTCAGTCCCAGCCTCCCCTCCCTGATCAAATCTGTCCGGACCACTCCCTCACGCTGTTCCGGGCAGGGCTTACCTACTCTCAGCACTCCTCTCCCGGTTTCCCAGCGTGACCTCTCTCCTGACACTTAGGATGCCCTGATAACGTGGGGACAGAGACCGGAGCCCCAGGCATCGTATGGCCCTAGGATCTGAACACTAGGATTTTGCTTTCCAAGTACAAGCTGGACGAATAATTTTCTCTTCTACTTTCATCAGTTTTACATCCAGACACGAAGGTTTCCAGTCGCAAGGCCAAGGCCATCCATGGGCTGCCATTCATCTCACAGGGAGAGTAGATTTATCACCCATTTTCCAGGACAGCAAAATGCCTTGTTCTAACAAAAAAGTGTGGCAATTTTCTAAAAGAGGGAAGCAAAGTGACTTGAGAAAGGAACATTTTGTTTTTCCAGTTGGCACAGCGATTCTATATGGGCTAGAAGTGGATCTATATACACATAGGTTTTATTGGCCTGAAAGAACTTAAAAACTGGATTGGAATGGCTTTAGACAGGGCACTCCAGCTTAACACCCACTCCCTACTTCCTTATACTCTTAATCGCTTTTTATTCATTTATTTGCCTACCTAGCCCTGATGCCACATGAGTTTGCAGACCTGAGATACGACACAACACTGCATAAAGCAATCTCTTCCCTCCTTGGGAAGCAGATGTTTGCAATCTTCTTTCTACGGCTTCTACTACCCATCCTATTTCTGGGGTCCTACAGGTTCTATGGTAGATTAGCCTTTCTCTAAAGCACGGTCTTTCACCTATTTAAAGACTTCCATCAGAGTGTCTCTGAGGCCCGCTTTTCCATATTAAGCATACTGTCTTCCTTCAACTGTTTCACTGGACATTGGATTCCCTCACCATTATCAGAACGTGCTCTGTCATCCTCTTAAAGAGGGGTACCTGTGTAAGGGGAAAATACTGCAAGCATGGTCTAATCCCTTGCAATTCGAAGTGTCGTCCAAAAGCCAGCAGCATTAAATATCAATTTGGAGCTTGTTATAAATGCAGAACCTCAAACCCCACCCGGATCTACTGAATCAAGATTCTCCAGGTGATCTGCATGCACAAATCACCTCAGAGAACGGACTCTCTTTGCATTAACGTAGCCTAGGATTATATTCGCTTTTGAAGGTAATTATGTTACACGGGTGACTCTGATTCCTGTTACCTGAAATCCATACTTGACCACACTGCTAAGCCGCATCTTCCTGTGTCATATTACAGTTTTATTGAAGCATTTAACAGTCTGATTACATGTTGATGAGTTATACATGTGCCTAGACTAAGATCTTAAGGACAAAACACAGATCATATTTACCCGTCTTCGGTGCCAAGCCAAGGCCCGGATACATAATGGTTGTTTGTGTAAGAATTAAGAAAAAACATAAACAGCAGCTGAAATGATAAAGGAAATTGAGTCACGCTATTAAAACAATTTGTGACATGGCTTGCTTGCTCTGGGGCTAGGTTTCAGGGACTGGGCTTCTCTCACTTCTTACCTCTGCCCCCTTGGCATCAGCTTTGGGACCTGGGCAGCCCCTCCCTTGGTGTCCTCAAGATGGCGCCCAATGTTGCTGAGAGCCATAGCCTTTCTCATTCAAGGCCAGTGGGCAAAGAGTAATCTGGAAACTTCAGGGGGTAGAAGCTTTTTTCTTTTTTTTCTTTTTCAGCAAACGTCCCCTCTAGTTTCATTAGCTTTCATGGAGTTACCCCCTCATTTCTGAGCCAATCCCTGAAGCCAGGAGAAATTAATATCCTCAGGGGTTCAAGCCAATGAGGATCCAGTCTTAGAGCTCTTCCAGCTCTGGCTGGAAACGGAGGGGGCGGGGCTCCACCAGGCAGTGAGGAAAAGCTGCTGGGAGAAGTGGTGGCATGGATGCCGGGGAGACAGCGAACAGACGTCTACCATGGTGCTCAGTAGGTCTGCATTTCCATTGCCTTTGAATCTTGCAATTGTCCTCCAGGAGGTCCAACATTATAGCAATCACTAGCATTGGCTATGGCCAGAAAACTTTTCTATTTTTAAATGACACACAAATTATTATGCTCCGTTGCATTGTTTCAGTGATCGACTTTAAAGGGCCCTGGCTTACCTCCTCCTGGAATAATAAAGCAGTCACAGGAGTTCTTCGGGCCACTCCAAAAACCACTCCAGAGCGGTTTGCCACACATAATAGAGGGTGCACTTGAAAGGCAGCATCCAATGACCAGTTCTGGCTGAAAACTTTTGCGTTTTTTGAAAGTTCAATAAGCACCAGAAGTGACCACAATGTGTTTGAAACTTTATAGCATGTGTCTTCAGGAGACAAAGTGCCTAAAACTAGATGGAAAGACTTGTAATTTTTTAAATTAAAAACTGTAGACAGGAGAGGTAACAGTCAAAGTAAAATAAGCATGAATCCTACATTTTTGTTTCAAAAATAAAACCCGAGGTATGGGGAAAATTGTAATATGGAATTCAGAAATCTGCTTTGGCCATATGCTCTATTGCATGTTCACTGTGCTGGCTCTCCTGGCCCAAAAGGCTCTCAATGATGGGTCAAGCTTAGCTGGGAAAGACATAAAACCGATGGGACCAAAGGCACAGGGTGGGAAGGGGGGCACATTTTCTATCCTCACCTTGGTGATCAGAGGGGAAACTTACCACCCCCGGCCTCTCCGGACTACACTACTGGTCTAGGTGGTCATGTGAGAAGATGGAAGGACCAACACTGACCATCACTACCGCCAGAAACACTCAGGCCTGGTCAACTCCCAGGAAGGAGGGCAGGTGTGTGATCTTCACAAATGGAAGGCAGCCTAAATCGGGACCCGGCCTTGTCCATCCTATCTCAGAAATGGTTTGTGTGGATCCTGGCTCTACCGCCTACTCAAGGAGGGAATTGGTGCACTCACTCACTCACTCTCAGCTTCGGCGTCCTCATGTGTAAAATGAGGGCAATGATACACCTGTCATAGATTGATGTGAGAAAAAAAAAACAGCTCATGTGACAAGTGCCTGAAAATGTCCAGGAAAAGCAACCCTACAAAGGCCATTCTCCCTCCTGCCCCTGCTCAGTCCCATTCAGTGCTCCAACCGCATCAACACACAGCTGAGGCGCTTTGGTGTGATCACAGGCCTCTCGTAATTTCTCTGCTTCCTCCAGAATGCCCTGCAGCACTTAGCTCGTACAATCATATATATGTGATAAGTCATACCTGCAGTAATTGGATTAAGATCTGAAAATCTTCCAGTTTTCACATAGATGTAAAAACAACACAAAATGACCACAAGAGCATGGCCTCATCTCTTAATGAACATAAAATCTAGGGAAAGTTTAGTTTAATAGTAGACTTAATCAGAGCTTTTAAAATAGCAGCAACAGGGGAACCTGGGTGGCTCAGTCGGTTAAGCCTCTGGCCTTCAGCTCAGGTCATGATCTCGGGGGTCCTGGGATCTCAAGCCCACGGCAGGCTCCCTGCTCAGCAGGGAGCCTGCTTCTCCCTCTGCCCCTCCCCCTACTTGTGCTCTCTCTCTGTCAAATAAATAAAATCTTTTAAAAAATAATAAAATTAAATAAAATAGCAACAACAAATATTTCTCCTATTAGACTGTAAGGTCCTTGAGAGTTGAGTTCTCTTTTATTCAAATTTATATTCTCCTGAGGAACACGGGGAGAATATGCTTTCCCTAGAAGACGGGCCATCCTGTTAGGAGATGCCAAAAGGAAGGATAAAATGAAATACTTTGAAGGGCTTATCACTTTGAAAGGCATAAAAGGCTGCTTAATTGCTATAAAATAAAAAACACAGAAATCACAGTTAAAATTAAGATTAGACTTGCTACCTGATGACTACAGAAGTCACAATCTTTAAAATTTCTTCAACCTCAGATCACTCTCGAGAACTGGTGACCCCTGGCCTTGAGACAGAAGATTTCCTATCGGGTCTAGCTTTGATTCCATGTCCTCTGTCAAGTTCCTTTTTCTCTCCAAACTTCAGTTTCCCTAGCCACACAGGATATTAAATAACAAGTTTTCTAAAATCCCTTACAGCTGTAAAATTAGGTGTCCAAAATTTCTGCACATACTTGTGGCGAGTCTTCTCTGAGAAAGGCACGCTGCTAGGTGCTCCAGAGAGGCATGAAACAGAACAGACCCGGACTGTTCTCAGTAGACTCGTGGCTTGTTAAGTAATAAAACACGAGGACACAAATAACTGTGATTTGAGGCAAGAAGGGGTAATGACCATCCAAGAGGTACTCACAGGGAACTTGCACCATATAGACGAGGACTGGCTTTGTGGAGGGATGGCATTCATTCCTGCTTTGATGTGGCAAGGCCAAGCACAACTATGACCAAGATACACAGAGCCCTGCCCTCAGAGTGCCTAAAGGCTGGCTGGCAGAAGAGAGAATTCAGAGCGGGAGGAATTCCAGGCAGAGGGACCCATGCGTTAAGACAGGAAGGCAGAGCATCATAAAGCACACAGGAGTGAGTCCAGGCTCTGTGCAGAGGCAGACAGTGCACAGGAGATCAGGATGAGGAAGGGTAGAGAGGTAGGGTGCACCTCACGTGGCGTCCCTGACACGCCAGGCTACAGACTTAAATCAGTCCAACAAAATCACCTACAACTCTAAGAGACTGAAAGCTTACTAATCGTCATGTGATCCCTCACTTTGCATCCAAATACACTTTGTTTACTGTAACTAAAAGGAAGACACCTGAAAGAAAATTCCCCCAAAAAAGTAACTGAGATAAGTTTATTTGCAGAAGAACATCTGAACATCAGGTACAGTGTGATCCACAATGATCCAACAACAGCCGTGACTCGTTCTGGGGGTGCTCTTATGCAGTTTGGAGGAAACATCAGCTGAACACTTACCAAACCTCAAAAAGCCGTCTAACCTGAGTATTACACAATACATAATGACCATGACACAGTAATAAAAATACAATAGCAAATACTCACTACTTTGTGAGCTACAGCAACAATATAAACAATTTAGGCCCTTTTTTAAAAAATGAAAAAAATAGATTACAGCTTTATTTCAAGCATTTTCAGTTGAATACAACTTTATATATTTTCACTCACAATAGACAGCAAAAGAATGCCTTCTGAAGTATCTGTAGATAAAATATATTACTTGTTTAAATGTTTGCACTCGGAAGTGCACTTTACCAGGTAGGAGTTCAGATAAGAGAATGAAACTGTGCTGGGCCAAAATCCTGGCTGCTGATCAAGACTTGTATAGTTTTCGTATCTGTCTAAAAAAGTTTACGTCGGAGAAAAAAGAAGGAGAACGTAAAGAGAACCAACATTATTCTTTTTCAGTGAAGCAGTCTAATGGATTCCAAGTGTGTCGTCCCGAAGTTGGATCCCATCCAGGCCGAGGAGCCAAGGGAGCTGGGAGGAAAGTGCTAACTGGACACTACAGAGATGGCCACTGATAACAGAGCTTCTAGAGGCCCCGGGCCACACGGGCTGAAGGGCCGCCAGGACCACTGGTACAAAGGTAAAGTGCGCTCACTGAACTGCACACATAGAGCTCCTAGGAGGGTTAACAGTTCTCGACAGAGGTTCCTGGTTGTAGTTTACAATATCTGCCTTCACCACCCTCTGTCATAAAAGAAAACAGAGTTATTATCAGCACATCAGAACATTTAGAAAGAGCTTGTTAAAGTATATTTTTATTTTCTGAACTGTGGTGAACTCCTGATGACAGACATCATAAATGAAGCCAGAGCTGATATTAAAAGAATCAATCAGAACAAACTGATGTAGAGCTGAGATGTTGGGGAGTGAGGGGCTTCAATTTGTTTTTTGTTTTTGTTTTGTTTTTTGTTTTTTAAGGATGGAAGAGCAATTCCTTTACTGAGTCTTCCCTGGTTTTATGACATTAACTTGATGTTACCACAAGTCTAACACAAAATTGACACATCAATAAGAAAAATTAAAGCCTAGTTATAATTTAAAGCAAATGAATGAGAATTAATCATTCACATACAATAATTCATAGGCAAGACTTCATAATTTCAAAGTAAAATATGTCATTATTTATTAATATTTAAATAAACCATTATACCCAGCCATAACTTTTTTAGAATGTCTGCAGCAATTTGTGAGTTAGTCAGAAAATGTGTAAATGTTAAATAGGAGCCACATATAAAGGAGAAATGTTTTGAGCAAACCAATTTTTAAAACTTTTCCAATTTTTAAAACTTTCCTCCCAAATCCCTAATTTACTTCCAGAGAGCTCACTATTGGGTTATGAATAATGACTCTAACAAAATACAGAATGAAAAATTTAGAAAATTACCTCATATTCATGTTTTTAAAATAATTTAAACCAAAAGACACTTTTAACTCTTCTTTCCATCCCTCTAACCCACACTTCAAGGAATATCTTCAATGATGAATTTAGCAATATGCCCTAAGTAATAATTTAAATTAAAACAGCTCCTTCACTGTTCTCAACTCTATTACTAAGTCTGCACACAGAAGCAGACAAAGAAAGGTAATTCAAGGCAAATTTTAAAAATACCCTTTCAATTACCATGCTATTTCAGGAAAAATGGGAAGGACTGAATAATGAAATAACTGTCTCAACTCTCCACTCCACTGCACATGTGATAAACACAACCATAAAGACAAATATGTTTGAAAGCAACTGAAATGTTATTTTAATTTGCTCCAATTCCTTGTTTGTCAGTCTCCTGGCAAAGAATCAATTTTTCAAAGTTCTAAAACAGGCCTTACAATTAACAATATTAACTCCCAATCATGTACAATAATCATTTGAACTTCTCTACTCATAAGGAATAAAGAGCAAGATAGCATCCACTATTCCCCCGCCCTCCTCCCACAAATTGCAATCAATTTACCCATTAATACCTGCACTACTGTACTGAACAGATTCTACTCTGAGCAGAGTTGGTATGTCGATTATCTTCTTCCGGGTACTTCACTATTTCTGCCCTGACAATATGCTGCCAATTCCATACAACATAAACAAGATGAAGAAGAAAGTGGGCAGGGGGGGAAGAAAAGAAAGAAAAAAAGGAAAGTATGTTCAATGACTGAAAATAGAAGGGAACATCAAAGCAGAAAAAGAAACAAACACATAAATTTAAACATGTCACAGAAAAAAACAGCAGAATATATGCATATAAAAGGAAAGAAAATGAATGAAGATCCATGAAACGTTATGCTTTGCAACTCTATTTAATTATTGAAATAGACATGTCTACTGAACCTTCCAGACAAGATGGGAGTTCTACTTTTGGTATCACAATTACACATTATACCTATAACACCCAGAATTTCAGAGGACAACAAAGAATTACAGGGATTTTCTATACTAAAGTGCAGTAAAAGTATTTAATTCCATCTTCTTCAACAAACATTACTAAAGATCTATGTGCCAGTCACTCTACACTGGGAATGCACGGTTGAATTACACAATCTCTGTTCACAAGGTGCTCTGGACTAAATGGGGAGAGAAACATGTACACAGCTAATTGCCATACAAGATAAGAGCTTTACTAGTGGACTCATAATATCTTGTGGGAAGAGAGGGGAAGGAGTAATTAATTTTCTCTGAAGGTGGGGAGTGGATGCATAAATCTGAGGAAGCCATGTGCCACTTACAATCTTTACACTTAATATCTATTACTTGTCAAAGACTTCTTTTTGATGCTCATTCCCTTGTCCCACATAACCCTCACCTCCATGCTTCCAAATTCCATATAGAAATGAACAAATCCAAAACACATTTTCTATCATTTAAGAAAAAGTCCTGACATACAGTATTTAAGCACAATAGCTACTGTTTCAAATATCTAAAGGAGTTTTGCTAAATAAAAAATCAAAACTACTTTGATAGGTTTTGGATTGCTATAACCCTTAGGATGAAAAGAGCATGTACGACAAGTATGTATGATAGCGATAACGTGCTCCCCTCAAATTTCTTAGACTTAAAATTATCCTCATTTTTTTTATGATTTCAAATATCTTATTTCAGAAAATCTTTCTTCATATTAGTATCTATTAATTAACACATATAGAAACACATATTAACATGGGCAGTTTTTTGTGATAGTATTTATAACGATTGGATAAACAACTGAGAGTAAATGAAGAGGATTCTATGGTATATTAGCCTTGGATGGGCTCTGCTCCAATTCTCTAGCAAGCAGCATTAACTTCTGGACAAGACTCATGATTTACTAGGCATTCAGCCTGATGCTATCAGCAGAAGCATTACCAACTGCCACATGAGGTATTAACGTTGAACACCATTATCTGACCTCCCCAAACCTAACTGTTTCATGCCAAACTATGGGTTACAATAAAGAAAAGGGATTTTCATAATCAGTAAGCAACTCATTAATCCTCCACAATGTTGGTTTAAACCCTATCCTATAAACACAACCAGGTTACTGACCTGTGGTCAAGACATTTTGGTTGAAGTATTGACTAACATAAATGACTTGGATTTTCACCATTGATTTTCATCAAATTAATGAAGAACTAACAAGGCAACATCTTTCTTGGAGGCCTTGGCTGTGGTGACATAAAGCTTTGTACAAAGTTTCTGAACTGGAAGCCAGACTAATAAGGCTCTGCAGATTCAAAACTTTGCTTTCTATGAGGAGAAAAACATGATTTCCATGCCATAAACTTCATGGTGGTTTCATAGTAGTCAGCTTGTTTACAAGCCATTCATTGATGTTTTCAGAGAAAATGTTACCTACAAAACACCAACTTTTACTTGTGGAGCCACAAAGTACACTCTGCTATTATTCTCTGCTATTAGTTAATGGAGTGAAAATAAAGAAATGGCCCTAAGAGCAAAGAAGCCGTGTGGCTGAACACCGGCTTAACCCTTATTTTGTCAGAGTATTTATTTGTGAGTGGATACTGGAAATGGAAGCGGCAGCTATGCAGAGGGTAAGCAAGAAAGCAACCTGGGCGCTGGGGCAGGAAGGTGTAAAGAGTATAGAGATGGGCTCTCGGGAGGACACTAAAGATCAATTTGGCCAATTCTGCAACTGTGTCTTAATCCAGACAGTAGTAACACATTTGCCATTGCAAAAGTTGCAGTTTGTCATGTTCAGGATATGGAGTAAACATACCTTGAAGGCTTAAACACTCGTCAGTATCACTCATTCAAAGCTAATCACTGTTCTAGATATTGAAGACATTCAGATAAATAATACATAATCTCTCTTTCTGAGATGTGTAAGAGTCTAGCATGGAATACAGAGATGTAGACTATTAAAGAATATTATGGTTGATATATATTCAAACTGCAACAAAATTAGAGATTACCACTTAAAGCATGGTTATAGCATTTTTTTGAAGCATGGAACTTTGTACATAGTAGGAACTTAAAAGAAACTTCTTTTTCTTCCATATAATGTGTCCTTACATGCTGCCAGTAACTTTCATAACTTTGGGTGCATGTTACTTTAACACTTTGGTGTTCACAACCTCCTGATCTTTTTAAAAACACAAGGTTTATCTACATGGTCTCTAAAGCCCCACATTTAGATCTTGAAACTATATAAAAAAATAACTTTAAAATGTGAGGAGGAAAAGAAAAATATGGGATATGATATGGAAATCCATTAAGCAATGTTCAGTATCTGAGGATTAGAATAGTTTGTACAAAGCAAGTATGTTCTACAAGGAAGACAAGTGATGTTTAGGATAAGAAAGGAATCTCAGTGCAGTTTTTGTAAACAGATTGGCAAAAATGATAACGATTAACATCTAGGTAAGAAGAATCTAAGTTCCTTGTGGCTCCTTAAGGAAGGTCAATATTCAGATAAAGCTAAAGAGAGGGACCCTAGGATCGGGGGTTAAATGGGCACCTGAGCTGTACAGTTATGTGCATGCCTAATACACACCAGGCCCTGTGCTAGATGTGTTCATATACAGTATGAAAATATTCAGAGGGGACCTCAGGAATAATATATATATATATATATATATGTACACACACACACACACACACACACACACACACACACATATTTTTTTTTTTTTAGCAAGTTTAGTATCTCAGACAGGAGAGAAATTTTTGTTTTGAGGAAACTAATGCTTACCAAGTTCAAACCAAACAGAAATTCATAGTTTATTAACTGACAAGTGAAAATGTCAAGGCTTAAAAATGCTTAAGAACTCTTGGGGCGCCTGGGTGGCTCAGTCAGTTAAGCATCTGCCTTCAGCTCAGGTCATGATCCCAGGGTCCTGGGATTGAGTCCCACATCAGGCTCCTTGCTCAGGAGGGAGCCTGCTTCTCCCTCCGCCGGCCACTCCCCCCTGCTTGTATGCTCTCTCGCTCGCTCTCTCTCTGATGAATGAATGAATGAATGAATGAATAAAACCCTTACCATCAAGTATATATGGCAAAACCTCCTTGCAATTCAGACTGAAAGAGACAAGACACAGGAGTATGCATTTTCTCCTTGGATTATCTGATGTATTACTGAAAAGCTGAACGCTACACCTCTGAGAGCATAGCAATTGGAAATTCATTTTTTTCCCTAAAGGTTTGACGACTTTGTAAACAAACAAAAAAACGTGAACAATACGAGAAATGAGGACATTTGTTAACAACTAGTCCCAGCTTTTACACTATCTTAGAGGAGAACAGCTGGGGGAGAAAAGAGAACAGATAAATGATACAAATGCAACTACTGCTTAAATCGGGGACTCTGGACAAGGCATCTAGAGTGTACATAAGGAACAAACTAGGTTAGACTAAAATAGCAGAATCTCTTTATATAATCACTGAATGGAACCAAGACTATAACCTGATTATAAATACCTATGTCACAAACTGAATTACTATAGCATCAGTTTCCATGTGACTGGTGAGTCTACCAACTAGCTCCTTCTCCAGAAAATAATACAAACACTTTCAAATGTTATACCAAATTCCCTCAGGAATCTTTCAAAAAACACAGAAAACAAGTGTGCATTCTCTTTCCCTCTTTGCCTTGCGTCCCTGCCCCACTTCTTTTTCTCTCCCACTCTCTCACCAGTTAGAATGGCCATCATCAGGAAGAAGGCGATAAATGTTGGGGAGGATGTAGAGAAAAGGGAACCCTTTTGCACTTCTGGGGGGAACACACATTGGAGCAGCCACTATGGAAAACAGTGTGGAGGTTCCCCCCCCCAAATTAAAAACAGAACTACCATATGATCTTACAATTCTACTTCTGAGTATTTAGCCAAAGAAAATAAAAACACTAACTTGAAGATATATGCCCCCCCATATTCATTGCAACATTAGTTACAATAGCCCAAGATATACAAACCACCTAAGTGTCCATCAATAGATGAATGGATTAAAAAAAATGTAGTACATATATGGGGCACCTGGGTGGCTCAGTCTGTTGAGCGTCCGACTCTTGGTTTCAGCTCAGATTGTGATCTAATAGGTCGTGATCTAATGGATCATGGGATCGAGCCCCAAGCCAGGGTCTGCACTCAGCATGGAGCCTGCGTAAGACTCCCTCCGCCTCTCCTTCTGCCCTTCTCCCCACACACGCACACATGTGCTCTCCCTCTAAAATGAATAAATAAATCTTTTTAAAAAATGTAGTACATATATATACAATGGAGTATTATTCAGCCATGAGAAAGGAAGACATTCTGTCATTTGTGACAACATGGATGGACCTCAAGCATGTTTTGCTAAGTGACAGATGTCAGACAAAGACAAGCACTGTGTGATATCACTTATATGTGGAATTTTAAAAGGCCAAACTTGTGAAAACAGAGTAAAATGGTACGTGCCAGGGATCGGGGGTAAGGAGGACAAAGAGATGTTGTTTAAGGGTACAAATTTAAAACGAATAGTAAATAAACCCTATAGATATAATGCACAGTACAGTGAAGACAGACAACAATATTGTATGATAATCATCAAACGTGTTAAGACATTAGAACTTATTATTCCAACTGCTAAAGAGAAAAGATAATTATGGAATGTGATAGAGGTGCTATCACTACAATGACAATCACATTACAATCAAAGTAACATGTCATATACCTTAAGTCTATCCAATGTTATATGTCAAATATATTTCAATTGAAAAAAGAACTGTGCTCAACACGGCTTGCTGGCTTGCATGTAGGTTCTTAGAAACCTCTTTTTATTTATTTTATTTTTTTTTTTTTAAAAGATTTTATTTATTTATTTGACAGAGAGAGACACAGTGCGAGAGAGAACATAAGCAGGGGGGGTGGGAGAGGGAGAAGCAGGCTCCCCGCTGAGCAGGGAGCCCGATGCGGGGCTCGATCCCAGGACCCTGGGATCATGACCTGAGCTGAAGGCAGACACTTAATGACTGAGCCACCCAGGCGCCCCAGAAACCTCTTTTTAAAATCTGAACTTTTGAAAATGTTTCCACTGAGAAATGTTGTTAATTGTGAAATCAGTAATTTAATTGGCAAAGGCACCAAATTCATCAGATTCGGGAAAGAAGAATGAGGCTTCCCTACACAAAGGATTCTGATAAACATAAGAAAAGAGGGCTTTTGTAATGTGAATTCATCTTCAAATGAATGAATTCAAAGTAAACTCCACCAACAAACTGAAGATTGAGTTAAGTGTCAGTCACATAATAAACAAGAGGGGATGCACTGAAAAGGTAATGTGCACAGGGAGGGTAGAGGGCTATGAGGTTAACACATCTGATACCTCTTTAGTTAAAATATGCCTAGATGTTAAGTCCATCCCTAAAGTCAAGATAGTAGCTTTCTGGCTCTTGTGACTAAGAGTGACTAAGAGTGAGCTAAGAACATTAATCAAGCCTCCCTAAAATTTTGCCTTTTAAAAGTATCCAAGTTAGTCCATCTCTCTGGTGTTATTCTTGAACCTGAGCACAGTGGAGACGACGCAGTATACAGAATGCTTTCCTGGGGTGGCTGCCTGTGACCTACCAGCCACCTTCACCTCTAGGAGGGCCCACCAATCACAAGGGTTCCCCTTTCTCCATTCCTCTAGGAGAGAAATCTCAAAGTAATCTTGGACTTCTCTCTTTTATCCAGTCATTCCACAAGCCCTGTTGATTCTGCTCTCTTACATCCATTGTTTCCCTTCCGCCTTGATTCTGATCCTTATCACATGAAGGCAGTGTAATCTCCTTGTTTCCATCTCTTTCCCAACCAACCAACCACAAACACACACACACACACACACACACACACACAGACACACAACCATTTGATTAATCTTACCTAAAAACTGTTTTCATTTATTTCTCTGCTTAAAAAATTATTTCCCATTATCAATATGTTAAATAAAATTTATCAACTTGGTATTCATAAATCTCCATAATCTTTTTTCAGATTCCCTTCACACTACAATACAATGGTCATTTATTTTAACCAAACTGCTCTTCTGCTTCCAAAATATAACCTAAGCTTTTCAGCTTGTTCATGCCAGCTTGTCTTTCTGCTATTCTCTTCCTCCCACTTCAAACTGCCCAGTAAATCTGCCCCTAACAGAGCAGAGTGGGAACACGAGGGGCACTGCTGTCACAAGCCTGAGTTCAAGTCCTGCCTCCACCACCGCCTAACCATACGTCAGTGGATCAAGTTACTTAACCTCCCAACAGTTTCAGTTTCCTGCCCATAAAATGATGAATTACCACCTGCCCCACAGAGTTATGAAGAAAGTTCAATGAGATAACACAGTGCCTGGCACATATTTTCTTCACTTAAGGTAGGAACTACGCATCTTAAACTCCTTTAAATCTTCTTTAGACCCATCACTATACCACATATATATGATCAATAAATTGTTTATTGTTTGAGAATCACTCATTAACTCTCTAATTAACCAGAGACAAACATCATTTAGAAAGAGAAACTAAAAAGCAGAGGAATCACTTGACCTCTGGAGTCTGCCAAGTTCTGTGCCATCAAGCAAGTCATGGTGATTTCTCTTTCTTGTAGACATCCTCTTAGGCCAAAGCCAAGCACAGCTCACCTTTGAACAACACAGGTTTGAAATGCACCAGTCCACTTATATGTGGATTTTTTTTTTATAAATACCACACTATAAATGTATTTCCTCTTATGATTTTTCTTTTAAGTAAGCTCACGTAGAGCCCAACATGGGACTTGAACTCACAAACCTGAGATCAAGACCTGAGCTGAGACCAAGAGTCAGAAGCTCAAACAAATGAGCCACCCAAATGCCCCTCCTAAGATTTTCTTAAAAACATTTTGTCTCTACCTTACTTTTTTGAAGGAATACAGTATATAATACATATAACATATAAAATATGTGTTAATCAACTGTTTATGTTATCAGTAAGGCTTCCAATCAACAGTGGGCTATAGTAGTTAAGTTTTGGGAGCATCAAATGTTACATGTGGATTTTCAACTGTGCGGCGGGCGGGGGCGGTGGAGGGGGAGGCTCAGTGCCCCCAACTCCTGTGTTTATCAAGAGTCAACTGTAACTATTTTTATTTGTCTGGGAGTAATTTATATGGCATAAGATATCTTAACACTGCCTGACCATAATAAGTGCTGAAATAAATGTCTTTTGAAAAATGAGAAATAAAAAGAGATTTCCAGAGTTTCAAATATTGTAATCAAGTCCTAGAAACAGTCACATCAGCATAAAAATTTTCAATTGATATTTGCTCTGTTTTAAAACACACATACACACACATGCACACACACAGTGACCATGAAAATAAGACACAGAACACTGAAAAAATTAAAGAAAATATAGGGATAGGAAAAGACAATTATATCTTTTTAGCTATATGGGATGGACATAGAGTGGATGGGATTGAGGAAAAATTTATTTATTTGTTGCTTCTCAGCAAACCAAAGCTTAACTTTAAACTCTAGGCTCTTACTCTGATTTTTCATTCTATCAAACATGTGAATTGGTGTACTATTATGGTGGTATTTTTAAATGCTTGATTGTTGGTATTCACATTTATTTGTCTAAGAATTATCTAGAAATAGTGAGAGAATTCAGAAATCTTCAATAGTTAATACCATTATCAAACTGTGTACTAAATTAACAATAAAAGAACATCAAAAATTAATATCATTACAGTGAGGGATGTTTTAGAGAATAGAGAACACAGACTTAAAGAAAAAATAATGTTTTACCAAAGTAAACATGGAGGATGCCAAATGGAATAAACTCTAAGATTAAACCTAGATAAATTGTTGGGATTTTGTATGAAATATAAAAAGAATATTGTGGTACAGTAATCCTGGAAGAACTTAAATAAGTAGGTACAAAACAATATGGTCAGCATCTTAACCCATTATTTAACCACTGATGAAATGTGTATTATATTAATCTCAATTTCAGGACAAAATGAAGTTTCAATGGTATCATAATTGGGCAAAAAGTTAACGTCCTCCATCTTCCACAATAAACACTGATTCATTCATACAATTCATTCCTAAGGCTTTTAGGGATATGTACATAGAATGCATAAATGTGAAAGGAGTCCATGGTGAAAATTAATGTCTTTTAGGAAATAAATTGTTTTTTAAAAATATAAAGTTCAATATAATCACCTGTGACTGTTCTATTTCTGCTTTGTTTAATTTGATTCCAAGGATTTCAGCAGCAACTTTCTGAAAACACAGGAAGACCTACATAACAAAAATAGGTTTAAATGATTTAGAATAGGCATGCTTAAGTTACTTTCAAATAAATTGAACTTTCTAAAAAATGACAAACATCAAGAATTGTGAAAATATGATGTACCAGGTTATTCCAAAAATAGCTTTGTCAAATACAGTAACATTTTAAGTGTAATAATTTTTAAATGATTAAACCATAATTTGAAAATCATGCAATTCACTAAATTGGTCTAAACATAAAGACATTTATCCCTAAAAATTTACATTTTAAATATTTTATTATATTTTATTAAAGATTTTATTTATTTGAGAGAGAGATCATGAGCAGGAGGAGGGACAGAGAAAGAGGGAGAAGCAGACTCCCCACTGAGCAGGGAGCCCAACAATGCAGAGCTGGATCCCAGGACCTGGGGATCATGAACTGAGCTGAAGGTAGCCGCTTAACTGACTAAGCCACCCAGGTGCCCCTACATTTAAAAAATTTTAACATAAGAAAATTAATTACAGATACCACATTTAAAAAAAAAAAAGGCTACTAGCATAACAAACTCCTGAAAGTCCTGGGGAAAATAAATTAGTCTGTACTTTAGTACCAGGTTTTTCAGTGCCAATTCTATATTGGTCTTTTGATCTGGCTTTAGCCTATCTTAAAAGATCTTACCTTCCAACCCTTTAATAATCTTTGTGGCTTTTATCAATTTCAATAAATTCTCCACATCTCTTGAGCAAAACAACTTAGTAATCTTTATTTTATAGGTTCAGAATAAAGGAGCAGTATCCTGTTATTATTAAACAGAAATCAACAGTACTTTTCTATAAACAGCCTTTCATACATACTTAGCTTATACTGGGCCCACTAGGATTCCCAGGACTCCAAACCAGACACTGACTGTAATGTTATACTTACCTTTGCTTCATAAGTGTCTTAGCATATTGTTACCCCTACTTATCTCATGATTACTTACTGAATATTTGCTGCAATTAATTTTGATTTCTTAAAAAAAAAATACATATCTCCAAAAGGCTTATGTCATTTATATCCTAAAAAACATTACATATGATAGTTCACTGATGGTCAACATTCAAGAAAAATAAGAAAGCTAGCATGGTGGAAAGGAGAGAAAGTGGGGGATTGTGAAGGAAAATAAGCAAAGAGATTAAAAAGGAGTGCAAATCACATACGATCTGGTAGGCTATGGAAGGACTTTGGCTTTTACTCTGAGTTAAATGGGAGCCATGGGAAGGTGGCTTGATGTGACTTCTATTTTAACAGGGTCAGTCTGATTGTTGTATTGAGTATTCTCACTACAGAAGATTAAGGGTACAAAAAGAGAAGCCAGCAAGGACACTAATGTAAGAGATAATGGAGGCTTGAAACAAAGTGGTAGCAGTGGAGAGGGTAACAAATAGTAACCAGATTCTGATATATCATGAAAGTAGAACCAACAGGACTTGGCAATAGACAGATGTGGGTATAAAAGAAAGAGAGGAGTCAAGAATAATTCTAAAATTTTCTCCACCTTAGCAATTAGTAGAAGATCTGCCAATTACTGAACTGGGGAAGACTATGGGAGATTTCAGGAGAGACTATCAAGAGTTCAGTTCTGAACCTGAATAAAATTGGGACTGCTTATTAGGCATCCAAGTGGAGGTGCTGGGCAGGCAGTTGGAATATATGAGTCTGGAGTTCAGGGAAGAGGTCTGGTCAGAGCCCTGAGGCTAAATGAGGTCACTAAGGGAATAAGTTTAGAAAAAGATATCCAAGGGCTGAGCCCTAAGGCACTCCAATATTAAGAAGTTGGAGTGAGAGGGAATCAGCAAAAGGAACTGAGAGAGCTAGTGAGATAAAAGTAAACCAGGAGGTGTAGTATCCTAGAAGGTAAGTGAGGGAAGTATTTCAAAGAAGAGAGAGCGATTAACTATTTTATATGCTTCAACTAAGTCAAGTAAGATGAGGACTAAGAATTGACCACCGCGGGCGCCTGGGTGGCTCAGTTGGTTAAGCGACTGCCTTCGGCTCAGGTCATGATCCTGGAGTCCCGGGATCGAGTCCCACATCGGGCTCCCTGCTCAGCAGGGAGTCTGCTTCTCCCTCTAACCCTACCCCCTCTTGTGCTCTCTCTCTCACTCTCTCTCTCTCTCAAATAAATAAATTAAAAAAAAAAAAGTTAAAAAAAAAAGAATTGACCACCGCATTTAGCAAAAACTAGGTCACTAGTGACTTTAATAACAGTAGTACGGGTTAAATACTGGGTGAAAAAGTCCAGGTGAAACTATTCAAGAGAAACTGCAAAGAGAAAACTGGAGACAACTCTTTCAAAACACATTCCACTGGAACTAGGGGAAAGAAAGAAGGCAGCAGCTAGAGAAGAATGTGGGATCAAGAGTTTCTTGTTTTTAAGATAAGGGAAGTCACAATATTTTGTATGCTGAGAGAATAATCCAGTAGACAAAAAAAAAGTGATGATGCAGGAAGGTGAGAGAATTGCTGAGCAATCAATGTTCATTACTAGGCCAAGAGAAATGGGACTAATGCACAGTGGAGGAGTGGGCCCTAGCCAGGAGCACAGAAGGTTTGTCCCACAGTAACCGTACAAAAGATATGGGAACACAGGCAGGGAATGAGGCGAGTGGGGGTAAATGTGGTGGCAAGAGTATGCAGTTATCTTCTGCTGACTTCAAATTTCCATAGAATAGGAAACAAGGTCATCAGCTGGGAGAATGAATGAGGAAATGATGAAGATCTGAGGAGAAAAGAGAAGCTATGAAAACAGTCATCTAGGTGAGAGGGAGTGATGATGGCCTAGGGACACGTGGTATAATTACTGAGCAGCATTAAGGGCCCACTTCAGGCTAGTAATTGTGAATTTTAAGTGAAACCTCCAGCATGCCTCTGCTTCTCTCTGATCATGTTCAAATGCCTGGGTGCCACCACAAAATAGTGGGGGCTTGGTTTAAACCAGAGTTAAGCTTTAGCCAAGTGAGTTTTATAAAGTCAAAGAGAGGAATGGGAATTGAGGGCATACGCATGGCAATGATTTTGAATGGCCATGAATTTAAGTTAGGAAAAGAGGAAAATGAGGACATGAAAGGAGGTTAGGGACATTAAAAAGGTGTTAAGATCAGCTTCTAGCAGGTCCTGCCAGGACTGCAGATTGACTGGATTAGGGCATTCAGGGGTATGAGCTGGAAAGACAGGAGGGTGGTCAGTGATTAGGATGGCTGACTGAGATAGGAAGTAACAGAAGAGTGATATAGTGATTTGTAATGACAAAGCCTGGGAGTGAGTGGCTGAGGTAGGGTGGAGGACAAACAAAGATACTGAAATCACTAAGAATCATAACAAAGGTAATATTAGAGAAAGTACAGTCAGGAGCTCAACTCCCCAGGTGATGAGGAAAATAACCTGAAGATGGAGATGACTAAAGTCTCAGAGTGATTCCACAAGAATAAACCACTTCAAAGCTGCATTTCAAAAGAAAATAACGAGGATTTTTAAGGATGGCTCAACATTAAGTACACAAAAAATATGGGGTGGTTAAAACACAAGCTAAAATACTGGAAGTTAAAATAATTTTAGGGGAACCTGGGTGGCTCAGTCGGTTAAGCTTCCAACTCTTGATTTCGGCTCAGGTCATGATCTCAGGGTTGTGAGATTGAGTCCTGCATCAGGCTCCACACTGTCCGTGAAGCCTGCTTAAGCTGCTTAAGATTCTCTCTCTCCCTCTCCCTCTGCCCCTCCCTGCCCGCTCACACGCTCGCTCGCTCTCTCCCTCTCAAAAAAATAAATAAATAAAATAATTCTAAATTGACAGTAGACCCCTAGGAAGATAAGTGACAACAGAAGCCCAATCTGCGGACTTATCAAGAGTATTGATTTTATGTATTTTTAAATGGCATGTGTGGGTATGTGCTCATGTTTGCATTACCTTGGGGGAAAGGGTTCTGATAATAATCAGAAAATAAATATTAAATTTGTAAAAGTTCAACCTTGATAGCAATCAAAGAAAGTCAAGCAGCAAGATACCTTTTTTTTTTTTTTTGGCTTACCAAATTGACAAAGATTTAAAAGTAAATAAATAAATCCTGGATGTTAAAAAAAAAAACACAGTGAAATGGCACAAATACAATGTTGGCGGTAGTATGGATTATTAAATCTAATTAAATCTGATGGATTATTAAATCTATTTAATAATATTAAATGATATGGCC
The DNA here is from genome assembly GCF_964656455.1 of Halichoerus grypus. Lineage (NCBI taxonomy): Eukaryota > Metazoa > Chordata > Mammalia > Carnivora > Phocidae > Halichoerus > Halichoerus grypus. Next base: position 9,593,461 of record NC_135714.1, read on the forward strand.
AAATTTTCTGCACAAAAATATATTAAATAAAATTAAAACACCAAATTATTTCTATATTATGATCTTTATTTTTTAAATAAATATTTAGTGCAGTTAATAACCCTGGAGTGTCACTACTTAGGTTTACAAATCCTATCCCCACCACTCATTAGCTGTGCACCCTGGACCCCATTACATAATCTCTCTAGGACTCATCTACGGCACAGAGATAATGGGAGAAGCACAACGGAAGTCACAAAGCAAGCATTCAGTGAACGCAATCCGCTAGCAGCAGCAGCAATGGCATGAGTATTTGTGAGCATCAGAAAACCATAAGGATCATATGAGGTTGTGAATGGTCATCTCTGGATGCTGAGATAATGGGTGATTTTTATGTTCTTTCTTTTTTTTTTTAATTTATGTTCTTTTTAACTCTTGTACTTTTAAGTTCTCTAAAATAACCATAAGCCTATGTTAAATGAATTATAAATGTAATATAAACAGAATAAATATTATATCTATTTTATGTCTTCAATAGGAATTAATTTGTTCCAAAAGTTAAGCCTAGGAAGTGTACTTCCTATGAATATTATTATTAAACAAAAGATCACTCATAATATTCAGTATTCATTATTTTACTTACAGAGTCTCCTGTCTTTGCTGAGACAAAGTGGCTACTAAAACCATTTTCCTGGCAAAACCTTAAGTGTTTTTCAGGTTTTACTGTTCGCATATGCTCCAAATCAACTAGAAAAGTGAACAAAAACAGAGAACAAAACTTGATATCAGAGTCAATCAATACATTGTTAACATGTTTAAATTTGACTTACTTTATTATCCCAGCTTAGACACTAGCTGTGTCACCTTGAGCAATTTCTTTAACCTTTTTATGCTTGAGTCTATAAATCTAAAAACTGAGACTAACAAATATACCTACCTTATGGAAAGTTATTTGAGAGTGAATCCATGGACGGTGCACAATGACCAGCACATGAAAAGTGGTTGAAAAATGAAAGCTATCATTCTTATTACCTACAGCTTCAGGTATGCTGATGAGACCCAAAAAAGGTCTACTTAGCATAACATGCTTAAACATAATGATTATAGTTGACCCTTGAACATCGTGGGTTTGAACTCAGATGTGGATTTTTACAGTACAGGACTGTAAAGTACTGTAAGTACTCTTCCTTATAATTTTCTTAATAGCATTCTTTTCCCTGCCTTACTTTATTGTAAGAATATAGTATATAAAACACATAGCAAACAAAACATGTGTTAATTGACTGTTTATGCTATCGGTAAGTCTTCCAGGCAATAGTAGGCTGTTTGTGGTTACATTTTGGGGAGCCAAATGTTATACATGGATTTGACTATGCAAGAGATCAGCACCCCTAACCCCCATGTTGTTCAAGGGTCAACTGTAACTGAAAGTTAAGATGCACTTACCCAAGCATATTTAGCTTGAAACAATTTAATTACTTTAATAATTACAATAGTTCTGCAATCTTTATAAACTTTAATGTTAACACAAATACAGAATTAATTTTGTGCCAAAAGGTAGCTTTATTCTGTTGCATGTTTACTTTATTTGAAACCATGGTTTAATTTCACAAAGATACATCTCAGTTGCTTTCCAAACCTAAAGTATACATTTTGAAAGCACTGGGTAAGGGAATATTTCCTTGAATAGGTGTAGGTGCTTTAAAGCAAAGCATGGTACTCATGGCCAATACTGGTTTTATCCAGCACAGTCTATTTTTTTCAAATGTGATACTCTATTGGGCAGTTTCTCTTTTTACAACACTACAAACCCTATAAGGGTGTTGACTCAATGCCGTCAAATTATAAGGCAAATATATTTGCAGGATTTAAGGACAACTAGGCTCTTTGAGTCAATATAGGAAAAAAAAACTTAAACTGATTTCCTGAGGAAGGGACCCAACTGACTTGTAAAAACTTGTAAATTTGCAAATCTACTAAGCCTACATAATAGTGGCAATTGATTATCAACTAAAAAATGTTCTCATACTACATAAAAGGCTTTATTTAAAATTATATTGAAGGTCTTTAGTTTGTAGGCTCAAGAGATCTTTCCCTAGGAGATTTTTGATCTAGTGGGAGATTTCTGAGTCTCATTTATATTGCTTAGCCTGGATAATATGGAGCTTTTTTCTTTTCTGGCCACAAGTTGCTGTTCCTTAAACATCACTGAGACCTTATTTACAAGAACAAGCCAAAAAATGTCCAGATACCACAGGCATCAATTTGTAGAAGACTAAAATAAAATACTAAGCTATTAGCACTGACATTTATACATCTAGTTTATCATAATATTGAGGCTAAAATGCTTTCCTAATTCAACATGAGTAAGAACAAATCATGTCACTAAGAAAATTACCCAATGAAATCACTATTCAATTAAAAATAATAAACACGAAGTTTGTCATTTAATACGTGTGCATTCATCTTTTCGAATGGAACAGACTGTCATTGTTGTGCTTTTTTCTTTCTTGTTTTTCCTCCTTCCCTCTGTCCATCAACAACCTAATTACTGCATACACTTATGTAAAGCAGTGGGGAATTTACTACCCAAGCAAAAGGTTTTTCCTAATAAAGATAACCATGATGGGGCACCTGGGTGGCTCAGTCAGCTGAGTGTCCGACTCTTGGTTTCAGCTCAGGTCATGATCTCAGGGTCATGAGATCAAGCCCCATGTCGGGCTCCATGCTCAGCAGGGAGTCTGACTGAGATTCTCTCCCTCTCCCTCTGCCCCTTCCCCCAGCTCACACACTCTGTGTCTAAAATAAATAAATCTTAAAAAAAAAAAAAAAAAAAAAAAGATAACCATGAGAAACTAGTACTACCACTGGTCAACTGAAAATAACAACATGTATCCATCACACACTTATTGAGTACCTATTATATACCAAGCACTGTGGTAGGCAGTAAGAACCCAAAGATGAAAAAGATACAATCCAGGTCCTAAAAAAGCCACCACCTGTATTTTAGGAACATAAAAGACCCATCAGCAATCAGAAAAGTTATTTTAAGTAACTGAGATTCTGACAAAGGAGACAGCAGACATAGAATAGGCCCTCCCAGAACTTCACCACAAAGTTTCCCTCTGCTCTGTTAAAATTTAGTGAGCAATGTTTAAGAGGACTCAGTTACTAGAATACTTAAATCTAAATGATCCAGAAATATACATTCTGAAGATAAAGTTATAGTGAGACATTGGTAAAATCTTTCCTTTCTTCACTTTTAAGATCATCCTTAAAATTATTATCCAGTGATAAACAAACTGAGGGTTGCTGGAGTGGGGGGTGGGGTGGGAGGGATGGGGTGACTGGGTGATGGACACTGGGGAGGGTATGTGTTCTGGTAAGCGCTGTGAATTGTGCAAGACTGTTGAATCTCAGATCTGTACCTCTGAAACAAATAATGCAATATATGTTAAGAAAGAAAAAAAGAAGAAGAAGAATGTAGCAGGAGGGGAAGAATGAAGGGGGGGAAATCGGAGGGGGAGAAGAACCATGAAAGACGATGGACTCTGAAAAACAAACTGAGGGTTCTAGAGGGGAGGGGGGTGGGAGGATGGGTTATCCTGGTGATGGGTATTGAGGAGGGCACGTTCTGCATGGAGCACTGGGTGTTATGCACAAACAATGAATCATGGAACACTATATCTAAAACTAATGATGTAATGTATGGGGATTAACATAACAATAAAAAATTAAAAAAATTAAAAGAAATTATTATCCAGTGATAATACATACATGTGATAACACTCTCATACATATGATAACACTCTATTATACATGTGATAACACTCTCACTGCTTTGATTTAATTTCCTTGTGTCCTTCAGTGAACCACATCATCTTTCTAGTTCTCATATTTTGTTTTTGAAAATGGAATAAAAATTTCCTAATAATGGTAATACATATTCAGACAACTACTGATAACACTTTCGTGCATATCCTTCCAATATCTAAACAACTGAAGGACAGAGGCATTAACATTGTACATAGCTGCAATTTCTTTTACCTCAAGCATACTACAACCCTGCTTAAACATGTGCTTAACAATTTCAAAGGATAACCACTTTACAGGTCATTCATTCATTCGGTTAACAAATATTTGAGTGCCTATTTGGCCAGGCACTGTCCTGGGTGCTGCAGATAACAAGGAGCTTACATTTTAATAAAGGCAAGAGACTAACAGGTAAAATACATAGTCAGAGACAACTGTAAGTGCAAAGACCCTAAAGGAAGATTATGTTTAGCAGTAAGAGAAAAGCAGGAGGCCAGGGTGGCTGAAATGAGTTAGCAAGAAAGGGAAACAGTGGGAAATGAGGTTTAAAAAGCCAGGAACCAGATCATACAGGGTGCATTAGCCACTGTAAGAGAGATGGGAAGTTATTGGGGGGGTTATGACAAAAAAAAAAAAAGATGTAATCTGGCATTTTAAAAGGTTCATTTGGGCTGCTTTGCGGGGGATAAACTACAGAATCAAATGTAAAGCAGAGAAGCCACTGAGGAAGCTACTGTAAAAATCTAAGGAAAAAAAAAAAAACCCCATCAGAGAAGAAAGCAGAGCCAAGAGAGATTGGGTTGCAGTGATATATACATATTTTTTAAGTCCCTGGATCACACCACAGCTAAAGATAAAATAGTTATTGGGTTTTTCAGTTATGTGACGCTATAAAATTCCCTCCATTTTTGGTAAAAAAAAAAAAAATCTGAAGAAAGAGAAGATGATAGTTTGGACAATACTCGGTAGCAGTAGAGATGGTAAAAAGTAGGGCAGATTCTCAATAGATTTCTGGAATAAAAAGTAAATTCAAAATGCTAACGGATTTGACGTGGGATGTGAAGGATTCAGAGAAATCACTTGAAGACAGTTAACCTGGATTTAAAAGGAGACACACTATGTTACAGGTTTTGTTCTAACCACACTCAGCTGCATGGGTAGAGGTGCTGAGCAGATAAATGTTTGCATTCAAGCAGAGAAATTACTTAAGTAATTAAGCAGAGAAACTGTACGATGTAAATTACTGAAAAGAGGGATGGGTAAGTTGAAGATAGTAAACGTAAGGAAGTGATTATACTGATGGAGCATGAAATCTAAGTTGAGTAAGGAGGGGTTCAGGAAATTGAAAATTGTTAAGATATAATTGGTAACTGATGTTAAGGTTTTGTGTGGGTCTAAAAATTACTGGAGTTGAGTTACTAAAGCAGCTAAGCTGGAAAGACAGGAGACAATGGATAGACTGGGATACATGAAATTAATATCGGTATTACAGAGAGGGCACAGAAACTGATACTGACTAGCTCTTCAGACTAAGTATATTAGTGTAAGTTGGGGACAAGATGACTAGAGGTAAAGGACTCAAGGAACATGAGAGAGCAAGGACACTCCAGGTGGACACTGCACTTACCAGGAATGGTGACAGCAACAGTAATGGAGTGACTGTGACCCAGGAGAAATCTCTTTGAGAAATTCACAGAGTTCAGGCAGAGGTTGGCTGATAACACCAACATACACAAGTAGCTAGCTGGAGGGACATATAATCATTTGGCTTGATAATCAAATCTAAGGGTTTTAGGGAAGACAAGGATCACGGTCTGGAAAGAACAACATGGAACAAGGTCACCTATCCCACCTCCAGTCCTGACTGATAAGGTAGATACAATAGGGGAAAATCAACATTTGAAAGAGCTTCAGGAGGGGTGTTTGGCTGGCTTAGGTGGTAGACCATGAGACCAGGCGACGCTTGATCGCAGGGTCATGAGTTCAAGCCCCACTTTGTGGGTAGAGTTTACTTAAAAAATAATAATAATAAAATAGAATCTAAGAAGAAAAAAAAGGAGCTTCAGGAGAAGACAGCATCATCCTTATAGGAGACAGACTATTCCAATAGAAAAGACAAGTGAGTATACGCATTAAATGGCAGAAGTTTTAAAACTTTTGTTCAAGGAAGATATTAAAAATACAGGAATTTTATTGATGTGGAAGGGCCTCAGAAATTAAGAAAGGATGGAAACTAGGGTCTGAAAATGGTAGGTCAGGGCTGTATAGGATAAGAACGCAGGAGATAAACCAATGATATCCATGTCCTAGGCTTTCTTGTGAAGCTAACATAAATGGGGATAAAAAGCACAAAGATGAAAAAATTCTAAGTCTATATTAGACAAGAAAATCCAAATTTTTTTATTGTCAAAACCAACTATGCAAAAAAAAAAAAAAATTACTTGGCTCATTCATCCTGATCTGTATATTAAAATGGAAAAGGAAAAAAAAAAAGTTGTCAAGATACTAAGTCTATCTGTCATGTTCCTAAAATCACATGATACATGAAATAGAAGTCGTATGAGAAGGCTAATTTTGGTTAACAACCTTAATTTTGATAAAACTTAGGAAGCTGTTAGAAAGAACAACCTGTACAATTTTTCATGTATTTTTAAAGGGGTGCCTGGGTGGCTCAGTTGGTTAAGCATCTGTCCTCGGCTCAGGTCATGATCCTGAAGTCCTGGGATCAAGCACCGCACTGAGTTCCCTATTCAGAGGGGAGCCTGCTTCTCCCTCTCCCACTCCCCCTGCTTGTGTTCCCTCTCTCGCTGTGTCTCTGTCAAATAAATGAATAAAATCTTTAAAAAAAAAAAAAAAATCCCGCTTCTGGGTATATAACCAACGGGAATGAAAACAGGATCTCAAAAAGGCATCTGCACTCCCATGTTCACTGCATCATTATTCACAATAGCCAAGACATGGAAACAACCTAAGTGTCCATTAACAAATGAATGGATAAATATGTGGTATAGGGGCACTTGGATGGCTCAGTTGGTTAAGCATCCAACTCTTGATTTCAGCTCAAGTCATGATCTCACAGTTGTGAGATCAAGTCCAGTGTGTCGGGCTCCAGGCTGGGTGTGGACCCTGCTTAAGATTCTCTCTCTCCCTCTCCCCCTGCCACTACCCCCACTAAAAAAAAAAAAAAAAAGATGTGGTGTATATATATATACAATGGAATATTATTCAGCCATGAGAAAGAAGAGAATCTTACCATTTGCAAAAACATGGATGAAACCTGTGGGCATTGTGCTAAGTGAAATAAGACAGAGAAAGACAAATACTATATGATATAATTTATATGTGGAATCTAAAAAAGCTGAACTCAGAAAAATAGCAAAATGATGGTTACCAGCAGCTGAGGGTTGGGGGAAATGGGAAGATGTTGGTCAAAGGGTACAAACTTCCAGTTAAAAGATGGGTAAGTTCTGGGATTCTAATATAAAGCATCAAGCTGCTAAGAAAGCAAATCTTAAATGTTACCACCACAACAAAAGAAATGGTAATTATGTGAGGTGATGGAGGTGTCAGCTCATGCCATGGTGGTAATCATTTATGCAGTATGTAAGTGTATCAAATCAACATGTTGTACACCTTAAGTCTATACCATGTTACACATTAATTATATCCCAATAAAGGTGAAGAGAAAAGACTCTAAGTGAAATAAACAATAGTATAGGATGTTAAATTTAAAAGTAGGGTATAAAATTGCCCATTTAATAAAATTCCTATTTTGTAAACATATTATAGATATATGTGCATAAATAAATAACGAAAAATACACTAGAAATTGTTAAATAACTTCTGAAAGATTTTATTTATTTATTTCACAAGCAGGGGTAGGGGCAAAGGCAGAGGAAGAGAGAGAGAATCACAGGCAGACTCCGCAGTGCAGCCCGACGCCAGGCTCAATCCCACGACCCTGAAATCATGACCCGAGCCGAAATCCAGAGTCAGACCCTCAACCGACTGAGCCACCCGGGTGCCCCTGTTACACCAATTTTTAAAAATTAGAATTGGGAAGAGTAATATTTTTAAATGACAGCTTTTATTTTGGACTATTTTTTCAAAGATGTTTTTACGGCAAGCAGCCTACACAGAGATAGTGCCTTCCTTGGGGATAAAGTATAAGTCTATCCACTGTTTGGTATAATAAAGACAGTACCTCCCTCCAGAGCAAAGCTGAGGCTTATTTGTAACCCATTATAAAGGATTTAGGTTTCCTAAGCTCAGGGTTTCTCAGCTGTGATAAAAACCACTGCATGCATATCATCTATGTAGGCCCCCTCACACTGCCCTAGTGGAACTTAGGAGCAAGAAGAACCAGTGCAAACAGGGAGCTGACCTTACTTGCTTGCTATGGTATGAGTAGAAGTCCTTTATCTCTGACCCAGGATCTCCTGCCTTTTGCCAGTGTCCACAGTGGTAGCAGCTAACTTGTTAGCTTGCAAGTAAGGTAAAATCTAAGATCCTTCACTGTTCTTAACACAAAGAAGAGTAAAATAGATATATAATGATAAGGTGGCCAGAGTAGATAGCCGTTCATCAACCTACACTGCATTTCTCAGCTTGGCTTGCAGTTTGGTATGGCCATAACACTAACTTCTGATTGATGTAATGAAGAAAGACGTGTGACATGCATCACTACTAGGCTTGACCCATATAAACCTTCCAGGTGTGGGTGCCTGGGTGGCTTAGTCGGTTAAGCGTCTGCCTCCAGCTTGGGTCATGATCTCAGGGTCCTGGGATCGAGCCCCACATCAGGCTCTCTGCTCAACAGGGAGTCTGCTTCTCCCTCTCACTCTCCCTCTGTGCTCTCTCTCTCAAATAAATAAATAAAATCTTTTTTATAAATAAATAAATAAATAAATACACCTTCCAGGTGTGGTAGTCCTTATTCTCCTTCTTCATGGTAACCCATGAAGCCATCTGTTGAAAATGGTGGTTCCAGAAAATCAAAGGAGTTTGTATCTGAAAGGAGGATGAGCCACTAATGATAAGTATTACCTGGTTTTGGTCTTTACATAAACAAGAAATAAATTTCTATTGTACTAAGATGGTGAAACTTTAGGAATTGTCTGTTTATAGCATCTAGCATTACCTTAACTAATACAGATTACCTAACTAACATAAAATATAGATCTACATCATTCTTGTCAACAATGAACCTCTTCCTGAGTATACACTGGGTCTTGAGTTATTAACTAATGATAACTTAAAGTTATAATTAGCAAGATAATAAAAATCTAAGCATTATATTGTCTCTTTGTCGTTATGTCATATTCAAATCAGTCACAAAATTAAATTACATTAAACAACCATAAATTGAAAAGCCTCTTTTGCATTTTTTTACTTACTAGGGAAAAATAAAAACAAAACATGAAATATTGGAGAAATGTCCTTTCTTTTGCCATTAAATGGCTCAAGTAATACATGGAAAGTTGTATGAAAACAAAAATGATTCTTCAACAATTATCAAGTCATGACCAATCTTGTTTTATTCATATCCCCACTCTCGGATTATTTTAAGAAAATCAAACACATTATATATTACTTCATCCACAAATATTTTAGTATCATGTATTCTTATCTTGTTTTGATTTTATTGAGGTTCATAGCTTTGATTTAGAAGCAACAAGTCAGAATTTTGAATCTAAAGTTGTCACTTTCATCGTTCATTTGGCCGTGCTAATTCCAATGGAATACTAACTCTACAAATTGATGTGATCGTTCAAAATTTATTCACCGGGTAACTTCAGGATAAAGTGGCCTATATAAAGTATGTACAGACAGAGTTTATGAGTAACAGTAAGTAAATTATGTTTAATAAACAAGAATTCTAATAAAAGTCACATCATATCAAATATCATCATAAAGTTATTACAAAAAATTTATTCATACCCCAATAGATGATCTTCATTACTATTTTATTGATATAGATGACAGATTACATATGAGAAATCTCATACAAGAAATAACTTTTCTGTACTTCTCAACTGTTTGCAATAAGGCAAATATAGAAAAAAAAAAAAAACCTATGGTTCAATAATTCACCGATTTATGTGAAGAGGAAGTAAGACATGGTAAGTAAAGAATGCAGTTTCCAGAGCCAGACTGCCTGGGTTTGACTTCCTGTTCTATTACCACTTGTGGAATTTTGAACAAATCAATCTCTCTTTATCTTAGTTTTCTCATCTATAAAAGGGGACAACAACAGTACCTACCTCATAATGTTATTACGATAGATAAAATAAGTAAATATGTATAAAGCACATACAACGATGACTGGTAAATGATAAGGCACATAGTATGTGATTGGCACATACTCAATAAGTATTAGCTAGTGTTATTGTGGTTTGTCTATCCATTCATTTATTCATGAACTATTTACCCAGCACCACCTAAGTGCTAAATGCTAGGAAGGCTAAGAGAAACACATGTAGAGAGATATACAATGGAATTCTGAGACCAAGAGAACAACCGTGTTCTACATAAGACAAGGTACAACAGGAGAATAGAGAAAGGAAATTTCTAGAACTGCTTAGAGGGACAGGAAAGATCTCACAGAGAAGATGATGCTTCAGCTAACTACTGAAAGATGAGGAATGGGGCGCCTGGGTGGCTCAGGCGTTAAGCGTCTGCCTTCGGCTCAGGTCATGATCCCAGGGTCCTGGGATCGAGCCCCGCATCGGGCTCCCTGCTCCGCGGGAAGCCTGCTTCTCCCTCTCCCACTCCCCCTGCTTGTGTTCCCTCTCTCGCTGTGTCTCTCTCTCTGTCAAATAAATAAAATCTTTAAAAAAAAAAAAAAAAAAAGAAAGATGAGGAAAAAACCAGTCAGACAACCTTGGGGGTAGAGAGGATGTACATTCTTCAACAAAGGAAAATGTGCAAAAGCATCTGGAAGAACCTGGCTTCCAAGAGCTGGTGAAATCAGCAGGGCTGAGGCATGAGGGTCTTATATTGGGTGCTAAAAAGTTCATATGCATATAAGTAACATCTGCACAGCTCCACTTTTTTTTTTTAAGATTTTATTTATTGGGGCGCCTGGGTGGCTCAGCCGTTAAGTGTCTGCCTTCGGCTCAGGTCATGATCCCAGGGTCCTGGGATCGAGCCCCGCATCGGGCTCCCTGCCCTGCGGGAAGCCTGCTTCTCCCTCTCCCATGCCCCCTGCTTCTGTTCCTGCTCTCGCTAATTCTCTCTCTGTCAAATAAATAAATAAAATCTTTAAAAAAAAAAAAAAAAGATTTTATTTATTTGAGAGAGAGAGAGTGAATGGGAGGGAAAGGGAGAGAGAATCTGAAGCCGACTCCATGCTGAGCGCAGAGCCCAACACAGGGCCCAACCTCACAACCGTAAGATCATGACCTGAGCCGAAACCAAGAGTTGGACACTCAACCAACTGCGCCACAGCTACAATTTTCACCCATCTTACTTTACATATTCCAGTCCACCTGAGCAAAAATACAGGCACAAAAAGGAAATCCTTGTGAGTGACATACATTAAAAAACCTTCAGCCTTCCCCAGTTGGATTCAAAGCACTTCCATTCACTATACAGTAACAACTCCTTGTTTCTAAATTCAGAGACCATTCAAAAGAAAATTACAAATGATAAAAAAGGTTACACTCCTACAGATTTCATGAATATGGCATTTTTTTCTGTTCAGCCATTTTGTATAACTAGTTACCATAATCTATATAACTTTAAAAATAAAAGATGACAAGTTTTACACTTACACATGCAGCTGATTCTTTTTCCTCCCAAAAGCTGTTACAGTCCTACACATTAATCAACCTAAAGATGACTCAGATGAACTGTGTATTTACAAAAAATCACAGGTTACAAAAAAAGAAAAAAGTTCACGTACTTCTTTAAAAGAGGTAAAACAATACCTTAAGATTCATTTATTAAATAAATATAAACACCCATTATGTGTCAGGTACCGTACTAAGCACAAGCAATAAAGAACAAAATAGACACTATCCTTACTCTCACATTAACAAGGGAGAAAAACTGATAAACAAGTAAACACATAAATAATCAAGGCAATGAAACAATTTTCATAATCTGAAACTGGGGGGGCAGATGGAGAGTGACAGGAACCAAGACAGTAATAATGCCAGTTTTATATGGTAGCTATAGAAGACCTCTTTGATCTGAGATCTAAAGGATGAGGATAAGCCAACCAGGCTTAGAGGAGACTAGAGGAGAACAATGTTTCAGTCGCTGGAACAGGTGGGACAAAACCTAACAGAGGAAAATGACTGAGTACCACTGAGGAAAACCAGGAAGCATAGTGAGCAAGAGTAGGGATATGTAACATGAGGTATAACATGAGGATATTACCCAAATTCAGCACTGTGAAGCCCTTGCAGGGTTGTACCAATGGCACAATGTGATCTTGCATTTTGAAAAAACTACATTGGCAACTATGAGGAAGAAGGATGGGAAAGGGCAAAAACAGAGAGAAACCATTCCAGGAGACTTGGGAAGCAATCTAAACTCTGTTTCAAAATTTGCAAAACACTTTAGGACCACGTAACACTCCTGGCAAATAGGTAAAGCACTCATCTAATTCACACCTAAAAAACCAAGGCTCAGAGTGACTTAACCAAAGTCCCAATGCTAGTCATCAATAGCACCAGAATTAGAACCGAGCCATCTAATTCCAAATCCAGCTAGTGTCTTACAAAGAAGAATGAGCATCAGCTTTGGGCATGATCACTTAACAGTCTAACTTTTATTGAGAGTTTTAGTTAAAAGAATAAAGACATAAAAACTTGAAATGCTCACCATTATAAAAAAGTGAACTATTATATACCTGGTTATTACTTATTAGTACTTTAAAAGTATTCATTAATAACAATAAATCATAAAACTGAGCCCATCAGCATTATAAACTAAGATATTCTTTGCCTTAACACTTGATTATATAAAGTTCTTTACAAAGTACTTGCAGCTGTGCAAATTGTGAAATTACATAATGTTTAAAAATGATCCATCATGATTAGCCCAAATATGACAAGTAAAATACCCTTAATAATGTACTAAATTTGATTTATATGTGCTTAAAATATGTATATATTTTGACTTCTAAAACACACACACTAATACTAATTAGCCAAGTATATGACAACTTCCTTTTTTAAGTCCAGTTTGTTTACTGGCATTCAGGCATACTTATTCAGGAGCTCCACTGCATCTACCTACAGAATTACTGATATAATCAACAGAACAGCCTTCAAAGTTATAGTACAAATGTAATAAATAGCTTAAAAACTAGGTATATCAAATGTGTAATAATCAGACCTACTGATCAGACTTAAGTGATGAAAAATCTTAAGATTTTTAAAATCTGAAATACATTGCAATAGTATTTTTTTTTTTTTTGGTCTGAGACTTTACGATATTCCTATTTTCCTAAATATTCATTTTCAACATGCTATAAAAACATATTCTACAACGAATATGACTTTTTCATCAAAACCAGAATGTATTAATATACGTTTTTACAAAAAGGGAAAGTGCTGTATGATGCTAATCATTATTAATGTCTATTCCCTATCAATGGAAAGAAAGCATTAAAAGGATATTTTGCTCTTCAGTTCATATATGATGGGAGAAACAGAATATTCTCTGTGAAATGACTGTAAAATATGTCTCTGTCTAACTTAAAGAAGTAAAAGCAAAATACAAATACAGCACTTGTACAGATTTTCACAGTAATTTTTAGGGTATCAAGGAAACATCTAGAGTGTTGATCTGGTTATACTCAATTCAAACAAACTACTTGTCACATTAACTACCTCCAGGAAGTTACTCCAAACACAAAATAAACTGTTTATGCCCCTACTCAGATAGATAACATGACAGATTGTTATTAGTTGAAGACAGATGAAATACATTAATTTGATTGTGAGCATGTGTTTAATTTTACCCTGCCATGCACACTCTCTAATGCTGTCTTTCCCTGATGACATAGTAAATCATACTGTATTAGAAGAATTGCTAATGCCACAAAATAAGTGACCAGAACTTGACTTTGACTCTGTAGATTCTTAAACCAACCTTCTTAAAAAATAGAGCTGCCTGAAAATCACTGGTCCACAGATAAAGAAAAAGGTATCATCAAAGAACTACTTTCTAGTATAAATTTTAAAACCTCAGTGAAGTTTAACATTTTTCCTGTATATTAGTTTTTATATTTATTTATCATATGTCTCTTCCTTCCTTTTCTATTTTCTACTGTGTTTTATGTGTTTTGCCTTATCAATGTGTATAAGCACTTTCTCTAATAAGGACATTTGCCAGATTTGTTCCAAATATTCCCCTCAGGTTAGGATTTTCTTTTTAAATGTTTCATGATGCTTTAGAGACATAGAAATTAGGATTTTATGAAACCAAATACACTGATGTAATCAGCTCATTATTTAAGCCATGCTTATTTGGTTCTTTTGTTACACGCAGCTAAAAACAAAAGCAGGTAAGCACAAAAAAGCACATAATAGCCACTCACAAAGAATGTGTTGAATAAAGACAAAAATATTTTTAAGTTTTTAAAAGAAATACAGAGCATCAACTGTGTCTAAAATAATATACAGCTGACCCTTAAACAACACTGGGTTGAAACTACAGGTCCACTTACACGTTGGCCTTAATAAATATTTATTTATTTTGAGTTCCAGTTCTACTTCCTTTTTATTTAAGTAACCAAAGCAATTGACTTGGCACAGCAGAGGGAAGCTGGACTGGAGTGTGTAAGAGGCGGCAGTAGTGTGGCCTAACTGGGGGGGCTGGAGGGGAAGCAATGACTGGTCATAGTGGGCTCTCTAGACCCTAAATCAGGTTCAGCAGTCATGGCTGTGGGATTGGGGGTGCTAGAGAGGAGACCTCATGTAGTGATGTCTCGCCAAGTCCCAGAGACCTCAGGGATGGGGGCTAAGTCAGCTCCCTCCAGGGGCAGAGCCAGGGCGTCCCAGTCAGGGTCACGAGGCCTGGAAGGCATTTTTGAGCCCCAGTGGCTGCCCTGGCAGCTACAGTTTGCACCCCCAAACTGAAGCCACCAGAAGCCAATTCTTGCCGGGCCTCCTGAAAGCCGGCATCCGTGCCAGGGCAAGGAGTGGATCTGCCTGAGCGTCCCTATTCCCAGGACAGTGACGCTAGTGAAGAACAGGGCAGGCAGCAGCATGAGCACAGCTACAGCCGTGCTGGCCTTCAGCACCATCAGAACGGACATCCAGCCACTGAACCCCCAACCTGGAATGCCTATTGTCCGGAGGACAAAAAACATCTTGAACGAAGAAAATAAAGAAAACAAAGAAACTGAATGAACTCCAGAAAGCCTTATACATGGGGCAGTACCAGCACACAGAGGAGCATGGAGTGAATAGGAGGACCCAGAGGACAGACAGCCCAAGCCTGGGCCACTGCTGGTCTCTGCAAAGCTGGGCAGGCGAGGACATTCAGGAGAAGAGCCAGAGTACTGCACATGCAGGGGTAGTAACGGTGGATACGGTCTTCGGAAATTCCTGGAGGATCTCCGTGGAGATGTCCTGGACAAAGTAGGGCTAAGCTGGGCCAAAAAAAGGGCCAACCGTTCTGTCAAGTAGCTGTGTTCCCTAAGGCAGCATGCTACAGCCCTCACTCTCTCTGGTCCAACTCCTCTGCCTTCCAGCTGAGCTGCTTCTGCCTCTTTGGTAGCGCAGCCGTGACTGCCGCAGGGGACGCCTGGGTGCTGGAGGAGTCCTAGATCTGACCTTGTGAGCTTCCAGGAGGACCGCAAGGAGGGAGCAAGGGTGAAGGCGACAGGGCAGGAGCAGGAGGCTCTTAGGCTAGCGGCAGCTCCCAGGGCTCAAAGAGTTGTAGACGTCAAGCGTGGCACACCGTGGGCTAGGTCGCCGCTGAGTTACACAACTGGGACCTAAGAGAGGTTGTGAAGCTCGCTTTGAGCCCTGTTGGCCACTGCAGCCGGGCTGCCCCCTACTGTCCACACCCTGCCACAGCGGTGGCAGCCACAGTAGCTCTTGGAGCTCCCTCCTATGTGTCGAGTTTTTTGGATAAATACAGTACAGTACTGTAAATGTATTTTATCTTCCTTACGATTTTAATAACATTGTCTTTTCTCTAGCTTACTTTATTGTAAGAATACAGCATATAATACATATAACATACAGAATATGTGTTAACCAATAGCTTCTGTTATCCATAAGGCTTCCTGTCAGCAGTAAGCTACAAGTAGTTAAGTTTTTGGTCAAAAGTTATATTCGGATTTTCAACTGCATGGGGGTCATACCCCTAACCCCCACATTGTTCAAGAATCAACTGTACATCCTTTCTTATTTTGCAGGAATACTATATAGGACTGAAAAATTAATAGTCTCACTTCACAGGAAGAATGAATATCACAAACGTGAGCAAGAGAAGCAAGACAAAAAGGAATACACATAAATGACAGCATTCATATGAAATTTAAAAAATGGCCAAAATAAATATTATTTAGTGAGGTATATACAGCTGATAAAACTGAAAACAACAGCAAGGAAAAGATCAGGACAAAGGATAATAGTTACCCCTAAAGTTAGCAAAATGATTGAGAAAGGCACTTCGTAGGCCTCTGGGGTGCTTGGCAATGCTCTATTTCCTAACCCAGGAAGAGCTATTCTATATCTTACATATTCTTATGTATGTATATCTCACTATATTAAAACTTCCTATTAAAATTATAATGATGACAATCTTCACTTCAAACCTAATTTTTCATATGCTCATAAAGAAGGGTCACTGTTGCAAAAATACTGATAGTGTTTTTCCCAAGGACCGCTATTAATTCTTTATCAGATCATATTCTTTTGACCTCCTGTATGTGCCATGAGCCTCGTGGATTTAATTATTTATCACCTGACTCTGCCAGATCCTTATTTGTTAATTACTTTGCTTCTAATAATTCTCCAACACTTTTACAGATTCTCCACATTATTACAAAATTTTCCTAATCACTTTGCACGGCATTTCCATTGTAGTCACATATATATCACAAACCCACCTATAAGAATTCTGAAGCGATAATGAATATGAACTCTGTAGAGTCACCAGAGCAACACCAAAAGCAGCCAGAATCAAGAGGACAGGAGGGAGTATGTAAGAATTCATATTAGTTCCTCAACTAACTCAGTATCATTAATTAGATTACCCAACTTCTTTCTGGGCATAGATAATGGATAACTACTTCTCCTCTAATGTCACGCTAAAATGAAATAATGGGTCTAACTGAGAACATAGCACCACAGAGTAAGTAAATCTTTCTACATCTGTGGCTGTCTACAAGTTTTTATTGCTTTCTATAACATGTGTGCATAAATCATGAAGATTAGCATTTGCCCACATGCCAAAAGCCTAAAGGAACTGGAAAATTAATTCATGTTTTGAACATTCTCCATAGGAATTCTTACTAGAGAATTTCATACCTGCACAGAACTGTACAGGTTTGCAAAACTCTGCATGATATATAGATACAATAGGGTCCAAGTTCACTTATGCCTTTCATACACAGACTTGCATGGGAAAAAAAAAAAAAAAGCATATTTGTCCTGCCTAGATACCAGCATACCCTGGGATCTTGCAAAGAACAGAATCCACAGTAAGAATTGCCTTAATTGGCAATTATATTACGGTTATTTAATTCTTTGTATTTTCCAATTCCCCACCATATATTAGATCTACTGGAAGAGGGGGAATTTAAGAAGATCATTTAAAATAATAACAAAAAGAAAATAGTAAAGCGAAAAGTACCTGATAGCAAAAGATCTCAGAGTAATAAGAAGAGCTAATATTTCTAGAGCACCGTTTTTATTGGTACTTTACACATATGAAATCTTTTCATCCTCACAACAGCCATCATTTGATGGATGAAAAACCTGAGGCACAAAGAGGGTAAATGACTTAGGTAAGGACACACATCTAGTAAGCAGGGGAGCCATAACTCAACCCCATGGCAATCCAATTCCAGAGTCTGCATTCTTAAGTCTCATACAACTTTCTCTTCATACATGTAGTCCTCTGGAATGGTCTTTTTTTATACCATGTTGTTTCATGCATGTTATCCCAAGTAGAATAGTTCACTCACTTTCACGCCCATAAAGGATCACAATTTATATCTCTTTTCTCCAAATGGTGGACACTTGAGTTTTTTTCCAAGTGTTAGCTATTACCAAAAATGACGCACTATGACTATTCACAGTACATGTCACCTGGTATGTACATGAAGCACACATGAGCAGTCTGAGATATACAGCAGAGTAAAAAAAAGAAAAAAAAATGTTGAATCACAGTCTATGAATGTTCATCGCTTCTCGGCCTGTTGGCTAGGATCAAGCGTAGTCTATGAATGTTCTTTATAGAATAATGCCAAATTATTCTCAAAGTGGTTGTACTAATTTGCAATCCATCTAGCAGTGAATATGAACTCTTGTAGATTCATATTATGTCTCCATCACTGTTATTCTTAGGCCTCTTGATTTGTACCTTATTACCTACCTGTGGTTATATTTTGCATTTTCTTCTCAGTGACGAGATTGCACTTATTTTCATGTCTTTGGGCCATTTGTCTTTCATATTCTGTGAAATTCCTATTTCTGTTTTATGTCCATTTTTCTAGTGAGTTGTCTTTTCCTTGTATATTTGTAAAAGTATAGTAATCTTTTGTCATTTACTTTTGTTACAAATACCTTCTCCCAATTTGTGGCTTATCTTTTTGAATTCTTTAATGTGTCACTTGATAGAAACAAACATGTTTATCTTCTGTGGTGTTTACCTTATGTGGTTGATATATTCATTATTTAAATTTAGCACTTGCATCTTCTTTAAGAACTCCTTCCACATACCAATGTAGGAAAGAAATTCTTTTGTTTCTTCTAAAAAGTTGTGCCATTAACATTTCATTACAGGTAAACTAATTTTTTGTGTATGGGGATAATATAGGGATCCACTTTCCTTTTCAAATAAACAACTGTCCCAGGACTACTCATTAAATAGTCTATTCTTTCTCAAAGATTTTCAATACCACTTTCAAAATAACATCCAAGTCCCGTTTACATGAGCTTTGTTTCCAGCATCTCTCTTCTGTTTCCTTGAGTGCATTCCACACTGTCTTTATTATAAGCTACTTATAAAAAGTCTTGATCACGGGCATGGTATATGCTCCTCACCTTCTGGGGTGCTTGGCAATGCTCTATTTCCTAACCCAGGAAGAGCTATTCTATATCTTACATATTCTTATGTATGTATATCTCACTATATTAAAACTTCCTATTAAAATTATAATGATGACAATCTTCACTTCAAACCTAATTTTTCATATGCTCATAAAGAAGGGTCACTGTTGCAAAAATACTGATAGTGTTTTTCCCAAGGACCGCTATTAATTCTTTATCAGATCATATTCTTTTGACCTCCTGTATGTGCCATGAGCCTCGTGGATTTAATTATTTATCACCTGACTCTGCCAGATCCTTATTTGTTAATTACTTTGCTTCTAATAATTCTCCAACACTTTTACAGATTCTCCACATTATTACAAAATTTTCCTAATCACTTTGCACTGCATTTCCATTGTAGTCACATATATATCACAAACCCACATATAAGGATTCTGAAGCAATAATGAATATGAACTCTGTAGAGTCACCAGAGCAACACCTTGTAATTCAGGAGCATAGTGACTATTCTTGGCCTTTATCCTTCTATATACATTTTAGATATGGTTTGTTTAAACACCACACACAAAAACACCATCAGACTTTTATTGAAATTATGCTGAATCCATAAATCAATTTGAGAAGAACCTACATTTTTATAATATTCAGTCTTTGTATCCTTTAATGTATTATTTGTCTTATTTTATTTGGGTCTTCTTATGCTTGTACAATTTTCTCAACACAGGGATTTTCAACATAATTAATCATATCTGAGAATTTGGTCATTTTGTTTCTTCATTTTTAACCTATATGTTTTATATATCTTTTTCTTACTGCCTTACAATAGCCGGGACCTCAAGAAGATTGTTGAACACAAGAATCGTGAGAGTAGACATCCTTGCCTTGTACATGATCTCAGGAGGAAAGCATTCATGCTGTGATACTCAATATGATATTAACTATGGGTTTTTCATAGATGCCATTTATCAGGTTGAAGAAGTTCCCTCTCATTCCTAGTTTGCTGAGAGTTTCTTAAATCATGAATTAATGTTGAATTTAGTCAAACGCTTTTTATACATCTATTGAGATCATTAAATCGGTTTTCTTCTTCAGCCTACTGATATAGTAAATTATACTAATTGATTTTGAATACTGAATGAACCTTGCATTTCCAGGATAAACCCCACTTGGACATGATGTAGTATCTTTTTTATACTGTATATTGCTGAATTCATTGTTAGTATTTTGTTAAGGATTTTTTTGTGTGTGCATCTATGTTCATGAGGGATATTGGTCTGTAGTTTCCTTACAGTGTCTTCATCTGATTTTAGTTATCAGATTAATGCTGTTGCTGTGAACTGGGAAGTGTCATATCCTCTTTGGTTTTCTGGGAAAGTTTAAATACAATTGGAATTATTTCTTCCATACATGTTTATACGGTAGAATTCAAAACCATCTGGGTCTATAGTTCCCCTTGTTGAAAAGATTTTAAATTATAAATTAAATTTTTTTCATAAATATAGCAGTATTCAGTTTATCTATTTTTTCTTGAATGAACTCTGGTAGTTTGTATCTTTACAGGAATTTGTTTATTTAAGCTAAGTTGTCAAATTTATGGAAGTAAAATTTTTCTTAATATTCCCTTATTCTCCTTTTCATACCTGCAGGATATATGGTAAATTCCCCTCTGTAATTTATGTCTTTTTTTTTTTCATGCTCAATTTGGCTAGAGTTTTATCAATTTTATTGCTCTTTTTAAAGGACTAGTTTTTGGTTTCATTGATTTCTCTACTGGTTTTTTGGTTTTGTTTTTGCTTTTTTTTTTTTTTTTTTTTTTTTTGAGAGTAAGGGGGTAGGGACAGAGAGAGAGAAGAGAGAGATAGAGAATCTTAAGCAGCTTCCACACCCAGCACAGAGCCCAATGCGGGGCTCGATCTCACAACCCTGAGATCATTACCTGAGCCGAAATCAAGAGTTGGATGCCTAAACAACTGAGCCACCCAGGCGCCCCGATTTCTCCATTGTTTTTGATTTCTACTTTTGCCTTACTTTTTCCTTTCCTCTCCTTGCTTTAGGTTTAATTTGCCCTTCATTTTCTAGTTTCTTACGGTGGAGGCTTAGATCATTGATTTTGAGAATTCTTTTTCTTTTCAAATATAAGCATTTAATAATGCTAACCACTTCTCTCTAAACACTAATATTTTAGCTGCATCCTATAAATTTTGATAAGCAGTGGTTTCGTTTTTGTTCAATTCAAAATCTTTGACCCACTGGTTACTTAGAAGTAAGCTGTTTAATTTCCAAATATTTTGGGATATTACAAATATCTCCATGCTACTAATTTCTAGTTTCATTCCATTATTGACAGAGCACATATTCAATTCTTTTAAATGTGTTAAGGCTTTTCTCATAGGCCAGAATATGGTCTATCTTGTTCAATGTGCACTTGAAAGCACACTTACTCAGCGGTTGTTGGATGGAATGTTCCATAAATGTCAATCAGGTCCAGCTCGTCGATGCTGTTCATGTCGTCTATATCCTGACTATTTATCTATAAACCTTACCAGTATTGAGAGAAGTACTGAAGTCTCAGCTGCAATGGTCTATTTCTCACTTCTGTTCTATCAGTTTTTGCTTTAAGTATTTTGAAGTTCTCTTTGTGGGTTTATAGACATTAAGGATTGTGGTGGCTTTTTTGTGAATTAACCCTCTGAATATTGTATTTTCTTTTTTTTTTTTTAAGATTTTATTTATTTATTTGACAGAGACACAGCGAGACAGGGAACACAAGCAGGGAAAGTGGGAGAGGGAGAAGCAGGCTTCCCGCTGAGCAGGGAGCCCAATGTGGGGCTCAATCCCAGGACCCTGGGATCATGACCTGAGCCGAAGGCAGACACTTAACGACTGAGCCACCCAGGTGCCCCTGCTTTCTTTTTTATTTATTTTCTTTTTTAATCCCTGCACTAAATTCTTTGTTTATATTATTATTATTATTGCTACTCCAACTTTCTTTTGATTAGTGTTTGCAGAATATCTTTTTCATTCCCTTTGCTTTTAACCTAACTGAATCTTCATATTTAAAGTGGGTTTTTGATAGACAGCTTAAAAGGGGGTCTTGCTTTTTTATCCACTCTGACTACCTTTATATTTTAATTGGTGTATTTAGACAAGGTTTTGGCAAACTTTTCTCTGTAAAGGGTCAGATAGTAAGTCTATTACAGATTGTGGGTCATATGTTCTTCATATGACTCAACTCTGCCATTGTTGCGAAAAAACAGCCACAGACACAATGTAAAAGATGAGCGTGGCTCTCTTCCAATAAAACTATTTATGGACGATTTTCACATAACTTTCGGAATATCCTTCTTTTGATGTTTTTCCAACCATTTAAAAATGTAAAAACCATTCTTAGATAGTGGACTATACAAAAAGAGGACCCTTGCTCTACACTACTGGTCAAATCACTCCTCTGTTTAAAAACCTTTAGAGGTTTTCTATAGCTCTTTGGAGAAAATCTAAACTCCTTAAAACATTATCTCTGTTTCTCAACTCTCTTTGCCTTACACCCTAACCTTCAGCTGGGACAAATATAAATTTCCATTATATTTCAGACTGTTTCCTAGCTTCTAAGGTTTTACTTCAACTTGGACTGCTCTTTCTTGCCCTTTTCTGTATAGTACGTTCCTGCATATCCTTTAAGATTCTGTTTAGGTATTTACTTCTGCTGTCAAGTCCTCCAGTGTACTAAGCATATCACTCTATGACAACACCATCATACTGTCTCCCCCACCATTGTGCTTGGTACAGCAAAGGTACTCATGAATGAATGAATGAATGAATGGGTACTTTCGAATATGAGAGGAAATTGAATGTGTGCAAATATTTACAATAATAACAAATTCTAACACACAGTTGTTTTTAATGGTTATCCAAACTGATTTTAGAAAAAAAAATTTTAACCAAACTGATTTTAGAAAAAAAAATTTCTAATTCTCATAAAAACTGAAAGCATTTTCTTAATTATAAAATGCCCCTTAGACTTTGATATTAAACTATTATATAACAAACTCAGAAGATGGTGCTAGCCCAATATGTCAATAAGCAAGAAATAAATAATAAGACAACTATCAAAGAAAACACTTCCTCTAAAAAAAAAGTTTCTACTTAAGGAAAAGGCACAAATATAGATAATTCCTAACAGAAAACTTCCTTTGAAAGAGAAAAACTTCGGGCACCTGGATGGCTCAGTCAGTTAAGTGTCTGCCTTCAGCTCAGGTCATGATCCCGGGGTCCTGGGATTGAGCCTCACATCGGGCTCCCTGCTCAGTGGGGAGTCTGCCTCTCCCTCTAACTCTCCCTCTGTGCTCTCTCTCTCAAATAAATAAAATCTTTAAAAAAAAAAAAAAAAAAACTTTACCCCTGAACCTAAGATTAAATGTAAAAATTAATCAATTTTTATCAACCCTTATTTAAGTATAGAAGAGTGATCAGTAATCTATAATGCTTAAAACGAGATCACGAAGAAAGAACGAGCTTAACTGCAAACCTAGAAAAACATTCATCTCCACTGACAAAGAATTCAGTTCACAGTCTCAATATATCAGTATATCAGGTTATAACTCTGTGAATATAAGTAGCAGTGGTGGGGAAGAAGATGGAATAAAGAATGAAACAAAATCATATAACCACCTTTGGTGTTCAGTTTTAAACCAAAAAATCTTTTTTACTGAAACTAAAATAGACAAATTCAGTTGGTAAGTTTTAACAACGCTCACTTGTTTTTTGTTTGTTTTCAGATACCTGCCATTTTGTTTTGGTTTTTTGTTAAGACTGAACTGACTGCTCTGTACTTTTAGGCTAGTCACAAATTACAGAAAAATTCTAAAGTAGGATTTAATAAGCACTCCTGAATATTTTTAAAACTCTACTTTCAGGTATTCATTTTCAAAAGATTTATCATTTTTGTGTAGAATATCTCTGTCTCCTAATGAAAATGTAAACCCGTATTTGAGAAGTAAATGGCTTGTGTTGGAAGACTGAGTAAAAATTTTCCAGCTTAGGAGGAAACAAATGCACATAGTCAAAATCTCAAATCTAAGTATATCTGACTTAAAACCATCAGTCTTTCTTTTATTGGGGTATGTTACTATATATATATATATATTCTGACTTTAAAATACTTCTTATTTAAAATTAAATCCCAGAGGGGCGCGTGGCTGGCTGAGTCGGTAGAGCATGCGACCCTTGATCTCAGGGTTGTAAATCTGAGCTTCATGCTGGATGTAGGGATTACTTAAAAATAATAATAATAAAAATCTTTAAAAAAAATTAAACATCAGAAATACATCTCATGGGGGCAATATGTTCTATGAAGCTGAAACAATAAACATGAGTTTACACTCAAAAGAGGCAAAATAAAGCTGTCGCCTATATGAAATATATTGTAAGTTAAAGAGACTACAGAACTAATAATACACTATATGTTAACTAAATTGAATTTAAATTTAAAAAAGAGAGACAGATTACAGAAAATCCGTCTAAAAACTACTGTTCTCATGTTAATGAATCATCTGATTCTGAAGAAGTCTTGACTGGCTTCTTTTATTTACTCCAAGAGAAACGCTTTTTAAGATTTTATTATTTATTTGACAGAGAGAGAGAGAAAGAGAGCACAATGAGGGGGAGGGGCAAAGGGAGAGGAAGAAGCAGACTCCCCGCTGAGCAGGGAGCCCAATGTGGGACTTGATCCCAGGACCCCGGGGTTAATGACCTGAGCTAAAGGCAGACACTTAACCGACTGAGCCACCCAGGGGCCCTGAGAAAAACTTTTAATAAGAAAAACTGTACAGCATTCCTTCCAATTCTATGTCAGTAATACAATCAGTATTTATGGATAAAATTCTGAGATTTCTTTATGAATATTGTAATCATGGGGGAGCAATGAATGGGAAACTACTGAACTCCGATTCCCATTTTTCAGAATACTCAACTCACTATTTGAAAAAATAAATGAAGACTACACCGAGAGAATTTAAAATGAATAAGCATTATAGCTTTTCAGGTGAGAACACTAATGAGAATTTTCCATTCCTCCTTTTAATAGCCCAAACTATCACTTTTTCAGTTCACTGGGATCTATTACTCATTTAAGTTTGACTCTTGGTTCACTGTCCCCCTTACAATAGTCAACGTTATAAAAGTCATCCTTCTTAGAAATAATCATAAATAGAAAAATAAGTAAACTATGGGGCATCCAATCAGTAGAAATTTTAGGTAGCTCTTCAAAATATAGCTTTAAAAAAAGTCTGCATATAAGAAAGACACAGAGACTTAAAACCTTAAGTGAAAAGAATATATATACAGAAAGAGATTAAAAGAATACATGTACATATTAACTGGTTGGTTCTGTAGAATTAGGAGTGATTTTTTTTCATAAGTTTCTGCAATTTCCAATTTTCTAAATCGAATACGCAATGATTACTCTTTACTCTAAAATCCTACAAAATATCTATTACAGAATAATGTAGAATAACTTTAGAATAACACTCTAACACCTTAGAATACATTACACAAGTGATATATTTTAAATAATTCACTATGCTAAAACTTCAATATAAGACATAAATGTACAGAAAAAGTGATTTTTAAAAAAAGCGTATCAATGGCATCTTTGGCATCAATGGCACTCTAAAAAGTTATGAAGTTACTCCCCTAATATCTAGTAATATGTTTTATTAAAATTTAATAATATTTTCAGGTCTCCCCATTTGGTAGTAATCCATTCAACAATTATTTATTACATCATCTTTTAAATATAAGTGTCTCAGAAAAAAATAAGGCACTATAATAAAATCTCATTTGGGGCCAAAAGTGGCATCAATTAAACTGAATGGCTATAAACAATTCTATCAATTGCCAATAAAAAAGTCAACCTCAAAAATCAAAATATACTACCTCTGATATAAGCAATCATGATGAAAACAAAAGATATGCAAGCCAATTCCAATGAAGAACCACATGTCACTGAAACAAGCATTCCAACTTTAAAGTTGCCAAAAAGAAAAGTTTTAGGCCTGACTTTTTATTGATCATACCACATTACATTACCCGTCTATAGTATAATGCAAAAATATGTCTGAATATAGTTGTCAAACATCTCTCACTACACCTCTCCCATGTTGCTGATTTAAAATGACACTTCTGTCTTACTCTAATGTAAAAACTTCTTTGGGTTTTTCGTACCCCCGCCAGCTCAGTGTTTTGTTAAATGAGTCTTTACGGTAAAAAGACTTCAATTGTCTTTACAAGATTGTTATGTCTGTTAAATGTTTTCAAAACCAGTACTTAAGCACAATAAGGATTTTTTAATCCAAACTATTATTTAGGGTTCAAAGTACCATTGATACGCCAGATGAAATATTAAAAATGAGAATACAAGCAGTATTTTAAAAAAATAAAGGTGCCAAAAGTAGAAGGGGTAAAAAATTTCTGAAAGATAAAATGAGCTGATAGAAATAACTCTAAATATGGGACCTAATATAAAAGGTTTCTAGTATGAATCCTAGAAGAGTAAAGAGTATCAACTAGAGCTGCATCCAAGAAGCAGAACTAGTATGGGTGATAAAGCAGCATTTATTATAGGGTTAGACCTTGCATAACTGTGGAAACTTTCGGAGCAGCAGGTGTAGGCTGTTGCCTCTGCATCTAATCTTGAGCCTGAAGTCACTACAGGTCAGCCAGACCAGCAGTCAGGAAGGGAACTGGATAAAAACAGGAGCAAAGACAAACTGGAACCTGCAAAGATGAGCTAGAATGGATAAAGACAACTGAAATCTACAACAACAAACTGGAACCTGCAAGGACAACAGAAAGTGGCAATGACAAACTGGAACTCACATCTGTCTCTCACCAACTTCAACCTTGACGCCAAGGGTGAGTTATGGGAGAAGCCTGCATCCTTCCCTAGAGGGCTGGACACGCAGGACAAGTACTCAGAGATGCTGAAGGGGGAAATCTGGCAGGAGCTGAAGGAACTGCTGATCCACGTGCAATCCCACACCTACAAGGTGAGCTAACCAATCAGTGACACTACAAGAGAGCTGACACAGTGCCTGGTACTCAGCACCGACTCTCAGAGACAAAAAGCATGCCAGCCACTTCCTGTGCAATTGTCTCTTGTGACTACTATAACCAAAATCTGGGGAAACATTATCAGGTTAGCCAGGATGACCTAGCACAATGCCACCAGAGAGAGAAAACAGGTCAGTATCTCCACATAACCTCCAACTATTACAAAGGTATAAAGAGTGAAGAAGGACAGCTGTACAGACCGGTAC
The DNA here is from genome assembly GCF_964656455.1 of Halichoerus grypus. Lineage (NCBI taxonomy): Eukaryota > Metazoa > Chordata > Mammalia > Carnivora > Phocidae > Halichoerus > Halichoerus grypus. Next base: position 9,620,819 of record NC_135714.1, read on the forward strand.
ATCAGTGGTAAATCCATCTAAGGAAATTCCTTCTTAACTTCTACAATGGGCAGGGGACTCAGTTATCACCTGCCTATGTACCCATATTAGAAGCCTGACTTGTCCGTATGCCACAAATACTCTATGGTCAGGGTGAAATATACTGCAAGCCCTGAAGTCCATCCTCACATTCAAGGTAACAACTGCTGAGAAAATCCAATATTGACTATCATCATAAATTTAAAAACCCAGATCAGCTACTAATACTATTCAATTCTATCCAAGTAATGATATGTACAATGAAATGTTTAGGTGTAAAAAGCACTGTCTACAACTTATTTTGAAATGTATCAAAAAGTAGATGAACTGCTAGACTGATAGAGGGACGGATACATGGACAAATCTGTGATAAAGCAAACATAGCAAAATATCCATTGTAAATTCTAGATCAGGGGTCAGCAAACCATAACCTGTGGGCCACATCCAGCCTGCTACCTCTTTTTGTTATGGCCCATGAGCTAATATCGGGTTTTACAATTCTTAAAGGTTGAAAATAAATGAATAATCCATGACATGAATGTGAAATAAGAAATACAAATTTCAGTGTCTATAAAGTTTGACTGGCACACAGCCACATTCATTCATTTACATACTGTTCATGGCTGGTATCACACTACAATGGGACAGGTGAATAGTTCTAACATTTACCATATGGCTTGCAAAGCCTAAAATATCTACTATCTGAATCTTTTCAAAAAAAAAGTATGCTGACCCCTGCTCTAGACAATGAGTATGCAAGTGTTTACTGTAAAATTCTTTCAACTTTTCTGTGTGCTTGAAAATATTTATAATAGAATGCTAAAAAAAAAAAAAATCAGTATTTTAACTGATTCTACATTGGCTCACTGGGAGGTCAAGGGAGATTCTATCTGATTTAAGTGCTGCAGTCAGCTTTTCTAAAACCTACCCAGAAGAAAAATCATGTGCTTACAGTTGCAAACAGAGAGAAAACTACTACCAAGACTCTCATAAACCTAAGAATCCTGAAGAGACACCTCTGTCCATTAAAACTGGATAGAAACATTCTACCCAACAGCCAATGTGTCAAAGTGTCAAGGCAATCTGACATCCTATGAAGTCGTAGGTCAAAGAAAGAAAAGAGACATCCTAAGAAATCAAAACATCAAGCCTTCCTCCATTCCCACTCTCTGTTGAAGACTGGTAGTTTCCCAGGGCTGCCATTAAGAAGTATCACAAACTAGGTGGCTTAAAACAACAGAAATTTATTCTCTCACAGTTCTGGAGGCTAGAGGTCAGAAATCAAAGTACTGGCAGGGCTGTGCTCCCTGTGAAGGCTATAGTGAAGAACTGTGCCTTGCCTCTTCCGGCTTCTTGAAGTTTCCAGCAAACCTTGGCATTTCTTGGCTTGTAGCTGCATCACCGCAAACTGCCTCCATCTTCACATGAATTTCTTCCTTAATTGCCTGTGTGTCTGTCCAAATTTCTCTTCCTTAAAAGATATGTCATTGGATTTAAAGTTAACCCTACTCAAGTATGACTGATCTTAACTTGATTATATCTGCAAAGACCCCGTATCTACGTAAGGTCACACTTACAGGTATTAGAGGTCAGGATTTCAATATATCTTTTGGGGGGAAAACAATTCAACCCACAACAAAGACTATTCTTCCTAGTTCACTGAGAAACTGGAAACAGTCAAGAGACTGTTCACCACATGTGTCACCAAATCTACAAATCAAATATGGTAAAAGAGGTGCGCCTGGGTGGCTCAGTCGATTAAGCATCTGTCTCTTGATATCCGCTCAGGTCATGATCTCAGGGTCATGAGACTGAGCCCCACATGGGGCTCTGTGCTCAGCACAGAGTCTGCTAGAGATTCTCTCTCCCTCTCCCTCTGTCCCTCCCACTCATGCTCTCTCTCTCTAATAAATAGATAAATCTTTAAAAAAAAAAAAGAAGAAAAAGATTCTCTCTCCCTCTGCCCCTCCCCCACCTCTCTCTCCCTCTCCAATAAATAAGTAAATAAAATAATATAAAATAAAATAACATGGTATAAGAAATTGCCTACACTCCTGTTACTATGAATCAATAAATGGTCCATGCTCCTACCTAAAGCCAAACCATTTATTTGTACACTAAATCCTATCCCCTTCTCAACCACTTAAATGACATCACTCCAGCAAGTCTAACATCTCTCTGCTACATCATCAATTTCACTTTACTCTTTCCTTTCTATCAACATACAAATATATTTCTCCCATCTGAAAAAAAAAAAAAAATTTTTTTAAATTCTTGACCAACCCCCCACACTTCCATTTCTCTGCTTTCTTTATAGAACACTCCTCAGGGGGCACCTGGGTGGCTCAGTCAGTTAAGCGTCCCAACTCTTGATTTCGGCTCAGGTCATGATCTCAGGGTCATGAGATCAAGCCCCACGTCAGGCTCTGCACTGGGTATGAAGCCTGCTTTGGATTCTCTCCCTCTCCCTCTGCCCCCACCCCCCCCCCATTCACATTTGTCCATGCATGCTCTCTCTCCTCTCGAAAGAAAGAAAGAAAGAAAGAAAGAAAGAAAGAAAGAAAGAAAGAAAGAAAGAAAGAAAGAAAAGAAACTCCTCAGAAGAATAATTTATATTTATTGATTCCAATCTGGCTTTTGTCCTCACCACTTTACCAAAATTGATCTTATAAAGATAAATAATGAGTTGCTGCTAATTCTAATAGTCAATTATTGATACTTCTTACTATCAGCAGCACTTGACATGTTGATTCCTCCCTCCTTGGAATATTTTCTTCAACTAGCATCCAGAATATCATACTCAATACCAAAACTAGATAACTAACACTTCTTTGAAATGTTCTAGAGGTACACTGAGATGTAGTACTTTAAGGCATTCTTTGAAATTACATCAATTTAGAACATCAGCAAGGTTGCAGGATACAAGGTTAATATAAAAAAGTCAACTGCTTTCGTATATTCCAGTGATGAATAATTGAAATTTGAAATTAAAAACATAATACCATTGGGGCATCTGGGTGGCTCAGTCGGTTAAGCATCTGCCTTTGGCTCAGGTCTTGATCTCAGGGTCCTGGGATTAAGCCCCGTGTCAGGCTCCTGCTCAGCAGGGAGTGTGCTTCTCCCGCTCCCTCTGACCCTCCCCTTATTTGTTCTCTCTCTCTCTCTCTCTGTTTCTCAGATAAATACATTTTAAAAATATTTTTAAAAAATTTTTTTAAAACCATAATACCATTTACATTAGTAACCACCCCCCAAATTAAGTCCTTAGGTATAAATCTAATAAAATATGTGCAAGATCTATACCTTGTAGAGAAAATGCGTATGTAGAGGAAAACTAAAAAACTCTCATGAACAAAATCAAATAAGAGCTAAATAAATGGAGAGATATTCCATGTTTATGGACAGGAAGACTTAAGATTGTCAAGATGTCAGTTCTATCCAACTTGACCTACAGATTCAATGCAATCCCAATCAAAATCCCAGCAAGTTATTTTGTATATATTGACAAAACTGATTCTAAAGTTTATATAGCAAGGCAAAAGACCTAGAATAGCCAAAACAATCATGAAGGAGAAGAACAAAGTTAGAGGACTGACACTACTCAAATTCTAGACTTACTATAAAGCTCAAGTAATCAAGATACTCCGGTATGACAAAAAAAAAAATAGATAAACAGATAAATGGAACAGAAGAGAAAGTCTAGATATAGGCCCATATAAATACAGTCAACTGATCTTTAATAAAAAAGCAAAGATAGTACAACAGAGCAAAGACAGTCCTTTCAATAAATGGTGCTAGAACAACTGGACATCCATACGCAAAAATAAATGGATCTAGATACAGACTTTATATCTTTCACAAGAATTAACTCAAAATAGATCACAGACCTGAATGTAAAGCACAAAACTATAAAACTCCTAGAAGATAACATAGGAGAAAACCTAGATGATCTTGGGTATGGTGATACTTTTCTAGATACAATACCAAAGGCACAATCCATGAAAAAAAAATGATGAGCTGACTTCAATAAAATTAAAAACTTCTACTCTGGTAAACACAATGTCAAAAGAATGAGTAGACAGGTCCCACACTGGCAGAAAATACTTGCAAAAGATACATCTGATAAAACAATGTTATCCAAAATATACAAAAAAAAAAAACTCTTAAAATTCAGTAATAAGAAAACAAACATTGAAAAATGGACCAAAGACCTTAACATACACCTCACCAAAGAAGATATACAGATGGCAAATGGCATATGAAAAGATGTTCCACATCATATATCAGTAGGAAAACGCATATTAAAACAATGACATACCACTGTAACCTACTAGAATGGCCAAAATCCAGAACTCTGACACCAAATTCTGGCAAGGACGTGGAGCAACAGGAGCTCTCAATCATTGCTGCTGAGAATGCAAAACAGTACAGCCCCCCTTTAGAAGACAGTTTGACAGTTTCTTACAAAACTAAACACATTCTTACTATATGCTCCAGCAATCATGTTCCTTGGTATTTACCTAAATGAACTGAAAACATAGGTCCACAAAAAAAAGGGCACACCAAAGTTTATAGCAGCTTTATTTATAATTGCTAAAACTTAAAAACAACCAAGATGTCCTTCAGTAGATGAACAGAAATAGACTACATTAAAAAGAAATGAGCTATCAAGGCATGAAAAGACATGGAGGAGATTTAGTGCATATTACTAAGTAAAAGAAGCCTATCTGAAAAGGCCACATACTGTATGACTCAAACTACATGACATTCTTGAAAAGAAAAAACTATGGAGACAGTAAAAACATCAGTGATTACCAGGAGTTGGGCAGGGAGGGTAGGGGAGTAGAGGAAAAGGTGAAGCACAGAAGATTTTTAGGGCAGTGAAAATATTCTGTATAATATCCAATGATGGACAAATGTCATTACATATTTGTCCAAACCCAGAGAATGTATAATACCAAGAATGAATCGGGGAACTATAGACTTTGAGTGATATATGATATGTCAGTGTAGGTTCGTCAATTGTTAACAAATGTATCACTCTGGTAGGGTGTTAATAATGGGAGAAGCAACGCATGTGTGGGATCAGGGGGTATATGGGAAATCTCTGTACCTTCCCTTCAATTTTGCTGTGAACCTTAAACTGCTCTAAAAAAATAAGTCGTCTTTTTTAGTGATTTTATTTATTTATTTGACAGAGAGAGAGAGAGAGAAAGAGAGAACACAAGCGGGGGAGCAGCAGGCAGAGGGAAAGGGAGAAGCAGGCTCCACACTGAGCAGGGAGCCTGATGCGGCACTCGATCCCAGAACCCTGGGATCATAACCTGAGCCAAAGACGCTTAACCGACTGATTACTTAATAGTAATGTATTTTTTTAAGAAAAAGAATATCAGCAAGCAGTCAATTGATTCTGGAATTAAATAAACTTGCTTGGATATTACTAAAATTAAAGACTGAATCCCATGTAAAACTATGTCAACAAATGCTGTTTTCCTGAAATACTTCTTAGTAATATAACACAGATCTTTCCATTTCAGAAGCAAACATTAGCAAATTCAATCTCTAGCATCATGAAAAGCACTCAAGGTCCTATATTAAAGCTGTGTGTGTGTGTGTGTGTGTGTGTGTGTGTGTGTACACACACACATTCAGTTGAGCAGGAGGAATTCTTAGAGAAAGCCAAATTTGATCCACATACATTTTTTCAAGATCTCGATGAATGTGGCATTATACGAGGATCAATAGACGCTTCTAACCTCTAGCAAAGTTCTTGGCTTCAGTAGATCCTGGCAGTTTTTTGGGTTTTGATTTTTTAATTTACCACATGTATACAGAGTTCTGTGGCAAGAAAAATGTGACAGTATGATAGTCACACTTTGGAGCTGAATCAATTCTAAACAATACAAATAAGTGACTATCCTCATAGGATATCACTTTGAGGTACTACTTTCCCCTTCTACTCCCATTTAACACCTACTTGTATTCTAGTAGTGAAATATAAAAGAAAAAGAAACTAAAGCTTAGGTTAAAAGCGAGATTTGATTTCAAATTTCACACTGATAACTTTAGCTTAAGTTTAGTGACTATCATATTAGTATCAAATCTATTTTCTCTAGAGATTAAAACTTGAGATAATGTTCAAACTGAAGAGGACAAAATTTGCCTGATTGCTGCTTCAACCTAGAGACCCTCTCTCTGACATCCCCATCTTTTGAAAAAATTCCTGTTAAGATTCCATAAAGATTCAGTGCAAAAAGCCTTATTCAGGAAGAGAGAGGAGAGCAGAATTCATCCTCTTCTTAGCCTCAGGTTACCATCTGGTCTCATCCAATCTGACAGGAATTCTGCACTATTCAGGAATCAACCTTGGAGAAGAATCTCTGAGGAAGGGAACCTGGCATGAGATGTCAATAGAATGAGGGCGATGAGGAAAAAAACTAAGGAACTCATAAAACCCCAAACGATACTTCATCAATATCTATGACTTTCTTATTCCACAGTCTTCACATGGTACTGATCCTTTACCTCAATCCCCATTTAATATCCACCTTCCCCTGCCTGTCCATACATCCAACCTCATAAATCCAACATTCCTCATAATTTTATGGCCATATCTTGAAAACTATCAGATCTTTAAGGGTAGGGACCATATCTTACTCTTGTTGTATTCCCAGTATTTAGTATGATTCCTAGGCAAAACAGGCCCTTAATAGATGTTTGCTAAATAAAAGCATATTACCATATTGCACTGATGAGATGATACTCATGTTATTCAACAGTGTTAGTCAAAATATTTGGCTGACCTTTAAAATGCTTATTTATTACTATTAGTCTTAGTAATCTTTACTCTCAAGATTATGATTAATGAGAATATTTTCACCGTATGGGTAACAACATGTACTTTTAAAGTTTGGATTTTCAAAGCCACTTCCTTAAAAAATTCAGTTTTTATGTTTTTAAATCATCAACATTGTCTTTCTCCTTGCTTTCCATGAAATCAAGATAAGCATGGTGTAAGAAAATGGCTCAGCCTCATGGTTGGTCCAAATGAATGGAATTCGTTATAGATCTGATATTCTGAAATAAACTGATCTATTTTAGTTTCTCTAATTATTTCTAGTTTTGAAACTCTCTTCATAAAAACAACTAACATAAAACGTTGGTAAATATAATCTGTTTTATTTGATTTGCGAATTTAAAAATACAAAACATTCTGAAGATATAAAATATTTGAAGACTTAAAACCCTTCTTAAAGTATTTCCAGTTATGACAGAATAACCTGGGACAAGATTTTCCTCCTGCCATAAATCACCAGAAAATTGGATGAAATATATAAAGCAGACATTGAACATCAGGCTGGATGATCCCTGAGAGATAAGATACAAATAAGGTGAGCTTTATAGTCACTCTTTCTACCTGGAGGTACTTTCTGGACCACACAAAGGGAAAGAAGAACTAAAAGCAAGCAGCACTGGCTCAGTGACTAGGGAAAACTGAGAACACAGTTCAAATAAATGGAAGCACTTGGGACTCTGTGAAGCAGAGTACTAGAAAGGACAACTCTACAAAGAGAAAAAGGTCCAGAAATCTTTATAAGAGTCTCTTTGAGCCTGTTCTTGAATACTAAGCTACACATATACAATGCAAAACTCCATGAGGCTGGGCAAAGAACAACTACAAAAACTCCCAGAAAAATTTCTGGGAGATAATTCAACTTCCAACCAACTACAGAGGAAGGAACTCATGGAATTACGAGGGCATTCACGGGAAAACACAAAAGTGTAACACCTTAGGAATGGAACTAAACTAGCCCTTAGAGCATAAGCCCTCTAACAAAGCTCAAAGACTATCAAGCTACAAATAATTTAAGTGCCTACCAAAGTACAAAAGATAACAAAATACAGCACTCAAGAACGTCCAAAGCCCAGGGGCACCTGGATGGCTCGGTCAGTTAAATGTCTGCCTTCAGCTCGGGTCATGATCCCAGGGTCCTGGGATCAGGCTCCATGTCAGGCTTCCTGCTCAACGGGGAGTCTGCTTCTCCCTCTGCCTGCCCCCCGACCCCCTGCTCATGCTTGTGCACTCTCTCTCTCTCAAATAAATAAATAAAATCTTTAAAACAAAATGTCCAAAGCCAAAAACAAAAACAAAAACAAAAAAAGTCCAAAGCCCAATAAGGGAAATATTACATATACAAAGAAACAATAAAATCTGAGCAATGTTAGGGGGAAAAAAACCAGAGAAACAGGTCCAGAAATAATAAAAATCATGGGTTAATTAACAAGAACTAATGAAAAATTCACTAGAGAAGTTCAATAGCAGATTCAAGCAGGCAGAAAAAACAATCAGTGAACTTGAAGATAGGTCAATTGAGACTATTCATAATCAAACTGGAACAGAGAAAAAAAATGATTGTCCCCACAGATACAGAAAAAGCATTTCACAAAATCCAACACTCTTCCACGATAACAATATGACAGGGATATCTGCTCTCATCATTTCTGTTCAATGGAAATTCTAGCTGGGGCAATTAGGCAAGAAAATTAATTAATTAAGAGGCATCCACATTGGAAAGGAAGAAGTAAGATTATCTCTACTTAGAGATGACATGATTTTATATGTTGAAAATCTTAAAGAATAACACATGGAAGACTATTAGAACTAATAAATTAGTTCAGCAGGTTGTAGAATATAAGATCAATATACAAAAATCATTTACATTTCTATACACTGGCAATAAACAACCCAAAAATGAAATTAAGAAAGACATTTCCATTTATAATAGTACAATAGCATTAAAAAGAATAATATATTTAGGAACAAATTTAACAAAAGAAGTGTAAATTTTATTCTCTGAAAACTATAAAACATTGTTGAAAGAAATTAAAGAAAAACTATATAATTGGAAAAACTTCCCATGTTCATGGATTGGAAGACTTAACATGGTTAAGATGGCATTACTCCCCAAACTGATCTACAGATTCAATACAGTATGTACCAAATTTCCAGCTGACTTCTTTGCAGCAAATAACAAGTAGATCCTAAAATTCATATGGATAGGCAATGAATTCAGAATAGTCAAAACACTCTTGAAAAAGAGGAAGAAAGTAGGAGGAATCACGCTTTCTGACTTCATACTACAAAGTAATAACTCAATGTGGTACTGGCATTAAGGACAGACATGAAGGTCAATGAAATACAAGCAAGAGTCCAGAAATAAACCCATCTATGGTCAATTGACTGTGACAAGTGCCAAGACCATTCAGTGGGAAAAGAATACTTCCAACAAATTGTGCTGGGACATACACACATGCAAAAAAGATGAATCTGGACTCCTATTCACATAACAGAGAAAACTTATTCAAAATGGATTAAAGACCTAAACTAAAGAGCTTAAACCATAAAACTCTTAAATGAAAACATAGGTATAAATCTTCATGACCCTGGATAGGACAAGAGTTTCTTAGATATAACACCTAAAGTCTAAACTACCAAAGAAAAAAATAGATAAAATAGATTTCATCAAAGTTTAAAACTTCTGGTATCAAATGGCATTACCAAGAGAATGAAAAGGTAAACTGCAGAATCAAAGAGTTACAAATCATATATCTGATAAGGGTATTATATCCTATAAAGAACACTAATAACTCAACAATAAAAACACAACCCAATTTAAAAAATGGGCAAATGATTTGAATATACATTTCTCCCAAGAAGATATGCAAATACACATTAAGTACATGAAAAGATACCTAACATCATTAATCATTAAGGAAATGCAAATCAAAACCACAATGAAATATCAGTTCACACACATAAGGATGGCTATTAAAAAAAAGAGTATAACAACAAATGCTAGTAAGGATATAGAAAAATTACAGCCCTCATACAATGCTGACAGAACTGTAAAATGGGGCAGCTGCTTTAGAAAGCAGGAAAGCAGGTTGGCAGTTCCTCAAATATGACCCACAATTGCATTCCTAGATATTTTCCCAAGAGAAATGAAAACTTCTGTCTACACAAAAATTTATGCACAAACATTCATAACAGCATTATTCATAATAGCCAAAAATTAGAAACAACCCAGGGTCCATCACCTGATGAATAAACAAAGTGTGGTAAGATATATCCATACAAAGGAATATTATTCAACCATAAAAAGAAATGAAGTAATGATACATATTTTAACACAGAGTACCTTGAAAACATCATTATACGTGAAAAACCTAGACACAAAAGGCCACATATTTCATGATTCCATTTATAAGAAATGCCCAGAATAAGCAAACCCATAGAGACAGAAAGTAGATTAGTACTTGCTAGGGGCTAGGAAAGGGAAAAGAGCAGTGACCGCTAATGGGCAAAGAGTTTCTTTTTGGAGTAATAAAAATGTTCTGGAATTAGACAGTGGCGATGGTTGCATAACCTAGTGAATATACCAAAAACTATATACTTTAAAATGGTGACTCTTACGGTATATGAATTATATCTCAATACAAGAAAAAGATCGCCTAGGGGCACCTGGGTGGCTCAGTCAGTTAAGCATTGCCTTAGGCTCAGGTCTTGATCTCAGGATCCTTGCTCAGTGGGGAGCCTGCTTCTCCCTCTCACTCTGCCCGCCGCTTCCCCTGCTTGTGCTCTCTCTATCAAATAAATAAAATCTTTTTTAAAAAAAATCCCGTAACTACAGCATCCTAAAATTGTGAAAGTATAAAATGGTCAATAGTCTCTTGGGGTGATAAAAAGTATTTGATTCCTATTTTACCAATCTGAATGAATACATGGACAATGAAACTTGAAATCATGCATACAAAACTCCCAGATCCTCTCTTAATCCTCAAATTTTTCTCCAGTACAGAACACAATGAATAATGCCATCAAACACAATTATCTATGTACAATTACTAAAGCACTAACTGTATCTCCATCCATTTCTCTCTCTTTAGCAAGCATAACAGAATATAAGGTAATATTTTATGTATACATATATGTTACACTACATATATATCACACATTACATATATATCTACTTTATTATTACATCATTTGTAACACAGAGCACAACTAATCACATCAAGTGTGTCATGACTGCCTTTATTGCACTTCTATGATTCTTTGAGATTTATTTCTAACATATTAAACATAATGGTTCTATTTTTGGCTTAACTGAGTTACTCTCATTCCCCCAAATTCAGATGTTGAAGTTCTAACCCTCTTATTCCTCAGAATGTGACTGGGGAGATAGGGCCTTTAAAGAAGTAATAAGGTAAAGTCAAGGTCATGTGGATGGACTCTAATCCAAAATGACTAGTGTCCTTATAGGAGATTAAGACCCAGACATGCAGAGAAGAAAGAACATGTGAAGACAAAGGGAGATGACTGCCAACTACAAGCCAAGGAGAGGGCTCTCAAAAGAAAACCTTGATCCTGGACTCCTAGCCTCCAGAACTAGGAGGACATAAATTGCTGTTGTTTAAACCACCCAGTCTGAGATACTTCGTTATGGGAGCCCTGGCAAACACACACAGGCTCTAATATTTTTCAGTTATTTAGATCTCCTTAGCATGGAAACAAACACCAAAATAAAGAAGTGGAACTCATATTTCAGGAAACTCTAAAATGAGTTCTTTGGAGACATAAATGTGTAAAGGGGCTCTGGACATCCTTTCCAAGAAGCTGAACTATTTCTGTTGCAGCAGGACTTCAGAAATAGTAAATTCTGCATCCTAAAGCAAAAGTTGACTTCCTACTAGCTTTTTGTGTTCTGGTACATGTATACATGTTTGTTTAGTTGGGGGATTTTTGAATTGCAAAAGAGCCAACAAAAACCTCCCAAAAAACAAGAGTCCAGAGCCTGATGGATTCCCAGGGGAATTCTACCAAACATTCAAAGAAGAAATACCTATTCTCCTGAAACTGTTTCAAAAAATAGAAATGGAAGGAAAACTTCCAAACTCATTCTATGAGGCCAGCATTACCCTGATCCCAAAACGAGGCAAAGACCCCATCAAAAAGGAGAATTACCGACCAATATCCCTGAAGAAAAGGGATGCCAAAATTCTCAACAAGATCCTAGCTGATAGGATCCAACAGTACATTAAAAGAATCATCCACCAGGACCAGGTGGGATTTATTCCTGGGATGCAAGGGTGGTTCAACATTCACAAATCAATCAATGTGACAGAACACATTAATGAGAGACAAGAACCACATGACCCTCTCAATTGATGCAGAAAAAGCATGTGACAAAATACAGCATCCTTTCCTGATTAAAACTCTTCAGAGTGTAGGGATAGAGAGAACATTCCTCAATTTCATAAAAACCATCTATGAAAAGCCCACAGCGAGTATCATTCTCAATGGGGAAAAGCTGAGAGCCTTTCCCTTAAGATCAGAAACACGACAAGGATGCCCACTCTCACCACTATTGTTCAACATAGTACTAGAAGTCCTAGCCTCAGCAATCAGACAACAAAAAGAAATAAAAGGCATTCAAGTTGGCAAAGAAGAAGTCAAACTCTCTCTCTTCCCAGATGACATGATACTTTATGTGGGAAACCCAAAACACTCCACCCCCAAATTACTAGAACTTATACAGCAATTCAGTAATGTGGCAGGATACAAAATCAATGCACAGAAATCAGTTGCTTTCTTATACACTAACAATGTAACTGTAGAAAGAGAAATTAGAGAATCGATTCCATTTACAACAGCACCAAAAACCATAAGATACCTTGGAATAAACCTAACCAAAGAGGTAAAGGATCTATACTCTAGGAACTACAGAACACTTATGAAAGAAATTGAAGAAGACAAAAAAAAAGATGGAAAAACATTCCATGTTCATGGATCGGAAGAAAATGTCTATGCTGCCCAGAGCAATCTATACTTTCAATGCCACCCCAATCAAAATACCAATGGCATTTTTCAAAGTGCTGGAACAAACAATCCTAAAATTTGTATGAAACCAGAAAAGACTCTGAATCACCACGGAAATGTTGAAAAAGAAAAACAAAGCTGGGGGCATCACACGTTGTCTGATTTCAAGCTATATTACAAAGCTGTGATCACCAAGACAGCATGGTACTGGCACAAAAACAGACACATAGACCAATGGAACAGAATAGAGAGCCCAGATATGGACCCTCAACTCTATGATGGTTAACTAATCTCCGACAAAGCAGGAAAAAATATCCAATGGAAAAAAGACAGTCTCTTTAAAAAATGGTACTGGGAAAACTGGACAGCTATATACAGAAGAATGAAACTCGACCATTCTCTTACACCATACACAAAAATAAACTCTAAATGGATGAAAAGACCTCAATGTTAGACAGGAATCCATCAAAATCCTACAGGAGAACATAGGCAGTAACCTCTTCGACATCGGCCACAGCAACTTCTTTCAAGACACGTCTCCAAAGGCAAGGGAAACAAAAGCGAAAATGAACTTTTGGAAAAAAAAAAAAAAAGAATCAACTTTTGGGACTTCATCAAGATAAAAAGCTTCTGCACAGCAAAGGAAACAGTCAACAAAACAAAGAGGCAGCCCACGGAATGTGAGAAGATGTCATTTGCAAATGACACTACAGATAAAGGGCTGGTATCCAAGATCTATAAAGAACTTCTCAAACTCAACACCCAAAAAACAATCTAGTCAAAAAATGGTCTTTAGACATGAACAGACACTTCTCCAAAGAAGACATACAAATGGCTAACAGACACATGAAAAAATGTTCAACATCATTAGCCATCAGGGAAATTCCAATCAAAACCACATTGAGATACCACCTTACACCAGCTAGAATGGCAAAAATTGACAAGGCAAGAAATAAATGTTGGAGAGGATGTGAAGAAAGAGGAAGCCTCTTACACTGTTGGTGGGAATGCAAGTTGGTACAGCCACTTTGGAAAACAGTGTGGAGGTTCCTCAAAAAGTTAAAAATAGAGCTACCCTATGACCCAGCAATTCACTACTGGGTATTTACCCCAAAGACACAGATGTAGTGAAAAGAAGGGTCACATGCACCCCAATGTTCATAGCAGCAAAGTCCGCAAGAGCCAAACTGTGGAAGGAGCCGAGATGCCCTTCAACAGACAAATGGATAAAGAAGTTGTGGTCCATATATACAATGGAATACTACTCAGCCATCAGAAAGAATACCCACCATTTGCATCGACATGGATGGAACTGGAGGGGATTATGTTAAGTGAAATAAGTCAAGCAGAGAAAGACAATTATCATATGGTTTCACTTATATGTGGCACATAAGGAATAGCATGGAGGACATTAGGAGAAGGAAGGGAAAAATGAAGGGGGGGAATCGGAGGGGGAGACAAACCATGAGAGACTATGGACCCCGAGAAACAAACTGAGGGTTTCAGAGGGGAGGGGGTGGGGGGCTGGGTCAGCCCGGTGATGGGTATTAAGGAGGGCACGTACTGCATGGAGCCCTGGGTGTTATATGCAAACAATGAATCATGGAACACTACATCAAAAACTAATGATATACTGTATGGTGACTAACATAATAAAAAAAAAAAATTCCATATGGATAGATATCCTTGAATTGGCTCAAAACTTAGCTGTAACAAAATGGAGAGAAGTGAGGTACTTTGGAGGAAAACAGCTGGGCTCAAATCTTGGCTCTACCCGCTCCTAGCTATTTAACAACAATCAATCTACTCTGGGATTCAGTTTCCTCAGTCATAAAGGGAGATCACTTAGCATGATGCCTGGCACATAACTGATGCTCTATAAAAGGGGCCATCATTTCATCATTGTATTTAAACAACTCAGCATTAGCCACAAGGAACAGTAAGCTATTTACCTAAGCACCACTGTGTGTGTGTGTGACCAACAGGCCAAGTCCTATTATCTAAGTTTTACTGTAACTTAAGTAATAAGGCCCAAATAAAATCAAATTGACACAAGAGCTTATATTGCTTTGAAAAATAGTAAATACTTGGCATAGACTCTATTTAATGACTCAAATACCTAAGGAGTCAAGATTTCTGTCAAATTCTCCCTAAATACACTATCTTAAAATGTTACATTTTGCCTGAAATTCAGTCCTTCCATTTATGTATCCAAACCCTACTAGTTTTGCAAAGACTCAGTTTAAGTTCCACATTCCTCTTAATCCTTAGGTGACAATTTTTCCCTCCCATTGATACAACAGTACTAAATTATATGTTGTCTTTCCTTTGTACTTTTTATGTAAATCTTACTTCCACAACAAGACTTGAAGTTTCCTGACAGTAGGATTCATAATATATGTGCCTAGGAAGCAGCCATGTGCTCACAGAAAGAATTTACTACTTTATGGACTGACTGTGTTAAGTAGTTATAATGAAGTTTGCTACTGCCTTTCTATGTACTTAATTTAAAGGTATTTCAAAATAGGGAGAACACAACATATATAGAACCACACGCAGATTTGAAAGTATCTTAAAGAATCACCTAATTTAGCCTAATTAATTACCTAATTAATTCTTTTAAAGTAATTATTAGATAAAATACAGACCACAATAACATTTTTTTATGTTTTCTTATTTTTCCATTGTTAGCAATATATCTCTTTTACAGTCTACAGCAGTTAATCTCTACCAGTCCCTGAATGATAATGAGAATATATTTTCACAGTAGCAACTGGTGACATTTCAATAAATCAATGTGCTGCAGTGATACCTAAATAAAAGCTTATTTCACTATAATGATGCTTCCAGGCTTCCCTCAAGTCAGGTGGTTACTTGCAGTTAATGATCTGTGACATACCACACAAGTAGTCCTAAAAAGACTTATTATCCACTGCATGTGCAACAATATTTGCTTTATGGATGGCTACATGAATGAAGACATTCAATGTAACTGTAAAAGTAAAATCAAAAGAAAACTTACAAGTAACATGTTTTCTTTAAGTAAAAGGGCTGTGACCATTTTCCATTAATACTTAACCTTTTGCTGGAGCAGTGCAACCACATATAACGCTCAAATCCATGAAGCCCAAGAGCTGTTCTGGGTTAATGCTAATTAACTGCCCCCAATCAAAAGAGCAGTAACTTTCCAAAAATGTGAGATCATCAACCTCTATTGTTGACATCAAAGTCATATCACAAAGCTTAATGAACAATAAAAAAGACAAATATGCTTTATATATGTTAAGAACCTATCTTTTAACTGAATGTCTATATACCTATTCAATAGAAACATGCTGAGAAAAGAATTATGCTGCACACAAATTTGCTGATCTCAAACAATACTCTATCTTTCATAGCTGCCAGACTTTGCAAGCATTCACATGTTTACCATTTATAATTTTATTTCATTCACTAGACTCAGCTTTTGTCCACCATATGTCCACTGTGGATTAACTATTCCCTCAGGTACAATTAAGGCCTTTCCATTTGTTGTAAGAAGAGGTAAGTATGAAGGACACAGCCAGAAATAACATTTATACCTCAACCAAAAACAGAAGCACATTGAAACTCAAACCATGGTTTATGCAGCATCTTTTTTTTATTAGACACATGTCTACATAGCAAAATAAACTTGAGATAAAAATTCATGGCAACTGCACACCAGCTTTCACCATTGAGATTAGATATCAAAATCATATCACCTCCACCAAGTTTAAATAATTTTTCAGAAAAATATATTTCTAAAATATAAGTTAAATGAAGGCTAGCTTCCAAACATTAATAATAACTAAAACTTTAATCATTATCTATGTATTTCAAGGACATTTCACACAATTTTTAATGTTTTTGATTTTTAAATCCTTAAATATATACACATATATACTTAGCAATACCTCCTCCCAATATCCATAACTAGAAGACAGAATTTGAGGAAGCAGTGAGAGACACAATAATAAGAGCTAACACATATAGCACCTGTTACATACAGGCATTGGTTTTAGGGGCTTTATAAATATATACATAACTCTTTCAACAACCTCCCTATAAAGTAGGTGCTATTATTATTCCCACTTTACAGATGAGAAAATTGAGCTACAGAGAGGGTACCTTACCACAGCCAACAATTAATAAATGAGCCCATATCTGAACTTAAGTCGTCTTACTTAGAGGTCTGTGCCCTTAACCACTTCTCTATACTGTCTCTCTGCATTGATGATATGAATGTGCCAGAACATACTCGAACATAAATATCCATAAGGGAAAATACAATTTCTCATCTTTTTAAACTAAAATTATGTATGAAAATTAAGAGATTAATTAGAGTTAGGACTTGGTTTTCAAAAGAACTATGTGTGTAACATAACAGGTGTCTTGCATGGTCTGATGTGGTAGTGACTCATAAGCACAAAGTGAGTCTGTAAATATTAAAATCCTCTTCCAATTGAAAAATCTAGGGTCAATTGCCTTACACCACACACAAAAATAGACCCAAAATGGATGAAAGACCTAAATGTGAGACAGGAGTCCATCAAAATCCTAGAGGAGAACACAGGCAGCAACCTCTTCGACCTCAGCCACAGCAACTTCTTCCTAGAAACATCACCAAAGGCAAGGGAAGCAAGGGCAAAAATGAACTATTGGGACTTCATCAAGATAAAAAGCTTTTGCACAGCAAAGGAAACAGTCAACAAAACCAAAGGACAACCGACAGAATGGGAGGAGATATTTGCAAATGACATATCAGATAAAGGGCTAGTATCCAAAATCTATAAAGAACTTATCAAACTCAACACCCAAAGAACAAATGATCCAATCAAGAAATGGGCAGAAGACATGAACAGACACTTTTCCAAAGAAGACATCCAAATGGCCAACAGACACATGAAAAAGTGCTCAACATCGCTCAGCATCAGGGAAATCCAAATCAAAACATCAATGAGATACCACCTCACACCCAGTCAGAATGGCTAAAATTAACAAGTCAGGAAACGACAGATGTTGGTGGGGATGCGGAGAAAGGGGAACCCTCCTACACTGTTGGTGGGAATGCAAGCTGGTGCAGCCACTCTGGAAAACAGTATGGAGGTTCCTCAGAAAGTTGAAAATAGAGCTACCATATGACTCAGGAATTGCACTACTGGGTATTTACCCCAAAGATACAAATGTAGGGATCCGAAGGGGTACATGCAACCCAGTGTTTACAGCAGCAATGTCTACAATAGCCAAACTATGGAAAGAGCCAAGATGTCCATCGACAGATGAATGGATAAAGAAGATGTGGTGTATATATACAATGGAATATTATGCAGCCATCAAAAATAAAATAAAATAAAAATGAAATCTTGCCATTTGCAACGACAGGGATGGAATTAGAGGGTATTATGCTAAGCGAAATAAGTCAGTCAGAGAAAGACATGTATCATATGACCTCACTGATATGAGGAATTCTTAATCTCAGGAAACAAACTGAGGGTTGCTGGAGTGGGGGGTGGGGTGGCTGGGTGATAGACATTGGGGAGTGTATGTGCTATGGTGAGCACTGTGAATTGTGTAAGACTGTTGAACCACAGACCTGTACCTCTGAAAAAATAATACATTATATGTTAAAAAAAAAAAAAAAAAGAAGAAGATAGCAGGAAGGGAAAAATGAAGTGAGGGAAATCGGAGGGGGAGACGAACCATGAGAGACTATGGACTCTGAGAAACAAACTGAGGGTTCTAGAGGGGAGGGGATTGGGGGGATGGGTTAGCCTGGTGATGGGTATTAAAGAGGACACGTGTTGAATGGAGCACTGGGTGTTATACGCAAACAATGAATCACGGAACACTACATCAAAAACTAATGATGTAATGTATGGTGATTAACATAACATAATAAAATTAAATTAAAAAAAAAAAGAAAAATCTGGGGTCAGAGTTGTACAGAAGCCAGAAAAGTATTATTTTCACTTTATCATCTCAGAAAGTCTGTAGTTCCATTTTTCACTGAGATAGAGAATTAATACTTTTCTAGTCATTCATAACAAGTATCTATTGAGCACTTCCTGTGTGCAGAGACTAAGCTAGATGCTAGAATGACAGCCATGAACAAGGCAGTAGGCATTCATGGAGCTTCAACTGAAGAACACCTGTATAACTGCAGGAGGGGAGAGCTGTACTCTAAAAAAAGGTGACTTTTTTAGAAGAATCACACAGTTTAAAAAGCGATAAATAGCTAATAATTATTTTTTAAAAAATACAAAACATAAAAATAAAGAGAAGGTAAAATGCAGCATATTGACAACTGGGGAAAAAAAAAAACAAACACAGAAACTACCTAGTATTCTGTCCTAGTCCTCTTCTATTTATTTGTTTCTCTCAACACTCTAAAGAGTTTAAGATTTGGGAAAGTCTTCACAGATTGCTCATGTTCTACTTTTTCACTAAGTCAGAATCAATGCAATAGATTGAAGATTAAGGAATGGAGATGACTCATTCAAACTTGTATCTAAAAATAGAACAAGT
Source organism: Halichoerus grypus (assembly GCF_964656455.1). Classification (NCBI taxonomy): domain Eukaryota; kingdom Metazoa; phylum Chordata; class Mammalia; order Carnivora; family Phocidae; genus Halichoerus; species Halichoerus grypus. Next base: position 9,640,263 of record NC_135714.1, read on the forward strand.
TCAAAAACAATAAAAAGACATGCATTTTATGTCATTAGATATTTGCACACATACCCTATGTCCTTCTCTTCCCATGAACATAAAACATGCTATAATATCTCCCATTCTTTAAAAACACCACCACCAGAGTTCTGACCCACATTCCCTCCAGCAGCTGCCCCATTTACCAACTCCCTTGTAGAGTGGCATTACGTACACACATTGCTTCTATTCACTGTCTACAATTCATTGACTTCCCTTCTCTCTTCAACTCACTCTACTCAGCTTTCACCCACACCACTCCAATGAACCTCTTTGCCAAGGGCAACACTCATCGCCTCTATGTACTTAATCTAATAATCATTCTTGGTCCTCATCTATTGATCACCCCCTTCCTAAAACACCTTTACATGTGGCTTCCAGGATACTTCACTCTCAGGATTTTCCTCCGATCTCCACTGGCCACATTCCAATTCCTTTGCTGATCTTTCTTTATTTCCCCAAACTTTAAAACATGGCTATAACCCAAGGATCAATCTTTGGACTTCTTCTCTTTTTATACTCACTCCTATGTAAAGTTCACCCAGTCTCAGGATTTAAATACCATCAATATGTTGTTGACTCCCAGACTTTTATCTCTAGACCTCCTCTTGCCCCTGAACTCCAGACTCATATATCCAACTACCTATTAAATATCTCCACATAGATGATTAATGTAAGTACCTCAAACTTAACATGTCCAAAAGCAAACTTGTGATCCTCACCCAAAACTGTTCTTCCTGCACTCTTTCTCAAGTCAGTAGATTGAACTTTAGCCTTCCAGAAGCCTAGGCCAAAAATCGTGGCATTATCTTACCTCTTCTCTGCTCTAACTCCACAACCAGTCTATGAGAAAATCTATCACCCCTAGTTCAAAATGTATCCAGAAGCCAACTCCTTCTCACTACTTCTACTTGCCATCACCCTATTCCATACCACCATTATTTCTCACCTGGATTATGTCAAAAGCCTCTTATCTGTTTAGTTTGCTTCCATGCATACCCACTATAGTAAATTCTCACAATAAGAACTGTAGTGATCCTTTCAAGTTAAATCACTTCACTCTGCTGAAAACCCTTAGTGGCTTTCCATCTCACACAGAGTAAAAGTTGAAGCCCTTACAAAGGCTTTCCTGATCTGTCCTCTTCCTAGACCCTTTCCTCTTTATATCTTCATGTCCTACACGATTCTTTCACTGACTATTCCCTACATATAGCTACACACACTGCTACAAACACAAACACACACACACACACACACACGCCTTCTTGGAGTTCCAGAGGGGGGAAAAAAACAAAATACCATCTCACTACTCTTCCTACTCTTCCCTCCTACTTGGATAACTCCAGATATCTCTGTGGCACTCTCTCTTTCTTCCTTTATCTCTTTGCTCAAATGTCATCTTCTCAAACTTTCCTTGCTACCATATTTAAAATCTTAACACCTTCTTCCATGTCTTCCCTTTTCTCCCTTCCCTGCTTTACCTATACAAAACTTAGCATCATTTAACATACTATATATTTTCTTATTCATTTATTTACTGTCTTCCTCTACTGGGACCAGGCTAGATGAAGGCAAGAATTTTTGTCTGTTCATTTCTGTATCCCTAACACCTAGACAGGTATGTGGCTCAATAACTAATTGTTAAATGAAATGAATGAATGAGAGAAGACATAGAAAAAAAAAAAAAAGGAAATACCTGCTGAACTGCCTTATTTATACTGCAAAACTAGACATTCAAGTGAAATTTTAGGAAATAATGTCATAGAAAATAAAAAGTAAATTCTAAGCTCAAGAAAATTTTTAAATTAAAAAGAAATGCTATTTTTAGAGCCCCCCAAACACTCCAAAGTTGACAGTATTTCCAAGGTGTGCCTAGCAAGTAATAAGAATTCAATAAATCTTAGCTAGTTATTATTATTACTGTGATTAGGTATATGGACCTATCCATGTATAAAGAAAATAGATTCTTAATAATCTAACAATTGAATAAAATGAGCCTAAGAAACCATTGCAAAGATAAGAGGACAGGGTCTACAGGACATATAAAGTTAAAATTAAACTCTCTTAAAATTATATGGTAGTAAATATGTTCAATTAAGCAGACTTACTACTAAACATGCTTGGGTCATCATATTTTAGTAATGGAAGGTGCTTATGATTACCAAGTATAATCCCTCATTTTATGCACGAGGATGATCCTAAGTGATTAAGTAAATTGCCCAAGGTGACGTAACCAGATAAAATGACAGCCCCAGGACAAAAGCTAAAGTTTTCTGATCCCCACTCTAAGTCTTCCTTTAAACTGTATTGGATTTGTTCCACAATCACTGCAAATAAAATTAAAATAAATTATTAAAGAGGCCTAAATTACATTAATGAAAAATTTAAATTGCTTTTTCACAAAGAAATCTGTTTTTATAGCTATAAATTTTTTTTAAAATTTATAAATTTTATAAAGCTACACATTTTTATAATTGTAACTTAGTAAATTAAAATTAATATTTAATATTTTCTTCTAATTTTTAAAATCAGAGATTTACATAAAAGAAAAGTGGATGACCTTTCTTTAGCATTTAATAAAGTTTCTCTATCATGAGAAGAAGAAGATGAACAGAAATTTCATAAACAGATTGTTATGACAGAAATGCTTATACAATTCCCCCAAACAAACAAAACCAAACCACAGAAACCTTAATGCTTCTCAGGCTAAGGACATTATAATACTGTCAAATGGTTTGAAGGAGGCTATCTAAAAAAAAGTAATTATGAAATGACATAATAACATCACTGCAACAACTGTCCGGTAAAAAGTGATTTTGATAAGTGTTATGAAAAAGCACTCATTTGACATTTTCTTCCCCAATAAGTATCAGTCCAAACAGCAGTCTGAATGCAATCCTATGCATTTAATTTGAGGAAAACTACTCCACCAACTGAACTGGAAATACTATAAAAATGTTCTGAAAGTACAGCAAGAGTGTGAAGTATCATGCTAAAGAACAGCTTTAAGAGTGTATGTTAAAACACTCTCTCAGTACACAGACTACTGATGCTGTCAGAATCAGATGCTCTCAGCATCTTCCAGTAAATAAATAATCATAGCTTTAGTGAACAAATTTACATGCAAAGAGAGAAAAAAGAAAAAAAATGAAGCAATAGAAACAAAAATATAAAGTCCATCTGAAAAGACACTTGGACCTGATACTTTGGAATTACTATTCCCAGAACAAAACAGAACCAAAGTATTAAAATAAATGGGCAAGGAGGCAGAATGTTTTAATTCACAAAGTATAAACAGAATGAACTTTTCAAATTCTCAAAAGAGTTTCTGTTCATGCTTTATATAAATAATAAACTCTCTTAAGCAAACTGTTAATAATTACTCATTCGTTCACTTTGTTATAATATTGTAGATGATAACTTTTATAGAAGTTGATATGAATCCTTCAAAGTAGGAATCAAAGTAAATGTTACCTACTTCACATTTTCTGCTCTCCAGATAACATTAGAATTTTTGAACACTCAAAAGATTCACAGGATAAGCAAGCACCTTTGTGTAAATTCCCATGAAGTTTTCCAAGCTGAATATATAACCATTTCTTATACTCCTCTTACACTAAGAATAAAGAATAATCTTTTAAAAATTTTCTGATAATTTTATTGAGGGCATCAGTTAAATTTTCCAACTTGAAATTTACTTGTTCTACTAATACATTTCCATTGCGTTCAGGGAACACAACTACAGAGTACATTAAAATGTAACCTTTGAACCTCGCAGTGTAAAACATCACTTCCTGAGCAGAGATAGCACTCCAAGAACAATCAATCACTGTTAAGAAGAATATACACTCAACATTGTTAATTAGTGTTGATGCACTCTCCTCTATGCCCTCATCTGTCATGAAGATTGTTTAAAAATCTGAGTTATTAGTCTTTATTTGGGAAAGGATCTGGTTAATATCTTTAAGAGCAGAAATCATTCATCCATCCACTCTATCCCAGAGCGTGATAATTCCTACCCCCAATACAAGTTACTGATAACCACCACCCCTCCACTAACTAAGAAGCTATAAATCAGGAAGAGGGCAGCTTCTATGCAACCCCTGTTAATTTCTGTTTACAATCTATCCAACTGAGAATGTTAGCTAGTCAGGGGAGAAACCAGCTGATGGATCAGATAGTAGGAAAACATAACAGCGTAAAGATAGAAAATAACAAAATGACAAATTAAAATGCCCTGTGCTTATAAAACATGGATTGAATTTAAAATTAATCTTTAAAAAATTAATATTCCTCAATGTTCATTTCATTTTAATGGGAGCTTTCCTAAAACACTGAAAGAAAAATTAAAACTGTAACTTTAATATAGATGGTTTCTGGAATTAAACACAAAAATTTAAAAAAAATAAAAAGTCAAAAGCGTAGGTTTCTACCATTACGTAAAAATCGCATTAGGAAAAAGGAAAATTCTTAATTCTTTTATATTTAACTTAAAATCATGATATAAAGTCTACGACATTTTTTCTCATACATGATCCAGCACAATATAACTTCAATATACTTCCTAAGAAACTCTCTGACATATTCACCAAGGTGGAATTCAGTAGGCCAGTTGGGCCCGAAGGCCATCTAACAGATTCCCTGTATCTACACATGTATTTTTCCTCATTAAGAAAAGCATTTTCCCTTAATAACACATCCCGGGCCATAAACACTTCTGATTTCAACGGAGTCTTCATGAAAAGGCTTTTATTCATTCATTCAGTATTCATTCATTCAGGCACTGTTCTCAGTGATGAGGTCTTTAGGTTTCGTTGAGCTTAGATTTTAGTGGGGAAAGACAGACAAGAAACAAACAAGAACAGCATCAGATGGCACTGAAGCTCCACAGATAGGTGAAACTGAATGTCCTGAGAGAAAGGGACTGCATGGCCTGTTTACACTGAGTGGCCAAGAAAGGGAACTCCGAGGAGATGACATTTAAGATGAGATCCAAATGATAAAATGGAGCCAGTCAAGCAGAGACCAGAAGTATTTCAAGCAGAAGAAACCCTATGGTACAAATTAAGTTAGAATGTTTTAAGTACAGAAAAAAAGACAAGTGTGCCTTAGCATCTAGTGGCAAGGGAACACACAGTAGAAGAAGAGGTCTGAGAGGCAGGTAGGAGCCCGATCACCTAGTGCTTGGTAAATTTGGATGAGGAGTTTGGAATTCATTCTAAGTGTGATGAGAAAGCACTAGAAGAGTCATAATAACATGATTTGCCATTTGGGAACTGGGATTGTAGGAGAGCAAAGCCAGAAGCAGGAGGGACAGTTAGGAAGCTACTGCAATAGTTCACATGAGAGGTGATGGTGTTTTAGGCCATGGCCAGGTCCACCTGTAATAAGCCCAGAAGCAGACATAAATAGAAAACCCTGAGGCTCCGCGGGGCAGTCTCTGATCAAGTGAGAGAGCAAGACTTTCAAGGCCAGGAAATCAGGTACCAGACCTCGTAGATCTGGCTCCGTGAATTGCAGAAATTGCCTCAGATGGCAATAGAATGGTTTCCAGGTGCCTATCAGTTGTTTCATTCCACATTGGGCTGCAGACACCATCAAACTTCAACAGAACTTCTGTAAGTTCACAGAATAAGTAGATGACTTTCCCTCTTTCCCATTTTGGAAGTTACCTACCAGGAATTTATGCTTACCTTGCTAGGGAAAAGTAGGGCCTCCCATGAAGATTTGGACATAATTATACTTATTAATCCCAACAACCAAACAGAGCAAAAGAAAGGCATTCAAATTTTTAGAAAACTTGAAGGCAGCTAAGCAAAAGAATAAAATTAAGACTAATTAATTAAAGGTTAAAATTAAGGTTAACAGGTCCCTATCACTCCTTAAGCACTCTTTTTGTCTCAACCTTTGTGCAAATGAACGTCTAACTGAATACACATTGCTAGCACTCCAGAATGTTTGAACTGAATTGCCCCACCCATCATATGGTACGAGAAGTGATCGAAAAAGAACAGAAAAAACAAAAACCCAAGACATAAGATGATGACAAAGGGATTCTCTAGGAACCTTTACCTCCAGGCCACTTTTGTAAAATATCTGTTTCAGCTCTACTAATTTGTAATTTGTGATCATTCAAATTGAAGCTACAGTCAGTGTTTTTAAAAGACTATTATGAATGATAATAACGATGATGATAATAGTTATTGAGCACTTACAGTATACAGATCACAGGCTAAGTGCTTTCCATGTAATATCTCATTTAATCTTTAAACCAACTTTACCAGACAGCAGCTATTATCCTTACCTCAGATGAGGAAGTTGAGGTATCTAGATACAAAGTCTGATGTCACACTGCTGTTAAGTGAAGAAACTGGGCTTATAAAAGCAAAGTATGCCGAAATTCAAAGCCCTATGATCTTTTTTTTTTTAAAGATTTTATTTATTTATTTGAGAGAGAGAATGAGATAGAGAGAGAGCATGAGACGGGGGAGGGTCAGAGGGAGAAGCAGACTCCCCGCCAAGCAGGGAGCCCGATGCAGGACTCGATCCTGGGACTCCAGGATCATGACCTGAGCCGAAGGCAGTTGCCCAACCAACTGAGCCACCCAGGCGCCCCTCAAAGCCCTATGATCTTAACCATAACTCAATACAAATTTAAATAGTATAGGAGCGCCTGTCAGTTAAGCGTCTGCCTTTGGCTCAGTTAATGATCCCAGGGTCCTAGGATAGAGCCCCGAATCAGGCTCCCCGCTCAGTGAAGGTCTGCTTCTTCTTCTCCCTTTGTGCATGCTCTCTCTCTCTCTCTGGTAAATAAATAAAATCTTAAAAAAATAAATAAAATAAAATCTTAAATAGTACAAAGAAAAAATACTAACTAGTGCCTCAGAGCCTTTCAGAATAGAATACAGACTAAAATAAATTTGTTTTAAGCATTATACACTGAAATAATTTAATTGTTAACAATTCTATTTCATAAAAGCAAATCCCTTCCTCTACTGGCTACTTCATTAACCTATTCTAGTTATTCATTATATTTAAACATAGTAAAACACAATTTTTAATAAAAATAAACCCATAATTCACCCTTACCTAAGACTAGCTTCAATCCTTAGCCCAAATTTCTGTGAGTTTACTATATTTTAATAAAAAACAAATGATCTTTGGGGTGCCTGGGTGGCTCAGTCATTAAGCGTCTGCCTTCAGCTCAGGTCATGATCCCAGGGTGCTGGGATCGAGCCCCGCATCGGGCTCCCTGCTCTGCGGGAGGCCTGCTTCTCCCTCTCCCACTCCCCCTGCTTGTGTTCCTGCTCTCGCTGTCTCTTTCTCTCTGTCAAGTAAATAAAATCTTAAAAAAAAAAAAAAACAAAGACACACATATGCACACTCCCTCTCCACTTCCTCCCTTTCTCTTCCTCCCTCCTTCCTTCTCTCTCTCCCTCTCTCTCCCTATACAGAAATTTTCTGTCTATCCTATCCTGCTAAATTTTGGCTAAAAGTTGGCTACTGCTGGGGTGCCTAGGTGGCTCAGTCGGTTAAATGTCAGACTCGTGATTTCAGCTCAAGTCATGACTCATGGGTTGTGCGATCCAGTCCCATGTCTGGCTCCTCACTCAGCATGGAGTCTGCTTGGGATTCTCTCTCTCTCTCCCTCACCGTCTGCCCCCAAGCCCTGCTCGCTCGCTCACACACACACATACTCTCTCTAAAATAAATAAATAAATAAAACCTTTTTAAAAATGAAATAAAAGTTGGCTACTGCTGCCAATATTTTCATAGCCTATACATACATCTTTTCAACATATACTTTCCATTTTGCAACTTTCTAAGTTGCAAAGAACAGGACACAATGATGAGTTTTAAAAAGCACATTTAGGTAGAAGATGACTCTCTGTAGATAAGGAACATGATAATCCAGTTTCAGATGTCTTCCCATCATGTTTCTTTTGCTTTACCTTTAATCCACATGTAAAATCTTTGCTTTTTAATATAATTTTGTCCCCCCAAACAGAAGATGAGTACACACTACTATACTAATGTAACACCAACTTGGAAACACAGATTTCAAGATCTTTTATTACATGACCATATGAAATCAGGCCAGTGACAGATTATGCAGTAAATAATATCCAGGAAAATGTTCATTTTATAATCTCTTCATTTTACAAATGTAACATTCTGTGTGACTGCATATTTTATTCTATGATCTCATTCTGAGAGTATTATAAATACAAGGAAGGGGTTAGAGCTAAGCCAAAAGCTAAAAAACTCAACTTCTTATGCTATTAAATCTCAAACATAACACTGTAATAATTTTTTTCATAAATTCATATAACTTATATAAATGTTTGTTTTTAAAAATTTAGGAATGGCATCACCCGCACTGTCCAATAGCCTCCAATCTGATAGGACCACATAAACACATAATGTATATAATTATGCACCACTACACCATTACTCCAGATGGTAGTCAAATTATGTCTTGAAAGAAATGAAAACAAGTCTCAACCCCCATCCCTTTCTTACTCTATAATTTCCTAAAAGGTGATGAGAAACTGCTAATAAAGCACAAACATTTAACCATAATACAAGCCAGTGCTTCAGTAACATGGTAACTAAGAAATGATCTCCTAAAATGAAAAGCTGCACTCAGAAACAGAACCTAAGGTCATCAAAACTTTTTAAAGGAGAATTTCAATGAATTTAAAAGCATCTGATTCATTCAATTAGAAATATTTACAGAACAGAATAGCAAAATTAAACTAAAGCTTTAAAAAACTGTATCTTTTACCCAAGACATCCATTTCATGATATATAATACTATCTTCTAAAAAGGTATTATAAAATTTCTATTTTTAACTCTTCAGAGAAATGGTATCCACACCTGTTTTGTAATGATTTTAAAGTAAGGCTTGGATTTATTAAATGTTCATCTAAGTGTGCAAAATCACATAATGAAGAAATCTTGGTTTAGTCCTTTAGGAAGTACTATTTCCCAAATAATTACACAGAAAAAAATGCACTATACTTTTAAAGACCTTTGGAGAAGATAATTCTCGTGGTAGTATACTTGGGTATTGGTTTAACAACGCTTGTAGTCAGGAAACTGTTCCTGACCTAAATCCTCCATGGTATAATTTAAATTCATTTTCTCTTTTTCTGACCTCAAATAGTTGTAGAAGATTAGGTCATATCATAGTATTTTATATATTTAAAAACCCTTATTAATGTCTCCTTTTCCAGGTAACTGCATTGTAGGACTATGAACCAACTAACAGTCCCATACTAAATTCAGTCTTGTAATTTTATATGCTGTATATCATAGCCCAAGAGACAGATCTCAAAAATTACTTATCCACCATTTTTACCAAGCACTACTCATCCCCCAATACACTCTTTCTTAAAAAAAAAAAAAAAAAAAAAAAATTATCTACATTTTAGAACAAACCCCAAAAATTTAGAAAGAGAAGTTTATGAGAGATGTGAGCAAGGAACAATGCACACAAAATTCCACCCAGACAATGCTTTCTTTCCTAGAAAAGGGGACCATTTAATGAAATCTCTCTCTCAAAATCTCTGGGGCAGAGCTGACGCTGTAGTGCAGTATCATAAAATCTGCAGCTGTGTTGCTGTTCTTAATAGTCCATGCTGCTTCCTCAGACCACAGGAAGCCAAAACACACAGGGTCAGAACAGAACTTACCTGAACAGGAACTGGCCAAACCAGCAGAGCAGTTATGACAGATCAAGCATCAAAACTGTTATTGAAAAGATTGTATACATCTTTAAAAATGTTCTCCTCCAGCAATGTACTTAGTCCAGGAAAGCTGTATCTTTTATGTTTCTAAACATCAACATTTTTGTAGGAATAAAGACTACGGGATAGGCAAATAAATTACTATACATAAATAAGCATTAATAACTTACTTTTATTGCCCACCAAGGCAACCAGTGGCTGAGTTTCTGACTCCTCGCTCACTTTCTTCACCACAGAATACCAGTCTTCTAAATTCTCAAAGCTTTGATAATTTGTAATATCATATACCAAGAGGATTCCCTGTCACAAAAGAGTTACAGAATCTTTGTAAGATACCTGGCATATGCATGGTCAGTTACAATGAATACAAGAAAACTGTATCATAGAGTTGAAAAAGCTGCAAGGTCTACAATCCTGCCTGTAACTTTCATGAGGTCAAACATGTAAACCTTTCAATAAATAACCATCTGCTGCTGCTCTTTTTAAATATTTCAAAAATGGAGATTCCATGACATCCCTTGATAGTCAATTTTAGTGTTTAACACAATTTTCTTTAAATGAAATAAGTCGATTTCCTCTTTTGGGCCTCTGTGCATTTGGAGAACAACATGAGAGTATCCTCCTCATAATAACCCTTCATGTACTTGAAGATAGTTAAGTAACTCCTTTACTGTCCCCTTTCCAGAATAAACAAACTCAATTCCTTAAACTTGCCTCAAAGGACCTATTTTCTATCCCTTTAATCATAGTTGTTGGGTTCTTCCCAGGACACACTACATACAGTTTTTTGACATCCTCTTTAAAATGAGCAATGTAAAACTGGACATGATACTGTAATAAGAGCCTGAACAAAGCCAAATATAACAGAGGGATTGCTTCCTGCCTCTTATATATCATGTTCCTTTTAATATATCCCATTATTTTGTGTGGGAAGGAGAAGTATGTACACACACAAATATAACAGTGCCACATTCTTGATTCTCATCCAGTTTGTGGTCAAACACTTACTACAAAGCTCTGCATACAGTGTAAGTCTGGACCCTAATAGCATTTATGTCTCCTTCTTCTTTGGTTGTAATCATAAGTTTTAACTACATTTTTGTACCTACTATGTATCTAGACATATATTTAGATCTCTTCATTAGTCCTTACAACAATAATGCAACACTGGTATTCTTATTCTCATTTGACTAATAAATAGAGGTTACAGTAACCAAGGTCATACAGCTAGGTAAGTGATGAAGCCAGATATGAATCAAGAGCTGAAAGAAAATGAATTCACTCTATAAGCACTTGTCTGCCAACTATATACCCAGCATTGTGCTGGGTCCTATGGGTATAAATTCCAAACCTCCAGAAACTCACAGTCTTGCAGCAAGGCCAGGCACATAAACAGACAAGTACAGAACACAAAAGTGATGGCCAGTGATATGCTGGTAAAGGTTAATCAACTGGCTATTGTCGTGGTGCGGGTAGGGAATTACAGAGTGGGATTTGTAGCATTTGCCTATTTCTGTGGGGTAAATACTCCCCTAGGGCCATTTTCAAGCTACTGATGTCACTTCACTGAACAGAACTGGGTAGGACACTACCATATTGCATCTGCACCATACAGTTACACTAGACATAAATAATTTCAAGAAAATAGATAATAACAAAAATATATGTTAAAATAATTAGTAAAGGATGCATTTGAGCATGCATCTTTGTTTTTAGTATAATTTATGCATTTATATATAATTTTTAATCATGAATGTATTCAACAAAGGGCTCACAAAAATTCCCAAAAATTTAATAACGGACTTTCTCAAGCCAGTTCCAGCACACTACCCTGACAGCTTTCTAGCACCATGCTCTTTTAAATTACACTGGCTCCCAAGTCACTTATCTTCTCTGGGTCTCAGGTTGTTTGCCTCTAAAATTAGATCACTGAAAGTAAATGGTCTCTAAAATCCCTTCCAGTTTAAATATTCTATAATTTTTATGCAAAATCATTTGTCTGATTTATTTTGATAACTTAGACACCTATTTCTGTCTTCCCAAATGCCTTGAAATAATGCCCAACACAAAATTATTTGAAATAATCAGCATAAGTCCACTTTTCTTATTAAGAATAATGCCCCAGGGGCACCTGGGTAGCTCAGTCAGTTGGGCATCTGGCTCTTGGTTTTGGTTCAGGTCATGACCTCTGGGTCATGAGATCAAGCCCCGGAGATGGGTTCTGCGTTTGGTGGAATCTGCTCAGGATTCTTTCCCTCTTCCTCTCTCTCTGCCTCTCCTGTGTGCACACACATCCGTGATTTCATAAATAATTAATTAATAAATAAATAAATAAAATCTTTAAAAAAGAAAAGAAAAATGCCCCAGAATTGGCCTTTGAAGAAAACTAATCTTCAATCTACTGATTCCACCTCCAGCTGACTTGAATGATACAATATATTGTGCTACAAGAGCTCTGCCCTGAAAGTCAGACTGCTGCTGGGCTGCAGTCTTGGCCCGACCATCTACTGATCTTGAGCAATGCTTCTGTCGTCCATCTCTGTAACACTTGCCATGTCTATATGATTATGTGAAGTAATAAAAATAGACTTATTTAAAAACTAACATATTACATAATTGCTGGGAATTTTTTATTATTCTGAGTGAATAAGAATCACAGTTTCAACTAATGATGTAATGTATGGGGATTAACATAACAATAAAAAAATTTAAAAAAAAAAGAATCACAGTTTCAAGGCAACTTTGAGGTAGTTTTTACGCTCATAGATTGAGCCATTGACCTATGATGTCTCTTACACCTTAAGATTTTTGGAACTCTTCTAAATCAACATATGAAAATCTTCATCTCAACATGGATCAATATGTGAACATGATAGAATATGCAAATAAAACATGGCCACTATCTCTTTATGATCAGTACTAGACCAGAGCTATAGAATAAAAATTAAATACTACAGGGTTGTGTGGGTGGCTCAGTCAGTTAAGCCTCCTACTCTTTATCTCAGCTCAGAGTCATGAGTTCAAGCCCCACACTGGGTTCCATGCTTGGCATGGAGCCTACTTTAAAAAAAATTGGGGCACCTGGGTGGCTCAGTCAGCTAAGTGTCTACCTTCGGCTCAGGTCACTGTCCCAGGGTCCTGGGATTGAGCCCCGCATCACGCTCCCTGTTCAGCAGGGAGTCTGCTTCTCCCTCTCCCTCTCCTTCTCCCTCTACTCCTCCCCCCGACTTGTGCACTCTCTCTCTTCCTTTCTCTCTCCAATAAATAAACACAGTCTTTTTTTAAAAAATTAAATTAAATACTACAAGAGTTGGTAAACTATGGCCCCAAGGTCAAATTCAACTCGAAGTCCATATTTGTAAATAAACTTCCATTGAAATACAGTCATACTTATTTGTTTAAGTATTATCAATGGCTCTTTTTGTACTACAACTGCAGAACTGAGTAGCTACAACAGAGATAGTATGGCTGTGAAACCTAAAATATTTTCTATCTGGTTCTCTAAGGAAACGTTTGCCAATTCCTGATCTAGATCAGTGTGTCCAGTATTTTTCAGAGAGCAATACCTATGAATCTTCCAGAACTCATAAGAAAGGCAGAAGGATAAATGCCTTTCATTAATCTAGCTATCCACCAACCCAAACATCTGTTCATAAACCCCATTCTCAATAACACTTAATGTAAAAAACTATGATTCCATCTTTGCTCCTAACATGACAATCTTTCATCAGTTCTGACCTACACCAATGTGGTCAAAATCTGAAAAGGGAAAATGAGAAAACCAAAAAGACATTAAAACACAGAAGTGTTCTAGAATTTTCAGTTTCAACTCTGACCTGTAAAAAGCCTGGAAGTCATCATGTCTGTCCTTACAGTAAGAAAAAATCTAAACAAACTAAAAATCTATGATTTTTCTTGGGCAAAACAGAGAGCTGACTTTGCAGGGTAATTCACCACCCTGAAATCTGGGAGACAGGTGAATCCAAAGAGTCATAGCCAAAATGTGCTTACCTGGAGCAGAAGCCGCTGTAGCCAGCAAAGGGTAGGAACACTTAAATGGTAATTCTGATAAACTGCTGGAGACTGCGTGTGATCCACTTTGAGAATGAAAAACTCCCAGGTGGGAGTACTCTCACACTTTCATGGATTTTACCTCCAGAAACTCTATCAGATCTTTTTGGTAAAGCATCAAGAAAGATCCCCCCCATGGCTCTGACATGGTGAGGGAAAAGTTAACCATTGTAAAATACACCCAGAGTATTATCCATTTAAAATAAAGGCATACTGTCCAGGAAAAAAGCTTAATCAGTGTCTTATATCACATGGGAAAGACAGTTTCCATCTCCAGCCCCTTCTAGCCATCCTGTCTCACCTAAGTGGGAAGAGCTAATAAACACCTGTAAAGGTCACAGCCCAGGGACACAGGCCCACTATAAGGCTGTGACTTAATCATAAGAGTATAGAATGCTTCCCTGCCTCCATACTTTACCACAACACCAACTGGGCTCCAGCATAATAGTAGCATATTACATTTGAAAGAGCTGCAAAACACAAACTTCAACTGAGGAAGAATTTTTTGAGATACCCAAAAAGACAAGGGAGAAAAAAACAAGGACACTAGAGGAATTGGATGTCTCTGGTACCTAGAGCCTCAGCAAAGATTAAACACAGACCAATTCCTGGCCAATTAACATAAAACCTCACACTAAAGGCCTATTACCTGAGTTCTTATTAATGTATACATATTTGCTTTCAAAAAAAAAAAATATTAGAAGGCACACTAAAAGGCAGTTTGAAGGAAAAAGTAAGCCTTAGAACCAGACTGAAATATGACACGGAATTTGGAATGATCAGATCAGGACTTTAAAACACACTATGATAAATATTTTTAAAAAGGTTCCAATGGAAAAGGTAGACAATATACAAGAACTGGTGGATAATGTAGACAAAGAGATGGAAACACTAAAGAATAATGAAAAGGAAATGCTAGATATCAAAACCACTATAACAGAAATGAAGAATGCCATTGATGGGCTCATCAGCACACCAGACACAGCCTAGGAAAGAATCTGTAAGCTTGAAGATAAGGTAATAGAAATTTCCAAAAGTAAAATGCAAAGAGAAAAAAGAATGAATAAAACAGAACATCAAAAACCTATGTGACAATTCTGAATGGTGTATCATACATGTAAATGGACTACCAGAAGAATAAAAGAGAATGGAACTTAAGAAATATTTGAAGTGGGGCGCCTGGGTGGCTCAGTCGTTAAGCGTCTGCCTTCGGCTCAGGTCATGATCCCAGGGTCCTGGGGTCAAGTCCCACATCAGGCTCCCTGCTCAGCGGGAAGCCTGCTTCTCCCTCTCCCACTCCCCCTGCTGTGTTCCATCTTTCGCTGTGTCCCTCTCTGTCAAATAAATAAATAAAATCTTTTAATAAAAATTTAAAAAAAAGAAATATTTGAAGTAACAATGGCCAAGAAATTGCCAAAATCAATCAAAGACACCAAACCACAGATCTAGAAATCTCAGAAGACAACAAGTAGGATAAATACCAAAAAAAAAATCTACACGTAAGCACATCATATATTCAAACTGCATAAAACAAAACACTAACAGGGGCACCTAGGTGGCTCAGTCGGTTAAGTATCTGACTCTTGATTTCAGTTCAGGTCGTGATCTCAGGGTCGTGAGATCTGCATGGAGCCTGCTTAAGATTCTCTCTCCCTCTCCCTCTGCCTGCCAGCCTGCCTCCCATTCCAGCTCACGCATGCTCTCTCTCTCTTAAAAAAAAAAAAAACAAACAACAACAACAACTAAGAGAAAATCTTAAAAGAAGTCTGGGTGAGGGAGGGGTTGGTGAGAGGGAATATGTTATCTAGAGAGGAACAAGGATAAGAATTACAGAGAACTTCTTATCAGAAACCATGTAAGAAAAGAAAGGAGTGAAATATTTAAAATGTTGAAAGAAAGGAAAGGACCAATCTAGAATTCTATATGTAAAATTATTGTTCATAAGTGAGGGAGAAATAGACTTTCTCAGATAAACAAAACCTGAGGGAATTCATAGCTAGCAGACCTGCCCTGGAACAAATGTTAAAAGAGGCTCTTCAGGGATAAAGAAATGATATGGATGAGAAATGTATTTGTACATAAAGAAAGGAAGATGGGGCGCCTGGGTGGCTCAGTTGGTTGGGCGTCTGCCTTCAGCTCAGGTCATGATCCCAGAGTCCTGGGATCGAGCCCCGCATTGGGCCCCCTGCTCAGCCAGGAGTCTGCTTGTCCCTCTCCCTCTGCCCTGCTCCTGCTCTCTCTCTCTCTCAGTCTCTCTCTCCCTTTCTCAAATGAATAAATAAAATCTGAAAGAAAGAAAGAAAGTATCAGAAAAGGAGTAAAGGTTAAATAAAAGCATTTATTTTTCTTATTCTTAGTTGATCTAAAATACAACTGTTTAATAAGAGTAAGAACGTATTGAGTGATTATAGCATATGGGCAAGTGAAATGAATGACAGCCACATCATAAGGGATGGGGGGATGAATTAAGAATATGCTTTTATGAAGTATCTGAACTATACATGCAAAGCAATACAGTGCTATGTGAAGGTGGACTTAAACTAGTTAAAAATATATATTGGAAACTCCAGTGCAATTGCTAAAAAAAAAAAATGTGTTCATGTATAATTGATATAATTGCTCAAATAAAACAATAAAAGTGAGAAAGGTTTAAAAGAAAACAAAAGACCAGCACAAGAAATAGAAAACAAATATGACAGAAATTAACCAAACTGTATCAATAACCACTTTAAATGTGAATGGTCTAAATATACCAATTAAAACTACACATTGCCTACAGGAAACTCACTTTAAATATAAAGACACAAATTAAAAGTAAAGGGATAGAGAAATACCATGCTAACACTACTGAAAACAAAACTGGAGTATTCATATTCATTTCAGACAAAGCAGACTTTGGAATAAGGAAAGGTATTAGGTATAAAACCTGGCATAATAATAAAGTCAGTTCTCCAAGTAGGCGTAACAATACTTCATGTATATACACCTAACAACAGAGTATCAAAATATGTAATGCCAAAACTGATAGAACTGTAAACCCACAGATCCACTAGTATTGTTGGAGACCTGAACACCCCTTTTTCACTGACTGATACATTAAGCAAGAAGACAATCAGTAACTCACATGAAACATTCACCAAGACAGACTACATTCTGGGCCATAAAACATACTTTAACAAATTTATAAGAACAGAAATCATACCAAGCATGTTCTTAGACTACAAAGGAATTAAACTAGAAATCAATAATAGAAAGATAGCTGGAAAAACTCAAAATATTTGGTGATTAAACAACATGCTTTTAAATAACACATGGGTCAAAAAAGAAGTCTCAAGAGAAGTTTTAAAGTATCTTAAATTAATAAAAACGCAACCTATCAAAACTTGTGGGATATAGCAAAAACAGTGCTTAGAGGCAAATGTATAGCATTGAATGCATATATTAGAAAAGAAGAAACATCAATGATCTAAGCTTCTACTTGAAGAAACTGAGGAAGAAGAACAATTTAAACTTAGTGAAAGCAGAACAAAAAAAATCATAACAACTGGGGCGCCTGGGTGGCTCAGTCATTAAGTGTCTGCCTTTGGCTCAGGTCATGATCTCAGAGTCCTGGGATCGAGCCCCGCGTCGGGCTCCCTGTTTGGTGGGGAGCCTGCTTCTCCCTCTGCCCACTGCTCCCCCTGCTTGTGATCTCTCTCTCTTTCTCTGTCAAATAAATAAATAAAATCTTTAAAAAAAAAATCATAAAAACTAGAGCAGAGATCAACAAAATTTAAAAGAAGAAAATAATAGAGAAAATCAACAAAACCAAAAGCTGGTAAACCTCCAGCCAGGTTAACCAAAAAAAAGAGAGAAGGGAAGAGAAAACTCAAATCAATGAAGGGCCATCACTATTAGTCCCACAAACATTATAAGAATAGTAAGGGAGTAATATAAACAACTCTATGGCCAAAAAGTTGATCACATAGATGAAAGGGATCACTTCTCTGAAAGACACAAATGACCAAAACTCCTACAAGCAGCCACTGAGCCCCGCCAAGGCCTCTACCCACCAGCTGCAGCACACCAAAGTCAGACCTCTAAGTACTCACCTCGTTAGGAGCCTATAACACAAGCACCCTCAAAGCCCCGAATCTCTCACCACATCCATCAATCCGGACCTCTTCTGACTGCTTCCAGAAAACTATCAGAATCTTCTCAGCCACAAGAAAGTATAACTCCTTCAGAAATGCAATACATCTTGGCAACAACTGAAGCAATCTACCAGGAACTGCTAGAAGTAATTTTCTTGGCAATCCTGTGGCCATCGAAACCCATCTCCATGTCTCATGTCCCTGATGCATTTTTATTACTTACCTACCTGCCGTTCATCTCCCTCCTATGTCTCTTCCCCACACCGCTCTGTGCTTGCTCTTCCCAGTTTACCCTCCAACTGCTCCTCTTCATCCCAAATCTTTTTGCTATAACTTTTGGAATTCAGATTTCAAGTTTAATACATCCTTCTATATCTTCAAATTCTTTAGTAAAGATTCCCTATATTTTCTATACCTTAACTTCATTTTTCCCCCTGCAATTCCCAGAAGACACTATCACCCCTTCTCTTTATAAACCTCAAAACTTTTAGTAAATATTACATAAAGTTTCTTCATACAGTATTTTGTTTTCATCTATTTCACTTTTCACCATATCTAATGAACATGATGAACCATTAACCAGATAGACAGCATTTTCAAGGGAATATTGAAGTCTCAAAGGACAATACCTAAGTACTGTAAGTTATTCCATAGATTTAGTTCTGAAATTTAACAGGCACAGTACATACACAATTTTACCTTCCACAAAATGAAAGTTTCCCAGTTCCCGTAATGCAGGTATTTTTCTTCCTCCCTGATTTGTACAACAAATAATCTACTTTAGCTTGTAATTATATGTGGAAATGGGTTAAATCATACAGATCGTACCACAGTCTTACAACATATACTTTGCTGCATAAGTACAACCTGTAAGAAGAAACACTAATGCGAGAGGTCTGTATAATCAGTTATAAGCTGGCAAATATCCAAGTAAAAAATGCACAGTAAAAGATAGCAGAGGGTCTCAGAGAGTCCAGTTTTGCGATGCGCTCTCTCCCCAGCCGCTCTACAGGCAACCAAATCCCTTTGTTGGTGGTGAACAGGCGGGCCCATCTGTGTGGAGCACCGGCACACAACAGTAGTTATGTTCTGCCTCACAAGTGACTACACTTCATTGAGTTTATGCTCAGTAGGGCAGTGTTTGCAAACCACTTAGATTCCAGGACGGAAAGAGCTACAAAAATGAAACACCCAGTCCTTCTCTGAGGTTTGTTATTAGCCTCTGTTAGCCACAGGTTACAGGGCACTAAACACTATGTACTGTGTGTTTGCTTGTAACCACTATGAAAAATAGCCTATAACATCTTTCTGAAGACTCCTAGAAAATTTTAAGTTAATTTAAAATCTGGGAATTTAACTGGGAAATACTTCAATTCTTAGAACTGGTTCTTGTCAAAATACCTCACTAATTCTTTCTTGGGTGTCAATCCAATTTTGTTTCAACCAACGCTATTCAATAGACGATTGCTAAAGTTAACGCTACTGGGGGGAAAATGTGAACAGGGTAAAATAATCAGTGCTATTTGAATCTAAGTTCATTCCCAGCCTACCAATAAGCTTCTTAATGTTAAGAAATGCTTTAAGAAAAATAGACTCACTAACTTAATTGCCCAGATATGTATAAGATAATTCTTTCTATACACAATACCTAAGTTAGAGAACCTAAGCCAAAATCCTAAATAACACATTAAACTGATGTCCTCAAAACAGCCTATCCAAACATCATTTCTGAACAATATCTATCCTGTAACATGTATACCAAAATGCAAAGTATTCATGAGATGAGCAATATAAGCATCTATAAGAACTCTAGAAATAGTATAGATCCACTTTGAAGAATAATTATATGACTATATAATATGAAGTTATTAAGTATATTAAAATGCTACTGGTATGTTTTTGAAAGCAATGTTTTTGAAAAGTAACATTTCCCCCAGTTTATGGTAGAGAATTGTAGTCAGAGCTTCTCTGGCCTAGATAGAAAAATTTACATATATTTTACAAAAGAAACTATTGGTAAATGTACTTTATGTATTTTGCATAAGCTAATTTAGAATCTCTGGAAAGCAGAGAAAATTTATTATATTTTCATTAATTTATGATAATTCATTTTTATCATCTCAGAATTTGTAGTTTCCTGGCACAATTTCATGAAAATGTTCATGAAATTCTCAGAAATACTGTACTTACATCGTTGTTCAATAAAACAAGGTACAGTCCTATAACATTCACAGAAATTGTAAAGTATAAACAATACAAGGCACCATCCAAAGAAAAAAATGTCATATGTACCTTCAAAACAGAAATCTTATTTGACAAGTTTATAAGAAGGAATATGACACGCTCTTTCTCACAACATATGAGGGACATCAGAAGAGAATACACACATTTTACTAAACTCAGGTTCTCTCAAAAAAGATGAAAATTTTTTTAATTTCTACAAATTTGACTAATAATGTCTGCTGATTCTAAGCAGTTACATAATGGCATAAAACACTGCAAAAAAAAATGATTTAAAAGAACAGCCACATAACATTGTGAATGCACTAAATGCCACTGATTATATACTTTTACAATGGTTAATTTTATATCATGTCAATTTCACACCAACCTTAATTTTATACATAATTTAATATTAATAAATAAATTTATATAAATCAAATAACAAATTTTTAAATGATGAAAAGGTAAAATTAAGGGAATCCAAATCATGAGCATTATATACCCTCAATTTTTAGTGAAGAAAAATTTGTCAATTGAATTTTATATTATGTTTTGCCCTAAGATTCATAAAATCTTCCCGTTCTCCACTAACTCTAGATAAATCTATAAACAATAAAATTTACTTTATTTGATGTTCAGAGTCAAATGTTGTAAGAAGCTTGACTAATATAATGTTTATTTTTTTAAAAAATCCAATATGTACCCTTGAAGGTAGACTTTAACGGACAAAGAGGAAAGAGATTACTATTTTCAAAACCCATTTTACCAAATAGGTGAGCAAAACAAAGAACTGTGGCTTCCCACAAATCTCTGTCCAGCAATTTTTCTTTATCTTAATATCTACTTTGAATGTAATCAGTTTAAAACAGAAAAAAAAAACACACAAAAAAGCCAGACACAAAAATCTGAGACGTATCTTTTAAGAGAAAAATGAACATGCATAAAATACCAAATCATATGGTCACAAGTGAAAATGCTAAATGAGTAGAAAGATTTTCCAGGAGACAAAGAACAATGTAGAAAAGGCATAGAAGTATTTCTAAAAGCCAGATCTATATATCAATAATGCAAAAAACAAAACCCTAGGGCCTTCACACTTGATTCAGAACCATATGAGCTTCATTTATCCTTCTCTGAATGTTTTAGAAAATAATTCAGAATCTATTTTCCATCCAAAATTAAGGCAATGGTATCTGTCCACCATCACACGTCATAAAGAACAGTGCTTAACATTCTGTCTTTGTCTCCTAGGCTCACTTCTTAGAAGCAACATAGTTCCACAGAACCAAGGTAAGACTCTTCCATGTAAAACATTAAACTCCACTAAAGACCTAAAGAAGGATTATGACTATTACGCCCTCTTTCGCTTCATGATGGTGTGAAAGACACACACTAGAGTGGAAGAAAAAGCAAAAATAAACAGCATGTCAATAATTAACTTTTTGAATTATATCACTATCATGCAGATTTTTCATTTGCATAATAATTTAACAACTTATAAATTATGTCTATATAAGCTCATGTTGCCAAAAAATTTTGTCATATTATTATTCAAGCAGTTTTTCTCCATCTACATAGATATTCTTCTGAAAAGACATCATTATGTTAAAATATTATATGTGCTTCATACATACAATTGTTCATAGTTTGCTGATACAACATATTGATATGTACTAAATCTGAAGAATTATAAATATTTAATAAACTAATTCATAGCATAAAAATATATAAATATGCTTTCTGTCCTTACAACTTAAAATGAAATTAAATTTTCCCCTTCTATATTTTTCATTCAGTTGACATATTCTGAAAGCAGTCACTATAACCAAATCAGCTAATAAATATAAAATATCACCTATCACTGCATTTATTCAACTGCTGACAATAATACCTAGCAATATAAGGAAGCATAGGAAAGCTATTAGCCACACCAGTTCCCTGACCCAAATCATTCCAAACATAATTTGGGGAGGATGAAACCAAAGGATTAGCACAAAGATAAAATCAGTCTCTGTACATATCAGATAAAAATCAAGTTAGAGAGAGAGAGAGAGAGAGAGAGAGAGTATGTGTGTGTGTGTGTGTGTGTGTGTGTGTGTGTGTACCCAGTTGTATGTGCTTGTGAGAGGAGTATTTTCAGTACTGGAATAATCATAGAATTTATGTCATACCTGTGCTCCATAGATATATTTATCCAACATCTTGCCTCCTATTGTCTGTCCTCCTATATCCCAAACTTGAAGAGTAACATTCAGGTTCCCTTGAATATAAAAACAAGAATGCAGAAAAGGTAAGTAACAAAATAACAACTGGATACAGTTTCAGAGAACACTAAATCACAATGATACACTGTGGACCTAATCTGCCTTTTATTCTGCACGCTCATATGGTCAGATTATTTGGAACCGTGAAATAATGTTGTCAAAAGAAATCATAATGGGGAATTTAGATTTATACTTTTACCCCATTTCTATAGAACCATATTTATAATCACCTTCAAAACAAAAAAAAGCTTTAATTCATACACTGCTTAAAACTTTAAAAAAAATAGTTTTCTTAAACAGAGAATAGGACGATAGAACACTTGTACGGGGGGTAAAAAATATATACTTTAAAAATAAAAATAGAACTTTATATACTAACCTACCCTATAGCACATAATGAATTTTACTGTAAACTCTAAACTCTATAGGTTCTAATACTCACAGATTAATAACAGACTACAAAAATGGACCCAGAGTTTCAACTCAAATTAATGGGACTTTTAATATTTAAATGTCACCTAGTATATGCAATAGGAAACATAATTTTTAAAACTACATGTTTTCAAATTTAACCTATAAAATATAAACACATATGACAGCCCTCTTGAGAACAGATGTAGGATACATACCCAGTATATCACTAAATATTATGATGCATTTACTGTTAAAAGCATTTCCATTGAAACAAATCATAATATGTGCTTCAAAGCCTTCATAAAATGGTGGAACAAATCTTCCCCATACAAGCATTATAAAAGCATTTAAAAATACTAAAAAGCAATCTTTAAAATTCTTTTGTCTATTTTGCAAACTATTTGGCTGATACAAAAATTTATGAGATAAGCTATTCTCTCTTATGAATGCATAACCCCAGAAGTTAAAGACCACGTCCAACGTACTTTTTAGTTTAACATTTCAAAGTTATTTCTCCTAATAATGCAGTTTTCTCCAAAAGTAGACAAAGTCTCAATTAGTATCTTCAAAATGAGCTCCCACACTAAAAAATGGACCTGTCTGAATGATTTGCAAATCAGAAAAACTCAAAATAAAAACTTAAGACACTAAAAAAAGTTCTCGCTTCAAAAACAATAAAAAAGATTATGAAGACATGAATTTTTATGCCAATGCCAAAACACTAAAATCAGAGAATGTTAGTCACACCATTCAACTGAAGAGCAAATATAACACTGGATTAACCAGCTAAGTTTTACCCTTAACTCTAAGTTTTGTTGGGTTTGTATTACAATCTTTCCATTATTTTGAGGTAGGTCTGTTGCATCTGCCAACGTGCAAAGGATTTACATGAGGAACTTCCATTAGCATTAATGAGAGCTTCTGAAGTTTATCACCCGTCATCATTCCCACATACACACCCTTTCTTAGCTCACAGAGTAATGACGAAAATGTTCTTAGAGCTCTGTGAAGACGAAAACCAAAATGTCACAGACTAAGTAAGACTTATCCAACAACTGGGATAAACCCACTTACTTAAAAATCTAAATTTTTCAAGTTTCAAAACTCAACTCATTCTCCTATGATGGTGTCTCAAACTAAGCAGGTGAGAAAAGACTAGTAGTCGTTAGCAGTATGTTAAATCGCTTCAGAAGCCCCTAGATAAACAGGCAGTACTCTCTTCATTTTACTTGCATACTCTTTACAGTCATTTGTTTACTTCAAAAACACCAGTGCTTAATAATATTAACTTTCTTACAGTAAGATTGTAGGCAACACTTAATATAAGGCATTTAATCCCATTTTCTTCAAGGCCAACAAATCCTATCACTTAGCTTTGCATCAAGAAATATAAAGCTTTTCTTCCTTTAAATTCTGATAGTCAGATCCAATCTGAATTAGTTATTGTGAACACCTTAGCTACCACTTTATGAACATGATATTCATGTTTCCAAATCCTCACTACATCATTTCAAGACTAAATCGTTTATTTAGTTGCCTCCCATCTGAGAAGTTTGTATTTATATTCCTGTGTTGCAGGTATTTTTTAAATTCATACCTTTCTAAATAAACACTGTTTGTTGTTGTTGGCTTGTTTTTTTAATATTCTAGTGCCTCAGAAATAAAAAGTTATGCATTACTGATAACCGACAATGCTAGCCAAAAAAAAAAACCACTTTTGCTATCATTATAGCTTCCACAAATGATACTAGCTTCATAGTTATTCCGTATGTCTAGAAACATGTTTTTAACTTCCACATTTGAATTTTAGGCTTATTAACACATAAAAATAAAAATAAACAGGGGCTCTCTCTTTGGGAAACAAAATCACATAAAGATGGCATTCCGATCAATATTCATTTTAGTTTCCCTAAACATAAATATATCAAGTCTCCATGTATGTTTTCAAAATGACATACCTAATAACCTACAAAAATAGAATT
Source organism: Halichoerus grypus (assembly GCF_964656455.1). Classification (NCBI taxonomy): domain Eukaryota; kingdom Metazoa; phylum Chordata; class Mammalia; order Carnivora; family Phocidae; genus Halichoerus; species Halichoerus grypus. The sequence continues at coordinate 9,665,124 of NC_135714.1, forward strand.
CAAATAATCAATACTGTAAAATTTTTTAAAAATCAAGAATCCATCTAATATAAATTTCCCACTAATAAAGAACATTAAGGAAATTGTCAGCAATCTAATCTCAAATGCAAAATGCTACAGAATTCCTGCTCCCCGGTAAGAAATGACATGTAACCAGGGGAAAAAAAAATAAAATAAATGAGGTGACAAAATACAGGTAAGTTGCTTTTGGTATGAATCAAAGCCACCAAGAGGATTCAACAGTGACCTTGTAAAAGTACACTTGGTGCCTTGGTTAACCTTACTTAAAGTGCTGCACAGTCAAGATGGAACTAAAAACACAAGTCTGCCCACTTCTTGTACTAAAGACTTAGAAATCCTTTTCACAGTAGAACGCTGTTTACTGGACTGTACCCACAAGCTTCCTGAAAGTATTTTGACTAAGGCTCTTAAGAAGCTCTATCAGCAGAATCTCTGACTAACAGATACACTATTTTAAGCAGTAAACGCTGCACAGTGGTTGCACCCAGACTATACAGCACACCGGAACGTGAAATATACTAAAATGGATGAATATTTACAAAGTAATGACCTTGAAAACTTGCAGGAAGAGAATGTCAATAGAGAGACAGGAGGTATTCACCTCTAACAATCTGAATGGACAGAAGATTTACTAGACAGAATACTTAACAAACATTAGATTCGCCTAGTATGCTCTTTACAATAAATTCAATAATGCTGCCTGTAATGTTTTAGCAAATGATACACATATTAATCATCCTACATTTGACACTTGCAATGAATTAAAATTAAGGTTAAAATATATAAAGGATATACTGTGAACCTTGTAATTTATTTATCTTTCTTAATATACTTATTAATTATATAAAATGAAGTTACATTAAAACAATTTTTTCCTAGCAAAATTTCTAACATAATTTTGAGTCCATGAAGTAACATAAAACCAACTGCCTTTAAAAAAAAAAAAAAAAAAAAAAAGAGAGGGCACGTTCTGCATGGGCACTGGGTGTTATGCACAAACAATGAATCATGGAACACTACATCAAAAACTAATGATGTAATGTATGGTGATTAACATAACAATAAAAAAGTTTTTAAAAAAGAATTTTTTTCTGGAATTCTACCCATCAAAATAAAAACTTAGTCAGGAATTCATTAAAATATACATTCATTGAGAGTATAAATTTCCTAACGTCATTTTTAATATAAGTACTTTCTAACTCTAAATTATTATACTATAAATTTTGATTTCAAAAATACCAAATATTTTTTACAAAGTAATCAAAACTTTAAAATGGGTAGTATTGTGCAACAGATCAGAAATCATCATATGTATATGTCACCTATATAAAATGTCCAAAACCAGTCCTAAAATATTTTTCATGATTGAGTGGTGCTTAGTCCTATATTTAAGCCTTTGAACTAAAAAAAAAAAGTCAGAATAACTAAATAATATTAATGGTACAGAAAGCTGATGCTCTTGCTAATTAGCATCAAAAACAATAGTCAATAACTAAATACATATATTAAGGTTCTCTATGTACAACTGCCATCTCTGAAAAAACTGTTGCAAAAAATAAGCTTTCAGCATGTATATTATATGATTTGTGTATGTATTCTTCTAGTGACTGCTATAAATACTCTGAATGTAGCATTAACCCATACAAATGAGAATAATAAAAGTCAAATGAGATTTTTCAGTTTTGAATACATTAAAAGGAAATACAAATGAAACAAAATATGCGTATGTTTCTCATTAAGCCTCTTGCTGAACAATAACTTAGTAATAAAAGTTGGAATTCTTTTCTCATACTATATCTTTCAATTTATTTTTCATTGGTTGCTGAATACAGACAATCACAAAATATAATAGAGCATATTACTAGTGAGATATGCAGAATACCTTCAATTACTAAGAGTTTTCATTAGCTGCTCTAAAACTTTCATGGAGAGCTGTCTGATAGATGGGATGTTTGAGAGGTTAACGTATTTCAATAATATTGGGATTTATTAAACCCCTTCCCACTGTATCACTCACACTCCAGTATATGAGTCTGACACTACACTTGCAACCGTTTTTATTCAAATGTGTTTCCTCAGAGAGGAGAGGGATGGACTGGTTTAGAAAGTCAATCAAGATAAACTGCTTTTAATAAAATACTTTAAACATATAATTTAATCATCACAAATGAATGGACAGAGCATTTTAAAGCCCCAATTGTTCAGAAACTAACTTAAAACAGAAACCACTCTCTTTTTGTTATTATATCCCTGTATTTCCCACAAAATGTGCTGCAACTGGCATCTAAATAGTTTCTTTGCATGGTGAACTGAAACATCTTGAATGCTCAAACTGTATTTTTATGAGTGCCTAGGGACCCTAAATTTTAGTGGTCTATTAAATGCCAGCGATTTCATGCTGCCTTGCATAAAACAGCATTCACATATTAGAGCACAGGGGTTCCATAGCTACATTATACTTCTGTTCCAACTTTCTCTCGAACAAAAAACTGAAGCAGAGGCTAATCAAAATAATATTTTAAAAAAATAATCCTTTCCAGTCTTTTCACATTTAGTTTATACAATATCTGTTTGTAATTGTATAGCATTTGATTTTTTTTTAAATTTTTAGAATTTTATAAGCAACTATTGTTTATCCTTGAAAAATGTGTGGAGTGGTCAAAAACAGCGGGAGAGTGGGGGAATATATAAACTTTTCTCTCACACCCATGGACAATATGTCTTCATGGGAGATCCTGATGAAAGTTAACCTCCCTATGATAGATCTGCTAATTATATATATTTTCATGCAGAAACAACCCCCAAATTTATTTTACATATTTCTGCTATTATTGTAAGATATGTACAATTTTCTATGTTAAGATTTTTTATTCTCTTACCTGGCAACGTTATCCTTCTCAAAAAGAAATCCAGTCCTATAGTTTGTTTGTACTGTTTCCCAAAAGTTTCTTGAGCAAAACATGTAGCTAAGGAGGTCTAAAAAAATTGATGCATAGAATATCAAAATTAATGTCTTTGTTTTAGAAATGTAAACATAAAATCATTACTAACCTTATTAAGTAATCTTAGTATTTATACTACCATTAATCCAACAAACAATTTTAAGCAGTGCTAATCAGTTACAGAGGGGGGAGGGACTTAACACTCCACCAGGTAAATTTCACTTGACAACAGCTATCAGTGGGGACAACAGACTAATCTGTTAGATCTCTTTAAATCCCCTGAATAGTCAAGCTCCTTCTCCTTGCTGGAACTGAGAATTTGAGATTTATCAACAAGAAAACTAAAACAACATGACTAAAGATCTGACTCCTATATATCCATATATATCAGTTCAATACAAATTTCAGAGAATTCTAAGCTTCATTTCTGAGGTTAAATATTTATGCTCTTAGCCAATAATAAGAGGTACTAATTAAAAAGGGGAAAGCCCATTCATATAATTTTTCCTTTTTCCCTACAAAAAAGTACCTTTAGATGTCTAATTTTTCTCTATATTAAAGATGTTAAATGAAAATTATCCTACAGAACGACTGTGATAATATTTATCTTTAAAATCAAAAAGTCAGTATTTTTAAGACTAATATTAAGCAGGCAAAAATAAGTATTTTCCATCCAACAACCATAAAGATTAAAAGTCACAAGAATATTATAACCAGAACAGATACACATATTTCTACATTTTTTTTTAAATAACAAATTAAAGTTGTATTCAAAACTCTGGAGTACCATTTCCTGTCAAAGCAGAATAAAAATCATTCTGGAAACAACTGAAATAACTCAATAACTTAAAAGCTTCTTAAACATTTTAAATGCACTATTTGTAAACTTCACAAAAAAGAAAGGCAGATTCACGAAGCTTTTATGCTCTTTAAGAAAGACTACCAAAGTTAAGTGAAAATTGCCTTTTTTTTATTTTAAAAGTTAAAATTAGACATCAACTCCCAAAATAATGAAAACTTAAATTTCCAAGATAGCTTAGTATAATTGATTATTACATAAATGCAGCAATGCAAAAGAAAACTTGGCCAAATTTCAATTTCTTCAAACAAAAAGAACTAAAATTCCTTTTGACACAAGAACCATATTTTTCACACAAATGACAATCTGCACACCCTAACCAATTCTTTTATTATTTAAATACTCAGCATTTGTAATAAATTTCTAAGATATGTGGTCAAATATTTATTAAGCACCCTAAGAAAGATGTTCTGCTAGGCACTGAGAAATAAACTCACTACACTCAAATGAAAATTTGTTTGGCTTCCTGAAGCATATAACAATAATATAAAAACTGAGAGATTGGATTAAAGAAGGTAAGCATTCCTTTTTAAAACTTTTGGTTTTTCATTTAGCTTTATTTATGCCATTGTGCTTGTTTAACTTAGAGCACAAAATCTTCTGTTAAGAGGTTCAGAGTTCCAGAGAAAAATAATTGCCACTATTTAACTATTACAGATATTTCAAAATGTTTAATATAGGGATGGTAGATATACTTTTTTAAGACAAAGAGAAACTCAAGGCACATGTAACATTAGCATTGTGCCATTTAAGGTAATTTTTCACTTTCATGTAAGGTTCTCAAAGTTCAGTGTTTTTATATTAATGAATATTTTTAGAAATTCAAAGGTTCTTTTCTTGGAAACAGGACTTCGAGATTCTGAAAGCCCTATCCTCACACTTTTGAGGCAAACATAAAGCTAGGATTTTTGATGGGAATAAAGTATAATCTGTCAAAAGTATAGGCCCATGGGAACACAGAATATTAAAATGTGTTCTTATACCATCTCTGGACATACTATAAAATTAAACAGAGAATCAACTCAATCAGTGGTAGGCACTTCCTCTTCAATTCTCTAGACTTTCTGCCCTCTTTCACACTTAATAATTTCTCACAAGTCATTATATAAATACCCTTCTTAAACAATTATGAAGGGAACAATCATCTATCATATGTGAAACATCTTTATCTGATCCTTTATATTGTTTTGTTTGGTGAGCTTCTGCTAACAATTTTTACCATACTACATTTACTAATACAAAAAAAAAAAAGAATATTTTGCCTCAAAAAAATCTTAAGAAATATGTAATAAAATCAAAAGTATGAATCAAAACAGAAAGAAATAGAAACACATGATACTAGGAGGAGGAGCTAAATTTCTCTTGGAGAAACTATTAGTGATTATCTCAATACTCGATTGCTTCCATCAATGTGTATTTAAATGCCATGAGTTAAAACTGACAAGAAAAATGAATGCTAGAAAAAACAGCCAGGAGTTCAACTAGTACACAAATAAGAATGAAAGAGAGGCTGAATTCATAAAAGGATAGTAAAGGAAATAGAATGGGAATGTTGGCAGCTGCCAATAACTTGAGAGCTGAATAGGGTATGGAGAAGAAAAAAGCTTGATACACAAATAATGAAAAAAGGTTAGGTTTCTGATGTTCGTATCTGAAAATCTCTGGCAGAAAATGCCTTTACAGTTTTAAAAGAGATTAGTCAAGATGATAAAGACTAAATCAGAACACCATAAAGAGTTATCACTCACCCTTTTAAGCAGAATGATAGTCCTAATTAGCAATATGGAAGGGAAAAAAAATCATGCCCTGTCCTACACTAGACAGAATTTTAGACAGAAATGAAAAACTGTAATTATTCACACTAAATTAGCAACAAGAAGAAAACATAAGAAGGGCTAAATAAAAAACCCAGAAACAAAATTATGAACAAACTTCATCTGAGTAACACATGTATGAAACTAACTGATAAATACTGGTAGAAATGAACAAAAGTTTAAAGAATTATGATAGAACGTAGATGGTAATGGGCAATTTTTGTCTCTTTTAACAAGTGTATTAGTGCTACAGATTGTCATTGTAATTTTAAACAGGAAGTGAATTCAGTTATGAGTTGACCATGAAAGGATTTAGGAAATGAAAAATTAGAAGGTATCCAAAAGAAAACTGAATAATAAGAAAACTATGCAAATATACCTTAAAATTTTTATTGAATAAGAGTGTTAGAAACAATGCTGATTTATTTAAAACCATTGAAACACTCAAAAAGTTGCTTCCCCAAAACCTTTTAAAGGTAATCAGAGCATCTTAGGTTGTTTTTTCTCAGCTATAAAAATCAGTAACAAAATATCATCCTGGAAGGCAAGAAATTTAACAGAATGCTCCAAATTTTGCATATGAATGACACCTCTCCCAGGTGCCCTAGGAACTCAAATCTCAGAACCAAAGACTGCAGCAGCTTTGCAGGGCCAACTGCCAGGGAAGATGCAAAGAGCAGTCGTCACCAGAGAAACCGGGGTCCAAGCTACACCAGTAAGACGGATCGTGAAGCCGGAAACTGGTAACAATAACAACCTGCGTTTCTGAAGACTCTGGCTAGGAAAAGGGAGGGAAGAAGAAAGGACACAGACTTTAGCAATATTCCCAGAAACAGTGTTGGCGCCTTGGACAGAAGCGACAAGTGTGAAGAAGACACCCCGGGCAGAGGCTCCTCACTTTATTTGGGGGGTGGTCACTGACCCTTTTGAGATCCCATGGACCCTCCGCAAAGAGCAAGCACCGAGATGATCATGTCCTTTTCAGGAGCTCCACAGCCCAGAGTTAAAATCCCCAGCCTAAGAGGTAAGGAGACTGGCTGTCGGATATTCTCACGCACTCGGCCTCATTTATTCAGTCGACCGTCACCAAAGACTAGACTCTGAGCAAGGATCCCCTCGGTCACGACAGCAGCTCTACTCTCAGCATCAGCCCCAGTTAGGAGCTCGATAGATACCTGCTGAATGAATGCTTGTGCTGACAGGTGCTGTGCTTCGAGCAGTGATGAACAGGTATGATGCTATAAAACAGCAACTAGCGTTTATTGAGTGCACACCATGTTCCGAAAGCTTTATGTGGATTTTCACATCTAATGTGTATTTGCACACTTCACCCTTTGAGGCGACCCCTATCAATACCTACCTTACCGCTGAAGCACAAAGAGGTTAGCAATTTTGCCCTCCAACGTCCCGACCAGTAAGTGATGGAGCCCCAGTGCTCACCCAGGGCATTTGATCGCAGGGCCAAGTTCTGGGGAGAGCAGTGTCGGTATGAGAACCCGTAAAGCGGCCGGGGTGCGGGGATGGGGGGGCTCGCGGGGGCAAAGGCAGAGTGTGACCTGGACTAAAGTAAAGAGGTAAGGCCTTGGCGGATCTTTGCCGTCCTCAGAGGCGAGAAGCTGGAAAGCTTCCCAGGAGGGCGATGCTGGCTCGACTCGAAGAAGCGGGAGTTCGCGATCCAGGCAGGGAGTTGGGAAGTGACTCTTTTTTTTTTCTTTTTATTTCTTTTTCTTTCTTTTTTTTTTTTTTTTTTTAATTTAAGAAGAGCTGGACAGCTCTCGTCAGCCTACACCAGCGCCTACTCCGTGTCTGGCCCCAGGCCACGATCAGGCGGGCCCCGGCCCTGGGGGAATGAGGCGACGCCGAGCGGCGGGGAGGAGGCGGGGGTTTGCCGGGGCCGCGCCGGGGTTCCTGCAGGCCGGGGACGGCGGGCCCGCTGGAGGACTGACCTTCCCGGAGGTGCCGTCCCCCAGCACGACGATTTTCAGTTGCCGGTCCTGGCTCTCCTCCTCAGAGTCCGACATGGTGTCCCGGGAACCAGGCCCGCTCCCCCACCCCCACCCCGAGGTAGAGGGAGGAAGGGTAGGAGGGGGTCTCCGGGGGCGGGGGAGAGGAGGAAGGGCGGCAGTGGGGGCAGCACCCCCCGCCCCGGTGTCTCAGCGGCGGCTGCACGTATCCGCGGTGAATCACTCGCCGGGCGCCATCTTGCCCACCTCCCCTCCCCGGCGCGCCGCCCCGCCCCCCGCGCGCTACGTCGGTCGCGCCCCCCTCCTCTGCGCCAACCCGCGCGGACGCGAGCCTCCCTAGCAAGCCGGCCCATTTGCGGGCCTGCGATGGGGGAGGCGTTCGAACTGCGCAGGCGAGTCGGGCGCTGCTCTCGAAGGGGCAGCTGTGAAGAAGAAAAACAAAATATATCATTCAAACCCGGTAGGAAAATGGGAACCAGCAGCATTCAGGCGTTCTATCATATTCCCGTGTTTCCATCACCCCCTGTGAAGGGCCCTGAAGTGAATGGTTTAGCTGGAGGGGGGGCCTTGACGCCTGGGCTGCGCGCCACGGTTGCCATGGAAGCTGGGAGTTGGAGGAGCGGCGGTGGGGCGGGGCCTGTCTCCGGGCGGCCGGCGAGCAGGTTGCCAGGCGCAGCGCGCACGGGAGGGGCCCCTGGAGCGGGCGGAGGCGCCGGAGGTCGAGCCTCGGGAGGAGCGTGGGTGCCGCCGAGGTTGCTGAGGACCGTTCTGCCTGCGGGGAAGCGCCGTAGTGGCCTTCAGTTTAACGGAGTTCTGGCGCTGCCTCTTTGTTTTGACCTCTCAAACCATGGGTTCTCTCGGCAGAACGACAGAATCCGATGGTTCATTCATCAAGCAAGTAACCTAGAGCAGCAGTTCTCAAAGTGTGGTCCGGGGAACTCGGGGGGGCCCCAACAGAGTCCAAATTATCTTCATAATAATACAAACATCTTTTTTTTTTTTTTGCCTTTTTCGCCATTCTCTCCCGAGTATCAGTTTTCCAGGGGATGCATGATGTATATGATGGCATTACTCTGGCAGTTAAGGAATCATGTGCTTGTTATAAGGTTCCAGACATTCCTTAGTATTAATTTCAAAGCAGTAATGATAGCTATAACTTACATAAACAAAAACTCTTTGTTTGGGGTCTACAATGATTTCTTAAGCGTGTAAAGAGGCCCTGAGCCCAAAAAGTGTTAAGAATTGCTGTACTGTCTTAGTCCAGTAGAGCAGGTAAAAGATGTCACAGAAAATGTCAATAGAGATAAGTTCTACAATAATAGTGCCAACCTACTATGCTTGTCTCATGTTAATTACTTCACAGGGATGATCACTGTTTTTCCTCATGAGAACCCTAGAGAGTAGATAGAATTATCTCATTTTACAGATGAGTGAGCTTGAGGCACAAAAAGCTTAGCTCAGAGGCAGTGGTCCTGGAAAGCATGTAGGAAGTAGAATGGGAAAGCAGTACAGTTTTAAGAAATGCCCAGCCCGAGAGGGAGCACTGGCGTTCCAATCACAGACCTGTGCTTACTAGATGTGTGACCTTGAACCACAGTTACCTATAAAATAGAGGTACTACCTCCTTCATAAGGTTGAAAATTAAATGAAGTAATCAATGTAAAGTAACAGCACAATGCCTGGCGTATACTAGTGACCCTCAGTAGGTGTAATTATCCTCTTCATCATCATCAGTAGATATGGTCCATGTTGGAGCATCACTGCTTCCTAGCCATGTTACCTTAGACAGGTTCCTTATGTAGATTACATTTAATTATACATTAGTAGTTCATTCTCCTCCTTACATATCATTACACATTAATGATATGCCCCATGCATATAAGCATGTATATATTATGTAAGCCAGCAGGACCCCTATGTATTATCGTGCATTAGTGATATAACCCCTGCACATAAGCAAGTATATACAATTATTAATCTAGCATAAGACATTAAGTTAACCTAATCTCCAGTAATACTTAAATTGGAATGCACTTCACTTATCCAAAAAAGACCTTGATCATCAAGCTTCGAGAAAACAGCAATCCTTACACAAAAGTGTACCTCTTCTCGCTCCAAGCCCGTAACACGTGAGGGTTCCTATATTAAAACTATACCTGGCATCGAGTTCTTACTTCAGGGCCATATAACTCTTTACTCCTATCCTACAAATCCTCTCAAACAGGACATCTAGATGCACTAATGACTAATCAGCCCATGATCACACATAACTGTGGTGTTATACATTTAGTATCTTTTCATTTTTAGGGGGGGAAAGCGGTTATCACTCAGCCATGACCGTAAAGGTCTAGCTTCTTCATCTGTAAGTAGGGTTAGTCCACAACAGTACCTACCCAGTTAGTATTACTTCTCAGTACTTTCCCTACTCCCAGCCACCACCACTAACAACTCCCTATGTTACCAGCTCTTTTAATGAGGATCAGTAGGAAAAAGTACCTGGAAGGGTTTTGCAAAGTTCTTTGTAAATGTTAGCTTGAGGAATCTGTTTCTAACGAAGACAGATTTAACCTCTTCTTGTCCATGAAGGGAGTTAATGTTGCAGAAATTTGCTTTTCCATTTGTCCTTAATGGAAATGGTTATGTAACCCAGTTCTGACCAATCAGACAGAAGAAGAGGTCCTTTGGGAGACATCTGGAAAAGATTTTCCTCCCTGATTGAAAAAGAAGAGGAGCACCTGGGTGGCTCAGTCAGTTAGGCATCAGACTCTTGATTTCAGCTCAGATCATGATCTTGGGGTCATGAGATCAAGCCCCAGGTCATTGGGCTCCGAGCTGCGCACGAAGCCTGCTTAAGATTCTCTCTTTCCCGGGCACCTGGGTGGCTCAGTTGGTTAGGCGACTGCCTTCGGCTCAGGTCATGATCCTGGAGTCCCGGGATCGAGTCCCACATCGGGCTCCCTGCTCAGCAGGGAGTCTGCTTCTCCCTCTGACCCTCCTCCCTCTCATGCTCTCTGTCTCTCATTCTCTCTCTCGCAAATAAATAAAAAAAAATTAAAAAAAAATTTTTTAAAAAAAAAAGAGGGGCGCCTGGGTGGCTCAGTCGTTGGGCGTCTGCCTTCGGCTCAGGTCATGATCCCAGGGTCCTGGGATCGAGCCCCGCGTCGGGCTCCCTGCTCCGCGGGAAGCCTGCTTCTCCCTCTCCCACTCCCCCTGCTTGTGTTCCCTCTCTCGCTGTGTCTCTCTCTGTCAAATAAATAAAATCTTTTAAAAAATTTAAAAAAAAATAATAAATAAAAAAATTAAAAATAAAAAAAAAAAAGATTCTCTCTTTCCCTCTCCATCCACCCCCCCCCCCCCGCACACACACACACATGCTCCCTCTCCCTCTCTCTTTAAAAAAGAAAAAGGAGAGATGGAGAAAGAAATATCTCTCCCTCCTTTCCCCTGCTGTCATTATTTGGGTGAGGACATAATATTTGGAATTGCCACAGCCTTCCAGGCTTCTTGTTATGGGGCACTTTGGCTACATATTCCATTACTTGCAGATAGAAACATCCCAACTGGCACAACTGCTTTGGCCCAAAACTAGATTTAGCTGAGGTCGTAAGACTGATTTTCATGTGTGGTTTCATATGAAGGGAAATTTAGAAGAAAACTTTGCATTTTCCTATCATTAATTTCCTAGACAACTGCTCTGATGGAGAGACATCATTTATTTGGATACGGATTCAGCCTGGGCAGTGCTGCTACATGAAACAGGCCAATTGCGTTATTTTAGGTGACCATATTTTACACATCTATGGCAATATTCCAGGTTGAAAATTAGATTTGAAGACTTGGAGCCACATTTGTAAATTAAAAAGAAAAAAAAGGGTGCCTGGGTGGCTCAGTCAGTTAAGCCCAAGTCTGACTTAAGTTCAGGTCATGATCTCAGGGTCCTGGGATGGAGCCTCATGTCGGGCTCCCTGCTCAGCGGGAAGTCTGCTTCTCTCTCTCCCTCTGCCCAACCCAGCTCCCCGACTCCTGTGCTCTCTCTCTCTCTCACAAATAAATAAATAAAATCTTCAAAAAAATATATTCCTCTTGTGTAGAAGAGCATGCTAGCTAGCACTGAAAGCTTCCAGTATGGTGCATTACCATTCTAAAGAGAAATAGAGCTGATCACAGAAAAGGAAAATGTGGAGCTTATGTAAAACACCCACAACAGGGTCATAAACTAGGGAAATCTTTTTCAGTGGTCATAAAACCAATAAATTAACAAAATGCTTAAAGACAAATTCCAGAAATTTCAGGAGATTAGGGTTCTTTAGATATGAAGAAGTAAAAGTACTTAAATTAAGGATCTTGAGATAGAGAGATTATCCTGGATTATCGGGGTGGGCCTTAAATGCAATCACATGTACCCTTATAAAAGAGAGACAGAGGGAAATTTGACCCAGACAGAAAAAGAGAAGGTATTGGGCCACAGAGGCAGAAACCAGTGACGCAGCCACCAGCCAAGGAATGCCAGCCAGCACCAGAAACTGGAAGGGGCAAGGAAGGAATTCTCCCTCTAGAGCCTCTGGAGAGAGTGCAGTTCTGTCAACACCTTGACTTCAGCCCAGCAAACACTGATTTAGCATTTGCAGACTGCAAAGCTATGAGAAAATAAATGTTGTTCTAAGCCACCAAATTTATGGTAATTTGTCACAATGGCCACAGGAAACTAAGGAGAAACACAGAAATACCATAAATCAACAGGAAAATTTTAGATTCGGGTAAAAAAGAAAAAGAGTAAAACAGTCAATGGATGGGATAAAGAGTAAAACTATCTGAACATTTTTATTTATCACTAAGGTGAAAAAGAGTAAGTGAATCAACAAGTAAACTGATTTCAAAACCACCAACCTCTGCTATCATTTTAAATCCAATAGTCATCCATTAGTTTTCTGTCATCTTTTTAAATATTTCATAATTTTGAAGATGCATACCTTAGGATTAAAGCCCCAGTGAATATGGATTTGGGAAAAAAAGATAAAATATTGTTGAGTAAGGCAGAATAATGGCCATGCTTTCAGTTCATGCACTTGGTATTGCTGTGTTTCTGCTGAAACACAAGAAAAATATAGAAATGATCCATAGGATGTATTGATTGAACTCCTACAGGTCAAAAATGAATAAATAAATTAAATAAGGCTCTCTTCTTGAAATTCTCTTCTCCTTTGGTTATACAAATACACACACACAGATATACATGTGTGTGTACATGCGTGCGTGCGTGTGTGTGTGTTTGTGTTTCATGCATTGCATGTGCATGTAACCACCACCTAAATCAACATATAGTACAGTCCAGAATCCCAGCAGGCTCCCTTGTGTCATCTCTCCATCACTAACTCCTCAAAGGTAACTGCCATTCTGAATTCTAGCACCATAACTTAATTCTACCTGGTTTTGAATTTTGTGTGACTAGGCTCCACACAGTATGTGCTCTTTGGCATCTGACTCCTTTCACTAAATATTGTCTGGGAAAGTCATCCACGGTATGTGCTGCAGGGGCTTGTGCTTTTTCATTGCTGCATACTACTTACTCCATTATATGAATTAACCACAACTTATTTATCCACTCAACCTCTGATGGACAAATAGATTGTTTAAAGTTTGGCGATATTATGAATTATGCTCTTTAGCATGCTTCACCCCTCCCCCAAAGAAAACCCCAGTCCACAAATCACACTCTTCTCACACACACGCACATGCTCACACACATGTGCATGCACACACACACACACATTGTCCATCTACATTTTACAGCCTTGAGGTGGCTGGGCCATTTCATAATCATGGAACTGGTTTTTGGATATACTTTGTAACATCTAGATTTGTTGATTTGCTCCTGGAGTGGCTCATCCATTGTATCTAGTTGTCTCCACTGAAATTTCAGTTTTCATACAGTGTTTTGTTCAACATTATAAACATGCCAGTTCCGCACAAACAGATTAAGCACACTTTCACTCAAAACCTCCCTGACTTTCTTAAGTGGCAAATGATGTTAAACTACATCCAAAAGAATGAACAATGAGGAAACTTAAGGGAAGGGGCAAGAAATGAAAGGATCAACAGACAACATAATTTTTCTAAAAGACACTATTTACAATTGCAACTATATAATGCAATACCTCGGAATTTATCTTAAATATGTATATGGAAAAAATTACAAAACATTGAAAGACAGTAAATAAACACTAAATGATCATGAAATATCCCATGTCCATGCATAGAAACACAATATTGCAAATAAATCAGTTCTACAAAATGACCTATACTGTCAATGCAATTCTAATAAAATTATTCATGGAATATTGAAATGATGCATTTGGAAGGCAAAAATCCAAGAATACTGAAGATATTCCAGGAAAAAAAGGGCAAAGAATTTGCTTTACAGATACCAAGACTTTGCATCAAGTTATAATAATGAAGATACAATGTATTTATTATTTCAAGGATAAACATATTAACCATTATAACAAAATGAAGAGCCACAAAATTGACTCTCATTTACAGGAAACTTTGATATTTGACACAATATATATGATAGCACATAAAAGGGTAGTAGTTAGAAACCACATAGAAAAAGAAATGAAATTGGAATCCATCTCCTCTCTCTCTCCCTCTCTTGTTCTCCTCTCTCACAATTCCAATGGAATGAAGATTCTAAATGTGAAAAGCAAAATTTAAATAATTTGAGGTGACTATCTTTCTTATCTTGAGATAGATTTCTTTTTTTTTTTAAGATTTTATTTATTTATTTGACAGAGACAGCAAGAGAGGGAACACAAGCAGGGGGAGTGGGAGAGGGAGAAGCAGGCTTCCCGCCGAGCAGGGAGCCCGATGTGGGGCTCCATCCCAGGACCCTGGGATCATGGCCTGAGCCGAAGGCAGTTGCTTAACGACTGAGCCACCCAGGCGCCCGAGATAGATTTCTTGAACAAGACACAAGGAGTTAATCATAAAAGATTATGTATTATACATGTTTAAAAAAAAAAAGAAAATTACAGTAAAATTAAAAACGATTCCATGAAAAGATACCATAAAGAAAGGGAAAGCAGAAGTCACAAACTGGGGAAAATATTTCTAACACATAAAATTTACAACCAATTGATATTCAGAATCTACAAAGAACTACAAATCAATAAGAAAACAAAAATCCAGTAGAAAAATCAGCAAATTCATTAGAAGGTGTTTCACAGAAAATGAAATAGACAATAAGCTTATGAAAAATTGTCCAACCTGGAGGTGTCTGAGTGGTTCAGTCAGTTAAGCATCCAACTCTTGATTTTGGCTCAGATCGTGATCTCAGGGTCGTGAGATCAAGCCCAGTGTGGGGCTCTGTGCTGAGTGTGAAGCCTGCTTGGGATTCTTTCTCTCTCCCTCTCCTCCTGGCCCTCCCCACTCATACATGCTCTCTCTCACTCTCAAATAAAATAAAATAAAATCTTTTTAAAAAGTCCAAAAGTATAACCACAGAAACACACACACACAAAGAGCTCAGTGAGATACCATTTCATGCCCAGTACACTGGCAAAAATTAAGAAGTCCAACAGTATCTTTATCAGTCAAGAAAATAGAGGCCACATAGTTGTGTTATCAGAGAGAATTTAACATAGGGAATTGGTTACATGGTGTCGAAGGACTGAAAAAAAAACAAAAAACAAAAAGGAAACACTGAGGTAACACCATGTCAGTTACTTCAGGAAGCAGTTACTACCACAAGACCCCCGAGGACAAGGGAAGAGGTCGGGAGTTGTCCTAACATTGACACTTGAGGGAGAAGGCCTGGGGAGCTGGGATCCAGACCACTGCCTCAGGGCTGCTCTGCTTCGGGACATAGAGGAAGAAGCCAAGTAGCTGAGTCAGAATTCTGAGGACGGAGTTCCCCTGGCTGCTACTGGCCATGCATTAGAAGGTCTGCACAGGGGCTCCCCAGAGCTAGAACTCCCTGCTGAGACCAGAAAACTGCTCCAGGGCTGTGGGGTCTCCACGGGAGCACACTGAGGCTGATTCTAGGAGTGTGGAAAGAAGTGGGAAGCTGGAAAGAACCAGCTTCTCCTGCTGAGGTGAAATGCCATTGTTGGAAGAACATTGATAGGACTACCCGAAAAACGGTGGTGGAAGCCCCGTCTGCCTCCTCTCTAGTACCTTCCAAACTCTCTCTAGTAACCCCCCCGCTCCCCCGCCATGGGCAGAAACTAAAAGGAAGCAAGCGAGGAAAAGAAAAAAAGGGTAAATATTTATAATATTGAGTGTAAATAGGTCCTGTAAGCATCGCATAAAATTCACCCAAGTCAAAAAATTAAATACTGGTAATTTGTGTACGTAAAATTTTAAATATCCGTGTGACAAAAAGCACCATCAGGATCATATAAGCTTCCAGCAAAAATAGGCTAGATGGTTAGGACCACTCTTCCCACTAAGGCAAACTCAAAAAGCTAGCCATAATATTTTTTAATCTGTTTGAAGTTATCAGAGAGTTTCCAAAGGTCTAAAGGAGAAAGGAAGCCCAAAAAGCAGAATCCAGCTTGGGGGCCACTCTCCCCAGGAGGTATCTGCGGATTCAAAAATAGGTACGTAGTGCTCTCAACATCCTCCTAGAGCTGGGAGCAGAGCGCTGAACAAACATCACAGTTAAGCACACATCAAGGATGGTAGACCAGGGGCGCCTGGGTGGCTCAGTCGGTTAAGCGTCTGCCTTCGGCTCGGGTCATGATCCCAGGGTCCTGGGATCGATCGCCGTATTGAGCTTCCTGCTCAGCGGGAAGCCTGCTTCTCCCTCTCCCGCTCCTCCTGCTTGTGTTCCCCTCTCTCGCTGTGTCTCTCTCTGTCAAATAAATAAATAAAATCTTTAAAAAAAAAAAAAAAGGATGGTAAACCAGCTCCCATCTTTTTTAAGACCCTGAAAAGCTACATTGTAGAAGTAAGGGTGACTGAACCAGAAAGAAATCATCTCCACAGAAAGTAAAGTCAATTTTTGTACTATCTCAGTCCCTCATGGGACTCACGCGACTGGGGGTTGTTTGTGCCCTAAGTGAACTACCAGAAGCAAAGCCATATCCTCTCTGGAGGAATATCAGATTATCTCTACAATTTCCATAATCAATTTCTGGCACTCAACCAAAAGCTTGGTATATATGAGGAGCAAGACTCTATGACTAAAACTCAAAAGAAATGATGAACTATAGAAGTATACCACCAAGATCCAGATAATGGTGCTGTGGAACGTGGTCTTTAAGTAGCTAGTATGTGTAAGGGTTTACATGACAAGATTGAGAATTTTGTTAGGACCAGATGGAAAGTAGCAATAAAAAAATATAATGACTGAGGGGCGCCTGGGTGGCTCAGTCGTTAAGCGTCTGCCTTCGACTCAGGTCATGATCCCAGGGACCTGGGACCGAGCCCCGCATCGGGCACCCTGCTCCACAGGAGGCCTGCTTCTCCCTCTCCCACTCCCCCTGCTTGTGTTCCCTCTCTCACTGTGTCTGTCTCTGTCAAATAAATAAATAAAATCTTTAAAAAAAAAAAAAAAAGATGGTCTAAAAAAAAATATATATATAATGACTGAAATTAACCCAATGGGTAAGTTTAATAGCAGGTCAGACATAAAGAGAGAAGAAAGGTGTAAGTCAGAAGACAATATCCACACTGAAAGACACAAAAACAGTGGGATAGAAAATAGAGAGAAGACTATGGAATATGTTCAAAATATATAATTGCAGTTCCAAAAGATATACTTTTTCTTGATTCATCATAAAAGTGGCACTCCAGAACACAGAAAAGGACTCTCTTTGCAATAAATAGTCCTGGGCCAATTAGATATTCATATAGAACAAAAATGAATCTTGACTCCTACCTTGCACCATATTCAAAAATCAATTCCAGATATTTTGTAAAGCTAAGTCTAAAGCAAGAAAGCTCTCTGGGTGCCTGGCTGGCTCAGTCAGTAGAGCATGTGACTCTTGATCTCAGGGTTGTGAGTTCAAGCCCAACTCTTGATCCCTGGGTCATGGGTTCAAGCCCCACATTCAGCATAGGGCTTACCTAAAAAAGATAAATAAAGTAAGTAAGAAAGCTTTAAAAAAGATAACACAGGGAAGTATTTTCATGATCTTGGGCTAGGTGAAGATTTCTTAAAGAAGACACACAATAAACCAACCTTTAAGGGAAAAGTTAATTAAATGAATTTATATTTTAAAATTGCACTCATCTATATACATATACAGATAATAGTAAATAAATAGTAAAATTACATCTAGAAGAATAAAAACCATGTTCTTAACAGCCATTGAAAGTAATGAGATTATCAAGAACTATCACTTTCCATATTATACATTTCTGCAGTGTATAAATTTTTTATAGTGAGCATGAATGTATAATCAGAAAAAAAAACATGAAAAAATATATCAACGACAACAGAAGACTAGTTAGCTACAGTCCTTTTCACTGTGGGCAGATGAGGACTGTGCGATGTGGTAAGTAGATTCCACGAATATAGAAAACCTTTTAGTTTCATAATCATCTAAGAGCCTTTGTTTGAAAAGAAAAAAACAACACCTTATTGCTGGCAACAGAACCCCAGGCTGGTGCAATTTCCAGCTGTCCACAGTTCTGCCTCATTGCTTAGGGATGTGCTTCACCGATTCCTCAAGCATAGCTCCAGACAAAACCAAAAATCTGTAAAGCAGGAGAGTGCTCAAATCACCTCTACAGCTGTGAAAACCAGACCTATCACAACTTCCCAGTGAATCCGACATGGTTAAATAAGGTACTACATGTAGACATGTTTTTGAAAAAGAGAAGTTATGGTACAAATGCAAAATATTATTTGAAACGTGGTTGCCGGAGCTTTGGGGATGTGAATTTCCCTGATCATCAAGGACCAGCACAGAGAAGCCAGTGATTTTAAGGAAACTCTGCATTTCCAGATTTCATAGAGAGTAGTGACATAATATCCTTACTTTGATCCCTTCTGAAACCGTGCTTTCCACAGCTCTCCTCTAGAGTATAACTGCTTTACCAGGGGTGTCCCTTAGCTGTCTGGGTTTCCAGCTTATCTACTTTGTTAAATTTAGGTTTAAAACATTCCAACAAGCAAGATGCTATTATAAAGTGTTGTCTTAACCTTGGGATAGCATTTCCCAAAAGTGTATTCTTTGGGACACTAGTCCCATGAATTCCTACTCAAATAAAGTTTAGAAGTGTCTGTAGCCACCCCACGTTTGCAAAGTGATGGTGCCCTTGAGCACAGCATACTCTGAGAAATACTGAAGAAGACAATCTCTTTGGACTTTTTAAACCCCAAATTGCCCAAACTTATTTGACCAAAGAACCCTTTTTCCAAGTACTATTTAGAACTAAGTTTGCATAAAACATTATATCAGAAACTCTACTTTT
This sequence comes from Halichoerus grypus, assembly GCF_964656455.1. Taxonomy (NCBI): domain Eukaryota; kingdom Metazoa; phylum Chordata; class Mammalia; order Carnivora; family Phocidae; genus Halichoerus; species Halichoerus grypus. The sequence continues at coordinate 9,684,148 of NC_135714.1, forward strand.
AAACTAAAAAATTCCAGGAGAGAAATCTTAGAAGTAGTTAAGACACTGATTTCCAATACTTAGATCCTTATTGCAGAAAGGTTCACATGAAAAAGGCCTCAATTCTCCTACATGTATCAAGAGTTCAGTCTTACTATATAAAAATGCTTTGACTCAGAATGTATTTAAGGATTTTCCAGTGTCTTAGGTGTTATTACTAAAATAAATAAATTAGTATCATGAGAACATGAATTGCTGCTTGAGCATAGTGGTTAAAGTTGTAGCCTAGATTCAAACAAATCTGATTTTCACTTGTAGTCAAGTTTATGACCCTGGACAAGTCATTTAAATCCTCCGAGTTTCGGGGCGCCTGGGTGGCTCAGTTGGTTAAGCGACTGCCTTCGGCTCAGGTCATGATCCTAGAGTCTCGGGATCGAGTCCCGCATCGGACTCCCTGCTCAGCAGGGAGTCTGCTTCTCCCTCTGATCCTCCCCCCCTCTCATGTTCTCTCTCTCTGTCTCATTCTCTCTCTCAAATAAATAAATAAAATCTTTAAAAAAAAATAAAAAAATAAATCCTCCGAGTTTCCATTTCCTCATCTATAAAATAGAGACTATAGTAATAGTACTTACTTCATAGGGTTATTATAAAGCTTATCAATAATACATATACAGGGGGCGCCTGGGTGGCTCAGTTGGTTAAGCGACTGCCTTCGGCTCAGGTCATGATCCTGGAGTCCCGGGATCGAGTCCCACATCGGGCTCCCTGCTCGGCGGGGAGTCTGCTTCTCCCTCTGCCCTTCCCCCATCTCATGCTCTCTCTCTAATAAATAAATAAATAAATCTTAAAAAAAAATAATAATACATATACAGGGATGTCTGGCTCGTTCAGTTGGTAGAGCATGCGACTCTTCATCTCAGGGATGTGAGCTCGAGCCCCACCTTGGGCATAGAGATTACTTAAAAATAAAATCTTAAAGGGCACCTTGGTGGCATGGTGGGTTAAAGTGCCCGACTCTTGGTTTCAACTCAGGTCATGATCTGGGGTCTGGGGTCAAACCTGTGAGGCCCCATGCTAACCGGGGGGGAGGGGGGCGGCAGTCTGCTTGTCCCTCTCCCTCTGCTCCTCCTCACCTCAAATAAATAAAATACAATCTTAAAAAAAAGAGTAAAAAAAAATAAAATCTTAAAAAGAAAATATATATACAGTGCTTAGGACTGAATATATCTATGTTAGGACTATTGAAGCATTTCATTTAGATATCAAGTAAGCCCATTAGAATATAAATATTCAAATGAAGTTTGCCAAAAAACAGTCACCATGGCAAGTTATACAGTTAAGTCAATGATGCCAATATTTTTCAAATATCTTTTTTTTTTATTATTATTTGACAGAGAGAGAGATAGCGAGAGCGGGAACACAAGCAGGGGGAGTGGGAGAGGGAGAAGCAGGCTTTTGCGGAGCAGGGAGCCCGATGCGGGGCTCGATCCCAGCACCCTGGGATCATGACCTGAGCTGAAGGCAGACGCTTAATGACTGAGCCACCCAGGCACCCCTCAAATATCTTTTTTGGAAGGTGAGCAAAGGGAGGGAATAAGCTTTCTGACTAAATATGGATAAATTAAAGTTTGATGTGACACGTAAGAAACATTCTCCTAAAAAAAATAATTTAACTGAATTCAATAAAAACATGTGATATAGGCTCTGTTTACACAAAGCCATGGATTAATACTACACACTGTGTGATGGCTAATTTTCGAAATCTGAGGTTTCCTGGAGAAGATATTCTACCTCAAGATGGCAACATAGAAATCCTGCCTATTTCCAGTCTGTCAGCCTACCTTACAAATTTCAGATTTACCAGTCTCCCACAATCACGTGAGCCAATTCTTTAAAATCAGTCTCTCTCTCTCCATCTCTCTCTCTCTCTCTCCACACACACACACACACACACACACACACTAGTGGTTCTGTTTCTCTAGAGAACCCCAACTGATACATGCTATAAGGGATACAAGATCAATTATGACTTCATTGGATTAGAGGTATACTTTTGCAAATAAAATAATCTTCAAATCTCTATTTTTTTGAGCGCCCATCATAAACCAGATACCTTATGAGGAATTTAGATGTACATCATCTAACTTCATCCTCATAATGATCCAAGTAGACCTTAAACTATTATAAATTGCAGTTTGTAAATTGCTGTACAGAACATAAGATCCTAAAAGAAGGGGCAGAAAAGTAGAAAAAAAATAAAGCAGGAAATAGTAATAAATAAATAAATAACTCTGCAAATCTGTTATCATTTTGAGGAAATATTTGTAGTTATCTTGGACTGAGCCTCATTAGCTTTTTCCAAAGAAAGTTTAGTTTTTAGATAATGGAATGAAGCATACCTTTCCGTAATTACTCAGCCCTCCACTAACCCATGGTAAATATACAAAAATTATTTAAGGATATATACTTTAAGGATATATACTAGGAAATTATGGAATGGGCTGAGAGGCACTGAGCACGGGTGAACACGGGTGTACAGCTCTACTTATTACTAGTTTGGAGGCCTTAGGTAAGTCTCTGAGCCTCAGTTTCATTACTCATAAAATGGAAATAAGAGTAAGCACCTCATAAGATTACCATGAACATCAAACTAAATACCAGTATGTTAAAGAACTCTATAAACTATATAGGACGTGCAAACCCTTGTTTTTGTTAATTTGAGCTTTCTATTACAGTTTCTTCCGTCTGACAGTTTATTATAGCAGAGATGGACTTGCAAAGAAGCTAAATTTCTGTGTCTATCGGTTTTGCAGACTATAAACTCTATGAAGTCCTCCCAACACACAACCAAAAACTTTCAAAAATGAACACGCTGTCTTTAAAGAACAAATGGAACTTTGAGAAATTAAAAGTGCAGTCATTGAAATTGAACTCCTAGTGAATGGATTCAGTGGTACATTTGAAACAGCTAAGTAACTGGAAGGTGGATATAGTGAAATTATCCAGAATGTAACACAAATATTTCAGAAGATTCAAAAAAATGAAAGAGGGATTAAGACACATGGAGAATAAGATGAAAAGGTATAACATTCAACAGGAGTCGGAAAAGGACAGGGTAGAGAAGATGCAGAAGTGACATTCTGCAAGGCAAAGGCTGAGGATTTGCCAAATTAATGAAGGGCATTAATGTGGATAAAGAAAACACAATATACTAAAGGGAATAAAAGAATTGTGGTAAAACTTCATAACCTGCCAAAGACCCCCAAAAAAATGGTTTGCATGTTATATTCTATTTGCCAATAACTATTTATTTCCTTGTAATCAGGAAGGGCAAAATAATAATATGCCATAATGATACATTTAATTGCTATTTTTAAAGCATGTGGAGTTTTTCTTGTGTTTCAGTTTTTTTCTCTCTCTCTGTATCAGGCCAATTCATTACATGCTGGAACTCATACCACAAAGCATTTTTGCCAACTATTTATGTTCTTTTCTGACTTAGGTAAAGTAAATCCCATACTTTCTCAGTGGGGTTAAGGTCAAGACTCAGAGGGGAGCCACTCCTTCCTAATTAGTTCCCCAGACTCCTCTCTTTTTTTTCCCCTTTAAATGGCCACAACAGTTTAGAAAAATGTTTGGAGTCATAATCCTCCTGATAAATGAATCCTTGATCAAGCAGCTGGTTTCCAGAAGGGACTCCTTGCTGTGCAGCAATTATGTTGAATCTGAGCTCTGGTAGTTCAGGTCACAGCTGAAGTACTTGAGGGAAAAATACCTGTCTCGGAGCTCCACTGAATGATACACTAAGCTAAGAGACTCCAACTTCTCTCCAAAGCCCTCACTCAAAATACCAATTTTTCTTGTGAGCAAATGAGAAAAATACCTTACTAATACGAGTGCATGTGAAGATCCTCTACTGGTGACCCAAGGTGGAGGGACCATCCATGCTCTTACAGATCATGGCAATGCAATACCTTATCCTGAAAATCTTGAAAATAATTTACTATTTAGATAATGCACTTAATTCTTGAGCTATTGAATAGTGATCTATGGATAGTGGTGGCGTAATAACTATTAGCAGCACCGTATTATCTCCTGAGACTTTCTGGGTTTAAGTCATTCTAAAGGGAAGTATTTCTAAAAACAAAGTTATATCTCAGACTAAGAAAAGAAGGCACAGGAAATTACAAAAGGCTACATCTTAAATACTATAAACAATGACACACGCACACACACAAACACACGCGTGCACACACACACAAACACATGCGTGCACACACACACAAAAGCACACAGAATTTTTACCTGAGTACATGCTGAATGAATAGATTTCAGCTACTTTTCCATAAATCTTACAGAGTTATTTTCCCTCTCTGATTCTCCTAGAATAACAAAAATACTGTCTTCGTGTTCCATGTGAAAGTATAATCCTACCTTATTTTGGTACCGTCAAAAATAACAACTTCAGAGTTGATTTGTTTTCGCCAAGAGACTACTCAGCTGTCAGTGCGTCTAATAAGAAACATACATTTCCATGAGACTGCTATGACTCCACCTTTACCTTAATTACAAATAAATAAATAAATAAATAAATAAATAAATAAATAAATAAATAAATCTTTCTGGGAAAAAACCTCAGAGGCATTTGAGAAGACAATGGATTCACTGTGTGAAAAGAGATGATGATTACCCATATTCATTTAAAAAACAAGAGGTTCACGGAAGAGGTTTGCAACATACAAAAAAGAGAAAGAATTAATAATAAGAATAAATAAAGAATCCCTACTCTATTAGTTTTCTAGGAATGTCATAACAAATTGTCCCAACAGAAATTTATTGTCTCACAGTTCTGAAAGCCAGAAGTCCAAAACTAAATTTTCCATAGAGCTGCACCCCCTCTAAAGACTCTAGTGGAAAAATTTTTCTGCTTCTTTTGTTTCTGATGGCTCCAGGCAGTCCTTGGCTTGTGGCTGCATGATACAGAGAGAAGCAGAAGAAGGCCATGTAGAGAATCCACCTTCCTCCTCTGTATGTCTCTTAGAATGACACTTGTCATTAGATTTGGAGCTCACCTAGATAATCTAGAATGATCTCATCTTGAGATCCTTAACTTAATAACATCTGTAAAGACACATTTCAAACAAGGTCACATTTATGGGTCCCAGAGATTAGAATCTGGACATATTTTTTTAGGAGCCACCTACTACACCTATCAATCAGACTTCTAGTTAAAATAGTTCTATAAACTTTCGCTTTCAGGCAATTTCCTATACTGTGTACATATAAAATTGAATAGATAAAGCATGAAAATAGAATTCAAGATACAACCCGTGTTGCATCAGAAGATTAAAGCCATAGACAGAACTGAAACTACAGGCATAAGTGACTTCAGGTCCCGAAAAGATAAAAGAATTTATATCTTTCAATATTAGAGAGACCAAAAGTGCATTCAGCAAGAGTCCATATTAATGATTTTTTTAAAAAAACTCTTAGAAAATGAGGAATAGAAGGGAACTTACATAATCTGATAAAAAAATAACTCTCAAGGGACGCCTGGGTGGCTCAGTCGTTAAGCGTCTGCCTTCAACTCAGGTCATGATCCCAGGGACCTGGGACTGAGCCCCACATCGGGCGCCCTGCTCCACGGGAGGCCTGCTTCTCCCTCTCCCACTCCCCCTGCTTGTGTTCCCGCTCTCGTTATCTCTCTCTCTGTCAAATAAATAAATAAAATCTTTAAAAAAGAAAAAAATAACTCTCAAAATCTTCAAAACTCTTACAACCTTCATCACACTAAATGGCAAAACTATTGAAGCATTCCTAAGTTGGGAATAAACAAGAATGCTTACTATTCAATACTTCAGGTGGAATAAACATTGAAAAGGAAAAGGCAAAACTGTCTCTGTAGATGATATGATCAACTATATAGAAAAGTCAAGGAAACATTCTGATAAACTTCTAGTACTAAAAAACTTATAGTACTTAAGCATTCTAACAAACTTATAGTTCATTAAGGTTGCTGGATACAAGATCAACATACAAAAACTAATGGTATTTCTTTTTTAAAAAAAGATTTATTTGTTTGTTTTAGAGAGAGAGAGAGTGTGGGAGCAGGGGGGAGCAGCAGGGAAGGGAGAGTGAAAACAGACTCCCTGTGGAGTGCAGAGCCTGATCTCCCACCCCAGAGATCAAGACCTGAGCCACAACCAAGAGTGAGATGCTTAACCAACTGAGCCACCCAGTCGCCCCTACTAATGGTACTTCTAAAGACCAGCTAAATCAAGTAGAAAGTATAAATTTAAAAAAACACCATTCATAAGCAAACACAAAAATTGTAAAGGTAATGAGGAACAGAGGGTGTTCAACAATTTTGTTGAGAATATTATAACAGATATAAAAAAAATCAATATCATTGAAGAAATAAATGAAGATATATACTATATTCATAGGTAGAAAGACTCAAACATTTTAAAAATTTGTTACTATAAAATAGACCCAGATCCACATAAATTCTACCCAGTCTCAATTAATTTTCAAACAGGTTTTAATGTGGTACTTGACAGGCTGATCCTAAAATTTGGTAGTCAAGTAATTTTGAAAAAGAAAAACAAGTTAAGCAGACCGTGTGGAGGGAAAGGCACAAATGGGACAGAATAGAGAACCCAGAAACAGACTCATACATACACTAAAACATGTTACTTTAAATCAGCAAGGAAAGGATGAACTATCTAGTAATTGGCACTTGGACTATTGGATATTTATTAGGAAAAAAAATAAAGGTTCTATCTTACACTATAAATAAAAATAATTTACAGATAGAAAAATCAAATTTTATAGTATGTTAGATAAAAAAAAATATAGAACATATGACTTAGAGTAGGGAAGGACCTCTTAGGAGTAAAAACAAAATGACAAAGGAAAATTTTAACGCTCTCCTTAAAATTAAAAAAAAAAATCTTTAGTTCAATAAAAAGACACTATTAACAGGGGTGTCTGGGTGGCTCAGTTGATTGAGCATCTGGATCTTGATTTTGTCTCAGGTCATGATCTTGGAGTCCTGGGATCAAGTCCCACATCAGGTCCCTGCTCAGCAAGGAGTCTTCTTATCTTCCTCTGCCCCTCCTCCCACTCATACTCTCTCTCTCCCTCTCTCTCTCTCAAATAAATAAATCTTTTTTTTTTTTAAGATTTTATTTATTTATTTGACAGAGAGAGACACAGCGAGAGAGGGAACACAAGCAGGGGGAGTGGGTCTGAAGCCCACTGAAGCCTGCTGAAGCCACCCAGGCGCCCCTAAATAAATCTTTTTTAAAAAACACTGTAAACAGCCCCGCTGTTTTATGAAGAAAATCTGCTTGGTATGTTTAAAGAGCTAAAAGGTAAGCTTGAAAGCTGGAATATATTGGCAGGAAAGAGAACTTTATTAAAAACAGCATAGCAGATATAAAAAAATCAAATAGTATTTCTTAACATGAAAAGTAAAATAATTGAGATTAAAAACACAACAAAGAGATTTGACACAGATGATAAAAATTTGTGAATTAGAAAACAGTCCAGGGTGCCTGGGTGGCTCAGTCGTTAAGCGTCTGCCTTTGGTCCAGGTCAGGATCCCAGGGCTCCACAGGAAGCCTGCTTCTCCCTCTCCCACTCCCCCGGCTTGTGTTCCCTCTCTCGCTGTGTCTGTCTCTGTCAAATAAATAATAAATAAAATATTAAAAAAAAAAAGAAAGTGATAAATATGTGGGTAAACAAATGAACATTGAATATATAATCATAATAATCATCATCATATCTTATAGAATTTAAAAAGGTAGGATTAAAATACATGACAATAATAGCATATAAACCAGGGAATGAAAGGCATAAATAGAGTAAAGTGGTGTCAAGTCATGATGAAGTAGCACTTATCACAGAAATATAAGGTTGGTTTGACACAATAAAATTAAATAATATCATATATTACATTTAAAGATTAAAGGAAACAAATTATGACCATCTCAATAGATGGAGGAAAAGATTTTAATTCAGTAGAATTCAACATCCTTTCATGATTTAAAAAAAATCCTTTTAGGGGTACCTGGCTGGCTCAGATGGAAGAGCATGTGACTCTGGATCTCAGGGTCGTAAGTTTGAGCCCCACATTGGGTGTAGAAATTACTAAAAAAAATAAATAAATAAACTTTAAAAAAAAATAAAAACGCAAGATAAAAAAAATCCTTTAAGCAAACCAGAAATAAAAAGGACTCTCCTATTTTGTTAAAGGGATTTACAGAGAGCCTACAGCAAATATTTTTTTAAATTTTTTATTAACATATAATGTATTATTTGTTTCAGGGGAAGCCTACAGCAAATATTGCACTTTGTGTTAAAATATTGAAAGTTTCTATTTGAGGTTGGGAAGAGGATTCCCACTATCATTGGTATTATTCATTGATATACTGGCAATCTTACTTAAGCAACTTTTTTTTAAAAGATTTTTTTAAATTTATTTATTTGAGAGAGAGAGAGCACACAGCGGGGAGGAGCAGAGAGTGAGAAGCAAACACAGGGCGCTGTCCCAGGACCCTGAGCTAAAGGTAAGGACTTAACTGGCTGAGCCACCCAGGCGCCCCTTACTTAAGAAAATTAACTATGAAATTTAACAACAAATATGTGCTATTTATATTTTTATGTAAAATCTTAAGATACAAAATACAAAATTTTTAATTCTTAGCTTAAATTTTAGTGCCCCACCACATTCATATTATAACCCATTAATGAGTTGGGACCCAGCATTCCAGCTACTGTTGCCGCATAACGAATCACCTCAAACTAGTGGCAGGAAACAAGCACCATTTTATTATATTCAAGGTTTCCGTTGGTCAGGAATTTGGGCAGAGCACAGCAGGGGTGGTTTGTCTCTGTTTTGCAATGCCTAGGGCTACAGCTGGGAAGAATCAAAGAGCAGAGAATGACAGAAAGGCCTTGGGTCTGGAGTAATCTGCAGGCTTCTTCATTCAATGCCTCGATCCTACGCAAGGGTGACTTGAAGACTTGGCTCAGCTGAAGCTGTCACGGGAGCATCTACTTGCAGCCTCTCACTGCGTCTTGGGCTCCTCACAGGATGGTGGCTGTGTCCCCAATGGAGAGCATCTTGAGAAGGTGTGACCAGAAAGCATGCATTCCCAAACACCTAGACAGAAGCTGCAAAGCTTCTTCTGGCGAAGCCTCAGAAGTCATAGGATGCGATGTACTGTATGGTGACTAACATAGCATAATAAAAATAAAAAATAAAAAAAAAAGAAGAAGTCATAGGATGTCACTTTTGCTGCATTCGACTGGTTGCAGCAAGTCACTAAGGCAGGCCTGTGTTCCAGGGAGGGGGATTACACTCCATGTATCCATGGAGGAGCGGCAAGCACAGGCTGCAGGAGAGAACCTAGAAAAGGAGACATTGTTGCTGCCCTTTTTGGAAGATACCAATATCCACAGTTTGAAAAATATTTGTCTACTGAATAATGAAACATGTATTTACACACAACCCATTTGGGGCTGAACTGTTTCCCTCCACCACCAAAAAGAAAAAAAAAAAAAATTGAAGTCCTAGCCATCCAGCTCCCTGCCTCCTCCCCACCCCCTGCTGCCCTGTTAATGTGATCTTATTGGAGATAGGATCTTTGCAGATGTCATCAAGTTAAAATGAGGTCATTGGTGTGGGCCTTTAGTCTAATAAAACTGGTGTTCTTATAAGAAGAGGAGAGAGCAAAGAGGGAACGCCATGTGAAGACACTGAGAAAAGAGACAGGAGGAGGCCACTTGAAGACAGAAGCAGAGACTGGAGTGATCTTGCTATAAACCAGGGAACGTCTGGAGCCACCAGAAGCTGGAAGAGGCAAAGGAAGATTCTCCCCTAGAGCCTCCAGAGAGAGCGTGGCCCTGGGGACACCTTGATTTTGGACTTCTCACCTCCAGAACCTTGGGAGAATAAAATCCTTTTGTTTTAAGCCACTCCTTTTGTGCTACTTTGTTACAGCAGCCCTGGGAAACTAACACACAACCCCTCCATTTTTTGACACAAATATGGTATACACCATTCTACATTTTACTTTTTTCATTTGTAAGTGCTCATATGTAGTCAAATTTAAATGTAAAATCGGCTTTGCTTCTTCCTAACGTTTTCTTCATCTAAAGACATAAATATTGTTATCAATTCACTTCCTGAACACTTTTACCTGATAAACACTGGATTTTCCTTTCCATGCTCATTTCTTTTCTCTAGTGATCTCTAAGGGAATGTGTGAAATGGTTTTCCCTTGGCATTTTTCCTCTTCCCACCGCAATCATTAGCCAAATTTGTACGGTTGCATGTAACAAAATCAAGCTACTTTCCTGTCCCACTCTAGAGAAATCTTCATTATTTACCTCATTTTATATCACTTCAACTGAGCCAATTCTACATGTTCTCTAAAGGACTATTGTTTGCAAGCCAACTTCTGGCACCAACATCTTTAGTTAAGATTTTTTTATCGAGGGCACCTGGGTGGCTCAGTCGTTAAGCGTCTGCCTTCAGCTTAGGTCATGATCCCAGGGTCCTGGAATCGAGCCCCATATCGGGCTCCCTGCTCAGCAGGGAGTATTCTTCTCCCTCTCCCACTCCCCCTGTTTGTGTTCCTTCTCTCGCTGTGTCTCTCTCTGTCAGATAAATAAATAAAATCCTTAAAAAAAAAAAGATTTTTTTATCGATATATAATTGACACATAACATCATATTAATATCAGGTGTAAAACAAGATAGCCACCACAATAAGTCTCGTTATCATCCATCACCTCACATAGCTGCAGTTATTTTTCTTGTGATGAAAACTTCTAAGATCTACTCTCTTAGCAACTTTCAAATACACAATACGGTATCATTAACTATAGTCACCATGCTGTCCATTGCATCCCCAGGACTTACTCATCGTCTAACTGGAAATTGGTACCTTTTAACCCCCTTTACCCATTTCATCCACCCCCACCCCCCACTTTGGGCGACCACCGATCTGTTCTCTATCTATGAGCTCTGTTTCTTTTTTCTTTCTTTTGTTTAACTTTAGATTCCATATTCCACATATAAGTGTGAGAGCACACAATATTTTTCTTTCTCTGTCTGACTTATTTCACTTGGCATAATGCCCTCCAGGTCCATCCATGTTGCCACAAGTGGCAAGATTTCCTTCATTTATATGGCTGAGTAATATTCCATTGTGTATATATATACCACATTTTCTTTATCCATTCATTCATCAACAGACACTTGGTTGCTCCCATGTCTTAGTTACGGTAAATAATTCTGCAATGAACATGGGGGTGCATTTATTTTTTGAGTTAATGTTTCCATTTTCTTCACATAAAAAACCCAGAAGTGGAAAACTCTTTTGATTAAAGTAGTAAAATGTGACTTGAACTAGACTTAATTTGTTATCAGGATACAGGAGTGTCTTATAGAAGAACCAAAGGACAAGAATGGAGCTGAGCCTTCCAGAACACTTTAAGCAAGACCTAGAAATCCATAAGGAAGACAGAATATTCTGCCTATCTCTCATATTTATTTCTCTCTATGCATATAATGTATTTCCCTCTAGTTAGCCTGGTATTCTTTTCTTCCTTGTCTGGAAGACAGCCATGCCTCGGCTCCTGAGCTTACATTATTGTAATTCCAATTGCATGCAGAGATGAATTCTCCGTCTCTGAATCCCAATTCCAAATTTCTGACTGGCCCATTTGGGTTAGGGGATCTATTACAAGTCTAATCAATGGAAGCTGGGGAGCAGGGTCACTAGACAGAGTCCCTGATAGGGGAGGACACTTACCTGAGAAAGGGTGAGAGGAAGCTGTCTTGAATTGCATAGTCCATAGGGAACAACTTGACAGAAATCCCTTCAGACTTTCTTATCCTTCAAAGTTATATTTCAACCTCCCTTCTGCCCAGGTCCCTCCTGTTTGTCTTTTCTAGGCAGCACGCAGGGACCCTCTCTTCATTTGCCTTCTTCCTGATTTCCCTTAGAACTTTAGATGTCTCCTTCTCTATCCTCTGAGCTCTTGGCACCAGCCTGTGTCTGCATATTCGGGTTGAGTGGGTTGTGGGCAAGGTTGGGAAATGGGAGAGCATCACACGAATCTCTGCATTATCCTAAAAGATAGTCCTATCCCTAAACATGGTACGCCAGTGAACAAAATTTCTCCATCCTATTATGTCTATTTATTAATGTTTATCCTCTCTCTTCCCAAAAATGACTTAAAGAAGCTCCTCTCATCTCTGCATCTCCCCCTTCATTCCTCTTTTTGCACCTTTCCTTCTAGAATGATTTCTGTGCAATGCTTAGCCTTAAATGCTTACACTTAGTCTTAAAAATTACAGGAATCCCAGACCCTGTTGACACTCCCTAGTTCTGAACATTATTTCTCATCCTGCTTCTGAACTTCCACGTTCATATTTTGGGAAGTCAGGATTAGGCAGCATGAGAAGCTGACCCTGAATACGGTTGTGACTGAGGCCTCAGCCCACTCCACACGGTGCTCTGGAGCTGGTGTGGCTCTTCAGAGTTGTCTCAGATTGAAAGAGGAGAGCCAGATTTTTGTATTCTTAAATCAGCCAATCGCTCACCATGAGACATTCTCTGGGAGGGGGCATAACCTTGGCCAGAGCAGTCTCCTGCAGCCAAGGGCAGTCCTCTGTGAGGAATGCAGCTGTGAGCTGCAAGAAGCCGCTGCCCCAGCCTCTGAGGAGGGGAGCGTTTGCAGTGAACAGAGGATTCGGCAGAGCCTCTGAGGGGCCACCATATATGGTGTCACAGAAAAGTCATCGAACACTAATCAGGAGACCTGGGCTTCGGGCCTGGCTTTGCCAAAACTGTGGGTCCTTAGGCAAATGAGTCCATCTCTATGGACCCTGGGGGCCACAATTATAAAATAAGAGGATTTCGACACAGTCCATACTTATTTACTCCAGAGCAATAATCCCACATGTATGTAAAGAGGGGCAAAGGACATGGTTATAATAATGAAACACTGGGAGGTGCTTAATAGGATGGATTTACAAGCCTCAATCAAAGAGAATTAGATATATCTATACGTACTAACATGGAAAGCTTTTTAAGTAATATTACAGGGTGAAGGGTTGCATAAAGAAGTAAGGTATGATTCCATTTATGTCTGAAATAAATCACATAAAACAAAATGATATATGAAAATACACTTGTGTCTGGAAGGACCGATGCCAAAGTAACATCAGTAATCACCCCTGGGAAGGTTCTAGGATTGAGAGGGACGAAGGGAGAGTAAATTATTTTACTTTATATAACTCATGTATTTTTAATAAGTCATATATTACTTATGTAATTTGAAAAAAAAAAGAAAAAAAAAACATGAAATAGGTTAAAATAAGGCGGCTGAATGTGAGCCTTGAAATTCCAACTCTGACATTCCATGATTTTAAGGCCACTTGTCCATGTTCATTCCATCTCCTTCCCTTGGACAGTGATCTACCCAAATATCGGTAATCCTAACAAGACACAGTTGACCTTGGCAGTAGATCCAGCAAGAAGTGATAAGGCAAGATGAGAAACCAGAAATAGAAATACTCTCGAAAGTAACTGCTTCTCAAATTTAAACATATTAGCTAAGGAAAACTTAAGAACCATCTGACTGATAGGTACTCCATACTTAACTCTAGTCTTGATTCAGTAGATGAAGCAATAGCAAGAATTATTAAAATTGGAACAGCTTCACGTAGGATGTTAGCTGATCCACACAGGTCTTGAAGAAAGGATTTTGACTTTTAATACAGAAAGGACAGTTAGCCTCCCAAGATGTGATTACTATCTTGGTAATCGCAATCTTCAAATATGTCTAAATTATTATCATAAAGCATTCTTGATTTCCACCACTTTAAAAATGAGCTGTTGAAACTCCGAGATTAAAATAACTGCTTTACGTCATCCCTTAAAGTACCCTAAAAGCAAAATCTTTTGAAGAAAGATTCTATGCACTCACCAAATAATGTTTATAATTTAGAAACGCTTAAATGTCTTCTAATACTTACACATGCACAGTGTTGAAATTCACCCTTCACTACTTTGATCATGTACAGAACATCCTAATACTCCAGAAATTTAGTCAAAGAAGGGATGACTGTCTTCCCTCTTTCTGCCAGGATGGGAATGTTTGGGGGGCAGGGAGGAAGGCTCCCTAAAGTGAAGAAAAGGGTCAGACCCAATTAAAACTGCAAAGGAAACTTCGAAAGGACGAACGCCATTAGCCCAAACTGGAATGTGGCCAAAACACGGGGTAATACTTCAACTCTTAGAAAAAGTACCAGGGGGATATTTAACAACCCCAGGTGGCCCAACGCCTTCTCATAAGTCTCATCAGAAAAGTCACTTATGGCAACACTATTCACCAAGGTAAAATAATATTATTTGACAAACTGCATATTCAAGTACTATGTTTAAATTCTGACATTTGTCAGGTTATCATTTGAAACTATTTCTCTATAGGACAACAACCAGAGAAACAAAATGTTTCTGTTAAATAGTGGGGTTAGAACATAAGAAACAATTGTTATTTAAATCTAGCGTCAGACTTCCCTTAAATCAAACACCAATCATCATTTTGTCCAGTAAACTGAGCCTTGATGCACGCATGTTTTTGATTTTCCTTCCAGGTTTTAGAAGTCCTCAGGACATTTTAACCAAGATTATATTCCCCACAATATTTTCTCACTGTATGTTTATTTTATATGACTTCAATAGGGTTTATATTTTCCATAATGTCCATGAGAAGGAGCTTGGCTAGTTTTTAAAAAACGCATCAATTCACATTGTGAAACATTAATATGATGCACTTTCTTATATCCTTCTTAATTTATCTTTCTTTTTCTCTCCTTAATTTCTTTATTTCCTTTTAAGCACCCACCCCCTCTTTTCCTCTCTTATCTCCCTCCCTCTCTCCTAAGGTTGCCAGGGAAACATTTTGTGAACTGTGATATAAAAGCGGTGGAAAATGCAAGCCTGTTAAGTGACATAACACATCCATTCTTGAATCCTGCAAAGGATATTATGTGAGCAAATGCACATAGTGAAACCCGAAAGAGTTTCCCGTTTTAAAATGCTGAATGCTTGAGAGCTCTGCTTTTACCTGCTGTGATTTAAAAGGCTAGAGGCCTCATTTTGAGCCACTAAAATTCAAAGTGACAGAAACCTACAAATTTTTATTGCTGTGCATTTAATAAAATTTACATTTACAAGCTGTCAGTTTGAAATGTTGAATAACTGGTACTTTCGCATTCAGAAGAGCAGATTTGGTTGTACTGGGGGTTCATTACTACCTACTTACACGTTCTTGAAATGCTCAGAATAATCCTTCAATCTATGACTTTTGATATCTCTTAATTCAACACTGCACAAAAACACCATTGAGCTTGCAGTAAGGTCAACAAAAGGAATTTATTGTGCTCCCATAAAGCAAGGCGTAATTAAGAGCCCCCTTTCTGCTTGTTTTAATGTGCTAATACGAGAACATTAGAACCAAGGAACAGCCAATTGCTAGGTGTCTGCAACAGCTGCCTAGGTTTTTAGTAATTTACTTACTCAATTATGTCGACTCTCTTAAATCCACAACACTGGTGGGTGGTAAGGTAGAGGGATAATAAAAAAACATAGAGTAGGAAACGCCTTTAATGCATGTTTTATGTGCATCTTGGGTAACATTTTTTGTTTGTTTGCTTTTGAGAACAAGAATTAAAGATTGTAACTTTAGGAAACTCAGCACAGGAATAACCATGCATGGGTTTAAGACACCTCTAAAAATTATGACATGTCTAATAATCCTATGATTATGTGGTCTGTTCTGAAAAAGAATATTAAACCAAATGTTTGACTCAGTATTACAAAAACAGATTATCTAATGGCTTCCAAGGGGGAAATATGAGAAAGACCATTCATAAAGTTCCTTAATAGTAATAAATTACACACACTTCCTTATTCTCCACGTAAATGGAAAGACAAAGAGAGACTCTGAGAGAGAGGATGTGTTCTCACACTTTTACAAGAGCCACACTGTAATAAAGTCTCTTAAAATTGTTTGTTATCGATATGAATCTGATATTCTTTCGAAGTGAACACCAGAAAAATGCACATTACACTTGTAAAGTATCTCATTTTTTTAACATTCAAAGAAGCCTTGAATGCCAACCTCAAAGTCTTCTTTTCTTTTTTTTTTTTAGAATGCATTTCTGTTATATGCAAATCAAAACACAAACTGGGGGGGGGGGGGGGGAAGGCCCAAAGTGTAAAATTCATCCTGATTTACCCTGGCATTATTCAAATACAAAAAAATTAAATTAGTGAACTAAATCCAAATCACTGAGAACAATGTAAATTCAAATGACCTCATTTTAAATTTTCTTTAAATTATCTCTTTGTGTCCTTCATGTAAAAGGACATATCCCTACATGTCAGTATAAATTGATGCTTGGAGGAAAAAAGTAATTATCTTCAAATGTCAAAATTTACCTAGCATGCATCACCTATTTTCTTTTCAATTTAAGTTCCACAAAATGTCTTTGATAAATCAAATAATCTCCATGTTACAGCTCAAAAACTGCAAAAGAATTTCCAAATACCCACCTACTAGTTTTGATTGCATATTAGATATCCTTAAGCTTTCCTCCCTGGAACTTTGCCTTCTCTCTTAGACAAGGAGACATAATTTTAAAAGAAGAAAGAAGAAAAAATATCGTATTTTAGTCATTGTGTTTAAAATCATTTTTATCTTTTGCCTCAAAGAGAACATTTTTTCATTTTGGTCTCAAAGGAATTGAAGGTATAAAATATTATACTCAATTAAGTCCTATACAATATTATGTTCAGTAATGCAGGTAACTTGCTAAGGTTTCAAAAGCAATTTATGCCTCATTTTTCTTTTTAGTTGCCAGCAGTGAATTAAACAGTTTGGAAGGGAGCCTATGAAACTTTGTTTTTAAAATGAAAAGTGAAACCTGAAAATGGCTGGGAGGCTACAAAATGACAGAAGAATGTATAAAGGTCATCTTTTCTCTTTTTTATTTTCCTAATAATGAAGTCACTGAGCTAGAGGGACCCACTGAGTTTTCACTGTGCAAAGATCACTGAACTAGCCTCTGTCTGAATTCTGTATGTCCAATTGAGCCACTCGATTCTGTGCTGATAAGTCTGTTCTGAAAGATTACACCCTGTTCAGAAAATATAAACAAATATCGTATCTCTAACAGAGCAAAACAATTTCACCTCTCAAAAAAAAACACCTGACAATATAATAATTTCACGGTAAACACACCAGTGTTACAGTTTAGAGTTTTAAAAAAAAGGATCTTTTGCCCTCATTCATCAGCTCAGAGCAAGCTCAGGCTGAACATGAATACTTACATGCTGTCTCTTCCTCAGACACTTAGTTTCAATGTCTGCTAAAATGCTAGGGTTATTGGTGTAATGTATGGATTGAATATATTGGGTCTATATTAGTTTACTGGTTGCCTTCAGATAACTGAACTCTTAGTAACTAAAATTACACCAATATTAATATAATTGTATTTACTAACCTCTTGCTCCACCCTCCTGCCTGGCATAAGTGTTGGAATTACAAGTCAGACGGCGCTCAGCAGCAATCTTCAAGAAAATTGCTTTAAATTGACCTTCATTAGCGCTCACAGCACTGAAAACAAATCCAAGTGCATGCCTTATGGAAGGTAAGCCAGTAGCGATAGCTCCCTATTAAAATGGCAGCACGTTAACCTGCTCAGCCCGCATGCACCACATTCTATAAATACGATAAAATAATCTTTAACCACAAAATAATTCTGCTATTTCTAAGTACTGGGACAATTAGGACCAAATTTAAAATTCCAGCCTTCGATGGTGTGTATGTTAATTCCAGTTTACTCTTTTTCCATTTTAGAGAACTGGATATTGCAACTGAAATGTTAAATTTCCTTTACATGGTATTGTTGCTGGTTTATAAAAAATCAATACCACGCAGTAGCAAAGAATAAAGAAACTAAACCTTTCAGAAGACATTCAAACTTATTTAGATACCAACAGCAAGAAAACAGATTTCAAAGTGAAGAAAAATTCTTCTGTTTCATAGCTTTGCTTTGAAGAGCATGCTCTTTCTTGACATCTGCATAGTAAAAGGGAGTTTAATTTCCTTGGTCAACTATCCTTTCTGAAAATCCTGCATTGGCAGACTTGGAAATGGAAGGAATTTTTCCTGGGGATTAATTCGCAACTCTTCTTAACACTCAAAATGCTGAATATCTTCAGTACACAAGCCAGGGAATTTGGCACTTGGAGTTACACTTTTTAGCAAACAAATGTTAAAGAAAAATGTTTTCAACAGAAAGAGGCCATGTGAAGTCTGTCAGATATATGAAATGATCAGATATGAAATTGATATACATATTAACTCTGCCACTTGAGCTCCCTCTGGTTTTCAACTTGAAAAGATTCTACCATTTCATCCTTTATTGGCATTTCCATTTCTGAACCTTACCACTGGTTTTGTTCCAAAAAATAACATTTCAAAACAGAACAGTAAAGTAAAACATTGTAGGCCTAGCAAATAAGACCACCTTCTGGAAAGCCAGGTAATATTTCTCAAAGCCTAAGTTCATAGCCAATTCTTTCATTTCAACTTGAACCATTTAATTTAGTAAACATTTTTTTTTTAATACAAGTTTCTGTGAATTCATGTCTGTTCAGTGAAACATGGCTACTCCTATCAATGGAGGAAGTAGCTTAGAGTAGTGGCTAAAATTTGGATCTTAAAGTCAACTGATCCCCCTTCCACTTTTTACTATCCATACCACTATAAGGAAGTTAATTATACTCTCGAAGGCTCGACCTTTTCATCTGCTAAGTGGGGATAATATCAAAGATTTTCATAAGAAGGAAATGAAATAATGTTTGCAAGGCATCAAGCATAGTGCCAAGCACATGGGAAGCTCTCCAAAATGGTAGTTAGCTCCATGCTCGGCTTGATCATTTTTAAAAATTAAATAGAATAGTTTTAGACCAAAATGGTCAGTCACATCTTTTAAAACCTTATCAATACCCAGCTCAGATTTCAATTGACCTATCACAGACTGCTTATATCTACCAGATAAAATGTGAAAACTTGGATCATTCATAAAATATTCCTGCCTCCTCCACACACACACATAAATGTCAAGTTTTTCCATCCAAAATATCTGGCTATCTGTTTCTGTAAATAGGACTTAAAGAGACAAATAACATTTTTCACTTTTCTCCAAAGCCTTTTGCCATCTTAAAAACAACTGTGTTGTTTCCCTTCTCATGTCATTTGCATGTAAACCAAATTGTATTTTAAACATTCATTTCAAGATTTATCTTGAAGCTGACTTTGAAATTTCTTCCCATTGTCCACTGTCAAGTAGAATTCTCAAGCCTTGTTCTTTATTCTAATTCCAGATTCAAACAAGCTACTGTTTTTGCTAGAGTCTTGATTTTTAAAGAACTGTATGTGTGTGTGTGTGTGTGTGTGTGTGTGTGTGTGTGTGTGTATTTGGAAACTAGGGGTATATAGTTTTTTTTTTTCCTTCTCTTACAGACACAAGTAATTCTTTTTCAAAATGGGTAATATAAATTGACTCTCTTACATTGCAACACCTACCTATCAGGACCCAAGATTCTTTATTTTTATGCCAATCTACCTGTTCTTTACTGGGCAACCCATTTCTAGAGCTCTAAGTATCTTATGAAAATTATTTTCAGTTTTATGATTACAAATAAAGGAGTAGAGAAACCCACAATAAAAGCCGTAGGTGGTTCACTGTCTACACGGGGTGTGACAATTATTTCAAACTCATTTGCTCTAAAGAGAGGAACTGGGTATCCTGTTAAGGGGGCAGGGAAGCTTCAATTTAGGCTTCCTATCTGTAAGGTAAAGTTGGGAGGACAGCCGAGGCAAACCAATGGCAAAACAAAACAAACCAAAACAAAACCCCAAACACCACCTCCAGTATAATGATGCACTTGCCACATGGTCTCTGAAGAGAGGACTGACTTCAGAAAGGTGCCCAGGCCCAGTTTCCGGAGGAATCAAGAGCTTTCTCCTGTCCCGGGGCCTGGGCCACTGTGGGGGTGGCAGCTTTTAGGCATCTAGGACATCACAGATTTCGCCAGCTTACACCTAACCAGGCCATTTTCTACTTGCCTCCCTCTGTCCGTGGAGGTGGGGACGCAAGAAGTCAACGGGAGTTCAGGGCATGTGAGCCTATGTAAAGCAAGCCCATACAGCCCAAGCAGGCCCATAAAAGCCAGGAAATGAACAAGTTCAAGTTCTCATAGTGTGTTAATGTGCCCACAAATGTACCTACTTTATACATTTAACAGCTCATGTAGTAATGAAAAATGCCATGTAGAACATATAGCTGCATGTGCAAGGTGGGGTAATTAATATGCCTATATGTGCTCCCTAATTGTTTCATTCCCTGTATTTTTGGTTAATGTAACACTCTGCAAACTTTTATATAAATAGTTTGTGTTTTATATGGAATTCCAAGTAAAAGAAACCAAGGGGGAATGACGAATAAGGAAAACTCTAATGGTATTCTTACTGAATTTCATTAGCTCAATATTCTACCTTATTTTTTTCCCTATAAACTGCCAATACATTGACACAAAATTTTCAGTGACTAGCATGGTCACTCAGCAAGGCCATGGCCGGCTTAGGAAAAGAAAAAGGAGAGGCCCTTATCTGTCTGAATTAACATTTCACGTTTTCTGCCATTTCTCAGCCAAACCATCTTTGTAAAACAGCCAAATATCAAGTTTGACATTTGAAGTCCAAACATGTTTGAGTTGTCAGTTGAAAACTGGGGAAGCGTGGGATAAAGGGCTGAATTTTAAGGTTTTCACTATTACTAGTGAGGTCTGGGTTTGGGTTGTTTTTCTAGGAGAACCCAAAGGCAACTGAAGATGTTTTTCCATCAATTTTTTCATAAGCATTTAAGCTAAAAGGAAAAAAAAGGTGGAAAGATGGGAGGACACGGTTTTCTTTGGGGGAAGGAAATTAGAAGTCACCGCAAATAATTCACCTGGATAGGTAAAGGGGAGCAAACACTGTTTGCTTGTGAATCCCTGACAACTTCATTGCCTTGTACCCAAGGGAGGAGGCAGAGCCTCTCGCTTCATTTCAGACCAGCCGGGAAAGGGCTTTGAGAAGGGAACTGGGGAGGGGCACGTTCCAGGTGTGGGCTGAGCTCGGCACTCTCCAGCAGCCTCCGCAGGTGGCTCTCCTTGGCAGCAAGGCCAGGCGCAAACCGGCTTTCTTGGGAAGCCTGACATGACCCCCGCCCAGGCTGGCAGGAAGCGACGCTCCTGTCCTCTGCAAGGAGAATGGGCCTCCGCGAGTCGTCTGCAGCGGGGCCCAGTCTGCTGGTGTGCTTCGGAGCAAACCGCTGCAAGACCCGAGTTAGGAAAAACTCGACCCCACACTCACCAGCTGGTGACTGCCTCCCACCTCCTCACCCCCCAAGTTGGCAAAGCCCTCGTCTCCGGATTGACTGTCGGCCAGGACGCTCGCCAAAGCTCTCGGGGCTCCAGCAAAGCGGCAGCGCGTGGCCTCTTCCTCCCCTGCCGGGACCTGGGGACGCCCGTGCTGCCCCGGCCCCGCACAGCGTGCACCACGAGACTCAACCGCGCGACAGCTACTCGGAGGCAGAAGGGGATCGGGGAAACTGAGGCTGGTGGCGGCGCACTGACGCTGCAGACGGAGCGGCCTCGCTGGAAGAAGTGGCCTAAATGCACAGTCCTGGTCCCAGGTCCGACTCTCAACTGCTAAACTGTCACCTCCCCGAGGGCGGATCTCTGGCTGTCCCTGTGTCCCCATGCCCCCGGCACCGTGGCTCCCAGGACAGGCTGACCGACCTAGGCCGGACTGCACTGCACGCGCCTACCAGCCCGGCAGCATGCGGCGTCTCCCTGTGAGGTCCCTGAAACCACGTGCACCAGGACCACCCGTGGGCTAAAAGTGCGGATTCTGGGCCCCACCCTCCCCCAGTGAAACCAAGCACACTCTCCGCTGAATTTTTACTCGCGCTGAAGTTGGAGGCTTGCTGGACCCTGACGGACCTCAGCCTTTTCCTTTCGGAAGCGCCCGTAGCCTCGCAACCAGAGAGATACTATCAGCCCCATCTTACAGAAGAAGGACCTGCAGCACAAAGAGGGGTGGGGGCGCCCAAAGCCCCATGTGGGCAGCGGCCCTGCGCGGCTGGGGCCGTGCCCGCTCTTGCGCTGTCCCGCGGAGCACTGGGCTGCTAGGATTTGGGAGATTCCCCTCTCCCGCTCCTGCTCCCGCGCCTGCCGACACTCCTCCACCTTTCCCTCAACCTCGACTGCTGGCGTTCCGGGGCGTTCCAGGGGCGGGGAAGGAGCGCCCAGCTTGAGGGCAGAGGCTGGTTCACCCAACTTCGTCCTGGGGAGTAGGGGAAGGACTGGCCTGGCCGGTGTCTTTGCATGGGGGCCAGGTGACCTCCGTGAGAGCCCGGGCTGCGTCCCTCAACCCCATCCCACCCAACTAAAACTGCGCCTGCGGCGCCTACCCGGTTCCATTCCACCCGCGCCGGGTCTCCGCCCCCCGCCGGGTTCCACTCCACTCACGCGTGGCTTACACCCCTCACCATCCTACCCCACCCGCGCGGCTGCTCCAGACACCACCCTGGGACCGGATTCCAGGCCTAACCCGTTTAGCCTGCGGTGTTGGGGGAACACGGACAGGATCGCTGCAGCCGCTGGGCACCTCCCCACCACAGGCACACACAACACACGCACACCTACAGCTATACACTCCCGGCTCTCGAGCCTCGGCCTCCAGCATCCTGGAAGGGCGCAGTGTTGGCAGGGGGGGCGAGGGAAGCGGTTAGTCGGTGGTAATCGGGTGGCCTTCTGACTGGAGCTCTCAAAACTTAATCAGCGTCCTCTGCGCGCCCTAATTCACAGAAGCTCATGCTCCGCTTGGGACCGAAGGCCCCGGGTATTGCATCAGGCTAGTGGCCCTGTTCCAGATCCTGGAGTCCACCAGGGAGGCAGAGGAGAAGAAACATGTCAGTGTGGCCTCAGACCCCTTCCAGCCGGGGTGTAGCTCAGCAAGTCTGTCTGCCTGCTCATCATGCCTAACGCGTGGGTAACAATGCCTTCCTCTCTCCACAAATATTCGGAGAAGACTATTAGATGTCAGGCAACGTTCTGGGCCCAAGGCACACAAGCAGAAAGCAGCGTAGAGGCGTGGTTAAAGACCGAGCAGTCAAGGTTCAAGTCCAGGTTCTATTGCTTGGTTAACTATAGGACCAGAGAAAAATTCAGCTCTTTGTACTTCAGTCCTCATAGCTGTAAGTTGGGGATGATAGCAGTACCTCCCTCATGGAATGGATGTGACAAATTATCGAATGGGCATAGACAGTTTGCCAGGGTGACTAGCCCCTGTGGGAAGCTCAACAAATCGTGAGCTGTCATTCCCGTGATCCCGCTTCAGAGTGCAGCGTGATACCCATCAGTCTTGACAATAACCTTTCCATAAGGATCAGAAGGAAGGGATGCAGAGGGGAAGAACACAGGGAGGAGCCTGCACGCTGGGCGCTAGCCAGGAGAATGCCAACCCTCGGCCCCTGCCAACAGGACCGGAAAGCCCAAAGCACAGAAATCCTGCTCGCTTTCCCATACCTCAGGGTTCTGGTTCGCACGAGGCGATCCAGCAGTGCGCCCGGCTCGCGGCCCGGACGAGGTGCCCCAGAACTAACCGTGGCGCCGATGCAGAGCCGCCCAGAGGAGCTGCAGGTGCTGCGCCCACACAGTTCATCCCGGCCTCCCGGAGCAACAGCGCCGGGCACCGCGGAGCCGAGCAGGACAGTTGGAGCAAGTGCCACGAGGCCCCCGCTTCACTTCTTCCGAAATGAGTTGCTAGATAGCCTCAGATCTTAGGGAATTCCAGTGGAAAAATTCTCTCAGCCTCAGGATGTCCTTCAGTGAAATGGACAGAAGTTGCACCACAAGCCTCTTAAAGGTTCACTTGGGAAGGCTTAAAAATGCATGGTGAGCCTTCCTGTGAACAAGTCCCCAAAGGTCCTGCTTAGGCCTTTTTACTTCAGGCATTTATGATCTAACTTAATAATAGGGGCTCCCATTTTCCAGGACTGTGTGCTAGGCAATACATTGCCAAACACTTTACTTGCTCTAATTCTAAATCTACAAAATAGGTGCTGAAGCTTTGTGGACCTTTTCAAACCTGCAGGCATATTGAAAGTGATTCCTAAGATCTAGTAAGTAATCAGGATTTCTGATCAATTGTCCTGCAGAAAACGAGTCCGTGAATCCCAGATGAATTCTGACCTTCCACTGGAGTTTTGTGAAGGATTAAGTAGCAAGTGCCCCTCTCTATCAGACTTTACCCATCCTGCCTGCCCCACCCACAGACCTGAGGGGCTACAATAGGGATATTAGCCTAGCATTTTTCTCTTTTAAGAGTGGACTGGGCGGCCAGGGGCAGCTAGCACCACGGCCTCACAGTGTCTCTTCCAGTGATCCCAGCATCCAATCTAAGTCAAGAGCCTGCTTGTTCTGACAGAACACCTTTAAGACAAACTTCCAACTGATCCCAAGCCTCCATAGCCCTTCCTGTTGGGAAATTCGGGAGTCTCTGCTGCTAAGTGGAAGTTATTATCCTTCTTAGAGAGGTGGCAAGCTGGCTCAAAGAGGCTGTAATGGGTGCAAAAGCCACACGACTGTGAGTGGTCATGTCAGCCTTGAACTCAGGTCCTCTCTAAAGTCCTTGTCCCTGAGCAGTCACACCCAGTTACCAGAGCATTAAACAATTACGTCACCTCCCTCTATACTAGGAGTATAAGTGTCTGTAAGGGCAGTTCATAAGAGCTAACTATATTGAATTCTTACTGAGTGTTAGGCAGTGAGAGAAATGCTTTACATCTATCTTTTAAAAATCATTTTACACAACAAGAAACCAAGGCACAAACAGATTAAGTATCTATTAGTTTAAGGTCACCTGGCTAGGAAGTGGCAGGGCTGAAATTTGACATCCAGGCTACCCTCCAAACCGCCAAGCTCCAGGCAACACTTAAAGAATCTCTTTGCAGGGCTCCTTAAGCTCTCAGTGAATGGTAGCCTCTATATTTGTTTGTTTAAATCCAAGCAAAGACCTGAGATTCCTTCACATGTGAGCCATGGTGTCTTTGAAAATAGCTAACATGTATTGATTGCTTATCATACCCTAGGCACCAGGAACTGAGCACTTATATACCAGGCACTATTCTAAGTTTTAACACATTTAATACTAAGCAAACCCCTATGAGGTAGGTTCTATTCCTATCCCCAATTTACAGATGAGCAAACTGAGGCCCACTGTCATACAACCAGTAAAAGGCAGAGTTGGGTTTGACTCCCAGGTACTCTGACTATAAATGACTCTATACTGGATGTGAAAGTGTAAGATCCCTCTGCTTAGAAGCTTTTGCACCACTATGTACCATCTCTTTTCTTTTTAATCAGAGGGATGTCCTCTCTGATGGAGTTTCTCTACTGAGCTAAAGCTCTACCAGCCCAAAGGAAAGAGGAGGGCCACCACCCCCAAACTTGGCCTCAGCCTCTAAATTGGTAAAATGAGCAGTCGATGCAGCTCTTGTAGGTTTGAGGCTTGCAGGTTGTTCCTGGAACCTGAAGGACAGGATGGCTGGAGGGGCTCTCTACAGCCTCTGGGCACGTCTTTATAGGTAAGGGTGGGTCAGCTACATCCCAGGGCTCTTTGCATACTCTGGGGGTTACCAAGCACTTTCAAACCCACCCTTCCATTTGTGCCTTCCATTCAGGAAGGTGAAGGGAGATCTGTTACTCTTTAACTTTTAATAAGAAACCAAAACCCAGAAATCACAGTGGACAGCACCCACTTTGCCTTCAGGCTGGCCTGGGGCATGAACAAACAAGCTCCCGATTGTACTGATAGCTAATTACCTTCAGCCTTCCTCCAGGGAAGCCTCAAACTTATTCATGTCTAAAAAAATGTATTCTTTTTTTTTTTTTTGAAGATTTTATTTATTTATTTGACAGAGAGACACAGCGAGAGAGAGAACACAGACAGGGGGAGTGGGAGAGGGAGAAGCAGGCTCTCCACTGAGCAGGGAGCCCCAAGCGGGGCTCCATCCCAGGACCCTGGGATCATGACCTGAGCTGAAGGCAGACGCTTAATGACTGAGCCACCCAGGCGCCCCTAAAAATCGTATTCTTAATACCTTTCTTTTCCATCACAAAGGCTGACTTTGGGGATGGGGTGGGGCAGGTGTGACGGAGAAGTCAGCTGCTTCAGCTTTTACACTGTTTGGCGCACCTGGGCCACATCCTCTTCCCACTCCCTCCCTGGGCATCCCCAAAGTCGTTCGGTCGGAAACAATGGAGCTTCGGCAGTGACGGAGTGTGGTCCACAGCAGACCTTGGAAGGGGGGGGGAGGTGCCCGGTGTGATGAGACCCACGGGATCCGTGGGGCAGACGCCAGGCGGTAGGCACAGCTGGGAGCCAAGTGCACCGGGGCAGGAGCACGAGTGGCTGGGATGGGGCAAGGTGGAGGCGGAGAACCGCACCCTGCTTTCAGACCTTGGCGTGTTGGGTAGTTTTGTTTTGTTTTCTCTTCCCCAGTTGTTTCCGGAGTGGTGCGTGTTATGGTTGACCCTGCTGGGTCTACGCAGCTGCTGCGCGCTTAACCCGAGCGGTGTCTGCAAACTCAGGTGGTTCCTCCCAGAGGAGACTTCGCAGAGAGCAGCCAGGGCTTGTCCTCTCCTGGGCCCTCGCGCCACCCTTGGCTCAGGACTCCCCGTGGACGACAGATAACCTCTGGGATTCACCTGCACCCCCCAGGAAGCTCAGGGTTTCCTTTCAGGACTGGGTTGCGTTCCTTAGCAACAGTAGCGTCCCCCCTTTCTTAGCAACAGCAGCGTCCCTTCCCACCCCCGCGGAAGTGGCACAGCGGCTTCTCGGGATTGCTGGAATGGAGCCCCAGCCAAGGTTGGCACCTTCCCAGTGCCTGGACAAGAGGCCTCTACCAATCTCCCATTCGTTTTCGTAGGTGGGTATTTTCACCCCCGTCTTACAGAGAATGGATCTGAGGTTCTGTGACATACGTCCCAGGCCCGGCTAGTAAGTTCTGAGCAGACGCTCCTCTCGTCCCTTGGACCTTCGTGCTTCCCTAGAACAAAGTGCGTCGGTCAATATCAGGCCCCTCAGGCCTTTGTGATGAGCCACTGTTACTGTTGAACCTCTGGAGGAGGGGCTGTATCTCTTCACTTCTCTACCCTCAGGGTCTCCCTCAGACCCACGCTTGAAACGGGGGAGATGAGAGAGCGCAAGGGAAGCTACTCTTGAAGCAAACTGGCGAATGCTGGCCGATAGCGGGGTACGCTGGGTCCACCGGGCCTCTAAAGTGAGCAACACCTGAGACGTGGACAGGAGAATCTTGGTTTCAGCTTTCTGCCTCCTGGCCTCAATTTCTTCACAACCCGAAGTGGGAATAATAATCTGCACCCGGCTGGTATGAGCGATGAATGTGAGTGGTCAAGGTGAATTGCCATCAGTCTGGAAAGCGGTCAAGAGCACGGGTTCTGGGCGCGACTCCATCTCTACCAGCCCGGTCTTCTTGGACAAATTACTTAACCTCTCTGTGCCTCAACTTCTCCCTCTGCATCAAGCTTACCACAAGCGTCCCTAGAAAGATTTGCCTCACTGGTTTTGAGGCTTGCAAATAAAGGAACAAGCCAGGTCTCCCTTTCTCGGGCTGAGGGACACAACAATCTCCCTGCTCCAAACTCCAGAGACGGTTTTGAGAAAAACTTACCCTCCAATTACCAGCCCTGACATCTTGGACAAGATGCACTTCCCTCTCTGCTCCTCCGTGTCCCCATTTGTAAAGTGGGTCCCTAAAATGCATCAGTCTCTGAGGCCCCTGCCAAGTTCCGGTTTTTGTCGTCGGTACTGGGGGACCTCATGTCGGAGGGAGGGCCCGGAAGACTGAGGAGCCAGCAAAGACGGATCCATCCCTAGGGCCCCTCCAGCTCCACCCCTTTGGGCGCGGCTGAGCGGGTGGGTGGAAGCACCAGCCACAAGATCTCTTTGCCCCAGCGGGGAGGGAGAACCGTGGGGCCCAGAGTTCCCGCTGCCACATATGGTCTGTGGATTTAGGTGTCAAAAACCGGAGAATTAGAAATGGTAATTTTCCGTCATTATGGCTGAAACGCGATCTGTCACAACAACTGGAACATGTCTCCGCGCTAGCGAAAATAATGTTCGTGATTAGGAATCATTACGCATGTCAAGCCGAGTCCATTAAGTTGTAGGGAGAAATTAGGCTTGACGGGCGGAATCAAACTACAAATATACAGCCCTCGCCTTCAGGCGGCCGAGCAGCAGCCCTGGGGAGGAGGCGGGCCAGAGCCGGCTGTTTTCTTAATAGGAAACTGCCCAGAGAATTAATACCCCCTTTGTCGGTCCCCATGGGATTCCTCCGTCTCTTCCCACCGCCCAGACCCCACCCCAAGGGAGGGAGTGGGGCGCGGAGGTGTCGCCCGCAGTAGCCGAAAGCTTTGAAGTCCCACAGCCCGCCTGAGTAAGCGCCCTGCTCACTGCTTGCAAGCTGTGTGACCCTGCCCTAGTCACTTGACCTCCCCCCTGAACTTGGCTCCCTCGTCTGTAAAGGAGAGATAATCCCATCCACTTCATGGGGTTCTCCCGAGGCTTACATGAGAGCAAATTTGGTCACTGGAGCGCACTAGAAATCCTCAGACCCGGGAGATGCCGTTTCCCTTCCTGGAACACCCCGCTTTGCGCTGCCCCCCCACCCACATGCGCTGCTGGGGGTGTTGGGGGGGGTTGGTGGTGGGAGCTGAGAGGCTCGTGCCAATGAGGCGCTGAGAAAAGAATCTAGAATCTCTGAAAATCGCAGAGGGGTAACCTCAGAGCAACCCCCGTGCCTTGGGTAGCCCATGTACTCCCTTCCCTATCACCCTACCAAAGAAAAGGGTCACTGAGTCCTCCACCCTGCCTCCCTGGGCCTGCCCCAGCCACCAGCACAGAAGGATCGATGCTGTCACCAGGAACCACACTGTTAGAAAAAGAAAAGGTCAATGGTCAAGGGAGCCAGGAGTAAGAAACCTTCCTTCTCAGTTCTCCTAAGACGAAAGGGCACTTTACTATCTATCCCCTGATATCCTCTGTACGGAGTTTGGGGAAAATTCTCCCCCTTCTGCAGATGAGGGATAGACCAGTGTGAGCCTAGGTAGGCTGGTTCCTGTTCTGCCATGGACCCACATCACCTCTGAGAGCCTGCCCTGCGCCAGCCACCAACTCCACATCTCGATACTTCCTTCCTGTGGGGAAACTGAGGGTCAGAGGATAGGAAAGTCAACCAAGGGCCTGTAAGCTGGGAGAAGTGGGAGCCAAGCCTGCTCCTCCTCCAAAGCCTTAACACCACGCTGCCATTTCCACATACACCTCCATGGCCCATCACCTCCCTTCTCTGGTTCTCTTTCCTCCTTGCTACTGGTTGGGGAAATCCCGCCTCTCAGAAAAGTGGTGAAAACAAAATGAGCTAAGGAGGTAAAACATTTAGTTTGGGCCCTGACAGAGCATACTCTTTCCGGGGCCTCATTCTTCTCCTCTGTGAATGGGATCCTCGCAGCCGCAGCTCTGCGGTGGGGAACAGAACAGAAATCTGGCCAGCGCGAGTACTTTGGAGCCACACAGTCTGGTTCGAACCCCATCTCCGCCAGAAATAGCCACAGCGTACGGTCGATCCCCAAAGTGGGATAATAGTAATGGAGCTGCCAGGAGGAATGAATGAAATAATTCAAGGAAAGCACTTAGGGAAACAGATTAAGCGCTAAATAAAGCACTGATTACCAGAGCGGCGATTGGCCCGCGCAGGCTTGGAGGGCTGCTGCCTGGCCGAGGAGAAGCTGCCCCAGCCCCCTCCGGAAACTTCTCAGCATTTCAGCAGCTCCCGGCACTAGGGATCGGGAACTGGGGCACCAATTCCCCAGGGCTCCTGGGTCCTGGGGATTTGCCTCCTGGACCCTCCCGCGGGCCAGGGGGAGATGGAGGGGTTGTTCAAAAGGGAGGATGGGCAGGAGTGCCCGGCACTGGGAGCTCCCCGCCTATTCGGCCTATTCTCCGCCTCGATGCACATTCAGAATAGGGTGGACTCAGAGAGGGAATTAAACCAAGGGACACGGCATGACAGAGACTTAGCCCGAATAGAGAGACCTTCTGATGGAGTCGGGCAAAGACGCGGCCCTAGTGATCAGCACACACCAAAAGCGCTCTTACAAATATTTAACCTCCTTGGGGCTCCTGGGGGGGCTCAGTCGGTTAAGCAGCTGACTCTTGATTTCCGCTCAGGTCAAGATCTCAGAGTGGTGAGATGGAGCCCCAGAGCCCCACGTTGGGCTCCTATGTAGGAGTCTCTCTCTTCTTCTCCCCCCTGAAAAAAATTAACATTCCAGTGACCTTCCTTGACTGACCCTCTCAAATGATACCCCTGCTTGCCACGCGCTAACCCACACTACTTTGTTTTCCTTTTGGCACTTCTATCCCTGTCTCCCACTAGATGGTAAACTCCACCAGGGTGGGGCCTTTTTCCTCTGTACCCCTCGCACAGAGTAGCAGCCCAACAAATATGCTGAATATTTGGATGAATGAATGAAAGAGGAAAGAGAGAATGTCAGACAGCAGTTCCACACAAAGATTTTTCTCTTAAAAAAAAACTCCCTTTTTATAATTCCCCTCCCAGCTTTTTGAGGCTTCCCTTTGGCCCTACACCTATGAAGGGTGAGACCCCAGTTCTCCTCCCTGTGTATCCTGTGGTTGTCTTTCCGAGTGTGTTCTGCAGTTCCTTCTCCAGACTGTCTCATAAAGCAGGACACCAGCCTCTCACAAACACAAGGACCAGCACGCGGGGGAGGGCCTTCCCTTAGGCAGCACTGCCCAGAACAATTAGTGTAAATCAAATAAATAATACACATCTTATAAAATAATTATTTTAAGAAACTTTTCTGCAGTTATTGTGAACAGAAGAAATCAACTGGAGGGGGCCTGGCTGGCTCAGTCCTAGATCATGAGACTCTTGATCTTGGGGTTGTAGGTTCAAGCCCCATATTGGGTGCAGAGACAACTTTAAAAAATAAAATCTTGGGGCACCTGGTGGCTCAGTCGGTGAAGTGTCTGCCTTTGGCTCAGGTCATGATCCTGGAGTTCCAGGATCAAGCCCCAGTCCCCCAGGCTCCCTGCTCAGTGGGGAGTCTGCTTCTCCCTCCCCTCCTCCTCCTCCCTCTCATGCTCTCTTGCACTCACTCTCTCTCTCTCAAATAAATAAAATCTTTTTAAAAATAAAATATTTTTTAAAAAAGAAGGAATCAACTGGAAAGCAGTTGGTGTACTTTTTTTTAAACCTTAAAAGTCTATATGCTGAATTTATTTTAAAAGCACAATTGCAGTTGCAAAAAATGCACAGAACATGTTGCAGCCAAGGTTTCCAATGAGGGTTAACTGTTCTTACTGTTTTGGTTGTTTTTATAATCACTCAACACTTCTTGTCTACCCCTTACCATGTCCACAGATAAGTTTCTTTAAATGGTAAATGTCTTTAACTTGGCAAAAAATATTATCAATTAGGCTGTGAGCATTTCATGGTGCCTACTGCTCAGGAAGCACTCCATTCTTAGAGGACCCTGTCTTTGTGGGGGTGGGGGTAATTTTCCATATTTTCAGCAGAGCAACTCCTTTTGGGTCTTCATCAACTGTCTGGTTCCAAATCCATGCTCTGTTCCCAGGGGGTTTTTCAGGAGGAAGCTTTTAATGCCTTCCCTCCTGGAGAATCAAAAAGACCTCCTGATTGAATGCCTGGGTTCAACTTCTCCAGCTGAGCTCTCCTGCAACACCAGCTTCTCCCTCTTTGGGGCTACTCATGGAACCAGAACTACTAGCCAGTAGATTCAAAGGAAATGGGCTGGAGAATCCATTCATGAAACATAAGACACTATACAGTAGGAATTTTTCATCTAAAAATATGTGAAGTGGTGCCTGGGTGGCTCAGATGGTTAAGCATCTACCTTCGGCTCAGGTCATGATCTCCAGGTCTTGGGATGGATGGAGCCCCACATCGGGCTCTCAGCTCAGCAGGGAGTCTAATTCTCCCTCTCCCTCTGCCTCTCCCCCTGCTTGTGCACTCTCTGTCTCTCTCTCCCAAATGAATAAATAAAGAATCTTTAAAAAAATTTAAAAAATGAAAACATGTGAGTGCCAGACCCTCAGTTGGGAATCCAGAGACCTTGAGCCCTTTGTCCAAAGCAGCTATCCCAACTAGCAGCACTGTGTTTAGGTGGTGATCATAAGCCCACACGGGGAGGAGGTGGGTAGGACCCTGAGTTCACCTCAAGGTCTATAGGTGAAGCAGTTCTGCCCAGTGCCACTGAGGCCCAGCACCCCTTAGCTCAATCCCACCACCAGATCCACCACAAATACCTCTCCAAGGGTATCCCCATCCACCAGGCCTCTGTGGGGCAGCTGACGCTCTCCACACCACAGCCGATGTCCAATTTCCAAACTGGACCATGCTCCCACCCCACCCCAGCTCCCACTCCCATATAAACCAGAAGCACAATGTTCATTCAGGACCATGTTTTTTTTCAGTCCTCAGCTGGTCAGGTATGATGTACATTTTAATAGGATCAAGTATGAGATGATGAGATGATTTGGCAAGTTTGCTCAAAGCTAAGGTGGCACCAGGAAGAATTTGAGCCCGAGGCCTGAGAGCTTGACCCTGAGACATAAGGGGCTCTCCCGCTCAGCCACCCAGGACTGGTGCCCAGCAGGCCAGGAGAAGAAGAAGACCTTGATGAGGTTTGAAAAAGCTCCACTGGCCCTTCTGCCCTCTGCTGGCTTCTCAACAGGGCCTGTGGGTACGCACTTGGAGCCTGGAGGGAGGGATGTGGTGGGGGCCGACAAGGACAAAGCTGAAGGATTCTGATCCTCATTCATGAGTGCTTCAAATATGTATTCAACATAGAAGAGCAACAGGCTCCGTGCTAGGCACTTGGGGCCACCGTGGGGGCTAGCCATCCGGGCCTGTCTTCCCAGAGGTTGCAAGGTGAGGTCAGACAGCTCTAGAGCAGGGCACTGAACCCAATATTACTCATCACTGCAGCAAGTAGGTGGGACAGCTTCAGGAGGGACGTTTAACTGAAACTTGTCAGGAGGGTTGACTCAGGGAAGGCCTGAGATGTGTAAGTTGAGATTTGAAGGGACACGGGAACTTGGGCAGGCTAAGTCTTCCCATTAGCCCAGTTTTTCTCTCACCTGCCCTGTGTCTACTCTTTGTCACCACCTTATATGTGTGTGTGTAGCTTCCTTTCCCACAGTTGGGGGTGGGGGACAAGAGCGTCGCTCAAGTTCCCCTAGAGGGGCAGCATCCTGGGCCTCCTCAGGGAGGGATTCCCAGAAGTCAGTCACCCTAGTGACACTCCTGCTCCAGGTCTAGGACGCGTGTGGACCAAACCCATGTCGGCCCCGCGCCCGCAGAAATACCTGAGACACCTGCACAGGAGTGGAGATTTTACTATTTCAATCCTCAGAGGAGTGTCAATTTCACTGACGACCATTGCAAAAACACGAGCAAAAATGTAGTAGGGCGGGACAAAACCCCAGACCCGAGGGTTCCGTGGGGACACTTCGGTGCCGCATTGGGTCACTCGAGCTCTTTGGCGACCTCTGACCCTATGTAGCCCTGCATCCTTCGATGGCTGATGGCCGCAGACTCTCGGGCTGAGCGCAGCAAAGCATGGACCAGCGGGGGACAGCGAGGCCCTAAGAGAACATTGTGGGCACAGCCCGGCAGCCCCAGCCTGGCCAGGGCCCTTTGCGCGGAGGGCCGAAGCCCCCGCACGGCAGCGTGTTTGTCCTTGCGTAAAAAACCCCGAAAACCCCGCCGAAGAGCTCCACCGCTCCACCGGGGGAGGCCTTGGCCCGCACAAGGGGAGCCATTCAAAAATGTTAATAAGCTTATTAAAATAGTCGGCTTTACTGGCTCTTGTTTTACAGCCTGCTGCCCACCCTTGGTGGACCATGGGAGAGAAAGTACTAGTGGCATTTTTTTTTTTTTTTCTTAACGCGTTTTCCGTCCAAGGTCAGGGGACTCTCCGAGGGCTCAATGCGGACACCGATGCGGAACAGCCTCAGGTCTCTCCCCTCCGGAGCGCGGTGAGTGGGGAGACGTCCGAGCCGAGGACCACAGCTGCCCACCCAGGCTCAGGAAGTGGACAGAGGAGGCCCAGAGATAATAGTCTTGGAGAGACCTACGCTGAGGCAACTGGGGGACCCAGCTCCTTTTAAAAAATAAAGCAAAACAACCCTCCCTCCAAAATCTGCTCACGAAGGGCATGGCTCATTATTTAAAATAGAAAGGCTTTGTCTTTTACCTCCACTCCAAGCCAGAGGTCAGTGTGGACTCCAAACATTACTAGGGTTAAGGAGCATCTCACACTTTTTTTTTTTTTTTTTTTTTTAAATATAGGTGCAGAGAAGAGAAGTTAATTGCCTAGGATTCGTCAAGTCAGTGGGAGAGCTGCCTCCAGCCGGTAGACTCAGGCCCCAGGTAGAATCACTTAATGATCTTGGAGACCGTTGAGCCCGATTTGACCACTTCCCGCCCTCGGATGTGCTGGCTGCAGGGAGTAGCTCTCACCTGGATCTCCCAGACGTCCAGGACCGCACCCCGCGAAGGGACAAGGCGCACGCCCAAGTCGCAGGAGCGCTGCTCAGCCGGGTGGCCTGAGTGTGACGACCAGAAGCGGGCCAGGCCGGGAGGAGAAGGACTCACCGAGAAGCCCCCAGAAGCCCCCAAAAGTCCCCCTCACGCCAGAAGCTCTTGTTGCAATTGTGGAAACAGTAAGGAGTGACGTCGGCACTCGCTGAAGACCGTGAGGCCTAGGCAGAGACCACGCGCTCTGGGCTCCGCGGGCGCACTAACCCCTGAGCTGCCGGGCCTCGCCGCGCCTGTGGGCGGGGCACCCAGGGACAAAACGCGGGTGCTTATGGGAGGCACAGTGGAGTGAGCGGGCTCCAGGCGGCTGGGAGAGGGAAGGAGGCAGCTTGTCACGCACACTCCCGGCAGCATGCGGGAAAGGATGAGCGTAGGAGCGAGCTCACCTTGCCAAAGGCTCCTGGCAAGGTGATGCCTCCGCTCCCGCAGCTGCTGTGTATTCCCTTTGAACTTGACCTTCCAACAGGAACCGGTAAGCGCTATTCGCTTGTGCAGCGGATTCCGGGTCAGCCTCGGATCCGCCAGAAGCCAGGCGCCCCGTCTTTCCCTTCCCCGCCTCAAAGCAAAAAGTAACAGTAACAACAGCGCTCCGGGCGGGGTGCGGGGCGGCAGGGCCGTTTGCCAGTTCTCATGCCCGCAAATTGCCCCAAATTTGGACGTTTGACTTTTCCTTCGTAGGTGGCATAACCTCATATACACCCAACATGTTTGAAAGAAGTTCATCGTTCTGCTTAACCTGGACTCCATATCGGACCACCCCGGCTTGCAAGGCCCTGGGAATCAATCTCCTTTTATAAATGTTTTAATGATTTGAGCACCCCGGTTTATGTTGAATAACTTCTATGTGTAACTACAGAAAAAAAAATTAATTTATTACATGATG
The DNA here is from genome assembly GCF_964656455.1 of Halichoerus grypus. Lineage (NCBI taxonomy): Eukaryota > Metazoa > Chordata > Mammalia > Carnivora > Phocidae > Halichoerus > Halichoerus grypus. The sequence continues at coordinate 9,719,885 of NC_135714.1, forward strand.
TAACCATTTACAATATAACACAATTTTTTTGCAACCTGTTTTGGCATTTCTTCATTTTAAAAAAAACATATTTTTCAGGAGACCTGAAAACTGGCCGAGGCCCCGCGTCTCTACCCCTCTAAGGGACCCTTCGCTGAGCACACCGCAGGTCACTTGGAAACTCCTGAAGGGTGCAGGAGTTCAAGAAAGATTGTTTCAGATCAGCCTACTAAGCATTGCCCAGAAATTAATAATAATAATAATAATAATAATAGTGGCAACGGTAGTAGTAAGTCCATACCAGCTAGCTGTACAGGGCTTAACGGTTTTCAAACACACCCACCCTTAGTAATCCAACCACCCCAAAGCCAAACCTGGAGATGCTAGTTCTAAAGGACCATCTATCCACGCTGCCGGCCTCAAATACTAAAATATGCTTCTGAGCTTTGAAAGACCCTGAAAGGCCTCTTTATGGCCTGTGGCTTCGGGCACAGTTTACCCATCTGTAATATGGGGGCCATGTCCACGCTGCTAAGGCGGCCTCAAGAAAACGCTGCGCAGCAGGATGCGGAAGCACTTTTTCACGTGTAACGTCCTAGACAACCGAACAACCGAACGTAGTTATAGATATTTGTTGTTGTTGTGTATTGTTTGGCTGCTCGTCCGGGCAGCCCTCGGATTAGGAACCTCAGCTCCTGCTTCCTTCGAGGTTCTGGGCGCGGCCTTCCCTCGCGGCCAGGGCTTGTGCAGTAGCCACGCGCCGCTAGCGTGTGTAACTACCCGCTCTCAGCGCTTTCCGACTTACAAAGCGCTTTCAAGCATTTGCTGGGTCCTGCAGTCCCCGCGCAGCTCGGTATGATTCTCAACTAAGATTGCTAGCCGGGTGAGGCGGTGGCCCGCAAGTCGAGCCCTGCAGGGCCTGGGCAGCGGGGCCCCAGCGCGGGTCTGCCTCGCTTCCCTCCTCGTCCTTTGAGGACCAGGAGCTCCCCCGCCAGTATTCAGGTTTCGGGGAGATGTCTAAATTTCTCCGCTGCCTAGGCTCCGTTGGCGGCGGCAGCTTTCCCCCGAGGCAGAAGCCTTTTCCGTCCACCTAGTTGAATTCCGTTTGCTCGCGCGAGGCTGGATTCTACCTTCTCCTGCCAAACACCGATGAAACCTGAATGGAGTGGCCGCCTGGCCAGGACAGAGGTCCGGCGGCCGGCTGGGGAGTTAGAGTCAAAGGATCCCCGTCCCAAGGGATGTTTGCCGGCTTTGGAGGATGTCTTGCTTCTGTGGGATGCTCGGTATGGTGCTTCCAGGCTTGCCAGTTTCCGGGTCTGCAAAAGCTCCCCCGGGAAGCCCTCAGACACCGCCCCTGTAGGGGCCCAGCCCCTCTGGGATCCGGGATCCGGGCCAGACTCTCAGAAGCAAGGGACATCTTGTTTGAGCCTTCCTCGGACCTTCTGGAATGAAGTCAGATTCACTGTCAACCTCTTCCCTTGGGCTAGTGCGGAGGAGTGGCGAGAGCTCGGGGTTTCTCTGTGGCCCGGAAGCCATCTATTTCCTGAAATGGAACCCATTCCCAAACTCCCACTGCTTGGCCCAGCTCTTCCGAGATACTCCTTCCGTCCGTGAGCCCTTCCAACCTAGTCGCTTGGAGTTAGATGCACCTTGGGAGAGTCAAGGCCAACAGGCCATGGATTTGAGTTACAGACACACACACACACACACACACACACACACACACACACACACACACCAGCGACATTTGGTAGCCGATGGATCTCAAATTTGCTGCCCAGAGCAAGATTCGTGGGCTGAGCCTGAATCCTTGGGACCGATTTCAGTGCAGGTCACAGCGTGTCCCCTTCCCAGCTATTCCTCCTGCCATGGTTTACCCATCTAAGTGTGTGGGTCATACCCAACTATCCCGAAGGCCAGCTCGGAGATTTGCTAAGGGCCCAAAAGGACTGAGAAAGATGAATATAGGTCCAAAGGCTCCCCTGGAAGCTACTCTGGGAAATCAGGCTCCGAGGAAGCGGACAAGGAGCACTGCGCCCCGGTGGCGCAGATCATGGGTGGACGAAGGTCCCCTCCGTCAGGAAGCAAGGCGGGCAAAGACCCGGACGCTTTCTAGTCTTTTTTTTTTTTTTAAAGAGGCGGGGGTGGGAGTGGGAAGGAAGAGGAAATTCAGAAAGTAGTACCGCAGATTTCCAACAGGAGCCGTGTCTACAGCCGGGGGGCCCAGGTAAAGATACCTGTCTCAGGTCTCCAAATGCAGGGGGAAATCTTCCGAAGCCCGGCTGGCCCTGCAGGCTGACTCCGACTCCCCGGATCGGCTCTCAAGGCGCTGGTTGCCAGCACCAGCCGTGGGGCAGCTCAGAGTGAAACTGCAACAATCTGGGGCAAACTGAATTCGTTTGGGTCATTTTTCCCAGGCTTCTGGAGCCAGCTCAGGATAACTGGCCCAGGCGGGGAGCGCAGAGGGGGCGAGAAAGGAAAGGGGCGCCTCTTGGCCTCCTGGAAAGAAAATCCCTAGTTCCCTCAACTCCAAATCCGCAAGGATGGAGGACAAACTTACCTCTTAGGCCGCAGTCACAATCAAATGCCATTTCAGAAGGGGAAAAAAACCCCTCAGTAGTGGCGATCTCTGCAGAGAGGAAGGGAGCGAATTCTAGCATTATTGGAAATGTTCTAACTTTCTACAAGGAAAATGCATTCATGATTAATTATGAAGTTTAAGTGGAATTTTTTAAACATGCCAAAAAGAAACAAAATGATTGCGGGAACCATTTAGAAGGTGGTTGGACTTGGGGGCAAGGGTGTGCATATCCTGAGGGCCTTTGCCTTTCCTCACGCTTTGCTGTTTCCACAAAGCAGGAATCGTTCTCGAAAAGGGCTTGTCGCAACTCTCCGCCCTGCCAGGCCGAGGGGCCGCAGATCCCTGGCCACGGACTTTGGGATACAAAGGACTGGGGGTCCTGAGGCTGGAAAAGGTCGCTGGCCAGGGAAAAGGGTGGGTAGGGCTTTCTGGTCAGGGTAAAACTGAAAGTAGCTGGGGCCTGGGTTTGGCGTCTCCCAGCTCTGGCCGGCAGCGACCCGAGGCCTCAGAGCCTGCAATGTGGCATTAACTCTTCCTTGCTCGACCCGGACCCGGTGGGAGGGGAGTGAAGCATTTTGCTCTGGCGAACCCGTGACATTCTGGGGAGTTCGTGGAATGGGGGCGGGTTGTGTTCATCTGTAAAATGTAAATAATAATTAACCCTCGCCCTACTCATCCTCTACTTCCACCTTAGGCTTCTGTGTGGATCAAATGAGACCATGTCACAGAGAGTGAGTGGAATCGCTCTGGAACAACGTAGAGGGCCATTTGCCCCCTGCCGGGGTCAAAGCTCAGTTGACCCTCCCCAAGAGACCTCTTATTATAGGCTTGCTTATTATAGCCTTCAGAACTTCAGCAAGTTTTGGCTAGCCTATTCTCCAAACAAAATGAAGACAGGGTCACTTACAGAAACTCTGGGAAAATCAAAAGCAGAGAGAACTTAGGGCAGGTGGAGGAGACAGCAGGTTAAGTAGGGGTTGAAACTGGCTGTGGGTTCAGCTATGGACGCTTTCCAGACTCTCAAACCAATCCCACGAGGAAAAAAAAAAGAGCGAGTGAGAGACAGAATCCTAGGCATTTGCTCCTGATTCAGTGGGATTCAGCTGTGACTTTTGCAAAGTCCCCTACATCACAGTTCCCTGAGCTATGCAGATTTAAACACTTTCTGTCAGGTGGGCAGCCCGGCCGCTCCCTAGAGGGAGGAGGCATCCTTGGTCCAGGACTGAAAAAGTGGTTGGAAAACCAGCCCTAGACATTTTTACAGTACTGGATTCCCCAAAGCCGGACGGAAAGAGGCTCAGAGAAAACACGGCGTCCAGGAGGGCATATTAAACTAAAAGTTTATAAATTAAAGGAAAAAGAAAGATAAAGCGAACAGAGCTTCCAAACTTCACAAATCTTTTTAAAGTTAATATTCTAGTTGAGTGCACAGTGCCCTTAAGGAGGCAAAAAGCAACGAGGTTGACAGGATCATCTGTCTTAGGGGCAGGGGCAGGGATGGGAGAATCCTGGGTCAGAACGCAGGAGCCGCGGAGAATGGTCCGTAGAGACAGAGGGCCCGCGGCGTCGGAACTGTGGGGGACGCCCGGGAAAGGCTGGTCAGGGATATTCACATTGAATACAAAAATAACCGTTATTTGAATACAAACAACCGAAAAGTGCTACACGTTTTAACCTCCTTTACAAAAATAAAAAGAAATAAAAAAGTTTCTGCCAAAGGCTGCTGGGTTTGCTCTTTCCCGGTTTGGGGTTCCCAGGAAGCTCCCCAGTTGGAAGCGGCCCTGGACTTCAGAGAGGAAAGATTGGGGGGGGAGGGGGCTCTGCCCTGCCCTGTGCTCAGAGGCTCCCTTCTTTACATTCAGCATCCAACAGGGCGTCCCCACCCCGGCTCTGACACGGGGAGGGGTGGGGGCAGAGGGCCCCAAAAGCAAACCTTTCACGGTTCAAATCAACGCCCACCGCTCGGGGCTCCTTGGGGCTGTCAAGGTTCCGCACGCACCCCTTTGTTACAAATGCAATTTCCAAAAAAATAGATATGTAGATAAACATAGATTGGTAGCATGGATACCATGAACTATTGTGGCCTAGTGCACGAAGCTCCCAGCCAGCCTGAAATTCTGGGGATTCAGGCTACGTGGATCCAGGAGTTCTCTGCGCTCCAGGGAAACGCCGTCTCCTGGCAGATACAATCCAAATCCAACTTTGTTGTGATAATAAATAATGTCCAAGAGCTTCCAGGCAGGCAACTGGGGAGCAAGGCCCCTAGGCCATAGGGTGCCTCCATTCAAATTAGAAAAAGGCGCCCCCTCTGGACAGACTCAGTCCCGCTGCCCGGGCGCGCTCTTGGATTTTGAGCCTGGGCTGGATTTCGTCCTCCACTTGCCCCCTCGGCGGGGCGCCCTCGTACGGAGCACAACCTGCACAGCGGTCTGCGGCCGTCCGGAGCTGGGGCGCGGGGATCGTCTGCTGCCTCGCCCCGGGCCGGCTCACTGGGTGCCCGCGGCGGCTGCACACGTGGACAGTGCCCAGCCGGGGAGGCAGTAGTAAGGGTAATAGTAGGAGGGCTGCAGTGGCAGCAGCGAGGGTGGCCGCAGCACCTCGCCGGGCAAGTACTGTCTCTGGTCGTCGCGCACCAGCACTTTCACCGCCACCTTCTTGGCGGCGGGCGCTGATGCCAGCAGGTCGGCGGCCATCTGCCGGCGTTTGGTCTTGTAGCGACGGTTCTGGAACCAGATCTTCACTTGCGTCTCGGTGAGCTTCAGCGACGCGGCCAGGTCGGCGCGTTCCGGCCCGGACAAGTAGCGCTGGTGGTTGAAGCGGCGCTCCAGCTCGAAGACCTGCGCGTGGGAGAAGGCGGCCCGCGAGCGTTTCTTGCGCGGCTTGGGCGCGGCGGGCTCCTCCTCCTCCTCCGCGCCGCCCGCCGGTCCGCCGCCGCCGCCGGTTCGGCTACACAGCGCCGGCACGCGTGCACTTCCCGGGCCAACAGCGTCGTCTTCGGCCCTAGGGCTGCGGTCGCCTGCGGACCCCATTGGGAACAGAAACAACAGACTGTCAGCGTCGCAGAGAAGAGAGGTCTGGCCTCAACTGCGGGGGGTGGGGGTGGGGTACGGAAATACACTTCGATCCCAGCAGAGTGCTTGGGGAGGGTCTGTAAGCCGCGGGTCCTGGAGATCAGTCTCGGAACCCTGTTCCACTAGCTTCTTGCATCTAGGCCTGCCCCGCTCGGGAAGGGGACTCAGCCGCTGTATCAATGCTGTGTGGCCAAGATCCAGCTCCCTGCCCTCACTGGGCCCCAGGCTCCCCTCAGTAATGCGGGGGCACCGGGCCTGAGCATCCTCACAAGCCTTCTCAGTTCTCAGCGCTGAGCCCTGGGGTTCTACATTGCTCCCTCCCTGGGTTTACCCGCCTCTGGCACACTCACACTCATACACGCTCATTGTCGCAGCACACACGTGTCGAGTGCATATAACGGGAAGGTGGGGGGCCGAATCCTCAGACAGATGTATTCGGAGTCTTACCCCCACTCCCCAACCACCCGGAATTGTGTGAGGTCTATGGCAATAGGCTGCTCCAAAGCCTTGGTGGGCTTCTCTCTCTCTCTCTCTCTCTTTGCAAGGAAATGAGAAGCGGGCTAAGGATTGAGGGTGAAGAGAGGGAGGTGCCCCTGCTTCGAGTCTTTGAACCCTAATCTGACGCCAGCTCCTCAGCCTCTTCCTGGATCTCCCCACAGGACCCTAGCAGAGAGGTTCAGAGCTCTGGGCTCTGGCAAATACTATTTACTTGTAGCCAGCGTGAGGCCTACAGCAGCGACCAGCCGACAGGGGGGTGGGGGTGGGGGTCTTTCCCACCCAGTGACCTGCCAGCCCTGGCAGAGGATGTTCCTCTCCCTGCTACTTGTGGGATGACCCACATCAAGCCCCTCTGCCTTCAGCCGGCTGCAGGGTGTGCCGCCAGGTCTTGGGTCCTCAGCCCATCCCAGCTCCCCTGACCCTGAGGTCTGGGAAAGCTAAATAAGCCCTCCCCGCAAAGCCCAGGCTTGGCAGATGCACGCCTCCGTACCACTTAGAGGTATCCCTCACCACCAGTCCTTGAGCGGAGGACCTCGGAGCCTTGGGACCTCGAAGCCTTGGGACCTCGAGCTGGGAGCGTTTCTGTTCTGTGGGCCAGGGGCCAGGGCCCTGGCCACTCGAGGTCTCTGGGCCCCTGGCTCTTCCCTGTCGATGATTTGAGGGATTTGGACACAGACCGAAGCCCCGGCGATGGACTTAAAGCCAGGGTGCAGTGGTTTTCTCTTAGCCCAGTCTAGGGCACAATTGCCCCAGGACGTCTCAGGCCTCACCCCAGGACGCAGGGCTCTGAGGAGTTTCTTGGTTCTCTCTCGGGCTCAGTTCCCGGAGGATTAGAGCCGCCTGCGCCAGCGCGAAGAGCTTAGGGTCCCGACCAGCCACGGGGCCCCACGGCGCAGGGTACTCACAGCAGGCCCACCCCACTCGGCGTGTTTGCCCTCCTTGCCCAGCCCCTCAGCCCGGCCCCCTTCCCCGCCAAGCCTCGGCAGACCTGAGACGCTGGCCGACATCTCGCTGTCGCTCCGGCCTGCGGCTTCCTCCTCCAGGTCCTTGGCGGCGGGCAGCTCGCAGACCGGCTGGCCGAGGCCCAGCGTCCCCCCTGCACGGCCGGCCCCGCTGGCCCCCGGCGCGTCCGCACAGCGCCGCCCGCCCTCGTTCTCCTCGCTCAGCGCCGAGTCCGAGTCCCAACCAACCAGGCTCTCCGCGGTCCGCCCCGCAGCCGTTCTGGTCCCGGCAGGCGACGCCAGCAGAGAGTCCTCCGCGCCCCCCAGAGCGCCCGCGTCTGTCTCCCCGAAGAGTCGCCAGCAGCAGACAGCGGGCGCCTCAGACACTGCCACCGCGGTGCCCCCGGGTACCGGGCGCCCCTCTGGCGCGGGCAGCCCGCCGCGCTCTTCTTTCTTGTTGAGGATTGCCTGGATGGAGAAGGGCGTCAAGGTGTTGGCGCCGCGCACAGCCATCTGCGCCGTGGGCCAGGGCAGCAGACCGGCCGGGCGGCTGGGGCGCAGGGCAGCTCCGAGCTGGACGCAGCGCGCGGGCCGCCGCAGTGCGAGTGAGCCGGGCGCGCGAGGCCCCTGCAGCCCACTCCTGCGCGGCCCAGCAGCCCCCGCCCCCCTCTGGCCCGGGATCAGCGCCGACCCTCACCCCCACTTCCGAGGCCCAGCCCTCCCAGAGACCCCCTCCCCCCGAATCCAGAGCCAGACGCTCTCCTTTCGTAGCTCAGCTGGATTATCTCATCGCCTCGCGCCCTTAGGGGCGGGCGGGGGTCTGCCCCCTCTGAGGATGTTGGGGGCGGATCGGCAGGGCCCCCACCGCGGCTGCAGTCCCCTCCTGAGCGCCTCCGGGGCGCACGGCCGGAGTCACTTTTTCTTTGCGCCTCGGTCTCTTCCCTGGCTGCCCGATTTCGCTCCTGGTTCTTCCTTTCCCTCCCAGTTGGTCCGGCTCTTCCGGAGCCCACCCCCAGCGGCCGCGGCGGCGGCGGCGGCGGCGGCGGCGGCGACGGCGGCGACCTCTGGATTCCGAGAGGCGCGGGGCACCTTTTTACCCCCTGCTCTGGTTTTATCTGTTTCTTCTCTCTTTCCTTCCCCGGCGTTCCACCGTATCCCCCCTCCCGCGCGGGTGTCATTCCTCACCGCTGAGTGACAGCTTCAGGCCACGCCCCTTCACTGGGTTGTCCGGGGGCCCTCCAGGCCGCCTATTGGCTGGTTCCAGCTGGGCGACGTTGACTTTAACAGACAAAACTGGGCACGTTGCGCGGAGAAAGTCAGGGTCTGACTTAACCCCTTTCCTCCCGAGCCTAGCCCTCGAAGCATCCTCCAGCAACCGGGAGGCTTACCCACCCACACACGGTGTCCGAGAATTCGCGTTTCTTATCTCTGCAGATGTATCCACCCATTCCTGCGCTTTTGTGGAACACGATATTTAATAGTCGAGTCGAAATCTAAACGTGGGAGTGTGGGGAGGGGGGAAATCCAAGATAACGCAGTTCGGTAAATCGCGCAGTTTTCTGTTTTCTAGGAAGGCTCAAAGATAAGAACAAAATGCTTTTTTTTAAACCTTTATAGTTTCGCGGCTTCCTCACTGCTAATTCTTTTCATTGATACAATCAATTAATTAAAATCACTAGAAATATTTTTTTCCTTCACCGTATTCTATTTGATTCGATTTCTATGGAGGAATTAAAAAGAAAAAGATGGTACAGTCAGAGAACTAAAGGCAGGCGAGAAATGAGAAGTCATCTTTGGGAGAGTTTCTGGAAATTGCGCGGTCATTTCCCTGGACGGTTAATACTGAATTTAATTGGAGTTTGTTAAATTTTACACCAGAAAGGAGGGGAAAAAATATTTCAATTTGCTCTTTAAATATTCTGTTACTTGTGAGTGGAATCAGATTAGAAAAGATACGTGTTTGTTTAAAGGACTATATGGGAATTACCGTAGTCATGCTCCTGAACTGACGACATTAAATTCTCTTAAAAAATAAGTGATGGATTGTTTTATGTAATAGAAGGAACCAAGCTAGGAAACACAAATATTGTGGTATGAAAACATTTGTTACTTATTTATGTTATTTATTTTTAAATAAAAAATTTGCTCAAGTAACATACTTTACTGTCTTCCATAATTCTTACCAAAGGTTTAGCTTAACACCAAAGACACAACTTGAACCATTAAGTAAGTTTAAAGAACTGTGATTTTAGTTTAGTAAATTGGTGTTTTTGGTGTCACTAAAATAAACAGCATTTTCCCCTGTTGCTTTCTTTTTGGTGGTTCTTGTTGTGCACCACAGTATGAAATACACACACTCTTCATAGTTTTCAGCTCAGTATGTGTGTGGGAAAGGGCTTTGCAGCATGTGTACTTTCCAGCATTTTAGCTACATGATGCTTTTTTGCATCCCCAATACACTACAGTGCAGATTCGGTAATGAGCTTGGGTTAAAAATTCGCACTTGAAGAGATCATTGCCCTTTATAGCTCTTTAGGGTTACATCACTTTTGAGGGAAAGGTGCTTAAATTTGGTGTCAGTATCCGACAAAGATAAGAAACGGACGCTCTTCAGGCGGAGGAAAACAGAATACTCCTGAGTTTCAAGAGAAAGCGTGTCTTTCCTTCCTCCCGATGACCTTTATTTACTCTTTAAATTTCCTCCCTCCCCCACCATCCTGTTATTCTCTGGGAAGCGCGTCCAGAAGGAGATGGACACAAGTCGCCCCAAAGGTGAGAGATGGGCAGGTGTGAACTGTGTGTCTCAGACAGCTATGCCTTTGTGGGGTGAGGGTTTGGTGTGGACAAATAATAGAGTGAGTTCCGCACACACAGGCAACGGAGATGTTCTGGCGGTTGAATGACCTCGTATGAGAGTAAGTTTGGGGGCTATACAAAGACTTACTTGAAAATAGTAACTACTATTTAGTTGCCCCCCCAAAAATTTATTTTTTAAAAAGAAACCCGAATCACAGTAGGATATGCCCTTTGCCACAGTCTTCGGCAGAAGTTGTCAAAGCATTAAAGATGCAGTTCCGAGGTTTTGAGTCGTCCGTTTTCTGTGCCCAGAGTGCAAGAGAGTCTTCAGCAGGCACAACGTGAGAGCCCCGTGTCATCTCTGGGCAACCGCAGCGGCTGTCGACCCGTCGGTCGGGCTGCAGGCAGGGCCAGGAGGTGTGTAAGTACCCTGGTCTGGAACTACGGCTAGAAGCTGCTAGTAAGGGGCTGGGTGGGGATGAAAAGGCTTTGGGGGACGGTGAGCAGAGGTGGTCGTAGGTAGAGATTGGCCCGGACACGCGCAGAATCAAGGCCGGTGAGTTGGGACGTGTGGCGAGGGCTTGGCTGGTCAGCGCGTGCTGGAGGGCCGGGGGCCGGCGGGGAAGGGGCGCGTGCGCGCGGGCGCAGCAGGGCCCGGCTCGCAGCCCACTGAGGGCCATCTACCCGGGCGTGGCCGCGAGCTCCCGGAACCCCGCGGCTGCTTGACCGCGCCTGACCTTCCGTCGGCGCCGCGCTTCGGCCTGGGCCCGCCCCGGGAATCGGCGGAGCCGCGGAGCCCCGGCAGCCGGCTAGCCTTCGAGGAGGCGGCCGGGGAGCTCCGCGCCCGAGCCTTCCTCCTCGGCCCCTCGGCCCGCTCTGTCCTAGTCTTCTCCCTCTCCTCCCTTTCCTCTCGCCTCCCACCCCTCTCTCTTCTTTCTCCTCCGCAGTTCGGTTCCTGCGCGCCCCTGGCGTGCGGCGCCCTCCCGCCCCGGGAACAGCCCCGGGCCGAAGCGCTGCGGGGCGCGAAGCTTCGGGCGCAGGATGGGAGGGCGGTGGGAGAGACCAGGGGGCCAGGAGGGGGGGAAACCCCGGCCCTCCGGCGCGCGCCAAAAGCTGCTGCGCACGCGCCTGCGCCCTCCACCTGCGCCCTCGGCGGTCCTGGGTCTCCTGGCCGAGGGGCGGGTTGGGGGGGAGGCCGCCTTCTGTGCTGGGAGAGGCCCCAGGGAGTGAGAGGCCACTCCGCAGCGGCTGTGCAGTGGAAGGCCACGCGGGACTTGGCCCTCAGACGCCGATGACCTTGACTGAAGTCACCTGCTTTCTCTAGGTCAAGTTTCGCAGTCCTTTAAAAGGAGGGCTTGTATCTGGTGTCCTCCGAGACGCTGCTGAACAGCGCTCACTGGCGCGCGGGCGGGAGGAGGGAGGCAGTGCAGGCTCGCCAGAGCCAGGTCTAGGTAGAGGCCGCGCCCGGGACTGACTGTCTGTCCCCATCCGCAGGCTCCGGAGGGCACTCCAAGCATCCGCGGCACCCCAGACTTCAAGCTACATGCCACTTTCCCGCCAGCAGACACCGGCTCATGGGTTCCTAAGTCATCCGTTTCCCGACCCCCACCAGGGTTTTTCATGAACATGGTCCAGGTATATCAGACGGAAGAGAAGGATTATTATGGGCCAAGGAGGTTTTGTATTTAAACAAATGTTGTTTACCAACAATGTGCCAGGAGCCACAGCCTATTGTTTTATTTAATCTACAGAACCCTTGCGGTGTGGTTAGTAGAAAACATGATTATCCCCATTTTATAGATGAGCAAACTGAGACTCACGGAGTTTAAATGACCTGACCATCAGTAAGCGGCTAAATCAGGATTTAAATCTGACTTTGGCTAATGCCAGTCTAGTTGGGTTTTCTACTCTAATCGGTTTTTTCTCAAACCTTCTTCACATTTATTCTCGTTAAATGTTTCCCATAGTCTTCCATACCCATTTCTATCTACTGATTCATCAGAAAAGGAGCTCGGAACTTAAAGAAATCAAAGAAAAGATCCAGGCAGGCAAATATGACGATTTTTTTGTTCCAAGCATTTGAAAAATAAAGGACTCTAAGGCCTGCAGAACTGAACCCAAACCTTGTTACATACAAAGAAAGAAACACCATTATTATTATTATTATTATTTTTTAAAGATTTTATTTATTTATTTGACAGATACATAGCGAGAGGGAACACAAGCAGGGGGAGTGGGAGAGGGAGAAGCAGGTTTCCTGCCGAGCAGGGAGCCGGATGCGGGGCTCGATACCAGGACCCTGGGATCATGAACTGAGCCGAAGGCAGACACTTAACGACTGAGCCACCCAGGCGCCGCAACACCATTATTATTTTAATCAATAAACTAAACTAGAGGGAGACAGACAGCCAGGTGATGGAAGTTAGTTGGGTTCAGAAATATGGGGACCTGAGTTTGCTCAAGGCTCTAAAATGCAGTGATACGACCTCACGGAAGACACTTTGGAGCTTCGTTTTCTTACCTGTAAAAAGCCAGGAATGAAGATCACCTCTCAGGTTTAAAAAGAATTGAACGGACGCCTGAACCCGCCTGGGTACAGTGGAGGACGAGCGCCACCTAGCGGGCACCCCTGAGGGCTGTGTGGCGTTCCCATCTAGAGAAGAACCGTGAAAAGCAGCTTAGGCAGAAAGAACATGTTGGTTTCACAAAACGAAATGTTTTTACTCCTAGTTCTATATTTCCACAGTCTCACGTTGTCAGTGACGTAATAGCGGAGGTGATCCATTTAAAAAACTCACGCAGACGCAGTCCGGACCCCCACTGGAGACTCCCCGCACTCAAGGCCAAGGGAAGATGGGAGGCCCCCCGGACATGTAGGGACCAGTTTCAGAATCGAAGTGGTTGCAGTGGGGAGAGCCCAGAGACCTCCTGACCTAACAGCTCCTCGATTCCTGTATGCTGGCTCTGTAGTAAGCTGAGTGCTCCACCAGGCTCCTGATGGATGGTGATTTAGGGCACATGCTGTCTGTGTGTTTACTGGGGTCGTAGGAAGATTTTTTTGTTTCTTCAGAAACTAATTTATTTATGAGACTAATAGGGGTATTTCACCGCAAACATCAGGAAGTTCAGGCATTACAAACAAACCCATCTTGTCCCTCAGGTTTTATTTTCTCATTTGGGTTGTCTATTGGACAGTGGGCAGGTGATGGGGCTAATTGAGGGGAGGGTGGGTAAGTCTGAGAAGCAGGTTTGAGTAGATAAAGAGGAAGATGTTATGCGCTGTTGCTTGTGTCGAGTTTGAGATGCTTATAAAATACAAGCGCAGTCTTCTGATTTTATCCTATTCCTGTCTCTAAGTAACTATCCTGGGGGCCCTCAAAGCATTATGCCAGTTTCTCCTTGCAAAAATTTCCAACTTACTTCCCTTTCTCTGGTTTCTTCCCTTCATTCATTTCCTATTCACCGAATATTCCCTGAGCGCTTACAGCGTCTCAGGTGTGGTTCTAGGCTCTGGAGTTGAAGGCGCCTAAGGCACTGCTCCCCATAGGCTAACATTCTAGTGGAGGAATGCCATCCAGAAACAAATGTCTAATTAAAGCAGTGAAACAAACATCAGATGGTGTTAGTGCTGTGAAGAGAAAGAAGCAGAGTGATGTGGCAGAGGGTGATCTGGGGCTGCTTTAGATGGAGTGGGATTCGAAGCAGAAAGAGATACGGAGGATAAGATTTTCCAAGGGAAAAAGTAGTGCACAGGGCATATGGTGGGGAGAATCTGTGTGCTTGGGGCTGGGGAACAGGACACTCCTGTGGCCAGAGTGAAGTGGGAGGGGCAGCGTGGTCAGGGATGAGGCAGCACGGGGCTTTATAAACCACAGTCAGGGGCGTGAACTTTATTCTAAGTATGATGGGAAGCCACAGGACGATGGTAAGCACAGAGCCGACTGAATATGAGTTTCATCTGGCTGTTCTGCAACAAAAAGATTCTGGCGGTGACAAGTGGGGAATCGGGGAGACCCACTACAAGCTTGTGAGTCCCAGGCAGAGATAGTGGCTTGGGTTAGGTGGTCCTGGAGATGGAAGGAATAGGCAGATTTGGCATCTATGTTGGTAGTGTTCTTTTTTTTTTTAAGATTTTATATTATTTATTTTTTAAGGATTTATTTTAGAGAGAGAGAGAGAGAGAGTGGGGGAAGGGGCAGAGGGAGAAGGAGAGAGAATTTCAAGCAGACTCCTTGCTGAACTCAGAGTCTGAGGTGGGGTTTGATCTCACAACCCCGAGATCATGACCTGAGCAGAAATCAAGAGTTGGTCATTTAGGTGACTGAGCCACCCAAGTGCCCCTTAAAGATTTTATTTTTAAGTAACCTCTACACCCAACATGAGACTCAAACTTACAACAGGGAGATCAAGAATTGCATACTCCACTGACTGAGCCAGCCAGGCGCCACAGGAGTGGTTTTTAAAAAATAATTTCTTTTAAAAAATCGTGGTAAAATGTACATAACATAAAATTTACCACTTTACCCATTTTTAAGTATGCAGCTCATTGGCATTAAGTACATTCACATTGCTGGGCAACCATCCCAGCCATCCATTGCCAGAACATTTTCTTCTTGCAAAACTGAAACTCATAGAACTATACTCATGAAACAAGCCCCCATTCCTCGGCAGCCTCCATTCTAGTTTTTGTCTCTATGCATTTGACTACTCTTAAGTTCTGCATGTAAATGGAATCACTCCGTATTTGTCCTTTGGCGACTGGCTTATTTCACTTAGCATCATGTCCTCATGTTTCATCCATGTTGTAGCATATGTCAGAATTTCCTTTCTATGTTAGGACTGAATAATATCCCATTGTATGTGTATATACTACATATTAAACAATTCATTCATCCAGCAATGGACACTTGGTTGCTTATATACATTTTCACTATTGTGAATAATGCTGTTGTAAACATGGGTGTACGAACATCTTTTCAAGACCCTGGTTTCTGGGGCGCCTGGGTGGCTCAGTTATTAAGCGTCTGCCTTCGGCTCGGGTCATGATCCCAGAGTCCTGGGATCGAGCCCCGCATCGGGCTCCCTGCTCAGCGGGAAGCCTGCTTCTCCCTCTCCCTCTCCGCCTGCTCGTGTTCCCTCTCTCGCTGTCTCTCTCTGTCAAATAAATAAATAAAATCTTAAAAAAAAAAAAGACCCTGGTTTCAGTTCTTTTGGGTGTGTACCCAGAAAAGAAATTGCTGGATCACATGGTAATTTACGTTTACTTTTTTGAGGAATCCCAATATTATTTTGCATAATGGCTGCACCATTTTATGTTCCCATCTACAGTGAGCAAGGGTTCCAACTTCTCCACAGTCTTGCCAACACTTATTATTTTTTGTTGTGTTGTGTTTTTGACAGTAGCCATGCTAATGGGTATGAAGAGATATTTCACTGTGGTTTTGGTTCTCGTTTCCCCAGTGATTAGTGACGTTGAGCTTGTTTTCATGTGCTTATGAACCATCTTAGTATCTTTGGAGACAGTTTAGTTCATGTTATCGGAGTGGTTGTTTTTGTGGTAGCGGTGGCTGAGTTTTCGTCCTCTGCGTATTTTGGATATTGATCTCTTATCAGATATATAATTTGGAAATATTTCTACCATTCTGTGGACTGTCTGGCAGTATTCTTAAAGCATGCAGTCAATCGGATAGGGAGGCAAGGGAAAGGGAGTGACCCAAACTACCTCCTGGACTTGGGCTCAGTGACTCGGGCTGCTGCTTACCTAGGCGGGACAGACTTCAGAGACTCGGTGGGGGCGAGGGTGGGAGGAAAGCGTTCCGTTGGGACGTATTATGTCTGAGGCGCTTCGTAGGCATCCACGTGGAGGCACAAAGGCAGCCAGTGAATATAACATTTCAAGAAGAGGTCAGTCAGTGCCAGAAACAGAAAGTTGAGTATTTTCAGACAGTAGGTAGCATGGATAGAACTGGATGAGGTCACCTAGGAAATGATTGTAGACCAATGAGAGAGAACTCCAACCTGGGTTCTCCAACAGGTTCAGCAGTGGAGGGAGACCCACCAAAAGAGAGTGAGAAAGAGCCACCAGTGCAGTAGAAAGATCCAGGAGAGTTCGGTATTTGAGGAAGCCAAGAGAAGATTGTGTTGGCACAATGAGGGAGATTGACTATGTAGTATGCTGCATTCAAGTAGCATGAGACAGAGATATGGCCATTGGGTTTGGCGAATGGAAGTCATTGGCCACCTTGATAGGCACTGTCTTGCAGGGTGTTGGGAATGAGTTGAAAGAAGACTAGATTGGAATGAGTTCAGGAGAGGAAGAGTGAAGAAAGTGGATACAGACAACTTTTTAAAGAAGTTTGACCGTGAAGGGGAACAGAGCAGTGAGATGGGAATGGAGGGGATCCTGCATCTGGAGTGTCAGTTTTAGATAGAAGATGCTAGAATATGCTTATATATTGGTGTAAAGAATCTAATAAAGAGGGACAGTTGATAGTGCAGGAGAGAAGAGAAAATTGCAGAAGCAAAGCCCTTGAGAAAGTGAGAGGGGCTGGTCTTTGGTAAAGAGAATGTTGGAAGGTGTTATAATAATCGTGGCTGGCATTTACTGAGCACATACTATGAGCCAGGCGCTGTTCAAGTGCTTTATGCTTTTTTTAACAAAAATTTTATTTATTGATTTGACAGAGCGAGCAAGAGAGAGCACAAGCAGATGGAGCGGCAGAAGGAGAGGGAGAAGGAGACTCCCTGCTGAGCAGGGATACCTAGGTGGGGCTCCATCCCAGGACCCTGGGATCATGACCTGAGCTGAAGGCAGATGCTTAACTGACTGGGCTACCCAGGCGCCCCTAGTGCTTTATGCTCTCTCAACCAGTATGGGCAAGATGGGTGTGGACAGTGCGGCAGGGAGGACTGGGTGGGTGCAGTGAGGAGGTGAGAAGGGAAAGTAGATACCAGGACAATGGGGAAAGAAGATACCAGGGTAAAGTAGAACAGCTGAGCAGGATTGAGGGCGTGTTTGAGATTCACATGCATGAACTTAAAGTGTGACCAGTTAGCACAGATGTGTGCTTCTGTCCCGCAACATTCCCCTGCTCTGGGTAAAACAAAACAAACCAAACCCAAAAGCCAAACACCAAAAAAACTGGTGTAGAGTGGACAGACAGTTGGACTTGCCGAGGTTAGGGTATTGTGGGGCCACTAAGAGAGAACAAGAACAGCCAGGGGCTTCAGGCTGTCTGCAGGGGAGGGTTTATAATCAGCGAACCAAGGAGTCTAAGCTGGATCAGGGCAATAATAATAAGAGGAAGGTGATGGAGAGATTCAGGATGGATGGCTTCGAAGTCTTTAAGATACTTGCTGGAGCCTGAGTGTCAGGGATATGAGTTGAAAAGAGCTGTGGCCAGAGATGTGGGGACTTTGTCAAGATTTCAGAGGTGCTCAGGTTTGTCAGTGAGACTGAGGTCAAGGGTGACAGCGATGGGTGGAGGTATTGATGAGCACCAGGGGTGCTCTCCTGCCTTATTTCCCCAATTCCTAACACAGCCATGTGACGCCGTGATGTTCCTATGAAACCCTTCAACCTGGGCTCCTCCTTCTCCCACCTACACGCCAGTCTGCCCTGTTCCTCATTGTGGAGATGCCACTCACCCACAAAGTCTGGCAAAGAACACAGAAGCAGGAAAAGGGTTTTTTTGTTTTTGTTTTTGTTTTTTTTAGATACTGTTCTCCATCTGCTGGGCTCAGCTTACATATTGCTTTAGTTCCGAGTCCTGCTGGGACCCTCCCACCTGTACTTGTTGTGATCTTTTCCTCCTGGAAATGAGGACACCCAGTACTTTAGAATGATTTGCTGGAGCACCTGACCTAAACACTTTGTCTTTAATTAAACCAACTCATCTGGGCGAGTTTCGCCCCAGTGATGATAAACAAAGATAATTAACTCGAAGGCATGGCTTTTTTTAGAATAGTGTTTCCTAAATTACGGTCGTTTGATACCCATTTTCACATTTTCTGCCATCTGCAGCCACCTATAATCATTAGTTGCTTAACATCTTTATTTAAATGACGTACTTTTTAAACTTGAAAAAAGGTTTGTTTTCAAAAGAACCTTTGTATAAATAAACATATATTTATATATATGTATATAAATAAATGGAGCACCAGGAACCGCTTGCCAAATATAATCTGAAAAAATATTGAATGCCGATGAAACAGTGTTAGTAAAATAGCTAGATATAATGGGATGCTAAAGATTGGGGGCCTGAGGTTGGCTCTCCGTTCTAAGGGACAGCTTGTCATGTGCTGGAGAGATGTTGCAACATGCTAGGACCAACCTGAGACTTTCTCTCTGACCTAATGAAAGAGACCGAAAGGGAACCGACCCAACAGAAATGTGTACATAAGTTTGCCAGAGGCATATACCAGAATGTCCATAGCCCTGTTTTCTAGTTTCCAAAAACTGGGAAACCACTCAAATGCTAATTAAGAGTAGGATGGATAGGGGCGCCTGGGTGGCTCAGTCGATTAAGCATCCCACTTTGGTTTTGGCTCAGGTCATGATCTCAGGCTTGTGAGATTGAGCCCTGCTTTGGGCTCCATGCTCAGTGCAGAGGCTGCTTGAGATTCTTTCCCCCCTCCCTCTCCCTCCCCCTCTGCTCCTCCCTTGGCTCATGGTCTCTCTCTCTCTCTCAAATAAATAAATGAGTAAAATCTTAAAATCTTAAAATGTGCCTGGCACCTCATAGGCCCTTAGTAAATATTGATTGCGTGGATGGTCTCATTTTATCCTCACACAATGCGAGAGACCGGTGGGACAGGTATCAGAGTTTCTAGCTGCAGATGAGGAACCTGAGACTCGGGGGGGCCAAGTGGTCTTATTCAAGGTCATGCAGAACACGGCCACTGCATTAGGATGCCTGCTCTGTGAAACATGTTAGTTCTCCATCATCCTCGGTTACATAGCCGTTCCCCTAGGTTTTTAGCACAAATAACATATTTCAGTTTCTTCTGTTGTTGTTAAATCATCTTCTGAGGCCTAACTTGGAGATGTTTATTTCCATTATGAGATATTTTGGACTGGGCTTCGAAAGGGAAAGGACCAGAAGGCTGTGCTTTCAGAGAAAGGGGTGTAGGGTGGGGGAGAAAGCTCACCGGGGAGATTTATGTCAAGGAATTACAGCAAACTGTCATTCTGTCTGAGTAAGTGTGGCTAGAAACAGGAAGGGGAACACAGGATATTGTGGTAGCACGTGGACTTAATGGAAAGTCAGATGAACAGATGGGACCGAGCTGTCCTGGGAACTGTCAGAGGAAGAAGCTCGAGGCGGCTTTGGGAGAAATCCCTGCACAAATGCAGGTGAACTGGGATGGAGACAAGTGCTTCTTGTAGGTTCAGAAAGAATTCTTGGTGAAGTACACGAGAGAAAAGCAAAGGCACCTTCGGTCCAAACTATGGCTCTACAATCCGTCCAGATTCAAAGAAGTAGGATTCCGGGAGAGGGAGGGTGGACACATTTATTGAGACATGGATTTCACTTAAAGGTTAGACTTACTTTTTTAATTTTAAGAACCCGAAATGACCAACTATATCCTTTAATTTTAATTTTTTAAAGGATTTATTTGAGAGAGAGAGGGAGAGGGAATGCGAGCAGGGGGAGGTGCAGAGGGAGAGAGAGAATCTTAAGCAGACTCCCCGCTGAGCTCGGAGCCTGCAGTAGGGCTCAATCCCGCGACCCTGAGATCATGACCTGAGCTGAATCAAGAGTTGGACGCTTAACGGACTGAGCCACCCAGGTGCCCCCCCCCACCCAAGTATATCCTTTTAAACTCCAATAGTGTTTACTGGGGAAAGGACCAGAGGACTTCAAACTGACAGTGATGAAATGGACAACAGTGTTTGAGGGTAAACAGAGACACATGAGCCAAAAATAGGAAAAGGCAAGCTCTTGTTGAGTACTTCCTTTCAGTTGAAAAAAAATGTTGACTGTTTGAAGTAAGACTTGATGAAGACTGACAGATTGGTCTCGGCAAATAAAAACAACTCTGCGTTTTGATGATACACTCATTTTGAAAAGATGACATTTTAAAAAAGGCATTGCATGGATTCCGCTAGTGGTCATAGAGAACACATTTATTAAAAGCTAGCAGAGAGGCTGATCCTTCAGGAGATATAAACTGAGTGAATGAGGACACAAACGATTTCTGCGGAGGATTTGAAGCATGTATTTGGAGTCACCACTTTAGAAAGCATGCCATGGTAGGAATTTACCAAGGCCCTACCTACTGCAACAAAACACCAGATGCTAGATGAATTACACGCTTGGACTGCAGGCTTAAGTGCATTGCTGAGCTTGTTGGAGAATGAGGGCAATGCACAAGCCACCCGTTGTTCCTGTACGGAAATTTCAGTACGTATAGCAGGGTGTGGGGGGTGAGTAGTCAGAACTGTGGCATGTGCCGATTATTAAGCTATCGTGTGTGTTTTTTTTAATATTTATTTATTTATTCAAATTTTATTTAGTTAATATACAGTGCAATATTGGTTTCTGGAGGAGAATTCAGTGATTCATCACTTATATGCAACACCCAGTGCTCATCATATCAAGTGCCCCCCTTAGTGCCCATCCCCCATCTAGCCCATCCCCCACCCTTCTCCCTCCATCGACCCAACAGTTTGTTCTTTATCGTTAAGAATCTCTTATGGTTTGCTTCCTTCTCTCCTTCTTGCCCCCCATATGTTCATCTGCTTTCTTTCTCAAATTCCACATATGAGTGAGATCATATGGTATTTGTCTTTCTTTGACTGACTTATTTCCCTTAGCATGATACTCTCTAGGTCCATCCACGTCATTGCAAATGGCAAGATTTCATTCTTTTTGATGGCTGAGTAATATTCCATTGTGTATATATACACCACATCTTTATCCATTCATCTGTCGACAGACATGTGGGCTCTCTCCATAGTTTGGGTATTGGTTTTTTTTTTTTTTAAAGATTTTATTTATAAGTTTGAGGGAGAAAGAGAAAGAGAGAGAGAGAGCACGAGGTGGGGTGAGGGGCAGAGGGAGAGAGAGAGAAGCAGGCTCCCCTCTGAGCAGGGAGCCTGATGCAGGGCTCGATCCCAGGACCCTGAGATCATGACCTGAGTTGAAGGCAGACACTTAATGACCGAGCCACCCAGGCGCCCCTGGCTATTGCTGATAATGCTTAAGCTATGATTTCTTAGCTCCTGAGCCATGCATCTCGAGTCTGCTTGGTGGTGCCAGGACCACTCTCTGCAGCCTGGGCTCCTCCCCGGCCGCTGGCTCTCCATGGTCTGTCATTGGAGGCACTAAAAAGAGACAAAGGCTGAAGCTGGGGAAGGGTTTGCTGCTTCTTGTTGGCTCACTCTTTTGTTAGTGTCACCCCTGCAGCATTTCTTCACCCCAGGGGTGGCAGCTGATGGGTCACACTTGGCTTCAGTTTCCAGTTCGCCCACTTCCCTGGGACGGGTCTCCTTGTCCTTGTGTCGGAGGGATCAGTGCCCCGTGGGCAGCACTCCTCCGAATCTGAGCCCCCGAGCTCTTCTCCTTCTATCTCCTGCCAGACTCAACCTTGCCTTTGCGTCCCCTAAGCCATGCCGTGGTGATGGTTACTTTCTGAAGTTACTCGGCATTCTGTCTGTGTCACCCTCGTGTTTGATAATCAAAGCCAGTTCCCTAGATTGACTTATTCATTGCAATAACTGGTGTGGTTTCTCATAGCTGACTGGACCATGATGAAACAGGTCTCAAATGGTTTGCTATAATGTAATAGGAAGAATATGAATAACGTCAGGCCTTTCATCCAACACTGCGAGATGCCCTGAAAAAGAAATAAGGTGACCTGGAGCTAGAAATTCTTGTAAACCCGCTAACGAGGGGCCCCAGATAGAGAAGTGATGGTGCTTGCTCGTGGGAGACTTGATACTTATGGGATGTTTTTGGCAGTATGTACCTGGTCCCTCCAGGACTGCTTATAGCAACAACACAACAAACAATCCCGGCTTGAATCTATGATTTATGGGCATAGCTCCCTGGAAAATGTCACACAAGCTATGTAACCATCTGAAGAGGGCTGTTCCATGACTGAAACATCTTCCTTCTGTGTAAGGAATGGAGCTGCAGGTGGTTTTCAGAGACCTGCGCTCATCAGGGCACATGCGTGTCCTGATGAGAAAGGGCTGAGGAAGTAGGATCTGGCCCAGACCTCCATGCTGTCTTTGTGCCCAGCAACTACGTGTGTTCTTGACCTTATCAGTAACACTTGATGCTGGGTAAAAGCTCCGACCTAGATGAGTCTGATTTGACAGTTGGTCCTTCATGTCATTACAGGGGCCATTTCTCAGAACGCTACCTGTGCTTTGTCAACATAGGGGAGTAAACAACAGATGAAGATGTTCGATACAGGCCCTAGGGGATCCAAGAGATGAGTGAAGGGCATCCCCGCGGCAGTGGTTAGAGGACCCCAGGATGAGGGGCTGGCCAGTCGGCACTGGAGAAGCATGACCCAAGAGACGGTAGGTGGAGAGCTGGCTTCAGCAAGATGCCTTCTGGGTTTCGGCTGGGAGAACTTGGCTAGATTTCTTCGCAGACTTGGCTGGCCCAGATGTCATGTGAATACAGCCCTCGCTTTCCTCTCCATACCCTAAAGGAGAGAGGCAAAACATCAAAACTTGTAGAATATCTATTTGATCTCGATCTTAAGACACAACAAGAGCTAACTACAAAATGAAATTTATATTCAATTACATTAAAATTAAAAACCGTTCACCAAAAGTACCACAAAGAAAGTGAAAGATAAACCACGCAATATATGTATTGTGTGCACGTGTGTGGTGTGTGCATGTATATGTGTGTGTGTGGTGTGTGCGTGTTTGAGGGGGTGGTATTTGTGACACATATACACAAAGGATATTGCCCTGAATACCAGAGATATATACTTATATACATATATAAATATATCTATATTTGAGGGGGGAGAGGGGCAGAGGGAGAGGGAGAGAGAAACCCAAGCAGGCTGGGCGCTGAGCCTGACATAGGGCTCGATCCCACAACGCTGAGATCGGACCCCAGCCAAAACCAAGAGTCAGATATTTAACCGACTGCACCACCCAGGCGCCCCATAATTATATCTTTATATAAAAATATATAAAGAACTCTCACAAATCAATAAGAAAAACACAAAGAACCAAATGGGAAAATGAACACAAGTCAGGAACAGGCATTTCACAGAGGAGGATATAAGATGGAAAATAAATACATGAAAAGATACTCAACCTTTCTTGAAACCCATGCAAATAAAAATCCCAAATAGGCAGGGGCGCCTGGGTGGCTCGGTCGTTAAGCATCTGCCTTCAGCTCAGGTCATGATCCCAGGGTCCTGGGATCGAGCCCCGCATCGGGCTCTCTGCTCAGCGGGGAGCCTACTTCTCCCTCTCCCACTCCCCCTGCTTGTGTTCCCTCTCTCGCTATGTCTCTCTCCGTCAAATACATAAATAAAATCTTAAAAAAAAAAAAAATCCCAAATAGCCAAAAATCGAGAAGTCCTAAACTTACAAAGCGTCAAGCAAGAGAAGTATCCAGCTGGTAGGAGTACACGGTGGTAAAAACATTTGGGGGACACTTTGACGTTTCCTTGCAAAGCTGAAAACATTCCTACTCTAGACATTAGTAGTTTTACCCCTGGAGCAGAAAGCTGGGTGTGTCTTGGTGTGGAAAATGGGGACATATTGATTTTCTAGTCGTCAGAGTGGCTGGCTGACCTGGTCCTCTGGTTCACAGGCTGATGGTCTCCTCAGGCAGCAACCAGCCTGGTCCTTCTGCTTACTTCTGTGCGCCTACAAATATAATTTTCTGTATGTACAATGATATTAATAACTTTGGGAAGGTCTGCCTACAACATATTCATAGAATACTCATAGCACCATTGTTTAACCCTGGGAATAGCACAAAGACTAGGACCAGGCAATTAAATGGCTTTACTATATTGTGATACCGGCTTTCAGTGGAATACTACACAGCAATGAAAGTGAACTAACTACTCCATCACTGGAGATGAATTTCAAAACACAGTGTAAAAGAAAAAAGCATGTCTCAAATGATCCTTAAAATATGATTTATGTAAAGTGTAAAAACATTCACAACTTAAAATGTGTAGGGTTGTATACATATGTAGTAAAATGAAGTATTTAGAATGTTGGTAACCTTGGGGACGTGCGGAAGCATCCAAGGTATTGCTATTATTCTCTGTCTCGGGCTGAAGGGTGGGTAAATGGGATTTTTAAAAACCAGTTGTTTATATCATGTGTTGTACATATATAAGTACATTATATGTATGTACATATATACATTATATATAATCTTATATCACGTGCATATACACATGATATATCCATACTTACATGTCATATATATTAGACATATAATATTCTTATTACCTACTTGCATATATATCATATGTATGTACATATATTTTATATATATATGTAAAAGCTCTCTATCCTTTTGATTATAAGAAATATTCCATAAAGTTGTATAATATTTTTAAAAGGGCATAAAAAAGTAGATACATAAAATCTCATTTTTGTAAAAAATGTATCTACGTATTTCATTGATTTGAAGGCACACTTTTTCCTCCCACAGTTTAACACCTGTGAAATTAGAAAGTATCTTAAAATTGCTACTGAACAAGCAGCACTTAGGCTATAGTTGTTGTTGTCACGTGTGTTCTTGTTTCTAACTATTGATATTGCTGTCACTTAATTATGTGCATCATTGATTCTATGAGCTTTGATTTTAAACACCACTTAAAATGTCTTTAAAAAGATTTCATTATGATTTGACATCAAACCAGAAGTACTGTGGACTCAGAAAGTCACAGGAACCTGGTGGCTAAGAAATACATTTTATGTCAGGGAGGTAAATAGTGTTGGAGAAATACCTGGGATCTCACCTTTTCTTGCAAAGGAACAACCTAGTGTCTTCTGAGACCTAAGAAAGGAAGACATTCCAGGGTAGGTGAGGCTGTTGCATTTGTGCAAAGGAATTACCCAGGTGCATTCCCAGGCACACAGCTAACGGCGAGAGGAATCATCAAATCCCCTGGAGAAGAGGAAAGACATTTCAAAGCAACACAAGTGGCCATGAGGGATTCACATATCTGGTGAGACTGTGATTAATTTTTTTTTTTTTTTTTAAGATTTTATTTACTTATTTGACAGAGTGAGAGATAGCGAGAGCAGGAACACAAGCAGGGGGAGAGGGAGAGGGAGAAGCAGGCTTCCCGCCGAGCAGGGAGCCCGATGTGGGGCTCGATCCCAGGACGCTGGGATCATGACCTGAGCCGAAGGCAGACGCTTAACGACTGAGCCACCCAGGCGATTAATTTTTGTGTCATACTTTTAGGTTTTTTTTTTTTCTTAGCAGTATATAAAGTAATGATACATTTTATAGTCAACAGCATCTTAGATGAGATGAAATATAGTATATGAGTTTTGCACATATATAAATAGAAAAGTCTGGAGGAATTGGGTATCAAAGAAATAGTATATCTGACTTGTGGGTTTATAAGTGATTTTTTGTCATCTTTGCCTACTGTTTTTTTTTTAAATTTTTCTACAACAAAGACATTACTTTGAGAGCAAAAATACTATTATTTAGCAACATTCAGATTTTATATCATTTGTTAAAAAAAAAGTCAAGCATACAACTAAGAGAATGTGACGAAACTAGCCGACGTGCGCCCACAGGTCACCCGGGTCCTGCCGCGGCAGGCACTGGGGGGGCCGCTCCGTGGACAAAGCTCTGACGAGACTCACAGCATCCCGGTTCCAGTCCTAGCAACGTGTCATGCGTGTGTTCTTAAAAGTGAGTTCTGTAACCTCTGAGCTTCACCTCTCCCAACTGTAAAGTAGGGGGTCTGATGCTCCTTCACAGCCTTCACAGGGCTGTTCACAACTGAGTGAATAGTTTTCAAAGTTTTGTGTATCATCAATGTCCATGGATGTTGAATTAAGTTTGCGTGTGCACGAATGTGTGTTGGGGTGAGGAAACAGGGGTTTTAGGTTTCATAACAATGGAAAAAGTTAACCCGATTTCTTGGAAATTTGTGTGTACTAGTAATGTGCCCCATGAATTTCTCAGAAGGGCTGCAGTGTGAGGAGTAGCTCTTGGGACTAGCGTTCTGTGTGATGTAGAGCTATATTGTGATTATCTGTATGGATCTTCTCCAGGAAGTTTCTGGAAGGTTGACTTGGTAGTAGAAATGGCACCTGTCATCACCTCCAGTTCTCCCCGATGCTCAGCTTTCAAAATGTTCTCTTCTCTAGGTTCTAACTTTTCTTAAAGCTCTATTTTAGGGGCGCCTGGGTGGCTCAGTCGTTAAGCGTCTGCCTTTGGCTCAGGTCATGGTCCCAGGGTCCCATGGTCCCAGGGTCCTCCCTGCTCGGCGGGAAGCCTGCTTCTCCCTCTCCCACTCCCCCTGCTTGTGTTCCCTCTCTCACCATGTCTCTCTCTGTCAAATAAATAAATAAAATCTTAAAAAACAAAAAACAAAACAAAAAACCCCCTCTATTTTATACTTTAAAACCAAACCAAACCGAACCAAAAACCCCACTCTTCCTCTTGTCTGTCAGGAGTTAGTCCTTCATCTGGCTTCCCTTAGGAAGGACATTTTCTTCCCCTGCCGCGTCCCGTGACTGGACACAAACCCCAGTGCAGCAGAGCTGTCTGCTCCGTGGGGTCGTCACCCCGCGAGCCTTGCATCCCTGGTGTTGGGCATGGCGCAGGAGCTCGCCGGCGGGGAGATGCGGCTCTAAAACCATTTCCTTCCCCGGAGAGAAGCGTCTGTCCGCGGATAATGAAAACCACCTTGTTCTTGATTTAATCATACGATGATAGCTAAGCAGTCATTCGGGAAAATGTAAAGTGCTCTTGCACGTAGGATCAATAAGAGACATGAAAATAAAATACAGAAAGCAATCCTTTTCAGCATTTCTGAATTCGAATCAACCCCCCAATCTCAAATCGGTTAGGTTTATGTTGCAAGGCTGTTTCGGGTAAACCTCCACTAGAGGACGGTCCTCAGGTTGGTGGGCCTGCTGCCGAGGTGCGTCAGCGCCCCTCCCACGGGGCCTCGCACAAAGAACCCTGACCCGGGGGTTAGAAGCCTTCAGTCCCGACTTTGCCACCGACCACTCTGAGTGTGAGATCCTGTCAGGAAGAGGAACGCCACGGGATGGCCGTTTCTAATTGGGGTGCTTAGGACAAGCCATCGTTAGCAGGTGCTAGCCTTTGAACAGTCTAGGTGGTGGTGGTGGCCGAGGGTTGTAATGCCGAGAGGCCTTTAGGAGGGAGGGGACCGTGGCTGTGGGCTACCGCTCCCGCTGAAGAG
This sequence comes from Halichoerus grypus, assembly GCF_964656455.1. Taxonomy (NCBI): domain Eukaryota; kingdom Metazoa; phylum Chordata; class Mammalia; order Carnivora; family Phocidae; genus Halichoerus; species Halichoerus grypus. The sequence goes on from NC_135714.1 coordinate 9,747,160, forward strand.
GACTTAGCCCCATCACTTTCCATCAGGGGCCCTCTTGCTGGCTTGTCCCAGCCCCGTCTCAGGTCCGAGAGGGGAGAGCAGACGTGCTGCTGTCCGGGTTGTTCGTGGAGCAGCAGTGAGCCGAGAGCAGGCAGCGGCGAGGATGGCGATGGCCTGGTGTTCCTGGGCGTCTGCAGGGGAGGCTGCGGGCACCTGGCACACACGTTTGTGGGGAGGCCAGGGCCGTTCTGTGCACTGCACAAGGTGCAGCACTGCCAACCCTCCTACTGCATACCACAGGACCACGTTATCAGGACGCCCGAGGACGGCAGCAGTGCCCGGGCCCCTAGGACGGCATCTCCTTCCTACCTGGGTTTCAGAACAACTGGAAGCCAAATGGTCTAGTTAACGCCAGGAAGTTCCGTATGCCAGGGCCAAAATATTTAGTTCCGACCTTATTAGGAGGCAGCATGTCCTCCCAACCCAGCTGCTTAGTCCCTGTGAGGTCAGGCCCAGAGCAGGCGTGGCTAAACTGAACACGCTGCTCTCACGCTGGGAATGCATCTTCGGGTGTGCACTTCTGGTGAACCAACCTCAAACTCACAGGGCAGATTGTTGGTCAAGGACTTTGGAGCCTGGGAAACTACCCTGGCTTCTCTTGACTAACTAAGAAAAATCACTTTAGCTTTTTGGGCTTTGGTTAAATTCATCTTGTTCCTTGTCTCCAAGGTCCCTTCCAGATCCAACATTCAATTCTACCAAGAGGCCATCACGGACTCGTATTTGAACGTGAAAATGGAACAACATACCTAAGACCAAGTATCTGGAGAGAAGAAATGGTCTCCACAGGGAGAAAATTTAAAATACAGAAAAAAAATTCTTACCACTCAAGTTTTGGAAACATTTTATAATTTATATATAAAATCTTGTAAGAAACCATGTAAAATGACAGAAATATCCACCTTACATTAAGAGTCAAAAAAAATACACACACACTGGATGTAAATTTTAATTATAAAACAATATGAACAAAACATTTTAAAATAATCTCAATTATTTGGCAACTCATCACATCATTGCTAGAGACAAATTTGATCTTAAGAAAAATTTAATTTTATGAAAAACTTAAGTTGGACAGTTTGTTCATATGGAAGTTAAAACATGTTTAAAAAAGAATCTGGCAATAAAGCCAGTTTCTGTCCGAAAATAACTGCGTATAAAACAACATAAAATCCTGAAGCTTGATAAGACAGGAGTGACCTAATCTCGATGCGCTTCCCTTCACTGAAAAGGACAGTATGGAAGGAGAACAGGCAGAAGCCTCGGAAGAGCAGAGGGAGGAACGAACAGTGACAGAGGCATGTTTACTGCAGGTGACAGCATGTAACTTTACCTGAACCAGAACCTCTCACGCCAGTGGGGCTGGAAGTAAAGTCACAGATGCGAGCATATCTAAAAACAAGTTACATTCTTAAAAACAGTCACAAATGTGAACAGAGAAGCAATGCAGACCCTTTCTTGAGCTAAACTACTTCACTTGGATACATGCGAGAAGATTCTGTATTTCCTGCCAGATCATATTCAGAGAGTTACAAGGCAGGCAGCAGCCTAAAACATTTCTACTAATGACTGCATAGCATTTAAAACCCCTTTTTTATAAAAAAAAAATAATAAAATAAAATAAACAGATATATAGTAAAGTTCACAGATAAGTTTTCTCTGTAAAATAAATAAAGTGTTCATTGATTAGCATCATACATAGAGTAAAATACAACCTATTTTTACATGTTTATATACTGTACACAGATTACCAGTAGGCAGCCTGGTGTCTGATGGGCTGGAAGGGTTTGCATTAGTGATGTGTCACATCGGGAAATCCCAATTTCAAATGTTAAAATATACAACTACTTTGTTTTGAGTTCAGATACAAAGTAAACTTATTTTCCTTTATCTGAAATAAATGTACATAATATCTTCTATGAACAATAGTTTATAAAGCTGTTTAAAACAGAACAAGAAAAAGCTTGCACCTAGGAACTTAAGAGCACATGCATGTCCTTTCCCTGGTTAAAAAAAAAAAAAAAAGCTTATGGCCCCGAGGCTTGATTCTCTTCTCTCGGCTGTGTCCCCGACAAGCCAGGGGCAGTGGAGGCCAGGATTACCGCTTGGCCTTCTTCGAAGGGGCTTCTTCCACCCTCTGCTGGCCTCTGGTTCGGGCTCCGGGGGGGCTGGCTTCCCTCTTGCGCTTGCTAGAAGGGGACAGCTGGGCCTTCGATCTGCAGTGAACAAAAGTCAAGGCAGTGGTGAGAGCTGAAAGGAGCAGCTTCGGTAATTGGGGAGTTTTTTAAAACAGGGAAGGTTTTTGCAGCACCTGAGAGCCAGGAGGAGAAAACCCGGGTCACGTTTATATGGGAAGAGGAGACTCTAGAAGAACAGTGCTAACTGGTCATCTGCTGACCGGCTCACACCCAAACGGCAGAGAGGAGGAGCTCAGAGGCCTGTGCTCCGGTTCCAGCTCGGTCACACTCCCGGTGCGGACCTGGGTCAATCTACCTTCTTCTCTGGGTCCTGGTTCTTTCATTTACAAAACAATCAGCAGCCAGTCCTCCCCGCGCTGTCCCAAGCTGAGGCGAACAGCAGGAGCACAGGACCGTGGACCACGGCTGGCCGGTGCCCGATCATGTCTTACGGGACAATGTCACGGAGAAGAGCCAGCAGTGTTAGAAAAGGTATGGCAATTCCAGAGCAGCCTTCTGGCCAATCTCCCTGCCACCAGCCTATCCCCGCTCTCCCATCTGCCAGAATTATCTGGAAATCCCAATGAATCAAGTTACTGTCCTGTTTGTCTATCACATGTATATTCCTCTTGACTACCTGATGCTCTCAGGATAAAGTCATCCTGAGGATTCACAAAGTCCTTTATAATTTGCCCTGACCTCTGCAGCACCCTGGGCTATAAGTCCTGCCAAAGTACGGCCATTCCCAAGCACAGGACATTCTGTCACATTTTCATGCTTTGGCATGTGAGTTTTTAGAGAATCACCCCACACCTCCCACCTAGCAAACGTCCTTGTCTTTAAGCCCCAGTTCAAAAGCAAGTCCTTCGGGAAAGCCTTCCTCATCACAGAGCAAGCTGCGGCACTGTGTGTCACCAGAGCGCTTACCACTGTGATGTACCTGCTGGTTTTTTCCAACTGTAGGCTACAGTCATTATTTTAAAACAACATGCAAATAGACCACAGTAGAAAATACCACTGGTGTGACGTCTATCAAATCTGGTTCGTGAGCACCTTGTTGCAGGGACAGGGGCAGAACGTGAGCGCTCTGCAAGTACACTGCAACAGTCTCAGTGTGGCCGGTGCCAAAAAATCTTGCAAGTCACGGACACATGTCTCCCTGGCTAGGATGCTTCTCCACGGCAGCTGCTGGGTCTTACTCCTTTTCCTCTCCCCAGCACCTCGCACAAAGGCACATGTCAGCAAGCGGCCATGGTTCTATCCATGAAGGAAAAGGCCTGGAAAATCAAATTGCAGGAGATGGACCAATGGGGCTGCACGGACAGAAAGGCAGGTCTTGCTTATGGTTCTTTTGACGGCACAAGTAAATACACTCAAACCGAGTCACGTACTGCCGTACGGGACGCAGAGTCCGCAGATACGCACGCGTGGGGCAGGGCTGACGAGCAGGGTTTGCTGCTCTCCTGTCCGGGCCGTGGCAGGGAGAGCCGCCGGCCGCCCACTCGGCACCTACCCGGCGAGCGGCTGGCGCGCCAGCGCTGTGCTGGACGCCACGTGGCAGGGACAACAGCGGGGAGTCGGGGTGCCTCTCCCGGGCCGTGCGAGCTCGGGGGGTCAGCCAGGCCCCTGCCCGCACCCGACGTGGCGTGGTCTGTGACCAGCAGCACCAGCACCACCTGGGCGCTGTTAGAAGTGCAGACTCTCAGGCCCAACCCAGACCTACAGAACCAGAACCTTAGCACTGAGTCTCCCCAACTGGTCTGCAAGTCCATTTTGAGAAATACGGACCAGACCTTCCTGAGATTCCTTCCCTCACTTATAAAATAAGGATAAATACAACATTTCACTTAATGAGGATAAAATGGAAGAATCCATATGAAAGATGCCTGGCACTTTCGTGCGCTTCCCTTTCTAGAACACGGGGCTGAGAACACGTGCCTACATTACCGTACGCTAGGAAGATCAGCGGTTGTAAGAGACGTCACAACAGTTTTTGTACACTGTGAAGAGTCTTTTTATCTGTTGCTGCTATAATGTACAGAAAGTAAGACACGACCCGCATCTCAGGGAAGAAGCTTGGAGTTCAGAGAGGGCATACACCACCATCCTGGGCACAGCAGGCCGGAAGCGCCGTGGGAAGGACAGAGGGACGGAAGCAGCGGGGGCCTCCTGAGGAGGGAGCGCGAAGCTTGGCAGTGCCCGGCTTGCCGGCGGCCGACGGCAAGGGCACTCAAGGACCAGCACAAGCCAAAAGGAGGGCTGGCGCAGCCTGTGGGAAGCTCGTAAGGTGAATGAGGCTGCGGACCGTGGGAGCCGGCCAGGGGCTGAGCCCAAGGGGCTGTTTTACTGTTACCCCGTCGCCTCTCCAACACTCTGGCTAAAGCAGAAACATTCTGGGCTGTGATGCGACTGGCCACGCGGTGCCGGTTTAGCCCAGTCCTCGGACCTGCACCCACTCGGGAGGAAACACGCCTTGCCTTTGGTCTCGGTGGACGGGAGTCAGTGCATAAGGCTCACAAGGCTCAAAGGCAAGTCTGGAGGAGGCCGTGAAGCGAGGCCCGAGGTTCCTTCTGCAGCCCCTGCAATACCTGCTGGAGTAGGTTTCCATTTGGAAAACCAATGATGCCCAAAAGACAGTTACCTGGCAAGAGAAAAGTCTTAAAGGAACTTGGGAAGAAAACATTACCATACAAAAACAGTCTCTGGGGATTAAAAATGACTTCAAGTGTAAGCAGGGACTTACCTTCCTAATAGGGGAGATTTACTAACTTTTTCGCAGGTAGGTAACTTCTCTTTTGCTAACATTTGGCGATTTCTAGCAGAAATGGTTTCTGGGCTGCCAAGCGTGGATGCTGCACATGCTGATGGCCTGCTATGATGCTTTCTGAAACAGATGACAGAAACACCGGGCAGCGGTACCCTGAACACGCCGGGCCCGGGGCCTCTGCAGGAAGGACGACGCTCCTCGAGGGTGAGTCAGAGAATGGGGACGAAAAGCAAAAAATGGTTGGTTTTCTGGACTGTTGGTAAAAAGTGGGTCTGATGTCACCCACAACTAATTGCCTACATGATGGTGTCTTTGCTTTTACTCTGCGGGGTATTTTGTCATGATTTAGAGGAAGATGACTCTGTGATAATAAACAATACCCTGGCCAACAAGGTAACAATCCCTCAAGTGCTCATCAGAGTAGAACAAGGGGCCAGGACAGTACAAGGCCAGCTGGTCAGGCCCTGCGACTGGGCCAAGCAGACAACTGCACAAGGACCAGGGGACGGAAGAGCAGGCTTGCCAGCGAAACTGCAAGAGAAGGGACTTGCTGAGCTGGTGTGTGGGTCCAGCTGAGGGAACGGAGACTGGGCGCCCACAGAAGCACGTCCCCCCAGGATAAGGTGGGGCAACCCTCTTATGAGTTCATCAGCCCACGCTCTGCAGAACCTGTGCTTCCATAGGAGAGCAGATAAATTCCAGTACAAACGGGTGAGGAGGGGGATCAAAATAAGAGAAGACCTGGAAGTTGCCCTCCAATGTTTTGGGAAAAGCTGCACAGAAGCCCCAAGAGAAGAACTAGAACATGAGCAGACACCTCAGGGAGGCCAGCTTCTACCGGACACGAGGAAGAGAACGCCGAGGAGGCAGCTTCCCGGCCCGTGGAGCCTGCAAGCAGAAAGACCTGTGCAGAGGAGATGCTGGTGTAGACAGTGAGGCACGGATCGGTCAGCAGGACTAACCCACGAAGACCCCAGCCAACCTCAAGAATCTGCAATTAGGAAGATGCCAGAGCCCAGGAACCAATCGACTGATGCCAAGGAATCTAAACTAAGAGAAAAGGATCCATTTGTAAATCAAAAGTTCTTAAGGCACATTAAGGAAGAGCACTGACAGTCTAAGTGATTACAGAATCATAAGTCAAGTAAGACTTGTTTTCAAAGAATGAATTTTAAAAGGCAAAGCTGACCGCTACTTTTAGACACTCCAAGAGAGCAAGAAGGCCTACAGAACTGTCCTGGATGATCTCTGCTGAGTGTTTAAGGAGGCGGTGCTGCTGGGGTGGAGTGCTCCAGCGCGCCCACCCTCTCCCATCAGCAGGAAACTTGATTCTGCCTCTTCTATTTATTTGAGTTGTTCCATCTAAAAAACAAATATGAGACCCCCACCTTACCTTCAGCCATGGGAGCTCTTAAAGTCTTGTGGCTCTAAAATCTGATTCTTTTGAGAAATCAAACCGTGGCATGAGTGGTTAATAATGTACAAGTATGAAGTGAATAGAAATCGGCTGAATAGAAGCCTTCATATAAACACAAGACATTATTACTGTAACACTATGGTGACAGGTCTAGTAAGTGATACTCTTGAAGTAAATGTCCCTGAACTTTTTGATTAATGTTGGCTAATGAAATGATAGAAGATGATACCAAATTAACAGCCTGTGAATCACCCTGAAAGTGGAAAATATTCTTGCTTTAGTAAAGTTAAACTGTACACGGATGCAACTCGTCTCAAAATGTGCAGTGGGGAAAAAACACTGATTGATATTAATGGGTGTGGGTGGGGGAATAATTGGCAAATAATGTTTGTTCGGACAAAGTTAAATAGGTTTTTTTCCTTTAGGACTATGCCGAGCCCCTAATATTTTAATTTGTGCTGTGACTTACGAAGGAGGAGGAACTGACCGGCATTTCCACAACTCATCTGACCATGGCACGCTTTTCTCCAGGGGCTTCTGGCTCTACTGGGGTTTGGGAGAATAAACTTTGGGAAACATGAAATTAAGTTATGTTAATAAAAAATGGTCGCATATGGGCAATCTTACATGGTCAACCTATTCCACAGCACGTGGAATTACACGAGCCCTACGACGGTGATGGGTACGCCTGCCTTCCCTCTCGCACTGGGCTGAGCGAGCTACACGTTGGGACTGTGCTGGACACAGGCTCTGCTTTCCCCCATGGGCCCAGCACAGCATCTGAGACACCTACTGAGGCTTAATAAATATCTGCACAGGAACTGAATGGGTTCCACCAAACAGGCATTTAGAACCTGGCAGACTTTGCTGGGATCCTCAACAGTGGTTTAAGATGGAAGGCGGGTTTCTCCAAGAAGAACTGCAGTGTCCGAGGGCTAAGAGCATGTGCTCTCTCTGAAGATACAAATGAAAGGAAACGGCTTACACCGTGGCTTGAGTGAGTCAAGGAAAAGAGAATCCCCTGAATGCCAAAGCTGCTGTCTGACGGAGAAGCTGGTGAAGGCCTTTGGAAGCTCTCTGTTGTCCCCGTTACCTCTGAGCCTCTGATCTGGTGGTGGACCTTGTAGTGGCTCCCGACGGCTCCTCCTCTTCCTCCTCTTCCTCTTCCTCCTCAGACTCCTGGTCTTTCTTGTCCTCAGTGGCTTCAGAAACTGATTTCTGGCGTTTTCTTTCTGGCTCTGAAGATTCTGTTCAAATAGAAGAGTAACACCTGGATTGTACAATTCCCCAAGACACTTCCAGAGGAGAGTCATGGAGTTCAGAATGTAGGATATTAGGAACTTGGAGGCAGAAGAAGTGGTTTTCCATTTCCTTTTGTTTCAGCACTTGCAATTCACAACTGTTTAACTTAATCTCAAACACATTTGGGATAGTTTACTTAGGCAGTTCACAGCCAGCATTCATGAAAAATTCACATGTACTCAGAAAAGCATCTGGGATGTACCATTTCTGACATGGGATTAGAGCCATTTCACACATATTTATGTAATATTCATACTGGCTGTGCCCCACTGGATTTTTCCTCATCCAGAGAAAAACCCTTAAAAAGGTGATTTTAAAATGGTAAGACCCCACAATTAAGAATGTGTCAGAAACATACCAGCATCATCTGACAGAGTGAGTGAACGCTTCGGCTTTCTTCCTCTCCGCCGCACACTTGCTACTGTTTTTTCTTCACCATCATCCTAGAAGCAATAAAATTAAAGTTGAAAGGATGGTTAACTGAACATATACTAAGTTGATTCCTAAAGGACATACCTTGATAAGAAAATGGACACTTACGTTGCTTATACTTCTTTCTTGTAGGGTAGTGGTTTCTTTATTGGACTCATCTTTAAGAAAAGGAAAATGTCTGCATTAACACTAGCTTAGTGTAAAATTAACTTTCAACAGCCTGGCTTGTCGTCTCTGAATGTACCAGTGCTGACTAATGCACTGTTTTACAATTTATCATTATTTTGTATCAGGAAAGCAAAGTTTGTGTCAAAATACCTAGCAGAAAGTACATTTGAATGCAAGTCAGGACCTCCAACTTTGCACTTCAGACTTGTCACAAATAACCTACGCAATCTGGGAAAATTACTTAAATTCCTCAAGCCTCAGTTTTTCATCTGTAAGATAAAGACCTGGGTTTGACCACCTGTATGGTCCCTTTCAGATCAAATGCTCTGCACCCAGAAAGGGAGGAGGAAAGGGACATCTGGGGAGCCCTCAAAACACACCAGGACCCGCAGGTCAAAATTATAGATCTCACTGAGATCTCAACGTGGCTCCCGTTCTGTCATGACCCCACTTTGGTAGTTAGGAAAAACGAGACTTAAGTAACTTGATTTAAGCAATTTGTTCAGTCACAGAACTAATAAGCAGTGCGAAAGCTAGTTCTCTTGACTACAAACAGTTACATCAGAGCAATTAGAAAAGTACACATTTAAGCCTATTTTAGGTGGTGTATGCCTATTCTTTATATATTTGCTTTCTGTAGATGTTACAGTTTCCTGACAACATATCTTGGGAAAAAAATGAAGTTTACTTTAATGCACTGTTTGAAGTTAAAGTTATGAGGATGTTCCCTAGACACTCGACAACCCAAAGGTACTTCTCACTGGTGGTGAGGTCCATGTATTACCCTTTTTGCAAGTTCAGTACACTGATGTAGACAGAAGAATTACACCAAGAAGGCTGACAGCGAAGAAGCCTGTCTTAATGGGTCATCATTACCCAGACTCGGAAAATCACTGCCAAACCCCAAAACATTAATCACACAGCTCAAATTAGAGTCCTTACAGGGCATTCAAATTATAAAGGTTTCTTGTTGTATGGATTAAAAATATTATAAAATTATGAATAAAAACTGGTTAAAAACCAAACAGAAGCAGAATCTCCCCTTGCAAAAAAAATAATAAATCAACCTTAATTTTCGAAGAGACAAGAAAAACTGAAATACGATCACAAGATCACACACAGTTAACTATGTGGAAAGGTTTCTAAATTACATTATTTGTTTACCTTGATGAGAATATGCACTTTCCTGATCTAACCAGCTATTTATTTTATCCAAAACAGTTGTCACATTCATCTTTTTTGCCTATGCCAACCCTTTAAAACCCACCAAAAGGCCTTGCTGCCTTTTTTAAAAAAAAAGATTTTGAGAGAGAGCGAGAGAAAGAGCAGGTGTGCAGAGGGTAGCGGCAGAGGGAGAGGGAGAAAGAGTCTCAAGCAGATTTCCTGATGAGCCTGGAGCCTGACATGGGGCTTGATCTCATGAGCCTGGGATCGTGACCTGAGCCAAAATCAAGAGTTGGATGCTTAACCAACTGAACTACAGGCGCCCTGGTCTTCTTGTTTTTATGTAAAAAAATTTTAACGATGAAATTAATATATACACATTGTAAAAATTCTGGAAAATTCAGGGAATGGTAACAACATGGAATGTTCCTATTATCCCACCACCCAGAGCCAATCATTGTCAACATTTTGGATTATTTTTCTCCTTGGAATGAGGACAAAAATAACTGAAACAGTTTTATCTCTTGCACTCTGGCTTTAGAAGCTACACAGGCTGCTTTCAAAATTCTTCTCCTGAGAATAGGCTCTTGAGTAAACTCCCGTCTTCCTGGTAAGAGTGCCTAGTTCCAGGCTGATCTACTTCTCCCTTAAACATATCCAGTAAATTATGATTTGGACACAGCAGCGTCATCCCTATTTTACTCTTTGTTGCCTTCACCCTCCTCTCTGGAGGCTTCCAAAACCAAGAAGGGCTCAGATCACAAGAAAAGCCAACAGTTGTAGTCTCCCATGGCTACAAGGACAACCGTTTTAACCAACTTCATTGAGAAACAATGAAACTCTAAAACCGTCCCCACAGCCAGCTGCCCTTGCCCCTTCCTTAGATCCCACGCAGAGCAATGCTCTAGGTACACACCTGTCTGTGTTAATTTTGGTTTGCCGCCAGGTGGAGACTGTTCTACCTAAATTTAAACCAACAAAAAACTGAAGTCAGCAGTTAGTCATCATCACAAAGAAAGTCATTCGTTCTGCAAGGCAGGTTTAGAACCTCTATTACGTAGGCAGAGTATTTGGAACCTACCTTTTGCCACTGATTAAGAATACCATGTGAATACGGATGCCATGCTTCTGAACACATGGTCTCTCGACAAGAGAATTGGGGCTGCCACGAGCCCCGTCCCAAGCCACCCTGCCGTGACGCTGGGAGAGGACCACGGGAGGTGACGTGGTCCAGCCACTGTGCATATCCCCCACGCTGTCTTACGTTCTGGCAAACGCGTTTGCCCGTGGCGCTATGGTTTTGCTGTCTTGTAATAATTCTATTGAGATGAGTACTGTAGGTACTGCTGTGCTACTTCACGTTCAAGGAAATCGGAGTCTCAAGAGGGTTACATGATCAGCCCAGTGTCACAATTCTGGGAGTGAGGGGCAGAGCTGAGGCTGGAACCTCATTTGCTTTTGGTAGGACACTGGACACAAATTTGTCCTTCTAATAATGCTGTCATGCAATGAAGTCTTGATACAATGATTTTGTTGACTACACACTTCAGGGTCAAAGATAAAGAAAGCTTAAAAAGATAAAGTGTCCCTGAGGATTTTCCTGCCTTGAAATGAGTGTGCATTTTGTTATGAAAGGAACTCCACAGACAGTAGTAAGAGGTGAGACACACTGGAGGTTTCCATAAAGAAGCCATTATCTAAAAACCGTATAAAACAATTATTTTCTCTATTTTAATCAAAGATGACCACAAGAAGGTAAGTCCCTAATTTTTATATAAGAAAACTCACATGTGAGGATGGGATCAGACTGAAGAACAATATGTTTATGTAAAGACATTAATTGAAATATTATTTAAATGGTTATTCAGTGTTTTATTTAAGGGATTATTTTAATGCTTTTCAAATATTTAAAAAAACAAAGTAGTGGGAAATACGAATACTGCAGTATACACTATCCAGGTCAAGGGCCAATACCCCCAGAGTCCTCATCTGTCACAATTACTTACAGTGACGATGCTAGTATCCGTTTTGCAGTCTTCTTCTAAAAAATAAGAAATAAAATCTCACTTAGAAAGTCAGTTTGAAAATGTCTTTTTTTAAAAGCAGGCCCCATACCCACCATGGAGCTTGAACTCACGACTCTGAGACCAAGAGCGCCACGCTCTACCGACTGAGCCAGCCAGGCGCCCCTGAAAATGTCCTGCATGTGAACCGAAAACACAACAAATACCTACTTGTTTTTAACGTTGTTTCTAAGGGGTGTTTACGAGGTCTTCCTCTTTTCCTTTTAATAATTACTGGCTGATCTTCCTAAGGGGGAAAGGAAAAAAAAGAGCAATAAAAGTTTTCAATATGAGATTTAGAGTTCCCTCCTCAGAGCTCTCCGATCCCAACTCTGTCACTTAAAAAAATACATGACCCTGGGCTTCATTTCTCTCTGTGCTTCATATTCCATCACCTGACAAACACTGAGAACTGTACTATGAATCCACGCAGTCGTGAGGAATGAGAGACGATGAGGTAACGGAAGTGAGCGCTTCGTGTCCACTTTGACTTCTGCAATCGGTATGCATGTACATTTAAATTTGGATTTAGTCCTAGTCACTTGTGACCAAATGTTACCCTTTATGAAAAATAAAGGAGGCTACTGAACTTCTCACACATAAGTGTGAGAAAACAAAAAGAACTATTAAGAAGTTGTATCGGGTGGAATTTAAGAAACAAAACTGATGGACATAGGGGAAGGGAAGGAAAAATAAGATAAAAACAGAGAAGGAGGCAAACCAGAAGAGATGCTTAGCTTAACTCTAGGGAACAAACTGAGGGTTGCTGGAGGGGAGTTGGGGGAGGATGGGGTAACTGGGGCGTGGGCACTAAGGAGCGCACTTGATGTAGTGAGTGCTGGGTGTTGTATGCAACTGATGAATCACTAAATTCTACCTCTGAAACTAATAATACACTAAATGTTAACTAACTTGAATTTAAATAAAATCTAAAAAAAAGGTATCAGACAGGCAAACTTGGTAATGGTTATCTAGATGTGGCCGGTGTATAGGTTGTTTCCCTTGATTTATGGGCCTCTCTCAGGCTGGTGGATTCTGCCCCCCACTGGGCTCCCTGCAAATCCCAAGGCAGGGAGGGGGCAAGGCTGGGGCTGGCCTGCTCCTGCAGCCTCCCAGGAATCCCCCACCTGGCCTCACCACACTGGGTCCCATGGGCACCAGCTACAGGCCTTCCGCATACCCCCCGCTGTACTGCTCCCGTTTCATCCTGTGGAGACTCCAGGGCTCAGCAGCCCCGGTTCTCTGACCTAAACACTTGCCTGGCTTGGCCGTGCCCCGCTGCCAGGACAGGACGTGACTTAAACACTGAGGTAAAGCTCTGGGCTGATCCTACGCAGTCTTGACAGAACTAGGTCTCATACAAATGTTTGGATGAAATGAAAATTAATCAAACTGACACTGATGAAATGCACAGTATGAAAGGGTGTCCCACCGCACTAAAAAAATGAACTCCTTTAAAGCATTTGACAAAAACTTTAGGGAACAGCATTTAATGCAGTTTATTTGTCGTCAGTACTTAGATATCTGAACAGGAAGATATGAAAGACATCCCCTACCTCCTGAGATTTCATGTTATCATCGTCATTCTGCTCGGTCTTTTCGCCGGCAGCTTCAGCACTGCTGTATTCGTCTGCAGAGACAGCAGAGCGCGGTTCAGGACCGGGACCACAGTCAGCCGCGTGGCCAGCAGCCCTGCCCGGGTGGCCTGCACAGCCCCAGTCACACACGCACACACACACACACTATCGCAGGCCCACACCACCCAAGGTAACAAGCAGGAGTCGGCTAACTGGTAAGAAGCACACTCTGGGTTGAGTTAGGATCCAAATTCAAAATGATTCCCAAGCCCCGTGAGTATGAAGTGTATTCCCGAGGGAGTGCAAACGAGTCAACCACGGTTGAGGCCGTGAAGCCTGGTGAGAGATGAGTCTCGTCTCAAAACAATTCATCTAAGTCTGTATATTACTCACCCTTTTCGTCCATGGCCCTTGAAGCAGTGCTGTTTGTCTTAGAACTTGTTTTAGAGAATTCTTCCAAATCTCCAGTGTTCTCCTCCTGTGGAGAAGTGGAACAATAGAAGAAGCTTCTAAACCCTGCCTCCACTTGTCCTCCCCCAAGTTTTCCTTTCTATTTCAAAAACAAATTTCTAGCAGTTTTTTATAAGTTTGTTGCAGAATTTTTAAAAAGTAACTCTTTTTTCCAGCTAGTGAGGCCATACAAAGAGATACCAATTCTGAAGGCAGAACAGCATGAGATAAAGCTCAACCATAAAGCAACAAGGGCATTCTTTTTTTCCCTGCAAAATAGAATCAGTCTTTTCCTCCCTCATCCTGGATTTTATCTTTTTGAGAGAAACTCCAAAGAAGGAACTGATAGGAATTCACAACAGATTTCTTTTCTTTATTGGGTGGTGGAGGAGGGGACTAGGGGGAAGGGATAAAGGGGGAAAGTACCTAAGAGAATTTCAGGGTATCCGGCTGGGCTGATTTAGAGCAATGATCTCTCAACAGTTGAGTCATTCAGCCTTAGTTGCAAAACAGTTTTCAGCATGAAATACCAAAATGTTGTACTGTAATACTAATATAGTATGTAAAAAAACAAAAACAAAAACAAACCCACACACAAATTAAAATATAAAATTAGAATTCTATCTTATAAACATTGAAAACATTATCTAGATGTGATTTTTTAGTGAAAATGGTTGGTATATTTTACTTAAATTCAGCATTAAAAAACTTACATGAAACTGAAGGGAAAATAAAAAGAGAACCCTTCAATATTGCTGCCTCTCTCCAAATTTAGGAGTACTGTCTCAGGATTCTTGTTCTAGATAGGGCAGGGGGAAGGATCGGGTTAAAATCCTGTTTCCTTCCTTCACCACGACCAATTGAAATTCATGACGATACACGACTCTCTCCTTGGTTGTTAAAATTCTTTTACTACTTTTTATTTAGTTCATCAGTCACTGGTGGAAAACAGAGACTTTGAACTGGTTTTAGTAAGCTAGAGTTCAACTGCATATATTTTTATAAGCTGACTTAAATACTTCTGGAACATGGTGGAAAAAATTAAATTAGGGAAAGAGAGAAAAAGGAGATGGAACTAATTCGGAATAGACAATGAGCAGCACTGAGTCTCAGAAATGGAAGCATGTCTAAGAAGAGGTATCTACCAGGAAATGGAGAAATCTGGGCCTAGAGAGCAGGAGCAGAAATAAAAATTTATGAGCCACCTCCCTGAGTCATCAGATGAAAATAAGACCATATGAAAAAAAGGCAGTGAGTGAGGCCAATCCTTGGACTACTTATCTTTTAGGGGCAGAAAGCAAAGTAGAGAGAAGGCAGGGTATTAAAACTTTAACATAATATGTATCACTGTATTTCAATGTTTTGGTGCAAGCACATCTGTGGTAAAGCATGTGACACTTTGGAAAGAAGCACCTAGAAGCCTGAAGTCAATGACATCACTGAACAGAAACCTGAGCAATGGTTATATATAAACTGTGACATTAATACACTCTTATAGTTTAAAACTATAAAGTGCAGTATTTTTTTTTTTTTTTGCAGGACCGTGAAAAAGATACCTTTTATAATAAAGTAAATATTAGAGATACATAAAGTAAAAAGAATACTAGAAGGGAAAAAGAATATTATAGTAAGTGTTCACAGTGATGCAATTAGGTTACCCCCCAAACTTAAAATTAATACAGGGAAAGAATACCTTTGTATCTTGTGGTTCAGTTTCAGAACACTGCCTCTGTGCTGTTTCTATTTTGGAATCTAGGACATCTGGATTATCATCTGTAAATCAGTTTGGACAGAATCACAAAGGAATAAAAGCTAAATGAAAAATGAAATGCATGGTTCTATTTTAAGACAGTTTAAGACTTCTTTTTTATAGTCTTGTGATACAGTGAAGCCAAAAGTTATTCTAAATGTATTTACGTCATGTGATTTAAGCACTGAACACTGACTGTGGCCCTGGCAAAACCAAAAAAGTAAAAATATAAAAAATAAAATAAAAAATCCACAAATGCTTAGCTGACACCAATAAACCAGCAGGTTCTATGGAAAAGGCTTAGGGCATACAGAATTCCTAGAGATACTTTTAACTTCCTAAATAATTTACCACCTAGGAGATATAGCTTAGTGATTGAGACCATGGGCTTAGGAATCGGATTTACTTGGTGGGAGTAAAGTCACATCTCACCAAATCTTAATTTCTTTATAAAATGGTGATAATGGGGCGCCTGGGTGGCTCAGTTGGTTAAGCAACTGCCTTCGGCTCAGGTCATGATCCTGGAGTCCCGGGATCGAGTCCCGCATCGGGCTCCCTGCTCAGCAGGGAGTCTGCTTCTCCCTCTCCCGCTCCCCACTCTTGTGCTCTCTCTCGCTCTCAAATAAATAAATAAAATCTTTAAAAAAAAAAAAAAATAAAATGGTGATAATGCCTTACTCACATAGTTATTATCAATGTGTATAAAATAACATGAATAGTACCTAAAATGTGAACTGAAGAATTAAAAAATAATTACATACTCCTAACCAAAAAAGTAAAGTATTTATCCATTCTTTCTCACATATTACTTAATATTCATTACATTTGTACTTCATGTAAGGTATCAAAGTATGAGTCTCTGTACCATCTGATATGGTAGCCACTAGCTACATGTGGCTGTTGAAATTTAAATTAAAACTGAATGCAATTATAAATCCAGTCTTTCATTCACACTGACCACATTTAATTGCTCAAGAATCACACATGGCTAGTGTCTACTGTACTAGACAAAACAAATACAGAACACTTCCATCATTGTGGCAAGTTCTATTGGATAGCACTGTTATAGACCATGGGAAAATCAATAGTATGAAGCACAGAAAGGCTATTACATGAACCTTTACTAAAGTGCTTCACTAGCTCTATGGGGCGTCTTGTTGATGATATAAAATAAGGAGCTCAGTGGCACCTGGCTGGGTCCCAGGCACAGGTTACAGAGGGAGCTTGGGTTTGTGTGAGTTCCAGGGGTTGGGTCATCTGCAGGTAACAATGTAGTTTCTAAATCAAGTTCAGAAAAAACCCTGGAGGTGCCAAGCCAGTCTGGATACAAACTGGACTCCAGAGTTGTAAAAGTAAGCAATTACCCCTCTCAAAAATTTTCTATGATATTGGCCCAGTATTTTGGATGTAAAAATAATATGATCTTCAAAGATGTCTGAAAAAGGAATATATATATTCTAAATACCCAGTTCATCATCTGAAGAGGGATAATGCTTCTTTCTTTTTCTTTTAGGCATCTGTCTTTCTTCCTCTTCAACCTGGAATCAAGAATGACTATATATTAAAGTCAATAGAATTTGGAACCAATCTACTGAAATGACAGCACATTTTATTAGCTTTAGTCTTTGAAATAAGTTTTTTAAAAATCTAGAATAACACTTTCGGCATCTAGATTTGGATGAGACTTATTTTGTTAAGGTTGAGTCTTTTTTTTTGATTTGAATGTAAATCCATACAAAACATTTAAATCTGTTTCTGGTTAGTCACTGTATTCCAAACATTCCAAAATATGTTTAAAAAAAAAAATTTCTCCTTTTCCCATCTCTGAAGTCAAGCTATGTCTTACAATCAGTCCTAAATTTAGGACAGCATGTCCTAAATTAATTGGCACTGTTCGTCTCCTCTTTCAGTGGCCCAGCAAAGAGCTGAGCAAAGGCAGTAAGAAATAACATTTACCCGTTCTGACAGTACAACGTGGACACATCCCAATAATTACCTACACAAGAGCATAAACAGATAAAAGTGATACGGAGATCCGTTTAATTTTTAACACATACAAAGAAGTAAAGCCTTTCTTTGTGCACCACCGAAAGCACTATGTACAGAACATGAAATACTTGAGTTTCTTATGAAAACCCACCTGTTTAGGATTTGCTTCAACGCTGTGATCTCTTAAGGCTTCTGTGTTGTCTTTTCTGCTCCTGAATATTTCTGATTAATAAATACAAAAAAGAAAAAAAAATGTTAAGTATTTATTCATTCCAATACTTATTTTAGGGGTCTGCATGGCAGCGGGAAGGACACTCTATGAATCACTGTGATGGGGTCCTTGGAGCAATCAGGCAAGCTCCGTGATGCCCACTTGTAGAATATAAGTAAACGGGTTCATGGAGGGATGAAGTCACTGGACTCTGCATAGAGACTTCAGGGCCATTTCCTTCCAGCTCATGTAGCAACACAGTGTGAAGACGTATCCAAGGAAAACAAGTAGGTATTATTTCATAGCTGTCAGATTAGCAAACGTTCACCAGGCTGGTAATACCAAACACAGGACACGGTGTGAAGTTACAATTGGTACACCACCTGGGGACAATTTGGCACATTCGGTAAAGCTGAAGAGGTGCCCACCAACTCAGCAAGCCCACACCTAAGTTCCAGGTACACGACATATGCACTGGGAGACAGGTACAAGATCATGCACAGCAGCACTCTGCAACTGGGAAAAGTTGCAAAAAACCCAAATGTCCACCAACAAAAGCAAAAAGAGTAACAGTGGTATATTCACACAATGTAATACTAAACAGCAATTGAAATAAAGTAACTAGAGTTATACATACCACCATCACAAAATTTCAGAGCATAAGGCCAAAGGAAAAAATAAGGTGGAGACAGTTTCTCTAATGTGATACCTTTTCCTAAAGCATGCAACATTGGGCTACATATTTTTTATGGAGATATATACAGCAATTACAGAATAGTGGTTCCCTTTTGAGCAGGATAAGAGATTGGGATCAGCGAGGCATATGTGATTTCAACTGTATCTGTAACATTTAAAAAAAAAAATTTGAAGCAAATACACTAAATTTTTAAAGATATGACAAAAGTAGGTGATGAGTACATGAGTGTTTATAATTATTGCTGCTTTACTTTGATTTGAAATATGGCATAATATATTATTGTAAAAAGACTCTTTCCCCACTCTTGGAATAAGGTATCAACAACATTCTGTGTTCTGTTTGAGAGGAGAATTATCCCTCTGGAGTTGGCAGCCTCCACAGGTTTCATGGAATGAGGCCTGACTCCTAGGAGAAGACCCACATAAATGTGACACAGCTAATCTACCGACTTGAGATGGCCCATCAGAAGTAAACACGAAGTGCTCAGCACGGACCTTCTCCTACAGCACAAACCTCAGGCAGCTCTACATTCTGTATTCACAATGGGTTAAGTCCAGTGTGAAGTTACTGGCAAAGTTCTAGTAGCTATTTATGGCAAGACACCACTTATAAGCTCAGGGCCTTGAACAAGGCACTGGACCTCTTCCAGCCTTGATTTCCCCAGCTAGAGAAGTAATGCTGTTAATACCTACCAAATGATATGAATTAAGTAAGAGAAAATTTGTGAAGTAATTAGCACAGGGCCTGGTGTATAGGAGGCACTCAACCAATGGGAACTACAATTAATGCCAACATTAATACTAGGAAATTCATTAACTTACCTTCCTTGTTAGGAGATCTGCTACGAATTTCTTCATTTGCTCTTGAGCCCAAATTTTTGACCTAAACATATCATAGAAAAGGTTATTTACGGATAATATCACCAAAGTCTTAAAGGCAGAAAAAATAAGAGAACTGACATAACCTGGTTGTCTGTTGGAAATGTGGAAATGGGCTGGAATACGTGCTCTTTTAAATTTCACCCAGAAGCTGAAGAGCACAGAGCATCTTCGTTTTGAGGAAGTTTCGGTTTAACAAATTATCATCCTACTATGTTTTATTCACCTTGTCTTTAAAATGGTTATGGCAAAAGTGTAAGAAGTAAAAAAAAAAAAAAAATTCTGAATTCTATGAATTCTCTTCCCATCCAATGATGCCTTGTGATTTTTTTTCTTTACTTAAAAATGCTAAAGGATTCTATCATTCTGTCATCATCTCTCTTTGGCAAATCTCGTCAACTATACTTTTATTTTTTTAACTGAGGGGAAGTCTTAGACTATCCTACAACATTCTCAATCCTAGCTACAGAATTTCATGCACACTTGGAGAGGCAGTGATACTCTTAGACTGGGGAAAGGCAGCTGCCAGGGGCCTCAGGGAAGTGAGGTGAGGAGCAGCACTAGCTCTACATATGGAATCCTTTTGGAGAGTAAATCTAAACCAAACCAAGTGGGCTTTTCTTTTTCCTCTTACTCGGCTGACTGTGTATGAGTTTCTAACTATAAAACAGGATGTTTCAAAGGGGTGAGGATAGCCCTCTGATGTCTGGCAGCGCGCAGAGCTCCCCCGAGTTCTCTAGAGACACTGGAAATAATGTGTCTCTTCGCAATTTGCAGCCGTTTTACAAAATGTTCTCTCCTGGTAAGGTATCAGGTCCCCTGTGCATTAAGAAAGACATACAATTTCTTTCAAGCACAAAAGAGATTATGACAGCCACAGCTGGGAAAGAATATGTATACGTGGCAATTACAATTTAGTATCTTCAGAAAAGCTTTCTAGAAACACAAAATGAACTTTAGTTCTTAAAATAAAATGTTTTGTCTATAGCACCAGGATAATTTCAGATTTTGTAATCCAATTATCAAACTTGTTACAATAATAAAAAATAGAAAGTTCACAGTTCTTTGAAGGATTTCATTAGTAATTCCCAGGTGAGTTTCCTAGTCTGAGGTATCTGGGCTTTCTGTTTCCTTAAGTGTTTCAAGACACTGGCCTAAGGAGCCACTAGAATGCAGTGCTGCTGAATTCAGAGTGACCCCCCCCTTTTTTTTTTCTGGGGAAATCAACTAAATTTCAGTTGAATGTTGGCCTGAATATCTCAGCTGGTATGTTGCAGTCGAGTGGAGAGCACACCACAAATATCCTCCTGTCTCCTAAAGAATGCACAGACAATCCCTTTGCTAGATGCCCCCTTCCCATTCGCTCTCAAAACACCAAGCCCCACAACTAAACCCAAACCATTATGGTGACTTACATTATTAAATGATTCATTCACCAAGAAAGGGTCCCTCTGTAGTTCGGCTGTTCAAAAACAAAAATGAGAAATAAGGAAACTGAATATTGTTTCTGAACCACAGAGAAACAAATTTAGAATTTTTAAAGGTAAAGTAGGACTATGTCGCTAACTGGCCTAGCTGCCTTGTGAACTCAAATTCTGACCAATTATTGTCTACAATCTGTGCCTGCCATTATGCCAGAAAAACAACAGAAATTAATGCTGCCTGCATTTTTATAATAATGGCAGTGGTCCATTAAATCCCTGCACCTATTTAACTATGTTGGTGATCTGAGGCTTAGGAGAAAGGTAGACCTTTGCTGTAACTGTTCAGCTACAAAGTGACACTGGTTCATTTAAAAATAATGCCATCAAGTGAAAAGTTAGATTCTATTCCTTCAAACAGCAATGGTCTATTTATATTCTCTGGAAACCTGAAGTACAAGGTCTACTGTTTCCACTCAACAATGACAGAACACACATTTTTCTTTTAAACAACTTCCTTTTACGTAAGTAGATCTCTTACTGAATCATACCTAAACACAGTGAAGTCATCTGGAATATACTGTGGGAACAAAGGACTTCAGGATCCAAAAATGTTACCTTCTTGACAATAACAAATGGGATGTTAATTATTTGTACCTTTTTTAAAAAAGGATTTTATTTATTTGAGAGAGAGAAGAGCAAGAGCGAGAACATGAGCAGGGGGAGGGGCAGAGGGAGAGGCAGACTCCCCACTGAGCAAGGGCTCGATCCCAGGACCCCGGGGTCATGACCTGAGCTGAAGGCACATGCTTAACCAACTGAGCCACCCGGGCACCCAATTATTTGTACTTTAACACAGATATACAGGTTTTAACTGATACATTTAGGTTTTGGACAAATTAGTCATTGTTAAGGTTTTAACACGTCAGCATGAATGGCTTCTCAGGCCTTGGGGTGATCTTGCAAGGACTGCTTGATACTTCTGTTTATAAGGCTCTTGAGATCACATACTTTGAAGGTAACCACCCCTTCAGATGGTTTTGCCTTGGAAGGTCCCTGCCCTGACCACCCCAGATAGTCCTGGGTGAGGATTTACACACATTACTCCTTACACACTGCCCTTCATTTTTCCTTGTCCACATAATGCACACCTACTCATCCTTCGATATTTGGCTCCAACCTAGGGGGAGTGACAAGTGTTATGAAAATTCAAAACTTACATATTCTCTGACCCTTCAATTCTCTTTTATGGAAATACTTGGGGAAACACATAACTACACACATATGAAAGTTCATTGCAGCTTTATTTATAATAGCAAATACTATAAAAACTGGAGACCACTAAAGATCTAACAAATGGGAAAATGCGTTACAGACTACTTTCAGCTGTTAAAACAAATGAAGTCAATCTGTATACACTAACACCGAGTAAAACAAAGAAATTAAAAAACACTATAGATACTATGGTTTCATTTTTGTTTAAATATAGAATTGTACTTAAGGTGGGTATCATGAGAAGTGGGAAAACGATTATGCACTTCTTTGTGTCTTACTTTCTATAATTAAAGGGGACAGAGAGATTGGTTCAGCTTAAACCCAGGCCCTCCCCCAAAGCCCTCCCCAGCAAAGCTGACCCCACCAGACATGAATGTATCTTTATTACAGAGAGCACCTTCCTCACTGGCATGTACTTCTGCAAACTGCATGAGTGCAGATAAGGACTGCATTCTCTACCTCGATTTCCCTAGTACTCACAAGTACCTCGCTTACCAATGTTTGTCAGGGGAATAATTTAAAGAGCCAAGGCCATCACATAGTAAACATATAGTTGCTCTCCTAGCACCTTCCCCAAGAGCTTAGTTGTGGTCTGGGGCACAATGTGCTTCCAGGGACACCAACTCTACTCTCAGCCCAGGAACAGAGCTCCTGATTTACTTTAAATCAACAAGCAAGTACATTCATCTGGCCACGGTAATTAGTTTAGGGTGGACAAAGGTACCTAAGTTGAATCAGAGTAAATCTTGGGATTTTGGCCAGGAATGAGAGGACAAAGATATTTCTCTAGAGGTTTACAAATGAGAAAGCAATTACCTCTGTTGGGGGCTGAGGGAAAGGGAAGAAATTGGGTCTTTGCAAGATGGGTCTTTGGGGACATCACCATGCTCTTGGATCATGCTCTGCCTGAACTCTGCAGTCTTGTGAATACTACTATGGACTGGATGTTTGAGTCCCCCCAAAATTCATATATCAAAACCCTAAGTCCCCAATGTGATAGTATTTGGAGGTGGGGCCTTTGGGACGTTTAAATATCATGAGGGTGGAACACTGCTGGGATGTGTCCTTACGGAAATAAGAAGAGAGAGATCTCTTTCTCTGCATGCATACATGCAAGAACATAACCAAAAAGAGAGCCCTTACCAAGAACTGGACCATGCTGGCGCCCTGAACTTGGACCTCCAGCCTCCAGAACCAAGGGAAATAAATATTTGGTGCTTAAGCACTCGTTCTATGGAATTCTGTTCTAAACAGCCTAAACTGCCTAAGACAGTGAGCTAATACATTTCCTATAAACATCTGTAGGGTTTTTTTGACTTGCAACTAAAATCACCCTAACTGCTCTATGCGGCTTGCATGGACATTTCAACACTGAAAAAAAAAAAAGAAGAAAAAGAAATGGCATAAATTTGGTCATATGCTCTAGAGTTCCTATTACTTTTTCCCCTACTTAATGTGCAGATCAGAAGAGATGATACAATATTGACTAGAATATAAACCAGAAATAATTATCCATTGTCACAATTCTCATTTCTAGTTCCCTAACCCAGTGGTTCTCAAAGTGTGGTCCAAAGACCCCTGTGGCTCCTGAAATCTTCCATCAAGAGCTCCACAAGGTCCAAACTATTGTTAAAATACTAAGGTGTTATTCACCTTTTAAATTCATGAGTACACATGCTATTTTCCAGAGGCCATGTGAAGTTCCCAGAATTATCTGAAAAGGCTATTAAAATCCAACCATGTTACACTACATCAAAAACTAATGATGTAATGTATGGTGATTAACATAATAAAATAAAATTAAAAAAATCCAACCATGTTAAGTGTGATGCTTAATTTTCTTCATGTAGTTCAACCAAGATGACAACAGCAACATACTGAATACAGAAACAGCCACAAGTAACCAGCTGCTTTCTATTATGCTAGACTTAAAGAGATTTGCAAAAATGCAAAACCATGTCACTTTTCTTCCCACATTTTGTCATCTGGGAAAATTTGCTGTTTTTCATGAAAAAACTGTTATTTATGTTAACCTATAGTGAGTTAATTACATTGAATGAATACATATAACCTTCTCAGTTTTAGTTTCTTATTTGGTAAATGTCAACAGGTATAATCCACATAACAAAAGTTCTGTGAGATCCTCGATAATTTTTAAAAAGTGTAAAGTGGTCCTGAGTTTGGGAGCTGCGGCCTTAATCCTTCCTGACGCTGAGGCTCTCTCCTACAGAACATGAAGTATATCCCGAAGACAGCACACACAGACTGGGAAGAGCCTGTACGAGCCGGAAGCAGCGTCAGTACTCACCAGGGCCCAGTCAGAGCGCAAGGGCCAACAGGCAGAGGTTTGGGTGGGCGCATGAGCGTCAGTACGAGCCGGAAGCAGCGTCAGTACTCACCAGGGCCCCGTCAGAGCGCAAGGGCCAACAGGCAGAGGTTTGGGTGGGCGCATGGGCTGCAGGGTAGCTTTTGGAAAGGAGGTGCAACAGCACCTGGAGGGCAGGAAGGCGCATGGAGACACGTTTTGGGGGAAGAGCAAGAGTCTGCTCCAAAGCAACTTGCTTTCTGCCATATTTATTTGGAGATAAGAGATTTAAACAATTGCCTTACATAAAACTGACAACTGATGAGAAAAAGTATATGCTAAAAATGAAATAGTAAAGAATCCTCTCCAACCTATTTTAAAAGGTGAGATGCAAATTCACATAGCCTGTCAGCTATTATATTAATTTTATTTTTTTTAAGATTTATTTATTTATTTGAGAGAGAGAGAGAGAGAGCAGAGCAAGTGAGAGAGAACATGAGTCAGGGAGAGGGGCAGAGGGAGAAGGAAAAGCAGACTCCCCGCTGAGTAGGGAGCCCGATGCGGGACTCGATCCCAGGACCCTGGGATCACGACTTGAGCTGAAGGCAGACGCTTAACAGACTGCGCCATCCAGGCGCCCCTCAGCTATTGATTTTAAGCTGTAACAAAAGGTAAAACCACAGGCCAGGAAAACAATAATGTGAACCACTGCTGAAAGGAGCTTACCTACTCCACTTGGCTTTCTCCCACATGGACTTGCTGATGCTGCTAGAATTTCACGGTTTTTCTCTTCCTCTGATGGTACGAATATCTAAAAAGTCCGAAGCACCATAAAAAACTAAGTTAACTGAGGTTTTTACAAGACACGACTAACCTCAACTTAATTAAAACATCTAGCACCTTGTAACAACATAAAATACTTTCAAGTCTGTGTAAAATTGAAATGAATACATGCCCACTTTTAAAAACAACAAACGAACAAAATCAATCTCATATTTCATCCATCAATGTTTCTCCCGTTGCTTTAAAAGTAAAACTGCAAATCAGTGTGACACACATGGCCCTCGCTGATCATGCCCCTCCCTTGCCAGGTCTGCATTTGTGCACAGCACCCTGCATCACTGCAGTGCCCATGGTCACAACTGACCCTCCCGCTCCGTGTCCAGAACGTGCGTCTTTGCCTGCAAGACTCTTTTGTTTCTTTTTCCTCTGGTAAGCTTCTACGCTACTTGTAAAACCCCACTCCAATAGCTTCCTTGCAAGCCCTCCCGTCTGTGTACCCATTGCTCCTGCTGGTAAGTTGAGTCTCCTCTGTACTGTACATAGTCCCCATGTTTACTGCTACCTTGTCTCTCTTATACTCAGAGGGTGCCACGAGAGCAGGCTGCAAAGGGGGCGTGGAGATTCAAGTTATACTTTGGAAATGGATCATATAAGAACGGACAATGGATTAAATGTGGGGTGACAGCAAGAGACTGAGGGTGACTCCTGGTGTCTGGTTTGAGTAAACGGAACTATGATGGCACTATTTACTGAGATTATTGAGGTTCTTAGCTTTCCTGCCTCGGGGTATGACAATAACAATGTCTAAGTGTCTCAAGTACACTGGGAACAGAAGCCACGTGATGCTGAAGGACACATACACCTGCATGTGGTGAAATGGTACTCACACCATCTACAGCTCAGCGTAACTGAACTATCAGCCATACCTCAGTTTTCAAGGTGCCTTTCAGTGCCCGTCCTCCCAGAACATTTGACGGAGACTCTTCATTGCCTAATGAAATTCAGACCATTAAACCAATTCAAGAATTTGCTTACAAAACACATGCCAAATCAAAAGGTAACAGAATGTTATTATCTAGCATGCCATGACCCCTTCCTCTGATGTTTTATTTTGCTGTCAGTAGAAAACAATAAAAGGAATATGGATGAAAAATCTTGGATGAAAGGCAGGGGTCATTTACTCATTTTTGGGGAGTGAAATTGTTCCTTGCTGTTAAGACGGCTGCCCAGAAAGAATAACAAAAGATTATTTCTGGAGACATCACATTTCCAAATATTTTTCTACAGTGTTCTGTATCAAGTCTGGCCCTAAAAGAAAATGTTCTGGGGGCGCCTGGGTGGCTCAGTCGATAAGCGTCTGCCTTCGGCTCAGGTCATGATCTCAGGGTCCTGGGATCAAGCCCCGCATCGGGCTCCCTGCTCGGCGGGAAGCCTGCTTCTTCCTCTCCCACTCCCCCTGCTTGTGTTCCCTCTCTTGCGTTCTCTCTTTCTGTCAAATAAATAAATAAAATATTATAAAAAAGAAAAGAAAAGAAAATATTCTGGGCCACTGAGATATATTCCCAACAAAGAAAATGTTTATGAACAGACTCACTTTGCTTGCTTCACCCTGACACAGCAAAGTCTACAATCATGTTAGGAAGCTGTGAGGCAGACAAAGGAAAATGGCATTTTCTCTGGTGGAGACTCAGTCCCATCCCTGCTGCAGTCCTTTCTTTCTCTCTTCCTTGTCCCTCTGTGACTGTGGCTTCTAGTTCTTTTACCCGCCCACACAGAAGCCTCCAGAGAAAATCCTTCCTTCCTCTAAGAGGCTGCAGGCTTTTCCTTGCTAAAACCTCTTCTGTTTCTGCTCCTTCAGGGAAACAAAGGTGGGGAGGAAGGAGTAACAGACTGTAGCAATGGTTAAGTCATAAAAACCCACAGAGCATGCAATTTACCCAGGCTAAATTCAATGGAAAATTGTCAAGTTCCTTATTTCAACCCTTGGAACACTTCCTAACGACCCCTTTCTTAAGTCCCTTTAGTGAACAGGACTCAATCTACTGGCCTCAGCTTCCTGAGGCTGTATTTGATGACATCCAAGGTCTGTTCCAGTTTAAAAGTCCAGGACACTAGAATTTATAGCCAGAGTAGAAAAGTCAACGTCCCTGACCCCTTCAAGTCTAGCCCATGACGTCCCTCTGAGTTCTCACAGCATCTAAGCACCTGCCACCAGAGTGTCACTGCCTACTTAAAACACAAGGCTGGATTCACAGCTGCTCCCCATTTTGAAGAGTTATCTTTGCATTCCCAGGGCCTAGCACAGTAGAAGCTGACACAGAGTGTCTCAGGTTGGATGGCATAGTGAATGACTGAGTCCAAAGCTTACCCCTTTGAAAGTTATCAAGTATTTCTAGCAAGATCAACACTCTGAAATCTGTCAGGAGGGAACATGTTTCTTTTCTCTTTCAAACAAATGCCAAACCAGAAACTCATTTTACCTGAACAAAAAACTCAGTTAAAAAAAAAAAAGTGCTCCCCTGATGATAAGTAGCTAGCCAGACTGAACTGACACATATCACAAGTCCATAGCACATCAGATGAGGCCGTGTTTGTTGTTGCATGATTATCCCCATTTTATACAACAGAAAACAAAAGCTCAAAGGTAATTTTTTTCTAACGGGCCCCAAGTACTATCCAAGTTACTTAAACATTCAGAACCCATTTCCTCATTTGTAAAATGAGGGTGATAAAAAAACACTCCTTTCACAGGTCTGTTGTAAGGCAGTGTTCATTTCTACTAACAAGAAACCCGAGGGTCAAAGGTCTAGCAACTTGCACATGGCTGGCTGACTTCCTGTCTGCCAGCCTCCTGCCTCTGCTCTCCTAGCATACGAGAAATGGGTCTAAGGTTTTCAGTTTTTAAACCCAAGCTTCTAAGTTCAACCTTCCCATTTGAGAAGTTATTTTATGACATTCTGGAACCAAAATCCTCTCTTGGAAGACTGTCTTAAATGTACTCTACATGCAATCATCTTTGTAAAATGCTACAATGTGCAATTAGATTCTCACCTATGTCATGCAAATTTTCTTCAGGAGGAACAGTGACCTTGAGGTCCCCTTCCTCCTGGGATGACTTCCTCATGCCATTACCATCTCCTGCTTTCTCACTGGACCCTTGAGCCAGCCGTCTGCCATCGTGATCACTCTTTAGAGTCAAGTCCTGCTCACAGTTGGGAGCAGACAGGGCTACACCGTGGGCAGCTGGAAGGACTGGCACGTGGGAAGGGCCAATTTCTGATTCCTGGCCATTAGTACATTCAGTGGTGGTGGCGTTCACGGGGCCCGCGGGCCAGGACTGCTCAGGGTAGGACGGCTCTGCTGCAGCGTCTCTGGCAGGTGGCGCGTCATCGGCTTTCTCAGCACCGGGACTTACTGCTGGCAAGCAGTGGATCCCGGGGGAGGAGTCCTCAGCCGTCGGGCCCGCTGTTTGCTCTGGTCCCGTCAGATCCTCAGGTGAGTCCGCTCCCCTCCGCACACCCCTCCCCGCCCGACAGGTGCTGTGCCCTGCGGTAGCTGCCTCCCGACTCCCCTGTCCAATCTGAACAGAGCTCAGCCACGCACTCCTCTCTGAGGCATTTACGAGGCGCAAACTGCTCTCCCTCGGTCCCTTCCCCGCCGGCGGCACCTCGCGGGGGCCGTCCTGGCCGCGCCCCTCCTCCGGAGCTCGCGCAGCACGTGGCCGGCCGCCCGCCGCAGAGGGCGCACTGACTGCCGCCCTGTGGCGCCCCTCCTCGGCGCCCGCCGCTCTGCCCCCTGCCGGCGGCCCAGGGCGCGGACAGCTGTTGGCGGCCAACAGGCTGGGCCTCGGGGCCTCGCCCTTGCTCATCCTGGCGGCCGACGGGGGCTCTTTGCCGTCCGTGTTGCTTGCAGTCTGCGGGTTCTCCTCCCGCTTGCTGAGGCCGGCGGGCGCCGGCACGCACTCGGCCGTGCTGGTGGAAATGATGGCTGCGTCGCCCAAGTCCTCCATCCTTTCCGTGCCAGGCGGCTCGTCGTCCTGTGGGACTGCACCCATCATGACTGCCTCGCGGCCTTCGGAGGTGCTGGTGGAAATCATGGCGGTGTCGCTGATCTCCTCCACTCGTGTGACCGAGGGCTGGCCGTCCTCCCGAGGGGCGGCGCTGGACACGGGGCCCTCGCAGTCTTCTCCCGAGCTGGTGGAGATGATGGCGCTCCCGTCTTTTTCTTCCAGGACAGTGGCGGGTCGCGCCTTCTCACTTCCGGCATGGGCGCCGCACACAGAAGCCTCGCACTCCTCTGCAATGCTGGTGGAGATGAGCGCGCACTCGTCTTTGTCCTCCTTGCTGGTTGAGGCGAGCGGGCTCTCCGGTGCTGTGGGTGCGCTGGGCGTGGGGCCCTCGAAGTCGTCGCTGCCCAGCAAGCCTGGGCCCTGAGCGCGGTCTTCCACGGTGGCCACTGGCTGCTGACTCTCCGCACACGTGGCGGTCGTGGCGCTGGAAATGGGCACTTCGAACTCTTCCCCTAGGCTTGTGGAAATCATGGCACACTCGTCTTTCTCTTCACTTCTCACAGCAGGGCCTGGGCTCTCACCTCCTGACACTGCACTGGGCATGGGGGCCTCAAACTCCTCCATGTTTATTCTGGTGCCTTCCATATTTTCTCCGGTTCTCAGCACGCTGGAACGACCTTCGGCCACATCTGCAACTGTGCTTAACTGAGCGGTGTAGTCATGCGTGGTACTGGTGGAAATCATCAAGCCCTTGCCTGGACTCTGAACCCCAGCTAAACAAGCGTGGTTGGTAACCCTGTCACTGGCTGTCCTGGCCATAAGGCCGTCGCATTCTTCATTGTCCACTGAGGTGATGACACCTTCATCTTCTTTTCCACCGGGCGACGTGTGACCAGCTTCACATTCTGGGACTGCCCTGGACGCAAGTACCTCGTAACTGCCCCCCACCAAGCCAGTGGAAATTGTGGTATCATCAACTTTTTCTTTTCTGGTTAGCAAACTGTCACTCTGACCTGAAGCTGCACTAGTCATGGGACCCTCGCAACCTTCGGGAACTGGTACCACTTCACCCTTCCCTGAAGCCGCACTGGTCACACTGCTTTCTACAATCCCTTTTGCACTGGAGCAGATCTCCGTATGTTTCATGCCCTTCTCTGCACCACTCATGCTGTCAACATTGCTCTCGTTGGCATTGGTGATGGTGGCTCCGGCCTCAGCTCCCACGTGCCCTGCCACAGTACCAATCTGACTGTCGCCTTCTTCGGCACTTCCACAAATCGATACCCCTTCATTCTCCTCCTCTGTCCCAGTGCAAGTGGATGCGTGCCCGATTTCATTTCCCCTTCCAGTACTGGTCACCACCCCTTCACCTTCCTCATCCTCCTCTTTTGCACCGGTGCTGGTTACAATTCCTTCATCATCACATGGCCCAGCAGCGACTGATGGCACGTTAGTGGCTTCTTTGGCTACCGTGCTATCCATTGCACTCTCTCCATTGTCTTCTGATTCAGAACTTAGAGCAAAGCCCTCGCTGCCCTCTTCTGAACCTGTGCAGCTCGCCGGCCCCTCTCCATCTTCTTCTGTTATCCCTGTGCTGGTGACGGCACTTTCGCCTTCTGCCCCGTCATTCACAGAAGCGTCTCCTTCCTGGGGGGCACTGGTTCCAGGTGGCGTGTCATTACCGACAAGGGCCACGGCTGCACCTGTAACCACGCGCTCCTCCTGTCGCTCGGCACCTGTTACTGAGCACATAACAGAGGTAGCGCTTCTCCTTTCTGCTCCGGTGCATGTCACAGTCCCCTCAGTTTCTTTTTTGGGGCCCATTCTCGTCGTATTTCTCTGGAATCCATCCACCTCTTCACTGCTTATGGAACCCTCCCTTATTTCTGTCCCAGCACTTGTCACCGCGCCATCGCTTTCAACCTCACTAATAAAGGTAACAGTTCCTTCAGCCATTTCTGAGCCTCGACGTGAAGAACCGTCACATTTTTCTTCAGAGCCGGCACTGGTGACAGCATCATCTTTCTCTTCTGTCACACCACTGTTGACATTGTCTTCAACTGTAACTTCGTGAGCAGTCACAGGGTCCACTGCCCTTTCTTCAGATTCAGCCATAGCACACTCTCCACTCTCCCCCTCCTTGGTGCTTGTGAGGAAGGGTTCACTTTCGGCAAATCCTTCTGTGACAACACCTCCACCTTCTTCAGCTGCAGCAAAAACAGTGCATTCGCTGGCTTCTGCCCCAGTGTGAAGAGGATTGTTTCTAGAGCATGCACCTGTTATGAGGCCTTCATCGGCCTCAATGCTTGTGCAGGGCACAGCCACCTCACCCTCTCCTGTTTCTGAGGAAGTGGTCGTGGCATGCCCCGCCTTTACTGTGTTTAGGGGAACACCTTCATCCTTCCCTGCAGTGCTAGTGGCAAAAGAAGTCTTTTCGGCTCTGCCAGACCCCGCTGTCCCATTGGCAGTTTTTCTGTTCCTTTGCTGTAAAACTGAAGAAGCAGCGTTACTTCCAGCGCTGGTGTCTACCTCACTACTTTCAGTCCTTCCTTCAACCACAATTGATGTGTTTTCCATTTCACCTGGGCCACTACTACATTTAAGTTCAACAGTCTCAGCACCTTTTTCTGTACTCATGCCTACCACAGGGTCAACAGTGATGCCATGCTTTTTGCCATTTTCTAGGACACCTCTCGTTGTCTGCTTTGAACTGGGCTCTGTGTTGAAGTCACTTTCTTTCCTGGCCATGTCCATCAAGCCGCCTTCTTTGTGAGCATTCCCATTTTCCGTATTCACGTCTATTAACTTGCTACCAACAGGCACATTTACTTTTCCTTGTTTAGTGTGCAGCACAGCAGGCTGGAAACCTTCTGGAATGTGTCTTCTGCCATCCATGCTTGCTTTTGCCAGTGTATCTCCTGTGGAAACTGCCCCACTCTCTTTGCTGTCTCTTGTCCTAGGGACTTCTGATTCCCTAACAGTCCAACTTTGGTTAGGAACATCAGAGTGCTCCACAGGGGAGGCGCTGGCTGTGCCACCTTCTAAAACAGTCCTTTTGTCAATCAAAGGACTTACATCTGTATCACGAGATTGTTTCTGAGGCATCACAGTTACTGAACTTAAGGACGGTGAAAGATCTGAATTTAGGGAATGTTCATGACCAGCATCTCCTTGAGCAACATGTTCTTCAGTGGGTCGGGTTGTGTTTTTCAAATTCTTTTGTGCCCTATCATTTTCTGATGGGGCTCGAGACAATAGTCTAGGACTAGTTTCAGAGTCTGTGTTGGTTTCATGAGTTCCCTGTTGAATGGGTTCTTTCTCCCCAGGGTTCAGTTTGGACACAGCACTTTGGATATGCACTTTCCTGGTCAGGGTGCCTTTATGGTTAGCGTGCTTTTCAGAATTACTAACAACTCCTGTTCCACGTCCTGATTTACAGGCTGGAGCTGCTGTTTTTGAATCTACTGTGGAAGTTCTTAATTCATCCTTTAGAACCATGATAGTGGTTTTTTGTTTCATAACATTTTCAGAGTCAATGTCTTGCTGAGAACTACTATTGCTGCTGTCTTGGGTTTTAGATACTTCAAATGCATTTTCAACAGCTGGCTCAGAATCAATTTCCATTGGCTCTTGTTCAGGCATTAATGTGGTATCACTGCCCCTTTTTGGTTTCTGAACAGAGGAACTATTGGGAGTACTCAAGGAGTTTGCTGCTGATTTTTCTTCTCCTTTGGTCATTTCTTGGGATAAGCTTCCTCTTCGGTTTTCACACAACCTTCTACTTAATTTCTTTTCCATAACCGAACTACTCCCTCTGGTCTTTTCATGATTACCGTCAACTTCTTTACC
Organism: Halichoerus grypus; assembly: GCF_964656455.1. Taxonomy (NCBI): domain Eukaryota; kingdom Metazoa; phylum Chordata; class Mammalia; order Carnivora; family Phocidae; genus Halichoerus; species Halichoerus grypus. The sequence continues at coordinate 9,779,883 of NC_135714.1, forward strand.
ATCCTTGTCATCTGATTTGTTTTCTTCCTTCTTTTTCACTTCCTTACTACCGTGCTTTAAGCTTCTGCTTTTGTGCCCATCTGATAACTTCCTCTCAGGTCTGGAGGAGCCTGACTCCTTATCAGCCTTATATTTCTCCTTTGCTAACGGTAACTTGGCTCTGTGACTAGAATCCTTCTGTGTACCATGTGCTGAGGAAGCGGCACTGTCCAGTACAGCTTCAACCCCAGTGTCCTCAAAAGGTTTGTCTTCAGCTTTAGACTTTCGCTGTCTATCTGGGTCGATCTCTTCTGTGTTCTTCTCCTTATCTGATTTTGGAGTGGCTGCCTGTTTTGTGACACTTTCTTGTAATTCCATTTCAACTACTTTTAACTGTTTGCCTTGACTTTTTGGTTTAGACTTTAACATAAGTTTCTCTTCTAGTAGGCTCTTTGTTCTTCGCTTCTCCTTGTGAACCACCTCTTCTGGTTTTGAATTACTATCTAAATTAGTTGAGTCTGTATCACACTTATCCTCTGAATAACTTTCACTTCTTCTCTGTAATGTGATTCCATGTTGCCTGGAACTCAGAGAATCTTTCTGAATTTTAGAATCACTTGATCTTCTTGATTTGTGCTCTGCCTTAGTCTTTTCGGCTGGTATGTGCCTCTCTTTTTTATTGTTTTCTTTACGAACATTCTCATCTGTTTTTATAATATATTCAGAAACTGGCTTTCCATCTTTGCCTAAAATTGATAATTTCCTTTCATTCTTATGTTTACTTTTTCGTTCAGTTTTATCATCTGAAGAAAGTTTTGTTTGCTGACTTTGCTTTTGAATATTTTCATCCACTTTTAAACCTTTCTCCGAAGAGTGAAGCTCAGTCTCATCACCTGTTTTATGCAGACAGTCACCTTTATATTTATGTTTTGTAGACAATTTGTCTTCTGACAGAGTCTTCTCTTTTTCAGGCTTCTCCTTGGAGGATTTTGCCTCTTTCTTAGGTAGGCTTTTCACATGTGGTATTTCAGAATCATCTTTTTTTAGATGCTTTTCATTTTTAAGTGTGCTTTTCTGTTTCTGGGGCTCTTCTGTGCCAATTTCTGACCGTTCCGCTTGCCTTTTCCCATCTCTTGTATCAGGCTCTTCCTGTGCCCCTTCCACCACAACAGGGGTAGATGTGCGTCTTTTATGTTCTCTTTCTATTTTGGGTTCATTTTTGTTTTCGTCAGCTGAATGCAAAGATTCTGAAAGTCTCCGGGCAGGTTTACTTAGTTCACTTTTTACATGAACATGCTTCAGATCCTTTGAAGAAGACACCTTTTCCTTTTCACAATGCTGTAAGAAAATAAAAGTTAAAATATGAGCAATACTAAAATCGATTTTTATATTCAAACTTAACATTTGGGAACATTGGATATGCTGAATGCTGTCATGTGTCACATGTTACTTAATCTCAGCCAGCAGCCTGTGGTAGGTACTGGTGACCTCATTTTATGCACCAGGAAACGGAAGCTCAGAGTGGCTTCATAACCTGATACCCACGCAACAAACTGAGGCGATTTCATTCTCAATTGTGTACTCTTCCCACTACATCACAGACATCTGTGCACAGACTAGTTATTATTCCTGAGACTTGTCCATGCATTTGGGAGGCCTTTAACTCCAAATTGTTAAAGCTCACTAATACCCAATAGCCATTAATGCCATTAATAAATATAAGCTGCATGAAATGACAGTCTGATGTTCTTTTTAGTCCCAAAGCATAGTCTCTGATGATGAAGACAATTTAAATATTTTATACTGAAATAAAGGTTTCCTAACATTTTAATTTGGGAGCCTGAATTATTTATGGAAACCTCATGAATCCAGGCTACTTGTAGGACATTCTACTTAGGAAGTTTCAAATGCACACAATAACTCACTCTAACAGTAACCATATCACATATAAAGCATGCGTATGTTTATGTAACCAAAGGAAGACAGTGATGGACCAGTGCATCTGGCCCTTCCTCCCTGTCCCACGGTATGGCACTGAGGAGATTATTAATATTAATGAATGAATGCTGATCAAACACACTTTAGTACAGTCTCACTGACTACTACCAGTAATTACTCTTATTCAAATAATGGAATGAAGTTCTCAGAAGATCTGTGTCTCTGGGTCAGTTTATCACTGTACCTTCTTACCATTTAACATAAAGATTAATGCAATTCTACTAACTCAGGGAGTAGGGCGCAGTGAAATCTTAAAAAATACTTTAAAATTCATCAAAGAAAGAACAAGTATTTTATCAACCTAATTTTACAGTAAGTTTCAACCAATTAACGTGAATAAATATTTTAAAACATGCCATTAAAACATCAGGATCTACTCATAACTATTATCTGTAATTTGTGAATAAAGAAATCAAGATTACTTATTGGATACGAATAAATAATCTCTAAATTATTAGTTTTCCCTTGGAAATGCTAATATAGTTTGGGAAGAGGGGCGCCTGGCTGGCTCAGTTGGTAGAGCATATGACTCTTGATTTCAGGGTTGTGATTTTGAGCCCCAGGTTTGGCGTGGAAGCCCACTAAAAAAATAAAAAAGTTTGGCTTCAGAATTATAAACATGGCAGGGTAAATAAGGATTTAAACCCAGTGAAAGTAAAAGTTTATCCCAAGAAAATAATCCAAACATTCATTGAACATAATTTTTACTATCTAAATTGATCAGATCTTGGAAGTAATCTAAGTGCTCAACTCTAAGGAAATGCTTAAATGATGGTATGTCTGTTCAATGTAACACTACACAATCATTAAATATAATAATTACAAGCTTACAAGGTAACATGAGTAAGAGGGAATGTTAAAATCATTTTGCAAGATTACATCCACTCTACGAAATTATGTACATTTGTGGATGAGGAATGCAAGAGAATGAAATGGATGGTCTGCTATGGCAGAGGGATTTTAGCCCCCCTCCCCTTTTTTATTTATTTAAAAAAAATATTTTATTTATTTATTTGACAGAGAGACACTGAGAGAGGGAACACAAACAGGAGGAGTGGGAGAGGGAGAAGCAGGCTTCCTGCTGAGCAGGGAGCCCGACATGGGACTCGATCCCAGGACCCTGGGATCATGACCCGAGCCAAAGGCAGATGTTTAACAACTGAGCCACCCAGGTGCCCTCTATTTTTATTTTTTTAAAGATTTTATTTATTTATTTGAGAGAGAGAAAGAGAGAGCGTGAGAGAGAGGGAGCATGAGCAGGGGGAGGGGTAGAGGGAGAAGTAGACACCCCACTGAGCAGGAAGCCCAATGTGGGGCTTGATCCTGGGACTCTGGGATCATGACCTGAGCCAAAGGCAGACGTTTAACTCACTGAGCCACCCAGGCACCACCTCCCCTTTCTTTCTTATTATCATTACTAGCAATTTTGTTATTGCCAATATAAGAAACAGGGGTGAGGAGTTGGGGGGTGAGGGAAAGGAAAGTAGAAAAAAGTAGCTGTTACCTGGATAAAAGATTACATGAATCAACTGGTCAAAATGAGGAATTCGGGCCATAATAGGATGCGGGTTCAAGATGCTGAAGATGAGGGATTTTTAATTTAACTTGGAAAAGATAAAATTGAATTTCTAAGTTTTACTACAAAGGACTGAATGGCCTGTATCTAACAAAAGATCATTTAAAATGGGTTTTATTAATTAAGACATACCTCACTTGTCTTGAGAGTTTCTTTGGAATCTTCTTCAGATTGAGGTTTCTTTTTAGAATTCTCTTCAACATTCCTAAGTGGGAAGAAAGAGTCATACATGAACTTTATTTGAATCAAATGTTTCTCAGGAAGGTTAAAAAAAAAAAAAGCTTAGTTTTCCTTTATTATAAACACTTGATCCATAAATGGAAGTCCAATGCGCTATCCATTGCGCCACGGAGCCACCTCTTGATCCATAAATGAAGGCTCGTTACATTTCAATTTAACTCCTATCATAGTCAACAGAAGCAAACATAATCCCCAGTGTGACACAGATAACTTACTCTTGGCGCTAAAGGAAAGTATACTTGAAAAAAAATTCCTAATTTTTGCTTGAAGATGAGTATTTTATGGGTTATAATTAGATTTTGAAAGTCTTACCATCTTTTGAGTAAATAGGGTAGTAGCATTTATTCAGATCAATAGGAATGAGGTACAGTAAGAAAACTGAAAGCAGACTCCTCTCACTGAGTTCTGCAAATTATTGATTCTGCTACCTTGAAGTCTATGACAAATGTCCATAATTGCATCCTGATCGTAGCTTTTGGCTCCAAGGACTTCAGAGCCACTTCAGCTTTCTAATTCTATAGAATTAAATATAATGCAATGATAAGTAAGAATTTGGTTCAGCCCTCTGGTTTATGGGGAGATACATGAGATATTGTTGAAGAGAATGCCTAGCAAGCCTGGAAAATGGATGCAGTCACTGTAAATAAGACGTTATTGAATGTCCACAGTGGAGATACTTCCTGAGTATTCTAGAGGGTCCATGAACTCTGAAATTCTAGAAACAACTGTGGGTTTATGCATGTGCGTTTTTCTGGGGATCCACCCTCCAAAAATGATTACGATACACTACTTTGAAATATAGATATCAACACAATGAATTATGCTACGGGAAGTGAAATCCGACAGTTTTCATAAACATGCAATAATGACATAAACATTCAAAGTATGGCTCTTTACTGTCCCTGTCAATGCCTCTCTTCTGAAAGCATGCCAGGGGAATGTTACAATGGGAATGCTGCCAGATAAAATACATACCTTGAATCTTTCTTTCTTTTTTTGCTTAAGGCTACTTTTTTCTCTAAAACTTTCCGTTCTTTAAGGACTTCTTTAATTCTGGGGGTTTTAGGTTCCACACTCTTTGTTGATGATTCTTCTAAATCTACACTATTTTTGCCTAGGAAAGAAACAATCAATAAACTGTATTTCAGAACAGAGTTTATAAACAGTGTTAGTACTTCTTTTTCATTAAGATTTTCTAATCACTGTAAAAATGCTAGATGACTTTAACACCCTTAAGTTGTGCTGGAATAAAAATAATATTTTAGATGGAAGAGTCTTACCTTTTTTATTTCAAATGCACATATACATATGTATTTTTGTATATTACACAGGATCAGTGCCCAGACTAAGTTCAGTTTTGTTCAGTGAAATATTCCAGATAAATGTCTGACACTTTAGTTAACATAAAGCATTGATTAATTCTACTAATATCACCAGCAAGGCTTGATTACTCACGGGTTAACAATTCATTTTCCAGTGATAATTCATTCCACAACCACTGGAAAATAAATTGCTAAAATGTGACTTGTATAAGCTGGCACCTGACAGAATGTTTAGACACAGAAATATAATTAAAAAAGTGATTCAACACATCAGATTAAAAAGGAAATCTCCCATACTTGAAAATAGATTTTTTTAATACAGCAGTTTTTTGAGATGCAATTTAGATCATTATATTTTATAATCATCTCATAAGTAATATACAAATATCTAGAAAATAATGAAGTATATAAGATATTTAAAATATTAAAGTTAACACCTCCTATACCTTGAATCTTAGCTTTCGAAGACTTTGTCTTTTCAGCTTTCTGCTTTCGTTTTTCTTCAAGTTTCTCTCTATTAATTTGCCTTCTTAAAAGCCTCTCTTCTTTTTCTTTAGCCTAAAACCACAAAATATTCACAATTATCCTGACTGACTATCAGGAAAAAGCAAAAACACCGAAAAAAAAAGTCTGCCCTTCAAATGTTCTTACAAAATAATGGGCTTTGCAAAGGTGCATATTCATTACACAATTTGAAAGCTACCAGAAGAATAAGAGACAGATGTGAAAATTTTCTATTACTCTTTCAGATTGTCATTAGTTTAAAGAATGGGAAAGGTATCATTTTGAGAAATGGTGGTTTAATAAACCAGTTAGTTTAATTATAAGGAGAGCTGTGGGGGGCACCTGGGTGGCTCAGTCAGTTAAGCATCTGACTCCTGATTTTAGCTCAGGTCATGATCTCAGGGTTGTGAGACTGAGCCCCATGTGGGGCTCTGTGCTGGGCATGGAGCCTGCTTAAGATTCTCTCTCTCTGTCTCCCTCTGCCCCACTGCTCTCTTTCTCTCTCTCAAAAAACAAAGGCAGCTGTGAAAATACGTATGAACATCAAGTATACATAGGCAAATCTCCATAATTTTTAAATTATTCTTAAAGGAGAAAGTTGTGCAGATTTAAGAGACAGCTAGTCCTACAACAAATACAACTTGCTGGTTATGCTCTCAGGACCCAGGTTTTGAATGTGGGACTTTTGCTTTCCTATTTAAAAAAAAACAAGAATCCAGTCATTGTGGGTTACTCCCACCACCCCTTTCCCGCTCAGAACTCAGTCTCAAAGTGCCAAAAATCCTAAGTATAGGCATAACTCCTGATGAAGCAAGTTTCTCAAGAGATAAGCCACTATCTATCAGCATTTCTATTTCCTTCAAATAATTTTCTGTGCTATAATATTTCCTCATTCTAAAATGTGCAATTCCATATTTTAATGTTTCTAACACTGTTAAGTCATCTTAAAACATGTACACATATGAGGTGGCAATTTTTTTCTCTAAGAAGCTGTTAATAATCCAAGGACCCATTTTGTAACTAGAAAATATGTAGACTGCACCCCCCTCTTCATATTATGTTGATGGCTGCATATCGTCTTTGTATGACTCAATCCACACTGGATTGAAACATGTCCATACTGTGAAGCATTCGTTACCAAGTTCTCACTATTGATCATAATGACACGAACACCTATGTCCCATGTTTATGTCTGTTCTGCCTCATTAAATGACAGGTTCCTGAAGGCAATACCAACATGTCAGTTTAGTGTGCTTCCCAGCACCTTGCACACACACTAGCCAAGTTTGTCAACCCAGCTGAATAGGTTAAAAGAGCAACAGATCGAGTCTGACTTACAATTGACTGGCGCCGTTGTTCTACAGTAAGCTCATCGTCAGAATCACTGTAATACTTTGAGTAAAGATATGGTTTGTGAACATAAGCGTGCCGTACACTTTTTGCTTTTCCTTCACTGGGATCACTGGTTTGAGTTTTTGTTTTGTTCTGCTTGTTCTTCTCCTCATCTGGAAGAAAGCCAATAGAAAAAGGAGTGCTTCGGTAAATGACCGATAAAATCAACACTATGCTTTATCAACATCAAGTGGCAAAAACAGTACCCATGTAGTTCAAGTGTATTTGTAGGTCCAATGGGAAATATCAGTATGTAAAAAATCAGAAATAAACATTTTTAAAGGCTGTAATCCATATCTTAATTTATTTCTTACAATTAGCTCCTCACACACAAAGAAAGCGAAGAAAAATCAGATCTTATCGCCATTTACGATTCCTTGACAAATAGTTAATTCTCATTTGTATGTCAGTGGACTTGGTATGAATGTTCTACCACTGTTAAAACTGTAAAAGTGAATAAATTTACTTGAAGCCACACTTTAAAGTGGGCTTGAGATTTTTTTTTTTAATTTGAGATTTTAATGATAATAAGAGTCAAGAGTCGATAACTGGCCCTACACCAAGTATACACTAAAACCCCTCTACCTTGGGGCACCTGGGTGGCTCAGTCGGTTAAGCATCTGACTTCAGCTCAGGTCATGATCTCAGGGTCCTGGGATTAATTAAGCCTCCCAGTCAGGCTCCCTGCTCGGCGTGGAGTCTGCTTCTCCCTCTCCCTTTGCCCCTCCCCCTTCTCATGCTCTCTCTCTCAAATCAATAAATAAAATCTTAAAAAAAATTAACAAAACATCTCTATCCTAGGAAGGTGGGTATGTTGCCCCATGACACAGCTAAGTTGGAAACTTGTAAACAAGGTTTTCATTTCCTGCCACTTAGTACTCTCAAAATAATCACCTTATTACTTTTTGGATCGCATACATAGAAAACCCAGTCCTGTCCAGGAAAATACTTGAAAAGCCCCATAAAAGCACCTAGAATGAGAATTTTAGTCAGCTTCAGAAAGTGGGGTGCTCACAGGATGAGTGGCATTCATCATCCTACATAGAGCCTACAGAACTGACCTCATGAGGAGGTATGAAAAGCAGATGAGTACCTATGTTGCTTTTTGAAATGGTCATCCTGGGGCTACTAAGAATGCAAAATGGGAGACTGAAAAATATTTCCGTGGAATTAAAAGCATCTACTTATTCTCCTCTAGGTGTTCTATCCAAAAGCCAACAGCAAATTTACAAGATGCTACTTATAAGTAGTTGCAAATATTTGATTTTTAAAAAAAGGTCATAAGCAGAACTTAATCCTGTGATACAGAGCAGCACAAAATGTTGGTTAGAAGCCCAGACTCAGGTCTGAAACAGGCACTGGAGCTCCACAGCTGCGTGACCCTGGACAGGAGCCCTTCTCTTGGTGACTCTGTTTCCTCACTTGGACCTACTTCCCAGGACTGCTGTGAGGATTACAGTGGCTAGTACACAGAGCAGTGTGCTAACACAATGCCTGGAATACAGTACGCGTAAAGAGAAGTATGGTCTTGCCCTGGGACAAGGCGAGACTGTGGTCTAGCTCCTGGGAGGTAATCTCTAAGTCTCTGGGATGTCGCGTCTGACAGGTGTTTCTGTTTGCCTGGGGGTCTTGGGTCAAGCTAAATCATCTCACAGTATGATCTGGGTTGGAAGATCTGGGCCATGGGGTAGCCTGACCTTCGGAGGGGCTAGGGACTGAGATTAGACACTATGTGTCCATGATGGAGCCCCAACAAAAACTTTGGATATCAAGGCTTATGTGAGCTTCCCTGGTTGGCAATTAGCCATACGTATTGCCTGACATCAGTGGCAGGAAAATAATGCTCTCCATGACTCCACAGGAAAAGGCCAACTGGAAGCTCCATGTTTGGAACTTTCTTGGACTCTGGCCTATGTGCCTGTTCACTTGGCTGATTTTAATGTGTGTCCCTCAGCTGTAATAAACCATAACCACAAATTTTAAAGCTTTCAGTGAGTTCTGTGAGTCCTTCTAGAGAATTAGCAAAACTAAGGGTGGGCTTGGGGACCCCAAATTCGCAAATGGTATCAGAAGTAAGGGCAGTCTTGTGGACCGTCTCCCTCAACATCAGCCATAGAAACCCAGACACACACCCACACATATAGCACCTTCATATACACGGTCTCATCCGTATCTTGTAATAAGCCTGAAGAATGGAGTTAAAAGATGGAGAACCAAGGCTTGTTGAGTAACTTACCAAGCTTGCTCAGACAGACAACCTCGGAGCTAGGACCCAGAAACAAATCTTCCAACTACAAAGTCCCATGCTCTTGCCACTATACCAGACTGTCTTTCACGATATAGCCATCTGAATATACAAACAATGCTCGACAGAAGCTTCACAGAGGCATTATTAAGTAAAATGCTTTACCATCTGATGTAATCTCTCCTTCTTCCATGCTATCAGACATTACAACTTCCTCCTCGGTGTCTTCTTCAAAAGAGGAAAGGTCACTGGTATGGACAGAGCTAACTGTGATGTCTGTAAGCCCATCCACATCAGAATCTATCAAAGAGCAATCTTCAAGAAGGAAATAAAACACAAAGATCAATCATGTTGTTACAAGAACATATTCAGCACCCAATTCCTAAATTACATTTATAATTTTCTGCATTAAGTACATGTCAAAGATCTTCAACTGTAGAAATAAAAATCTCTCAAAAAAAAAGAAAAGAAAAAAAAGAAACAGAAATCTCTCATTTGTAACCAGCATCAAGGTAGAGCTGTTTCAAGCAAATACAAAGGCAAACTAGCATTCTGTAAAAATAACTACTAATATATGATGTAAATGACATACACAAAAGCAGATGTTAAGAAAATATAATATTTACGAATATTTTAAAGATTAGGATATACAACTATGAATTAAGTTGCTTGGAATAACGTATGTGCATAAATTACAAGTTAAATTATAAGGTTTAGAGCTTCTGTCTTCATTTACTTTGTGAGTTGGTACATCGGCATAGAAAATATACAAATGTTTATTCTTCATTTTTTAGCAAAGGGGATATGAGTTTTCAGGCTTTTGAAACACAAGTATCAAATAAAGCTATTAAAATTTGAAGGCAAATTTCACACCCACCCCTCCCCCGACACTTTAATGTGTAAACAGTTGAAGATTTTTGCGAGTTTTTATATACCTTCTTTTGACCCTTCAATGCTTTTAGCTTTATTACTGTTCTTTTCTGAAGGGAGTTTTGAACATTCTACTTCTTTTTCCTTTGCTTGCTTTTCCTCTTTCACTTTTTGTAGGTCCTCACTCCTTTTTGAGTGATCAAATTTCTTTTCGGTCTTTTCCTTCTTTTCTTTCTTCCTTTCTCCTTTGTCATTGCTCTCTGGCTTCTTTTCACCTTTGTCTGTTGATTTGTTTTTTTGGTCACTGCTTTCCTGTTGAACATCTTTATTTAGCAGAAGTGAACTATTGCTCTCTTTTGTGTGGTTTTTAATTTCTTCAACTGGACAAGGGAGATCAGTAAATTCTTCAGACTTAGGGGCTGTCTCCTGTCCTTCCCCTGCAGAGTCAGGTGTAGATTTTTCTTTATCGGCTATGTCCTCTGAAGTTCTCTCTTTTTCAGTACTAGTGTCAATGCTTGGCTGAGAAGGGAGTTTTTTGGACGCTCTCTCACTGGTCTTGGCATTTGACGTTTCTGTCGAAGCCCTGGCCGCACTGGCTTCTTGGTTAAGAGAACTTATGGTTTCCAAGATTGACATGGCATCATTGGCTACATTACCGCCGGGTCCAGGAGCTGGGACACCTTCGAGGGAAAGATTAAGTGTTAGAAAAAATTTATGCAGGGGCGCCTTGGTGGCTCAGTCGGTCGAGTGGCTGACTCTTGATTTTGGCTCAGGTCATGATCTCAGGGTCCTGGGATTGAGCCCCGTGTGGGGCTCTGCACTCGGCGGGAAGTCTGCTTAAGGATTCTCTCCCTCTCCCTCTGCCCCTCCCTGTGCTTGTGCATGTACATGCGCTCTCTCTCTAAAATAAATAAATCTTAAGGAAAAAAAAAGAAAAAGAAAGAAAAGATGTATGCAGAAGGTAAGCCCCTCTGCTGAATTAAGCCCCTGTCATCTTTACAAGACACATATGCTGTACAGACCATTCATATTCCTTTAGACTTCTGGATACCGTACTAATACCTAGCACATTCTAAATTCTCTACTGTTCTAATACTGAATCATAGGAAAGCCACCATGCAAATCTGAGAATAGTCTAATTCTCTTTAGTTATTTTAATTATTCTCTCTATTGAAACACACACACACGCTTAATACATTAGTAAAATGTCTATTACTTTGCATTAATCTAAAAAAGAAATGCTCTATCAGTTGAGAAAAATAGGTGATATTTAAAATAAATATAATTTCACTAGAGTAGCCATGGAGAGAGATGTTTTAAGGAACTACACATCCCTAACTTGATACTCGGTTCAAGAAGCAAAGCAATGGAACTGACCAAGAGGAAAAGCAAGGCACCTTGTGTAAGGAGGGAAGAGTCTGGTTTCTCGTCCTCGGGGGCTGTGCTGCTACTAGCTTCCTCTCTGTGATTTAGGGTGGCCAGAAACTCATGCACAGCTTTCTCCACTTGAGGTCTGAATGTGTGGTTGATCTTTGGATCCACAACCTGAGAAATAATTCGGTCAATACCAGACTCCAACATTCCTGATCTGAAACACAAGATAATTTTTACAGAAAGGTAAAAAACAATTTCATATGACTTGCATTAATTACTTTTAGGTAAAACTGTATCTACCATGTATATGTTCAACCTTAATTTGCTCCAATTCACATCTCAGTATATGGAAAGAACAGGCGGTGGGAAATACACTACCCTCCGACAAAGTGGGTACACTTTGTATCACCGGTATCACTAGTGGAAATACTAAAGCAGACAAAACAAAAACCAAAACACCCTTAAAACTGGACACAATACACTATCCAGAGCCCACACTTAGAGGTGACGCCTACCTTACTCCAACCCTGGCGGGGCATATGGGAAGAAATGTTCACTAAAGCTGAGTCCTGGGTATAAAATAAACCTATGGACTCTACAACTTTTTTTTTTTAAACAGAAAAATGTAAGCCTTTTATAAGTATTAGGATCTCCAGGAAAACTGAAGAACACATACAGAGTGTAATTTTATTAAACTTACAAAAAAAGAAGGAAAAAGAAAGAAAACTTTAGAAAAACAAAAACAAGTCTTCTGGCTTTCTATTATCTTCCTGCTATAAAAACTGGCGATTTATTTATTCAACAATTATGTTACTGAGTGTCTTCTCCATAACAGGCACCGTGCTGGTCACTGGTCCACTACAAATCCCACCTGGTCTGATTCTCCTGGTCAGCAGGAGAAACAGACACAGACAATTAAAATACCAGATGATAGGTACTACAACACACCACCTACTGTAGGGAAAGAGTGGAATGAAGAGTGATTAGATATGTTTAAGATAATTTGGGGATGCTTCACAAAGAGAAGACATTTGCACTGAGCCTTGATTTCCACAGAAGCAAAGAGGAAGAAAGAGCTTAGAGAAATATACACAAGAGACAGAGGAGCAAAGGGGGCAACAAAGTCTGAAATGTGCAGAAAATCACAAAACTGTGAGTAAAATAAGAGGACAAGGATTTATTTAAGAAATGTACCTAAAACTTGTTTCTTCCTAAAACAAAACAAAATAAACCACCTGAGGAGCCAAAGTTCCCTGGACAGTGCTGCAAGAGCAGGGTGCTGGTTCCTTCCAGCTTCTAGGCCTCCGGCTCTCTCTGCAGAATGGGGGAGGTGTTTCTCCTTTTACATTACAATGCTATTTTTGAATGCAGCTCAGTCTGGAGTAGAGGATAGATTTGATTTCCATTTCCTGAGGCACCTTGCAGCCTTGTGATACTATAATTCTTCTTATGTGGGCCATAGAGAAAAATGAGTCAACACCACACAAAGTAGGTAACCTGCTTTTTAAAGTTCTAAGTTAAAAAAAAAAAACAAAAACCCCGGCAAATCCTGCAAACATTGTTACATCTTAGAGGTGCCTTCAAAATGTAGCAGGTGGAAAAGAAAAGGACAAGCAATCTTAAAAATGTTTTAAGGCACAATGCAAAGGCATTAGATAAAAAATAAAACCCACCCACCCTAAAATTACTGCTGCAGCCTCTTTCTCTGCCTATATCCCGGGTCCTCATCTACTTCAGTCTAGTCTCCCACCGAGGTCAGCTCTGATCTGAAAGTGGAGGACGGTCCTATGACCACACTGATCCTTGTGGGCTTACTCGAGTGTGGTGTGGTCACAGCTGCCTCACCAGAGGGAGAAGCCACAGCCCTGTATCCATCCAAAGGCAAGGCCAAAATATCAGCAGGTGGTATTTTCCTGATTAAAGCTACTTCCTCATCTTCCTTTTAAATTGTTCAGTTAAGATCATTATTTAGAGCTATCTAGCATTTTAGATTCTGTTGTTCAAATGACTGCATAAAAAGAATACTACTGAGTCAGAATATCAATGATTAAGCTCAACAATTCGAAATTGCTGATATTAGACAGTTTTTGTTCTATAAAAATGGCAATTGTAGATGGTTCAAGCTAGTGGTCAAATGAATATTTCTCAATGTCTGTATGAAAAACTATTTGAAATTGTATTTATAGGGGCAAGTCCCTCCCTACAACAGTAGTCGGACACAACTCTTTCTTTAAGAAAGCCTGAAAACGTTATAATCAGTAACATATAACTTTACTAATGGAATTTAAATAAGAGAATATTTTATTTAAAAATAACATAGCTAGAAGAAAATTTACAAATGTCCCAAGAAGAGCAATGACTAAGTTATCCAACTTTAGAACAAGTTTCCCCTGTTCTAAAATGTCTCTAGAAGCCAGTCCCCATCCCCCATAACTGCTAGTAATCACGAGAACCCCTTACTGATGGGGTACAGCAACCCATCACCAAACAAGATTCTGTGAGAATGTCATATTGGTCCCTAAGAATTGGAAGTGCTTGATTTTACAGGGGCAAGAAAAGAATAACTGCCGACTGCTTCCATCTTTCTAGGTTGCTCGGTAATGAGGAGTACTCTGTAGAAGCAGAAGTAGGTGGTGTGCTCTTGACATTGTCAGTAGGCTTCCCCCACCCCCAATCCGCATCTTTTGATCTCTCCTGAGCTCTTTTACAGGTTCCTCAAATATCCTCTAAAATGTAGACAACAAAGCGATTGTTAAATTTCCTCCTCTATTCTGCGGTAAGAGAGTCTGAGCCCGCAGGCTCCTGGTTTCTAGTATTACCTGGGGCTAAATGTCTTTGAGTCAGAGTGGGAAGTTCTGTCTGTGGGGCTTCCCGCATGTAGAACTATCAATGGAGTATGCACACTATTAGGCTTGCGAGGTTCCTACAGGACAAGAGGGTATGAAAAGGTGGCATGTCGAAGATGGATTTGTTTAGTGGTTTAAAAGTCACATTTCATTCTAAAAGATGAGCTTGAACGTAAATATTTGTCAAGAGAGGAAGACTAGGCACTCTTTAAATAACTTAGTTGCCCCTTCAGTGGGAAGGGTGAAGCAGAGATATAGGGTCCAGGTCTTCTTGTCTTGGCAAATATTTATATTCAAGAACAAGATAGTATTGTAAATCTGCTTTTTTGGGAACACTTTTTTTTTTTTGGTCCCTCTAAACATTCCTGCTCTTCTCATTCTCTTTATCTTATGTTCACCCAAAAGTGGCTCTGACAGGTCCAAACACACTTTTTTTAGCCATATCATCACTAAAAAGCAGTTAAAAGTCACAGTAAAGTGCAAAAAAAAGGGGGGGGGGGAACTGCATTAGAAGATACAAGACACAGCCTCAAATCAGAGGCAATTATTTTAATTGCAATGATCTAGAATGTCTTTTTATTTGTCAAAGAGGAATAAAAAAGCCTGATTTTTAGGGTCAAGAAAATAGTTGTGAATGAACGGTATAGGATATTCTGGCACTTACCATCTATTAATATTCTACCCTAGGGTTTTTTTTTTTTTTTAAGTCACCTTGTCATTCTCTTCCTTCAGGTAGTTCCCCAGGTCTACAGGAGAAATCAGACTGCTAAAACTTATGGGGAAATGTGAAGTGATTAGAGCCCGCTCTAAAATTACACTGCATCACATATGAAGCGGCCAACCAAACTAGATAAAACAACATCAGACTTCCATGTAACGTCCCTGCCTATCACTGAGTAGACGGACATCGTCAAGTTGGCCTAGGGGCCCTGTGCTTCTGAGACTTACTTGAGCACTTGCTGCCTAATGTTGTTTCTTAGCTGGTTCTTATTGAGGTGGGGACTCCATGTATGAGTTGCCAAGTGGTTCGCAACAAAGTTGTCAACCCGTTGCCTCAGGTTCTGATAGGCAGGCTAGAGAGGAAAAAAAAACAACAAATGTTAAAAATCTTCTATGTTATACAATATCAATATTTATAGCCTCAGGAATTTGAGTATCTTTAACAGTATCAATGTGTTTTAGATTACAGTATCAATGTGGCAACTAAGTTTCTCAGCTTATGACCACGCTGCTTCAGGGAAAACAGGCATTCAAATACTGCTTATTTTGTCTAAGACAAGATGTTTGGAGATGGGAGAACACAAAGAAGAAAGACATACCTCTTATTTGTAGACAAGGGACTAGAAAGTAAGACACAAATAAATATCAGTGTAAGGTGATTTGGAGGAAAGAGGGAGAGGAGCAGAGGAAGAAGTCTTTGTTGATAACGTGGCATTTGAGTTGGAACTTCAAGGTTCCAACTCAATCGGAAACGTGGGCCTTGCACATACAGCCCACAACAGAAGCAAAGAGCAACTGGATGAGAAAATGTGGGGTCAGGAGCATTTGGGGGCATCCAATTTGTTTGGGTAAGAGAATATAAAAAAGCAGAGATATGAGGTCAGAGACAGCTTGGGGCTGGGGGTTGGAGGGCTCTGGGTACCCGTATAAGAAGTCTGGGATTATGGGGTTGAGAACAGGAACCCACTGCACATGAGCAGAGTGATATGTGATAGTTGAGTTTTCTGATGATTAATCTTCCGACAGTGAGACAGTAAAGAGACACAAAATATACTTAGGAAACGATGCAGTAACTCCAGTGATGAAGGTCTGTAGTGGGGTGGTAGAAATGGGCTGAAAGGCATGGAACCAAGAGAAGTCACAGAGGGGCAACACTAGACCTGGGCATTAAATTTGATGTAAGGTAGCGGTTCTCAAATGGGAGCGATTTTGCCCTCCACTCCCACCCCAGGGGACATTAGATGATGTCTGGAGTCGTAGTTGGTTGTCACGACTCAGGGAGCTGCTATTGGCATTTTGTGGGTAGAGGGTAGCGATGCTGCTGAATATCCTAGAGTGCAGGGGGGAACCCAGAACAACAAAGAACCACCCAGCCTAAAATGTCAACAGTGCTGAGGCTGAGAACCCCTAAGGTAAGGGAAGCAGGAGAGAGGACACAGATTACGCCACTTCTGAAAAGGACACTGCCTAGAAGGAATGTTGGACCACCCCAGGAGGACTGCACACTCCATTCCTAAAGGCTGCCCCCGCAACTCATGTTCTTTGTGTCTTTCATGTGGCTTTTAATGTAGAGGTGTTTGGCCATCCCTGAATGACTTTCAGCAACACTGTACAGCTTCATCTTCTGCCATTTGCTGCTGCTCTCTTTACCCTTCAGAGCTCATATTCCAGAGGAGATCAATTCTCCTGCCTTTCAATCTTCTGTCCTTACCATTCCCTCTGTTTTCCATTTGGCAAACTTCTCACCTTCGGAGCTCAAGGGTGAGCTCTGTGATGTTATCCCGACACCCACAGTAGGCTCCCCTGGCCTTCCCCCATGTTCCTTCTATATATACCACCTTTCCAACAATTCTTGCATACTGTATTTGGGGGGGGGGCATTTATCTCTCCATTGAGTGGGAAGCCTGCTTCTTCCACTCCCTTAATCTTACCTTTCACACAGCTTATCACACTGGTTGGCAGATACGCAATTAAAAAGCAGTTGTTATATGAGATGGCTAGATAACTATCTCCAGCACAGATGATAAGGTTTCATCCCTTTGTGATGTCTGCTCATCCCTCCCAATTTCCAGACTTTTGCCGATACCTGTTTTCTATCCTACAAGAGACACTCGAGATCATTTCTCACCCTGCCCCATTCATCCAAAATCAATGTGAACTAAAACTAATTCTTTCCCCGCAGTGACTCTAAAACATAATTCTTCTCTCCAGTATCCCCAAATCTTGGAACCACCGGGCTCAAACATCACAGTGTATTTAGCCCTCTAGTTGCTCCATAGCAAGCTCCAATTTGAACGACAACAGGTAAATTCTGTCACCACATTCTCCTTCCAGTGAAAAGCCTAGTGACTCCAGTAGTATTTTGGATTCCAATGTTCCTCTCAGAAGCTCTTTCTCTTTTCTTCTTTTGCAGTGCTCTGGTCAAAAGCCTTGGGAGTCATCCTTGACTCTTTGGTTTCTCTTCCACCCCAGCTTCACACCTCTGGCAAATTCTGTCAGCATTAGCATTAAAATATACTTGGAATCTGGCCAGTCCCACCCTCTTCACTGCTACCACTCTGGTCCAAGGCACTCCTCAATCTCTTGTCTACACGTTTGTCACTGATCTCCCTGCTTCTACTCCTGACCAACTAAAGTCTATTTTTCATAGAGCAGTTAGGGTAAATCTTCCAAAATTAGGGTGATCATATAATTTATTATCTAAACCACATCAGGACTGAAGAGGACACTACTAATAATTACCTAAAGCCAACCCATCTAACATGGAAGTTGGATCATGTCCTTAGGCTCAAAACCTGCCCGTGGCTTCTCCGCTCCAGTAAAACCCCAACTCTTACAATGGCTTCCAAGGCCTGTCAGATCTGTGAAGGGAGGGCAGGAGGGCCACTCCTATCTTACCTTCTATCACTTTCCCCCCTCACCAGGTTCTGCCTCAGGCCTTCCACACTGGCTGTGGTCTCTGCTAAGAACGGTCAGCCCCATATAAGCTAGACGGCTTCTTCAGTTCCTTCAGGGACGGCTCAAGTATCATCTTACTGAAATGTTTCCCGAACAACTTATTGAAAACAAATCAGCAACCCTTTCCATCCTCACCCTGCTTTATTTCTTCCATAGAACCTATTACACATTATTTCCTGTCTGTTTCTCTCTCCTGGGATGCAAGCTCCACAACAGCAAGGACGTTTCATTCACTGCTGTATCCTGGCACCTAACACAATGCCTGGTACATAATAAATATTTGTTGGGTGAATAAATTTATATGCTCTGTCTTTGATATTCCTTTCAAATCTAAAAAGAAAATGAAAGGCAATAATCACAGTGACCAGGAGCCATTTGTAACTGAGAAAGTATCCAAAAATTGGCCTTTATTACCTGGGGAGAAAGGTGTCACATTTATTTGGTTGGTGAGCGCCCTGCCTGGGACAGAATGATGGGCCTCTCTTGATCTTCCCTCTCATTACTCTCCAGTGTGACCTCAGAGCAAAAGAGTCAGAACAGCTTTGTAACATCTCGGCTTGCTCCAGGGATCTGGTAACTAGTAATCTAAGCAGAGGAGCCTCAGCATCAGTTAGGGATGTCCAAGGTTCCAGTTCTTTGGGTAGGAGGGCTGATTTGGTCTACTATGGTCAGATCCCTCTCTTGGTTGGTTAAGGACCATCAGTGATGCCAGGACAGTTCGGAGGGTTTTATGGTCTTTGGGAGTGGCGGCAGACTTTGGTACTTCTCATCTTGCTTTAAACACACTGGGCTGGATGACAGTTTTGCTCTTGGAAAGCACCTGATAGGTATCAAATGTCTTGACTCTTAAATATGCATGTGACTGACACTCCAGTTACTGCTAACCTTATATAGTATATACTGCAGATTAGAGTTGGACACAAAGCAGGTCAGTCTTCAGGGTTCAATGATCAAAAGCATCCTACCACAAGTGGTCTCAATTATAAGGTGTTCTTACAGCTGAGACTCAACAGTTCCATTAAAGTGATGCTCCTCTGCATTAGGGGATCTTATGTCTACTCTGGCCCACTCATCACATTGGGAGGATGTTAAGCTCATACCAAAGAAAACCTTGGCTTCTGTATTTTTTTTTGAGACTTTCAAACTTAAGTCTTTTTTTTTTTAATAAGAAAAGGGAGTATAAAATGCTATAAAATAAGAAAAAATATTTTAAATTAAATTAAAATCTACATAATTGTTTATAAAGCTAAGGAAGAGGAAGAGGGAGACAGTCATGGGGGAGAGAAGCAAGATAATCAGAAACAGTAGGCACAGAGGTAGAAAGACAAAGAGAAAAAGAGAGGGGGGCAGGCATCAGGAGTGAAGAGAGAGAGAAAGGACATGAGGGGTGAGGAAAGAATTTCCACCATACCCAGGCATCCTCTTCTGCCAGGGGAGGGGTATCATTTCAGTTCTACTCTTCTCTAGTTTCAAACATTAAAACAAGGGACTTTATTCTGTGGCCGCTGAACTCCTTGAAACTATGTATTAGGTTGAGCCACAAATTGCCTATAGTTGACCATTTCTGAATTACAAAACTGTATTTTAATATGTATATGTGCATTTTTCTTGGGAGAAGGTCCTAGCTTCATTAGATTGTCAAGGCAACTGTGCTTCCTTCCTTCCCCCCAGTAAAGGTTTTCAGACTCCACTTTGAGAGGATCTGGCAGGGACATGACCGACACACAACGATAACATTTAGTGGGGAAGAAAAAGTTGAGCCTTAGCTATTGTAGCGCCTCCATCAGCATATTTAATTTTCCAATGTGCGTACACAAGGATAACACAGATCTGTAAGTTTGTGAGAACAGCAAAGTGAGATCTCTACTTGCTGGATATAAATAACCAGCTTTATTTGGGTAACATCTACCTGGACTTGTCTAATCTCCCATTGAAAAAAAAAGGGGGAATTAGGGATTATTTTCAAAATGATGGCTGTGCATATTCCCTATAACAAAGTGAGAAAACTATACACTGCCTAGGTAGAAGAACATACCCAAGTATACTGAATTCTCTGTGGTGTAAAAACCCCAACACTGTGAACAGGTGCATTCTACTCCTGGCCTACAAGGTGGACCAGAGTCCTTATAAGAGAAGATGTCCCCAGATTGTCCAGAGGGTTTTCCCAGAGGAGACAGCAGAATTGTGTGCAGTTCTCATCAAATCCTGATGAACTTGAGTCATAAGGAAGAATCTGCGGAAGCTGCAAACACCCCTTTCTCAAAGAAATGAGGTTCCTCAAAAAAAGCTGAATGTGCTGAGAAAACCCTCACTCCATCAAAACTCCAATCTGATGGACCCAACCAGATATAAGCCCAAACCCCTAAATTTCTAATTGTTTCCTTCAAGAGTTTCCAGAATTTCAGACTGTTTTCCATCCGCCTCACTGATTGCTCTTTCCTGGTGTCCTCTGCTCATTCTTTGCAGAACCAGCTAAGCGTACCCCATCCTGCTACCAGCCCTTCCACTCTGACATTTGGTACAAAATCCTTCCCCTTCCAGCCCCGAACTCTTTCCATACAAGGAAGCACTTTGCTGACCTTTCCCCCCTTCCCATTATTCTCCAGAACTCACTCTTCTTTCCTGTCCTTTTTCCCCTTCAATACCCGCTGTCACCTCTCGTCCACCTTTCACCCTATCCCCAGCCCCTTGTCACTTCAGAGAAGTGACTTGACCTAACCTACCTTCATCAGGCAGTCATTGGTGGAAACAAGAGTCCCTATCTCCCTAAAGCACCTTTTCGCTGTCTAGGTCTGCCTCCTTACCTTTGCACCCCCCCCCCACACACCCAGTGCCCAGCAAGGCACAGCGCAAATAAGTTGATTCATTATCACTTAAATTTTTTTCCAAAAGACAAAAGACATGACTCTTACCGCCCAGAAACCTTCAAGAGAGGACGCAAAAATAACTTGGGATACAAAGTGAGCCGCGAAAAAAAAAAAAAATTATCCGAGATGAAAGCCCTGTTAGCGTTAGTGTTTCAAACGAGTCTCCCTGAGAACAATGACTTCATGTTGCTCACCACTATATTCCACGCGCATAAGCAGTGCCTGCACGTAGTAGGCGATTAACACTAGCCGGTTAAACGCACGAAAGGATCGGCGAATGAATGAAGGCGCCGAGCCTCGCACAGTGCCTGGTGCCTGGTGCCTGGCAGCCGCTCCAAGAGGAAGCGGCGGCACAGCGAGCCCGCAGAGAGGCGCGCTCAGGGGGACCCCAGCTGGGGAAGTCCACGCGCAGTCAGCCGACGGCCCAATGCGGGAGAGTGCCCGACAAGACGGCCCTCGGGGTCTTCCCCTTCCCCCGCAGCCCCCGCGGCCCCGAACCTTGGTGTCCACGTCGGCCAGGCAGTCCCTGCGGAACTGGTCGAAGAGCCCCTGGCTCTTGAGGTGGTTCACGATCATGGCCACGAGTTGCGGGTCTCCGGCGCCGGCCCCCGCGCCGCCCGCCGCACCCGCGCCAGCCCCGGGGCCCGGCGGCGGCGGCGGCGGCTGCGGCTGCGGCGGCGGAGGCGGCGGCGCCGGAGGAGGCGGCTGCGGCTGCGGGTTGGTGGCCATGGAGGCCTGGGCCAGGGAAGGCGCGGGCCCGGGCGGGCGGGCGCTCCTGGGAGGCGGCGGCTGCACCGGTCCCGCCGCCTGAGGGAAGCCAACGGGATGTTGTTACGGAACCAGCGGACCCAGAGCAACCCCGGAAGTGAAAGGGAACCAGGGGAAGAGAGGAAAAGGCGGTGACAATAGCAAGGGAGGTGCGGCGACGGGGGCCGCGAGGGGCCAGTTCCGGCCGCCCGCGGGCGCCCTCGCGAGGCCGGGCTGCGGCGGAAGCGGCGGCGACGAAGCCCAGCGAGCCGCGGGGTCTGGGCCAAAAGCCCGAGGCCGGAGTCCGGGGCGGTCGGGCGTGCGAGCCACGCGACTCCGCGAGCCGGGGGCAGACTGGGCGCCCGCGCGGAGCTGGCCGGCGGGCATCACGGTGGCGTTTAGGCTGACGCTCTTGCTTCTGTTTCACGGAGCGGCCGAGATCCATAGGGATCCGTAGACATTTACAATGCGAACCGTGGGTGGAACTGCTTATCTAAACGGTCCTGTGCGTCTTGGCGCTCAGCCTGTGGCCCGGCCCGGTTCTCTTCCAAGCAGGTAGCTCCAGGGGCCTCCTGTCTCTCCCCCTCTCCATCCTGTTTTTCCGTGGGCATCCCCCTCTCGCTCTGCGAGCGTCCTGTGGTCCATCCCTCCTGCACCTTCCTGCCCGTGCAGACAAACCCACAGGCGTTTAGTTTTGAGGGTCTGCTATCGATTACTTTGATAGTAACAGGGAACGTTTATAAAGCTCGCACCACGTGCCCGGCATGGCGCTAAGCGCTTCTTCCATTAATTCGTTCACTCATTCACTCTTGAGAACAACCCTGAGCTGCATCTTAGTACTGTCCTCAGTTTGCACATCAGGAAACCGCGACGTGAAGTAAAATGCCCAAGGTTACACAGACAGCAAGCAAATGGCCTGATTCTGGACTGAGTTATTTCTAAAATTACTGTTCGTACACGATCAAAGTAAAATAAGTGTTTTTCCTAATTACTTAGTAAAATGTAAAGTTCATTGGAAAGTGCATCTCTTGGTGAAGTGGATATTGTTGCTTTTACAAATTCGTATGTCTGTGGACGAATATGTCTTATTGCTGGAAGGCTGAGAATCGCTTCTATTTTTTTTTTTTTTACTTTTATTCTTATTTCTAGTTTTTACAGCTGTATGCCCTGAAAAACCGTGTTCATATAACTAAGTACTATACCTGGGAATGGAGTTTTATTTTAGCAACGTCACTCAATTCTTGATCTCAAAAAATTAGATTTGATGACTTACGAGTTCACTGTTCAATTCAGCCCTCCTTCAATTTTGTTGAAAGCAGAGAATTTGAAAACCAACTGACTTGCGGAAGGATTTGTTTATGTAGTCCTTATTGTTCCACTTTTTCAGTTACTGGTAAATATACCAAATAGACTTTATTAAAGTATCAAATGACTATAAATGAGACTTTTTTTTTTTTTTCAGTGAGATGTACCTTGTTTAACCTGATATATTCAAAAGTTTGGGGAAAATCTAGACATTGTTCATTTTCTTAAATGGTTTCAGATAAAATGCTTTTTTAAATTTTGTTTTGTTATCCCATAGTTCAGTTTTGTTTTTGTCAAAACTTTGCAGGTGATGATACAGCTCATTCAAGTTGAAACTTTGTCAAGCATGGAAAATGTTTGTCATATACCCAAGTAACAGAGCCTGTTTTCTTTTTTTTTTTTTTTTTAAGATTTTATTTATTTATTTGAGAGAGAGAATGAGATAGAGCATGAGAGGGGGGAGGGTCAGAGGGAGAAGCAGACTCCCTGCTGAGCAGGGAGCCCGATGCGGGACTCGATCCCGGGACTCCAGGATCATGACCTGAGCCGAAGGCAGTCGCTTAACCAACTGAGCCACCCAGGCGCCCCAGAGCCTGTTTTCATCATCAAACTAGCCAGATCCGATTTACTTTCTGTGAGAAACAGTTTGCCTCATTGTTTCAATTCAAATAAAGTGTCAAGCGTTTTGAGGATTATAATGAAGACTGCAGAGAGAAAAAGTCAGAGATTACTAGGAGCAATGAAGATTAAAATAGTGTAAGACATAATTGTTTTATCCATTTTCAAAATTAATAGTGAAAATAAGATGCGAATATGATGTTTCCCTTAATTATCAACAATGCAATACTTACTTACTTAGCAGTATGTAACTTAGCAGTAACAACATACTTAGCAGTAACAACATACTTAGCAGTATGTTGCTAAGTATATGTTATTTGCTACGCGTATAGTATGATAAAAGGCATGGCCTTTGTTTGGTATATATGGGTGCATGTATCAAATTTATTCAGCTTTTGGGGAATAACTAAGAATCATCCATAAAAATTCAGCCAAACTCCATAAATTTAGTTAGTCATAGTGATCTAACTTTTTAAAAATATAATGAAACAATAAGGCATTTGCTGCTAAAAATAAATTGGTTCAGTGGCTAGTGGCTTCTCCCTCGCCCTCTGCCCCTCCCCCCTACCTGAGCATGCTTGCTTGCTCTTTCTCTCAAATAAATAAATAAATCTTAAAAAAATAATTTTTTGTTTCGTGAATAACATTTAGAAAATCCTAAATATTCTCTAAAATGTAATAAGGTGAGAACTGATTATAATGTAAATAGATGATTCACAATTGATTTTATAAAATGTGTGTTAACTGTCTTACTCAGTAACACACACTGAATCTAAAAGAAATAGCTATTTGTATCCATGGGTTCAAGTTACACTGGGTAGGCACATACTAGATACAATATAACTTGAACAATTTTGCAGCCTTATAAGCTAGTTACATCGAAAAGAATGAGGTCGCTGATCTGTACTGCTTTGACTGCTCAAAGATACTTTTTACTCTTGAAGACAGATCTTAGAGATGAGTATTGTGAATACCTGGAGGGGAAATGGCATATATTTAAATCTTAAAAAAACAAAAAGGCTGTTTTAGGCAGTCATCATTTCTTAACAATGACCTCTTTGCTTTGATCTCTCCTGTGACTGTTTAGAAACAGTAATGTAATTTTTGCCAATAGTGAGGGTGTGAGGTCTTTAAAAAAAAAAAAATTGCCATTGTTCCCCTACCCCACTGTGTCTGATTTCAGAACATTCCAACAAGGATCAAATGATTTTCTCAGTGAACGTGATTGAGCTCTCCTGTTGTTTCCTAAGTCTGATGCTAAGGTGACAGTTAACAAATTTTATGAATACTTTGGAAATGAGGGGAATGATACAGTATGTTGCTAAATACAGGAGTTATTTATTATGATAGCAACTTACTGGGACCCATTTGTATCCTTGGACACCACACTCCCGCCAAGTGTCTGGGCCCTGTGATTTCCCCTCTTCTACAGACCAGCCTGCCTAAACCCCTCACCCCTACCCCATCCTCTAAACCCTGTCTCTGAGGGCTAATGCAGTGAAGGCCAGCCATCGGTTTATGACTATCTCCTAACCCCCAAGGAAGCCCATTGGCTTACTGGGCAGGTTCCTCCCCTCACCTCCCCAGGGCTTCCCCACTCCAAATCAGGCCCTCGGCCTTGCCTTTCATAATCAAAAAATTGACCAATATCATTTCCTAAATGACCCTCTGTCAACACAAAGCCCAGTTGAAACCTTGAAAGTTTCCATTTCCAATGACAGTAGAACACGTTTTTAGGTGGGGTTCAAGCACCCATTAAGTTCTTGTAACAGTTTTTGTAAGGTTGTGTGGGAGAGGACAAGTATTATTTGCCTTTTCACAGCAAACTCCAAGCTCACAGCTATCCCTCTATTTCTGCTGCAGTATAAAAGGAGATAGTAGTTGGGCAGAGTGTTATCAAATGTGAATGTGAGAAGGGGGATTGCTTTTTCTCTTGAAGGAACTTGAAAGAATTGTCACTTGCTCTGGGGTCAGGACATGGAGGTGGGTGGCACAGGGGGATGGTAAGGTAGAGAAGGGAGGGGTCTTCCAGGGCAACATTTGGCACACTGGGAACCTCCTCATTCCTTGCCAGTCTGGGAGTGCTCAAGAGTGAGGGTGCTTTGGAAATGGGGGCTGTGTGAGCATCTTATCTGAAAGAGCTGCAGAGTTCAGGAAGGCAGCTGAGACCTAGCTGGTAGGAAAATGGATGATGGGACTGGGACAGCAAGATAGTAGGAATGGCAGCAGAGAACCGGGTTGGGCTACATAAGCCCCTGGGATTATTGGGGCAGGAATTCCAGAGAAGGAGAGAAATCAGGAGGGGTGGGAGAGGGGTGGGAGACAGGTAAGGGACACTCTCTGGTGAAGTGGGACGTATCAGTCACCTTAGTTATTCATGCTTTATTTGATAGGAGAGTCCTGTGTGGGTAATCAGGTAGATTAGCAGTGGTTCTCAAACTTTAGCATGAGTCAGAAATCTCCTGGAGGGCTGGTTAACACACAGTGCCGGCCCCATGCCCAGAGTCCAATTCGGTAGGTCTGGGACAGGGCCTGAGACTCTGTTTTCAACAAATGCTGATGGATCACCATCTGAGAAACATCAGACTAGACAAAACACACCCCACAGGCCTAATCCGGTTTACCTGTCTTTATAAGTATTCACTGGAATGTAGGCACGCCCACTGGGTTTGCTTTGTTTCCATTGTCTGGCTGCTTTGGCAGCAAGGCTAGAGTTGAGATGGCAAAGGTGAGAGGAGTTAGCGTATGGCCATTTATAGAAAAAGTTTGTCAACCCCTAGGCTGGAAGGAGGCAGGCAGCAAAGGTGTGGTTGTGAGACTTTCCAGCTGGGAAGGCTGTACTCGAGAACTGCCATTCCCTAGATAACAAATTACTACTTCTCTGAAGAGGAGATAATGCCTAATTCACAGGGTAGCCAAGTCATATAAATGACAGTGGTTTGTAGTATGCAGCCCAGATGAAGTGAATCATTAAGAATGGGTGGAGTTTGTGGGGTGCCTCTGTGGCTCAGTTGGTCAAGTGTCTGATTTTTTTTTTTTAAGATTGTATTTATTCATTAGAGAGAGAGAGAGAGAGAGAGAGCGCACAAGCAGGGGGAGAAGCAGGCTCCCCGCTGAGCAGGGAACCTGACTCGGGCCTCAGTCCCAGGACTCTGGGATCATGACCTGAGCCAAAGGCAGATGCTTAACCGACTGAGCCACCTAGGCGCCCCTAAGCATCTGACTCTTGATTTCAGCTCAGGTCATGATCTCAGGGTCTTGAGATCAAGCCCAGCATCTGAGATTCTCTCCTCTCTCTGCTCCTCCCCACTAAGATAAATAAATAAATAAAGTCTTAAAAAAAAAAAAGAATGGGTGGAGTTCAGACAGAGAGAGAAAGGGAAAGCTCTGCACGTTGAGGAAAGATCAGGCTATAAAGGAAAAGGGTCAGACTGTGCCATAAATGAGAATATAATCAAGGTAAAAAACCAGGTCTTTAGTATGGTACTGGGTACACACTCTGAGTATAATAGATGTTCATTTATTATGGGATATTTATTTCATCTCTGTTAGAAATATTCTGTGATATAGTCCATCAGTTAACATTAAACTGTCCATTAAGGGGCACCTGGGTGGCTCAGTCGTTAAGCGTGTGCCTTTGGCTCAGGTCATGATCCCGGGGTCCTGGGATCGAGCCCCACATCGAGCCCCACATCGGGCTCCCTGTTAGCGGGAGGCCTGCTTCTCCCTCTCCCACTCCCCCTGCTTGTGTGCCCTCTCTTGCTATGTCTCTCTCTGTCAAATAAATAAATAAAATCTTAAAAAAAAACCAACAAAAAACTGTCCATTAAGATACATGCAGATTTGCTGCTACTTTGTGAAGAAATTGCTCTTGGCCTTGGGGGAGGGAGGTGGTGGGTATACCAAGATAGAATTCTAAAATATGAATTTTCTCATCTATGTTTGGGGAACCCTGATGGCCATTTATCTTTCTCTTATATGATTGCCTTTTTGCCATATTTTTGTTCCATGTTTCCTAGTGTGAACACTTTTTTTTCTTCATAAGAAGATACTCTTTTAATGCAGGTAACATCGCTTTTTTCATATTTCTCTGCTCTTAAGATTTAAACTGGTAATGATAGCAATCAGATTAGCAAAAGTAAGATTTATTATAAAGTTAAGGAGCGAGTGTCTATAAATGTTACTGAGTTGCTGGCTATTTTGACAATTGTGGTGACATTATAGCAGATGGCTTGAAATAAAAGATATTCTTTATGTGCTTATAAAGATGGAAAGGAGCTTTGCATTTATAGTTTTCATGACGATTGTCTTTATTTTATTTATTTATTTTTAAAAGATTTTATTTATTTTTGAAAGAAAGAGAGAGACAGAGACAGAGCACAAGCAGGGGGGAGGGGCAGAGGGAGAAGCAGACTCCCTGCTGAGCAGGGAGCCCCATGCAATGCGGGACTCTGATGCTCCCGGGACTCTGATGCTCCCGGGACTCCATCCTAGGACCCTGGGATCATTTCTGGGATCATGACCTGAGCCAAAGGCAGATGCTTAACCAACTGAGCCACCCAGGTGCTGGATTGTCTTTATTTTAAAAATAGCTTTAGTGTGTGTATATGTTTCTTGAATATTCTAGATGGTAGATGGTGCCCTGAAAACTAAAAGTCACACCTCCAGGAAGGAAATTATGAAAAGGAGAAATGAAAGGAAGAGCCGTAGAAATTATGTGAAATTATCTGAATACCTTAAATCCAGTGCAGGTCTAGGTGGAATCTAGGCAGAAATTCTGAGGAGGAGAAAATAGTGATTATAAGCAAGAAATTGCATACTTAAGTAAGAATATTTGACCTCGGAGTAAGGAATATTTTCAGAGGGGAGATGGCTGACAGGCATCTATGAAAGGGAGGGATCCAGAGTGTCTAGAATTGGCACTGTCTCTGGAGAGGATGTATTTGCTATGTAGGGCCAGAAGAATTTTCCCTTCTTCTCTGTTAGGTTATTTGGCTGGTCAAACAACTAAATGGACATGAGACAGACTTAAAGGAGAAAAACAAATGTAATTCCATGCATACAGGAGCTCCATGAACATGAGACCTGAAGGGCAGCCAGGTAACAGAAGCTTATATAACATCCTAGCTAAGAAAAGGGGTAGGGGTCAAGGGATAGGAAGGGAAGGAAGGCGAGACAGGTTTGGAGAACAAATCTTGCCCCATTCGGCAGGTAAATTTCTTCGGGAAGAAGGGATCTTCTAGCCCCTTTCTTCAGTTGCCACTAAGGTGCTCAGTCCTTCAGAGAAAGGTGAGGCCACTTTGGGGTGAGGCCCTCCTTCATCAGCGACTAGCATGGTGCCTGGCAGCACCCACCCAGCAGTTGCCTGCAGTCTGGCCTCCCCCTGGAGCTCACCTGCATCCTCTGAGCCCTTAATCTGCCAGACAATGAGGTGACAGTCATGGAGGGTAAGATCAATGCCCTCAGTAAAGCAGCCCGTGTAAACAGTGAAGCTTTCTGGCCAGGCTTGTTTGCAATGACCTCGGCCAATGTCAACATCGGGAGCTTCTGCTGCAGCATAGGGGCCGGTGGACCTGCCCCAGCAGGAGCTCCTGCCCCCTCCACCACTGCTGTCCCAGCTGAGGAGAAGAAAGTGGAAGTAAGGAAAGAAAAATCTGAGGAGTCTGATGATGACATGGGCTTTGGTCTTTTGGTAACATGTCCAATAAAAAGCTGAACTCTTTTAAAAAGTGTCTTCTGGTAATAGTTCTCTTCCTGTTATAGGCTTCTTTTCCCATGTAAACTTAGGCAGCTGAGGTGGAGGTAAAGAGCTTTTCCTGAATCTGCTGGGTTTTGATTACCTTTGGTTCAAAATAATCCTCATGCTAAAGGAGCATATTTGGGAGACACTTGTTCTGAACCCCCTCAGCTATTAGGTGCCAGCCATTAAGTTCAATTAGATGATCTTAGTTCCTCTTATGACTCTGTGATCATTAGGTAACATTTGGGGCATATTTGGCTTCACATTTGGATTTTACTATGGAGGAGCACCTGGGTGGCTCAGTCTGTTCAAGTCTGTTGAAGTCATGATTCCAGAGTCCTGGGATCGAGCCCCACATTGGGCTCCCTGCTCAGTGGGGACCCTGCTTCTCCCTTTCCCTCTGCCTGCTCCCCCTGCTTGTGCTCTCTCTCTCTCTCTCTGTAAAATAAATAAAATCTTAAAAAAAAAAAGTTTACTATAGGAAGAAAAGGTACTGTTCAACACATATAGGAATCTCTCCACTGGGTGGAAATACCTCTTCCCATGAATGATTTTAAGTTTTTATTTTAATTCCAGCTGCCGGAATGATTTTTATGCACAAAGCTCTAAGAGCTTGGTTAATTGTGAAACTACCTGGATTCAGATCCATTCTTTGTGTCCTGATACTCACCTTCTGGCCTTGCAAAACTGAAGGCTGGGCCCACACTGTGGTGACCCAGTTGAGCCATTGCCATGGGGAGCAGTCTGGGTGGCCAGCTGCCTGTCTCAGGTTGCATCCAATTTTGTTGGCTTTAAATTCAAATGGCACTGATTACATTGGTGACTCATGTTCTTTGTAGACAATGAGGACAATATAGAGGTTTATTGACAACAGCTAACAATCCAGGGTTAAGCCCTTGATCCGAGCTGCACCAATTAGAACTGTCCTTGGGACGTTTGGAGGTAATTGGTGTCCCTCTCTGGTGGCCACGCTGTAAACACATATCTGGAGTAGTCAACCACCAGATCCTGTTCCACATGGACAGAGCCAGTCTGTGGGAGGGAAAAAAAAAAATCTACCACCCACAGAGTGAAGCGCAGATGAGAGATGGACAGCGAAGGTTCTACCTGCTTTCCACATATTCCTGCAGCCTGGTTACTTGTCCTAGTCATCATTGGGTTATGTGAAACAAATTGCAAAAGACATCCTAACTGATGAAAGTCCTGTTATTTAATATGGAATGTGCCTTGCTATGCTTATGGGAGGGAATTAAAATGGGAAGGGATGGTGGAAAGTGGTGGCAGGTGCACAGGAGCCTAATGAACACCGACGTTCGTCAGTGTTCACCCCTTTGTAAAACCACCTTGGCCTCACACTTCCTGCTAACTGATGCCGGCGTGCATCACAGCATCGATACAAATGTGATATTCTTCAAGCCAGATGCACTGTTCTTTTCATATTAGTGCCTCAGTTACTCAGGGAGGCCATGGGTTGAGTGGGGACAACTCTTAAAATGCAGGAACTTTCTTGCGACAAAGATGTGACTCAAGAATGATTTCCATGGAGTTGAACCATATGCCTCAAGAGATATCAAAGTTAGTTGGAAAAAGATGAGACAAATGCTCACTTCTTGAAAGAAAACTGAATAAAATATTCATCAGTAATTATTTTTGGCAATGAATACTAAACCAACAATTGTGCTTCTCTGGATTTAAGTCAGGAGCTTGTTCAAATGTTTTGCACACTCTTTCTGTGACAAAGAGTGAGATCATAATTAACAGGTGAGATTCAGGTAACCATTTAAAAAAAAAATGATAATAAAACCCCGAGTGGCTGGGGTACCTTGGTGGCTCAGTAGGTTGAGTGTCGCCGACTCTTGATTGCAGCTCAGGTCTTGATCTCAGGGTCGTGAGATCAAGCCCTTTATCGGGCTCTGTGCTGGGCGTGCAGTCTGCTTAAGATTCTCTCTCTCCCTCTCCCTCTGTGCCTCCCTGACCACATTTCTAAAAAAAAAAAAAAAATCCTGAATAGCTGTCAGAATTCTTTTTGATTAAACGTAAACTTGAATTTCTACTATTTTAGGTTATCAGAAATATACACTTTGATGTGGTAAATATGTTGAACAAGTTACAGTGGTGGTTAAACAGTGAGTTTTGCAATAAAGAAAGTATCTGTGTTCCCCAAATCTAGACATTTCAACAAGGAAGGAAGAGAGAAGAAAGTGAATTTTTATTTATATATTCACATTTTCTGTTAATAGGCAACTGAACAGATGTTCTCTACTATCTTGTTGGTCCCATAGCAGAGATTTGCCTAATACAGGAAGCCCAGTGGGCATGGGCCCCATTCTCAAGGAGCCAAAGTGCTCATTGTAAAGACAAAACATGCTTGGCAGGTTCAAACCTGTTTGTACAAATACCTATTTTTTAAGCTGCAATTTAAATTATAATATATATTTGAAGTAAAATAAGTGCAGTCGGATCATGTAATAAATGAGGGAAAAATGGAAAAAAAAATAAATGTGTACATATATGGAAGGTGCTGGGGTGGGCTGAGTTCAGAGGTGAAGCAAGCACTCTGTAGGAAGGCAGCCTTGAACCTGGTTTTAAAAGAGATGACGGACACTGGATGGGCAGGGGGTGTGGAAGGCATGGGTAAGTAAGTAAGCAAGCTTAATTTTCAAGATCAGACATAGGAAAAATATAGTCATACAAATATAGGCATATTCACTCCTGAAGTGAGCATATTTCTTAATTTTGATTTACATAAAATAGTACATAGCCCTTTGACTAATGAATGCAGAAGAACAAATTTAAGTCTAAAGCAAAGGCAGATTTATTCCAATTTCCTAGACTAAATGTGTAATATATGAAATAGATTATATGAGTGAAGAAATTTATTTTTACAGGCATGACTATGAAGGGGTAGAGCCTGGGGGCTTTGAAGCGACAACTGGGTTTGCATTTCAGCTTTGCTGTTTTCTAGCAGTATGACCATGGGCAAATTGTTCCATGTCTCTCTGTGCTGTTTTCTTATTAGTTAAATACAAAGAATAATATAGCAACCATAGGGTTTGGGAGAAGATATGATTGAGAGATTCATTCATTCCACGGGTATGTTTTGGGCTCCTACTACATGTCAGGAAATGTTCTTTTTTTTTTATTTTAAGATTTTATTTATTTATTTGAGAGAGAGAGAAAGAGGAAGCACAAAGGGAGAGGAAAGAGGGAGAAGCAGACTCTCCGCAGAGCAGGGAGCCCAATGTGGGACTCGATCCCAGGACACTGAGATCATGACCTGAGCCAAAGGCAGAAGCTTAACCGACTGAGCCACCCAGGGGCCTGTCAGGAAATGTTCTAGATGTCAGAGAGAAAGGAGGTAAGCCAGACAGACAGACCCTTGTCATAACAGTGTTTCCATTCCAATGGAATTAGCTGGTCAACAACTAAATGCATGAATAACATATCAGACAGAGATAAGGGCCCTGCAGAAGATTAAATAGAGTCATATGATCGAGGTGAGGGGATAGCAGCTTGTAGGTTAGGGATGGTCTTTCTGGGACCTGAATGTTCTAGGGAAGCCAGCCATGAGAAAATGAAGAGAAGCAGCCCTGGCAGGGAGAACAGCTAGTGTGAAGGTCCTGGGGCAGGAATCAGCTTTATTGTGTTTGAGGAGCAGAAATAAAGTCATTGCAGCTGGAGGATATTGGGCAAGGGGTAAAGGGGTAGCAGATGGAATCAGATCATATAGGGCTTTGACATCAAGGATAGGAAATGTGTTTTGTCTTTTAAATGCAGGGAAAAGCCCCTGGAGAATTTTAATCTGGTGAATGACATGATTTCATAATGGATGTCAAGTGCTCACCACTGGTCCTGGTGCAGGATACACATTCAGTAGATGTTAACTGCTGTTAGCACTTCATTTAATCCTCACACCAGCCCAATGTGATGGTTACCATGAAAGGAAATCACTCCAAATCTGATCCGGGGCAGAGATTTGTGGGCTGATGTGATTTTTAGCCCCCTTGGGAAGGATCTAGCCTTCCTGATAAAGCACTGGTGTTTTTTTTCTGATGGAGTTTAATGGGATTTAGAGTCCTTCTGGGAAGTTAGATTGACTCTATTCTGCTAACTCTTGTTCTTTAGATGCACCCAATAACTTTTAACCAGATATTCAAAGGTACAATGCTCTTTTAAGCCTGATGCTATCCTAATAATCTGCAAACCACACATTCATCTTTTAAACCTCCAGTCAAGTAGGGTTCGTTAAATCACGTTTGTTTTCCTCCCCAAAGAAAACCTTTGCACTAGTGTTCTTGAAGTCTTTTCCCTTGCCAACAACTTGAAATAAAATGTGGATAAATATTCACACTCAATTTACCTGAAAAGCTGGTTTGAAGGTATCATCAATACCACCATTCTACAGATGAGGAAACTGAGGCTTACAAATGTCACGTGACTTGATCAATGCCACAGATCACCACCCAAAAGCCTGTGCAGGTAGGCACGCCACTGTACTTCCTCCCAGGAAGACCAAACTTAACCTAGTGTTCTAAGAAGCAACAGAGCGAATCTGAACCCAAGGGAAAGCATCATCCCTGGCTACCATACTCCTCTTTCTTTTCTTTCTTTCTTTCTTTCTTTCTTTCTTTCTTTCTTTCTTTCTTTCTTTCTTTCTTTCTTTCTTTCTTTCTTTCTTTCTTCCTTCCTTCCTTTCTTTCTTTTCTTTCTTTCTTTCTTTCTTTCTTTCTTTCTTTCTTTCTTTCTTCTTTCTTTCTTTCTCTTTCTTTTTCTTTCTTTCTTTCTTTCTTTCTTTCTTTCTTTCTTTCTTTCTTTCCTTTCTTTTCTCCTTTCTTTCTGATTTTATTTATTTTAGAGAGAGAGAGAGAGTGTGTCAGCATGAGCAGGGATGGGAGAGGGAGAGGGACAGAGGGAGAGGGAGAGAGAATCTCAAGCAGACTCCACACAGTGTGGAGCCCCATGTGGGGCTCAGTCTCATGACTCCAGGATCATGACCTGAGCCGAAACCAAGAGCTGGCTGCTCAACTGACTTAAGTGACCCAGGCGCCCCCTACCATACTCCTTTTTCTTTTATAGAAATCCCATTATTATCTGTTTAAGTTCATATTGATTTTCAAAGACTAATATGCTGTGATTCATTGTGACCTCCTCTCCTCCACCAAGAGAGAGTGCATATATATAGGATATTTTATATATATATATATATATATATATATATATATATATATATATATATATATAATATGTAGTTCATCTCCACTCTCACTCTGCTTTTTCATTATTAAGAGTTGTAATTTGTTCCTTCATTAATTGAACCCAGTCTTGACTTGGATGGACCTTTTCTCCAGTTGGATTCATGAAACCTATTCTTTTGGTCTAGGATGTCACTCACTTGAATTTTCAGCCCACGGAACCCAGATCTTTCATTCATTAGCATTCTGCGTGCAATGCCCATCTCACAACCAGGTTGTGTGGTCTGCCAAAATGAAGTAAATTACGCCTTAGCCCTTGTGAGAAGAAACCTAAATGAGATCACCGAGGGATGCTAAAACACTCTGGGTTATTTTGGACCGGGGATAGGGGAGGTCCCCACTTCTGACTACCCAGTATTATTTTCTTAGGCTGGAATCGATTCCATAGGTGTATTGGAGACAGTTCAAACAACAAGCTTATGTTAAATTTTCAGGAAATTTGTGAAGTAGTTGATGCCAACTTGGTAGCTTGAAATTGGCCACAGTGGGAATATTTATACCACAGAAATTGGAAAATGCCACAAATGAGGGTTTTCCCCTCCCCAACAGAGTCAGTTTTTATTTTTTATTTTTATTTATTTATTTATTTTTTTAAAGACTTTATTTATTTATTTGACAGAGAGAGACACAGCGAGAGAGGGAACACAAGCAGGGGGAGTGGGAGAGGGAGAAGCAGGCTTCCCGCGGAGCAGGGAGCCCGATGCAGGGCTCGATCCCAGGACCCTGGGATCATGACCTGGGCCGAAGGCAGACGCTTAAAGCAGAGTCAGTTTTTAAATACTTACCAGCACATCACTCAAGTGCCCCTCAGGTTCACCCTTTTTTTCTGCCCAGTTACAGACCAAGGAGAGGATATAGAAAGACAGTGAGACAGTTGTTAGGATAGGTTTTTGGCTGGCATTAATTTTCCCGCCTGCGTTTTTTCCATCACATACTCTGCCAAGAGTTCTGTAGTCAAATGGACCCCACATTCCTGATAGCAAATGAGGGTCACTATCATCCCCCACCTCCCGTCCTGAGCCCAGGGTTGAATCCCAGCTCATCGCTACTTGCTCTGTGACTTGAGCTAGTCAATTATCCACATCTCTAGGCCTGTCTCCTCATCACTGTCATGAAGAGAATACCGCCAATTCCATGGTTTGTGTGTGAACGTTTGGGGTTGGTGGGGGGTGGGTCGTGAAGGGCGCCCATGTACGGCTTTGCTTAGAACTTGGTGCATTGTAAGCTTTCAGTAAATGATAGCTCTGATTGAAATTCTAAATGAAGCTCTAACTGAAAGTCACTGTGTATTCACAGACACTCGGATAGTGCCCAGAGGCCCCGCATCTCTGGCGACGTCTGAGCCCCAGGAAGCAGCCGGTCTTCCATTATTTCTCCCACAAGGTGGCGGTCTCTGTCTGAGCTCCTCGGGGCTGGGAGCCCCAGTACAGGTGGGATTCCCTTGGGTTCCAAGTCACACCAGCCACGTACTTCCTCCCTTTCATGGAATGCCTGCCTCCAGTGATACCTCGAGTGCTTTGAGCTTGACATTTTCAGCTACAAAGAAGTGGGGAGAAAGAAACTTTTCTCGAAATATGTTGATTTGGCCTGGATGGCTTTTCACTGATATGCTGGAGTATTCTGTGTGGGGCAGTGCAAAACCCTCCTTTTACTCACTGCAAGGGTGTTTTTCATAGGTAGGAAGCTGAAGTTTTGGAGGGTGTTTCTGTTCTCTTTTGTCTGTCTTGGTTCCTTTTTTCTCATTCTTCAGTCGTGAAAGCAACATGATAGAGTAAAATCAATGTGGGGTCCGCAATCAGACAGACCTAGATGTGACATATTTTTCTGCTACTGACTGGCTGAATGACCTGGGGCTGCTCATTTGAATTTCTAGCCCCCAGCTTCCTAATCTATAAAATGGGGGCATCTCTCTCTCATCTACGCATCTATCTTGAGTTAGTCCTATACTTCACAACCTGGCCACACATTAGATTCACGTAGGGAGCTGTTCAAAAGTTATTGATTCCTTAGCTCCACTCCAAAAGACTGATTCAGTTGGACTGGGTTTCAACCCCAGCATCAGCTTGTCTTAGAAGCTCCCTGGGTAATTCTGTGAGCAGTGAGGGTTAAGAATTGCTGAGATCCTCTTATTAAGCGTCTCTAAGCCTCAGTTGGCCCATATGCTCATAACCTGGAAGTCCCTGGACCTCAACAGCTCATATAAATACAACAGTCTCTTTGTGCCCTTTGCTAGCAGTCACTTTGTGCCCCGCAATCCTGCACCTGCTCAGATTAGCAGGCAGTGCAGTCTCTTCCCTGCTCCACCCTTTGTCTTCAGGGGCCTTTCATGAGATGCCCAGAACCCCCACTGGGGCTCTGCTGGGGAGAAGAACAATAATGTGGGAAACAAAGAAGGAAAATTATTAAATGTCCTTACGACCTACAGCCTACTGACAAGTCCCTGAGACAGGCAGAGTGACCTTCCTCTAGGGACTCAGCTGCCTCGATGTTAATACTTTGCTAAAGGCAACAGGCAATCTTAGCCCAACCCCCGGGATCCTGTAAGTCTACTTTAACATATAAAAATTCCTTTGGAAACTTCCTTTATCTCTATCCCCCAAGATACATGTTGGCAATCATCCCCAATGCTTATGGCCCACTGATATACATATCTGAAGGGTCTCATGACTAGGGTTTTACTAGGCAGTAATAAATGACCTTTTCTCAACAATAGCTAGCCCCCTCAAGGTCCTAGAAACCTTGCTTCCAAAATTCCTTAGAGACTTAGGCTATCCCTAACCCCCTCCCAACTTGAAAGCATATAATGGGCCACTCCTCATGACCCCAGTGTGGCTCTTTCTGCCCAAGGGTCCTGTCTCCGTTCTTTAATAAAACCACCTTTTTGCACCAAAGACATCTCAAGAATTCTTTCTTGGCCATTGGCTTTGAACCCTAACGTCTTTTCCTACATCAAACAATACCTGGCATCCTTGTCCCTACGCTGAAGCTGGGCTGTCTCTATGGTCAGCAGAAATGGTCCCTCAGAACAGTGCATGATGGGGGCGCCTGGGTGGTTCAGTTGGTTAAGCAACTGCCTTCGGCTCAGGTCATGATCCTGGGGTCCTGGGATCAAGCCCCCCATCAGGCTCCCTGCTCCTCAGGGAGCCTGCTTCTCCCTCTCCCTCTGACTGCCGCTCCCCCTGCTTGTGCTCTCTCTGTCAAATAAATAAATAAAATCTTAAAAAAAAAAAAAAAAAGAACAGTGCATGATGGTCCTTCTCTTGGTTTACCTTCGGCTAGGGATACCCCACTCTGATTGGCTTGGGTTGCCAGGCCCATGGCCCATCAGATGTCAGCTTTTCCACTTCACCCCAGAGCACCCATATTTCCTAGGTCACGGCCCAGTACCCAGAGAGCAGTGTCATGAGTTACAGCATCATCCACTCATGGCTCAGAACCAGCATTCTGCTCCAACAACCTATGCTTGGGGTGCTCAATCCATACTCTTCCCTCTTCATGAATTTCCTCTTGGAGACCCTTCTTTTTCTTCCCATTATCTGGCCTCATATGGGTGCCCCCTTGTCCATCAGATGTGTTCTAATACATGTAATTAGTAGATA
The DNA here is from genome assembly GCF_964656455.1 of Halichoerus grypus. Taxonomy (NCBI): domain Eukaryota; kingdom Metazoa; phylum Chordata; class Mammalia; order Carnivora; family Phocidae; genus Halichoerus; species Halichoerus grypus. The sequence goes on from NC_135714.1 coordinate 9,818,035, forward strand.
AACACCAAACCCTCTTCTTCCAGAAGGCTTCTTTGCCCATTGTGTAGATTCATACAGATTTAAAAATGTAAAAAAATAAATTAATTAACAAAAAATTTTTAAAAACGTATGAGAGAGGATCCATTATCACTACTTACAAGCCTCTTTCTTCTAAACACAATCTTTCCCCAAGCACCCTCTCCACTAAAACAACCCCTTTCCCAAAATCAGTGGGTAGGAATGAACTGACTTTGCATATGTGTAACCCAGAGGGATTACCGAAATGGTTATTTCCAAGACAAAGGACAACTTTCCCCAAAAGTAAGTTCAACTTTTTAGCATGAGAAACCACACAAAACACTCCAGATGGTAGTTTCCTTAGTTTCAACCAATTTTAGGATTCAGTCTCTTCTGGGCAACCTGGTCCACATAAATGGGGTTGATATGAACGGCAACCTCGCAGGGCGGTTGAGAATAATAAATGAGATGTGGAATGAGCAACTTGCAATGTCTTATTATTATGTCTGTTACTAATTAGTTATGCTAATCAGCATCTAATCGGAGTTGCCCCTTTGGACAGCGAGTACCACATGGCCGAGTCATATTCCCTCCTCTTACAGCCCCCCGTGCAGTCGTCAGTGTGGTGGTCCTGACCCCCGACCAATACAAGCCCATGGTCACAGGTTCTCACAGGATCACCAGTGAGGGAAGTCGCATTAGCTAGAGCGATGGGGCTCTTCACCGAAAGGCAGGCTGTGGGCCCTGTGTTATTTGCTCTCTCTCCCTCTTGCTCTGGAAAACGACTGCTTATATTGAGCTAAAATCTGGTGGACCGAAAAAGATGGCTCAGGCTTCGTCATTTATGATCCCACCTCCAGCCTTCAGAAGAGGAAGACTCCGTCGCCAGCAGGGTAGGCAGCACTGCCTGTTGCCTGGAGCAGCATGATGGGTGGGGAGACGGTAGAGGTCGGCGTGCTCTCCACGCGGACAGATACTGGGTGCCCTGAGAGAGAGAGATCCCAAGGAAGGGATGCCAAGCGGCATGGCCGGAGAGAGATGGGGTCAGGAGAAACGGGGAGGAGTTGAGGAAAGAGACAGAGATGTGGGAGCTGTCTCAAATTATTCTCCAATGCTTCTGGAGTAGGATTTGGGTTTGTTGGTGGGTGTGTTTCTAGACGCTTCAACCAGCTGAGATGTCTGTCGGGGGCCCAAGTGGTCTGGGTTGTGCCTATTCCCCCGAAGCTCTCATGCATCAGTTGCACATTCTCAGTGCAAAGAACTTTCAGAACAGCAGCACCCTGGCCATGTTGTCCAAACCCCACCGTGCTGGCTTCCTTCCTGGCCCAGATTGCCTCTTCTCTCACTTCAAAGGTTGTTCCAGACCAGAAGGTGTGGAGGGAGCCAGAGGAGGAGGGAGACCACGGGCCATCTCCTTGGCCCAGGGGGGAAGCTTTAGCAGGGCACAGGGTAGTACAGAGATCTCCAGATGTATGTCAGAGGCCTCGGGCTCAAGATATTTCCTGCCTTCAAGGTTCATCCATATTATCACGATTGGCAGGATTTTGTTCTTTTTCGTGACTGAATAATATTCCATTGTATATACATACCACATTTGCTTTATCCATTTGGCCGTCAGTGGACACTTGGGTTATTTCCATGTCTTGGCTCTTATAAATAATGATGCAATGAAAATGAGGGTGCAAATATTTTGTTGAAATAGTGCTTTTGATTCCTTTGAATAAATGCCCAGAAGTGGAATTGCTGGATAATATTATGGTTCTATATTTAATTTTTTTGTTTCTTTTTTATTGAAGTATAATTAACATACGATGTTATATTAGTTTCATTTGTACAATATAATGATTCAACAATTCAATACATTACTCAGTGCTTATCACGATAAAAGTGTACTCTTACTATTTTTAATTTTTTGAGGAACCTTCATACTTTTTCCAGAGTGGGTGCACCAATTTACATTCCCACCAACAGTGCATCAGGGTTTCCTTTTCTCCACATCCTCACCAGCACTTGTTGTTTCTGGTGTTTTTGATTTAGTCATTCTGACAGGTGTGAGGTGATATCTCATTGTGGTTTGGATGAACATTTCTAACTTTCATAGTTACCATATTTATTTTAATATCTGTAAGGAAAAATACAACTAGCACATCAAGTGTATAATTTCACTGATCTATTGCCTAGGATGAGGGTCAATACAGTCAAGTAAGTGGACTTATTTAAAGGAAGAGAATAAGGAAGTAATAGTCCAGATGGTATAGGAATATGGCAGTCATGATTGGCATTGGGGGAAATGGGCAAAATGGCATCTTCAGGTCCTCCTGGCTCTAACATTCTGGCATTCTCACCCTTCCCTGTCTTTTCTCCTGTTTTCTCTGCCTCCTCAGAAGAGAGGGCATTACAACGTTATATTTCCAGATTCAAAATAGCACAGGGTCTGTGCACACTGGGTCTTCTCAGTCTTCCCCAGCAAAGAGCTCTGTTTTGTTGGGGGCCAGCTCTGTTTTCCCACCTCTGGTCTCTGATGACGTACATGAAATGGCAGGAAAGCAGACCAAACTGAAAGCAAGAAAAATAGGCAGGGCTTTGCAGAGAGCGTATAGCTGGACTTCACTTGGGATTAGCCAAGGGGCTCTCCGCTCCATTAGCAGAATACCTAATGTGCTCATGTTTGAAAAAGCAAATCTGCAGAATTAGCAGCCAATAAATTGTTACTGTTGCAGACTGTTGATTCTGTGTTCCTCCTTTGTAACCATCAGGGCTCACTTATTTTTATTTACTTCTTGGCATGAAATCATTTCCTATGTTTTCTTTTTAACTCACTCCTAATGGCATCATGCTTGTCTATTTTCCTTGTCCTGGATTCTGAATGATTCTTCCATAATTGTCTATTGTCTAATGTTAGACATGCATTGGTTTTCCATAGTTGATGAAGCGTGGCATGCCATGGTGGACAGACCTTGGGTGTTGGGACAGACAGACCTGGATCTGAATCTGCCTTAGCCACCTGTGATCTGTGGATTGGTGCTCCTGACTTCAATAAGCCTGGGCATCATTTTCTTTGACTACTCAACAAGAATTACGCTTCTCTCACAAGATTTTTGTGAAGATTTAAGAGGTACCCTATATGTATATATAACCCTGGCCTGAGTCTGTTGAGCTTTAGATGCTAAATAAATATCAGTTCTTTTATCATTTTTCACAAGCTCAACAAGTCTTTGTACCAGACGCTACAGACAAGGCCAAGATGAACATGACCTGGGTCAGGATGGTACATAGGTTTTATTTCATGTGCCAGCCCTCATGGAAGGTGCAGCTTTGGGGAGAACCTTGTGGAGATGGATGTTAGTGGTCAGCAGGGAAGAGGAGCGTCACTGATTAGCCGTATCCTCTGGCGCAGGAAGGGACAGTGGGGGACGCGCCCATCCCACGATCACCATCATGGACACAAATCCTGCTTTGGGGAAGTCAAAGCTAAGGGAGTGTGAAATTCCTGGAGAAAGAATGAAGAGCTATCAAGCACAATAGCTGTCAAGTGTTAGGTGCTTTTACACGTGTTACGTCTAGAATCCTCTCTGCAAACTGAAGATGATTGAGTTATTATCCTCATTCTATAAATGAGGAAATCTCTGCTCAGACAGGCTAAGTAGATTTCTCAAGTTCTCACAAGGTAGGAAGTGGTGGAAATGAGACTCGAACCCAGAACTCTTATTCCAGAGGCCTTTTATTTGCAGTTACTAACTTGTTAAACTGGGGTGTTCAAATACAGTCCATTAAAAAAAACTGAGGTAAAATTAAGAAATTTAACATTTGTCAAAGTGCACTAATTTTGTGTTCAGTTTGTGAACTTTTTAAATACACCAGGGTAATTTAAATACACCTGTATAACCATCAGTCAGATTAAGATACAGAACTTTCTCACCTTTCTAGAAGGTTCCCTCGTGCGCTTTCTCAGTCAATAACCTCTTCACCTAGAGATAACCACTATTCTGATACTTACCCTATATGATTAATTTTTACTGTTCTTTAACTTCACAAAAATGGCATTTTATAGTAATTTTGCTTTTGTGTCTTGCTTTTCGTTCAACATAATGTCTGTGAGATTTATCATGTCATATTAGTACTTTTTTTTTAACCATTGTTACAAATACATCACAATTTATTTATCTAATCTCCTCTTGGGGGACATTTGGATTATTTGCAGTTTTTGCTTATTATGAATAAAGCTGCTATCAACATTCTTGTAATGTCTTTGGGTGAATATATACCCTTATCCTCTTCAGTCTGTACTTACTACTATACCGAACCACAGGTTCGGTGACTATTTAACTTTACTAGACATGAGGCTTTGCCTTTTCCAGTGGAAGCTCCACAAAGTCAGGGGCTTAGGTCTCCATCGATGCTACATCCCGAGGACCCACAGCAGCTCCTGGCCCAGAGTCAGTGCTAATGAGCTCTTTGTGAGCTCATGAAAATATTTGCATATTGTGCGTTTTGGTTTTTGGCTTTGTATTGGGGCTGTCATGTTTCAGTGAACAGAGATCAGAATCTCTCTCCCTGTGCCCAGAACACCCATCTTAAAACAAATGGTTTAAGATTTATTTATTTTATTTTACAGTGAGAAAAAGAGAGTGTGCACGTGCAAAGTAGAGGAGGGGAAGAGAGAGAGAGACTCTCAAGCAGACTCCCCGCTAAGCACAGAGCCCGAGGTAGGGCTCGATCTCATGACCTGGAGATCATGACCTGAGCCCAAACCAAGAGTCGGATGCTCCACTAACAGAGCCACCCAGGCGCCCCCCACCTTTAAAAAGATTTATTTATTTTAAAGACAAATATTTTATAAAGCCTCCTTAAATATCCGGAAATGAAGGTCATTTGTAACATTTGAATGTTACAACCTGTCTCCACAGGTATTTTCTTTTTAATCAATATGGTGTTCTAACTATTCTACAAAGGAAAAATTAAAGAAAGTAATTTATAGTAAGGTAATGAGGATTTCAATATACGAATGCCTGGGGATGACTGCATCGGAAGACACAATGAGATACCCAGATACTTGCAACTCCATCTGTGATCCATACGAATGCAGAGAGAGGTGAGCAAGGTCTCATGATCTTGTAACTCCTGTCTTGAATTGCACTGTTGTTGGTGATGTAATTTTCCAAGTGGTGACAAACTCTTGGTAATATTTCTAATAAAAGAAAGTACAATCTTCCCTCAATTGGTTCTGGAAAATTAATTGTCTGTTAAAACTGTGTAAGGATGCTTTCTTTCTTTACGTAAAATAGAGTTGGGGTCTAGATTCACAAAACTTCTTCAACTACTGGAACATTCTGTAGGATATATGTGGCCTGACACATATTCTTCATTGAACAGAATTATCTCTGTGGTCCTCAACCAGGAAATGCCTGTGAGTACCCTCTTATCACAGTGCCAACTATCCCCCCAAATTTCCAAAATATCCTTGATACCACCCCCGTGAGGACCACGGTTCTAACTCAATACCTTCGTTCTATGGATGGGGAAATCTTGGGAAAGGGAGAACTGCCCCCTGGATTGTTCAGGGACTTGGAGGTTATGCATGGACCACAGTCTCCTGACTCCTTGGTCTAAATGAAGATTCTATCCACAATTGCAGTTGGAGCTGGGTCACTGAATCAAGTAGATTTGGGTTCAAATCCTAGCTCTGATCGTAGGCAAACTGATTAATCTTTCTGAGCTTTTGTTTCATCATTTGTGAAGTTGAGATGAAAAATAACATTTACCTTAAAGACTTGCTGGGAGGATTAAACAAGATTATGAATACAAATCCTTGGCACATGTAGCTATTATTATACCCCTTTAAGGCTCATTTATTTAAGTACCAACAGAAATTGGTGCATCACATTGCTGTAGAAATTCTTCCTTTGAACTTTTCTCTGTAGAGAAGCACTAGTTTAGCTTTATCTTTTGTTTCCAATGCTTCAAACAATCCTTTTCCATGGCCAAGTGTCCTTCTAAACCCTTCCCCACTAAAGCTGTCCTGAGTCAGAGTCAAGACAAAATGTCTTATGCTGAGTAGCTCAGAGCATCCTGATACTAAGAAGAACCTTGGGGCTACAATTTGGGTTGAAAAGGGGGAAGACAGAAGATGACATTTAAAAAAGTTTTTAATTTAAATTCAATTTAATTAACGTACAGTGTGTCATTAGTAACGTGGTTCTTTTGCAACTTTGCAGCCTCCACAAAGGTGGTCATAACTTTCGTGCATCCCCTTCAACATGGAAACCAGAGCCTGCAGGACAGACACAGTCTCTGAAGGACTCCTGGCTCTGTTGACTCCCTGACTCCACACCCTAAGATCAGTTTCTGGTTGTCTGCTTTCTCACATGCTCTCTGGAGGGTGGCCTCTTGTACTCACAAGCACCTCTGGACCAGCCCCAGCCTGGCGCCAAAGCAGCAGACTTCTCTGCTCCCTGGTGGGCAGAGCCACACCTTCTCCAAAGATGTCTGGACCCCTCCCAAGTCTGATTCTTCCATGGGTGCTCATCCGAAGCCATAGGGTGCCTTATAAAGTCTCCTTGTATCTTAAAGTTACTCTAGCATAATGGTTCTTTGTACTCAACTTGCTCTGTGTGAGTTACTATGTGTTTCTGTCTCCTAATTGGACCTAAGTTGTCTTAGGAGGTGATCCCAGGAAGAAAGCAAGAGAGTGGAGAAGGAGAAAAAGCCAATAAAGAATGTGTTAATGAGTGGCTCACTATTGTGAGCACTTGGGGCTCATTTGCACTTGTGTCCCCCTGAAGTCCTGGATGCCACACACTTCAGCATCATTCCAGCAAGAGGCAAGGGGGCTGAATAGCATATGGTATGTATCTACCTATTTTCATCCCTCACTGCTTGAGCGTTGCTCTATGGGGACCTTCATGTCCTGGCACTTCTGTTCTGCCTTGCATGCATGGACTGTCCAGGGCATACTTCTGTAGCCAGGGAAAGCCCTTGGGTAGAGAGAAGCAATTCCTTGATGGTAAGATGTCTGTGTACTGGCACTGAAGATGTGGGTGACCTCTAGGGTGGACCATGGAAATGTGCGTGGGCACTCACGTGTTTACTAGTGACACGTTGCAGGATGCAACAAAAGGAAATTGATCAGCTGGATGCTGATTGATGGCACAGACTGATTTGAGGGTGAATTTTCTGGAAAAGCCAGTTGCAGAGAATCAGACTTTTTTCTGACTGGTATAATTTAATTGTACAGTCAGTGTTTGTTATAGATAATTGGTTTTTTTTTTTTTTGACCTTGACAATCTCACTGGCTTGCTGTCTGCGTTGGAAGCACCATTTTCTAACTGTTTCAAATACAATAAGCCAAACCTGGCTCCCACTGCCACGTTCGGGAGGTGCTGATGGTTGTGGTATCCAACCAGCAAAAAGGCAGCGGTGTTTGTGTTTTCCATTTTGCCCTTTACGAGAGCATTTCAGCTGAAGCGAAAGGCTTTTTTCTTCACCCTGGGTTTTTAATAGAAATCTTGGTGGCATGAAGCCGTTTTAGTTCTGAGCGCCAGCTTGTAAAGTTCAGTGGTGACAAAGCTCTGTTCTGGCACGGAACGCAGTGGGTACCAAGGCGAGAGATGCTAATCCGCAGGAGCACCAGGATAAAAATCTAAGCAGGAGACAAGTTTATTACAAAGGGTCATGGACAGTGTTTGTCTGTGGGTGATGTGGGCCGAAGGTCATTTCCATACTAAAAATTTTAAATCACTCACATTTTGCAATTAAGTCAACCAATGTATATGGTTTCCCAACTGGCAATGTATTTTTTTCTGTATTTAAAATGCTCGATGAAGAAAGCATAAGGAAGCTTCAATGAAACTTCTCTGAGATAGGGTGGTCAGTGACAAAAGCAATATGCAGAACAGTGTTGTACAGCTACCCATTGTTTGAGAAAGAAGGAAAAAAAATATTATAGAGCCGCATTTGCTGATATTTACATAAAAAAATCTAATACAAGCATCAGAGTATGGGTAAGGAAGACAGAAACAAGGGTGACATTTTTCAATTTATAACTTTTATATGGTTTTGATTTTAAGATCATGTCAATGTATTTCCTGTTCAAGAAAAGAAGTAACAAAATGTCCAGTGAAGAACATAGTCATTGGAAAGCAGACCTCTGTTCTTTGATCACTTTTACAACCTTTGAAGGTAGCTTCAGATGGGAAAAATGCATTCCATAAAATTCAAATTCAAATGCACGTAGTGAATCCTTTGCAAACATTTAGGGCATGAGTGGAAATTTTTTACATCCATGCTCATGGAAATTTTTTTACATCAATGCTGCTATTTACCATCCTGCCAGCAGGGGGAAGTGTTTCTCTGTTTTTCTTTGTGCCTTCGTCTAGGTCCCCAGCTTCAGATGCAAAACCAACCAAGAATTCTCTAATTCAAATCTATGCACAAAATGCACCACATTTTCTAGATTCATGGTGTTACTCTCTCATCCCGAAAACCTTTTGGGGACTTGGAGCTTCCAGCAGGCTGCTAATGATTACTCAAAAGGGGCTGATTATTGGGCTTGCTGGTGTAAAGTCTTTTTTCCCCCCTTTTCTTCTCCCTTGTCATTCCACTGGGCCTCCATACATCACTTTCCATAATCAGGTATTAGGAGAAAACCCTTAAATTATGAAAATTCACAGCGCGTGCTCTCTGTCTCTCTCTCTCTTTGTTTTACTTTGCAGAAGAGACCCAGGATTTGGAAGGCAAAACAAACAAACAAATATGAAGAGGGCAGATTTTGGACCTTCATGAATGGTGCTAAAGTTAAGAAAAGCTAAAAGAGGAAGAGAATGAGTCTTGGGGTAGCGTTCATCTCTGTGCCTGACTGGCCCTGTACCTGCTGGGACTCCGGACATCTTCACAACAGGAACCATTTTGCAAAGGATGAGATGATAGCTCTGAGAGGATGAGCATCTCACCCAAGTTTATGTTGCTGCAAAATGATGGAATTGGAAGTAGGTGCCAGACTGCGTCCAAGGGGGAGACACTGAAGTGTTTTTTCCCTACACCATGCTAAATAAACTGCGGCAGTGCTTCCCCTGTGCGCTCTTTCCTGACTCTACCCGCGCCCCCCCACCCCCCAGTCTCTGTCCTGCTCTCTCGCCTTTCTTAGTGTCTCTGAAGAGAGGAAAGGGAAGGAGAAGCCGCCCCAGAGCTCCTCAGAGGTTCAGGGGAAGCTGTTCTTGGTTGTACACTGGGAGTGATTCCTTTCAAAAAGGCAGCAACATTGAACTGCCCAAGGTCAGAGATTCCCAGAGCTGTGGACTTGGGGAAGAGCCAGGGAAGGCAGTACGCTGTTTCTAAGCTGTTTTGGAGCATTTTGTGCTTGTGTGTGAGTATTCCTGCTTCCTCGTCCCCACTACCTGGCGGTGCCCGCAGGTGAAGGAGATGGTCAAGATGCCGACATGGACACTTCCGAATATTGCGTGGGCTAAGTATAATAGGGAACGAAGAACAACAGTGAAGACATTTTACCCGAAGGGAAGGATGTGAGCGTGATCTTAGGTGGCATGGCGTCCAGCTTCTGTGATAAATAACACTGGCCGCCTTGGGGAGAGAGCCATGGCCCTTTTCAATGCTGAGTAGGGCCAGGAGAAATCACCTTTTGTGGAAGCATGACTGTAGCCGCCGTTCAACACTAGGAGGTGCCATTTCAACAAGGAGGTGCAAGCAGCACCCGGGCATCTTTGGGTGGGCAGTAGTACCCAGCTAGAATGTTCTTTGGTTGCTTTATTTTCCTTTAGTTATGATTCATTTACTACGAAAGATTATGATTTTCTGTTGATGGTGGTGATAAGTTGTCCCTTTTAAATACAGGCCTTTAAGCAAAAAAGTCAACTTAAAGGAAAATAGTTGAGTAAATAATAGGATAGGTGGTATGTAGATGTGGCAAAATGATGAAGTGGCTCTAAACGGTTGGAATATGGAGGATGTCATCTTGGATTATTTCGACACGGGTCTTCCATCTCAGATAATTTAGGACTCTAACAGCATCATTTAAGAGTCACGGGAAAACTGGAATTGTGTCATTTCAGAACAGAAAAGGATGATCTAGTCCAATCTCCCCAGTTTAGAGTTGATGAAATGCAGGCTGAGAGGGAGGTGATTGGCAGAAGGTCACAGAGTTCTGTTGGCTAATAACGAGCGTGTGTGTGCACGTGCGTGTGTGTGCACGTGCGCGTGTGCACGTGCGTGTGTGTGGCATTGCAGGGTGGAGGCTGGAGGGGGCTGGAGCCGGGAGAGAAGGTCGAGATAGTAGCCAAATATAGCTCTGCTTTAAGTAATTCGAGTTGTCTGGGCACCATGGAGGGAAAGAGGGAAGAGGAGGGGGACACAGTCTTTGAACAAAGTGATAAACCCCTAGATAACAAGAGGGCAAATATCCTGAAAATCCAAGTTCCTTTTGCTTGCTGCAGCTGCAGGCCAAGAGCTGGTGGGTTTCCCTCAGTAATCTCACCTTAGCTTTTTGCTGCAGAATGTGGCGTTAAATACGATAGGTCAGCATTAAGCTTGAACAAAATGTGATGACTGATTAGGAAATGAACGGTAAGTCATGGATTGTGGTGATGCTTATCAACATCCTCCCCCCCCCCCCCGCCCCCACCGGAACAAACAAAGCTCCACTTGCAGGCTCACGAAACTGAACCCAGATGGCCTTGTCCTTGGGACAACATAGCTCTGACTGTGACCGTCATCTGTGAGGAAATCAGGTGTCACAGGGAGAAAAGACTCAACTGGGCCTCAGACGCTTCAGGAGGGGTGCTGTGGGGGGCTCTGGCCCCTGGCGCCCCCTTCACTGTGAGGTCTGCTCTGAGTCTTGCTTTCCTATGTGTATAACTGAGATTAGAGCAGTGTGGAGCAGCCCAGGATTAAAGACAGCCTCCCTTGGGATGGGGCTGGGGAGCCCAGTGCATTGTCCAGGATAGGAACTTAACACATATTTGTGGAACAGATGACCACAAGGCTGGATAAATCAATCAATGATCAATCAGTGGGGCTTTGCATGGTGCCTGGCATAGAGCCAGCCTACTGTTCACCCACATTCCTATGTGGACAAGTCGATTTTTCAGTGTCCCTATTTTTTCATGTCTAAACTTCACATAAGAAACTGTATTCCAGGGGCGCCTGGGTGGCTCAGTCTGTTGGGCATCTCCCTTCAGCTCAGGTCATGATCCTGGAATCCTGGGATTGGCCCTGCCCCGGGCTCCTTGACCAGCGGGGAGCCTGCTTCTCCCTCTGCCCTGCCCCCTACTTGTGCTCTCTCTCTCTTTCTGTCTCAAATAAATAAAATATATATATTTTAAAGATTTTATTTATTCATTTGAGACACAGAGATACAGAGGGAGAGAGAGCACGAGCGGGGGGGGAGACAGAGAGGGAGAAGCAGGCTCCCTGCTGAGCCAGGAGCCCGACGTGGGGCTCGATCCCAGGACCCTGGAATCATGACCTGAGTCGAAGGCAGATGCTTAACCATCTGAGCCACCCAGGCGCCCCTCAAATAAATAAAATCTTAAAAAACAAAACAGAACAAAACTGTGCTCTACAGATATATTGTTGGTGTTTGAGAGATGAGTCTAGTGAGTGTGGGGGGTTGCCTGTTCATTCATTCACTCATTAAATCATTTATTTATCCAACCAACTGATATTTATTAAGCATTTAGTGCAGAAATAGTCTAGGCTTCTTCTTATAAGGGTTGAGACCTAGTGGGGAAGTCAGGTAACAACTACATAAAAGAAGTCGAAAGCCAAGATAATGCTTTCAGAATATCATAACTGCTAGAATAAAATAACGATTAGATGGAAATAGTAATGCTAAGACTATTGATGAAAGCTAACATTTATGAAACACCACGTGCCAGACCTGTGGTAAACATTTACCTGTATGATGCATTTAATCCATATCATCATCCTAAAAGAGGTATAATTATTGTCTTCATTTTATAAAGGGAAACTGAGGCACAGAGCTAAAAAGTCATGAGGAAAGGTGGGATATTTCAGACAGCGTGGTCAGGAAAAACTTCAGGGGCAGCACACTTAAGCAGGGGCTAGAAGTAAACATTTCTTGTGTGTCTCCAAAATCCATCATTCCCTTTCTAATCACCCCACTTCCACCCCACCATTGTTTGGTGAGGCTATCATGCAATTCACTGTCATGACAACTACCTTCTAGGAAGACTGGCCCTCCTTGCAGCCAGAGTGGTGTGACAGGTGTGGCAGGACAGAGGGATTGGTCAAATGCACTCATTGCTCTCTTGACCTTACCAGGGTGTGGCTTATTAGTGGCCTCTAAATCTGAAGGGTACAAGGCTTAGACCTCTGGGATGACATAGCATGGATTCACAGCTTGCCACTCTGCACTTGCCCATGGGGAGGCCTGGTATACATCTTCTCTTCCTTAGGCATTAAGTCATGGCATTTACTGTGGGCGTGGGGCAGAAAATAACCCAGTGGTGGCGGCAGTAATCAGAATAATCTCATCCGTGCACACAAGACATTAAGTTTCAAGGTCTTTCGCCTCCGCATCCCACCTGGGTATCCCAACGACCTCGTGAAGGTAAGACTGTTATTCATATTTGGAAGATCAGAGACAAGGAGGCTGAGAAATTTCAGCAGTGCTGCCAAGCCCATACAGCTGCTGGGGGGACAAAGCCAGTGCTTGAGCTTTGAGAAACGAAAAATCTGTCAATCCATCTGACCACAGGCTATAGGGATAACATCTTTCTTCACAGCAACAAGAACTACCATTTATTGTTTTCAGTGTTTATCCTGTGTTGGATTCTGAACCGGGATCTTTAAACATGTGAACCCATTCAGTCCTGTTACATACTACATGGAGAGCAGCTGGCAAAGTGTCTAGGGTGTGGTAAGAACTCAACGTTAACTTATATGGCTCTATTTTTGGATAAGTGGAAACTGGGGCCCAGAAAGGTTAAGTAACTTGTCCAAACTTACCCTGTTGGTAAACATGGGGCCATGTGGTTATGAGGTCCAGTTCTTGTCTCTGATGCCCATTGCCGGCCCGCTGGCCTCAGTGTGTGTTGTGGGCAATGCACAATGAAGTTTTACCTTTTGCAACTTGTCTCTGGCAACACTTGGACTTTCTTCAGTTTCATTTAAATTACCCTTCAGAGCCACTTGAGCCTTGGGTCTTCAGCCTTGTGGAGACTATTGAGACTGTAGTCACCTCTGTGGTTCCCTCGAGAAGCCATTCATTTTCTCTTCACTCAGGAGACACTGAGAATCTGGGGTGCTGGACAGGAAGGCTTGTCCCTCATTGTGTCTGGGGGATTCATGTTTCTTGGAGGGGATGGTAGAATTCCTCCCCTATGAATGCCATTGGATTTGGGATTCAAGTTGGGAGGGTTTCCTGTTTTGAATTTTACCAAAGTTGCAAACATAAAGCTGTTTCCTAAGTAGACAATGTCCTGGCACTCCTCATCTCTACTCCAGGCTGCAGCTTTATGTTTACTTTCCCTCATTTCAAACAGAATTTATCTGTGGGGTCTTGTGCTCAGCAACACAGAGAAGCCAAATGGAGGTGGATCTTGACTCCTGTTTCCTGGCCTCTGGGATGCAGCAGAGAAAGGGCAGGTGATTCTCAGTGGAAGCTTTTTCAAGGAGGCAGCATTTTAGCCGAGGTTTGGAAGACATCTGGATTTTGATCGAAGGAGGAGGATGGCCAGCACAAGAAGCCATGTATCTGACAAGGGGTTAATATCCAAAATATATAAGAAACTCAAACAACCTAACAGTTAAAGAAAAACAATACATCTGATTTAAAAAATGGACAAGGGATCTGAATAGACATTTTCCCAGACAAGACTTACAAATGGCCAGCATGTGTATGGAAAGGTGCGCAACATCACTAGTCACCAGGGAAGTGCAAGTCAAAACCACAATGACATATCACCTTACCTGTTACAATGGTCATCAAAAAGACAAAAGATAATAGATGCTGGCGAGCATGTGGAGAAATTAGAACCCATGTACTCTGTTGGTGGAAGTGTAAATTAGTAGAACTGCCATGGAAAACAGTAGGGAGGTTCCTCAAAAAATTAAGAAGCAGTCTCAATTCCAGGTGTATCTATATAAAGGAAATGAAATCAGCATCTCAATATCTGCACCCCCATATTCATTGCAGTATTGTTTGCAATAACCAAGATATGAAAACAACCTAAGTGTTTGTTGATGGATGAATGGATAAGGAAAAGGTGGTGTATAACTACAATGGAATATTATTCACTGAAAAACAGAAGGAAATCTTGTCATTCATGTCCATGTGGATGAACCTGGAGGAGGTTATGCTAAGTGAAATAAGCCAGACACAGAAAGACAAATACTACATGACCTCACTGATACATGGAATTAAAAAATGTAGGACTCATAACAGCAGAGAGTAGAATGGTAGTTTCCAGGGGTTGGGGGGAAGGGGAAATGGGGAGACGTTGGTCAAAAGGTATAAAGTTTCAGTTATGCAAGATGCGTAAGTTCTGGAGATCTACTGTGCAGTATGGTGACTGTAGTTGATAATACTGTCTTGTACACATGAAATTTGCTGAGAGTAGATCTTAAGTGTTCCCACCACACAAGAAACATCTTAACTGTGTAGGTGATGGCTATGTTAATTAGCTCGATTGTGGTAACTGTTTCACAATGCATAATATATCAAAACATCACAGTGTACACTTGAAATACATTTAATTTTTTTAAAAAGGTTTTTATTTATTTATTTGACAGGGAGTGAAAGCACAAGCAGGGGGAGAATCACACAGAGGGAGAGGGAGAAGCAGGCTCCCTGCTGAGTGGAGAGCCAGATGCTGGACTCAATCCCAGGACCCCAAAATCATGACCTGAGCTGAAGGCAGATACTTAACCGACTGAGCCACCAGGCGCCCCAAAATATATTCAATTTTTATTTGTCAAGTTTACCTCAAGAAAGCTGGAAGAAAAAAAACCCAAATACCACAGACTGGGTGGCTTAAACAACAGAAATGTATTTTCTCAGAGTTCTGGAGGCTGGAGTTCCAAGATCAAGGTGTGGGCAGGCTTGGTCCTGGTTTATAGATGCCCATCTTGCGCTGTGTCCTCACAGGGCTTTTCTCTGTGTGCATGCATCTTTGGTGTCTCTCCGTGGTTCCGAATTCCTTTTTATAACAACACCAGTCAGGTTGGATCAGGGACCACCCTACACATTTTTACTTAATCACCTCTTTAAAGGCCCCACCTCCAAATACAGTCACATTCAGAGGTACTGGGACTTAGGACTTCAATATATGAATTTCGGAGGGATGCAATTCAGCCCATCACAAACATCAAGCCAAACTTTTTTTTAAAAGATTTTATTTATTTGACAGAGAGAGAGAGAGAGCGCTAACGCACACAAGCAAGGGGATCAGCAGAGGGAGAGAGAGAAGCAGGCTCCCCACTGAGCAGGGAGCCCGCTAGGGGGCTCGATCCCAGGACTCTGGGATCATGACCTGAGCAGAAGGCAAGATGCTTAACCAACTGAGCCACCCAGGAGCCCCAAGCCAAATATTTTACATAATCATTTTTAATGCTTTTAATAATCCCATGACTAGTACTATTAGTAACTTCATTTTTCAGATATAAAATCTGAGGCAAAAAGAGGTGAGGTATCTTGTTTCTGGTCACATAGGTGGTAAGTGACAAAGTCAGGATTTATCTACATCCAGGTCTGTCTGATAAGAGTCTTCACTCTTTACCACCCAATCTGCCCAAAATGGAACCCGGCTGTCTTCATGATGGGTATGTTTGGGTTGTGGCCAAGGGCCTGCTGAACCTTATTATCAGCTCCTTCTAAGTAGGTGTGGAAAAACAGAACCAGCAGTGAAAACACAGGCAAGGTTTCATTATTTTTTGTGATAGATATTTCCATCTTGGAAGGGAGTGGTAGTTTTGGGAGGGGCATGGCTGGCATTGTCCATGGGGTTGCATCATGGGATTGGCATTCTGAGCTTAGGAGGAGATGGAGATGGCTCCTTGAGCTGGCTCCATCCCTGGGGATAAAGAACAAGTTATTTGTCCTGAAGTCCAGCTGACTGAAGCACAAGAATCTAAAGTGAATAGGAATGGTGTTCTCAGTCGAATTGTGTCTCCTCAAAAAGGTATGTTGAAGTCTTAGCCCCAGTACCTGCGAATGTGAGTTTATTTGGCAATAAG
The DNA here is from genome assembly GCF_964656455.1 of Halichoerus grypus. NCBI lineage: Eukaryota > Metazoa > Chordata > Mammalia > Carnivora > Phocidae > Halichoerus > Halichoerus grypus. The sequence goes on from NC_135714.1 coordinate 9,834,241, forward strand.
ATCTTTGCAGATGTAATTAGTCAGGATGAGGCCATACTGAGTTAGGGTATCCCTAATTCCAATGATCAGTGTCTTTGGAAGAAGGCCATGTGAAGACAGAGGTTGGGGTGATGCCTTTACAAGCCAAGGAACACCAGGGTTTGCTGGCAACTACCAGAAGCTAAGAGAGAGGAACGGGATGGATTGTCCTTCACAGGCTGTAGAAAGAACCAACCTTGCAAGACTTCTACCCTCCAGAACTGTAAGACAATACATTTCTGTCATTTTAAGCCACCAGGTTTGTGGGAAGTTGAAAAGGCAGCCCTAGGAAATGAATATAGATGGGACGGCAGAAACAGTCATGGAAATAATTGCTCTGGGTGATAATAAGTATGACTCTGAGAGAAGAATGGAGATGCAGACTGTGTCTGGGGACTTAGAGGAAAGAACAGTTTTAAAGGAGGTGGGAATTATGGTCTCCAAATCTCCATACAAATGGGCAGATTATAAGAAAGAAAAGAAACTAATGACAAAAGGTGGTAGGTATGATATTTTAGAGTCACCAAGACTCGGGCTGGAATTCAGTATTGGTAATGCTAAAATGAAGCCATATACCTATTAGGTGGGGAGGTAATTTGTATTAATAAAACCCACAGAGATATTCGGGGAAATCAGGGCGTAAGAGGGGAAACAAGCCAGCAGAGAAGAGGATGCACATACAGATATAGATGCACAGAAATGCTGTCCTTAAAGGTGTGATAAGAGCCCTGTGAGCCTCTGAAGGAAGTGGCCAGATGTCTCTCTTGCCCGGTCACAAAGTGCTCCGAGGTAGGGCACTGTAGTAACAGGGGCTCACATCACCTCCCCAGCTGACTGCTGCGAATTTTGGCTGCAAGTGGAAAAGTGTGACATATTTTTGTCTTGTTTTACTGACAACTTCCCCTCACAGGGGGCAGCAACTAAGGAATTTCGACTCTGAACCTAATTACGAATTGTTAATTGGTTGGTAAAGTGGAAGTGACAGAACTGCAGGATGAAGCCAGATGGGATTCCTCCTTTTGGGTTGACCATGACTTCATAGAGGTTCTGAGCTCCAGTGAAAAGAAAAGGCAAACATAGTCAGGACTGTACCCTAGACTTTGGGAGGACAGGTTTTTACAAATTAGGAGGATATCCCTTTCTTCAGTTCTTATTGGTAGATGATGCAAAATTCCAGAGGTTTTCTTACCCTCCTCCCTCCCTCATTCCTTCCTTCTTCCTCTCTCTTCTTTCCTTTCTTTTCTGAATGCCATGCACTTCTACCTTTTACATGATTCATTAAGGGATTTTAAACTTTAGTATTTAGAAATTGAAATTAGGTACTACTGGAGTTTGTGGAAGGCTAAAATTGGTGTTCGGTGAAAAGTCAGGCAGCCTCAAGAAGCTCCCACAAATGGGGGCACCTGGGTGGCTCCGTCGGTTAAGCGTCTGCTTTTGGCTCAGGTTATGATCCCCGGGTCCTGGGATCAAGCACCACGTTGGGCTCCCTGCTCAGTGGGAGTCTGCATGTCCATCTCTCTCTGTACCACCCACCCGCTCGTGCTCTCTCTCTCTCTCTCAAATAAATAAATAAAATCTTAAAAAAAAGAGAAAGCTCCCATGGATGGCTGCATCCATGGCACTCCCACTATATTCTGGGAGGACTATTAGTTATTATGTATCATTGGGGCGGTCTGTTGGTTGTGCTTTTCACATGCTGCAATTCATACTTGTTAAATAATAAATGGCAGCTTGTTTTGTTTCATCATTATTAATTTAGATTATTGTACATTATCAGAAGAACCTCACAGTGTTTTGTTGGCCCTCTTGTGGGAAATAAAAATATTTGCATCACTTGCATTTTGAAGCTACAGTTCTCTAATAACTATGCCGTAAGATGTATGGTACTGTGGATTCTAACGTGAAATAGCAACCTGCATGGTTAAAGCAGGTTAAGGCAGAGGGTAGACATCATCTTCACTGCCCCGCCCAAATGGCACAGTATACATTTAGTAATAATGCTAGAGTCAGACTGACCAGCTTGAATCATGGTCCCACCTAAATTGTTTAAGCCTCACTTTCTTTATAGAATGAGAATAGCTGAACCTACCTTAGGATTAAACATCATCATGCACGTACAGCGTTTCAACAATGCTCAATAAAACAGGAACTAAAAGTTACCAATGTTTGCAGAGTGCTTACAGTTTGCTAGGTATCATACGAAGTGCTTTATATATATTGACTAATTAATCTTCAGAAAATTGTATGAGGTAGATATGACTATTATGCATGCCTTTTTTAAAAAATTCAATTAGCCAACATAACATAGTACATCATTAGTTTTAGATTATGCATGCCTTTTAGATAAGGAAAAAACCTGAGGCAGAGGACTTTTAGATAACACTCAAGATCACACAGTTGGTCAGTAGCCAAATGGGGATTTGAACCCTGAAAGCACGGTTCCAGACGTACTGCTGGTCACTACCACAATACCTGGGAAGCTAACGAGAATCATCCATTTCTTTACCGAATGGGTCGTACAGTGAGATCAGAGCCACGTGAATGGTCTCTATTCATTTGCAAACCACTTCTCTCCTCACTTGCTGTGGCATCTGGACGGGCAGTGTCTTACTTACTCCCAAATCCCCAGAATTTAGCTCAGCCCTTGCTCCATGAGTGGCTGAGTCAAGGCCTTCCCCTCATTGACCTTTTCAATCACCATGCTGATGATGCTAACTAAATATTGTTTTGTCCGGGAACACCACCTGGACAGAAGTCATCCTAGATTCCACTTTGAATTCAGTGCTCCTTGAGGTGAACATTCTTAAAATTTCATGAGGTTAAGCCTCCTCCAGATGGACGCCATCCAGTTGAGCATCTGGAAAATGTCATTTTCTACTACTATTTCTTAAAATTCATGGAGCTCACTGATGATAGCTTTTTAGTCTTGAAACGAACCTTAGTGATAGCCTATAAGAGAGGAAATAAGGATCCAAAGTAGTGATGTTACTGTCTGGAGCTTAGTCAGGGGTAGATTCCAGACTGCACACCAGGACTCCCCATGCTGTACTTTTCAATTCGCATGTAGTAGGAGAATCTGGGATATTACTTAACTTCCAAATGGGCTTTGCTTATATGTTGCATAACATTTGGGCTAAAGCTGAAAAATCCAGAAAAATATTCACATATTGCTTTTTTTTAACTAATGGAAACTGTGGCTTTAAAATGTTATTTTGGGACTTATGTAAGGGCATTTATAGAATGCTCATGGACAATAAAATCATGATAATATCACCTAAGGCACTTGATGTTATCTTAGTGAAAGTTCTGTACAATTGGTCTTTTGTTTTGCACACCATAAACCAAGTAAGTATTCTGCAAAAGATTAAAGACATCCAAAATATTCAGAAGTGTATCATTTGTGGAAATTTCTAAGCACCCATGAAGCAAACCTACAGTGCTTTGGACAAACTCAACTGACTCCACTAATGGAAAGCTTAGAAAAGAAGGTTTGAGTAAGGTTTGAATCAAGACCCATTAAAATATTACTTTAACAGATGAGCCATTTGTGAAATTGGATTTTCAAACAAATGACTGCACCATATTTTGAAATGAGTGGCTTGCAGGTTTGCTTGGAAAGGAAGAAATTTGTGAATTAAGGGGAAAGATATTTTCTCAAGGACTCTATTAATAGTGGCCAAAGATAGCAATGATTATCAATTAATCAATGCCAGGCAATTACTAGATATATGACCCAGATACAACCAGTCACTCCTTCTTCAGAGCTACCTCTGTCCTTTGCACATAATTCCGGAATGGCAATAATCTCACTCTTAAAGCGTTTGTAGCCTATGAGCTATTATGGGTAGGACACTGCCTCTTTAATTTTTTTTTTTTAAACTGGTGAGGCAAGCTATTCAATGTCACATACGGAATGAGTGGCAGGTCCAGGATTAGAACTAAGATTCTTTGATTCCAATTTCTATGAAAATAAACAGAGATCAACCAAATGAGGAAAGCAAAGGCTATTTATACTGAACCTGATATCACAAAAGAGTGGTCCAGCATCACGTGTGTTTTGGCAGAGACTCAAAGGCAGGCACAGGAGTGGGAAATCATTTTAGTGGGAAACAAAGAAGCCTTCGGGTATGTCCTGATTGGAGACCGCGGGCACAGGGAAGCTTCAGGCAGGCTCCTTCGAGGCCGGGCATCCTGTATGATCTGGTGGGGTGCATATTTGGCTTTTTCTCTGGTTGGTCCTTTGTTGGAAGTACGGATGAAAATTAGGATCAGTTATTAATCAAGACCTGGCTGTTTTGGGCTGATTGTCACAGGATTTATTGTTTGGCTTCCTGGACCAGTTGCTAGAGATAGCGGTCTCACTTCCCACAAGTCTGACTTATAGGTAGCAGGTTGGCTTCCTGAGCTGGTTATTGTGGATCATGGGTTTGTTTCTCAGGCTGGTTGCTGTAGATTGTGGATCAGAATTCATATGAGTTTAGGTGAGTCATTTTTATACTGGGTTGGCCATGTATGTGTATATATTTGTACATGATATATATACAATGGAGGTAATCTCACCCTTACAGTATATGTAGCCCATGAGCTACCATGAGCAGGGACCATGAGCCTCTTTAATTTTTAATTTTTATTTTTTCCAGGTGAGGTGAATTATTCCATGTCACATAGGCAGTGAGTGGCAGATCCAGGGTTAGCACTCAGATCCTCTCAGTTCTGTGGAAATCAAAAGAGATCAGCCAGATGAGAAAAGCGAAGGCTATTTATCCTGCACTTGCTAAGCAAGGGAGTCGCCACCAAATCTCGGTTGTAGATGATATATATATCATTTGTATACTCAGCCTGTCAGTTCGGTTCTCTTCCTTCTAAATCAGGGGTGACAGGCCTTCAGTAAAGGGCCAGATAGAAAGGACGGTCGGCTTGACGAGCCATACGGTCTCTGCTGTGATTACTCAACACTGACATTCAGCACAAAAGCAACCCCGGACAGTATGTACACAAGTGCATTTGGCTGTGTTCCAACAAAACTTTATTTATAAAAACAGGGAGCAGGCTTGATGTGGCCGTAGGGCTGCACTTTGCTGACCCCTGTTCCGCAGTAAAGGGTGCACAAGACCAACAAACGTGCATTTGACTGCTGCCTCCTGTGCTGTGACTCAAGTCCTTCAGCCCTGTTTTCATGCTATCGGGGCCGTGATCATTGTGGTCTAGTTTCTCAGTGGTTCCTATTCAAGAAGCATAGTTCAACAACCAAAAAATTTTTAAAAAGTTCCATTATTTTTTCCTTCCTCTTAAAGGATGTTATGTGGTCCCATTTAATAACTAAAGTGATCCTTCTTTTTTTAAAAATAATTTTTATTAACATATCATGTATTATTTGTTTCAGGAGTACCTGTCTCTGATTCATCAGTCTTACACAATTTAAAGTGATCCTTCTTTTAACGTTGTTTTTTTCTGTTCCCTTCCCCCTATAGTTCATACTCCCTTTTCAGAACCTCTTATTTGTCAAATCCACCCCCCTCACCCCCCCAAAAAACACTGCAGTGCACAGTGGATCAACACAGGGAGCCATCTTCCTTTGAATACATAACATGTCAGGCAAGAGCCGGTAAGAGCGATGTTGTTAAATTGGTAGGAATCCTGGCGCTGCCACTTACTAGTCTGTGACCTTGCTCTGTCCTTAGCCTGGTCCCCTTGGGTTTGCAACATGGCTGCCACAGTTCTAGGCATCACGCATAGATGAGAAAAGTATTTATCCAGAAGAAGTAGAGGTCATTTCCTACTTGTATCCTCTTAAAAGTGAAGAACCATCTCCTAGAAGCTTCTAGGCTGACTCATCCTCATATCTCATGGGCCCAATAGCATCACATGCTCACATCTAAGTCCATATGGGTAAGGGGCATGGGTCCCTCTTGTCTGGCTTAGATTAGAGTAGATTAGGTTAAACTGGAGTCACTGCTGAGATTGGGGGTACGTGGCCTTACAGAGGAGGGAGGATGCGAAGGAGTGAAGTCGAGCTTCTGTAGGAAGATGAGGGAGAGGGGTCAGTACTGAGAAGCCAACCAGCTATACCTTCAGCAAGAGGCAAAGGGGTGGGGAGGGAATTGGCCAGAGAGAAAAGGTGGCAGGAGAAAATAGAGGACCTATGAGGAACCCATCTCTAGGTTTTTAACTCTTCAAAGTAGAAACAGTCAAGGATTCTTTTTTGTGGCAGACAGAAGGCTTGGGTTGTTGATGGAGAGCTGACTCCCATCTTCCCCTGAACACATCACGTATGAAGCCAGGGTGGGTAACAACAACATTGTCAAATTGGCAAAGCTGGTCTGCCTGTCTTCTCTCCAGACCAATTTGCTGTCGGCTTTCACTCTTTCCCTCAGTCTCACCCTCTTGTGCCCGAGCACCTTGCATGCTTCACCATGAACTCAGCACAAGGGAACGCTGGCTAGGGAGAGGGCAAGATCTGGGTATGAATCCTGGCTCTGCCAGTTACTTGTCTGTGACCTTGGGCACGTGACTTACCAGCGATGAAGATTAGTTACGCACTAATAATAACACAGAAGATCAGTTACTTCTGTGATGAGGGAAGATGTCTGCCTTCCTCGCTCATGCTGTTGCTGTGAGGATTAAATGGAATTTTTCAGTGCCTGTGGCAGACAGGCACTAAATATATATATTTTTTCCTTTGGTAATTAAACCTGTCTACTCATTGTTCCCTGAAGGCGCTTACATGTTTTGTGATTTTCTACCTTCACATGCAGCTCACGCCCTCTCTGCTTCTTACTCTTACACCCCACCCATTAGCAATGCCTTTCTCTCTCTTCTCCACCTGGGATCTTAACTGCTGTCTGAAGTCAGGTGTGACTCCACACTGTGAAGCCCTCTGGTCCCTTTCAGACCCAGGTCTCCGTTCTCTGAAGGGGCCATTGGGGTCTGTGGCATTGAAGGCATCACCAGAGAAGCCCTCATTGTGTTGGAGGGGGTCCCAGAAGGTCCGCGTTACCCAGGAGATAAGCAGTCCTCAGGGTCATCAGAGCAGGGGAAGCAGGAGGCTGCCAGCTCTGGGATCGAGGTTATGCAAAACAATGGAGTAGAAGCCCAGGGCTGGACAGAGAAATGACATTGGGAGCTTTTAGCTGGAGTCCTGTTCTTCCGCATGCCCCTCTTTTTTTTTTAATGGACAAGTTATATATGTTATTTGAACATCAGTTTTCTCATCTCCAAATTGGGTTCCATACCCATGTCTTCTTCCCTCTTATCCTTCATGAAAATGTAAAGTCCAGAAAGCCAGGGCTTGTATTTTATTTTTGATTTGCAGTTACGTCCAGCTCATAGCTTACTACTGGACTCCTAGTAGGCACAAAATACACTTGTTGAAAAATGAAATGAGTGTCACATAAGAAAACATAGATGTAAATGTTTGTAAGCTTCAGTATGACACACGTGGAATGTACTTGCTCACTACCTCCAAGAGCTTAGCATCGATCTCTGTCTGAGCAGTCATGCAGTTTATGTTAGCTGATAGGACACATACCCTATATGGAGTGTGGAGTGTATGCGAGGTTGTTTTAATCAAAATGTGGAGTCTCCTAAGGCAGGACAATGGGCGTCTTGTGTCAGGCCAACACCTATAAATCTTGCCTTCAGGTTGCCTAACATCTAAAGGCAGATAAGTACCATGCACGCCTCTATCTGCCTCCTCTACACTCAGGGAAGACGTTGCTAACTGATGGTGATACTTCCCTACCAAGCCTGGACATGACCTCCACATTCTTGATTAAAACCATTTTTACAGGCGGCTGCTACCAATGGATCAGAATTGATCCAAATGCAACCTAACTCAAGGTCTATTTGCTATTCCTGATCTTAATTCAAGCACACTCTCTTTTTGCTTGTTTATTTTCCAGAAGATCTCCATTGATGGAATCTCCAGTCTTCTTTCGTTGATCATCTCTTTGTTTGCTTAGCCATCAGAAAGGTCGTATCCTAATACAATCTCTCCTGCTGTAAAAATAGGGCTGTCCTTATCCTTCAACTCAAGCAAATATCTCAAAGAAATATGATTTGGTTTTGCTTCTAGGAAATAAGAGAAATACCAAAGGGGAAATGAATCAATCCACCGTAGTATGATGACTATGAAATTTATTAGAAGAATGGCCCTGTGCACACAAAGGCCATATCTAGAACACCAGATTCCCCATTCAGTGCACTGCCCCGTTTCTGTGATGTGCTGTACTTAACCACACTTTTTATTTTTTAGAGCCACTTTACACACATTTCCTAATTGATTTACTGCCCTGGAGGCAGTTTAGAACACAGCAATAAGGGTGATTAAAAGACCAGAAGAACTGATTTATGATGAACGATGAAGAATGGAATACGATCTGAACTTGGCCAAACAGAGATCCAGAGGCAGACGCCCCAGCCACCTTTAGCTACCTGGCAGAGCGTGGACCCGAGAGCGAGAGACAAATTCTTTCACTTGGCAGTCAGAGGTTTCAAAAGAGCAAGTTGATTTTTTTTCTTAAATGAGGAAAAATTCAGTCAGGCAGATTGATTCTTGAGGGCTATGGGCTGTCCCAGAAAGTGGTGGACTCAAGGTTGCTGCAGGACCACGGTTGAGAGCAGAGAATGATGCTCTGCCACGTTCAGGAAATAAACCAAGGCCTCCCTCTACTCCACTGCTCCCATCGTCCCCTCTCTCATGGTATATCTGCTTTTAATATATGATTTTGGGAGACTTTACTGTCTCTAGGAATAAAGTGAAAATCTTCAACACTCAACCTGTAAGGAAAATACAAAATACGACCTGATCCACTGTGGAGGATGCTCCCTGTCAAAGAGATTGTCTATTGACCATAGACGCCAAATTGGGCATTTTGTTATGATTTGTTCTTCCAGGTTTTTAGAAGCAACTCTTCTCAGGTTTGCAGAAAATGTAGAGTAATCAAATCAACAAAATAGCTCATGGATTCTTGTTTCATAAAAGGGTTTTAGTTTAATTTTTTCTATTATTTTAAGAATACACGTCTCTCGGGGCGCCTGGGTGGCTCAGTTGGTTAAGCGACTGCCTTCAGCTCAGGTCATGATCCTGGAGTCCCTGGATCGAGTCCCGCATCGGGCTCCCTGCTCGGCAGGGAGCCTGCTTCTCCCTCTGACCCTCCCCCATCTCATGTGCTCTCTCTCATTCTCTCTGTCTCAAATAAATAAATAAAATCTTTAAAAAAAAAAAAAAAAAAAAAAAGAATACACGTCTCTCAACTAAAGATAAATAATGTTTCTTACCACCAAATTATTCATTAATTTACAAGTGCATTTACCTGAAAATTATTAAGTGAGTAATTACTATGTATACCTTATAATTTAGCCAATTGGAAAAGAAGAAAGTGTGTGTGCATTTGTTTTTATTTTTTGTTTTTGTTTTTTTTTTTTAGCAGCCCTCTCCTCCCTAAGAATAGGAACACATTAGAACAAGGATCCAGAGATGACCATGCTCCAGGCAGAAACTGGTAAACACAATGCCCTGGAGCCAATGCCGTGGCCAGGTGGGCCTCCTGCTCTGAAGTTTCTGTTGTTAGGTCACATCTGCTCACAGCCTAGTTTGGTTGTTGAGTGTCTAATAGATTGATTTTTTTTTTTTTTTAATGAAGCTTCATGCAAATTTGCCTTCTATCCTTGCTTAGGCAGCAGCCCCACTGACCAACGTGTCAGCATCCTTGGCTTGCCCAAACCTAGAAACAAACAGTATGTGCATCGAAGAACAGGGCTAACAGTTTCTAATTCATTCTCCTTAAGCCTTTGCTAAAAGTAGCAGTCAGGGGGAAGACAAGTTGATGGCTGCCCTCTGGGACTGAAATTAACCCAAATGCCACTGAGCCTGGTAGGACAATGGAGCCAACCTCTTTGGCCTTCAGAATGAAGTCACCCCACCTGGGGAGAGAGAAAAGGTTTAAAGAAGTAGAAGATGTTACCCCTGTCACAAGGAGCTAATGCTGAGACTAAGGGGGCAAAGGGTCCCAAACTCTTCCTTATTACTACTATGTGGCCAAATTCACATCTTTGCAAGGAGCCTTGGGACTCTGGCCAGGGTGGAATTTTGGGGCTTAGGGCTGTATGGGGAATGGTGCTGCCTATCCATGGCACATATGGCCATAGTGGAAGTCAATGATACTGACCCAGACAGAGTTGAACTTGAGAATCATTGGAAAAATGAACATTTTCAAATCCCAAAGCATAGAATCTGCAAAAGGGATTTGTTTGATGGAATCAATAGGGTTGAAGGATGGGCAGATCCAGAATAGAACCTGAGGACTCACAGGTAGAGAAGAGAGCCTCTGAAAAAGAGCTGTGGTCATGGCTGTAAGTGGGATTTGCTGTGGGGGTGGTGAGGGAGGAGGGTGGGAGACAGGCAGGTACACAACTGATTCGGGGGCAAAGGCTCAGCACCGCCATGTTGGATAACTCCAGAGAGTCCCATTCATTGTGTTTAATGGGAATGGTACCCCTGGAGTTGGGGGGGGGTGAGCAGAAGCACTGAAGAGACTACGGCAGAGGGTTCCAGGGGTGCAGAGGGGGAGACATTCAGAAGTGTTTGGGAAGTGTTTTGGAGGAGATAACAGCCAAGCTAATTCATGATGATGCAGAACTAACTAGAAGGAGAGAAAGTGACACAAATGTCAGGTAGAGGAAAAAGCAGCTGGGGATATAAGGGCATCTGAGACAGTAGGTTGTCCTGGGCAAGGCCCGTAGAACAACAGAAGGGAACACGCAGGTGTAGCAATAGGAGTGGAACAGGTGAGCTACTCTATGGAGATCCTTGAACAGCATCGTGGGGTTCGGGCTTCATTTGTCTTCATGGGGAAGCCACTGCAGAATGATATAGGAAGCCATGGCCAATGGCATAGAGGACAGAGCTGGGGTGAGACCAGGGGCAGGGGACTGATTAGGAGGCTGTTGAAATAACCCAGCCAGGCAGCAATGAGGGTCGAAAAACACCACTGTGTGAGATAGCAACGCATCAGGGACAGGACCTCCGCTCTCTCCTTCAGGCTTTTACCTGTGTCCCTCTCCTTTCAGATGAATCAGGTTAGGTGTCTTTCATGTTTATGCCATCTAGGCCCCTGCTGGCTAGCACAGAAATACCTGGGAATATTTTATTCTTAACTTGCTTGGGCATAGAGGTTGGCAAGTACCCAGAACCACAGAACCCGGCATGTCCTTCATCATCTGGCAAAATGACTCTGCCTTATGAAGAGTAGAGGCCACTTCATGACTCTTTTTGTATTTCTAACAAACACTTCTCCTTTTGTGGGGTTGATGAATTTGAGAAAATTCTGGAGTAGTATGGAAAGGTTATGTGGAACATACCACGCGTCTTGCAGGTTGAGAACCAGATAAATTTTAAGTCAGAGACTCTAATCATGTGTGATATTACAGGGAGCGAGGCACAAAAAATATTATGGCAGGTCCCAAGCACTATACTCACCACAATCTCCTGAGTTTACAGCTCTCCCACCAGATACCTAATATATAAGATTGGAAGGCAACGCTATGAAAGGACTTACACAGTCTATTCTGAAAAACTGATACTTCAATAAAGAAGATAAGTGGAGGAACCAGGATATAAGAAAACATATAAAAAGCCTTTAGAAGGTCAACGAAGCCTGGGGACATAAAACTCAATAGTTCAGGGACAGAAACAAAATGGAATTTTCTTTGTTTTAGATAGAAAATTACAAGGTGCTGTTTGAGGTTATAGCTGTAGTTGGACTAGTACCTTGAAACAGTGCAATTTAACAAGCCCGCTAGGAATCCGATCCCATCCGCATAAAGGGAATGGATAACTTTTGCCGGCTTTTCACCATGAGGGGAAATGTTCCACCAGCAAGGAACTTTGCAGGGGATGGAAAATGTTCTGTCTTATTTTGGGTGGTGGTTACCAGGGACGGGGGTACATTTGGCAAAACTCATCAAGCTGAACATTTAAGATGGGTGTATTTTATTGATATCAGTACACCAATAAAAATAATACAAATAATAAAAAGTGAAAAAGGAGAAGAAATATTCAGCCACTGTCTCAGTGGCAAGTTTACATGCACTGGCTAGTAATGCAGGTGATACCTGGAGTGGTCAGGATCTTAGGATGGCAAACCTACCCCAACCAGACCAATTGCTTGGCAGAGTGGCCAAATTCATTTCATGAAGCTAGGGGGCTGAGGTCATCCACAAGTAGCACAGAGGCTGGCCTGACTGTAGGCACCATTATGCCTTTGCTTCTCTGGCCATGTACAAAGCTAATTAGGTCCCTCTGTGAACTTGGAAGCCAGTGTGTGGATAACAAGTAGGTTTCATTTTCTTTCATCGATGAATCACACACAAAGTCCTGGGCTAATGAAGATTCCAAGACCTCATCCATGTCCAAAGAGGAGAATCAGCACTGATGAGTGATGTCTGTTGAGGGTGTGGTAGGGTGGATTAAAGGTGTGTATGCCAAATACTTACTAACTAACCACTCTTAGACTAATTTTTTGAAGGGAGACAGAGGATGGGAGCTAGCTTCTCAAGGCCACCAGGAAATTTCTCCAGTGGTAGGAGTAGTGACTATGGTGATGCTGGGAATGTTCAGGCACATTGGGTCTGGAGATTAAATTCTATCCCTTCCAGAGGTTTCCAGGGGTGAAGCTGGCTTGAGAGAGCCAAACAGCATGACTGAAGTACCAGTCTGAAGGGGCTGGGCAGGAGTGAAAACCAGGTCCATGAAAAGTCGGAAAGAATGGGAGCAGAACAAGTGAATGTTGACTAGTTTCAGAGGTGGCTCTGGATTGGGTGTGGGTCTAGCCCCAGGGTCTTTGTGGGAGAGGTGACTGTTTCCCACATTGTGCTCCTGAGAACATTGAGGCCCTGGTAGCCCTCAGACAAGAGGGAGTTTTGTCCCCAAGTCGCCAGCGTGTGGAGGTCTGGAAAGAAGGACCTGTGAGTGTTTTGGTGGAATGGAGTTAATTAGTACCATCTTTAATCAAGTTGCCTTCCACAATTGGTTTGGACCATGAATAAAAAGCCCCTGGATTGCTGACTTCTGGCTCCTTCAACCATCTCTTCCTTCCTTGAGGACAGATATAGTGCCAGGACCTGGGGTCCAGTAGCGAGATGTGAGGGAAGGACAGAGAAGGGGGTGGATGCAGAGATCTGTAGGGGTCTGGAAGGGAAATACCCACTTTGGGCACCATCTCCTGCACTGTTGGCCACTTCATTTTTCCAACTGCTCATTATCTTTTCTAGATCCAGATCTTTTTTTTTTTTTTAAGGCAGGATATACCTACTGTAAAGTGTATGGTGTGTGCTAATCTCTGGTGCTCAGCAGGATGATTTTTACATGTGTGCACAGCCTGTAACCACAACACAAGTCAGGTTCCCCACTCCCAGCCTCAATGGGTTTCTTCTGTGACTCTTTCTAGTCTATAACGTCCTCTTACGGGCTAGTCATAGGGTGACCAATGGTCACAGCTTGCCTGGAGCTGAGCGGTTGCTGGCATGCAAAACTTTCAGTGCTAAAATTGGGAAAGTCTCCAGCAAATAAGGATGGTTGGTCACACTGGTCCCCACAATTCTGATTAAGTTTGCCTGGTTTTGAACTTCATTTGCTGGAATCAGATGTATGTACTCTTTTGCGTCTGGCTTCTCTCATACCATATCTGTGTGAGTTTATCCCTATTATTGCATGTAGCACTTTTTTTTTTCTTAAATCTTTTTGCTGAGTGGTATTCTATTGTATGAATATACTGCAAGTTGCCTGTTTTCCTGTTGGGCTCTCCCATTCCTATCAGGGCTCAGATACTTTCTGATGTGAATAATAAACACATTGACTAACTTGCAACGTATACTTGCCTTTATTGTAGTTTCCTCAAATTCATAGAAATTAGGTAGGGGATACATTCTAAGCACATCTCTAATCAAGTGGGGGTTAGTAATAATTCCATTTCCTTAGAACGACTTCAGGTACTGTGTCAGGGACCAGGTAAAGAGCTTAACTATTGATTTTTATGATAATTTATGTGGTACTATAATCATACCCTATTTAATAGTTGAGAAAATTGAGGCACAGAGAGGTTAAATAACTAGTATGTGCCAAAGTCAGAATTTGAACCCAGACATCTGGCCCCAGAACCTGCTTTCTCAACTACTTCACTCTATGCCTCTTGCAGAAATGAGTAAAATCTTATCAGGAGGGAATTCAGCCTTAAGTCCCCCTAAATAGAGTATTAAAATCTGAGCGGCTTCTGTAAATTCAGAAAGTCAATGCTTTCTTGCCTACCCTCAGGTTATGATTGGCTGAAGACTAACGTTGTGTGTACTTGTAAGGAACTAAGGAATTGCTTTTGAAAATATAATGGTCCAGCCATTCTGTGGTTTCTAGCTAAAGTTCTACCATACCTCGTTCCTTGATTTGGATGGCCTCTGATTTTCCGTGAAGTTCTTTAGGCTTGAAAAATTATGATCGCCCCAGGGTTAAAGTATTTATTTAGCGTGTCCTGTGTTTCGAATAGCTGGATGCTCTGAAAGATGTAACAGAGACAGAAAACAGAGATCTCAATTTTACTAGCAGAGTGAAAATGATTATTTCCTACATTGTTTTCCTGAGAACACAGGCCCTGGTTGCCCTCAGACAGGAGGGAGTTTTGTCCCCAAGTCACTAGCGAGTGGGGGTCTGGAGTAAAAGGACCTGTGAGTGTTTTAGTGGAGTGGAGTTAATCAGTACCGTCTTTAACTGAATTGTTTTCCACATAAACCAAAGGCCAAAGGTGAAGTGGGCAGATAGCACAAATAATTGCTTTATTTAAAGGGTGAGTCATTTCTAGCCTGAGGCACTAGATCCAGATTTCAGTTTGAATTCATCACATTCCTCTAGTTACCCCTGCCTTAACACAGAGATTAATTTCCCTCCTGGTGGGCTTGTGTGGCGAACCCATTAGGCAAGTGTTTCGAGTTTTAATAATGAAAGCAGATGAAGATCTGTGAAGAATCAGTTTTAAAGGACTGTGACTTAAACGTAGGGCCCAATGAACAGTAGGCAGTGGCTTAAAATCAGCATTTATCTCAAAAATCTTCTGCATTCATACCTACTTTGTCTGTATCCCTCTCTCCTTAGCTCTCTTTCTTCTCTCTCAATTTTTCTTCCCTGTCTGACTCCTCTGTATCTCCTGCTCCTTTCAATTCCTTCCACATGCCTCTTGCTTGCCTACATTCACTAATGGACCTGTTGTATATTAGAGGCACGGAACTCTAGATATTAACAGCAACCTCTGTGTTTTGCCCAGGAGGAGACCGAGGTGGCCCAGGGAAGGGATTTGAAGCAGAGTTGGAGCGGGAAAGTGGTTCTTGCAATTTACTGCTCAATATTCTTATTTCATATTTGCCGGAAATATTTAAAAACATTACTTTTTTGGCTATCAAGCATTATATGGCCTTCGTGAAATATGTTTAAAAATACAGAAAACTGTAAATAAAAAATGAAAAAATCAACTGTTATCACTTCATTCAGAGATAACGACCATTAATAATTTCAGTATGTTTCATTTCACTCTCTTTTCCATTCAGATCAACAGACATTATATATATTTCAAAGAAATAGGATTCTATTTTAGAGGCACATTGGAATCCTACTTTTTTGTTTTGTTTCGTTTTGTTTTTAGACAGGGGGAGAGAAAGAGCAAGGGAGGAGAATGAACAGGGGAGGGGCGAGGGAGAGGGAGAGAGAGAATCTCAAGCAGGCTCCACACCCAGCACGGAGCCGGATGTGGGCATTGATCTCACGACCCTGAGATCATGACCTGAGCCCAAATCAAGCGTCGGATGCCTAACTGAGCTGCCCAGGTGCCCCTGGAATCCTATTTTTTATGCTTAAGCTTCTCCTATTAGCATTGTCTCATGGCATTAAATATTTCTGAAAATATGACTTCTAATAAACCCATACTATTGTAATCTATGGTTATACCATAATTTGTTTAACCACTTGTGGAACGCATTGAATAAAGTTTCCTGTTTTTTATTTAAAAGCAAGGGAGTGAGACATTTTGTATGTCCCAAAGAGGAGAAGGGAGCTCTCCAATAATCCTTAATGAGTTGCTTTTTGTTGAAAGCTCTCAGCTGATTTTTCCCCGTGTGGATCAGAGTCTCACAAGGAAGAATCAAGGATGGTTCTGTACCTTGATTGTGTTGACTTAATTACTATCTTTGTCTAGAGACTTCCTTTGCCTCCTCCCCTGTTCCCATACTGGGTAGAGAATCCACTTCATTCTTTGCCTCCTCCACTTGCTGCCAATCTCATCTTAAAAACCAATTGCTTGCTCATGTTGCCTGCCCTGCATAGAGCATCCACACAACTGGTTTTGTTCAAAATCCTGCGACTCAGAGAAAAAGTGCCTGCTAGGCACATGCCAAGCATTGCCAGAGGGGGCAAAAGAGAAACTTGTCCACTGCCTGCAGAATGACACTTTACAGTTTACAAATCCTTACCTGCCCTGGGAAAGATAGAGAGAATGTCCCTGAGATCCATGGAGACTCACTCAGAGTGTTAGAATCACAAATGAGACCAGTTTTTGAATTTTTTTTCTCCATTGCAAAAATGAGGCAGTGTATGTAGCACAGACTTTGATGGCAAATAGCTCTCTGCTTGGATTACACCTGTGCCTGACCTTGTGGGATTTGGGGTGGATAATCCATGTAAACCATCTGAGCCTCTGTTTGCTCATATGTGATTTCTGAATAATAAGGATTAAAAGACATCATAGAGCTGAAGAGTTCAGTGTGCTGTTTGGAACGTCAAAGCCACTAGTAGACGGTGGCCAGGACCATCATTTGGTCTCCCTGTCCTGCCTTGTTTTTCTATGTTCAAGGTCAATGTGTAATTTTGCAGTGAGTAATAGCAAGTGAAAATTAAAATGAGAGCCATGAAATGATCCCTTATGTAAGTACAGAAGACAAAGCATGCTTAGGGTTAGATTAAAGAATGAGAGCCTTCGATTGTTAGAACTTGACATGGAGCTTGGGCTTCAGGTTTGATTGAGAGCATCTCACCAAACATATTCAGAGTAAGGCAGTTTGCTTTTCCTTTTCTAGATGCTTATAGGCCTGTGAAGCTCTGTAGGTACTGACTTCGAGGGCCCACGTCTCGCACTCTGAACTTCCTGGACAATGGCCCAGTTCTGGGAAATTGCACAATCAACCTTCCTGGTCCCAGGTGGCCCCACGGGCTGCCCTTTGGCTTTGGAAGACGGTGGGAGCTGTCACATCCGCTCACTCAGACCGACATGACCTTCATTGCTCACTTGAGCCTGAGAGTGTTCTTTGTGAGCTAAGTCTGGATGGCCCTGGTGCAGAAAGATGTGCTGTGCTGTGGAGAACAATTTAGAGTAATCTCTGCTCATAAACATGGCCGTTCCCTCAGAAAGTGACGCATTAGCGGGTTGGTGGCTGTTCTGTGCTGCTCTCCCAGGCTGAACAGCAGTGACATCTGAATCACCTTCCCGGAGCACCTTGTGGCAATTTGCTAATTATTTTTATGATGCCAGGTCAGCAATAAACGTGGCTTTCCTGCTTCACTCTTTCTCCACAGCCGCATGACAGGAGAGACCATTTTTCAAACCTGAGTTTAAGCACCCAGCCTGCCAGGTGACGTGGACCCTGGACGTGGGCTGACTTGCTCTGCACGCCTGTCCTGTTGCCTTTCCTTGTCCCAGGCCCGATTTTTTGTCCTTCTTGGAGTTGGAGGGCATATAATCATTTCCCAGGGCTTCCACAATAAAACATCACAAACTGAGGGGCTTAAAGCAACAGAGATGTATTCTCTTGCGGTTCTGGAGGCTGGAAGTTCCAGGTCAAAGCATCAGCAGGGCCGTGCCTGCTCGGATGGCTCTAGGGGAGAAGCCCTTCCATGCTTTTCTCTTGGCTTCTGGTGGTGCTGGCAATCCTTGAGGTTCTGTGGCTTGCAATCTCATTACTCCAATCTGTCTCTATTGTCACATGGCATTTTCTGTGTGTGTCTCTACCTTTTTTTTTAAGAGTGGGGGAGGGGCAGAGGGAGAGAGAGAATCTCAAGCAGGAGCCGGCTCCATGCCCAGCGCGGAGCCTGACCCAGGGCTCGATCTCACAACCCTGAGATCAGGACCTGAGCCAAAATCCAGAGTCGGATGCTTAACCGGCTGAGTCACTCAGGCACCCCACGTGTCTCTACTCTTCTTACAAGGACACCAGTCATACTGGATGAAGGGTCTACCCTGCTATAGTCTAACCTCATCTTAACTAATTTCCTCAGCAGAGACCCTATTTCCAAGTAAGGTCACATTATAGGGTGCTGGGAGTTAGGGTTTCAATATATCTTTTTGGGGGCCACAATGAAAACTATAACAGAGAGTACCTAAGGGTATCTCATTTATGAAAGGTTGGGGCATAATAATGGTATACCTAATGATCTGTCAAGCCTGAGACTGTTAAAGGATGCTTTTTAAGTGCTTGCTTTGCAGGTAGGAAGAGTGTGGCTGGGCTCCAAGCTTACATTAGCATGCACACACGTGTTTATGAGCATGCCCTCTGTGAGCAATGTTTGTTTGTTTGGGTGAACACAACTCTCTCATTATCCTAACAAGATCATACTGTTCCAATGAATAAAGAAAAAGAGGCCTCCTACCTCCCTTACTGGTGGGACCATTTGCTGGGGGCTATCTCATTTTTGTGGCACTTCTATTGTGACAAAACCCAGTTTCCAGCCTGGAGGGAAAAAATTTACAGGGTCATATTAAATTACCAAAGAAAAGTTAAAACTCTGGAGTTAGTCCTTTCAGGAAGGGCTGAATTCTTTTAACTAAATAGGGCAACTTTGAAATGTAATGGAAACCTGCGAGCTATAATATAATGTGAAACTCTCTATTCCTTTTAGTTATTTCATGAAAAGCTGGACATTTCTGTGGTGACTTTCATCTCAAGTGCCTCAAATACCACGCTAATTTTTACAAATTATGCTGTCTATGGGGATTCTATATCTGCCCATGTTTCTTCTCAATTTCCAAAACCTTTGGAGGTTCAATCCCTCTGAGGTCTGGGTTGAAGGGCTCTGTGCAGTAATGACTCTACTTAAATGATTTTTAGGATTTTGAGAATTCTTCTTCCTAATTTATATCATCAAGAAATACTTGGCATAGTAGAAAGGGATACAGATTTGAAATTAGTGGTGTGAATCTGGGCCTCAGTTTTCTCAACTGGAAAAGGAAGCATTTGGGATTATAATTTAGGAGGTTCTCTTCCTCGTCTAAACTTCCAGGAGTCTATGGTTTCTGGTGACTTTTCTAAATTGCTTCCAAATGTTGATCAGGAAGTTAACCATGCTTTTAGAGAACCGTCTGTGACTTGGCGCTCCACTCAGTTCTGCTGACAAAAATCTTCTGTTGCACGAAAGATTTTCCCAGTATTCGACCTGCTTGTTCTTCAGGTTGTCGATGCTTGCAGCACATTAGTGACCTTGCAAAGGTAACAGCCACTTTGCATTTTTTCTGCCAGCGTTCCTGTTCCCTAAAGGCTGTCCCAGACGTTATTGATGAAGGCTCTGCCCCAATGTGATCCCTAATATTTGGGTAGCTCTTTATACTTTTCACAGTGAATTCATGAACATTCATTTATTCAATCGCCACAATAGTCTGGGGGTAGGCTAGACTGGCATTATTATTTTCATTTAAAGACTTGAGGAAACCAAGGAACAGTGAGCCTACATCACCTTCCCAAGATCACAGAGGAAGGTAGTGGCAGAAGGAGGGCTGAGATACACATTTTCTGGCTTCTAGTTCAAGTTTTTTCCACTCGATTACATTTGAATTGAAATGTACAGAGGCAGAAAGGAAAAAACTTAACATATACACCTACTATGTGCTGGAAACTGTCCTAGACAGTATTCAAACCATCATCTCTTTGATTCCACAGACTAAATTCTTCGCATTACCTAGTATTTCTTCCTTGAAGACTGGAAACAAAGTTTAGGCACCAAGTGCCGTTATATAAAGTAAATCAAATTAGTTTGGTTTTATAAGCATTTGAGCACTCCCAATTGTGATGGGCGATTGTGATTAGGGACACAACTAGCCCTGGATTGGGTCAGTCTCCTTGGCATCCTCCGGGGAGAGTCTAGGGAAGGGAGTGGGGACACAGGGAAGCTGCACTAGGAATGTGTTGTTTCTCTCTGGGAGATTCCACTCGAAGATGTGAGGAGCCAGGAATGCCACTGTCCTCTCACCTGAATGGATGATGTGATGTTTAGAGGTACCAGGGAGTCCTTGTGTATACTCTAATGTCTTCCTCCCCTAATGGCTGGACCCACAACTTTATCTCTAAGGACTGACCTCAAGGAAGTATTACCAAATAACTATAATAATGCTTGTCTTATTTTCCTTCTTCGCTGTTGTGAAGATCAAATGAAATAATATACATAACTGTGTTGTGGAAAGCAGTCAGCTGATCATAGTAAGAAAACATATTTTTTAAAAGAGTTTATTTATTTGTTTATTTATTTGAGAGAGAGAGAGAGAGAAACAGCATGGGAGGGGAGAGGGTCAGCGGGAGAAGCAGGCTCCCCGCCGAGCCGGGAGCCCGACGTGGGACTCGATCCCAGGACTCCAGGATCATGACCTGAGCCGAAGGCAGTCGCCCAACCAACTGAGCCACCCAGGCGCCTGAAAACATAGTGTTTTTATTAGAGAATGAACATGGTGTGTAAGAGCTGCTCTGTCACTTACTAGTTCTGGGTTCTTGGGCAAGTGCCTTATCTTGTTGGATTCCAGTTTTCTCATCTTGCCTGATGGTGGTTCTGAGGATTCAGTGAATTGGTCTCTTTAAATTGCCAGGCCCATCACACCTGTCAGAATGGCTAAAATCAAGAACATAAGAAACAAAAAGTATTGGCAAGGATGTGGAGAAAAAGGAGCCCTCGTGAACCGTTGGTGGGAATGCAAACTGGTGCAGTCACTGTAGGAAACAATGTAGAGGTTCCTCAAAAAATAGGAAATAGAACTACCCTATGATTCAGTAATCACACTACTGGATGTTTACCCCCAAAATGCAAAAACACTAATTCAAAGGATACATGCACTCCTATGTTTATTGCAGCATTATTTCCAATAGCCGAACTATGGAAGCAGCCCAAGTGTCCTTTGACTGATGAATGGATACAGAAGATGTGGTATATTATTTGTCATAAAAGAGAACGGAATCTTGCCATTCGCAGCAACATGAATGGAGCTAGAGAGTATAATGCTGAGGGAAATAAGCCAGTCAGAGAAACACAAATACCATATGATCTCACTCATACGTGGAATTTAAGAAACAAAACAAATGAGCAAAGGAAAAAAAAAAGAGGGAGACAAACCAAGAAACAGACTCTTAACTATAGAGGACAACTGATGGTTACCTAAGGGGAGGAGGGTGGGATATGGGGCAAATAGAAGATGGGGATTAAAGAATACACTTATCACGATGAAAAAAAAAAGTGATAAAAAAATAAAAGAGGGGCGCCTGGGTGGCTCAGTCGTTAAGCGTCTGCCTTCGGCTCAGGTCAGGATCCCAGGGTCCTGGGATCGAGCCCTGCATCAGGCTCCCTGCTCTGCGGGAAGCCTGCTTCTCCCTCTCCCACTCCCCCTGCTTGTGTTCCCTCCCTTGCTATATCTCTCTCTGTCAGATAAATAAATAAAATCTTAAAAAAAAAATAAAAGAAAATTGCCAAGCCCGGTGCCTGGGCTTTTCTACAGTCAGTCTTCACTAAGAACTTCCCCTTTCTTCTCTTTTGGCTTAATGGCTTGATTCCTGTTAAGTATTCTGGGAAAATAAACATTTTTTTTTTTTTTTGGAAATGGTTTATGCTCTTCAAGAACATAGGATCTCCAAGCATAGCAGTGTTTTTAAAAAACAAGTTTTCAAAGCTATTTCCTCACTTCAAGCTTTGATAGAATGTTTAGTTCTTCCTTTGTAATATACTCTGCCTGAAGACTATGTCTTCCTTCTGGGAACTCCCCTCCCTCTCTCCAAGTATTTTTGGTGGGGCTGAGAAGCCTGTCGCTCTGCTGTCCTTGCTACAATCATTGGTTCAGGAATGGACATGGGAGGAGCCAATCACCGTCTTTGCTTGAGTTTGCTGTGGTTGCTGGTGGGTGAGGAGCAGCTCTTTTCTTTCAGAAAGCCAGCTGTGAGCAAGGATAAGCCCGGAGCTGCTGGTGGCTATCCCTCATGCTTTGTTCAAAGAGCTTCCTGAGGGTGATGCCCTCATGATGGAGAGCAGGAGAAAAGAATGTTGGAAAGAAAGGTTCTTGATGGCATATCTGAACCTCTGTATTTCACCATGTTTAAAGTCACCCATGCATCTGTTCTGTTTAGTTCCTTGGAACAAAAGCTTTCTTTATGGTTTAAGCTAGTCTGAATTGGTTTTTTGTCATTTTTAACTGACAAAAATCCTAATGAGTACTTGCCATAGTTGGAGGAGCCAAGAGTCCTGGGTGTCTAAGGAAGCATATAGTAAAGGGGTCCCTATGGAAGCCAGTCAAGGTGTTAAAGTGGATCATTCGTGACTAGCTTTGCCTAATTCACAATGGTCGGGAGCTGGCTTGCTCTACAGAACAGACTTGTACGGAGAATTCAGGATGTACGGATTGACTTACCATGGCCCACACAGCTATAAGAATAGTAGATGTTTTGAGGAGTCAGCCCAAACCCTACATTGTGGCTAGTACTAATTGAGCTGGGCTGTAGATAGAAAATACACCCTGGATTTTGAAGACGTAGGATGAAAAAAAAAATAAGATGTATTTTAAGAATTTTAAAATACTGAAATGATAACATTTTGGATATATTGGGTTGAAATGATAATATTTAGGCATATTGGGCTAAATGCAATATACTTTAAAGATTAGTTTTACCTATTTCTTTTTACTTTTTAAAATGTGGCTACCAAAATACTTAAAAGTAACATAGGTGGCTTGCATTATATTTCTATTGGGCAGTCTTAGCCTAGAACATAGTAAACTCTCAGTGAATGTTAAGTGTATTATCGGTATTGTTTTATGTGTTTAGTTCAAAAACAGCTAGTGAGCACTTGCTGGGAGGGCTGTAAACATCAATCATTGGTCAGATGGAGTGCTTAGAGTCTAGTGAAGGCAAACAAAGTCATCGGGAGTGTGTGGCACTTCATTCACTTGAGAACTCAGGGTGTGCCTGGCATAGTCCATATTCTTACAACAAACACAAGATAAGATGCTGCCAGATCATTCCTGGGACATTGCAAATTGTGGTGATTGCCTTAGGTGCCCCCAAGCATATGCACTATCCAGGGACAAGAGGGTGTCTCAGGGAGAGCACCAGATTTGAAGAACTTCACAGACCTATGAAACTATTTAAAGAAATCCAATTCTGATACAAATCATGTAACTCATCGCCTCTCCCTTTCCCAACATTACCGAGAAAAGAATCAATGTTTATTGGGGTAGCGGGACTAGTAGTGTCTTCCCCAAATTCACGTCCAGTTGGAGCCTTAGAATTAGGCCTTATTTAGAAATAGGTCTTTACAAATGTAATATATTAGCATGAGGTCATATTGGATTAGGGTGGGCTCTAATCTAATGACTGGTGTCCTTCGTGAAGAGGAAACAGAGACAGAGACACACAGGGAGAACATAGGTGAAGGTGGAGGCAGACTGGAGTCATGTAGCTGCAAACCAAAGAATGCCAAAGATCGCTGACAACCACCAGGAGCTAGAAGAGGCAAGAAAGTTTTTTCCCCTAGAGCCTTTGGAGGTGCTCCTCACACCTTGATTTCAGACTTCTGTCCTCCAGCGCTGGAATAATTTTCCACTGTTACAAGCCACCTTGTTTGTGGTAATTTGTTAGGACAGCCCTAGGAAACATTGGCTATTACTTGAGCCAGACTTGGTCTTCTTAACACTCTGTGAGACAAATGTTAAAGTGTTTTTTTTGGAGAGGGGCGGGGGGACTCATTCCTGGATCCAGGGAGAATCTGATAGGTGTGTATCACACTGATGGTCTTGGCAAAGGTAGAGACTGGCTCTGGGAGGGGCCAAAGAGTGTCAAAACAATATAGTCAGTGGGAGTTTCCAAAATAAGAATGACGGAGCAGGCTAAAGATCAGAGCCAGAAAACAGTGCCAAGGATTGGTGTTAGGTGAAGAGAAATGGAGCAAAATCGGACTAAACTGTAGTTAGCTTGGCAAGCAGAGAGTAAGATGGGGAATGGGAAATAAGGCTGTCCTCAGTGTGAGAGGTGCAGAGCCCCATTTCTGTGATGGGCTCAGTGTGTGGCAGGGCTATGGTCTTTAGGACGCACACTGAAGTCAGTGCTCCTTCCCCTGAGATGTGGCTGCATCTGGACACATGGGGATGTGACGGGAATAATGTAAAACTATCGGACAACCACAGAGCATCTCCTTCTGTCACTGTAATATAAAAGCAAACATATGCTTGGGAGTATAATACAACATTTCCATGAATGCATAATCTATAATATTCAATTTAGAAAGTTTTCCTTTTGTGTTGTTCACTTTGGGCACATCAAAGTAAGAAGAAACTAAACCACCCAGTGCTAATGCACAACTTTTACCTTTATCTACACAAGTGTCTCTAACTAGGAAATACATGGGATCTAAATGACCTGAGAGTACCATGGATTTTTTTTGTAGAGCCCTTCTGCTGCAAGTCAGGATCTGCCTTTACAATTTTCTGCTACAGACCTATGTTCATATTTACATTATTCTTCTTTTACTTGATCACCTGAAGATGTGTGCAATTTTAGTCTCTGGATCATCAAGGGGAAATGGAATTTTCTGAGGCCAATTTTCTGTGCAGAAGCAGAGCTATTGCTCAGGCTTGATATGCTAAGCAAGGAAACAATGAGGGGCTCTGTGGAGAAGCCCGGAGTTACCCTAGATTCTTTCCTCTCCCTTCCAACACCTCATCAGTCACCAAGTCCTGGAATCTACCTCTGCAGAGCTCTTTAATCCATCCACTTCTCTCCATCCTTTTGCCTAGACCAGGGTGGAGTTTAGTCTCCACAGGAATGGGGTAGGGGTGCGAAGATGTTAAAGATTCCAGAATTGGCATATATGAGATCAGTTGTAGATAAAATGATTAATCTTGGGAGAGGAGCATGAGGAAGAAACCCCATAAGTTTTGCTTCAATCGCCTGACCTGGGTCCATTAAAACTCAAAACCATAGAATAAACTGTTATTTGTCTTGCTTTCCCAACTGAGGCCATCCTTTATCTGGACCAAAGCCTGTTTTTTGATAGAGGGAAGGATGGAAAGGTACATAAGGACATTCCTCTTTTGAAAATTTCATTTTGGGGCACCTGGGTGGCTCAGTCGTTAAATGTCTGCCTTCGGACAGGGTCCTGGGATCAAGCCCCGTATTGGGCTCCCTGCTTGGCGGGAAGCCTGCTTCTCCCTCTCCCACTCCCCCTGCTTGTGTTCCCTCTCTCGCTGTCTCTCTCTGTCAAAAAATAAATAAAATCCTTTAAAAAAAATTTCATTTCATTTCTGCTCAACATGATTGTAAATGAAAGGATGTGGTGGCACTTGCTTCCAGTGGCAGTCCTCTCAGTCTTCCCAGGCAGGCCTTGCTAACCCCGGGCTCCTAGAAAAGGGCATTAACCAAATAGAATTATATTGGCTAAAGCTTCAGTTCCACCATAAAGTGTTATTTGGGCCCATAATATTAAAAAAAAAAAAAAAAGCCAATTTTAGACTCAACTAAGCAGAAACACAATAAAACAGAACATGGGTCCTTTGGGGTGAAAGTGAATGGGATTATTGATAAAGGGCATCCTGGCCTTTTCTGCCAACTGCGTGTTCCCAAGGGCTAAGTCTGGATTTCCTCTCTTCTTTCCCTTACAAAGTGGCCAGTGTGGGAGGATTTCCTGCCGACCTCATTTCCACTCCTTGAAGGTGGTTTAACTGAGTTCCAGATCCACCTCCTTGACAGAACCCGTCAAAGTGTGGCTGCAGCCCCAGAAGGAGAGTCAGGTGCATGGCTGGAGCATGCTTTGGCGTGCATGGCCCTGAGTTCACATCCTGGGCTTGCTGCAGAGCTGGACATCATTGGGAAAGTTACCAAACTAATCTGCTAGTTGCTTCTGCTCATCTGTTAAATGGGGATGTTTTTATCATCTTCATAAGGTTGCTGGTGGATTATAAATGCAGCTCCTGGAAGTGTTAAAAATGGAGTTTCTATCTCTGTTTGGCCATTCACAATGGGAGAACATTCCTGGAGGTTCCTGGCGGAGGCAGAAACTAGGGGAAATCTGGTACTGTTGCATCTTATGTATTATACTCATAGAAGTTACCTGAGGGCAAAAAGGGCTTTTAAAGTGGCTTTGAGAACACTTTAATCACATGATCACTTTCCTATCTTTTCTTCAGCACAATCACTCTCAGATGATTGGACAGCTTTACAAGCTCTTAGGTCTTGGGTTTAATTCATAGCAACAAGGTCACTCTTGGTGACTGTAAAGATATATATGGACATTTGCCTAGCTGTATTGTCTGGGACAGAGAAAGGATATTCATTTTCCTAACTCCTGATTGAAATGGCATTTCTCAACCGCTTTCCAGTTTGTGTTTACCTATGATAATACCAGGATACCGTGAAGATGGAAAACCTGTCTTCTTTCACCCACCAGTGTAGCCACCCTTCAATACAGCCTCCCATTCATTCCACACTGGAAGCCTCAGCCCTCAGGGGAGGCAAACAGTTTTAACTTGGAAACCAGTCTGGTTAACTGGTTGTGGGTACCTATGACGTTTCGTTTAGAAGGTATCTGAGCTCACATCTGCACTTCATAGAAAGAGAGCCCTGATTAACTTATGATGCCTTCTGTGGGCATGGATAGAGGAGTGGGGCCACATGTTTTCCATATCTTATCTCTCCTTCAGCTATCAACCACAGTGTCTACTTCCCTTCTTCACCTTTGACCTTCTTATAGAATATTGGTGGAATATGGGAGAGAAATGTAGGAAAGGATGACATAAATTGACCATTTCCGACTGGGGAGGAAAGATGGCAGAGGAGTAGGGGACCCTATTTCAACTGGTCCCCGGAATTGAGCTGGATATCTACCAGACCACTCTGAGCACCCACGAAACCAGCCTGAGATGTAAGAAGATCTGGATCTCCACAAACAGAATATCGCAGGTGGTTGGTTTCGAGGTACAAAGCGGGAAGCCGTGATTCCACGGGCAGATATCGGAGGATAAACGGCAGCGGGAGGGTGCCTGGCCGTGGGGATCCTACACCGCTGGTGAGTGACAGCCTCACGCACTGGGGACGGGGCACAGACTCGCAGACCGGTAGCAGCGGGGAAAGGACTTTAGGGCAGCCCCTGAGGCGGAAACCCGGAGTGGTGGGGTCGTGCCTGCGAACTGGGAGCAGCTGGCGGTTTTAGAAGCACAAAGGGCAGAGACGTACCCCGACCTGGAGGCAGGACTGGGAGCACTGCGGAGGGGCGCACAACTCAGGCCACTGCAGTTTATAGCAGCACGGACAGAAACGGAGATGGTGTGGCCTGGAGAGCTCACTGAAGAACAGACTGCGGTCTCTCTGCTCTGAGGCAGAGGGTTGGAAACGGTCTCTTCTGCTCTGACTCCCAGAAGAGACACGGAAAACTGCCAGGGAAAGCCGCCAGAGAACAAAAGCCCCCAAAACTTATTCCCACTGAGCCCATCCCCCGCCACAGGGGTGCAGGGCAACTCCGCCCAAACAGGGTTGCCTGAGTAACAGCGCGGCAGGCCCCTCCCGCAGAAGACAGGCTGGGAAAATAAGAGGCCAGCAACCCTAAGGTCCCAAGAAAACAGGTGCATCTTGCTTGGGTTCTGGTCAATAATTTGGACTCTATACATTCCCTCAAACACCCATCAACAGAATGACTAGGAGGAGGAGCCCCCAAAATTGAAAAGACTCAGAGATTATGACTTATGCTGCAGATTTACAAATGGATGCAGATATAACCAAGATGTCAGAGATGGAATTCAGGCTAGCAATTGTGAAGACAATGGCTAGAATGGAGAAATCAATTAATGGCAACATAGAGTCTCTAAGGGCAGAAATGAAAGCTGAATTGGCAGAACTTAAAAATGCTATCAATGAGATCCAATCCAATCTAGATAATCTAACAGCTAGGTTAACTGAGACAGAAGAGCGAATAAGCGACCTGGAAGACACTATAATAGATAAAAAGGGAAAAGAGGAGGCCAGGGAAAAACAACTCAGAATCCATGAAAATAGAATCAGAGAAATAAGTGACACCATGAAGCGTTCCAATGTCAGAATAATTGGAATCCCGGAGGGAGTGGAGAGGGAGAGAGGACTAGAAGATGTACTTGAGCAAATCATAGCTGAGAACTTCCCTAATGTGGGGAATGAAACAAACATTCGTGTCCTAGAGGCAGAGAGGACCCCTCCCAAGATCAAGGAAAACAGGCCAACACCCTGGCATGTAATAGTAAAACTTGCAAATCTTAGAACCAAGGAAACCATCTTAAGGGCAGATGGGGGAAGAGATTCCTTACGTACAGAGGGAGGAACATCAGAGTAACGTCAGACCTATCCACAGAGACCTGGCAAGCCAGAAAGGCCTGGCAAGACATATTCACAGTACTAAATGAGAAGAACATGCAGCCAAGAATACTTTATCAGGCAAGGCTTTCATTTAGAATGGATGGAGAGATGTAGAGCTTCCACGACCGGCAGAAACTGAAAGAATATGTGACCACTAAGCCAGCCCTGCAAGAAATATTAAGGAGGTTTCTATAAAAGGAGAAAGACCCCAAGAGTGATCTACAACAGAAATTTACAGGGACAATCTATAAAAACAACGTCTTCACAGGCAACATGATGACAATTCATATCTTTCAATAATCACTTTCAACGTGAATGGCCTAAATGCTCCCATAAAACGGCACAGGGTTGCAGACTGGATAAAAAGACAGGACCCATCCATATGCTGTCTACAAGAGACTCATTTTGAACCTAAAGATACATCCAGACTGAAAGTGAAGGGATGGAGATCCATCTTCCATGCCATCGGACCTCAAAAGAAAGCTAGGGTAGCAATCCTTATATCAGACAAATTAGATTTTAAACTAAAGTCTGTAATTAGAGACACAGAAGGACACTATATCATTCTTAAAGGGTCTATCCAACAAGAAGATCTAACAGTTGTAAATATCTATGCCCCCAACATGGGAGCAGCCATCTACATAAGCCAACTGTTAACCAAAATAAAGAGTCATATTGATAACAATACGTTAATTGTAGGAGACCTCAATACTCCACTCTCAGCAATGGACAGATCATCTAAGCAGAAAATCAACAAGGAAACAAGAGCTTTGAATGATACATTGGACCAGATGGACCTCATAGATATTTACAGAACATTCCACCCTAAAACAACAGAATACTCATTCCTCTCGAGCGCACATGGAACTTTCTCCAGAATAGACCATATACTGGGTCACGAATCAGGTCTCAACTGATACCAAAAGATTGAGATTATTCCCTGCATATTCTCAGACCACAATGCTCTAAAACTGGAACTCAATCACAAGAAAAAATTTGGCAGAAATTCAAACACTTGGAAGCTAAAGACCACTCTGCTCAAGAATGTTTGGGTCAACCAGGAAATCAAAGAAGAACTTAAACAATTCATGGAAATCAATGAGAATGAAAACACATCGGTCCAAAACCTATGGGATACTGCAAAGGCGGTCCTAAGGGGGAAATACATAGCCATCCAAGCCTCACTCAAAAAAATAGAAAAATCCCGAATTCACCAACTAAGTCTACACCTTAAGAACTAGAGAAAAAGCAACAAACGATGCCTAAGCCATGCATTAGAAGAGAAATAATTAAAATTAGAGCAGAAATCAATGAATTAGAAACCAGAAACACAGTAGATCAGATCAACGAAACTAGAAGTTGGGTCTTTGAAAGAATTAATAAGATAAACCACTGGCCAGACTTATCCAAAAGAAAAGAGAAAAGACCCAAATTAATGAAATTATGAATGAAAGGGGAGAGATCACGACTAACACCAAGGAAATAGAAACAATTATTAGAAATTATTATCAACAACTATATGCCAATAAACTGAGCAATCTGGATGAAATCGAGGCCTTCCTGGAAACCTATAAGCTGCCAAGACTGAAACAGGAAGAAATTGACAACCTGAATAGGCCAATAACCAGTAATGAGATTGAAGCAGTGATCAAAAACCTCCCAAAAAACAAGAGTCCAGGGCCTGATGGATTCCCTGGGGAATTCTACCAAACATTCAAAGAAGAAATAATACCTCTTCTACTGAAGTTGTTTCAAAAAATAGAAACACAAGGAAAACTTCCAAACTCATTCTAAGAGGCCAGCATTACCTTAATCCCCAAACCAGGCAAAGACCCCATCAAAAAGGAGAATTTCAGACCGATATTCCTGATGAATATGGATTCCAAAATCCTCAACAAAATCCTAGCTAATAGGATCCAACAATACATTAAAAGGATCATCCACCATGACCAAGTGGGATTTATCCCCGGGATGCAAGGGTGGTTCAACATTCGCAAATCAAACAGTGTGATAGAACACATTAATAAGAGGAGGGAGAAGAACCATATGGTCTTCTCAGTTGATGCAGAAAAAGCATTTGACAAAATACAACATCCTTTCCTGATTAAAACTCTTCAGAATATAGGGATAGAGGGAACATTCCTCAAGTTCATAAAATCCATCTATGAAAAACCCACAGCGAATATCATCCCCAATGGGGAAAAGCTGAGAGCCTTTCCCTTAAGATCAGGAACACATCAAGGATGCCCACTCTTTGCCACTATTGTTCAACATAGTACTAGAAGTTCTAGCAACAGCAATCAGACAACAAAAAGAAATAAAAGGTATTCAAATTGGCAAAGAAGAAGTCAAACTCTCTCTTTTCGCAGACGACATGATACTTTATGTGGAAAACCCAAAAGACTCCACCCCCAAATTACTAGAACTCATACAGCAATTCAGTAATATGGCAGGATACAAAATCAATGCACAGAAATCAGTTGCTTTCTTATACACTAACAACACAACTGTAGAAAGAGAAATTAGAGAAACGATTCCATTTACAATAGCACCAAAAACCATAAGATACCTCGGAATAAACCTAACCAAAGAGGTAAAGGATCTATACTCTAGGAACTACAGAACACTCATGAAAGAAATTGAAGAAGACACAAAAAGATGGAAAAATATTCCATGCTCATGGATCGGAAGAATAAACATTGCTAAAATGTCTATGCTACCCAGAGCAATCTATACCTTCAATGCCATCCCGATCAAAATTCCAATGACATTTTTCAAAGTGCTGCAACAAACAATCTTAAAATTTGTATGGAATCAGAAAAGACCCCGAATCGCCAGGAAAATGTTGAAAAAGAAAAACAAAGCTGGGGGCATCACGTTGCCCGATTTCAAGCTATATTACAAAGCTGTGATCACCAAGACAGCATGGTACTGGCACAAAAACAGACATCTAGACCAATGGAACAGAATAGAGAACCCAGATATGGACCCTCAACTCTATGGTCAAATAATCTTTGACAAAGCAGGAAAAAACATGCAATGGAAAAAAGACAGTCTCTTCAATAAATGGTGCTGGGAAAATTGGACAGCCACATGCAGAAGAATGAAACTCGACCATTCTCTAACACCATTCACAAAGATAAACTCAAAGTGGATGAAAGACCTCAATGTGAGACAGGAATCCATCAAAATCGTAGAGAAAACATAGGCAGTAACCTCTTTGACATCGGCCACAGCAACTTCTTTCAAGATACATCTCCAAAAGCTAGTAAAACAAAAGCAAAAATGAACTTTTGGGGCTTCATCAAGATAAAAAGCTTCTGCACAGCAAAGGAAACAGTCAACAAAACAAAGAGACCACCCACAGAATGGGAGAAGGTATCTGCAAATGACACTACAGATAAATGGCTGGTATCCAAGATTTATAAAGAACTTCTCAAACTCAACACCCAAAAAACAAATAATCAAGTCAAAAAGTAGGCAGAAGTTATGAAAAGACACTTCTCTGAAGAAGACATACAAATGGCTAACAGACACATGAAAAAGTGTTCATCATCATTAGCCATCAGGGAAATCCAAATCAAAACCACATTGAGATACCACCTTACACCAGTTAGAATGGCAAAAATGGACAGGGAAAGAAACAACAAATGTTGGAGAGGTTGTGGAGAAAGGAGAACTCTCCTACACTGTTGGTGGGAATGCAAGTTGGTACAGCCACTTTGGAAAACAGTGTGGAGGTTCCTCAAAAATTTAAAAATAGAGCTATCCTATGACCCAGCAATTGCACTACTGGGTATTTACCCCAAAGAAACAGATGTAGTGAAATGAAGGGCCATATGCACCCTAATGTTCATAGCAGCAATGTCTTCAATAGCCAAACTGTTGAAAGAGCTGAGATGCCCTTCAACAGAGGAATGGATAAAGAAGATGTGGTCCATATATACAATGGAATATTACTCAGCCATCAGAAAGGATGAATACCCAACTTTTACATCAACATGGATGGGACTGGAGGAGATTATGCTAAGTGAAATAAGTCAAGCAGAGAAAGTCAATTATATTGTTTCACTTATTTGTGGAACATAAGGAATAGCATGGAGGACACTAGGAGAAGGAAGGGAAAAATGAGGGGGGGGGATTTGGAGGGAGAGATGAACCATGAAAGACTATGGACTCTGAGAAACAAACAGGGTTTTAGAGGGGAGGGGGGAGGGGGGATTGGTTAGCCTGGTGATGGGTATTAAGGAGGGCATGTACTGCATGGAGCACTGGGTTTTATACGAAAACAATGGATTGTGGATCACCATATCAAAAACTAATGATGTATTGTATGGTGACTAAGAGAACATAATAAAATTAAAAAAAAAAATTGACCATTTCCATCCTTGTTTGTCAAATTTTAACTAGTAGCTTTACTTAACATAGAGTCATGATTTGTCTGTGGTTGTTGTATATGTCTCTTTCCATTACCTCTCGTGAATGTCTTAAAATTAGGGATGGTTATTCTTCATTCTTTTATTATCTGCCATCTCGTGCCTCCCACTCCAGAACCTGGTATAATGCCTGATACATAATAGTCATTCAGTTTTATTGCCAAGTTTAAGCTTTTTAATTCCACTTTTTAAAATCATCCACACTGCCAACAGAAATACCTTTCTAATATACAAATATAATCTTGTTTTATTTCTACTTAAAACCCTTTGATGACTCCCAACTGGCTAAAGGATAAAGTCCAAATTCTGAGTCTTTTATTTTGACAAAATCTGTCAAGGTTTTTTTCTCACCTAGTTCTCTGAATCACCAGCCACTACACTCTCTTCCACTTCTTAGACACCATATTATTTTGTATTTTGAGCTTTTAAATCTGTAGGTTATTAAGTCCAGAATGCCTGCTCTCTGTTGTCTACCCAGTGGACTGCTCTTTATCCTTTGGGATTCTGTGTCTTGAAGGGAGGGGACAGATTATAGTGATTAAAAGTGTGGCTCAGGCAACAGACTGCATGGGTTCAAATCTTGACTCTAGTTGTGTGACCTTGTGCTAATTATTTAACTTTTCCCAGACTGAGTTTTGTGGTTTGTAAAATGGATGCCTGGTGGGAGAAATCAATGAGTTAATCTATATAAAGTACTCTGCACGATGCCTGGCACACAGTGAGTATTCAGTTCAATTGATCTATTTTCTTTTCTTTTCTTTTTTTAAAAAATATTTTATTTACTTATTTGACACAGAGAGAGAGAGATAGTGAGAGATAGAGCACAAGCAGGGGGAGCGGCAGGCAGGCAGAGGGAGAAGGAGAAGCAGGCTCTCCGCTGAGCAAGGAGCCCGATGCGGGGCTTGATCCCAGGACCCTGGGATCATGACCTGAGCTGAAGGCAGCCGCTTAACTGACTGAGGCACCCAGGCGCCACTGATCTATTTTCTTAGCTGGGATTCAGAACTGAGCTAAAAGTTAATTGGAGCAAAAGGCAGGATTGCAATGTAGTATGATGGGGACTGTAATCATGATGTGAAAAAAATGCAAAGGGAACTCAAAGGGTGATCCCAGAAAGAAAAGCACAGATCCAGTGGGGGCAGGGGTCTGAGAAAATGCTTCTGGGAAGATGGATGCTTGAACTGATTTCTAAAGGTTGGGTCAAAAGTGTGGTACCTTGGGGCCAGAGATGGGGATGGTGGATCAATCATGTGCGGAGTGGGGGCCTCATGGACCTTATCTGGCATGTGCAGCTTCGTTAGGGTGAGAGGCAATTACCCAAAGGTGGAAGTTTTTGACATGAGTGTTTTGGGTTGCTTTTGGATGCAATGGTCTCCTGGTTAGACCATCAGCACCCCAGCTACCTCGCCCCTTTCTCACATGCAGAAGAAAAACTGGGAGGAAGAGGGCTCAGGCAACAAAAGCTTTCCTCTTGATGGAAGGACACATGGAAGGTAAGTGTGAACTGGAGTGTGGAAATGTGGCTCGTAGGGGAGCCTCTCCTTAATCTCTCCCTTATTCATGATAAATAGAATAAATAAAGATGGTGTGTGTGGAGCAGGATTTATCCCCTTCCTCATGGTGAGTGTGGCGAGGGTGGGTATGCCAGGGCTGGATGGCCCCCTTGTGAGGGAAGAGCAGGCTCTCTCACCCTTGTAGTTCTGGGGTAGACCAGCTGTCTGGGACAAGGATGAGTGCTCAAATTCCATAGCTCTCTTTGGCATACATGGAGCAAAACCAATTCCTGATCTCTCTCTCTCTCTGCCCAAGAACATCGTTGATACTTAGTCAAAATAATTTCCTCCATTCAATGAAAAAAGGATAAAAAACGGGGGAGCTACTCTTGTGGTAGGCAGGGGAGTCCAAAGAGAGGGGACCCCATGGGATTTTTCACTGAGGCTCCTTTTAATTGGCTAGGAGTTCGATAGTTAGCAGAGTGTATGCAGGGTGAGGTGGCAAGAGAGTACTAGAAGCAGAGGGCAGGGCATGAAGACAAGTATGGCAATCTGATATATTAAAGATGAGAAGAGGCATCATGAGTTTTTTTTCTTTGAAATTGAAATTACATGTAAATATCACTTAGTAAAACTCAGGGAAAAAAAAATCAAGTCTGACATGTGAAAAAGCAGTATGAATGTGACCGGAGATGTTGGTCTGCAAAGCTTAATTTCATCTGAAAGAAATGCAAGAGCAAATAAAAAGGAATGCATTCATTCGTAATTGCCCTGTGGCTGATGGGAATGCCGAGTGAAAAGGCACTCATTGTTGTATATTCCTTGGGTAGGCTTCTTCAGGATCATCTCTTTTCAACAGTTTGATTCAAAAAGGAAGCAACATATTAAAATGTTATTAAGTATGTGATTTGGATTTCTAGAGTCTGTCTGCAAACATCTGACAGGTCCTGGGAAATTGACCAGTCTTCGGATATCTACCTGTCCAAGTGATGCAGTGAAAGGAAACAGGCTTTTTAGCTGGACATACTTGGTTTTGACTCCAGGCTTTACCTTTACTAGCCATGTATATAGGGAAGACAATTTGTGAAAATTATAGGTAATCCCTCAAAAACGGAAGTTGCCATTTTCACTAGCTGTTATGTGAGCATCTAAAATGAGATGATAGTCTATCCTTTGGGGAAAAAATAGAGTTTTAAAAAGTTTTTTTTTTTTGCTACATTGGGGGTGGGGTGGGGGTTAATATGTTCCTCTTTTAAAAAATTTTTTAATTTATTTTTTAAATTTAAATTCAATTAGCCAACATGTAGTACATCATTAGTTTCAGATGTAGTGTTCAACAATTCATCAGTTGCATATACCACCAGTGCTCATCATATCATGTGCCCTCCTCAATGCCTATCACCCAGTTGCCATTCCCCACCCACCTCCCCTTCCGCAACCCTCAGTTTGTTTCCCAGAGTCAAAAGTCTTTCACGGTTTGTCTCCCTCTCTGATTTCTTCCCATTCAGTTTTCCCTCCCTTCCCCTATGATCCTCTGCTCTATTTCTTATGTTGTTCTGATCAAACATTGACATTGCGTCTTCCATGAGAACAAACAGATGATATGACATTAGATAGAGACTCTCATCCAGAGTCTGTGAATATAGGTTTTATGGAGTTTAAGAACATTCAAAAATTTTGTTTAAAGTGTATGTATGTGTGCACACGTGTGTGCCCACGTGTGTGTGTGTGTGTGTGTGTTTGAAATCTGTCTCATTTTGTAAGTGGACATGAGTATCAGACTCCTTTGCTTTCTAATTAATACCTAGGTTACCTGTGAAATTTTATTGTCCTCTTTCACTTTTCTTTGGGAGATGCAAAAAATTGAGGAATAAAATTTAAGTGACTTAATTAAAGGTTATACCTGAGGCTTGAATCTAGCTCTTCTGACCCCAAATTTGTTGGCATTTCTGCCACATTAGGCTGATCCTGTTTGGGGATTTAAGCATTAACCATGGCACAGGTAAATTCAGATGGTTCTGGGGAGTAGTAACACTTTTCCAATTCAATTTTTGTTATAATCAAGAGCCTGAATATGCCATTCTCCCATATTACTACTGGAATTCTTGGCAATTGCCTATGTCCATCTGTGTTTTTGAAGATAAAGGTGATGTTTCCCCATTCTAGATGCCTACGTGGAAATTTAAAAACCAGTCTATAGTCTATATTATGTCTTGAGATTGAGACAGTGTGTCATGAGGGCAAAGAGTGACTAGGTTTTTACCTGAGTGTTCTTGTTTTCATCAGACACTTGAGTGTCATGGGGATATGGCCAAAATATACTCTTGTTTTATCCTGTGATTCCCAATGATGAAGCTGAGGACCAGTGCTTTTTGTAGATGATGTTTATCTATAAAGGTCAGTGACTGCTGGCTACTTGATTCCTTGTTAGGAATCTGAATTTCAGAGCCAATTTTCTCAGTCTTGCTCAGTTTGCTCAGCCATGAAAATTACTTTCCAATACTATTCAAAATTCTATTTTACAACTTAAAACTAGTATGGAATCCTTGGTTCTCTTTTTTTTCTGAAACATAATCTTTTCTATTATCCAAAAATAACCCTAATAAATGAACAGGATGAAACACTGAGAGTGTAAATGGTACACAATTCTAAAAGTAACAATATGAGTCTTCTCATTTGAGAAGTGCATCTGCTACTCTTTCCCCACCCCCAGACCCCCACCTCCTTTGCTGGAGAAGAGGTGAGAAGCAATGTTCATTTGGTATTAGTCCAGAAACTTTCTGGGCAAATACATGCAAAAACATTTGCATATAACTTGAAACTAAATTGAGACAGAATGGTGGTACATGGTTCTGTACTTTTTTTTCCATTTGAAACTGTATTTTGGAGCTATTAGCACAATCAACAATCTAACTCAATAACTCATTTTTTTTTAAAAGGGATGACTCACTGGTATCCCATCATATTAGTGTGACATCCTTTATTTAATTAGCCCCATAGGTTTATGTTGTTTTATCCTTTCCCCTTGGCCAATGCAAACAATTCCACAGTGAACATCTTTCTGCATACATCTTTGCACATGTGGGCATGGGTATCTGGAAGATATCTGTAGGTTATGTTTCCAGAAGTGGAATTGCTGGGTCAAAGTATCTGTTCAAATTGCTTCATTTTGCAGTCTTATTCTTCTTTTTTCAACTGAGAGAGAGAGAGAGAGAACAGGGAGGAGGGGCAGAGGGAGAAGGAGAGAGAGAATCTTAAGTAGGCTTCACACTCAGCATGGAGCCTGATGTGGGGCTTGATCTCATGACCCTGATATCGTGACCTGGGCCAAAATCAAGAGTCAGATGCTTAACTGACTGTGCCACCCAGATGTCCCTGCAATCTTTATTTCTATATTTATCCAATAGCATAATTAATCAACCAATTAATTTTTTAACTTCTTAATGTGGTTACAAACATACAAATTTGGTCAAAGGTTGAAAGTGAAAAACAAACAATTAAAGCTCTCTAGTCATTAAATTGTCTTCTTTTAAACGCCAGGTAAAGATAATTTTCTTTCACCCATGAAATTCCTCCAGAAATTTTTACTGCCTCTGGCTTATTATTGTCTGCTCTAATCTGTACTTGAATGATAAGAATATAAGCATTAGATTGCTTCTTTAAAATGTCTATCACCGGGCGCCTGGGTGGCTCAGTTGGTTAAGCGACTGCCTTCGGCTCAGGTCATGATCCTGGAGTCCCGGGATCGAGTCCCGCATCAGGCTCCCTGCTCAGCAGGGAGTCTGCTTCTCCCTCTGACCCTCCCCCCTCTCATGCTCTCTCTATCTCATTCTCTCTCTCAAATAAATAAATAAAATCTTTAAAAAAATAAAAAAAATAAAAAAAAAATAAAATGTCTATCACCTTTAAGAACTCTGTGTCCATGCTGTGCTTTAAGTTGTCTTTGGTTGATTTCTTGGTCCATACCTGGTCTTCCTACCATGCAGTCACTTGGACTTCCTTTTAATATATAGACATATAGCATCTTGTGTTATATTACACAACTCCATTATTTAATCAACATCTTGAAAAGCTATAGTAACTTTCATTTCCTCCTTAGTGACACATAGCATTTCATATGCTCGTATAGGAAGTTAAGACTCTACCCTGGCCCTGAGATTTGTCTTAATCCTGGTAAAATCTTTTATTACATAGTAGACTCCAATATCAACAAAATCTCTTTTATCTAATTATGTTTCACCTGCACCCACTTGACCAGTGCCCTGTGCATACTTGCCCAGAAGCTGCTGGTAAGTTTTGACCAGGTCCCTTTCCTCCCCCAGGCAGGCCAACCATTTCCCTGGCTGATTGTGTTTTGACCCTAGTTATTAGCCTGGTGGCCAGGCTTGGAGATGGAGATAAACCTGGGAGGGGCAGGTGGCTCAGGTTATCTTGAAACTTCTGCAAAATTTTCAAGCAAGAACTAGGAGAACCAGGCTTTAACGTGGAGGAATGGCCACTTCTCTAGGGCCATAGGGTTGGGGGAATCTAGAGGTTCCCTCTGAGGCATTGACACCAAGGTCTCTATCCAGCATCTTGGGGACCTCCTCCTTTCTGCACCAAGGTAGAACAGACTTTCTAGGGTTAAAATTCAATCTTCTCTGAACTCCACGACCTCTATACTTAAGCCCTGCATCTGATCCTTAGTTTTTTTTTTCTCCTCCTCTGGCTGCAGAAGGTGAAGAGTCTATACGTTGCCAAGGAGACCCTCTGGGTTTTGCGCTTTGCCTTAAATTTGTGATGGAGCATCTTCATCCTTTCATTGCATTTGTCTAATGCATCCCCCAATAAAAACCATCTGCTTCCATGGTCCTTGTGATTATTGTTTTTCCTAAATCTCAGCAATACTTGAGCTATTGCGCTGCTGGTTCATTCCCATTCACCAACATTCTATCTCAGTTCTCCACCAGCGAAACTACAACAACTCCTGCTACGATATGCTTGGGGCTATTAGGACTTCCTCTACTCCTTGTCATGGATTTCCCAGTGTCAACCAGCTGGCAAGTGACCCAGCTCCAAAATCCCATTTTAAAAATCCATTCTTTTGACCCTTCCTAGCACTAACTCTCTCAGTTTCTATTCCCTGAGAAATACTCGGAGATAAAGATTTATGGGTAGGGAGTTTATCGAGGAGTACCTTTGGGAACAACACCAGATAGGGAGTGAGGTGAGAGGGAGGAGTTAATGCACTTGTAATAGAGATCTCAGATGATTTCATGGGGAAGTTTTGGAGCTGAGATGGCCCTTCAGAATTGTCCCAATCTAGGTGGAAGCTGGATTTTGTATCCCCCACATCTCCCAGTTACTGGGTGTGGGCTGTCCCTGAGAAAGCAGTGTAATATGGGGTGAAGCAGCTCATCTCTGCCAAAGGGAGGTCTTGGGGAAGGACTCAGGTGTGAACTATCAGCAGACGATGCTCCCAGCCACAGGGATTTGTATCAGATTAGATAATGCATAGGAAATCTTTTATGAGCAGCTTTATTTCACAAAAACAAAATCACATAGTAGCAAAATATAGTAGAAAGAGCAAGGGTTTTGATACCAGATCTCTTACCAGTTTTGTTATTTTTAGTTTATTCCTTATTCTTTCTGAGCCCTGGTTTTACCTTCTATAAAATGGGGATGAATATATTTTTCTTGCAAGAATGATTTCAAGGACAACTGAGTCAATACTTATTAAAATGTTTTATAAATTGGGCAGCCCCTGAGGGGTGCCTAGGTGGCTCAGATGGGTTAGACGTCCGCCTTCGGCTCAGGTCATGATCCCAGGGTCCTGGGATCGAGCCCCACGTCGGGCCCCCTGCTCAGCCGGGAGCCTGCTTCTCCCCCTCCCTCTGCTTCTCCTCCTGTAGGAGAATGCTCTCTCTCTCTCTCTCTGTATCTCTATGTCTTGAATGAATAAATAAAAAGATCTTAAAAAAAAAATAAATTGGGCAGCCCTGTTCCAAGGTAAGGAATTATACTCCTACACAGCCCAGATTTGCTCACTCAGTGAGCTCTTGTCCTCACTATCCTTTGGATTGCTATACACATGACTTATAATACCAGTGATGAACTTGAAAAAGATACAGATTTAATTTGAAAGGTTAAACAATTTCATATTCCTTTGCTTAGTGTTCAAATCCATGTTTGTATATAACTCTTTTGGAAGTGACATGAAAGAACTCATTTAGACATGATGATGAGGGTTAATTTTGCCAGGGTAAAAATTTTAGCTCACTGGGCTGGTCACATTTAAATACCGAGTCTTGACTTTCTCTAAAGCATCCATGGTCAGAATCTGTCTCTCCAAGTAAAGGTCAATGACAATTCACCTGCAAGGGAAAGATCCAATTGCATCTCTAGAATGAAGATCGATAAAATCACTGCAAGTAAACCGTGTCCGACCTTATCCTTTGTAAGAAGGAAAAGAATCAACAGGGCATGAAAAGTGTCAGCATTTTGAGTTTTGAGAGGTGAGAAAAGGGAAAGAGTTTATGCCATACTCATCCATCTTTGGACTTCAGTAAGATCATTAAGGTTCAAACTAGAGATAAAGAGGTAGCAGTTTGTTCAGTTCTGCTGTTGGGAATCCTAGCACCAATTCAGTTCAGTTCAGTTCAATTCAATTCAATTCAATTCAATTCAATTCAACAAACATCTATTTAGTGCCAACATTGTGTATGACTTTATGCTAGTTGCCAAAAAAACTCCAATCTCTGTCTGTTTGTTCATTTTATTTCATGCCAGACTCTGCTAGGTGCTGGGAATAAGCATATA
The DNA here is from genome assembly GCF_964656455.1 of Halichoerus grypus. Taxonomy (NCBI): domain Eukaryota; kingdom Metazoa; phylum Chordata; class Mammalia; order Carnivora; family Phocidae; genus Halichoerus; species Halichoerus grypus. The sequence goes on from NC_135714.1 coordinate 9,875,627, forward strand.
TAGAGAGAAAGATAGGCAGGCACACAGAAAATTTATTGTGATAAATACTAAAGGAGCTGGATAAAATTCTGTGCAATTACTGTGGTAGGAAACTCAAGTTATGTGTTCATGGGGAAAAAAGTGATTTTAAGTTGGGGCTTGCAGGATAAGTAAGCATTTACTCACGATGGGGGGAAGGTTTGGCTTAGTTCATTTTAACGATTATTTATCAAGGTGTACTATGTGCTGGACCCTGGGGTGGTCACTGCCATCAGGGAGGCAGGTGCAGCGTCACGGCTGCCCTCAGGACTCTCACAGTGTCACACAGGTGCAGGTAACAGTCTGAAAAAACTTGTCACCTGGTAAAGAGACAAATAAATTGACAAGGTAAGGCCTCATTTGCAATCCTGGTCAACATACCTACTTTCTTCGATAATCTTTGGTCTGGCTACAGGTGTTAGGTTTGCCCTTAGAATGGCAACAACATTCTCAGAAAAATGACAGGAAAGACATGGTAACAAAGAAGTTTCTGGTATGTTTGGGATTATGGTGCATATATACAATGGAAGACAATGCAACTGTTTAAAATGGTGCAGGGAAATATAACATAGGAAGTGATTTATGATATATAGTTGAGCTAAAAATGCAGGGAATAATACAGTATATGCAATGTGATTTTAATCTTGTAAATTTTTAGTGTACATTCACAGGAAATAATGTAAGAAGATACTCTGAAATGTTCATGGCAGTTCTATTTCGCTGGAGGGATTATGAAGAGGAATTAAGAATAGTTCTCTCTTCTCTCTCTTCCTCTTCCCCTTTCTTCTTCTTCTTCCTCTTCTATTTTGCTCACGTGCATTTACTTTCTTTTTCTGCAACAAACCTGAGTTACTTCAGGAATGAAAAAACAAGCAAATAAAAAGTTAATTTAAAGGGAAAAATGAAGGGGGGGAATTGGAGGGGGAGACGAACCATGAGAGACTATGGACTCTGAGAAACAAACTGAGGGTTCTAGAGCGGAGGGAGGTGGGGAGATGGGTTAGCCTGGTGATGGGTATTAAAGAGGGCACGTATTGAATGGAGCACTAGGTGTTGTATGCAAACAATGAATCATGGAACACTACATCAAAAACTAATGATGTAATGTATGGTGATTACAACACCGAGCATAACATAACATAATAAAATAAAATTAAAAAAATAAAAATAAAAATAAAAAAATAAATACTTGAATAAAATCCTTTAAATTAAATAAGCACTTCTAGGGTTATGACAATCCTTGTGGTTATAGAATTTGTTTCCCAGAAGAACCAATACTGTTGGAAGGACAGCAGCATTACTATTATTGCTACTATTGTTATTTTATTTCCATGGTCTGGTAATATTTGAGGTTTTCATTGGTGTTCCTTCCTCATTCCCAGATCATACAAGACACAGATAATCTTCGGCAGAACTAGAAACAAAGGCTGCAAACACTTGCCACAGACGGATTTGGATGCATATTTTGCAGAACAAATTTTCCTATTGGCAGAGATCATGAAAAAAAAAAGTTGTCACAGGCTGGGGAAGGGAATGTGCAGACAGGAAGGCATGATAGAACGGAATGGAGATCCTCAGTCTGGGAACCCCAGGGCTGTATGGAAGCTGAGTGGGCAAGTTCTTAGTGATCTCGTCACCATCTAGGAGGAACTGTCATCCACCTATCATCCATCAGTCTTCCGGCCTGGAGTGAAACTCACCTGAGGCTTGAGATTCTGTTCAACTTCCAATGCATCTGTGCAGACATTGCCCACTTCTGAGCCTGAGCAGCCCACTGGTGCATTCCCATTTTATTGATGGAGGAGTGGAGGTTTGAGGAAGCTGAGCAATTTGCTTAGAAGTCACCAGCATCGTTGAAGCTAGAATTTGAGCCTCATGAATCCCTGCTGAGTATCCCACCGCACTGCCTAAAGCTTGATTTGTGGACCACATTTATTCACAGCCAACAGTTCTGTCGTTCATTGTTCCTTGGGCAATGACTCCTTCCTGTGAGGAGAAATAAACAAGATGGTGACAGGCTCCTGAAGTTGTGTCATTTCTAACCTGGTGCTCCACTCCTGCAGCTCAAGACGGGTTTATTTCTGGTGAAATCTTTGCTGTAAAGTACACCAATCAATTTTCCTTACAAATGATTTCTAATATGTAATTATGTAATCAAGCACTCCCATAAACAAGCTTGGCCTTGACACAGAGTGATGGGGTGCGGTAATATTTTAAATAAAAGATGATCGCACAGCCATTTATTTTGAAGTCCAATTTTCAGGATTGGGAACTATACATTAATGGCAGTTTAGAGATTAACAGCAAGCTAAATGTGAAACCCTATGAGCTAATGCCTTCGACATAAACAAATGTACAAAAATAGCATCCTGCAACTGTTTTCAAAGTCTGACAGAGTTACGGGGCTTTCTGCAAAGCGGAGGGTGCAAAGAGTACTAGATTCATCAAATTCTGGCAGCGATCTCTTAAAAAATAATGGTTTTGTCTACAAATGGAAACTGCTAACAGCTTTTCCCGTCCACTGTAATCGTCTTTCCATCTGCTTGGGTTTTATAATCGTGTCGCCTTTGGAAAATTACAACACAGAGCATATTCTCTTGGAGGTCTGTTGTTGAGCTGAATATTCTGAGCCACGAAATGGTGACAACAGTTGAAGAGTTTCCCTGCAAAAGCATTACAACCATTGCATCCCAACAAGGCCCGCTGGTGCTGCAAGGCTCTGGCGGGAGGGGAGCAGCGGACTGCGTTTAGTAGAGCACAATTTAAAAAACGCTCACATACGCTTGAACAGGCATGATCTAACATTCGTGTTGCCTTGGAATAATGGCTACTTCTTTTTTGCCTCCTTCCGACATCTTTCCTTCTTACTCTTTTCTTCTTTTCCATTTCCCTACTAAAGCTGTGTTATTATCTAAGTGCAAGGTCATGAGGGATCTGGACAGCTCTGCCAGCCTGTGATCTGCTCCAGAAAGAACATTATTTCTCTGTGTCCCCAGATCCTTTGCCCAGAGCACAGCTCATGGTGGTATTCAGTACCTAATTGCTGAATGAATGAGTGAATGATGCTATGTCTTTCATATAATGATTTATACCTTATAAAACCTTAAGTACTTTGTAAAACATTTTCACTGACACCATCCTCACAACAACAGAGGAGGAAGGAGGATGAGGTATTGCCTCAATGTGTTAGTTCAAGTCCTTCAAGAGGCAGATGCTAAAATTGGACTGACCATGCAAGAGATTGATTATGGAAGTCACCCTCAAGGGAAAAGGGAAAAGGAGCAGTGGAGAATGGGGGAGCCATCAGACCATGATGCAGGTCTTACTACCACAGAGGAGGGAAGGAAGGATTGAGTGCAGAAGTATTCAATGGGGGGCGCCTAGGTGGCTCAGATGGTTAAGCGTCTGCCTTCGGCTCAGGTCATGATCCCAGCATCCTGGGATCGAGCCCCGCATCGGGCTCCCTGCTCAACGGGGAGCCTGCTTCTCCCTCTCCCTCTGCCTCTGCCTCTCTCCCTGCTCATGCTCTCTCTCTCTCTCTGTATCTCTGTGTCTCAAATGAATAAATAAAATCTTTAAAAAAAAAAAGAAGTATTCAATGGAAGTGCAGTTCAAAGAAAGTTTCAGCAAAGCTCATGGAGAGTCTTTGGGTCAAAGTCACTGGTCTGTGGAGTCCCACTTCTTCCAGAAATGCACCTTCCTCTTCCAGGAGTGGCCTTGCTGCTCTCAGACTTTGGCTGATGGTGCCAGTGAGGTGAAAGACTTCAGACATCGTGACTGGGGCCCTCAGTCAATTACACTCCTTGTGGTGGGAGATTTGAGAGGAGAATTCTCATGGTGACTGCATTCTATTTTAGAGATAAGAAAACTGAGATCCTGAGAAGTTAAGATGCATTTTCAAGGTGTCATGCCAAGTGAGTGGAAGAGTGGGGGTTAATGCCTGGCTCTCAAAACCTAACCCATGTGTTTTCTTTATAGATATAATCGTGGCTTCATTTTTACTGCTGACCCTGTGCCTCATCTGATTGGTGGTGATTGGTGGGGAAGTAAAAGTACAAGGAGTTTCTAGGCAACACTGGGTGGGCAAAACATCTATCAGGGGTATAAGAAGAGACAGGGAGTGGGGTTTCTTACACCTCTGGTAGAAAGCAGAGGATAAAGCTGGAAAGTGAGGATGAGAAGTCTTCTCCTAGGTGGGGGCGGGTAAGACATTCACTCAAGAACGAATGGGTAGAATGATGAATCACTTGGAGAAAAGCAAGGCATGAAACCTATATGATGAGATCAATATTTTGGGATTCCCATGGGAAATCCCAGCTGACAGACAGTAGAAAGCAGAAAAGGGGAGGAGAACTGACATACCTTTTAATTGCCATCATATAGCTTTTGAAAACACTGGCCTTGAGGAGTTGCCCTGCAGGATTGGATGTTGATTCGCTTATCCACTTAGGAAATATTTATTGAGCACCAACTCTGTGCCAGGAGCTGTGATAGGCTCTAAAGATTATTGGCAAACAAGATTCTATTCTTTCCATAATAGAATAGAGCATCCAGTGGAAGAGACTGTGAATACACAAACAATAATTCTAGACACTTGGAAATGTTATTAGAGAAATACTCAGGGCATGGGAAGCAGAATAATTATCTGGTAATGGGAAGACTCTGAGGTAGTGAAAATAGCTTGAGATGTGAAGGATAAGGAATTATTTCTGTGAGTATCTGAGGGCAAGAGTTTCAGGAGGAGGAAGAGCAAGTAGCTCCCAGCAAGAATATGAGTGTTTAGGGAGCAGAAGAAAGGTCAGTGTGGGCAGAACACAGTGCAGGGGGGATGGCAGGATGTGAGATGAGAAGTAGGCAGGGCCAGATTCTGCAGGGCACTAGAGGCAGAGCAAGAAGTTTGGGTTTATCTTAAAGGTGTCAGGAAGCCATTGGAGGCTTTTAAGCAAGAGAGCGTCATGGTGTGATTTACGTTAAAAAATGAAGCTGATCGGGGCGCCTGGGTGGCTCAGTCATTAAGCATCTGCCTTCGGCTCAGGTCATGATCCCAGGGTCCTGGGATCGAGCCCCGCTTGGGGCTCCCTGCTCGGCGGGAGGCCTGCTTCTCCCTCTCGCACTCCCCCTACTTGTGTTCCCTCTCTCGCTGTGTCTCTCTCTGTCAAATGAATAAATAAAATCTTTAAAAAAAAAATGAAGCTGATCTGTAAGAAGGTGAATGGAAGCAGGGAGACTAGCTGAGTCTGTCGCCAGAGTCCATCTGAGACCTAATGGGCACTTGAGCTGAGTGGGATGGACAAGCTGGAAATAGCCTGGTAGATGATACGGAGAGAAGTAGTCCTTGCTGAAGGAAGGTGCATGTGCAAAGCCGATAGGCATGGGGGCAAGGAGAGGACATTGGGGTTCACATGTGGTTGGCAAAGGCTGCAGCTTTGGGTGTGCATCGCATAGCAGGAAGAAACGTAAAATAAGGAGGGCGATCTCTATTTCCCAGAGCCTATGAGGGGATAGCTTGAGAAAACAAGCCCCTTCCCCTTTCTGTGCCTCAGTTTCCTTCTCAGTAAAATGGAGAGTGGTGTCATAATGGAATCATTAAAACATATTTCATTCTGGGGCGCCTGGGTGGCTCAGTTGGTTGGGCGACTGCCTTCAGCTCAGGTCATGGTCCTGGAGTCCCGGGATCGAGTCCCGCATCGGGCTCCCTGCTTGGCGGGGAGTCTGCTTCTCCCTCTGACCCTCCCCTCCTCATGCTCTCTCTCTCTCATTCTCTCTCTCTCAAATAAATAAATAGAATCTTTAAAAAAAAAAAAACAAAACAAAAAAAAAAACATATTTCATTCTATGACTGCCCCCCCCCGCACCCCGCAGCCCCAGAGGTGAAACCTGATTGAAAAGTCGGCAATGCTGGGGCTTCACCATGTGGGTTTTCATGGTCTCGATGCTGGGAACATGCTTTTAGGAGTCAGAATAATAAATATAATAAATAAATAATGGAAATAGGTGTTGGATATCATAAGTGTTGAAAGTCCCTTTTAATGGGCTATACAAGACAGGTCGTTCTAGGAGACATGTGACACATGCAGTATACTTCCCGTTTCCCCACCCTCATCAGGGCTGAATCTCCCATGAACATGCAGAAATTCCTAACTGTCCTGAACACACAAAAATCCCTTCTGTAGAAAACGGCGGGGGCCATGACATAATGATTACCAATTTGGGTTTCTGTGTTAAAAGGCTGTTTGGTAATAACAGCGCTTACTCTGTGCCCAGTGTGGGTCCAAGCAGTTGATCTGTAGCAAACTTGTGTGATCTGCAACAAGTGGGTGATGTTGGTGATAGTTTCCTCCCTATTTTACATATGGGAAAAGTGAGGACTAAAAAAGATAAGTAATTGCTTGAGGCCACCGTAGTCTTTCTACAGCTTCAGTTGGGGTGTAACAGAAAGCACACAACTAGACTCAGACTTCAGGGACTCAGCTCCGCCATTGGATGAGGTATGACCTTGACTTTCAAGCCACTTCACACTTGTTCTTGTGTGATTTCCTCATCTGTAAAATGGGCATAATTATAGCACCTCAGGGAGCTGTATGAGCATGGAGACAAATTGTGTAAAGAATCTGTTACAATAAACATTGGTGCTCCCCACACCTAAAGATGTTTTGTAAACCACTGTTATCCAAAGATTTGATACGACCTCCCTGAGTATTTCTAGGCAATTAACTTGGTTTGGTACAAAAATGGAGATATTTGTAACATGGGAGAATTCCTAGGGTTCTTGGATTTCTGTATGTGTGTGGAGGGAGGTGTTGAAGTAAATACTTCCTCTGGAGATTTGAAAACAGTGAGTCAGGAATTTGAACAAGTTGATATTAATTTCAGGCAATGTTTTCTTCTGCTTTATGAAGCCAAATGGAAGAAATAAACCAAATGTTTATTAAGTGCTGGGCCATGTTCTAGGCCCTCTGGGAGAAGGGGTAAGGTCTGGACATGAGACACACTGTTGATTTTTCTCAAGGAGCCTGCAGTCTACCATCTAGTGCAATGACTAGATGGGGTGCTTTTCTGCTGGAGGCAGAGGTTGTTCTCACAGTAAAATCTGGTGTGTGTGTGTGTGTGTGTGTGTGTGTGTGTGCGCACATGTGAGAGAAAGAGAGAGACAGAGAGACAGAGAGATACAGAGATTATTTTCATGGTAATCAAAAGGTCTTGGAGGGCGCCTGGGTGGCTCAGTCGGTTAAGCGACTGCCTTCGGCTCAGGTCATGATCCTGGAGTCCCGGGATCGAGTCCCGCATCGGGCTCCCTGCTCAGCCAGGGAGTCTGCTTCTCCCTCTGACCCTCCTCCCTCTCGTGCTCTCTGTCTCTCACTCTCTCTCTCAAATAAATAAATAAAATCTTTAAAAAAAAAAAAAAAGGTCTTGGATTAAATACTGTTGAAAAACCCTGGCCTAGACAGAAAGATCTATGAGAGAAGAAATGAATCAGTGAGTTTGTGAGAAATCATAACTAGTTTTTACATAGATAACATATGGGTAACCAAATATCCATCAAGGGGCTCCTGGATCTAGGCAAGATGGCCCAAAGGCAGTGATTTACTACCTTATGCCTCCTTTTAGTACCTAATAGTTCATAACTTGTTCTTCACTTTACCAGAAAGATAATAAAACCCATCCACAATATGATTTCAAAACAAATCAACATAATGCCTCAATATAACCAAGGAAGAAGTAAAAGGAAAGTAATTTAAGATAAAGTAATATGTACAGTATTTTAGTATGTGAATGCTCAGATCTGATTTCACTAGAGAGATCGGGGACTAATCATCGATTGTGCTCCAAACCACCTCGGGAACCTATCTGCGGCCTTGGTGCTGGCTGTCGCTGGGCACCTGTTTTCCACCACGTGGCTTTTCTCTCTATGTGCTATCCCACCATTGGGTTTAGCCCAAGCTTGCTTGTGCATGGCAGCTGGCCTCCAAGAGGGTGAAAGAGAAGCGCCAAGGCTTTCAAACTCTAGGCTCTGCCGTCACACCCCACCACTTCTGCTGTGTTCTTTCCATCAGAGCAAGGCATGGGGCCAGCCTAAAATATTCAAGGAGTGGGTGGGTAGGAAACAGACTCTTGCTTTACAGGAGGAGTGGAAAAGTCATGTTGCAAATGGGCATGTGGGATGAAAGATCATTGTTGCTGTTTGTGGAAAAAACCTACCACAGAAGGAGAAGAGCCCTGAAAAGTAAAATTAAAAAAAAAAAATCTATTTATTGAATCCTCCGTATATGTCTGGGCACTGTGCTAAGGCTTTCTGTGTCCATGCTGAGTAAATCTTCGAGCAAGCCTATGAAATCAATATTATTATTATTTCTCCCTTACTGATAAAAAAAATGGACAGAGAGGTGAAGTAACTAATTATGGTCTTAGAGTCAATAAGGATCTAAGACGGGATTCAGACCCATCTCTGTCTGACTCTGAAACTTGTGGTCTTATCTGTGGTTCATGTAGCAGCTACTTATCTTTTAAGTAATCTCTACACCCAACATGGTGCTTGAATTCACAACTGTGAGATCAAGAGTCGCAAGCTCTACTGACTGAGTCAGCCAGGTGCCTCTCATGTAGAGCTACTTCGAGGAGAAATGTGTCTTCTGAATAGAGTAATGGAGTTAACTTGAGTATGCTACTTGAGTACCAACCTGAAGCTAGGGAGTATGGATGGATCCAGGGACTGCACACAAAAGATGTTCAATCCCCTGATAGCAGAGAACCACAGCTGTCCATTTGATGCTTTTTAGTTTAGGGAGATGGGGGATAAGCCCAGGTGTGGGCCTGTGCACTTGTTCCCACATAGTGGGTCAAAAAGGCATTGGTAATTTCTAATTCCATGTGTTTCAATGCCTGTAAGATGTTTAGGTCTACACCTGTACAGAAAATATGTGGTTCTGGAGTGCCAATTGTCTGAATGACGGCCATATCAGTCATGTGCAGAGGATGATTCCTAGTGACCCAGGGGAAAGAAAAGAGGACAGTGCCAGAGTGATGGATGAGATATGTGTTTCCTGGTGGGACAGACCTGCTAGGAACAGTTCATGGTTGGGCATTATCTTCATGCAAGAAGGGAACAATCAAAAGCATCCCTGATCCTTTTGATCTTTGCTCATCATCAAGCAAGGTTAATCTTTTTGGGGGTGTGATACTCAAGTCACAGTTGGTATTTGTTATCTGACTTGATTTAATAATCTTAACAGTCTTTTTGTGAACCGAATCAGTTCAGAATGATCCTTAACTCAGCATTTCTCACAAAATTCTGTTTAAGGGCGTAGAGAATCGCCCTAGCATAGCAGGGTGGAAGCTGATTCTGATTTTTATTCCACTTGTGTTGTGGCCTGGCTGTGTGAAAGGTCTTTCTGCAAAAGCTTCTATAGTCCCATAGCTTAAGAGTTTACTCATCTATTCATTCATTCACTCACTCAGCCGATATTTTTGGAAGCCTCTAGGGACATTGTTCTAAACATTGGGGATATAGTAATAAACAAAAAGATGGGGCACCTGGGTGGCTCAGTTGGTTAAGCCTCCGACTCCTGATCTCACCTCAGGTCTTGATCTCGGGGTTGTGAGTTCAAGCCCCTCATTGGGCTCCATGCCCAGCATGGAGCCTACTTAAAAAGAAAAAAAAATATGGAGTTCCTAGTCTTATGGGACTTATATTCTACTTGGGGGTGGGGTGGGCTCCAGACATTATCTACTATGTCAGATGGGGATAGGTATTAAGAAGAAAAATAAAACCAAGGAAAAGGACACAGAGTATAGTGCTAAGCTATTTTGGACAGGTTCCTTAGGGGAATCCTCTCTACTATACTAACATGGGAGTATAGCCCTCTGTGAAATGCAGGAGGCAACTAAGAGGATGTCAGGAGGAATCGATTCCCAGGCATGGAGAGCAGTCAAGACAAATTCCTGGAGGTATACATGTGCTGGGATGGATCAGGAACACCCACGAGTGGCAGGAGCAGAGAAAGAGAGGGGACCCTGGTAGGAGATGAGGTCAGAGAGGGAGGGAACCAGCCTTGGACACCAAGGGTCTTTCAGGACTGGGTAATGACTCCTAATTTATTCCGAGTGATGCAAAAATCTATTGGAGAGTTTTGAAAAGAGGAGAGGAATAATTTGATTTATAATTTTAGAAGGTCATTCTGGTTCTTATATGGGAAACAGAGTGTAAGGCGGCAAGGACAGAAGAAGGAAGGGTAGCTGACTAGTTCAAAGACCGTTGTAATAATCTGAAAAAGGAATCATGGCAGCTTGGACTAGGGTGACAATGGAAAGTTGTGAGAAGAGGAGAATTAGTTTTAGGCATGTTTTTCTTTGTTTGTTTGCTTTTTTTTTCCCCAAGCAAGAGTTGGGGGAGAAAAGTTGCCAGTCTATGTAGAGGACTGATTACAATGACAGGCTGTGGATTTTTACATGAATAAAAACAAAAGGGTGAGGGATGAGGGACAGTAAATTGAGTGAATTTTAAACTGGTTGGGAATGAGGGACTGTTAGAATGTGAGCACAGCAGAAGAGAGCTGGAGATGGGGTTGGTAGTAAGTGTGGGATTCTTCCAGTTAATCTTTTAGAGGGATAGCAGTGGAGTGTGGTCATCTGAGATATGACATGGGATGGGTTTGTGGGATGGGATGGAGGACACAATTGTTGTAGGAGAGAAAGTCAAAGAATTGAGAGGCTAAGGTGTTGGATGGATCATCTATATTGATATTGAAAGTACCAACCTGAAACTCTCTATATTGCTACTTACTAGGGTGATTCTCTAAACACTAAATTCTCAGGGAATATTTGTTGAATGAAGTGTTGTTCCACAATGACAATCAAGCTGCAATCTTAGACTAGTTTGTTGTGTGCACAGTTGAGGCAGAAATACGTGAGCCAAAGTGAGGATACTAATCTCTAAAAATAGAGTATAGCAAACTAGCTCTTTAGGGGAATTACTTCGCAAATTCTCTTTCCCTGAGCCCCGCAAACACTTAGCTTCCCAAAGCACCAGCAGAATGAATTCACATAACATCAACAAGAATTTTTATCTTTAAAGATATTTTTATTTCTATATAATTAGGTCTTTGGAAGGAAGACAAACATAAGCAGAGGGTATTGTGTACAGAGAAGGTGATGAAGGGGAGAAGAGTCAATGGAATTTGGATTTTTCCTCATCATTATCATGTCCCTAGAGTTTAGCTTTTTTTTTTTTTTTTTTTTGGTACCAATTAATAGTGAGAGCTTTGGAGCTGACCTTCCCTTAGAAATAGTGGGTAATGTGAGAATGCAGTGCTGTATTTATACTGATAAATGGATTGAGTTCCCAACCTTTCGGGGTTGGTTTATTTGGTAGGTAAAAGGTATTTTCCCATGGAAATAATTTTACATATGGAAGTCAGATTCCTAGGCAAGTCCTTTTCTTCATAATGAACCCAAAGTAAAGAGTATTATTTTGTTTTGTCTTAATAAAAAGGGCTGTAATGTTTTATAATACTCTGTTAATATATTTGGAAGGAGGATTGTCTCCCCTTTCCTCTGGAGCTAGCTTAGCCAATACATAATTATACCAATATCTCTTTCCTCTTAAGGAAAAACTGGGTCCAGGTTGAAGTGTTGAAAGTGATTCTTTTATTTGGCCAGCATCTTAGTTTCCTCTGAAGTAGAATCTCCTGAGAAATATGGGGGGAGGAAAGAGGTAGATCATTTCAGTGGCCTATTTTGGCCTCGAGTTCAAGCATCATTCTACAATTAAGCTCTACCAGTAATAAAGCAGACACTGTATTTTAATTCCTGTCTAGTGCCTGTGTCTACATTCCAACTGGACCAGAATCCTTAGGAGGGAATAATGTGGTATATTGGTACCCTCAAGCTTCAACAATATTATATAGCACCAGACCAAGATGCACTTGGGTGATGCACTTCATGGATGCAAGTGAAGGCAGACTTGTCCACCAAATTCATCTGCTGCCTGTCTTTCCCTCACTGTTTGAGAGTTTCTCCCTGTCATCGACACTGTGCCCTCCTCTGCTCGTCTTTCACACTCTTCTCCTGCCATCACTGTCATGTCCTTGAAGGGGATATATGGTGTAATTTAGAGAGCTCTGGCAAAAGGCTTCCCACCTCATTACCATTCAGCCTGTTTGCAAATATACCCATCTATTCTTTTTTGGAAAACAGTGTGATTTGGGGAAAAGACATAACTTTGGGATGGACCATTTGATTTTGACTTGGGTTGACTATCTACTTACTTTGGAACTTGGGAAACTTCATTAGCTGTCTGAGACTTGGTTTCCTCATATGTGAAATAAAAGATGCCAACTTGGTCGCAACTTGAAGAATTGCTGTGTGGATCGAATGCTCTCACCGGTATCTAATGCTGTCTCTGGCACAATTAGGTATATTAGCATGGATATCACCTCCCTCTTACTAACTTTAATGGTAGCATTTATCTACATTTTATAAAATGAGATAGCTGAGACCCTGAGTGGGTAAGTAAACTGCAGAGCTGGGATTCACACCCATGTTCGTCTTACTCCCATTACAATACACACTCAGCTCCCTCCCAGAGGGCCCTGTGTGTCACCCACGAGGACGGAGTATTAACTGGAGTTGCTACTGGTGCCATCCCACAGCACGCTCCCAGAACGCCCCTGTCAGACAGCAGGACGGGATGCCTTTTAAGGTATAGCAGAATGGCTACCCACTGCAGGCTCTTCCCAAGAGTAACTGTGACTTTTGGTGATAAAGTTTTTGACAAGAAATGAGGTCATTTTCTTTCTTTTTGAGATATCAGTAGGCCCCATTAAAAATGGCTGTTTTTCAAACAATGATTAGAAAAAGCCATACTGGGTAGAATGCCAAATCCAAGAATCTCAGATTAGATATGACTCTCAAAACTTAAAAGCAGTATATTTAGTAAAAAGAGGAGACAGACATGTAAGACACATCATTTTGGCTTTTATTTATTTTTTTAAGATTTTATTTATTTATTTGAGAGAGAGAGAGAAAGCATGAGAGAGAGAGAGAGAGAGCATGAGCTGGGGAAAGGGGCAGAGGGAGAGGGAGAAGCAGATGCTGAGCGGGGAGCCTGATGCGGGGCTCCATCCCAAGACCCTGGGATCATGACCTGAGCTGAAGGCAGAGCCTTAACTGACTGACCCACCCTCATTTTGGCTTTTAGTAATTGGAAATGAAATAGGACTTTGTTAAAGACAAAGATAAAGGTATGGTTAATCATGGCTCCTTGTGTGGAGGGAAAACACCACAAATCTCCTGATTGATCTGAGTAAGAGTAATTTTGTCATCACACACCCTTCAATCACCAACAAAACAAATAAGAGGAATTACTAGGGCTTCAGAAGGTTTTAGGTTACAAGTAACTTCTCGATGAGAAAGTTGGTATTGGAAATATTTTTCTGTGGAAATATTTTTCTGCATCAAGTTCAAAAAATTGACTGAATCTCTCCCTCCAAGGATGAAGCTGTCTTCCAAGAATTTATTTTACTTAAAGAAGAGACAGGTAGGGTGACAAGGTGATGGAACAAGAGGAATGAAAATGGCTGAAGGAGACCACAAGATAGAGAGATGCACAAAAGGAGAAGAGATTGATGCCAATAGAGAGAGAGAGACATGATCTATTACAAGGAAAAAGAAAACATTATGGTCTGGGATGGCTTCCGGCAACTCTATGAACTTCATTTGCTTTTTTCGTCAGAAACTCTGGGGAAAAGCATAATCATTTCTCAATTGGAATTTGATTCTTTTGTAGCTGTGTAGGTGGGAAATAACTGGATTGCTGTGCTGGTCTCCCATGTTCCAGGTACCCTCTTGTCTCTTTCCTACATTACAGCCATCTGGTGGTAATAAATCTCTGTGTGGTTGCCATCTGTGGGCAGAGAGGGAGAGTGACATGCTTCTTTATTCAGGGAACTTTGCGTGTAGTTTTGGTTCTAAGAAGGACCCTGGCATTAAGGACGTGGATTCACTCTCAGAAAGCATAAGTCTCACGGAAATAGATATTTTTAGATAAGACCTCCTTGGAGTTAGAAGCTTCCAACACCATAAGCAAGCCTGTGTGAGCCTGGGCAAGAGCTTGCTTGCTCTGTGTCTCAGTTTGCTCATCCATAAAGAAGGGGATAATGCCCTTATAGGGTTTTGTAAAAGGCAAATGCAATTATAGGTGTAAAAGGCACATAATGTCTGGCACATAGGAAATTGAATCAATCAGGGTTCATTCAAAAAGCAGAAATTCTAACTGACATTTTAACAAAAGAGAATTTAATATAGGGGATTGATTAAATAGGGATTGGAGAAATAAACAGGAAAAAACAAAACAAAATAAAAGCCAACCAACAAACAAAAGCCAAAAATCCCCACTGAGGCAGCACAAGCATAGTAACTGGGGAATGAAGGAATGTAGTGGGGTTATCAGAATGTGGATCCTAGGAGGAGCTCAGGACCCAGGTCTCTAGGAAGGGACACTGGCCAGCACCATGTGTTTCTGAGGAAGCACAGTGAGACCAATCTTGAGAGTGTGGGAAACTAACAAACTGGAAACGAGAACAAATTGCTCCTGCCCAGGTAAAGAGCTCTTGCCTGTGTGACACAGACAGGAACAGAGTCAAGGAGGAGTGAGCTTGTTGTCTCTTCCTCCTCTACTGTCTCCATCTCTCTAGCAGCGCAATGGGCAGGGCATGGAAGATAGCAGTTGGCAACAAAGAAATACGGTTTGCCACCTCAATCCTGACATCAGAGCAGAGCACAAAAGAGTGGATATGGAGTTGAGAGGCAGTAGTTTAATAACTGGGACATAGGTGCTCAATAATATTGGCCACCCTATTTATTCAGCGTCTCCTCCCCACCTCCCCTCCCTCTTTTTTTTGTCCCTAGTAACCTTGATTTTTCTTTCTTCTGTATACTGAAGGATGAAACCAAGGATGGTAAGAAAAAGAGCCAATAGATCTCAATAGAAGACAAGAATATTGGAAGCTTTGGCTATAGGTTCATACTTCTATTTTGGCAGACCAGATTTTAAGCCACTTTGTGGGACTCTCCCAAAAGGGAAATTTGCTGATGTCTCCAGTGACAAGCTCTTCTGTTAAACAGGAAACTCTTCCCATCCAAAAATCAGGGTAAAGTTAATACGTTGCTCTATTGTTAATATGTTTGCCCTAGAGGAGGGAGGCCGGCAGCTGAACCTTTCTCGGGAAGGAGGGAAGAGCATAGGCAGAGATACCTGCTGGGTGGGACTGGAAAGGCACGCACGAGGAGAGGCTGGGATGTGGCCAACCCGCTGGTCTGTACGTGTCAGTCTGACGCGTACCGCATGGCTACTTCTGGATCGCAGCAGATGTGCTCGGGATTCAAAGACATTCAAGATGCAGTTATCACTCTCGAAGTGCTCCAAGAAAGCAAGTACAAAAATGCCTAATTGACAAAATCAGTTCTGCCTCGAGAGGTCACAGCAAATCCTTTCTCTTTCACTGGATCGGCTCCATTCTTATGTCCTTTTCAAATCTTAGGTTTTTGGTTTTTTAAAATAAACTATGACAATAGCAAATGGGTTATCTATGACTTGAGGTAGAAAATAATTTAAAATTATTAAAAAAAACTCAGTAAGGATCGAGAAAATACATAATTTTGTTGTTTCAAGATGATCAGATACCACTCTTCAAAACTGACAATATGGGACTCATCTAGTCATCTATCTATCCATCTGTCTGTCCATCCATCCACCCAGCCATCCATCCATCTATCCATTCTGTCCATTGTCCTGTTTCTTCTATTTATCCAGTCCACAAATCTCTAGAGTGCCTAGCTACAAAACATCAGACCTGATACTCAGTGCTGGGGCTATTACAGATGACAATATATTTCTTGCCCTCATATTCTAATAAACCAAATTATAAGAAAATGGCAAGTGCTTTTATAGAAGCATGGACAAGATACATATTTCTTGGTATGATAGATATCATTAAAAGTAAATGTAAAGCAATAGGAAAACAATTCTTAGGATGTTCAGCGTAGCACCTTAACCAGGTGGTGAAGAGCCTAATCTCAGATCCTGGATCTTGCCATTACTGGCTCTGTCAGCAAGATCCTTAAACTTTTTTGTGCCTTTATTTTTTTTTAAAAGATTTATTTATTTGAGAGACAGAGAGAGGAGGGGCAGAGAGAGAGGGAAAGGGAATCCTTAAGCAGACTCCCTGCTGAGCATGGAGCTCGATGTGGGGCTTGATCCTAGGACCCTGAGATCATGACCTGAACTGAAGTCAAGAGTGGGCCATGTAACCGACTGAACCACCTGGAGCCCCTGTGCCTTTATTATTATTTTTTTAATATTTAGAATGGACTAATAGTACTTAGCTCATAAAATTACTAGTAGAATTAAATTATTCAATACATATAAAGCAATTAGAATCATGTCTAGCATATAAAAAGCATTAAAATGTTGGCTAATATTAATATTTGTATATTAACTTAGAGTTTAAATTCATCATTGCATTTAATCCTTAAAACCTCTCCTTGCCCTGGGAAAACAGGCAGAATAGTTACTACTTTCCAAATAGGGGGAGTGAGGTCCACGGAGGTTATTTTTTGGGGGGGAAAGCCACAGAACGACACAGCCACGGAGCTGGAAATCTATCTCAGTGCTTCTTCTATAATGTTCTTTCTGTTATGCCACGAAGGATCATACGTTGACTTGGAAAAGCTACTGTTGTTCTCCACGTGTCAGGGCGACTGACTGCAGCTGGGCTGATGGTAAACACAGCCAAATGACACAGGCTGCAGCATAACCCAGTCAGTGCTGCTTTGCTCACATCTGCCACTCAATACAAGGCCCCTGGTGATGAAGGGACAGAAGGCATGGGTCAGGGAGCTGCCAAACACCAAACATACATCTTAATTGGTTACAGGCAGTCACCTCCATCCAAATCCTTGATGGGAAAATGGTTCCCACAGGGGTCCAGAGAATTAGGAATTCAACGTCCTTTTGACATCAAAACTGGCTTTGGAGTCTGAAATCACTCAAGAGTGAGCTATTTTTGATTGATACTCTATTCCACATGTGGGTAGGTTTTCTGGATTGTTTCATCTGGCATTGGGGTTGGGTCCTGTGAAAATGCATCAGGGCTCCCAGCGCCGAGAACGTGAAGCTGAGAGAGCAACAGGAAATGGTGCAGGAGCCCAGTGCTTACCAGGAAAGGAAGCACACACCACAACTTGTGGCTGCCGCAGAATGAAGGGGGTGCAGTGATTATGAAATGGGACCTGGAAGCCTTGCGGGCCTGTTCATTTAAGTTCCTCTCTTGAGTGTCCTGTGCTGAGCCCTGAGGCAGCTGAAATGACCCTCGCTTTCTCCGAGTTCCTAGGCTAGGAGGGGAGTAGTGTAAGCACATACGTCTATCCCAATGCAATACAGGATGATAGGATTTTGTGCAGGTAGCGCAGAAGAAACGGTGCATCTCACACCTGGGATTCTGAGGTTTTAGTGAGTAGATGCCATCTGAGCAGGGTTTTATTTATTTTTTATTTTTTACTATTATTTTTAAATTATGTTCAGTTAGCCAACACATAGTACATCATTAGTTTTTGATTTGGGTTCAATGATTCATTAGTTGCGTGTAATACCCAGTGCTCATCACAACAGGTGCGCTCCTCAATGTCCGTCACTTGGTTACCCCATCCCCCCACCCCCTCCCTTCTGCAACTCTCATTTTGTTTCCTGGAGTCCAGAGTCTCTCATGGTTTGTCTCCCTCTCTGATTTCTTTCCATTCAGTTTTCTCTCCCTTCCCCTGTGGTCCTCCGCGCTATTCCTTATATTCCACATATGAGTGAAACCATATGATAATTGTCTTTCTCTGAGCAGGGTTTTAAAGTATAAGTAAGAGTTTTCTAGACAGATGATTTGAAGAGGTGCATTCTGAGCAGAGGCCGTGGTGTATCTAAAGACCTAGAATTATGTCCATGTTCAGCTTAACTCAAATTGGTTTCCTAATCAGTTGTACCAGTTATCAACACTTGGTATTATCCTCTTAATTTTTGCCAAACTAGTGGGTGTAAAATATTTCATTGTGGTCTTAAGTTGTGTTTTCTTAATTGCTAATGAGGTTCAGCATCTTTACATATGTTTATTGACAATTTATGTTTTCTGTGCAATACCTGTCCATGACTTATGCCCATTTTTCTATTTAGGTTGTTTATATTTTTCTTATTGACATATAGGAATTTTCATATAGTCCAAATGCTAATCCTTTGTTGGTTTTGTTTTGCAAATATATCCTATGGGTATTTATACTCATATACATATGTGTATTATATATCTCCTATATGTTATATATTATCAGATATGTAAATTATATATCTATTTATATAATAGATAATTATAGATAATTTACATATATTATATTAAATTAGTCCTATTTGAAATACATATATAATATATATAAACTACTACATAGTCTCATATATAACATATATGTATATATACATATTACAAATATATCTCCTCTGGCTCATCTTTGCATTTATTTATTTGAGAGAGAGAATGCATGCACGTGGAAGGAGGTCAGAGGGAGAGAGAAAGAATCCCAAGTAGACTCCCCGCTGAGCATGGAGCCTGACTCAGGGTTTGGCTCCACCCCATAACCCTGAGATCATGACCTGAGCTGAAATCAAGAGTCGGACGTTTAACGGACTGAGCACCCAGGGGTCCATCATCTTTTCATTTTATATTATTTATTGATGTATCTTGTTGAGGAAATATTCTCCACCTTGAATCATAAGAATATGTTCTTTTACACATGTATAAATAGTTTTAAAATTTTGCCTTTAATATTTAAATATATAAACTGTTTAGAATCAATGTTTATATATGTGTTTACATCCATGATGCAGGCCTACACTGCAATTTATTTTTCAAAACAAGTGACTGATGCTCACAACACCATTTATTGAGTGGTCCATATTATCTCATGTAATCTGAAATACCAGCACTGATGCATATCACATTTCTGAAGGTAATTATTATTTTAATTAACGATAGATTAATTGAAAAATCTGTATGAAACCTCTGTGACGTACACATTAGTATCTTTATTGTACATAGAACTCGACCAAAGTTGCATGGAAAATGACACAAATCCTTTTGACAGCAATGTCCATACTCTTAACACTTGGGGAAGTGAGAAAGTCAAGTCATGCAGGGATTTGGGGAAAACAGGAGTTAGTTCCACAAAAAAATTAGAAGCCACCAAAACGCTTTCAGTGGGGAAGTGACATACTTTGATTTCCATTTTAATAAGCCTTTAGCTGTTGGACAAAAAGTAGGTCATGAGGAGGCAGCCGTGGTCGGGGGAGACATCAGTTCGTTGGCTCTTACAGTGGTCCAGCTGTGAGTGCTGGCACGTGGATGTCCGGAGCTTCAGTGGAGATGGAGATAAGCGAATGATTTTGAAATACATTTTGGAGGCAAACACATCAGAACTTGCTGTTCAAGTGGATTTAATTGGAGGCTGAGAGAAGGGGTAGAATCAAGGAGGACATGTGGAGTGAGCAGCTGGGTGATGGTGGTGCCAGTTGAGATAGGGAAGCCTAGGGTGTCACGAGGGGAGTCAAGGGGACACATCAGTTTGTGATGCCCATGAGACATGATGTCAATAGGCACACTTGTGATACAAGTTTGGAGCCAGGACGGAGAGGGAGTCTGGTCTATTGATGCACACTTGCTTTGACTAGTGATTTTAGCTGGGAGATTTACACAGGAGTGGTATTATAAGGACTCCTGATTTTGGTGAACTGGAAAGCCAGTGGTAAGTGATGCTGGAGACAGTAAATGCAGATGAATCTTCCAAGAAGCTCAGCTGTGAAGGAAAAGAGAACAAAGGCAGAAGAAACAGAACTAGAGGTGGAGAGAGGGTTGAGCAACTTTTGTTTTTATAAGATGAGAAGGATGTATACGTGTAGAAGGAATTAATACAGAAGTAGTGGTCAAAATTATAGGAAGGTGAGGAAAACTAAAATAACATGACTGAGGAGTAGGGGGTTGAGGAGAGGGGTGGAGGGATGTCCTTTGCTCAGAGGGTAGAGAAGCAGCATGCCATTTCCTGAAAGTGGCAGAGGAAGGTGACATTGTAACGTGATGTCAACCCGGGTGGTCTGGGTTTGCGTTGAGCTCTGCTGTTTACAAGTGATTGAATGCTTCAAATCTTATTTTTTTCACTGGTAACATCGGAATGATGATATTATCATCCGCGTATAGGACCGTTAGAAGGACTAGATGAGATATGTAGAGCACTTAGCACAGAGCTCAGTAAACATGAGGTTATGTTGTGTTAATGAATAGGTTTGTACCCATAGGTGGGAAGTCAAAGGTATTAACACTGAGTCTCCCAGTTGCTCGGTGAGGTGATACTGGGCTGAGTCATGAAGACCACCTGTTCGCAGGAGCTGTTCTGGAGGATGGAGAGGGAATGATTTCCAGCACCCCCATCCTTCTGCTGGCATTGCTATAGCAGGGGAAAGTGGTTTAAAGTGAGAATAAAGGGCAAGAATTCAGACTGTTCTTGTACTGGTTGATAGAAGTGATGGAGACTGGACTGAATCTCTCACCTTCTTGGAACTGGCCCCAAAATAGCATGGGGGTTCTAGGAAACTGGAAACAAAACCCCACTTTCCAGCTGCCAGAGCTGTGGACAGTGCTGCCTGTTTGACAGGTTGCCTCTTTGAAACATGGCATGATGTGTTCTGTTTTATGTAGAACTTGTTTGGAGTTCAACTGGCTTTTTCTTTCAGGGTATCTATAGTTATGGGAGGGCAGATTTCAGCTCCTCAAAATTATGCAGACATTTAGTCAAATGCAGGTCTGAAGACACATTGCAAAAAGTTCTGATGGGGATCAGAATATAGGGTTGATCCTAGCTCCTTTACTATTGAACTGTGTGACTTTGGTCAGCATCTGGAAAAGCAGGGATGTAGTCTGAAAAGTTGATGATTCTCATCTAGTTCTCCAACCACTTGCAACACAAGAACCTCACTAAGCCATTCTTGCCTGAGAGGTGATGATTCTTCTTGCACCTTGAAGGTGTATGGAAAGAGATTTTGTTGGCAGAAGGATGTCTCTCAACACATCAGAATTAATGTAATTAATTGATTAATGGGTAATTGTTAATTACCCATTGTTCTTTCCTGTTTCTTAATAGGTTTGCTTAAGAAAATATTTATTGTGTGGTCCCTGGGACCTGCAGTCAGTTAGGTGTCCGACTCTTGGTTGCAATTCAGATCGCGATCTTGGGCTCTTGGGATTGAGCTCTGAGTCAGGTTTAGCACTCAGCACGAAGTCCGCTTAAGACTCTCTTCCTCAGGGCATCTGTGTGGCTCGGTTGGTTAAGCCTCAGCCTTTAGCTCAGGTCATGATCTCAGAGTCCTGGGATGGAGGCCCGTCAAGATCCCTGCTCAGCTGGGAGCCTGCTTCTCCCTCTTCCCCCTGCTCATGCTCTCTCTCTCACTATTTCTCTCTCTCAAATAAATAAATAAAATCTTAAAAAAAAAGACTCTCTCCCTCTCCCTCTGCCCCTCCCCGTCATGCTTTCTCTCTTTAAAATAAATAAATCTTAATGACTTATACTAATTGTGATATACCATAAAGGGAATAAAATAGGCAACACTTTTCCACCCTATTATGGGGTTTACAAGACAGATTTTATTATAATTGTAAAGACGTGTAAGAACGCCTCAAACATTTTGCATTGTGTATAACATTGAAAAAAATTAAAATTTACATGCAAGAAAAAAAAATAAATCTTAAAAAAAAGATAAAACATTTATTGAAGGCCCTCTTTGCTAGGTGTTAGAAATCTGGTAATCACCCAGACAGATCTAACTAAAGCAGCCCCAAAAGCATCTTCATTTCCCATTAGAGTATGTTTTGATATTTCACTTAATGTTTTGGACTCAACTTAATTCTAGTCATCAAGTATCATGTACTTGGAAGATGGTTTTTATTCACATTTGTATGTTCTGTGTCCAGCGTAATTCCTGGCACATACAAGGGGTGCAATGATATCTGAAAGAAAATCCAGTTTGGGAAGGTGTAGTCTGGAAAATGTCATTTCTGTTTTGGTGCATTGTGGAAAGAAGAGTGTAAGTGGTAGGGAATTAACATTTGTTTATCGTTTATTATATAACATTTGTTATGTAATTTTGTGGTACCTTAAATACATTTGTTAATATGATTCTTTTTAACTGCCTGCTTTTCTAAAATGCGAAAAGGAGGTCCAGAAGTGATGTGTAACTGTTTCGTGTTCCTTAGTTATTATGTAGCAGAGACCTGATTTAAATCATGATCTGTCTGACTCCAAAGATTGTGCTTGCTCGATTTCTATATGTTTTCTACAGTTGCAGGAATTACTGTTGTAATCAGATGCAAAACCCCCGCCAGTGATATTATATAAGTAAAGGCTCCATGATAATTTGGGGTCTCCAGGTCCCGCCTGCCTGGTGTCAGACTTTCTCCAGCTTCACTGTCACTGACCACAGAGGTCCCAAAGGCTATAGAACAGAACAGACCCCAGATGGATGATGGCTTGAAATTATAAATTGGAGATAAAATAAGTGCTGTTGTTGTTTTTAACCATGGTGATAATAATGGCTTACATTGACATGATGCTTTATGGCTTGCAAAACACTTGTCCACGTGTCAACAGTCCTGGGAAGTAGACAAGGCAGGGGTCAGCAAGCTTAGGTCCATCACCCGAGCTCACACTGCTGGCTAGTGACCTGGCATAGTCTGGTCTTTTTGCTCTTTGTCCAGTGATATGTAGAATCATGAAAGACACTCTCAGTTTAGATTGACCATGGGTTTGCCAACTATAAGCTAACCCAGCAGATACACAGATTTATAGCTAGGCTTAAAATAGTAACAACATAATTTCATAACAGCTCACAATTTATTTTTCCTGTTGGAAAGGAAAGATGCCCTTTCTTCTTTCTTCCTTTGTGCTTTGTAAGAAAGCCCAGTTGTGGGTTGCAATCAGGGGCAGATAATGGGGTCCTCTCAGTTTGTTAGATTTCCAGACCATCACAAAGGAAGGAAAAGCTTTTCTGTCATTTGGAAATGGTAATAAACAGGACTCTGAGTCAGGCAATTTGCAAGAGACCTGAGCAATTATGATACTTTAACTTGTTCTGAAAGGAGCTCCCCACCCAAGAGTTCTTTGTTGATCTTCTAATGTATCCATCTAAAATTGCAGCCAGTGAGGGCACCAGAAAGCACATGTTGCTCTTTTTCTTTCTTTCTTTCTTTCTTTCTTTCTTTCTTTCTTTCTTTCTTTCTTTCTTTCTTTCTTTCTTTCTTTCTTTCTTTCTTTCTTTCTTTTCTTTTTTCTTTCTTCCTTCCTTTCTTTCTTCCTTTCTTTCTTTCTTTCTTTCTTTCTTTCTTTCTTTCTTTTCTTTCTTTCTTTCTTTCTTTCTTTCTTTCTTTCTTTCTTTCTTTCTTTTCTTTCTTTCTTTCTTTCTTTCTTTCTTTCTTTCTTTTTTCTTCTTTCTTTCTTTCTTTCTTTCTTTCTCTCTTTCTCTCTTTCTCTCTCTCTCTTTCTCTCTTTCCCTTCCTTCCTTCCTTCCTTCATCTCTCCCTCCCTCCCTCCCTCTCTCTTTCTTTCTTTCTTTCCTTTCTTTCTTTCTCTTTCCTTCTTTCTTCCTTTCTTTCTTTCACCCAAAGGAGCTAAGACACAGTTTACCTCTGAGCTGACCACTCACCAAGAATTACATGCTTCTGTGGGTTTCTTCGGTGGTGTTTGTTCTCCTGTCCTCTCTCCTCTGAGTTATATTCTGTGCTTAGATCATCCCAGTTCCTCTGAAGACAAGCAGTTTGGTTTTAAAGAAGCACGTAGTGGATTTAGGAAACATAGCATCTGCGGTTGGTCACCGGCTCCACCATTTAGAGGCTTTGCGATCTTGGGAGAAACATTTTATAAACCTTACTTCCCTCATCTGTGAAATACTGACCAGTCTCGGAGGGTTGAGTGAGTGAAATAGAATGCTGTCTGTGAAAAACACTTTGCACATAAAATTGATCTATCTTAATTATCATGTCTTTTCACATTTATGTCTCTATCTCTTCTTTTGAAACTTACCCTCCATTTCCAACAAATGCTCCTTCCTCAAACTTGTCCTTTGTCATTCTTTTTTGGAAGGCCTGGGGCTCTGTGATTGTTAATTTTATGTATCAACTTAATTGGGCCATGGTGCTCAGAGAGTTGGCCAAATGTTATTCTGGATGTTTCTATGAGGGTGTTTGGGATGAAATTAACATATAAATCTATGGATTTTTGAGTAAAGCATATTGCCCTTCATAACGTGGGTGGGCCTTATCTAATCAATTGAAGTTCTGAATAAAGCAGAAGACTGACCTCCCCCGAGCAAGAGGGAATTCTGCAGCAGATGGTCTTCAGACTCAAACTATAGCCCTGGCTCTTTAATGGGTCTTTGGCCTGCTGGCCAACACTGCAGATTTTGGACTTACCAACCCCCATAATCATGTGATCCAATTCCTTAAAATATATCTCATTCTCTGTATGTACATATACCATTGGTTCTGTTTCCCTGGACAAGATGGCTTGTGATAGCGTCCTTCTGAGGTTGCCATGGAGTTGAGAAGCAATGGCCCCTCATCAGAGCCTGTAAGTTGCCTGGTCCATCACGATACTGGGCTGGGACGCTGGTGCAGGATGACCCCCTGGTCAGTCCCCTGCTGCCAACATAGCTCTAGCATGATGGGAATGGACCTACTGGTACTAACACCTCATGTAGGATGCTCTGGGGCTCTCACTTCCTTTCTGTGAACTTCCTTCTCCAACAACGCGAGACAAGGCACAGATATTTTCCAGGGATGTTCCCCTTCTGGATATTGGGAGATTGGGGGACTTTGTGTCTGGCTTTACTTAAACACCATGTTACTCCTCTCCTTGGGCACCACGGTGCTTCCATACTCTTACCATATTGTGTGCAAAAACCTGAGTGCATCTATCTTCTTCCTGTACTTTAAATGTGACATGCTCTTTCTGCCTCCATTCTTTTGCACATTTTTCTCCTTTCTGAAGTGGCTTCCCTAATTCCACTCAGGGCTGCCCAGTCTTCAAGATTCCTCTCAAGTCCCATATCCCTCCACAGACGCTCCCTGATGACTCTTGCCTCAGCCTGGCTGCTTCTCCCCTGAACTTCAACACCCCTGAGAAATATGTACCACTGGGTTTAGTTTTTTTAAAGTGTCTGTTTTAGATCCTTAACTGAGGGGAGAGCTTAAAAACTCAAGCATGTGAGAAATGGTTAATGGAGGGGTTACGATTCACTCTATTATTTACCAGAGATAAATGTATAAGACATGCCTTGTATTCTTAAGTGGCTCATATCTAATGGGAGAGAGAACAAAAAACAAAAAACAGAAAATTAAAATGCAATGTTATGAGTGTTATAGTAGAGATTTGTTCCAAGCCCTCCAGGGAGGGGCTGACTGTAGAGAAGGGATCCATTGTTGAACACCTGTCATGCTCCCAGCCTTGCACTAGAGATGTGTATGTACCATCTTATTTAATACTTGCAACAATCCTGTAGGGAGGACATGGAGCAGTGTCCTCACCTTCCCAATGAGACCAAGACAGAAGTGACTTGCCACAATCAGAGAATTTGGTGGCATCCATGGGTCTGTTGGCTCCAGAGCCCATGCGCTTTTCCATTACCCTGCCTCCCAGGAGGGTTAATTGCAAACTGCTAGCAAGTCCTACTCCACCTTTGACCCCCTTAAACTCTTGTCTCCTTTCAGTAATTTTTGGGCTATTTGTACCTTTTCTTTTCTCTCACAAGAACTTCGATTTTTACTGGAGATCACCAAAGTAAGACAAGAAACAAATAATAATAATAAATAAAAGCCATTCCTTTTTGTAGTGTGAAAAAGCCTCTAGTTATCCATTTGTTGAGGAAACTTGAATTTGAAGGAATGAGTTCTGGATTTTTTATTAATTTATAATTTGTTTGGTAGCCAGACACCATCATTAAAAATCCAACACGTGTTCAGATATTCCATCAAATGTAATTCTGAAGCAATATGTTTTTTTGATGAGTTTGTTATAAAGACTTTTTGTTTTCAACTGGGTTTGTTTATCTCAAGAAATAATACACTCAACTATGTTTTTCATAGGGAGGAATGGTACAAGAAATGAAGGAAGGAAAGAGAAGAAAAGATGGAAGTGTGGGCCAAGATGGTGGACCACTGCAAGGCATTCTGGGAGTGACAGCCCGCCAGTAGCTCTGGATCCCCTGGGCGTGGGGTACCCACACTCTTTCCTTGAATGAGTTTAAGATTCTGTGTTCACCCCTTCAGGTCAGAGAGGTGTCTCTCCCACTGCAGAGCTATCTTAGTCAGCTTGGGATATCATAGACTGCGTGGCTTAAAGAACAGAACTTTATTTCTCACAGATCTGGAGGTCGGGAAGGCCAAGATCAAGTTGCTGGCTGAAGTTCCTGGGGACGGCCTGCTTCCCGGCAGAGATGGATGCCCTCTTGCTCTATCCTCACATGGCATGGAGACGATGCCTGGGTCTCTTTCTTCCCTTTTAAGGGCACCAATCTCATCATGAGAGCTTCACCCCCTAATCTGATGCAAACCCAATTGCTTCCCAAAGGCCTCACCTTCAAATACCATTACACTGGGAATCACGGCTTCAACATACGGATTTGGCGGGGGACACAAGCATTCGTCCATACAGAGGCCTCCTCCATCTCTATATTACAGTACCCAATGTTTTGTCTTCTCCTTTCATCTTTCCCTTAAAATGTCCAATGCCATCTGGATTCCATCATGCTGCAGGTGGGAATGCGGTATCTTTCACCTGATGGATGGATCTTTCCATCTATAACCTTTCTTTCCAACTTTATCTTCCAAAAAGCTTCCTCCCAACCTGTACATCACTCTACATTCTGGCCAATCCGTGATTCTGTCTCTTAACACTCCCTTTACTTCACGTGTTCCCTCCCCTTGGATCTATCACCTTTCACTTCTAACTCCTTTATTAAAGCACTCCCTGATCTCTTCAGTGGGGACCTATCTCTCTCTATTATTAGCTTTCATAGATGGAAGGAACTCAGACCCGGATCCAAATTCTACTTGTGTCATTTACCAGCTGTGTGATTTTGAGCAACTTCCATAACACCCCCAGATTCACCTCAGCTTCCTCTCTTATTAAATGAGGAAACCAAATGCCTGTCATGCTTTGGGGACTTTGCAGATGTCATTTTCTCTGCCAAAAACAATCTCTTCCTCTGATTTGCTTGGCTGATTCATTCTTCAGGTTCAACTTAGGAGTCTCTTCTTCCTGGAAGCCCTCTTGATTCTCCAAATTGGGATCAAGTGGCCTCTACTTCCCATGTGGCTACTTTCTGTTACATTGTAATGATGTGTTTCCTTGTTTGTATCTCTCTCAAGGCCCTATCACCAAGCCTGGAGCATAGAGTAGATGATTAGAAAATACTGCCCAAAGACACTTTACTAATTTTGTGTGTAAAGCACAAGGCACATAGTAAGTGACTTTCTCTTCCTTACTTGTATCTTAGCCTATCCTGAAGTTACTGTTATTTGTTTCTGCCTCTCCACTCAATTTTATCCACTTTAAGACCTGGATCCACTTAAGACCCGAATCCATGACTCAATTATGTTTGTGTTGCCCCACAGGTTCTAACACGCAGCACCACCCACACATACCATAGGTACTTGACCAAAGTTGGATGAGACAGTGATACATATTAGACTGAAATAGTTTTAATTAAAGTTGTCATGTTAGGAAAACACTTTGTCTGCCTTCACTGGTGTCATGAGAGAGTCCACTTTCCTTCAGAATGGGGTTCCTTTCAATAAGAGGTGCTCAGTGTTTGTGGAATGAATAGATGCTGAGCACATCAGGTTCTTCTTGTCTCTGCTGGACTTAAGGTGATCTTATGAGGACAGAGAGCTCCCAGTTCTTCCGTGTGCCTCTCCCTGGGCCTTGCTTGTGGATGGGTGCTTGAGAAAGACTTGCTGAACTGAATTGTGAAAAGAGCCTTGGGTCTCAGCTTTCATCTTGCTCTTTGGACTCCTCTGAGAGAACTGGCCTCAGATTGCTTTGGCTCTCATGGCGGCAGATGACGTGTGGCTGTACCAAGGGAGAGAAGCAAAGAGAAGAGCCATGAGTTTTCTTCCTTTAAAGAGGAAGAAAACCCTCTCAGAGGTCAGGCATGGACACCCACTCTCTCATCTCTCTTCCTTGATGCCCATTTCAGGAACATCCCGGGAAGAACAAGTAAGAGCCCGCCGTTCCTACAATGAGAGATGAGGGGCCAACAGGTCAGGTGGACAGACCAGGACAGAAGGCCAAGGTAGCACAGAGGGCTGGTTTTTCCCGCTCTGCCCTCAAGCCTGCCGCGAGGGCCTCGGCTGGTCCTGGACTTCCCAGCCCCAGCCCCGTGGAGCGGCCAGGGCTGCTGAGAGACCGAAAGTGTGGGCAGAGCAGGCGGGTGAGGGCAGCTGCTGAGGGCAGGCATGACAGCAGAGGTGCCTGGAGAGCTCTTCTATTTCATACTTGGATTTACAAGTATAATGAGGCTTCATCTGTTGACTGCCAGCCTACCATCCATCAATCCCGTTCCACTGGAGGCAGAGACCGGGTCCTGTTGGGCATCTGAAATGTTGGTTTGTTCCCTTCTGCCTCGTAGGCCCGGTAAACAAAAAGAATGAAGCTACAGATGGAAGTTTGCTGCATGCATGTGTCTGGGGGCAGGCAAGTCTGCGGCTGTGTGTCCCTGCCAGGAAACACACCAGCTGGTGCTGTTTTTATGTCTGTGCTCCCCAGCTCCAGCTCCAACGGGGAGCAAGTCAGGGAACTGATGTGCTAAGCCTGCCTTCTTTCTCCCTCCAGCTTCCCTTCTGGGTTTATTCATTCTTGGCATGAGGGCTGCCCAGCTGTAGGTCCTGCTTCCTGGTCCTCCTGGTACCAAGGCTGTGATGATTGGCCCTCTGGGATGCAGGAAAGAGGTGGATGGTTTCCTGCACTTGCTCTGGCTTGCATTAGGGACTTCCCCTTTTCACCCATTAGGCTGAGACAGCTTAGTACAAATGGACTATTTCTAGTTCATTTTAGGGGAAAATTGAATTGAATTCTCTGTTCAGAAGGGAAGCCTCTTGGATAATCCCAGTGCTGTACCCTGAGAGCAGAGAACCTGGATCCCACATTTAAGACTATCCATCCATCACCTCTGTCACACTGGGTTCCTCAAAGTAGAGGCATTACAAGCTCTTTGGAATACATAATTCTGATTCATAGCTTTACTAGGTGAGTGACTTTGGGAAGTTTCTTATTTAACCTCCCTAACTCTCTCAGTTTCTTCATTTACAAATGAAGAATGGATGAATGGATGAATCTATCTATCATCTATCTATCTATCTATCATCTATCTATCTATCTATCTATCTATCATCTATCTATCATCTATCACTTATCTATCATCTATCTATCTTTCTATCTATCCATCCACCCATCCATCCATCCATCTAATCATCTGTTGATCATTTACCTACCTAGAAAGAGAGAGTTTCAATTCCAATCCCATTCTGATCTTCTACCCTTATGAGTGGTGCTGTTTGTGTAAAAATCTTACAGGCTTCCAAATCCCATTATATAATGAGATGTTTATAATTTCAGGTTTGATAATGTTAACCTTGCAAATCATATATCTTCATATATGTGTATGTGAATAATTGCATGTGTTTGTGTGTCAGTCATTAAAACTCTATCTTGAGAGGCATATGGCATCATGATGGTATTCTAAGGTCCAAATATCCAGGTTGGATCTTGGCTCTGCTATTCACTATCAGTTTCACCTTAGACAAGTGATTTAACCTCTCTGTATTTTAGTTTTCTTTTATAAGATGGTGTTAATAATAATAATGCCTATCTTTTGGTGGTGTAGTGAGATTCAGTGAGTTTACATAGTCATTACTTAGAACAATGCTTGGTGCATGGTGTGCTAGTGAAGTCTCCCTCACTCCTTAATAGTCTTTGTGTTCCCCTTTTCTCCTTGTCCTCTTCCAGCTACTCCTCATTAAGTACCCCTAATACTTGTGTTGTCCCACCACCCTCTGTCATGAGAATGGAGACCCTGCTCATGTCCCTTCTTTGTCATATAAAGATTTAGATATACGGGCACATGCACATACACAGACACAAATATGTACTTACATATGTAATATAAGTAATAATTTCAATGTCATTAGGAACTGAGGTTCTCATATTTTTAAATTTTATTTTATTATGTTATGTTAGTCACCATACAATACATCACTAGTTTTTGATGTTGTGATCCATGATTCATTGTTTTCGTATAACACCCAGTGCTCCATATAGTACGTGCCCTCCTTAATACCCATCACCGGGCTAAACCATCCCCCCACCCCCCTCCCCTCTGAAACCCTCAGTTTGTTTCTCAGAGTCCATAGTCTCTCATGGTTCATCTCTCCCTCTGATTTCACCCCCTTCATTTTTCCCTTCCTTCTCCTACTGTCCTCCATGCTATTCCTTATGTTCCACAAATAAGTGAAACCATATGATAATTGACATTCTCTGCTTGGCTTATTTTACTTAGCATAATCTCCTCCAGTCCCACCCATGTTGATGTAGAAGTTGGGTATTCATCTTTTCTGATGGCTGAGTAATATTCCATTATATATATGGACCACATCTTCTTTATCCATTCATCTTTTGAAGGGCATCTCGGCTCTTTCCACAGTTTGGCTATTGCAGACATTGCTGCTATGAACATTGGGGAGCATATGGCCCTTCATTTCACTACATCTGTGTCTTTGGGGTAAATACCCAGTAGTGCAATTGCTGGGTCATAGGGTAGCTCTATTTTTAATTTTTTGAGGAACCTCCACATTGTTTTCCAAAGTGGCTGTACCAACTTGCATTCCCACCAACAGTGTAAGAGGGTTCCCCTTTCTCCACAACCTCTCCAACATTTGTTGTTTATTGCCTTGTCAATTTTTGCCATTCTAACTGGTGTAAGGTGGTATCTCAATGTGGTTTTGATTTGAATTTCCCTGATGGCTAATGATGATGAACATTTTTTCATGTGTCTGTTAGCCATTTGTATGTCTTCTTTGGAGAAGTGTCTGTTCATGTCTTCTGCCCATTTTTTGACTTGATTATTTGTTTTTTGGGTGTTGAGTTTAAGTTCTTTATAGATCTTGGAAATCAGTGCTTTGTCTGTAAACAGACATACAGACCAATGGAACAGAATGGAGAGCCCAGATATGGACCCTCAACTCTATGGTCAAATAATCTTTGACAAAGCAGGAAAAAATATACCATGGAAAAAAGACAGTCTCTTCAATAAATGGTGCTGGGAAAATTGGACAGCCACATGCAGAAGAATGAAACTCAACCATTCTCTTACACCATACACAAAGATAAACTCAAAATGGATGAAAGACCTCAATGTGAGACAGGAGTCCATCAAAATCCTAGAGGAGAACATAGGCAGTAACCTCTTTGACATCGGCCACAGCAAATTCTTTGAGATACATCTCCAAAGGCTAGTGAAACAAAAGCAAAAATGAACTTTTGGGACTTCATCAAGATAAAAAAGCTTCTGCACAGCAAGGGATACAGTCAACAAAACAAAGAGGCAACCCACAGAATGGGAGAAGATATTTGCAAACGACATTACAGACAAAGCACTGAGGTTCTCTTTATTAGAAAGAGAAGATACAAGTAAAATGAATTGCTGATATATTTTCTCTGAAAAGGAAAAAAATTAGTTCCATCCTTTGAAAAAACCTAGAAAGAATGATCAATCCAGTAGCAATAAGGACCTTCACATCCTAATTTTGGTCTCCAAATAACATTTCTCACAAAAGAATTGGGGTTTCTTGGAGAAGTACATTAGTACAGGTCTGAGATAGGGAATGCATAGGATGAGTGTGGGACATCTTGTCATGCCAGAAAGCAAGGAAGCTATCAAAGGCCCTTGGAGTCATGTCAAAATGACTTAGGAGCAACATGAAGTTGTTTCCAATAGCTGAAGATAGAAAAAGGTAAACATCAAAAGGAATAATAGCTGTAATATAATTAAATACATCAAATAAAGAAGAAACCCATGAGCTCATAATAATATTTTAAACAAACAATAAAGTCACTTGTTACTTTTGGAAGATTCTAGGGACTGAATTAATTATTGAGAAAATTAATAAATAAAGAAAAATCAAGGGAAACATAGCATTTGTCCTTATTCCCTTTACCTCAATAGAACCAAATACACTTCAAAATACACTCATACACACATAGATGCCTCCTGATGGAACCTCACCATGCCATAAAAAATGACTAAAAATTGAACTTGAATGTGATCAAACCTCTACCTTTAACTAATGGCCTCCAGGAAATGAAGGAGATAGAGGAACATATTAAATACCTCCACATTTGTATCTTTGTGGCGAAATAAGTCAATCAGAGAAAGACATGTATCATCTGATCTCACTGATATGAGGAATTCTTAATCTCAGGAAACAAACTGAGGGTTGCTGGAGTGGGGGGGGTGGGAGGGATGGGGTGACTGGGTGATAGACACTGGGGAGGGTATGTGCTATGGTGAGCGCTGTGAATTGTGTAAGAATGTTGAATCACAGACCTGTACCTCTGAAACAAATAATACATTATATGTTAAAAAAAAAAAAGGAGAAGAAGAAGATAGCAGGAAGGGAAGAATGAAGGGGGGGAATCGGAGGGGGAGACGAATCATGAGAGACTATGGACTCTGAGAAATAAACTGAGGGTTCTAGAGGGGAGGGGGGTGGGGGGATGGGTTAGCCTGGTGATGGGTATTAAAGAGGGTACGTACTGCATGGACCACTGGGTGTTATATGCAAACAATGGATCATGGAACACTACATCAAAAACTAATGATGTAATGTATGGTGATTAACGTAACATAATAATAAAAAAAGAAAAAAAAGAAGATAGTAGGAAGGGAAAAATGAAGGGTGTGAATCAGAGGGGGAGATGAACCATGAGAGACTATGGACTCTGAGAAACAAACTGAGGGTTCTAGAGGGGAGAGGAGTGGGGGGATGGGTTAACCTGGTGATGGGTATTAAAGAGGGCACATATTGAATGGAGCACTGGGTGGTATACGCAAACAATGAATCATGGAACACTACATCAAAAACTAATGATGTAATGTATGGTGATTAACATAACATAATAAAATAAAATTAAAAAAATAAATAAATACCACCATAATCTTGAAACTCGGCAAAATCTAGAATGTGGGAAACTTTACTGGTAAAGATAAAATGATACATAACTTCAGTGAATACATTGTAAGGGAAAACAAAAGAGGTAGAGGAAGCACATTGATAAAAAGAAATTAAGAGACATATATAATGTAATAAGGAAATGGAGGAATTCTGAGCAGACTGAATATTTGATGCTAGGACGGAGTTAGTGTTGATTTTTTTAGACATGATAATGGGATTGTAAATATGCTTTGAGAGAAAGGTTTTCTATTTGAGAGTTATATATTGAAATATTTATAGATGAAATAGTATCATGTCTATACTTTGAAATTTGAAATGTATACACTTGAAATGCTTTGAAATTATCTGGAGTTAGTGGGGAGGGATAAATAAAACAAAATTCACTATGAATTGATAAATTGTTGAAAGCTGGAAATGGATACATGGGGTTTCATTATATTATTCTCTTTGTTCTTGTATATGTTTATAATTCTCCCCAATAAGTATTTTAAAACCAAAGAAAAAGCAGTGGTGGCCATGCTCTCTTTTCATGGGGTTTCTCCATGGTCTGCTCCGCAGGCTCCTCCTTAAATCCTCACTCTTTTCTGCCAACCTTGGCCCCATCAGCTGGTCACATCCTCTTGATCCAGACCCTTCAGGTGGGTGACTTGAATTTTCTTTTTGCCACAGAATAACGTTTTTTTTTTTTTGCTTCTCAGAAGCCACCTCCACCCTTGTCCTAGATCTTGCCCCCTTCAGAACAATCACAGACACATAGATCCTAAGCTTCTAGGAATTTATGACACCATCCCCTTCCTTTGTTCCAGATCTCCACTCAAGTTGGTTTGGGAATTGCCCATTCTTTTTTCTTCCCTTCCATATAGTCAGTAAAATGGTGCCTTGGTGGTACGGCAGTTTTGAGAAGGCAAGTGGGACTTTTAAGAGCAGGGAAAAACATAAGGTGCAATGGAAGAGGGCTACCATGGGATGACCTAAAGTCTTCATCCTACCCAACCCCAACTGTCTTCCCCCTCTTCTATGGGGGTAGGAGAAGCTGCATTTTGGCATGGTGTCATCTTTTCTAGAAGCAATGGCCAGAGCTCTTACCAGCTGATAAAGAGGGCTTTAAAAAGGAAGCCAGACCAGGGAAAAGGTGAATGAATTGTTTGCCTGGAAGGGTGACAACTGTCCCAGTTTGCCTAGGACTGAGGACTTGGGATTTCCAGCTTAAAACAAGAAAGTACCAGGCAAACCAGGACACATTGTCACCTGATAGTAAGATCACGTTTACATTTCTTAAAGGCCAAGTCATGTGGGTGGATAAATCCTTTTATAATTGGAGGTAAGTCTGTTTTCTTCAGGAGAAAATTAATAATTACTGTGATAATGGATGCTTGCTTTTGAGTAATTAACTAGCCACAGCCAAAGGTGGTGGGGAGATTGGCCTAGATTCAGAACATCCACTGTCTTTCCCCAACTCATGAGACCACCTTCATGGTTTTCTACTTTAAACTTATGGAAATCTAGGCAAAGAAAATCTCTAATAACACTTGACTGAGGTCTTGTAGTTTCAAAACAACAATATCAATATTACTACTAACAATATAATATAGTATAATAACAATATGATCTGAAAAGGCTTCAAGTTTCCTTTCTGGTTGTTGTTTTTGTCTTCAGAGGGATGTACAATCAAATTACTGTATTCTAAATGTCAGTTAAAATAATTCTTTGAATGGTTAAGCCACTAACTCTAAACACAATTAGCTTTCTTTGTTTCATTTTGCTTTTGATTTTTAGGATTTGTCATTTTTAAAATTTAAGAACTTTTAGTTATGACAATGGTGGTTGGGAAGGAGTTTGGCCTGTTAGCTTGGCCAGGAGACAATTTTGATTCCTTTTTCTATCCCAAAGCCCCATCCTTTAGTAGGAATATAAAATGGTGTAGTCACTATGGAAAACAGTATGGAGGTTCCTCAAAAAATTAAAAATAGAAATACCCTATGGTCCATCAATCCCACTTGAAATCAGGATCTTGCAGAGATGTTCATACTCTTATGTTCATTGTAGCATTATTATTTATGGTAGCCAAGATATGGAATCAACCCAATATCCATCCAAAGCTGAATGGATAAAGAAAATATACAAAAATGAAATTATACATACATGGTGCAATACATATATGGTATAGATATATAATGGAATATTATTCAGCCTTAAAAAAGAAGGAATTCTTGCCATTTGTGACAACATGGCTAAACCTTAAGGACATTAGTTTAAATGAAATAAATCAGTCACGAAGGACAAATACTCTATAATTCTACTTATAGGAAGTATCTAAAAGAGTGAAACTAATAGAAATCAAGAATAGAATTATGGTTGCCAGGGACTGGGGTTAGAGGGAAATGGGGATTTGCTAATTAAAAGATATGAATATTCAGTTATGTAAGTCTATTAAGAGGGTAGATCTCATGTAAGTGTTCTTACCACAAAAACAAAACCAAATACAAAAAGCAAAGGGATAGAAGTAAGCTTTTGGAAGTGATTGATATGTCTATTACCTTAACTGTGGTGATGGTTTCATGGGTTTTTGCACATGTCCAAACTCATCAAATTTTATATATTAATTATGCCCCAGTTTTTTGCTTATCAATTATGCCTCAGTAAAGGTGTTTGAAAAACAAGCTCCATTCTTTGTCACAGAAGCTACTTCATCTAAGGATGAATAGTAGGTTCCTTCTTCCTTTCCATAGGGATAGAGTAAGTGGAAAATATTTGTGCACGAGAAATAGGAATTAATCCAAAAAATTATTAGAACTCATGTCTTAGAATGTAGAGTGCTGAAAGACAGAAAGAACCCATTAGAAGTGTCTTCCACCAAAATTCAAAAGAATAAATATTCTCTTGACACATAGACCACATTTCATTGATTCTGAGGTCCAGAATTGTTTTTTTCAGCATTAATGCAATTTTAGTGTCATTCTGAAAAATGCCATTTTGTTGTGAATTGTATAGAGATGGACTAGGGGAGTGGACAAGGCATCACCATTCTTCTAAGTTTAAAGCTTCCAGCTCTGGGCTTTAGAGGGGCTGGATTTCCCAGCCTCTGATGCATGTTTCTACCTGGCAGGGGGACTGAGAACAGACTGGTCAGGACCCAAATCACCTGGTGGACAGATGGGGACCAGCAGGAGACTGTTGTTAGGGAGATACTTCTCCATGTAAATTCCTTTGCACCGGGGAGGGAGCATCAGACAGCCTGCCCTCCTCTCGCTCCTCCTCTCTGCCTCTCAGCGGCTCAAGTCCTGTTTCTCTGTCTGTCTGTCTGTTTTTCATTGATAGATGATATCCCAAAGATGTCTGATGTGAAATTGCATCAGCAGTCATAGGAAGTGGGTCTGCAGTAGACACAGAATTAGGCCTGCAAGTCTGACATACCAGATTCTTATGATCTAAGCCTATGAGCTCCAGAACTTTTAACATCTCAAATTTGGATGCATCTTGTAACTGAAGGCATCATATTGGATGAGACATAGTAATCCTTTGTGATTTTTTTTGAGCTTTATTTTATATTTCTGCACTTCTCAGTAAGAAAGTCTAGTTGTCATAAATGAGGCATCAAAATATACCCACAAAGAATTCAAAAGAACTTTGAATTCAGGGCCAAGGGACCTAGAATTAATTCCTGATCCTGCCGTTTTTGAGCAGTGTAACTACTAGCAAATAATTTCCTCTTCTTGAGTCTCTGTTTCCACATCTGCAAAATGTAAAGGTGGAACTAGCTGGTTCCTCAGAACTCCTTTAAGGGCACCAGGAGCAGGGAAGGGGTGGCAGGTGCATATGGCTCCAGAGGTCTCCCCATCTCCTTCAACCTAGAACAGCTCTGTGTTATGTATTCTACAAAACAGACTTATTCTTAAGTTTTATTTCGAAGAATGGTTTCTGTTGTTAGGGAAACAAAAAGCTTAGAAAACCTTCCAGCTGGCATTTATAACTGCCACTGTGAATCTAAAGAAGGTTGTTAACTTGAAGCCAGATTTTTCTACTGTCCTTTGAATGATGCCAATTGACTTATGTTTGAGGAAGAGTAAATCAGGGTCATTAAAACATAGACATTGAGGCAGCTAGACCTACCTGTGATATGACATTGGTCAAGTAATTATAACAATAGGGATCATTCTGATACCTCCCTCATGGGATCTATCAGGGAGACAATTCATGGAAAAGTCCTTGCAATGCCTGATCAATAGGGATCTTAGTGGCCACAGCAATGACCACTATTTTTGTTCCCTGGATATGAATTGGGGAGGGGTCTTCATTCCTTCTCACTAGAGTATTTACATAGGAACTCCACCCTTTCCACTCCCAGTCCCACTCATAGAAAGTCTTATAAACCTCGGACTCATGCTCTTGCCCAAGAGACATTCACCACCAGAAATGACCTTAGCATGTAGAGTTCATTACTCATGCAGCAAACCAAAAGAGTAAGGAAGTGCTCTCAGGCTGGTAAGGGACATAACAAATGCCAAGGACAATTGAAGGCTATTCACTGTGGCATGAGCCAGGGCAGGCAGGGTGGTAGGATGTGTTCCCTGCCATGTAGGAGTTGGCAGACTGGTGGGTAATCAGCGTGGACGCAGGAGTAAATGACATGCCGAGGAGCTCAGAGCAGGGACTGATTGATCCCTACGTGCAGGTCTGGGAAGGTTTCCTAGAGGAACCAACATTTGAACTTAACTTTGAGAGAGGACAAGACTGATCACAGGTGAGACAGTGGAAGGGAGAGGGCTTCTCATCCAGTGGCAGGGCAAAAAGAGTGGGTTCAAAAAAAATCATAGTTAACATTGCTTCTTAATTGCTTGATACTTAATAAAGCACTTTGCATGGATTCTTTCATGTAGTTCATTCAGTCCTTAAACAACCCTAGGTGGCAAATTTTATTAATATCCCCATTTTATAGACAAGGAAACAGAAGCACCCAGAGTGAAGTATCTTGTTCAAGCTGGCAGGGTAGCTTGGATTTGAACTCATATTTTCATGCTCTTAGCCAATGGCAAACATCGATAATAAGGCTGGTCAACAAGATTGGAGCCAGACTGTGGGCAATCAAGAGCCATGTATACAAGCCAGAGAGATAATGCTGGTCTTTCCTTCTTGGACAGGGTTTCTCAACCGAGGCACTGTTGACATTTTAGGTTGGATAATTCTTTGTTGTGCAGGGTTCTTCTATGCAATGTGGGGTGTTTAGCAGCCTCCCTGGCCTCTACCCACTAGAGGCCAGTAGTGCTGCCTCTCCCAGTTGTGACAACCAAAAGTTTCTCCAGGCATTCTAAACATCCCTGAGGAGGCAAAGTCTCTCCTGGCTGGGAACTGAAGCTGTAGGCAAGCTCACGCAGGGCACTGGGTTTGCCACTCTGACTAAGCAGAGCAGAAGCCAGCTGAAATTCACTCTGTTGTGCACAAAGTTGTCTCCGGAAAACTCTCAGTGTTGACATTGTTCATCTCAGCAGCTGGGGTCTTGATTTCTGCAAGGTGACTCACACAGCCCCTGTCTGTGGGAGTCAGTTGGTTATCTGTTCTGACAAGGCCCCTCATGTGTTTGAAGGAGGTGGGGGCATGAGACTCATCAAAGCATGCCGGATGCACAATTACATCTCTGCACTGTGCTTGCCAAAGCATGACAGTTGGAACACCTTGATCCCAGGCTTGTTTTGTTCTGACCAGCAATAGAAGTTTTGAACCTTAGACTGAGTAGTGAAATTGATTATATATTCAATTCGCTACTAACCTACTAGCTTGTGCACCTATTCATCTTTTCATTTTCTGGGTCCACCTCCACAGACAACACTTATGTAACCTTCCTCAAGGCATTTTCCATGATGACTGGGGCTTTCCAGAGTAGGTTTGGGTAGGATAGCTGCATAATCAGTGTCTCTCCCTTAGAGTTTTAGAAGAGGGACCCTGGGTAGGCCCAGCAGGAGGAGTTTGGAGGTTGGGCCTGGACTATAGAAGAAGCCTAAACCTCAGAAGGAACAGCAGAAAAGGACAGTGGGGAAAGTCAAAAATAAATATCAGAAAGGCAGGCCATGGGTTTTTCCAAAACTTAGATATTGAGCCACACTCTTAGCAGGGGACATGAGAGCAAGTGGAAGGAGTCTGGGGCAATTGTGTGTAACAGTAGCTTTTCCATTAAGGCATGTGTTAGACAAACACTTAATGGGCACTGGCTAGGAACCAGACACTGTGCTTGTGCGCCCATCAAAACAACCCCATGAAGCAGGTTCTGCCATCCTGGACACAGAGGCAGAGAGGGGTTAAGTACCTGTTCCAAGTCACGCAGCTGGAATGTGGAAGGATCAGTGTGGGAATGTAGTCAGTCTGATCCCAGAGTTCAGGACATGAAACACTGAGGTCTGTACTACTCTGAGAGCAGGGTATGCTTCTTAAGACAAGGACCTGGGAAGGCTGGCCTAATTTAAAGGATCAGGATAAGGTAGATCAGAAAATTATGTCAACCATTCTCCTGGGGTAAAGCCAAGGAGGAGAAGAAGAGGC
The DNA here is from genome assembly GCF_964656455.1 of Halichoerus grypus. Classification (NCBI taxonomy): domain Eukaryota; kingdom Metazoa; phylum Chordata; class Mammalia; order Carnivora; family Phocidae; genus Halichoerus; species Halichoerus grypus. The sequence goes on from NC_135714.1 coordinate 9,915,529, forward strand.
CCCTGTTCACAATTGTTAATGCTAAACAGGGATCTTTTGGTTTATATACCTCCCGCAGAAGACACAGTGAAGGTCCTGAACCCCTGAATCCTTGTCCCATTGTCTATTGGAAGGGATGTATTAGTTTGTTCGGGTTGCCATAACAAAGCACACACTGGGAGGCTTAAACAACAGAAATTTAGTATCTCACAGCTCTGGAGGCTGGAAGTCCAAGATCAGGGTGTCAGCAGACTTAGTTCTTTCTGAGGGCTGTGAGTATCTGTTCCATGCCTTTCCCTAACTACTGGTGCTTTGCTGGCCATCTTCGGAGTTCTTTGGCTTATGGGATGCATACCCTCATCTCTGGCTTCACCTTCACATGGTGTTCTCCCTTTGTCTTTGTCTCTTGTGTTCAAATTTCCCCTTCTTTTTTTTTTTTTTAAGATTTATTTTTTTATTTTAGAGAGACAGTGTGAGCAGGGGTGGGGGTGGGGGAGGAGCAGAGGGAGAGGGAGAGAAACTCCCTGCTGAGTGCAGAGCCTGACATGGGGCTTGATCCCATGACCCTGAGATCATGATCTGAGCTGAAATCAAGAGTTGGATGCTTAACTGACTGAGGCACCCAGGTGCCCCTTAAATTTTCCCTTCTTATAAGGACACCAGTCATACTGGATTAAGGCCCAACCTAATGACCTTGTCTTAACTTTAACATCTGTAAAACCCTATTTCCAGATAAGGTTACATTCATAGGTATTGGGAGTTAGGGCATTAGTATTTTCAAGGGGACACAATTGAACCCATAACAGAGGGCAGCTCAGTAAAAGATACAGTCATTATTAGTTGGGATTTTGGTCCCAAACCCCTCTATGAACTGAGTTGGACCATATGAGATCAATGCAGTTGTGTATTCCTTGAATGTAAGTCTTTGACTGGAAGTCAGTAGGAACAGTTCCCTTTGTCCCTTCCTGCCATTATCCCCCCTTTGTCTTGCATGATACTTTGGGTATTATAATGATGAAGAAAACTTGAGAGCATCTAGGGTCTGGCAGCACTGGGAGAAAACAGAGGAAAGAGGTCAGTGATAGTTTTATGTATAATTCTGTCTTTCCTCATCAATGTTATCTTCCAGTTTTCTGGCCCCTTTCATGTGAACTTGAAACTCCATATTCTTTTTGGTCCATGGCATAGAACTTTCTCTTTGAAAGTTAGGTTTTATCTCTCTCTCTCTCTCTTTTTTTGATGGCGGAAGGGGAGGTAGAGTGGAAGGAAGAAGCCATATTCCTCTCCTGGGGAATATAGTGTAACAAGTGTAATTTAATGAGGAGCAGGGAGGAATTCTAAACCTTCCTCCATACTCTTATGTTTGTCCCTTTCCCTTGACCCTATTTTCCTCAACCAGAGGGACTTGAGGGCATTTAATCCCTAGGTAGGATTGATTTCAGAAATGGAATGTGGTGAGCACCCCATGAATGCAGGAGCGGGGGAAAGAAACCAGGATTGCCAAAGTAATATCCATTCCCATTCTGATTGAGCTCAGCTTGGTATTAGGAGACAAACTGTTTTAGATTAGCTTATTTTATGCTGATGTATGAATGTCAGGTGATCCAACTGTGCTAGGACATTTGTATTTCATCAAATTATTGTTATTAAGCACCACCTTTAAGTAGCAAAATAGTGAGCTAAATGATGAAGGAAAGAACGAACTAACATTTTTGAGCATGTATTAGGTGTCAGGCACTGAATTAGACTTTTACATATATTTTCTCGTTGAATCCATCTAAGCCAGAGAAGCAGGAAAGATTATTTCCATTTTACTGATGAGGGTGAAACAGCACGATGAAGTTGGATAAAATTAGACAATATTTCTATGTCTCATAGGCCTTGTTAATAAATGCCTTTATGTCAGACGAACTTGCTGAACCTACTTGTTAGTTCGATTTTTAGGGGATTCCTTGGGGTTTTCTGTATGTACAATCAAGTCATCTGTGAATAAGCATAATTTTACTTCTTCTTTTCCAGTCTGTGTGCCTTTGTTTTTTATTTGTGTTTAATTCCTCTGCTTACAACCTCCAGTACAATATTGAAATGAAAGTGGCAGGAGTGGATATCTTTGTGTTCTACTCTTAGGGGAAAATCTTTGTTTCTCGTTACTAAGTGTCGTGTTAGTTGTGGGATTTTTGTATATACCCTTATCAGGTTGAGGACGTTTCCTTCTATTTCCAGTTTGTTGAGGTTTTTATTTGTTTATTTTTAAATCATGAAAGAATTTTGGATTCTGTCAGAAATTTTTTTCTCTAGCTATTGAGACAGTCATGTGGGTGTTATTCTTATTTTTATTAATATAGTGTATTACACTGACTAATTTTCATGTAGTGAACCAACTTTGTATTTCTGGGATAAGTCATGATGTATAATCCTTTTTATATGTTGTTGGATTCAGTTTGCTAGTATTTTTTTTTTCAGTATTTTTCAACTATATTCATAAAGGACATTGGTCCATAGTTTTATATTTATAGTTTGTGATATCGTTATCTAGTTTTGGTATTAGGATAAAAATGGCCTCATAGAATAACCTGGGAAATGTCTTTTTCTTCTACTTTTTGGAAGAGTTTATGAAAGATTGAGGATTGATGTTAATTCATCTTAAAACATTCGTATAATTCATTAATAAAACCAGGTGGGCCAAAGATTTTTTTGTAGTAAGTTTTTAAACAATTAATTTAGTCTCTTAATTTGTTATGGATCTATTAATATTTTCTATTTCTTTGGTCAGTTGAGTTTGAGTCAACTCAACTGTATCAAAGTATTTCTTTGGTCAGTTTGAGTCAGTTTCGGTAGTTTGTATCTTTCAGTTTGAGTCAGTTTCGGTAGTTTGTATCTTTCTAGGATTTTGTCCATTTCATCTTGGTTATATAATTCATCAGTAAAGTTGTTTATAGTATTCCCTTATGATCTTTTTCATTTCTGTAAAGTATGTAGTGATGTCCCATCTTTCATTCCCAATATTAATAATTCAAATCTCTATTTCCAACTGTTTTCTTTCTCTGTTTGCTTTGGTTTCAGTTTGTTCTTCTTTTTTGTTTCTTAAAATGAAAAGTTGGTTTATTTATTTGAAATATTTCTTTTCAAAAAAAGGCATTTAGGCTATAATTATTTTCCAACCACTACTTCAGCTGAATCCCATAAATTTTTGTATGTTGTGGTTTTGTTTACAGTCATCTCAAAGTATTTTTTAATATTCCTTGTGATTTCTTCTTTGACCCATTGGTTATTTAGGAGTGTGTTGATTAATTTCTACATATTTTTGAATTTCTCAGGTTTCTTTTTGTGATTTTCAGTTTCACTGAAATTATACAAAGAGCAATACTTTGTATAATTTCAATTCTTTTAGATTTATTGAGGCTTAGTTTATGGATTGACTGTGTCTATTCTGGAAAATATTTTATTGTACACTTGAAAAGAATGTGTATTATGCTGTTGTTGGGTGGAACATTCTTTTGTTTTAAGATTTTATTTATTTATTTGGCAGGGAGAGAGAGAGAGTGCACAAGCAAGGGGAGAGGCAGGCAGAGGTAGAGGGAGAAGCAGGCTCCCCACTGAGAAGAGAGCCCAACGCAGGGCTCAGTCCCTGGACCCTGGGATCATGACCTGAGCCAAAGGCAGATGCTTAACTGACTGAGCCACCCAGGCGCCCATGGGTGGAACATTCTATAAATGTCTGTTAGATATGCTTAGAGTTATTCAGGTCTTCTATTTCCTTGTTGATCTGCATATTTGCTGTATCCATTACTAAAAATGGGGTATTATTGAATTGCCTATTTTTCCCTTTAATTTTATCAATTTTTTTCTACAGCTATGGATTTAGTTGGAGGTAAATGTTGTCTACATCTCCTAGTGACCCTATTTTGTCTAATTTATCTATCAACTACTAGAAGGGTGTTGAAATCTCCACTATAACTGTGAATCTCTCCATTTCCCTTTTAGTTCTGTGTGTCTACACATTTAGGATTGTTAGGTCCTCTTGACGTATTGAACCATTATCAGAGATGTTCCTCTTTATCACTCACTGGCAGTATTTCTCATGTTAAAGTTTACTTTGTCTGTGGGTAGAGTCATTCAGTTTTCTCTTCTTCTTCTTTTTTTAAATATTTTATTTATTTTTTTAAAAGTAGGCTCCACATCTTACTTGGGGCTTGAACTCATGACCCCAAGATCAAGAGTCACATGCTCTACCAACTGAGCCAGCTAGGCACCCTGAGTCACTCAGTTTTCTTATTAGTGTTTGCATTGTATATAATTTTGTATGCTTTTACTTTTATGATGTAATACTCTTAAAAACAATCTACTTCTGTTAACCCTTAGGCCCTATATTTTGGTTGTAATAGAATTTACTTCTACATGTTATCAACTCTATGATGCATTGTGCTAACTTTTTCTTTAAATGATTCCCTTTTAAATAGTTAAAATATGAAGAAAAACTTTCTTCCTTCACACAGATAGTTATCATTTAAAGTGTTCTGAATTATTTTGAGTAGATCCAAGTTTCCATATGGTATCATTTTCTTTTTGTCTAAAGAACTTCCTTTAACATTTCTTGTAGCAGAGATATCCTCACAATAAATTCTTTTAGTTTTTGCTTATCTGAAAACATTTTAAATTACTCTTCACTTTTGAAAGATGTTTTCACTGGATATAGAATGACATTTTTTTTTCCCTTTCAGCACTTTAAAGATGTTTTATTGTCCTCTGTCTTGCATTGTTTGTGATATGAAATCTGCTGTCACTCTTATCTTGGTTTCTCTGAATGTAATGTGTCATTTTAACTTATGGTTTCTTTTAAGATTTTTCTCTTTATCAGTGGGTTGTAGCAATTTGATTGTGATGGGTTTCAGTACAGATTTCTTTGTTTTTATTTTTCTTGGTGCTTGTTGAATTTTTTGACTGTGTGTTTATAGTTTTCATCATATTTGAATAAAATTTCAGCCATTATTTCTGTAAACATTCTTTTCTGTTTCCCTCCTTTTCTCAGACTTCAGCTTCATTTAGTTGATATTTGACTATTTGATATTGTCCCTCATTTACTATGACTCTGCTAGTTATTTATTGTCTTTTTTCTCTTTGAGCTTAAGTTTGGGTATTTTTTGGCTGTTTTCAGAGCATACTGATTTTTTTTTTTTTTTTTTACTGTTGCTATCTAATCTACTCTTAAGCCCATGCAATGAAGTTTTCATTTCAGATATTGTATTTTTCAGGTCCAGAAAGTCCCTTTGGTTCTCTCTTATTTCTCCAATTTCTTTTCTCATCTTTTTCATATTTTCTTGTAAACTCTTGAAAAAATACACATATGCATGTACTATTTTAATGTACTTGTCTGCAAATCCCATTTCCTACATCATTTCTGGATCTACATTTATTAGCAAAGAGACTGTTGTGTAGGGAAATATTTCTGAAATTTGATGAAAACCTCTCCATATCTTTCAGTTGGTAGTACGTTTAGCTTCAAGTAACAGAATAATGAACTAAGGGTGAATTAAATAATAAAGGCTCATTTATCTCATAAAATATCTGAAGGTAAGTAATTGCTGGATTTAATTCAACAGCTCCATATAAAGATCATTATGATTCTTTTAGTTGTTTTTCTCATAGTTGGTAACCTCATTTTTTCAAGAAAGCTGAAAACCTCCAGACACCACAGTTGTTATTCTAAGTAGGAAAAACATCATACCTCAAATCTGTTTTTTCCCTGAAAGCAGTGGTTTTCTGGAAATTCAACCCAATGATTTTCCATGTTATTGGCCAGATGGGGTCACATAACCTCTTCTAGACTAATCACTTGTCAAATTGAACAGAATTACCATGATTGGTTTAAACCAATGAGAAATCTCTTTGGGCTCCTAAACTCTTTGGAGCTCTGTTAGCAGGGAGAAGAAAGTGGAGAAAGAGACAAACAGTGTTGTCCATGCTCTGTAGTGGCAAAATGTCAGGTTCACAATCAGAATGGCATGTGGTCTTCATGTTATAGGAAATTTGGTGGGAGGGAGAAGGGAGAATCAAGAGCAATGCGTGCAATCTCTAATGTTACCTAGACCTGAAACAAGTAGAGATTTGGAAGCCATTTACAAGACTCTTTTGATCTGTTTAGGTTTTGTGGTCTTTCATGCACATAGAGGCTGTTGAGCTTCAGGGTTTTATGCCAGCTGGAGTGTCTGGTAGCATATAAGGAAGGGAGAGTCACAGTAAATTGGAAAAGATAAGAATTTGAGTCACTGTAAAGCTGTTGAACTCTTGTTTCTTGAAAATTTGTATTGTGAGTTATGTGACCTTGAACAACTTATACCTAACCTCTCTGAACTTCATTTTATTCATCAAAAACAAGAAATAACAATACAGCTTTTGTGGGGGATTAAGAGAGACACTGTGTCTAGCTAAAAGCAATTGTTCTTGAAGATTTAGATGTCAGGGCTACTCTACACCCTTAAAAAGTATTGAGGACTCCTAAGAGCTTTTATTTCCATTTTTTATAGCAACTGATACCTTATTAAAAATTAAAACTGAGAATTAAAAAACATGCACTGTGGGGCGCCTGGGTGGCTCAGTTGGTTAAGCGACTGCCTTCGGCTCAGGTCATGATCCTGGAGTCCCGGGATCGAGTCCCACATCGGGCTCCCTGCTCAGCGGGGGGTCTGCTTCTCCCTCTGACCCTCTTCCCTCTCATGCTCTCTGTCTCTCATTCTCTCTCTCTCAAATAAACAAAATCTTTAAAAAAAAAAAACAAAAAAAACATGCACTGTGTATTAGTATGCATCATAAACATGCATTTATTAATTCACTAAAAATGACAATAAAATGCATTGCATGTTGAAATAAATCACATTTTATATGAAAAATAACTATATTTTCCAAGATAAAAAATAATGAAAAGAGTTACATCATTTTACATCTTTACAAATCTCTCCTGGTTTAATAGGAGACAGCAGGATTTTCCTAGGTGTTTCAACATTCAATCTGTTGTGAAATTATATGACACATAGGTTCCAGAAAACCCCATTGTACACTCATGAAGGAATGACAGTGGAAAAGGCAAACAGTGCTTTGGTCTTGTTGTGACAACATTTCTGATCTCACAGACTCCTTGCACAGTGTCTCTGGGGGCTACTGGACTGATATGGAAACCTGTTGGTTAAGAAAATAGCCCCTGAGATGAACCATGAGAGATGATGGACTCTGAAAAACAAACTGAGGGTTCTAGAGGGGAGGGGGGTGGGAGAATGGGTTAGCCTGGTGATGGGTATTAAAGAGGGCACGTTCTGCATGGAGCACTGGGTGTTATGCACAAACAATGAATCATGGAACACTACATCAAAAACTAATGATGCAATGTATGGTGATTAACATAACAATAAAAAATTAAAAATAAAAAAAAGAAAAAAGAAAATAGCCCCTTCTTATCTTAGTAAACATGGACAAGACTTGAAACACATCATGCCTCAGTTGTCAAATCTGTAAAATGGAACTCCTAATACCACCTATTGCATAGGATGCTCTGAGGATTAGATAAATGCTCTTAGGATAGTGTGTAAAGCTGAGTAAATGCTCCACTAGCTGTCAAGATTCCTCAATGAATGCACAACAGTTTCTCTTCCCCTTTTTCTTTGGAACAGAAGGGACCTTTGAAACATTTTTTTGAGAAGTTGAAGAGGCTAACCACTAGATTTATTCATAGGGGCCCCAAACGTGGATAAAATGACCCCTTTGGGAAGTAATGAATGCATACCATCCACATCATAGAATAAATCATTTCCATATCCATTTTCTCCCTTATTTCTTGCAACAAACTGACATGGGGAGGCCTATTTATTATCCCCATTTTCACATACCAGGCGACTGAGACACTGAGGTTAAATGACTTGCCCAAAGTCAGAAATCTCTAAAGAGAACCTTTATCTTCTGGCTCCACATCCTGTGCCTTTGAAGCATCCTCTTTGCCTCCCAGTTCTGGTTTTTGCACATTAATATGCATGTGGTGCACCTGCTCCCCAGAAGGCGGGTTCACCTACATCAGCATTTGAAGTCAGTGCCTGAAACTTGTTTTTATTAAGGACAGAAAATTCACTGAATAGACAGATGGACTTGAAGGTCTTTACATTGCTTTGGAGATAAAAAGTGCTGGGTAAGTGTTATTATCCCTGTGCTAGTAATTTGATCAAAAAGCAGTAACTATGCAGAAATGACCCTAAGAAAATGAGCTCTAAACAGGGGGCAGTGGCCATAAACTTTGGGCCAGAAGACCTCAGGCTTATTCATATTTCAATTTAGGATATTGCTAGGGACTGAAGAAGAAATGTTTCCCTGAGACATTATTAAATCCCACAGCCAACCCCAGTGTAGTAGGAGACTGGGAAGGACGTGCAAATTCAATGTAATTGGCAGAGGTGGTGACGCACCCATGGTGATTCCTGGGAGAATCTTGCAGGCAGAAAATGGGGGAAGAAACGTAAAGATGCCAATTAAACAGCAAAAGCCCCATAAAAGGCCTGGTGTTTGGCACTATTAATAGTTATAGAAGTGGTAATGCTAATTATGATACTACCTGACCTGGACTATTTTCTCTTGGTCAGTCTTGGTACCAAGGGGCTTTATGTGCTCCATTTTATTTAATTCCCACAAGAACCTGTGAGGGAGGTGTTTTTAATATACCCATTTTATAGGTAAGAAAACTTAATCTCAGGGACATCAAATACTTTTCATATGGTTGAATAACTAGTGAGGGCTATGTAGAGGAAAGATTCAAAACAGAGCCCAAACCACTTGATTTGCTGCCTCTCTAAGCCTTTTTGATCTCAGTGGGAGATAAAACAGTGACTTTTAGGACAACATTTATTGCTGGAGATACATTTGGTAACCAAAGCAAATCTGAGTTTCTTTAGGATAAGTTTAGTTTTCTGTGTATTGACCCACTGGAATTCCAAACATGGATGAGTTTCTACCTTTTCTTTTCTTTTTTTCTTTTCTTTCTTTTCTTTTCTCTTTTCTTTCTTTTTTTTTTTTCTTTTTTCTTTTCTCTTTGCTTTGCTTTCCTTTCCTTTGACCCATTGGAATGCCAAACATGGATAAGTTTCTACCTTTTCTTTTCTTTTCTTTTCCTTTGCTTTCCCTTCCTTTGTTTTTCTCTCCTCTTCTCTTCTCTTCTCTTCTCTTCTTTCTCTTCTCTTCTCTTCTCTCCTCTTCTCTTTTCTTCTCTCTCTTCTCCTCTCCTCTCCTCTCCTCTGCTCTTTTCTTGTCTTTTCCTTTCTGAAGGCCAACCGGTAAGGCCTGGGAAGGCTGGCAAAGAGACCAGAAGAGGGGCAGGTGACCTTAGTCCATGGGCCAAATACCCTTTTGCTTATGTATTGTCAATGGCTGCTTTACCACTATAATGGCAGAGTTAAGTAGTTCCAACAGGTACTACATAGACCAGGAAGCCAAAAATGTTTACTATCTGGCTCTCAACAGAAAAGCTCTTCTGACCCCTGGACTAGAATCCTGGGCCCCAGGACTGTTGAACATTAGTATTCCTTTTTTACCAAATGGGAGAATGGAGAAATGAGAGAGGTTACATGACTTCCCCAAGGACAGAATGTGAATAACTGGTAGATCTAGGCACACTATTATTAATAGTTAACATTGATTGAGTGCTTTCTGTATGCTGGATTCTATGATAAACACTCTCTTATGTGCATTGTCTCATTTACTACTCATAACATCTGGTGAGGTAGGTGCCTAGAATTATTCCCTTTTTTTTTTTTTTTAAGATTTTTTATTTATTCATTTGAGATAGAGATACAGAGAGAGAGAGCATGAGCAGGGGGAGAGGCAGAGGGAGAGGAGAAGCAGGCTCCCCGCTGAGCCAGGAGCCCAATGCGGGGCTCGATCCCAGGACACTGGGATCATGAACTGAGCCGAAGGCAGATGCTTAACCATCTGAGCCACCCAAGTGCCCCTAGAATTATTCCCTTTTTAAGATGAGGGGGCTGTAGTGGGTTGAACAGTGTCCCTTCAAAATTCATGTCCATCCAGAATCTCAGAATGTGACCTTATTTGGAAATAAGATCTTTGCAAATGCATTTAGTTAAGGATTTGGAGACGAAATCATTCTGGATTTCAGGTGGATATTAAATACAATGACTGATATTTTTATAAGAAGAAGAGAGGACACGGTGAGGCACACAGGAAAAAGGTGGTGTGAAAATATACAGGCAAAGATTTTACTTATGCTGCTACAGCCAAAGAATACCAGGAGCTACTAGCAACTAGAAGAGGAGGGAAGGATTCTCTCCTTAGAGGCTTTGGGAAGGCAGCCCTGCCTACACCTTGATTATGGGCCTCTAGCCTCCAGGAATATGAAGAATGGAGGGACAAAGGACTTATGTTGCCTAGACTCATGTCTAGATCATGGCAGAATTTGGCTTCAGAGGCAATGCCCCTCTCCACTGCCCATCATTCCTTCCAGGGCTAGGTGGCTCCAGCCATCCAGGTAGTCAGCTTGAGCCTGAACAGACCACACTCTCACTGAGCACATAGACACCTGGAATCAGATGGGAGGTGCTGGACCAAGGTCATGTGCAGGACTTGAAGTGGGTGTGGGAATCACAGCATTGCAGTATTTCACTATGCAGCAAGTGTCTCTAGCTCAGAGAGGTGAATTTTCTCCCTGGCCTGCATGTTTGAGAGGGTGCCTGCTGTGTTTATTGGTTCAGACAACTCAAGGGGGTGCAGCCTGCTGGGATGGGCATGGCGCTGCTGGGAGGACAGTGTTGCCTAGTCTAGTGTCTCATCTGAACACTGGAGGAGGACCTAGAAAGGAAGAAAAGTCCTAGCCATTGCATCTGACCTTCCTACACTCAGACCCAGGAAAGGCTGGGCAGTCGACTGGCTTTGCACTGAACCTTCATATTTACATTGCCTGCCTTGAATCACCAAGAAAGATCACATACATCATCAAATCTCCACCATAACCCTATGGCTTTTACAGATTAAGAACTGGGGCTTAGATAATTGGTTAGGACACTTGTCTAAGATCACATAGCAACTAAGGGGCTGGTCCAAAATGTAGAGTTCTGGACCAAAGTCTGGGCTCTCCTCTTACAATAGGGCTGCTTTTCGTGGTGACTCTCTTAACTTAGCCCTCTGCCCTGAATTTGGGGAGTCCATTCCCAAGGGATCCAAAGGTTCCCAGTCATCATGTCTCTCTGGACTTGCTCTTCTTTTCCTTCTCCTCCCTCAGCACAGGTCCAGCAAGGCAGGACCCCTGTTGAGTTCTTGCTGCTGTTATAGCACCAGGCCCAGGAGGGGAGGTCTGTCTAGTTGTGTGAGCAGAGCTTTCTTCCTGCTGGAGAAAGCCAGCAGAAAGCCAGCAGGCTGCCTGCAGTGTCCTGGGTTGAGTGTGGTCAGGTCAGATGCAATGGCTAGGACCTTTATTTCCTTCAAGTTCTAAAGGTCCTGCTCCAGCATTCAGATGAGTCACTGCACTAGGAAGCACAGCTCTCCAAACAGCACTACACCTGTCCTAGCAGTGGAGGGAGCGTCCTGTGCTATTTGGTTAGACTAATTAGGACATGTGGCTAGTACTGGTGGATACGTTAATAAAATTGGAGCTTCTGTGGGTGTAGACATCAGGTACGTGTCGCCCAGTGCTTGTCTGCTCATGTCTGCTGAATTTCTGGTGCCTTGGAAGGCTTCTACAGGTCCTTGTGGTCACTGGGGGCACATGGATTCTTTGTCTAGGACTGCAGATGACAATGGAGAAGGTGGTGGAGAGCTGAACATTCTGCACCTGTGTGTGTGTGAGTGTATGTGTATTTACTTGTAATGTAACATGTAATATGATACATATATTAATTTACTTTAATACCATAATACTTTTTCGGTTCAGAAAGAGATACATCAGTCCCTGAGGCCCACGGTTTACCTTATGAGTGAATTCTAAAGGAAATTCTCACATGGGGCTTTACATGGAATTCCATTCAGATTTATTATTAGATGATAGAGCAGACAAGTTTTCCAATGAGATCCTAACATCCCACAGAAGCAATCACGTGCTCCATCAGAGCCAGTGACTCGTTAGAGCCAAAGGGGTGAGGTCCAGGCACGGCCTTTTGAGGAAGGGGTCCAAGCTCCGGGTCCTAGAGCTGTGCTGTTCACACTTCTGTTCATACATTTCCATCCCAGTCTGCCAACAACAGAGGACAGAGAATTTATGCGTGGAGGGGGTGGCGGAGGGTTGGGAGGATGGTGAGCTGGGAGGATAACATAACTTCTTTGCAGTCTTGTATTTTTATGTTCAAAATTCACATAAAACTTATATTCTACTCCTTAGTAGCATCCTGTGTGTTTTAATATAAAAACATGGTATTGCCACAAATCTCTGTGTGAAATAAATGGCTCTGGCAAGTGCACTATGCTTGTGCTCTGGTTTCATAGAGCCCCAGCACGTGCATGGTTTCCACATAACTGTGTCATTCTAGAACTATCATCTCTGCTTATCCGTGGATATGCAACACTTACACTTTTTATTTTTACTAAATATCTTTGAAATGGACTCAATTTTAAACCTAATTGCATCTTTCAATCTAATTGCTCATACTAAGCCTCACACTAAGCCCTAGTATCCATAACATGACAAATTCCAAGCCAAGTTATTCAATTTCTTGTGTTCATTAAAAATAATACAAAATATTAAAACTAGGGCCACCAACAGAAGAGCCATGCTCCCTTGTAGGAAATGCTTCACCCCCTAGTTTGAGAAACACAAATTCAGACCAGTGGTTCTCAAACTTTATCATGCATAGGAATCACTAAGGGAGCTTATAAAATGCATATTCTGGGCGCCAACCACAAAAGATCTGATCCAGTAGTCCTTACGTGGGCCCAGACATATGCCTTGTATACAACTACTACAGATGATGCCGGTGCAGGTGGATTCCGGGAAAAATTTGAAGAATAGTAGCTTGGGGTAAAGATGGATGGCTTGTCTTTTAAATGACCTTTCATAAATCTCTCCTCTTTTGGTCAGGTTTTCAATAGGAGCTAAATATTAAACAATGTCACAAAAAAAATAATAATTAACATTTCTTGAACAATCACTATGTTCATGAGGTTGTGTTACCTCGTACCTTACCTCATTTCAACCTCAAAACAGCCCATATAGTAAATATTATTATTTTACCCATTGCACAGATGAGAGAACTGAGGTTCAGAGAGGTGCCCAATGTCACACAGCTGATAAGTGTTGATGTGGAACTCCAGCCCAGATCTGCTCAACTGTGTATCCAGTTCCCAGAACCTAGTCCCCCAATGCTGGCTTCCATTTCATGGGTGTGAGAGACTACATGCTTTACACACCTGATGATCTAGTAGGAAAGCTGACAGGTAATAATTGAAATCATTGATCTAAAGTGGGAGTCCACAAACTTTTTTCTGTAAAGGGCTCGATAGTAAATATTTTTGGCTTTGCAGGCCATTCAGTCTCTGTTGTAACCTCTCACCTCCGTGCTTGTAGAGAAAGCAGCCACAGACTATGTATAGACTATATATAGAAAGAAATGGATGAACGTGGCTCTGTGTCAATCAAATGTCATTTATAGAAATTTTCTAATCCTTAAACAAAGCAAGATTCTGAAGGTCTATCATCTGAGTTTTCTGGCGTTCAGGATTCTAAAGAAAGGGAAGCTTATGGCAAACACTCCATCCCTGAGCCCTTTACTTCCTTATTTGAGCTCATGACTATGGACATCCTATGGCTGCCTTCCCTCTGGGACATTCTGTGTCAACTCCCCAGTCTGTGCCCTTGATTGGGTTCTCCCAGTCACCTTCATAGTCCATATGCCATCTCCCAAAGCTCAGTGCACATTTCACTTCCTTCCTTAAGGGTCCCTCTGCCTGGCTTTTATTTATTTATTTATTTATTTATTTATTTATTTATTTATTTATTTACTTATTTATTATGTTATGTTAGTCATCATACAGTACATCATTTAATTTTTGATGTAGTGTTCTATGATTCATTGTTTGCATATAACACCCAGTGCTCCATGCAATACGTGCTCTCCTTAATACCCGTCTGCCTGGCTTTTAATCCCCTCAAGCTCCACCCTGCATACAGTTACCTAAGAGCGGTTCTAAAAGTAAGGCTGACATGGCTTTCTGATTAACACCCTTCAGCAGCTTCCCATTATCTGTGGGATAAAGTCTGAGCTCCTTACCCAACAGAGAAAGCCTATAAGCTCATACTACCTCCCCAGTGCTCCTCAACTTGGACCTGATGCTCTGGTAACACTTAAGTGCTTTTAGCACACACCATATTTGTGCCATGGGTTCTTCTTCATCTGGATAACTCTGACTGCAGTGTGATTTCAACTTGCACCACTCAGATGTACAAGGATGCAACTCTCCTTCTTTTTCTACATTCTTTATGAACCCATTTCCTTATTTCCAATTTTCTCAGGACCCCCTATTTCTGTTCCTGGTGAAAAAGTTTCTCTTGTCATTTTATGGCAACTCAGTCCCTTCTGGATTTAAACAGGGTCCATTCAGAATGTCAACGTGGTCAACTTAAGACTCTTTGTCCCATTCTGTCCTTCAGGGTGATTGATGTTGCCAGGGGATGATGTGTCTCCTTGTGTTGTGGGAGTGCATCTGCTGGTTCCCATGTCTCATTTCTCTATGGTGGCTGCCTCCTTCTTTGGGAGGCTGCATCTGCTGCTGATGTCTGTGACCTTGCTCTTGATTCTGGTTCCAGGGTCTACATATGACACATCTTTCTCTTTTCACCATCCGATAGGACTTTTGTCTTCTTTAGGCAAGAAAGTGTCTCTGTTCCTATTCGTTCTTTCCTACTCTCTGGTTTTTGATGTAAAGTCTGTGCTCTGCATGATTCAGTTTTTCCCTAGAGATGAAAAGACAAGTTGTTGAAATTCCCTCAAGCACAACCAGTCAGCCAAATCCTCAAAGTTTTTTCCCTGGGAGAGCGGCTTTTCAAATCTAAGAATTTGATTCTGTTCTCAACTCTGTCTCCTCCCCATGAGGCTCATGCATATAGAAGTCTCTTGCTCCTGGCTGAGATCTCTCAAAATATTAATGTTCAGTATTCAGTCTGCCACCACTTCCATGAAGCTTTCCTTTATGTCTCTAGTCAGTAGTAGGTATTCTTCCTCTGTGCTCCCATAATACTTTATACCTATTCCTATCGTTGTATGGATGTATTTTATTGTGTATTTATTTGCCATCTAGAGAGCACAGTATCATTATCTTGAAGACAACGAGAATGCTTTTTATTTATTTACTTTTAAAGATTTTACTTATTTATTTGAGAGAGAGAGAGCTCAAACAAGGGGAGTGGCAGGCAGAGGGAGCCTGATGCAAGGCTTAGCAGGGAGCCTGATGCAGGGCTCCATTCCAGGACCCTGAGATCATGACCTGAGCCGAAGGTAGACACTTAACCGACTGAGCCACCCAGGTGCCCCAAGAGAATGCTTTTTAATTCACTGTATTTCCAGGGCTTAATACAGTACCTTGCATAATATAGCTGCTAAAAAAAAAAAGATCATTTGTTGATGGAATAACCCACATAGTCTCCCCTTCTGTTCAATTCAATGATCATCTATTTAGTTTCTACTGCACTGATAACCTGCTTTCAAGGCTGTGTTTTATCTTTTCAATGAATCATAAAGTCCTTGTAGTCACTGGTGATAGCATAGAACTTTATTTTTCTATTCTTATTCTATAATACCCTTACAGAACAGGTATACATAAGTGTTTGTTTAATTGATGATTAAAATGACTTCTCTCTTTTTGAAGAAAACAAGTACATGCAATTTACAGTAGCCTTCTAATTTAGTTCTTCAGGCAGGTCATGTTGACTTTGCTGCATCGTATATCATATGTATTTTAGTGATTAGATATTTGTCACATCTCCTAGACATATGACCATGTTTATTTTAAGCCCCTCTGTTCAACAATTCCAGCATTGGTTTATGCTGGAGGGAAATTTAATAAGCACTGAAGGATGATCAGATATTGGCTGTTTTCTACCGAGTGAGCTACTACCAATTCCCTGGTCTGTCCGTGTGAATTTGCCTAAATTATAGAGGACACTATGCATTTCACAATGTGTTCCCTTCATCTCATATTTAGTAACAGAAATACAGGACTAAGGGATGATGCTAAAAGACTTTGAGCTAGTTTCTTTCTTTATTTGGGACCAAGTTTGCTCATCTACAAAAACAAGAGGGAAGACAGTGTGATCTCTGAGTTCTCTCCATGCTGTGTAAGACTCTTCCTTCAAATCTAGGCAGTTGGAGGAGGGAGTGGGGCACAGGCAAAGGATAGACAATGGGATGTGTTGCCTTATGGAGCTAGCTGCTCCACTCTGCAAACCAACTAGGAGTCCCACATTGATTGAGCAGCAACACAGAGATAGGTGCAGAGAAGCTAAGAATTCAAGGGAAATAACACCTACAACTTGCTGGATGCCAATTGCCGCGCTGGCCACTTTCACGGAAGTAACCCTTACAACAAATCTAAGAGAGAGCCTTTTATTGCTTTTATCATCCTTATTTAGAAAACAAGCAAACAGGAACTTACTAAGGTCAGATCATGTGCACAAAGTCACACAGCTAGAATATGGCAGATCCAGAACTGGAACGCACATTTAACTTCAAATTCAAGCACGCTCCTTCCCCTCTGCTGTGCAGTCCCCAGCACTGCTATTAGCCCTCTATCTTTATTTAAACAACAGTGTGATTTTACTGCATGTCATTAGAAGCGGCTGGGAGCATCATTAACACTTTGGGCCACAAGAGTACCGTTTAGTGCAATGAAGCAGACATCTTTTCATACAAATAATTTATTTGCACCAAAGGTTTCCACTTGAGCACCCAAAGTGAATTGGACTAATGTATTATTTCATACTAATGAGGTAGTTGGAACTTAGTGTGTTTAGGGTTTATGAAATTTTGGACTAGCTTTTAAACCTTTTATTTATTTTCTGGTGGATTTCAAGTAAAAATGTAGCCTGTATGATTCTTACTCATTTACACGTTCACTTCGTGAAAGCTATTTGGATGAATTATTTAATGTCCACTGCTTATGTTGTTTTCTTAAAGGCCATTTGAAGTGCCCTTTTTTAAAAAGAAATAGAATGTGTTGATTTTGATGCCAAGTGTAAATGAATTTGAACCATGAACAAGTTTGGAATTTAAGGTGAAACATTGAACTTCAGAGGCTTCAGTCTGCTTCCAATGGCAAATGCATTCTTTAACCTCTGAAGCAGTTATATTGGAGCAATCCAGAGGGATAACAAGGCTCTAATGGAAATTGTCAACAAAATTGAAAAGAAAAAAAGAAAGCATATTTTAAAATCCCAGAACTTGAGAGGTCCCTAACTCCAAACAACTGAGGCATAAAACTCAGAGAAGGCTTCAAACAGCTTTAATCTGCTGGCGAATCTGTCCTTTGATAGCATGTAAAATCCAGGCTGAGGAGAATGTGCCTAAGGGTTTCAGTACACTAACTCCAAGATTGATTTTGTGCAAGGACCTGACTGGCATTCAAATAAAGAATCAGCAAGAAAGGGAGCAGGAAAAAAGAAAAGAGATTGAGAGAGAGAGAGACAGTGAGATGGGCACACACACACAGAAAGAAAGAGAGAGAGGAAGGAAGGAGAGAGGGAAGGAGGGAGGGGGGGAGGGAGTGCTGAGAGACCAAAGACTTGGGTTTGAACCCTGGTTCTGTCAGTAATATCTTACAAGATTTCAAGCAGATCACTTGAACCAATATGAGCTTTTTTTTTTTTTTTTAATATGTACTATGGGAACAAGCGTTCCAGACTTGACAGAGCAGGACTGATTGGGGTGGTGCATCTGTGAGGGGTGATGGGGGGCTATTACTCCCCACGCCCTTGGTGGTAGGCCCACACAGTCCTCGATCTGTTCCCATCCTCTCCCTTAACTGAGCTGAATTGCTCTTCTGATCACAGGCAAGTCTTCCCAATCTTCTCTAGACCACTTGCCTAGATTTATCTCCTTCTGTTGGTTTTCACTCTACTTTTTTTTCTGCTCTTTGCTATTACTTCAATTTGTTGTTTGTTTTTGGATCCTTCTACGGAGCCTTCAAGTATTTCTTGACCTTCAAGTTGCTCTTGAGTTACTCAGCTCTCTTGTCCACTCCATAATCTGGATTCTTGGAAGGCATACAGATAGAAGCTGCCTTCACGTCTTCCCCTCTGGAGAGCTTCTCCACCCCTTCTAGTATGGCCTCCACTCCCTCCCCTTCTGCCACTCCCTGAAAACTGCCTTTTCCAAGTTCACCAAATGGTCACCATAGTGCAGAGTCCAATAGACAGTTTTGTTGGGGCTTCTGTGACTACAAACCCTCCAGGTGTTCTTGTCAGCTCCTGGAAGCTCCCTTTGAGTTCTTTTTGATGGCTTATTCTCTTCCTCCTGATTTCTGTATGTTGGAACATCTTTGGTAGCAGCTCCGGGCCCTTTCTCTTCCCTGTCCACACTCCCCATCAGATATCAGAAATCACCCCTCTCCCAGTCTCTCTTGTCCAATTTCACATTTCAATGCTATCTCAGCAGTTCTACTTGACTATGTCCCCTGCATCTTAAACTGAACATGTTCAAGATAGAAGCCATGGTTTTCCCCTAAATATGCCTCTCTCCCAGGCTTCTCTAGCTCAGTGAGCAACCAGTTGCTCATGTTTGAAACCTGGGAGTTATTCTGGATACCTCTTTTTTTCTCATGGTTCACATTAAATGTCATGTCCAGTCCTGTTAATTCATGTCCCAAAATAGTTTTGAATTAGCTCTCTTCTGTTTGGATCCATTGATGTCACTCTAGTCTAAACCACCACCATTGCTTGCCTGGACTGTGCTGACTTCCAGGCTGGTTTTCCCCTGTCTCCTTCTGTTGTCCTCGATTCTATTCTCCACACAGCAGTGTGTAATATTCCAGAAATGCAAAGTGGTTATGCTATTCCCCAGCTTAAAATCCTTCAGTTGGGTTTCAGTGGTGGTTACTATAATATCCAATATTTTAATAACCATCTGCAAGATCCTGCATGGTCTGATCTTTGCCTCTTTCTCTACAACCTTACCTTGCTCATCACTGAATCTCTTCCTCACTGCTAATCAAGACAGTCTGCGGTTTAACATTTTTTGTGTGTGTGTTATAAAGGCCAACCCATCATAAGAAGTTGAGAGTTGAGATGCCAGAAAGACAAAAGTCCTTTTGCTTCTGCCCACTGTAGAAATTATCTTATATGCATCTCAAGGGAATATTGGGAGAAAGGAGAACATTTAGCAAATATTAGCAACTATGTTTTGCAAGGGCTTCCTTTCATTTTTGATAAAATAGTAGTGTCAGAGGGAGCTTGGAGGTCAGAAGAAGTGAAATGACTCTTGAGATCATAAAGCTCTCTTGTTCTCATGTGATGATCACCATGATCGTGCCAGATATAACTGTGAGCAGACCATGTTCACCTTCCTTTTTTTTTCTTTTTTAAAAGTTTTATTTATTTATTTCAGAGAGAGAGATAGAGAGAGCACACGTGGGCGGGGAGGGGCATAGGGAGAGAGAATTCTGAGCAGACCCCCTGCTGAGCCTGGAGCCTGACACGGGGCTCGATCCCATGACCCTGAGATTGTGAACCTGAGCCAAAATCAGGAGTTGGATGCTTAACCAGCTGAGCCACCTAGGTGCCCCCCATGTTTCCCTGTCTTATGCTTAAGCCATATTTTGGTCTTCAAATGCTTTACCACTTATATCAGGGATAAAACCCCTGTCATTTGTGTGTTCCCAAGAATAGTTTAAAGAAAGTGTTGTAAAAAGCCACTTGTAGTGTAAATCTCGTTCTTTAGTGACAATAAAGGACTCTTTCTTTCCCTTAAGATACTTTAGGCAGAGTGAAGGCAAAACTTTTCAAACTGAAGGTATCCAGAAGCCTTTCACTCTTGTACCTAAAACCCTATCATTCAGAGTGTGTCCACGTATCAAGCTGGTTGTGACTGCAAAGAACCAGGACAGTGTTTCTCAAAGCCTCTGTTTCCCCGCATGTGGAACAGAGATAATGACCATCTATATGTGTGTTTATGTCACAAAATTGTGGCATCTTGCATTTTTGCCTGTTTTGCTTTCTTTCTTCTTTAGTCAAATTATATAGCTGATTGCATTTCTTCCCTGCAATTGAGGGGCCTGAGGGATATGTACACACACACACACACACACACACACACGCACACGTATGTAAAAACATATGTTATCTTAGTTCATTTGGCTGCTATAACAAAATGCCAGAGACTGGGAGGCTTATAAACAACAAATATTTATTGCTCATGGTTCTGGAGGCTGTCAGATTCAGTGTCTGATGAAGGCCTGTTTCCTCATAGATGGCTGTCTTCTCACTATATCCTCACATGGTAGAAAGAGCAAGGGACTCACTAGGGTCCCTTTGATAAGGTCACTAATCCCGTTCATTGGGGCTCCACCTTCATGACCTAATCACCTCCCAAAGGCCCCACCTCCTAATGCCATCACCTTGGTTAGGCTTCAACATTGAATTTTGGAGGGAGGTAAACATTCAATCTATGTCATATATGCACTTAGATATTCTCCTTTGCAGGATTTATCACAGTTGTAATTATACAGGGATTTATTTAAATATATGTCTAATGCCTGACTTTCTATCTAAATTCTAAGCTTTAGGTAAGCAAGAGGCATTCTTGTTCTGTTCTCTGTTGTATGTGAGTACCTACAGATATTTGTCTATTCACTTTACATTTAATTTTGGGTGTTAAGTGCCAAACACTTGTCTAGGTTCTGGATCTCTGGCCATTAAAAAAAAAATCTCTGGCTTGTGTTGCTTCATTCCAGGGAGGGAAGACAGATGATCACACATCCCTGCTCTTCCATTTACTAGCTGTATGATTTTAGGCAAGTTATTCAACCTATCTGTGCCTCAACTTCCTCCTCTGCAAAATGAGAGATAATTATCTGTGGGTCTCTCATGTTTCTACCTCTTACTAACTGCTTTTGTTTTAGACCAACTTGAGGTGAAGTGCTTAGAACAGGACCTGACACATGGAAAGTGTGCAATCAGTGCTCGCTATTGGTGTAATAAGTGTGCACACAATACCAATACACTTTGCATTTATGGGTCTTAACATTTTTTCACACTTTCTTTTTTTTTTTGATATCAGACAGCTTTTCAAAGGTGCTGTCCACGCTTCAGCAGAAGTCCTGTACTGCTTTCATGGCATGCGAGGCCCTTCCTACCATGGTCTCCAGCATGTGTCAGGGTCTCTTGAATGCATCAGTTCTCCCTGCTTGCTAGGATTTCTTTATGTCCCTCAGTGCTCTGTGCTGCACCTCCTACCTTTCTTCCTTTGCATGAGATGTTCTTTCCAACATGACTCCTTACCCTGACTTTGTACTCACCTGGCTTATTTATCACTCTTACAGCACTGAGTTCAAGTGTTGACTCCTGTTCAAGGTCCTTTCTGGTCCCCCAGAGTGACCCTCATTTTGTTCCCCCACTGTGTTACATACTCGTTTCTGTTCTAATGCTCAGCCAACCCCATCACTCCATTGTGATGGTCTCCTCACTCATTCCACAGTCAGACCCTTGAGGACAAGATCACATCATTCACCTGTGCCCTTCTAGAACATAGCACAGCTTCTGGCATAGAGAGATACCAGATAAATAAATATGGGCCAAATGAGTACTGTTGAAAGAGGGTTCCCAAATGGTGCATGAGAAGCTGCTTTGCTCAGCATTACTCAAGAGCAGTGCCTCTTGACACAAAGAAATGGAAAAACATTCCATGCTCATGGATTGGAAGAAAAAACATTGTTAAAATGTCTATACTAATCAAAGCAATCTACACATTTAATGCAATCCCTATCAAAATACCACCAGCATTTTTCATAGAGCTAGAACAATCTTAAAATTTGTATGGAACCACAAAAGACACCGAATAGCCAAAGCAATCCTGAAAAAGAAAAGCAAAGCTAGAGGCATCATGATTCCAGACTTCAAGCTATATTACAAAGCTGTAATCATCAAGACAGAATGGTACTGGCACACAAATAGACACAAAGATCAATGGAACAGAATAGACAACCCAAAAATGGACCCTCAACTATATGGTCAACTGATCTTTGACAAAGCAAGAAAGGTTACCAATGGAAAAAATATAGTTTCTTCAACAAATGGTGTTGGAAAAACTGGACAGCAACATGCAGAAGAATGAAACTGGACCACTTTCTTACACCATACACACAAATAAATTCAAAATGGATGAAAGACCTAAATGTGAGACAGAAAACCATCAAAATCCTAGAGGAGAACACAGGCAGCAACCTCTTTGACTTCAGCTGCAGCAAATTCTTACTAGATATGCCAGGGGCAAAGAAGACAAAAGCAAAAATGAACACTTGGGACTTCATAAAAAGCTTCTGCACAGCAAAGGAAACAATCAACAAAACTAAAAGGCAGCATACGAAATGGGAGAAGATATTAGCAAATGACATATCTGATAAAGGGTTAGTATCCAAAATAAAGAACTTACCAAATTCAACACCCAAAAAACAAATAATCCAGTTAAAAAATGGGCAGAGGACATGAATAGACATTTTTCCAAAGAAGACATCCAGATAGCTAACAGACACATGAAAAAATGCTCAACATCGGGGCGCCTGGGTGGCTCAGTTGGTTAAGCGACTGCCTTCGGCTCAGGTCATGATCCTGGAGTCCCTGGATCGAGTCCCGCATCAGGCTCCCTGCTCGGCAGGGAGTCTGCTTCTCCCTCTGACCCTCCCCACTCTCATGTGCTCTCTCTCATTCTCTCTCTCTCAAATAAATAAATAAAATCTTAAAAAAAAAAATGCTCAACATCACTCGGCATCAGGAAATACAAATCAAAACCACTATGAGATACCACCTCACACCTGTCAGAATGGCTAAAATTAACAACACAAGAAACAACAGGTGCTGGCCAAGATGTGGAGAAGGGAGAACCCTCTTTCACTATTGGTGGGAATGTAAACTGATACAGCCACTCTGGAACATTGGACATTGAACTATGGACATTCCTCAGGAGGTTAAAAATAGAACTACCTTATAATTCTGCAATTGCAGTACTAGGTATTTATCTAAAGGATACAAAAATGCTGATTCATAGGGGCACATGCATCCTGGTGATTATAGCAGCACTATCAACAATAGCCAAAATATGGAAAGAGCCTAAATGTCCATCGACTGATAAATGGACAAAGAAGATGTGGTATATATACACAATGGAATATTACTCAGCCATCAATAAGAATGAAATCTTGCCATTCACAACAACGTGGATGAAGCTAGAGTGTATTATGCTAAACAAAATAAGTCAGTCAGAGAAGACAAATACCATATGATTTCATTCATATGTGGAATTTAGGAAACAAAACGAACATATGAGGGGGGGAAAAGAGAGAGGAAACAAACCATAAGAGACTTTAAAAAAATTTTTTTTCTCTTCTTTCTATTATTATTATTTTTTTTTTATTATGTTATGTTAGTCACCATACAGTACATCATTAGTTTTTTTTTTTTTAAGATTTTATTTATTTATTTGACAGAGAGAGACACAGCGAGAGAGGGAACACAAACAGGGTAAGTGGGAGAGGGAGAAGCAGGCTTCTGTGGAGCATGGAGCAGGATGTGGGGCTCGATCCCAGGACCCTGGGATCATGATGTGAGCCAAAGGCAGACGCTTACTGCCTGAGCCACCCAGGTGCCCCTATCATTAGTTTGTGATGTAGTGTTCCATGATTCATTGTTTGTTTATAACACCCAGTACTCCATGCAATATGTGCCCTCCTTAATACCCATCACCGGGCTAACCCATCCCCCCACCCCCCTCCCCTCTAAAACCCTCAGTTTGTTTCTCAGAGTCCATAGTCTCTCATGGTTCATCTCCCCCTCCGATTCCCCCCCCTTCATTTTTCCCTTCCTTCTCCTAATGTCCTCCATGCTATTCCTTATGTTCCCCAAATAAGTGAAACCATATAATTGACTTTCTCTGCTTGACTTATTTCACTTAGCATAATCTCCTCCAGTCCCATCCATGTTGATGTAAAAGTTGGGTATTCATCCTTTCTGATGGCTGAGTAATATTCCATTGTATATATGGACCACATCTTCTTTATCCATTTGTCTGTTGAAGGGCATCTAGGCTTTTCCCACAGATTGGCTATTGTGGACATTGCTGCTATGGGACATTGGGGTGCATATGGCCCTTCTTTTCACTACATCTGTGTCTTTAGGGTAAATACCCAGGAGTGCAATTGCTGCATCATAGGGTAGCTCTATTTTTAAATTTTTGAGGCACCTCCACACTGTTTTCCAAAGTGGCTATACCAACTTGCATTCCCACCAACAGTGTAAGAGGGTTCCCCTTTCTCCACAACCTCTCCAACATTTGTTGTTTATTGTCTTGTCAATTTTTGCCATTCTAACTGGTGTAAGGTGGTACCTCAATGTGGTTTTGATTTGGATTTCCCTGATAGCTAATGATGATGAACATTTTTTCATGTTTCTGTTAGCCATTTGTATGTCTTCTTTGGAGAAGTGTCTTTGCATGTCTTCTGCCCATTTTTTGACTTGATTATTTATTTTTTGGGTTTTGAGTTTGAGAAGTTCTTTATAGACCTTGGATATTAGCCCTTTATCTGTAGTATCATTTGCAAATATCTTCTCCCATTCTGTGGGTTGTCTCTTTTTTTGTTAACTGTTTCCTTTGCTGTGCAGAAGTTTATATCTTGATGAAGTCCCAAAAGTTCATTTTTGCTTTTGTTTCCCTTGCTTTTGGAGACGTGTCTTGAAAGAAGTTGCTGTGGCTGTCGAAGAGGTTACTGCCTATGTTCTCCTCTAGGGTTTTGATGGACTCCTGTCTCACACTGAAGTCTTTCATCCATTTTGATTTATCTTTGTGTATGGTGTTAGAGAATGGTTGAGTTTCATTCTTCTGTATATAGCTGTCCAATTTTCCCAGCACCATGTGTTGAAGAGACTGTCTCTTTTCCATTGCATATTTTTTCCTGCTTTGTTGAAGATTATTTGACCATAGAGTTGAGGGTCCAAATCTGGGCTCTCTATTCTGTTCCATTGGTCTATGTGTCTGTTTTTGTGCCAGTATCATGCTGTCTTGGTGATCACAGCTTTGTAATATAGCTTGAAATCAGGCAACGTAATGCCTCCAGCTTTGTTTTTCTTTTTCAACATTTCCTTGGCGATTCAGTCTTTTCTGATTCCATACAAATTTTAGGACTGTTTGTTCCAGCACATTGAAAAATGCCACTGGGGGGTGACTGGGTGGCTCAGTCGGTTAAGAGTCTGCCTTCAGCTCAGGTCATGATCCCAGGGTCCTGGGATCGAGCCCCACATAGGGCTCCCTGCTCGGCGGGAAGCCTGCTTCTCCCTCTCCCACTCCCCCT
Source organism: Halichoerus grypus (assembly GCF_964656455.1). Lineage (NCBI taxonomy): Eukaryota > Metazoa > Chordata > Mammalia > Carnivora > Phocidae > Halichoerus > Halichoerus grypus. The sequence goes on from NC_135714.1 coordinate 9,941,023, forward strand.
GCTTGTGTTCCCTCTCTCGCTATGTCTCTCTTTGTCAAATAAATAAATAAAATCTTTTAAAAAATGCCATTGATATTTTGATCAGGATGGTGTTGAAAGTATAGATTGCTCTGGGCAGCATAGACATTTTAACAATGTTTGTTTTTCCGATCCATGAACATGAATGTTTTTCCATCTTTTTGTGTCTTCTTCAATTTCTTTCATGAGTGTTCTGTAGTTCCTAGAGTATAGATCCTTTACCTCTTTGGTTAGGTTTATTCCAAGGTATCTCATGGTTTTTGGTGCTATTGTAAATGGAATCGATTCTCTAATTTCTCTTTCTACAGTTGCATTGTTAGTGTATAAGAAAGCAACTGATTTCTGTGCATTGATTTTGTATCCTGCCACATTACTGAATTGCTGTATGAGTTCTAGTAATTTGGGGATGGAGTCTTTTGGGTTTTCCACATAAAGTATCATGTCATCTGTGAAAAGAGAGAGTTTGACTTCTTCTTTGCCAATCTGAATACCTTTTATTTCTTTTTGTTGTCTGATTGCTGTTGTTAGGGATTCTAGCACTATGTTGAACAATAGTGGCGAAAGTGGGCATCCTTGATGTGTTCCTGATCTTAAGGGAAAGGCTCGCAGTTTTTCCCCATTGAGGATGATATTCGCTGTGGGTTTTTCATAGATGGATTTTATGAACTTGAGGAATGTTACCTTTATCCCTATACTCTGAAGAGTTTTAATCAGGAAAGAACACTGTATTTTGTCAAATGCTTTTTCTGCATCAATTGAGAGGACCATATGGTTCTTCTCTCTCCCCTTATTAATGTGTTCTATCACATTGATTGATTTGCGAATGTTGAACCACCCTTGCATCCCGGGGATAAATCCCAGTTGGTCGTGGTGGATGATCCTTTTAATGAATTGTTGGATCCTATTAGCTAGGATTTTGTTGAGAATTTTGGAATCCATATTCATCAGGGATAGCGGTCTGAAATTCTCCTTTTTGATGGGTCTTTGCCTGGTTTGGGGATCAAGGTAATGCTGGCCTCATAGAATGAGTCTGGAAGTTTTCCTTCTGTTTCTGTTTTTTGAAACAGCTTCAGTAGAATAGGTATTATTTCTTCTTTGAATGTTTGGTAGAATTCCCCAGGGAATCCATCAGGCCCTGGACTCTCATTTTTTGGGAGGTTTTTGATCACTACTTCAATCTCATTACTGGTTATTGGCCTATTCAGTTTGTCAATTTCTTCCTGTTTCAGTCTTGGAAGTTTATACGTTTCCAGGAAGGAATCCATTTCTTCCAGGTTGCTTAATTTATTGGCATAAAGTTGTTGATAATATTTTCTAATAATTGTTTCTATTTCCTTGGTGTTAGTCGTGATCGCTCCCCTTTCATTCATAATTTTATTAATTTGGGTCCTTTTTCTTTTCTTTTGGATAAGTCTCGCCAGTGTTTTATCAATCTTATTAATTCTTTCAAAGAACCAGCTTCTAGTTTCATTGATCTGATCTACTGTGTTTCTGGTTTCTAATTCATTGATCTCTGCCCTAATCTTAATTATTTCTCTGCTAATGCGTGGCTTAGGCATCGTTTGTTGCTTTTTCTCTAGTCCTTTAAGATGTAGAGTTAGTTGGTGAATTGGGGATTTTTCTATTTTTTTGAGTGAGGCTTGGATGGCTATGTATTTCCCCCTGAGGTCTGCCTTTGCAGTATCCCATAGGTTTTGGACCAATGTGTTTTCATTCTCATTCGTTTCCATGAATTGTTTAAGTTCTTCTCTGATTTCTTGGTTGACCCAAACATTCTTGAGCAGAGTGGTCTTTAGCTTCCAAGTGTTTGAATTTCTGCCAAATTTTTTCTTGTGATTAAGTTCCAGTTTTCAAGCATTATGGTCTGAGAATATGCAGGGAATAATCTCAATCTTTTGGTATCAATTGAGACCTGATTTGTGACACTGTATGTGGTCTATTCTGGAGAAAGTTCCAAGTGTGCTTCTCAAGCACACTTGAGAAGAATGAGTATTCTGTTGTTTTAGGGTGGAATGTTCTGTAAATATCTATGAGGTCCATCTGGTCCAGTGTATCATTCAAAGCTCTTGTTTCTTTGTTGATTTTCTGCTTAGATGATCTGTCTATTGCTGAGAGTGGAGTATTGAGGTCTCCAGTTAATGTATTGTTATCAATATGACTCTTTATTTTGGTTAACAGTTGGCTTATGTAGATGGCTGCTCCCATGTTGGGGGTATAGATATTTACAACTGTTAGATCTTCTTGTTGGATAGACCCTTTAAGAATGATATAGTGTCCTTCTGCATCTCTAACTACAGTCTTTAGTTTAAAATCTAATTTGTCTGATATAAGAATTGCTACCCCAGCTTTCTTTTGAGGTCCATTGGCATGGAAGATGGATCTCCATCCCTTCACTTTCAGTCTGAATGTATCTTTAGGTTCAAAATGAGTCTCTCGTAGACAGCATGTGGATGAGTCCTGTCTTTTTATCCAATCTGCAACCCTGTGCCATTTTATGGGAGCATTTAGGCCATTCTCATTGAGAATGATTATTGAAAGATATGAATTAATTGCCATCATGTTGCCTGTGAAGATTTTGTTCTTATAGATTGTCCCTGTAAATTTCTTTTCTATATCACTCTTGGGGTCTTTCTCCTTTTATAGAAACCCCTTTAATAATTCTTGCAGGCCCAGCTTAGTGGTCACATATTCTTTCAGTTTTTGCCAGTCTTGGAAGCTCTGCATCTCTCCATCCATTCTAAATAATGGCCTTGCCAGATAAAGTATTCTTGGCTGCATGTTCTTCTCATTTAGTACCCTGAATATGTCTTGCCAAGCCTTTCTGGCTTGCCAGGTCTCTGTGGATAGGTCTGACATTTTCTGATGTTCCTCCCTCTGTACATGAGGAATCTCTTCCCCCTAACTGCCCTTAAGATGGTTTCCTTGGTTCTAAGATTTGTGAGTTTTACTATTACATGCCGGGGTGTTGGCCTGTTTTCCTTGATCTTGGGAGGGGTTCTCTCTGCCTCTAGGACTCAAATGTTTTTTTCATTCTCCAGATTAGGGAAGTTCTCAGCTACGATTTGCTCAAATACATCTTCTAGTCCTCTCTCTCTCTCCACTCCCTCTGGGATTCCAGTAATTCTGTCATTGGAACATTTCATGGTGTCACTTCACTTGATCTTAGCCAAAAGGCCGAGAAGCGATTCATGGTGTCACTTATTTCTCTGATTCTATTTTCATGGATTCTGAGCTGTTTTTCACTGGCCTCCTCTTTCCCCTTTTTGTCTATTAATTGATCTTCTAGGTCACTAATTCGTTCTTCTGCCTCCCTTACCCTAGCTGTTAGATTATCTAGATTAGATTGGATCTCATTGATAGCATTTTTAAGGTCTGCCAATTCAGCTTTCATTTCTGCCCTTAGAGACTCTATGTTGCCATTAATTGATTTCTCCATTCTAGCTATTATCTTCACAATTGCTAGCCTGAATTCCATCTCTGACATCTTGGTTATATCTGAATCCATTTGTAAATCTGTGGCATAAGTCATAGTCTCTGAGTCTTTCTTATTTTGGGGTTTCCTTCTCCTAGTCATTTTGTTGAGGGGTGTTTGAGGAATGTATAGAGTCCAAATTATTGACCACAAACCTAGCAAGATGCACCTGTTTTATAGAGACCTTAGGGTTGTTGGCCTCTTGTTTTCCCAGCTTGTGTTCTGGGGAAGGGGCCTGCTGCACTGTTACTCAGGCAACCCTGTTGGGGCGGAGTTGCCCTGCCCCCTGTGGTGGCGGATGGGCTCAGTGAAAACTGTTTTTTGGGGGCTTTTGTTCTCTGGCGGCTTTCCCTGGTGGCTTTCCAGGTCTCTTCCGAGAGTAAGAGCAGAGGAGACCATTTCCAACCCTCTGCCTCAGAGCAGAGAGATCGCAGTCTGTTCTTCAGTGATCTCTCCAGGCCACACTGTCTCCGTTTCTGTCTGTGCTGCTATAAACTGCAGACCTGGATTGTGCACCCCTCAGCAGCACTCCCAGTCCTTGCCTCCAGGTCGGGACACGTCTCTGTCCTTTGTGCTTCTAAAACTGCCAGCCGCCCCCAGTTCGCATGTGTGGCCCCACCACTCTGGATTTCTGACCAGGGGCTGCCCTAAAGTCCTTTCCCTGTCACTACCAGTCTGTGAGTCTGTGCCCTGTCCCCATCGTGGGAGGCTATTGCTCACAGGCTGTGTAGGATCTGGATGGCTCGGCTCCCTCCCACTTCCGTTTATCCTCCGATATCTGCCCGTGGAATCATGGCTCCCTGCTTCGTACCTCAAAACCAAATGCCTGTGATAGTCTGTTTGTAGAGATCCAGATCTATCTTATATCTCAGGCTGATTTCGTGGGTGTTCAGAGTGGTCTGGTAGATATCCAGCTCAATTTTGGGGACTGTTTGGAATAGGGTCCCCTACTTCTCTGCCATGTTTTCCCCTAATCCTGTCTCTGTAAATTTCTGTTCTATATCACTCTTAGGGTCTTTCTCCTTTTCTAGAAACCCCCTTAATATTTCTTGCAGGGCCGGCTTAGTGGTCACATATTCTTTCAGTTTCTGACAGTCTTGGAAGTTCTACATCTCTCCATCCATTCTAAATGACAGCCTTGCTGGATAAAGTACTCTTGGCTGCATGTTCCTCTCATTTGGTACCTTGAATATGTCTTGCCAGGCCTTTCTGGCTTGCCAGGTCTCTGTGGATAGGTCTGACATTATTCTGATGTTCCTCCCTCTGTATGTAAGGAATACCTTCCCTCTAAGAGACTCTTTTTTTAAAAAAAAATATTTTATTTATTTATTTGAGAGAGAGAGAAAGCACAAGCAGGGGGAGAGGGAGAAGCAGGCTGCAAGGAGCCTGATGCGGAACTTGATCCCAGGATCCTGGGATCATGACCTGAGCTGAAGGGAGACATGTAACTGACTAAGCCACCCAGGAGCCCCTAAACCATAAAAGACTTGTAAGGATAGAGAACAAACTGAGGGCTGATGGAGGGAGGTGGATGGGGGATGAGCTAGATGCATTGTGGGGATTAAGGAGGGCACTTGTGATGAGCACAGGGTGTTATATGTAAGTGATGAATCACTGAATTCTACTCCTGAAACCAATATTGCCCTGTATGTTAACTAACTATAATTTAAATAAAAATTTGAAGAAATAAAAAGAGCAGCTCCTCTTAACCTTCATCCTGCATGAGAATCACCCCTGGAGAGTTTCAAAAATACAATGCCTGGGCCTCAACCCAGATATTCTGATTAAGCTCATCCACTGTGAAGCTTGAGTGTTGGTATTTTTTTTAGAAGGTCTTCAGGTAATTTTGCTGTGCAGCCAGAGGGGAAAGACACAACCGTAAGTATAACTCTTTTCCAAGTTAGTTTATTTGCTCTATATCTGGGCAGAGGAGCAGGGCTGTGCTTTTCCCTCTAATCTGAGAGCAATTTGCTCCCTTCCAGCAGCTTTGGGCTTGGAAATCCTTGCTGCTGTCCAAGGCACCACTCGAAGTTAATGGTGCACCTGCGATTGTGGCCTTGAGAAGCCTGGCCAGGAAAGAATTTACATTCTTACCTTTCATTGAAAAGGATGGAGTATGTGATGCTTCAAAGCTGATAAAATGATCCAGAATTCATCATTCCAGCTCACACTGTTCTTTGGGAGTGGGAAGGAGGGTGTAGGTGGATGGGGGGTTATGAAGGGTTTAAGTGCAATGGGCGTGTCAGGGTACCTGAGTTTCTTCCTGTCTAACCACCTTTATTTCCACATGCTGGAGCCAAATGCCTGAATGTAAGCCCCTGCTCAGGCATTTATTAACTCTGGAGCCCTAAAACTTTTTTGCCTCAGTTTCCTTAACTGTTGCATAGGGCCATAGCCTGACCACATATAATCTTGAGGATTAAAGTAGCCCCTGAACAAAGCTGTTAGTACTATCCTCTCCCCATGCCTTCCTCACCATCCCTGGACCCCTGTCTGCCTCAAGTGAAGCTGCATCATCCTTCACCGGTCCTGCTCCAAGGGCCCCTTCTTGGCCCCAACCTGCCTCAAATCCATCTGGCACAGGGCCCTGCCCTGCTGCCTTCTGGGCGCACTGTATTGATCAAGTTGTTCATGTGGTCAGTCATCTCCAAAGGCTCTTTTTGGCCCTGATTTCTCTGTCCTCCTTTCCAATCTCCAAAGACAAAGAGCCATCCAGACTGGAGCTGGCTAAGGATGTGCATCACTATTCTCTCCCATGCACTTCACCTGCACCACCTCCCCATCTGATTGAGCCATTTCTCCTTTTTTATCCCTGGCACATGCTTTCAACTTTCCAGTCTCACCACCTTTCCTGGAATAGCCCCCTGAGCACAAGACCCTTATCTTCTCCTCTGTAGTCCTGTAAATCTGAGCTCTACAATCCTGGCCTTGTCTCCCCTGGTTAATTTCTTCCATTGACTTCAGCCTGCTCTGCTGACTCTTCTGTGATCCCCATCCTTGCTTGGGGTACGCTAATCTATGAACAAAGCAGTCCCCCCACTTCAGTGGTTTAGCCCTCGATGGGCTTTCCTCACTGCTGCCACAATCCACGTGGGTCTCTATCCATGAGTGTGGGGTCCCTAGGCCCCAGCAGTGACTGAGGGCTCAGTTTCTTCCTTAGGGTAATCGCCATCTCCTGGGGCCTTTGTGCCCTCCCCTGGGTTCTCCACACTGACCGGAAGTGACAGGACACACAGAAGATTGCTTAGGGGCCAGGCTTGAATGATGCACACATCACATTCACCCACGTTTCTCTGAACTCGGTGCCAGAGCCCACCTGACTGTGATGAGGCAGGGGCATGTAGTGGGCCTTTGCGTGCAGGTGGCAAAGGAAATGGGTACGGCAAACCTGCATCAGCTCTGCCACCTTCACCACCACACGTCTCACAGTCGGCATTTCCAGTTGCTTTGCTAAGGCACGTTTGTGCGCCTAGACTGTACTTATCTGGGATGCTGCTATGGTCTGAATGTGTTCCCCCTGTAAATTCATATGTTGAAATCTTAATGCCCAGCATGGTGGTGTGAAGAAGTGGGGTCTTTGGGACATCATTAAGTGATGAAGGTGGAGCCTCATGAATGGGATTAGTGCCCTTTTAAAAGAGACCCCGCAGAGCTTCGTAGCCCCTCCTACCATGTGAGGACACAATGAGAAGTCTGTGACCGCAAGAGGTCTTTCACCAGACACGGAATCTGCTGGCATCATGATCCTGGAATTCCATCCCTCAGAGCTGTGAGAAATAAATGTCTGTTGTTTATAAGCCCCCAGTCTTAGTTTTCTGCTAAGACTAAGACAGATGCTTTTTTTTTTTAAGATTGTATTTATTTAATTGTCAAACAGAGAGGGAGAGAGAGAGAGCACAAACAGGGGGAGCGGCAGGCAGAGGGAGAAGCAGGCTCCCTGCTGAGTGGGGAGCCTGATGTGGGACTCGATCCCAGGACCCTGGGGTCATGACCTGAGCTGAAGGCAGATGCTTAACTGACTGAGCCACCCAGGTGTCCCAAGACAGATGCTTCCTTAAAACAGAATTCACTGGTATTTTCTTTTTGGGGCAGCGTTGTTAAGAAGTGAGATGTTACCAGCTGTTCTTCACTTTGGTCCACAGTGACCGTGGCTGGCATTCTCTGAGGACACGGTGGGTGCCGCCTAACCATGGCAGAAAGCCCATCCGACATGGGCGAGGACACTGGGAGGAAAGAAAGAAGATGGATGGAGTGAATGAAGATCTTTTCTTTTTATAAAGCTAAAGGTGCTGAAATCTTTTCAAAATCTCCCCCCCTCCCCGCAAATACTACAGGTTATTTCTGGATGTGTCTTTCTCCTCTGGCTAGTGTGAGAACACATCATGGAGATATGTTGTAGGTGGAGTTGTGTCCCCCCCCAACCTCTAATACCTGTGAATATGAACTTACTTGGAAATAGGGTCTTTGTGGATGTAATTGAGTTAAGATGAAGTCGTGCTGGAGTGCCGTGGGTCCTCATCCAATGACTGGTGTCCTTATAAGAAGAGGGAATTTGAACAGAGACACACAGAGAGGAGGACACCATGTGAGGACATAGACTCAGTCACAAAGAAGGAGGCCACACGAAGACAGAGGCAGAGACTGCAGGGACACAGCTATGAGCCAAGGAGCACAGAGGATCACCAGCAACACCTGCAGCTACAAGAAGCAGGGAGGATTCTTCCTCAGAGCCTTCAGAGGGAGGACGGCCTTGCAGACACCTTGACTTCAGGCTTCTAGCCTCCAGAACTGAGAGAATCAACTTCTGTTGTTTTCAGCCCCCCTCCCCCCCACCGCCACATTTGTGGTGGTTGGTTAAGGCCACCTCAGGAAACTGACACAGGGAGGCCAAGTCTGTTCTACTCTGTCCCCCGAAGCCTGCACAGTGCTCGGCTCATGGTCTTCTAGAGACATCCACTGAACCGTGAAATTTGGGGACCATTCTTTAGGGGCAAGGATTTCTCTTGCTTACTTTCAGGTCCCGCTTGCAGAGCCCAGGGGATCACTTGGCTCACAGGACTGGTTCAGTTGTGAGAAGTCTATATTGCTTGCTGATTGAAGTGGGCTGGGTGCTGCAAGTGAAGGGGTGTGAAACCATTAGCCTCTTTCTCAGGGTGCCCACAGGTCTGAGACCAGTCCTTTTTGGAGGTCTGAGAGTGTGCGGTATGTTAATTGTGTCTTCTTAATCTGTATTTTTTCCAACTTTACTGACAAATGTAATTGTAAACATTTATTCTGTATTTTTGGTACTTTGACATCGTGGGGCTTTGCTAACCCTGGAGGGACTGCCCTGCCCAGGGCTAGCTGATTCCTAGAGTTAGTTGGCCTGTGAGTGCACCTTTTATATGCAAACCAATCCACCCACAGCTTATACCTCAACCACCTTCCTTGTCAGCTCTACACTCCGGGCCACTCTTCCCTGCCCCAATCAACTCTGGGTCAGGTGCCCGACTGCTGGGGACAGCCCCTAGGCCCTAGAGCCCACTGAAATTATTCACACTAGCCAATCCTATGCTTGCTTACTCTGCACCCCCCTCCCTGGTCTGTCCCATGGAAACCACAATAAAGGCTCTGGTCCATAGCACCTTCACTCCGTCTCCTGACTGACCTGGTTCTTTTTTTTTTTTTTAAAGATTTTATTTATTTATTTGAGAGAGAGAGTGAGAGAGAGAGAGAGCACATGAGAGGGGGGAAGGTCAGAGGGAGAAGCTGATTCCCTGCTGAGCAGGGAGCCCGATGCAAAACTCGATCCCGGGACTCCAGGATCATGACCTGAGCTGAAGGCAGTTGCTTAACCAACTGAGCCACCTAGGCGCCCCCTGACTGACCTGGTTCTTCCCTGTGTGGCGTGGTGTGAGAACTGGGTAAACTTCTTCCTTCATGACAGTCATTTCAATGTCTGCAGGCTTTACCATGTCTGATGAGAAAATTCCTGGGTACCCATTAAAAAAAAGGGGTTTGGGAACTGCTCGGAATCCAGAGAGAGTGGGGCCAGCAGGGAGGGGGCTGTGGAGAAGGAGGGAATGTGGGCATGACAGGGATTGGGCTCCAGAGGACAGGGCAGGGATGAGAGAAGAGAGACAGAGTCTGTTGGGCCACCGGGTGTTCCCCAGGCCCAGCCTGGGGTGCAGACCCGCAGGTTGGTTCACAGATGACTGCTGTGAGCCCCTGCTTCTCCATGAGTGGTGGAAAGGGCCCTCGTGCACAACAAAGGGTGTGTGGGTTGGGGCTGAGGAGCCAAGGTCTCTGTCCACAAGCAGGCTTCAGAGAGAATGTGGAGGCTGACAAATGACCTTGGAGAGGAAAACAGGTCAGGTCTCTGGAGAAGGACAGAAAACCAGTTTGGGCCTAAGAAGCAGCTTGGTGTCCAAAGAAAGTATTCTCAGGGGACCCCGCACTGCTAGAATGGCAACCTGCCCTCCTTTGGGCTCTGAGCCCTCCCTCCCGAGGCCCTGATGAAAGGATGGGCCTGACACCCTCAATCAATTCCCTTTTATCTCTTCTCCTCCTGAGGAAGGATAATCCTCTGTTTTGCAGTCTCTCCCCATCCAGCATGAAGCATCCATTGATTTTTGTAGTTATTTCTGCTAGCCGATATAGGTGCTAAAGGAGAATGATCCACAAGTCTGAAGTCGACCTTGAGAGAGCCCTGTCACTCCTGAGAGGGATAACTTTTTGTTGTTTCTGTTTTTAAAGGGCCAGTCCCATAGCCTATAGTTACACAGGTGCCCTTTGAGAGAGGTACATAGTTATTCTGATTTAATCCTTTTATTCTTTTCTGTCATCCCCCAAATGAAACCCTTTTCCTGGTTGGTTAATCATCCAACGACACCATGACACAATGTTCCCTCAGACACCACAGTTTGCTTACAGGCCATTAGGAGAAAAAAGGCACGGACACAACAGCAACAAAAGGTCAAATCGTAGCATCATGATTCGGAGTAACTATTATTTAGGCCTTTGTGCCTCACAAAACCCTTCCCCCTCTTCCTACTTCAATCTCTACATAGAATCAGAGTTTTACACATTAGGATCTGAGCCCCAGAGGGACGTCATTCATTCATTCAGCAAACATCCACCAAGCACTCCTGTACTAATTAATCTAGGTGCTGGGGACCCACTGTGACCAAAAGAGATGAGCTGCCTGCCTTTCTGGCATGTATTCAAGCCCCAAAATGGGCTTGAATGCAGGTTTCCTGCTCAGTGTAACAGGCAGCTTTCCAAGGCTATGTGGAGTGGAGCTTTGCCACTCACTAGCTGTGAGATTGTGGGGCGATTCCTGAACTTACTTGAGTCTCCATGTACAATTTGTAAAATAGAGATCATGATTGTACCTGCCTCAGGGGTTGCTGAGAAGTTTAGAGATTATGGAGATTAAATGCCTGACCCAGAATCTGGGCTGCACACAGGACAGTGGTCAGGACTGTGCTCCAACAGCTCTGCAGGTCTGGAACTGGGAGAGGTCTCTTGCCCCCTGAGGAAGGGAGCAGAGAAGCTCCCGGGAGGCCGGTTGCCTTCACCTGGGCTTTAGGACTCATTCCTCTTCTTGAGAGACTATTGTCCCCATCTGTTGGAAGTTACTTGACTGAAGCCTAAGTGCTTTATGTAATGACCTCACTTCCTCACTAGAATTTATTCTAAAGCCTGTGAGTTTAAATCAACATACATGGAAAGTCTCAGTGAGATTCATAAAGAAGAAGAGAAGCTAAATAATATGATGCAGAAATGCAAATAAATATAAAATTGGGGGTTCAGTTCTTTCATAAAATTTCCTCTGCAGTGATAAATAAAGAGGGGCTCTGAAGTCAGGAGGAGAACACAGGTTTGAATCCTGGCTCCACTGTGTGTAGTTGTGTGCCTCACATAAATGTAGTAAGCCCTCTGGATCTTAGTTCTTGTCCATGAGTTGGGAAGAACAACTCTTGCATTATGTAGTCTGTAGGTCTTTTTTTTTTTTTTAAGATTTTATTTATTTATATGACAGAGAGAGAAAGAGCACAAGTAGACAGTCGGGCAGAGGGAGAGGGAGAAGCAGGCTCCCCACTGAGCAGGGAGCCCGATGGGTGGCTTGACTCAGGACCCTGGGATCATGACCTGAGCCGAAGGCAGACGCTTAACGACTGAGCTACCCAGGCGCCCCTAGTGTGTGGGTCTTAAGAGAGGTAACACTTGTAAAACACTTTGCATGGTGCCTGGCCAACAAAAGTGAGGTGAAAAAATAAAACAAATGCACTGAGACTGGTTGCTTCTTGCTTATTCATTTTGGTTACTGCATGGTGAGGAGGGAAGGGCATTATTCTGGCTTCCCAGAGTCCTGTGTCCAGCCGTGGGTCTGCTTCTCAGTCAGAAGCTGGCAAGAGGCTAGCCCATTGCGCATTCTGGGTTTCCATTTTATCCTTTAGAAAACCAGTGTTGGCACCAACCTGATGTTTGTAGCTTTCTTGTAGCTCAGAGGTGATCCTGGAAGCTGCTTCAGGTATTTCCAATATTCTAGGAAGCCTGCTAGCTATTTTATAGGTAGTCTAAAGAAAAAGCTAGGAAATATGACACATTTCTTATCATGTCATCCCTTGGTTTAAAATCCTCCGAGGCTCTGCATTTCCCTTGGAGTAAAGGGAGTGTCTTTCCAATGTCTGACACAGCCTTCTGCCATGTCCCCTTCAGCAACCTCTCTGGGTCATCTATAAACCTGTCCTTGGATTCTGTCCAGCTGCACTGAGCCTGTCTGTCCCCTTGACACTCCGAGTACACTTTGCTGTTCTCACTTTTGCTTAGAATGCTCATTTCCCCTGACACCCAGTGGCTCACTCTTCGCTCCTTTGACTGGCACTTTCTCCATGAATCCTGTGCTGACGACTCTATCTTAAGTTATAGCTTACCCTCCTCACGTTCACCACCCCTCTGCATATTTCCATGGATGTGGCTCTTTTGCTGTGTTTCTAACAATTCTTATCATATTATAATACACAATATAATTTACTTATTATTTTCTTGTAAATTTGTTTTGATGTTACTTTCTCAGTAGAATTGATGCTACTCAAGGACCTGGAATTTTTTTTTCTTAACCTTTTGTTCACGGTCTTATCCCACATACCCCAAACAATGCCTGTTACAAAGCAGGCACTCACTATATGCATGATTGTTAAATGTTAAATGAATATATAAATTTTGGCTGGGATTCTATTGACTCATTATGATTTTATTTCTTGAAGAAACTCTTTTTTTTTTTAAAGATTTATTTATTTATTTTAGAGAGGGAGAGGGAGAGCATGAGTGGGAAAGACAGGGGGAGAGGGAGAGAGAATCTTAAACAGACTCCGTGTTGAGTGCAGAGGTCTTTGTGGGGCTCAGTCGCACGAGCCTGAGATCACGACCTGAGTCTGACACTCAGCCGACTGTGCCACCCAGGAACCCCTCTCTTGAAAGAAACTCTTATTAGAAATTTTAAATATAACATGTGGAAATTAATTATTACTTAATAAATATACTTTGCTTAATAGACACAATCTTTCAAATAGAACATAAGTGAACATTGGTGAAATCATAGACTCTTGGTGGTGAATACTGTAAACAAAGGCATCTTCTAAAAACCCATTTGGGATCTAAAGTTTCTTAGAAGTGTGTGAATGTGTGCTGTGGGGAGTGTCCAGGGGAGTCCAGAGTTAGTGATTTCTGAGCAGAGCTCACCATATTGAGCTCTGCAGCCCCAGTATTGAACATAGTAGTTGCTCAGTAAATCTCTGTGGATTTGTTTCAAACTGAGCATAAGATGAAAATATTGTCTTGAGAAATTTTTTTTTAACTGGAACTGAGTACTTAAGGGGAAATACTTTTATTATTTCATTAAGTAAGAGAAGACAAGGAGACACAGTATTTATGCCCTGATTACCTCTCCCCACCAACTTGCTATTTATCTCCATGGGGAAACTAGAGGCAATAATTAGAGAATTAAACCTCCCTCCCTTCCTCAGTCAGGCAGTGCACACAATCACTTGCCATTTGTTATTTATTTTCCAGATGAAGGAGTTTATTTTCTTTCTTTCCTTGGGGCCCCAGCTGGCTGACCTAGAGCAGCCTCCAGGTTTGGCTGAAAGGAGTCTCCATTTTCATTCTCCTCAGCACCTCGCCTACTTTTGGGCAGGTAAAGAAATATGGCAGAGTCTTTGGTGAAATCTAATCCTCATCTGCCTCAGAGAGCAATGGATGGGGGAGCTCTCATGGATAGGGGAAGGTTCTTTCTCATCCCTGAGACACACTCATCTCTTTAGACCTTCATGATTGCTGCTGCCAACAAGGCTGTCTTCAGAAACTGTGGATCTTAATTTCATATGTGTCTAAGGCGGATCTAAATCCACACATTTGTTCCCCATGGTACAACTGAGGCAGGCAAGAATGGATAGCAGGGCTCCCAGATCACAGTAAGGAATTAACCCCAGACAGCTGTGTACTACTTGGCATTTTGGTTTATAAGATCCCTGCTACCTGACACAGCCTTGGGTCTCCCTCAGGCTTTGCCCACATCCACACACTTCTTGAGGCAAGGGTCAATTTCTCCCACCTTCTTTCAAATCTGTTTAGCTATATCAAAATCTTAGCTAAAAAGTGAGCTCAGAAGAAAATGAGATTCCTTCTTTCCTGCCCATCTAAGCCTTGCCTTATAAGGCTTGGATTTGTATACCAGAACCCACCTTTTCTGTGATGTCTAAAACTGGGAAAGACTATACCTTTAGGGATGATAATGTTTTTCTTTTCCTGGATGTGAACTTATTACCTAGTCCCATTAGTAAGCTCTCCTGAACACAGTATGACAAGCCCAACCTTCCTACAATGGATACCTTTCTGTGCCTCAATATCTTATATGCAAAATGGAGCTAAACTGGTATTGCATAGGTTATTTTGAGGACAAAATGTGAAACACTTAGAAAAATGTCAAGCATATAGTAAATGCTATCTAAATTCTAAGTGTTATTATATCTTCAGGATTAAGTAGAAACAGCCCAAATGTAAGCTGGGACTTTGTATGGTCCAGGCTTTGTGAGGAGTTGCATTCAAAGTAGCATAGATTGATAACCTAAAAATAATTCAAGGTAATTCAAATCTTTAATCCTTATCTTTAGAAATTTCCAGAGATAGGCAAGAAGTCAACACCACAAGGATGGAGACTGTAGTTGGCAAACACATTCTGAGATTTAGGTATTTAGACAGCAAATCCCAGAGCCAAGCTGATGATATGTAGTGCTGATAGATGTAATAGGAGGCATGTGCAGAGACAGTATAAATTATGCATCTTGGAATAGAGTGACAACCATAGTAATAGCCAACATTTATTCAATGCTTACTATGTGTCAGATTCTGTGCTAAGATCTTTACATGCATTATCTCATTTAATATTCACAACATCATAATGAGGTAGGTACTATTAATATTCCTTTTTTTAAAAAGATTTTATTTTATTTATTTATTTGAGAGAGAGAGAGAGAGAGAGCATGAGTAGGGGGAGGGTCAGAGGGAGAGAGAGAGAAGCAGTCTCCCCACTGAGCAGGGGAGCCTGACGCAGTGCTCGATTCTAGGACCCTTGGGACCATGACCTGAGCCGAAGGCAGATGCTTAACTGACTGAGCCACCCAGGCGCCCCATACTATTAATATTCCTATATCACTAATCTGCCTGTTTTATAAATAAGGAAGCTAAAGCCCAGAAAGTTTAGCTTACTAAACCAAGGTCACACAGCTTCTAAGTGACAGGGCTGGAAATTCACATTGAATGTCTGGGGGTGCCTGGGTGGTGCAGTCTGTTGAGCGTCTGACTCTTGGTTTTGGCTCACGTCATGATCTTGGGGTCCTGGATCAAGCACCGTGCTTGGCGTAGAGCCTGCTTGGAATTCTTTCTCCTCTGCCCCTCCTCTCTGCTCTCTCTCTCAAATAAATAAATAAATAAATAAATAAATAAATAAATCTTAAAAACCAAAAAAAAAGAAAATATGTCTGTCTGATTTAGGAACCAAACTGCGCAATGAAGAGTCAGGTCATTATAGTACCAATCAGACGCCAAACTCAAAGGGCTGAAGCTGAAATGTGTCAACAGAGAGCAAAGTGCAGAATGGTTCTTGAAGATGCTGAGCAACCTCTGTGAATTTTCTCCTTTCATACACATTTTGACATCCTCTTTGGATGTAATGTTGATCTTCAAAGCAGCAATACTCCATGCAATGGCTGGGGAAAAGATTTTAGAAGTCATGGCATTTGTCTTGTTTGTTTCCTTCATTCATTCTACAAACATTTAACCTATGTGCTAGGATCCAATTGTGTATGGGGAACCTATGTGCTAGGATCCAATTGTGTATGGGGACTACAGATTTAAACAGAGTCCTTGTCACTAAGGAGTTCACAGTCTGGTGTAGGAGACCAACATTTACAAAATGTAGTTCTTTTTTTTTCCCCCGAAGATTTATTTATTTATTTAGAGAGGCAGAGGAGGGGCAGAGGCAGAGGGAGAGAGAAAATCTTGAGCAGACTTCCCGCTGAGCATGGAGTCTGATGCAGGGCTCAATTTCATGACCCTGAGATCATGACCTGAGCTGAAACCAAGAGTTGGATGCTCAACCAACTGAGCCACCCAGGTACCACACAAAATGTAGTTCTTTATGAGAATGGAAACTTGGTCTGCTTGAGGGAGTAAAAGATGACTTCCTGGAGGAGGTGACCATTGAGATGGTTCTTAGAAAAGAGGAGGAATTTTTCCAGTGCCTAGAGGGTGGAGAGGAAAGAATTCCAGGCACAGAAAATTGCACTTCCACTTATTCTTTTCCCAAACACATGCTGTTATCTCCCATCCTCTCAAAATGTTTGGATATTTGCTAAATATGTTTTTTGCCAGAGGCAATGCAGATTTGCAAAGGACAGCATTGATTGATTGGGTCTCAGGTTCTCAGCAATCAGGAAAAGTGTGGCATCGGTAATGTTTTACTCAGACTTCCAAAACACATGCTAACCACATGCTCCCTCTCCCCAGCTCCAACCCCTGCACGGAGGCATCCTGACCCTCATATTTTCCTGCCTTGCTTTTGCCTTGTGAATCTAGGATTCAGTAGGTGCCTTTGCTTTTCTGACACACTCTTCCATTAGCTACTTTTTCTATTCCAGCTAATGCCCTTCTCAACTTTGGCAGGTGTCCAAGCCTCGTTGTTCTCCCTGCACGGGGAAGCTGAGCATTGCTCTGTAAATTATGCACCAGCCCCACGATGTTTGGGGAAACTGTGGACCCATTTTGTCTACATGGAGGTAAATTATTTAGCAATGGTTGTGTAAATGATTCAGAGGTGATGGTGTGAAGCCTGGCTTTGGAGCAGCCTGGCTTGGGAAATGTGATTGACCTTGGCATGCAGGGGATACAGCTCCCAGGCAGAGCTGGGCACATTTTATCTATTCTCTGACCCCTGTGGGCTCGATGCCCTGTGGGTTCGATGCCCTGGCCTGTCTTCAGACAGTGTCCCATATTCATAATCATTATAGTTTAAAATCTATGATCTCATTTGGTGCGTGCCTCACTTCTGCAGGTGCAGAGGTTTAAAATAATGTGGTCTAGTGAAACAAGCTGCGTCTGGACAAACTTGAGCATGTGTCCTGCAGTTTTCCCTCCTGTAAATTGGGGGTAATAAAAGCAACTGTGAATGGGCAATCTTTCCACTCGAATTGTTAATAGAAATTACCCAGCCAAGCCAGACTCCTCACTGTCCTACCCACCCCAGTCACTGGAGCAGTGCTCCCAACTGGGGATGTGAGACCCTCCCTCCTCAATTACTCAGAACTAAGTCCTAGAAGTCATATTTGATTCACCTCTCTGCTGCAGCCCCCTAGTTAATTTATTTACTAGTCCTGTCTGTTCTGTGTCCGAAATGTGTACCCAGTGGGGTCATTCTCACTAGCCACGCTGCCAGCCCCCACTGAAGCCTCCATCCGTTCAGGTATGTACCGAGAAGCCTCCTTGCTCTTCTTCCTGCAGCTGCCACCATGCCTCCAGCCCTGTGTGACCTCTATCCAACAGGCAGGAAGTTCTTTCAGAACCAAAAGAAGGAAATCCTGCCATTTGTGATGACATGGATGAACCTCAAGGTCATTAGTGAAGTGAAATGAGACAGCCACAGAAGGACAAATACTCCGTGATTTCACTTATCCAAGGTGCCTAAAATAGTCAAACTCATGCAAGTGAAGAGTGGAAAGATGGTTGCTAGGGGCTTGGAAGGAATATGGGAATTGCTAATTAACAGGTATAAAGTTTCACTTGTGAAGGATGAGTAAGTGCTAGAGGTCTGCTCTACAACATTGTGTACATAGATAGCGATACTGTATTATGCATTTAAAAGTCTATTAGGATGTAGTGTTCCATGATTCATTGTTTGTGTATAACACCCAGTGCTCCATGCAATACCTGCCCTCTTTAATACCCATCACCGGGTTAACAGACATCAAAAACTAATGATGTACTGTATGGTGACTAACATAACATAATAAAATAAAATAAAATAAAATAAAATAAAATAAAATAAAATAAAATAAAATTGTTTTAATAATATAAAAAAATAAAAGTCTATTAGGAGGGTAAATCCCATGTTAAGTGTTCTTACCAAAATTAAAAAAACTAAATAAAAATAAATAAACTAGATATTATCCCTCCCCTGCTAAATAACCCTTTGATGGTGTCCCATTATTCTTTTTTTTATTTAAATTCAATCAGCAAACATATAGTACATCATTAGTTTCAGATGTAGTGTTCAACAATTCATCAGTTGCATATACCACCCAGTGCTCATCACATCATGTGTCCTCCTTAATGCCCATCACCCATTTATCCCATATCCCCAACCACCTCCCCTCGAGCAACCCTCAGTCTGTTTCCCAGAGTTAAGAGTTAAGAGTCTCTAATGGTTTTTCTCCCTCTCTGATGACTTCCCATTCAGTTTTCCCTCCCTTCCCCTATGATCCTCTGCCCTGTTTCTTATATTCCACATATGAGTAAACCATATGATAATTGTCTTTCTCTGATCGACTTATTTTGCTCAGCATAATACTCTCTAGTTCCATCCACATCAATGCAAATGATAAGTATTCATCCTTTCTGATGGCTGAGTAATATTCCATTGTATATATATACACCACTTCTTTATCCATTCATCTGTTGATGGGTATCTCAGCTTCTTCCACAGTTTGGCTATTGTGGACATTGCTGCTATAAACATTGGGGTGCAGGTGCCCCTTTGGATCACTACACTTGTATCTTTGAGGTAAATACTTAATAGTGCAATTGCTTTCGATCACCTACAGGTCTACATGGCCCAGCTCAGGTCCAGTTTTCCCTCCTCTACACTGATGACACTGGCCTTGGGATTCTAGAACTTTCCAAACATGTTCTCACTTGAAGACTTTTGCTTTTGCTGGCTTTTCTGCCTGGACTTAGCCTCCTCAGTCTTGGCTGGCTCCATTTCAACATTCTGGTGAAATGTTAACTCCTGGTGGGGCTTCCCTGACAACCCATTAACACTCTAGCTGCTTTATCTTCTTCATGTTGCTCATCCCTACCTTCACTGATGATACCAAGCTGCCCACTGGCTTACTTGCCATACCTTCCACCAGGAAGGGTGCTCTTTGAAGGACCAAACCTTTCAGTCTTATTCACTGTGGTAGCCCCAAGTAGGCTTGTCAGATAAAACACAAGACATAAAGTTAAATCTGAATTTCAGATAAACAATGAATACATTTTCATTATAAAAACTAACAGCATGTGACATACTTACACTGAAAAAGTATTTGTTGTCTTCATATTATTATTTGTTGAATCTGCTATCCCTGGGCCCAGGGCCTGTCCCAGGGCTGGCATCTTCATTGGCGCTTGCTACATTTTTGTTTAAAGAAAAAATAAAAAGAAGAAAGAAATAGTAAGAAAAATAGTCATAAAACAAAACCTGCAGACTGAATTCCTTGTACCTTTTGCCTTTGTGTTCCTAGCACCTTGTCAATGCTTGACCTATAACAGATGCAAAGTAAGAATGTACTAAGTAAATGGGAAGGAGTGGGGTGTCTAGTGTGCTTTTCTCCTTCATGTCATATTGGCAGTCTCATCTTGCAGTTGGAGAAACAGGAGCAGAGAACAGGAGCCTTTTCCAGAGTCAAACAGTGAGGATAATTTTGGCTGAATACAGCTGAAAACAGCTTCTGGAAGGGGGCTTACATTAACAAAAACTTCTTTGCCTCACCCATAAAAGAAGCTGTGTAATGATGGTCTAGGCCTTTGGTGATGAGATAGGATGGTGGCTTTGAGACCAGGCTTCAATCTTTCTCCTCCACAAGCCTCTAGAGCCACTTCTAACTTCAAGTTCACTGCATGGTCCTAAAATGGCTGCCAGAAAAGCCAGTGGATGGAAGCTGTCATTGCGTCCACATTCCAGGCAGGCAGCAGGCACAAGCAGGCGAGGACAAAAGATCATTCACCCCATCCCTCTAAGAAACCTTGCTGAAAGCCTCTCATAACACAACCTCTTGCATCTCATTGGTCAGAACTTTGTCTCATGACCACTCCCAGCTGTAAAGGAGCTAGAAATATTGTCTTGATTCCAGGTGGTCATATGTGCTTTGTTAAAAAGGGGGTCTGTTCTTATTGAAGAAAAGGATGATGCAGGGGAGCAATGAATAGCCTTTGCCACAGCTAGAGAGAGGTAGACGGATTCCTAGTGTGTCCTCAGTTTGCTGTACCATGTGTTGCTCACATAGTCTTATAAGTGTGGAGACAGGGCTGGACCCCAGACTCCTGTCCATGTGACCCGGAGACTTCTCAGATCCTTTGGCTGCTGGGCCTTCTGTAGCATGGACCAGTGCTTGAGTGGTGGGGGTCAGAGCCTGGCATGTGGACCTTTGTGTTAATCTGAGACCATCTGTGTTGAAGAGATCACAGTGTATTCACAGTCTAACGGACACTGTGGAGACCCAGAAGGGGTTTATACTGCTGGAATTAATATACAGAGACAGAACTAGGGATAAGATGGTGCTAAAGAGTCAGACAAAAGTCAAGGAATGTGTCTGATCCATTGTTCCAGGATCCCAATAGATCTCAACATACTGAAGCAACAGTAGGAGCATAATGAGGCAGAATTGAACAGGAATCAAATGGCCTACACTTGGGTCCAAAAGAAAACCAGCAAGACAGACTGATGTGACTCAAAACCAGCAGGATAAAGAACCATTGAGGTGCTTTCATTGGTGGCAATATGACCCATGCTGGAGTAGGGAGATACTTTGTTCGTGCCCTATTGTCAGTAGCACAGGACTGAAGTGAGGGAGGTGACAGCCATGCTCTGTTGTGCACGGATTACCACACCTGTAATATTGCTTTTGGTTCTGGGCTCTCCACTTCAAAGGAAAATGACAGACCAGAGTTTTAAAAGAAGAGCAACCTGGATGGGATTGAAGAACCCTGCCTGTCTGTTTAACATTTTTATCAATCACTTGGGTCATGCCTGTTTATCAAATTTCTGGATTACTCTAGTCTGACAGAGGCAGCAAATACAGTGACTGACAGAATCAGTCAGGAAGAACAATGGAGAAAAGTCAACCTATGAAATTGAAAATGGATTAAGGTAAAGTCCTGAATTTTGGTCAAGCAATCAATTGGTCAGGAAGGGGATGAAGGAGACAGGGCTCATCAAGGTACCATTTTGTGCATGCGTGCGTACAGGCGCCACTAGGTGGTGAGCTACCAAGAGGCCTCTGCCCAGGACTGACCTTCATGACTTCTCCCCAGCCCAGGGGTTTGACCTCGGCTTTGGGGAATCATATGCTCCAAATGTTCCAGAGCTTTCTGGTCCTGAGGAGAACAACTTATGCTAACAATGCTTACAGAAGACTGAGGAATAATAAGAACTGATGCCAAATGTACTGATCTTTAACATCAAATATCCTTTTCCTTGCAGGAAAACAACATGGGGAACCAAATAATACTCCTAAGGCTTTTTGAGGTAGATGGAATGGAAAAAGGGATGTGAGTAATGTTATTTGAACACTTGGTGATGTCATGTTGAAAGAGCCTAATGCATGCTTCTTTCTAATGTGGATGTTCCCACACTGGAAACATCCAGATAACCTCTAGATATGTCAGGTTGCAAGCAACTTTTATAGGCCTTGGAAATCATTTTGTCTCTTTAAGATGATTTGGCCAAGTTCTGTTTTATTCTTTTACTTACTGATATTTTCTACAGTTCTTAGGAAACAACCTTATTTCCTTTTTCCTCTAGAGCTGGGGTGCATCAGCTTGCCCTTTCCTTTGCTCTGAGGCTCCAGGGTGGCATGGGAAGAGAGAGTGACCCGGAAGGGTTAAGCTCATTAGTACTTCATTGCTGTCTACCCCCAGAAAACTCAAAGTCACTGTCCCCCAGGCATTTTTCTGGAGGAAAGGAACTTTCCCTGCTCTCCAAATCTGCTATCCTTTAAGGGTAGACTGCCAGATACCCTTAATCAGTGCTCTGCACTGGTCTAGCCTCCTGGGCGAAAATGCAAACAATCCCAATGCATTGGCTTTGACTCTTCCCCATGCCCCCTTCCCCAGTGGGTGGCCATTTGTATTCATTCACATGTCCGAAGGGATTCCTCCTTCCATCCTCTATTTATTGATGTTCTTGTCATCTCTCCCCTAGGAGCTCTTGTCATCTCTCCCCTGAGATCTCAGTGAGAAACAGATGGGACACTCACATTAGGGTAATTTGAGAAGAATTTAATAAGGGACTATTTGCAAAGCTGGAAGAAGGGTTTAGGGAAAGCACAAAGTCTAATACTACAGGGCTATGAAATATAGTTGCCATTGTAAGTCTGAAGGTGTGAGGAGAAGGGAAAGAGGATCAGGAGCCAGGGGGCCTGTGTGGAATGAAGCTTATAGCAGGACGTCTGACCTTGGACAAAACCAGACCATGGCAGTCCCATAGCAATGGTAATAAATGTTACACTCCTGATTGCTTCTCTCTTTTCAAACTCCTGTAGATGTGCAACACTGGCCAGTTGTAAGTCATTGGGCAAGGGAGCCCATTAGTGTTGTCTAAGGAGTTCAGCCTCTGAGGGTATGGTAGAGTGGAAAAAGGTGGAGAGTGGATTCAGGGGGGCAACCAGAAGAATCCAGTAAAACCACTGAAGGCTGGACTTTGTGGTCAACATCTTTATCTTCTTGCTGTCCCACCTGCGTATAGTAGGTTTGTAGCAGTTCACTTGATTATAAGTTTCTCTCAGTAAGAGCCTGATCTTTGACTCCTGTATTTTGGAGCCCAACACAGTCCCCCAAAGATGATTCATAGATGTTTATGGGATGCTTGGTGAGTGAGTGAGTGAATGAATGAATGAATAGAATGAAGTGATCTCAATGTGAATTTGTCCTTATTTTTTCTCACTACTGTGCTCTCTGGAGGCAGCCACTTCCCTGTTTCACCTGTGGACCCCTAGGAGCAGTTCCTGTTAATAAATTTCTGTATCACCCTCCTGTACCTAGACTGACCTTCTAATGAGGTCTTGAGAGGATTTGCTTCTATCATAGGAGTGTCATCAAGGAGCTCTTGTGCGGGACACAACTTCTGCTCTTGGGATGCCTCACTTTTCAGCACATAGGACTCTGCAACAGGTACTTAGTTCTTGTCCTTCCTCAAGGTTCCTGGAGGAAACCACCTCTGTTCACTTTAGGCAGATGGGATCGCTTTCTCCCTGCTATACTCCCATTGGGTGAACTGTTAAACATTTCATCTGTCATGTTCTAGGCACTGTGCTAAGACTTGGGAATGTTCAGGTGGATAAGACATAGTTGGATACAAGAGACAAAGAACAGCAGTCCAGAGGGAGAGAAGACAAGTAATAGGTAATTATTATAAGTGTGATAAGTGCTATGTTGTAGGAAAACCAGGCAGTGTGGAAGCACAGATGAGGAGAATTAAACCCAACCTGGAGGTTCAAGGAAGTATTTCTGGGGGGAGGGTGGTGATGGTACCTGATCTTGTAGGATGGGAAAGAGCTAAGCAATGGAAAGTGAAAAATATGTTCCAAGCCAAGTGAAGAGTATGATAAAAATAAGAGATGCTTGACATAGCATGGTCAAATCTGTATTTGAACAAATCTGCATGAACAAAACTGTATTTTATTGTTAAAAGCTGAGGCATGGTGGGCTAAGATGCAGGGAGTTGGAAGAGCAGATAGGAGAAGGCTTCACAGGCTAAGCTTAAGAGTCATCAGGACCATGACGAGAGTGAGTGAATGAAGCATTTACTTCAGACGCCAAATTTAAAGAGGCTCTAAAAATTCAGTAATCAAGATAAAAATACCAAATTTTAAATAATAATGAGTCAGTCTTATTGATTTTTTTTTCCTCTTGCCTCCGGCTCCGATATGGCTCAGCATGGTACTGTTACCGATCTTGTCTTTATTGCATTGCATTATTATTTATCTCTTCAATAATCATTGCTGGGACAACTCTATATCCACATGCAAAAGAATGAAGTTGGACCTCTACCTCACACCATACACAAACATTAGCTGCAAGTACATCATAGTCCTAAATGCAAGGACTAAAACTGTAAAACTCCCAGAGGGAAACACCAGAATCAATCTTCATGATCTTGGGTTAAGCAATGATTTCTTAGACATGACACCAAAACCATAAGCAATACAAGAAAAGATTGATAAGTGGGAATTCAGACTGTTGTGCTTTTAAGGATACCATCAAGAAAGGAAAAGGATAACTCAAGGACAGGGAGAAAATATGCACAAATTATATACTTGATAAGGGACTTGTATCTAGAATATATAAGAAACACTTCCAATTCAGTGATAAAGGGACACATAACCTAATTAAAAACTGGGCAAATGATTTCAGTAGACATTTCTCCAAAGAGGATTTATGAATGGCTAATAATCACATGAAATAATGCTCAGCATCCTTAGCCATTTGGGAAATGGAAATCAAAACAACAGTGAGATAGCACTTCACACTCACTAGAATGACTATAATAGAAAAGAGCGTTATAAATATTGGTGGGGATGTGGGAAAAGTGCAACCATTCTATGTTGCTGGTGATAATGTAAAATGGTACGGCCACTTTGGAAAACAGTCTGGCAGCTCCTCAGAAAGTCAAGCATAGAGATATTATGTGATCCAGCAATTCCACTCCTAGGTATCCCCCCAAGATAAATGAAAACATATGTCCACACAAAACTAGTACATGAATGTTGACTGCAGTATTCATTGTAGCCAAAAGATAGAAACCCCCCTGATATCCATCAGCTGATGAAAGGATCAATAAAATGTGTCAGATGCATACAATGGAATAATATTTGGCATGAAAAAAGGAAGGAACTACTGATCCATGCTGCAACACAGATGACCCTTGAAAAGATGCCATGTGAAGGAGGCCAGTCACAAAAGATCACATGTTCTGTGCTTCCATTTCTATGAAATGTCTAGAATATGCAAATATGTAGAGATATAATGTAGATTACTGATTGTTTAGGCCTGGAGAGATTGGCAAGGGTGCTGGAGAGTGACTGCTAGCAGGTACAAGGCCACTTTTGGGGATGGTAAAACTGTTCTAAAATTAGAATATGGTGGTAATAGTTGCACAATATACCAAACCATTAAATTATATACTTCAAATAGTGGGATGCCTGGGTGGCTCAGTTGGTTAAGCGTCTGCCTTCGGCTCAGGTCATGATTCCAGCGTCCTGGGATCGAGCCCCACATCGGCTCCTTGCTCAGCGAGGAGCCGGCTTCTCCCTCTGCCTGTCGCTCTCCCTGTTTGTGTGCGCTCTCTCTCTCTCTGACAAATAAATAAATAAAATCTTTAAGCAAAAACAAATAGGCAAACTTTTTTTTAGTTTGTAAATGGTATTACAATAAAGTTGTTTATATATTCTTCATCTTGATTTCTGAGTGTTTTGGCACCCCCTTAAGTTTTGTTCCTGGGGAAAGTGTCTCACTTGCCTCACCCTTGTGCAGACCCCAGGAGTTAGACTTCACTCTGTGGACTGTAGGAAACCTTTGGAGGGTTTAAAGCAGAGGATGGCCAGGTTTGCCTTTGGGCATTTGGCTTTGCTGCAGGGTGGAGGACAGCTAGAAGTGGACGATGGCAGAGGCAGGTCTTCCAGCTGGGCAACAGTTGTAAGATCTTCCTTCCTAATGCATGGACATGGCACAGAGAATGTGTCTGGATAACTGGTTAGGAGGGGAAATTGATGAACTTGGTTGAGAAGGAGGTCTCGGATAACTCTCAGGTTTCTAAGTGGGTGACTTGGTGAATCTCAGTACACTGACTCAGGGATATATGTGAGATGATGACTTCAATGTTGAACCTGGTTGAGTCTGGGCTCCTCGTGAAGTACCCAGGAGATTATAAAACACCAGCTCATTATTATACTGTATTATCCCCCTGCTTAAATCTTTAAGGCAGTCTACCGCTCGTAGGATAAACCCCAGTTCCCTGTGGTGGCCTCCCAGGCCCTCATGGACCTCTGTCCACCTCTCCCTCCAGCTTCATCTCATTTGATCTCCCTCTCACTCCCTCAGCTCAGACACTCAGGCCTTCTTTCTGCTCCTGGAACATGCGAAGTCATGTCCTTCCTCTGGGACCCAACGCTCAATTCTTCTGCCTGGACTCTTCTTCCTTCAACGTTCTTCCCTCTTCTATTTCGAAGGACGCTATGATTACACAGGGCCCAGCCAGACAACCCAGGATAATCTCTCTACCTTAAGGTCAGCTGATTAGCAGCCCTAATTCTATTTTCGACCTTATTCCTTCTTTACCACATAACCCAACACATTCACAGTTCTGGGAGTTAGGATGTGGACATCTTTGGGGAGCCAGTACTTTGCTTTCCACACCCAGCTTCCATCCTTCACTAGACTTTCACAATCTTCATTACCCTTTTGATTCATCTGTTTTTCTTACCCACTAGGATGAAAGCTCATGGGAATCTTCAGCCTGTTGACATAGGTAAAATCTTGAGGGTGGGTGGGAATGTGGAAGATAATGCTTCTCAAGCATATCTGTCCATCAGAAGTTGTTCACTTGTTCATACACTCAACAATGTTTATGAATCATCTCCTCAGTACCAGACCAGTGAACAAGATGGACTACAGATGCCCCTTTCCTGGACCTTACATCTTTGTAGGGTGTCAAATAATATAGATGCCAGGGCCCCATCAGACACCCAAGCCACTTTGATGAAGGATGACTAATCACTAAATGGGAAGTTAGAATCATTCGAATCTATTTTTTTTCCCTACCAATTTGACCATCCTTCCAGAGCAAGAGTTTCCTTTGAACAGTGCTTCTAAAGCCATCTGTGGTGAAGGAAAAATTGTTATTTAATTTCCAATCCATTGTAGATTGATACTTTTGTACAATACAAAAAGTAAAAACAAAATACTAGAAAAAAATGAAATGTTGGTTGGTTGTCATGGCAGTGTTAAATGCCTGTAAAAGTTGCTAAAGTTAGTATAGTTTCTATACTAATCTTGTCATAGGCAGATGACAAACGTTTCCCAGAGTGGGCCCCATCCTGGGTCTCTTTGACTTAGTCTCAGTTTTTTCTCTGAAAATTGGGAAATCCTTTAAATATAGAGAGTTATTATGAGGAGATGATTGGATAATGCAAATCACCAAGGTCATTGTCTGGCTTAATAAGTGGTAGTTATTAATGTTCATGGCTATTATGCTTTAATATTTCTTAATAATACTGTAATATTCAATTTTTGGTGTCATAAAAACCAAATTGGAGTTCCTCTGATTCTTTAGTTTAAAGGGGCATCTTGCTAGCTCATCATAAAAACAATACAGATTTTGAGTATTTGTGCTTGGGATTTGTTTTTCTCTATAAACAACAATGCAGACAAAACATGCCTTTGAATACTGTTGATGAATAATAATCATTGAGAAACCCCATTTGCTTTTTAAACACCAGCCAGATGTTACCCTTCCCCACTGCAAACTGTGCCTACCCTCGGGCCCATTAGACAAAATGCTGGCTGTCACCAACTGACAAGGTCTGGGGATTGGCTCTTTTTAAATAGCCACAAGGTCATGGGGATTAAACGTTCTCCAGGGAGTCACAGGGAAAGTAGAATGTCAGCATCGCCTTTTTTTCCTTGAAGATGGCTCGGTGACATTTTCAAAAAGGAGGGACTGCTACTACCTGTCAGCACTGACTGGGGAACACAAGGTTAGATGCAAAGCGAGAAGGCTACTCACCACCTGGAGATTGGCGATGCTGCCAATGTAGTCTCATTCTGAGAGGCAGGGCTAACTGAGAGAGCAGGGAAACTCTTTCAAGGGCTGGAAAAGGGAGGAAGACAATGGCTGACAATGAGAAGCAACCTGGCAAGGGGAGAGAGCTAACACTGTGGCAATTGATGGTCCTGGGTCTGACTCCCAGCCCCAGTGTTTGCTGATCTTGTGACCTCAGCCTCATTCATTGCCTCTCCGACCACGGAACCTCCCTTAAAGGATCATCTGATGTTAGTGATGCTGTGCGTGAGGGCCTGGGACATAGTGAGTGATCGGGGAGTCTAGCTATTACTGTTCCGGGATCCGTCACCCAAGCTAAATTCTTTCTCTGTTGGTCATCTTTTTAAACCTTTGGACGTGAATGACTCTAGTTAATGTTCGTGCATCTCAGATGCCTGCAGTTCCCTCAGTCATGCACGCTGGGTGTTCTGTCTCTAAGTCTATCTAGATATAAAAATCGTGATCCCTACCCGGGCGCCTGGGTGGCTCAGTTGGTTAAGCGACTGCCTTCGGCTCAGGTCATGATCCTGGAGTCCCTGGATCGAGTCCCGCATCGGGCTCCCTGCTCGGCAGGGAGTCTGCTTCTCCCTCTGACCCTCCCCCCTCTCATGTGCTCGCTCTCTCTCATTCTCTCTCTCTCAAATAAATAAATGAAATCTTTAAAAAAAAAAAATCGTGATCCTTAACAAGAAATGTGTGTGTGAGCATGTGTATGAGTATAAGTGAGTGTGTGAGTGAGTGTAGGCGGGCTGCGTGTGTGTGCTGTGTGTCTGGGAGTTTTTACTAAAGGTCTGTAGCATCACTGAGGAAGGGTCTCATTGTGCTGTGCTCCTTAGTCTACAAAACACCTTGTGTTGGATGTTTTGATTCCACAGTCTCCACCAGGCTGAGATGAAATCAGAAAGCTCAAGTCTCTTCTTTGAGAAGAAAAACGTGATATAAAAATCATGTATGTTTCCTTAACTGAATGGGAAGAATGGAGAGTGAGTTTTGCAGAGCGAGAACACAATAAGTGGATTTAAAAGTACTCGGTTTATGATGAAGCAGTGCTCCAAGTTGCCTTTCCTCGTGGTAATCCGAAAATGGAAAGATCCAAAATATTTATGACCCACTGAGTTAATCAAAGCACATTGTCAGCTGGCTAATCATCCCGTGGCAAAAGTGTCAGGTAAAATTAAGTTTGCCTCTTCTCTGTGCTCTATCACATGTTAGAGATCAGATAAGAACTCTCTGAACTCAGGGAGATGTTAGTTTAAATGAAAAATTAACAGAGCTTGTCTTAGCTGGCCAGGATCTAACCTGGTAACCCTGAGGACTAGGATAATGCCTGTATTTGTGAATCCTGGTCTGGAGAGTTGGAGTCATTGGTACATCTATCAAAGAAACCACCATATTCCAAAAAATCTGAGATACTACTGATTGCAAGACACACCACGCTTCTCCTTACCTCTAAGAAAGAAAGAAAAACCCCCAAATTGTCAAGTACTATTAACACCCCATCAGTTGTAAGGTGAATCCTGACTGCAAAGGCATTAAAGTGTGAAAAAAAAAATGTGCATCTTAGAATGGATAAACTACCATAGTGGTAATTGATAAATTGTTGTTGATTAGTTAATCTGTGCAAAGACCTCACCAAGCCTATTTTAATTTGGGCCCACTATACGTTTTGTAGATTTCACTTTGGTCCGTAAGGTCTTTCTCTCACCCTGCTTCAGGCTGCCAGCAGATAGAAGCACTGACTCTCCCATCTTCTATCTCGATACTAGAGGAAGTCTCATTTACTGAATTCTCATTACTTCTGGGGCTCCCCTCTCCCTCTGTATCCAAGGTGAAGCCTCCATCAGCGGATTTTCCTGCTAGGTTTTCTTTGGGGGAACTCCAAATTCTTCATCTCTTTATCAAGGAGAGCAAGTTCTTCCCAGGTTGTGTCCCTGGATTTATAAAGCCAAGACACCTGGGAGTTCAACAAAACAAAGTTCCCACAAGCAGAAAAATCTATTTTTTTTAGAAGGCGGCAGAGTAAGCATCTATTTTTAGTTGTACTTGTTCCTTGGAGCCTCACCCCTTAGCTGAAATACCTTGTCCACTATTTCCTCTAAAACAAAAACGCAGCATCTTTCAGAAGGGAGAGTCTTATAATAGCTGCTAAGACACCCTTTCTCCAATGCCATGTCTCTGTGTATAGACAGAGTGTGTATATGTATGTGCAGCTGATAAACGAGAGAGTCTATGATGTACAAGGCAGGGCGCCTTTCCTGTATGGAGGGGAGAGGGTTCTACCTGAGGGGTGAAATCATTGCTTGTTTCCATCTTCTCTGCTAAGCCAAATAGGTGAAGCTTGCCTGGGAGACAGAAATTGCACTAGGGTGGGAGATACTTTCTTTGGTCAGGTAGAAAACACACATTTGGGTAATTTTTGGCTCGACATGCCACTGTAATTGGTACCATCAGCAGCTGATATGGATTGAGCACTTTCTGTATGCGAGGCCCTGTGTGATGGAAATAGAAGCTATTCTAACTCACACTCCACATATCAGAAATGGAGGCTCAAGGTTATTAGTAACTTGCTCAAGATCACACAGTATGTTGGAGAAAATTAATGATGATGATGGTGATAATTTTGGTTCCCTCATAACAGAGTCTAGGTAGTTAGGAAAGCACAGGTCTCCAGGTGCCTGGGTGGCTCAGTCGGTTAAGTGTCTGATCTGACTCTTGATTTGGGCTCAGGTCATGACCTCGGGGTTGTGGGATCGAGCCCCTTGTCGGGCTCTGTGCTGAGCATGGAACCTGCTCAGGATCCTCTCTCTCTCCCTCTGCCCCTATCCCACCCCCCTCCTCTCTCCCTCTCTCTCTAAAAAAAAAAAAAAAAAAAAGGCATGGGTCTCCTGGGGGGGTGTTTGTGACACAAATTTGGAACCACTCCTGGAATCACAAAGTGCTTTAGGAGACCTGAGCCATGGATTGAAGCCTGGTTGCAGTGGCTTCAGAGGGAGATGATTGCTCTGGCCTTCTTTGTAGAGGATTTCTTATCTGGGGATCTGGGGACTGTGGGTCAGGGAGAATAACACTGGCTCTCTCGTGGACTCTTTAACACTTTAAATTTTACTTTCCATCATGCAGCCTGGCACAGAGCACACATAAATCCCTCCTTCTACTTCACAACTCTAGTGTATTTTATAATTTCGCAACTGTAAAAATGAGTAAGTACAATTAACAATGCAGAGTGAAAAACAGTGCTCCTATAACTGATTATAAGTCAACTGAATCTCATTATTAAAGGATATAATGATCCTAATTAATATCCTGGTTTTCTGGTCTTTCCATAAATCAGTAGGCTATCACCTAGTGTTTTGCCTTCCTAATTTTAGTATCAGGTCTGATTCAGAGGTAGATGGAGCCCACTTTGCTCCTTCTTGACCTTGAGGTTACTCAAGGGATTCTGTGGTATGGCATAAACAGAGCGAAGGTAGGGGTGCCTGGGTGGCTCAGTGGGTTAAGCGTCTGCCTTTGGCTCGGTCATGATCTCAGGGTCCTGGGATTGAACCCCGCATTGAGCTCCCTGCTCAGCTGGGAGTCTGCTTCTCCCTTTCCCTCTGGCCCTCTCCCTGCTTGTGCTCTCTCATTCCCTCTCTCTCTCAAATAAATAAATAAAATCTTTTTTAAAAAAAAGAAAAGAGGGAAGGTAGCTACGCTGCAATTGTTGCGAGTACAGCATAATGTATAAACTTGTCAGATCACTGTGTTGTATATCTGAAACTAATATAACTATTGTATGGCATCTATACAGAAATAGAAAAATTATTTTAAAAAAAAAGAGCAAAGGGCTGTGAGTCAGGACCTTTGTCCTGGCCGAGTCCCTGCTCTGGCCCTCCATGTGGGCTCGGGGGTCAACCTGGGGACCAACAGCCCCTGATAGCCAGGTGGGCTTTGGGAGAGTGGGTTTCTATGGGCTTTTTGGAGAGGTGACAAAGGAGAAGCAGGTTTGGGGGTCAAAAATCATGGTATGGAGCATTTGGAACCTGATCTTTCTTCACGATATTTATGAGCAAATGTATAATCAGGACTGGACCTTGGGAGAGGGGTCTGGCAGGGTCTTGGGGGCAGATGAGGGAGAAAAGAAGTATGGAAGGCAAGCAGAGAATGCCACAGGGATTTCTGCTTAAGGCTCCCTAAGGTCTCCCGCTGAGGCCAAATACATCACTTAAAAGGCTGAATAGTGTCACCTCCTACTGCCACCTTTGCCTGCCAGAAAAGAATGAGATACACATTCAGCATAATAGCCCTAGTCTTGTCCCCAGGGATCTACATTTTGTGTTACCTCCTTCTCTCCCTTCAGGGAAGATGGCCCATCTGCTTGATAAGGAAATTTGTACCATTGCTCATTTGCCTACAGACATGAAGCTTCAGGTGAGATGTGGGCTTTTCTGTTGCTTTCTAAATATGTCCAGCTGTTGAGACGGGTGCCTACGGGGAAAACATGAGCTAAGATGCACTAGTGCTTCAAAGGGCCGGGTTAGAGTCCAAAATGAGGGAGATGAAGCTGGAGTGGTTGATTTAGGATTTGCTGGAATTGTGTGTTAGGGGATTTCATAAGAACTCCAAACGGCTTAAAGGGGAAAGTGCTTGAGAAAGGGGCAAGGCCTGCCCGTCCTCCTCAGTGCCAATGGTCTCACACTTGCCTCTGACTGCCTGCTTTTCCACTAATAGAGACCTGATCGTCATCATTAATGTTAATAACTCCTTATCCCTGTAAAACACTTGACATGATTTTGATGATTACACATCCCATAATAATCCAGGGAAGGAGACTAGTAGATAGTCATTAATCTCCTTTTACAAAGAGGGAAACTGAGACCCAGAGAGAGTAACGCTCTGCCCAAGAACATGCATTCAGTAAGTGACATGGCTGAGATTAGAGTGGCCACACTCCCCTTCTCTTCACACCCAGTGCTATTGTCCTGGTTCGAGCCTCATTCTTTCTCATTTAGATCATCACAATCCCACTTCCAGTCCTTTGCCTCTTTAATATTCCGTGTACACTTCGGTAGAGTTATCTTCCTATAACAAGGCTTAAATCATGTCTGCTGTCTTCCTTCAAAATCTTTACTATCTCCCCACATCCTACTACCAAAGGTCCAACATCTTTGAGAGATGTGCAGAGCCTTTGATAATCAGGTCTCAGCTGATGTACTTGAGATATTCTAGCAATACTGCGCTACCCATTGTTAGCCAAACACACCTACCTTCTTAGTCTATCCAAGCATTTGCTTGTGCTCTTCCTTCAGCATGGAGCACTCTTCCTTCTTTCTCTAATTTAAATCTGCCTCTTTTATGGAGTCTTCCCTGATTACCCCAGTCCACATCAATAGCTCGTTTCTTTTGTGTTGCTGTACTTCCTTATAGTCTTGTTTTACTCTGCTCTGTGTTCTAGTTCATAGTGGCCAAGCCTGAACTTCTCCACATTTTGAATTCTTTGAGGGAGGTCAAGAATCGCCTTGCTCTTCACTCATGCCCATGGTAAATACGAGGGAACACTTATTTACTGAAGAAATTTATTAATAGGACATACCAATATCCCAAGAAAGTCAACAAGCAAGCAAATATATTGAGGGTTGCACTTGTAGAGAAATGGACCACTTGGGGCTCTACAGAACAATGGTTCCACACATTGCTTGTGCCCTATGCCTAGCTTCCTGTCTGGCTGCAGAAAAGTGATCTGGACTACTTGTTGAAGATATTGATTCCTGGGCTCTTATTCCAGAGCTTTTTATCTGGGAATGTGAGCTTTAATAGATTGCCCAGGTGACTGTATGCTAAACGATGCTTAAGAGCCACTGGTACTGAATGTGTGAATCTTTAAGAACGTTTTGATCCGTAAAATGAGTAAAGTTGGCTATAGATAGGCTACATTCATTCATGAGACTGGGACTACTATTTTTGGATACTTTTCTTAGCCACGAGTCCCTGAGGCTTAAAACTGGTTCTGTAGTGTTGTGTCCCACCAGGAAGAATATAAGTGGCTTCCTGATGGGGGCAGGAGGATGCTTTGATTTCAGTCTTCTCACTATTTTGACTTTTCCCTGTTTCCTGATTCTCACCTCATCCTTTTGATTTCCTGAGTCTTGTTGATTTTTTACTGTCTGTCATGTTTGCATATCCTTTTTTTTATCCTCAAAATGCCACCAAACTGCTTGTTTGATGAACACATCTCCTTCCTCCTGTACAGAGAATCTTCCTTTCATTGGTTTCATATTCCTGTCTTCTCCCTTTGATCCATTGTTATCCAGGTCTTGGCATTTTTCCTGACATCCAGGTGTCATCTAGTGTAGCCAACTCTATGAAACCTCATGTGAATCTTTTCAGAGGAAGATCTGCTGGGAGTGTTGCTTCATATATTAAATATCTCACCTCAAAGTTAGATGAAGCAATACATCAGGGTAGGTGTCTATGGGTGTTCTGCACACTCATCAGTATATCACTGCACACTCTGCTCTGCACACTCATCAAGAAGTTCAAATTGGGTTTTCTTATTATTGAAGAAAGAATATATCCTTTGCTTTTATGTACTTAGTATAATTGACCATAGAGGACTCTTTGCACTATAAAAAGCCCAATGACAATACCAAGAACCACAACTTCTTTTATTCGTAGCATTGCCATCAGTATTAGTATTAATATTACCACTTCTGTTATTTCTATCATCACCAAAGTTTATTGAGTGATTGTTATGTTGGGAAAACTCAGAAAACATTATGAAGCAGGAATTACTATATAACGTTTATATTTGTGGAAACTGTGGCTCAGAGAATTTGGGCATCTTGCCCAGGGTCACACAAATGGTAAGCAGGGGAGCTAAGACTCCTCATACCTCCTCTGTCTGACTCCAGAACCTATATATTACTCTTTTTTCTTGTCCTTTTCATGATACAAACATAGACTTGTTTCCAGAGGGTTGTACACTGTAAAGTTACAGTTGAGGTCTGGTAAGAAACAGAATTCAACTCAGATGGTTCGACTGAAGAAACTTTAATGAAGGGATGACTTATGAAGGTGTGGGCAGAATTAACAAAACAACGTGGAGTATTGGCGTGGCCCTTGGGGACCTTATCACTATCTTCGGGACTGCAAGAACCTAAACATATAACATTAAAATCAACAGATTTTTTAAAAATGAGCTTCTTATTTTTTTTTAAAGATTTTATTTATTTATTTGACAGAGAGAGAGAGAGAGAGAAAGAGCACAAGCCGGGGAGCAGCAGAGGGAGAAGCAGCCTCCCTGCAGAGCAAGGAGCCCGATGCAGGACTTGATCCCAGGACCCTAGGATCATGACTTGAGCTGAAGGCAGACGCTTAACCAACTGAGCCACCCAGGCATCCCTAAAATCAACAGATTTTTAAATACCATGTGTTTGGGGGCGCCTGGGTGGCTCAGTCGGTTAAGCGGCTGCCTTCGGCTCAGGTCATGATCCCAGGGTCCTGGGATCGAGTCCCGCATCGGGCTCCCTGCTCAGTAGGGAGCCTGCTTCTCCCTCTCCCTCTGCCTGCCTCTCTGCGTACCTGTACTCTCTCTCTCTGTCAAATAAATAAATAAAAAAAAAAAAATCTTAAATACCATGTGTTTGGGTACAGTTATGCTCATGACTTTTACAGCTTCTTGATTTATTGTTTCTTTTAGTAGGATATAGTGTCCCTCTTTGTCCCTTTCTGATTTCTTTTTGGCTCCTACTTTATTTTTTTTTCTTTTGCTATCAAAATTGTCATTTCACTTCATATTTGCCTGCTACAGCTCATTCATTTATTTATTT
Source organism: Halichoerus grypus (assembly GCF_964656455.1). Taxonomy (NCBI): domain Eukaryota; kingdom Metazoa; phylum Chordata; class Mammalia; order Carnivora; family Phocidae; genus Halichoerus; species Halichoerus grypus. The sequence goes on from NC_135714.1 coordinate 9,976,652, forward strand.
TCAACTTTTTGAAATAGTCCTTTAAGTGAGTCTGTTGTATACAACGAATTACTAGATCTTGTTTTTAAATCCAATCCATGGGTCTCTGCCTTTCGAGAAGTGAGTTTAGAATCTTAATATTTAACGTGTAGTTATTACACATTTTCAAACATCTTTCAGCCATATTTCCTGTTTTTTTTTTTTTTAAAGATTTTATTTATTTATTTGACAGAGAGAGAGACAGCAAGAGAGGGAACACAAGCAGGGGGAGTGGGAGAGGGAGAAGCAGGCTTCCCGCCGAGCAGGGAGCCTGATGCGGGGCTCCATCCCAGGACCCTGGGATCATGACCTGAGCCGAAGGCAGTCGTTTAACCAACCGAGCCACCCAGGCGCCCCTGTTTGGTTTTTAAGCTTACTATATGTCCCCTATCTTGTAAGGTTTTATTTAATTATTTTTTTCTCATATAGAAGTACTTCTCCAAGTATGTTTCAAAGAGAGTCTTTGTGTGGTAACCCAAGTGAAGTCCTATGTACTTGAAAATACTCTGGAATTCAAAAAGAAGTTTTGATGGATGTAAAATTTTAGCTTCAGAGTTCTGTGCATTTGTTTTCCTGCTGAGAAATCAGATGTCAATTGGATCTTTGTTTCATTGTAGGTGACCTTTTCCTTTGGAAGCTTTTAAATCATTTTTCAAGTGTTTATTGATGTTATTTTTCTCTTTGTTGGGTTAAAGTATGCATGGTTTTTTGTAAGTTTGGATTCTATAAATGTTTCAATCACATATGTTTCTCTAATTTGAAAAAGTTATCAGTCATTTATTTGCATATTTTCTCCTTCATATTTTTCTCTCTTTCTAGGGGTCCTATGATGCATATGCTGATGCTTATATTGACAGATTTTCTTCTTCCATACTTTTCATCCCTGTATCCCTTCCTGATGTTATTGGTAGCATCTTTGATTTAATTTTTCAACATACTGGTTTATTTTGCAGCTATATTCATTCTGTTATTCAATCCATCTACCGAATTCTTTTTTTGAAGATTTGAAGATTTGAAGATTTTATTTATTTATTTATTTATTTATTTATTTATTTACTTATTTGAGAAAGCATGGTGGGGAGGGGTAGAGGGAGAGGGAGAAGCAGACTGCCCCCCTGAGCAGGGAGCCCACATGGGACTTGATCCCAGGACCCTGGGATCATGACCTGAGCTGAAGGCAGATGCTTAACCCACTGAGCCACACAGGTGCCCCATCAGTTTGTTGTATTTCTGTCAGGAATGCAGTAAATTGAGATGGTCAGAGCACAGGCTTTGGAGCCAGACTGCTTACTTTCAAAGCCCGGCTCTGCCAATGGCCAGCTGTGTGATCTTAGTCAGTTCACTTACCTCTCTGTACTTTCCTTCTTTCATATTTAAAACTGGGGTAACAGAGTAGTTGTGAGAATTGAGGAGACTGTTAACTGTAGCATGTACAAACATGCCTCACACGCACTTAGTGCCTGGTAAGTTTTTACTATTATTACCAGAGCCATTTTACTCCTTGGATAGTGTGTATTTTCCTGGTTTTGTCAGCATTAAAGGGTAAATTCCAGGCCTTGGCTATCGTTTCTCTTGACGAATTTCCGTGGAAGAGGAGTGGCTGCGTCTCAGTTACAACCCCTGCCTCTGCCCTGACACTGATTCTCTTGTAGCTTTTCTTCTCCTTCGGTTGCAACTACCTCGCTTTTGGGTTTGAAGGTGTGGGAGAAAGCATACTTTGGTCAACCTGAGTACATAGTTCGATGCTCCCCTTCAGCTGGTCACTGTGCCATTCTGATGTTACCCTATCACTGTTGCCTTGCAGGGGTCTGCCCTGGATATCTTCTCCTCTGGGGAGTTGTGTCTCCTACCTCCTCCACCCCACCTCCGGGGGTCCCAATCACCTTCTCTGGTTCTGTGGATTCTCACAGATCTTCCTCTAGTTCCAGAGATCTGTTGGCCATCCTTTCCCTATTTTGGGAGTTGCCAGTGTTGGATTATGTGGAGGGGACCAGCAGTCTTTGCTACTTTTCTGTCTTGTCAGGATCTTAAAATCATGATTCACTCCCTGGCTTCATAATGGAAGAAGTGGAGGCTCACCTTGGGAGGGGAACTGAGGCTTACCGTACTCCTGTAGGTTCTAACAGCACATTGATGCTCATGCTGGTAACAGTGCTCCCCAGCCCTCCACTGGCAGGAACTGTGGTATATACTAGATTCCAAATCCTCACAACAATTCCTGCAAGGAGGGCAACATTATCCATTTCTTGCCCAAGAGGATGCTGAAACTCTGAGAGGTTAGGTACTTGGATCAAGGACAAAAAGCCGGTAAGTGACAGAAGCTCCATGCTATAAAGACCAGACCATGCTCTTTTCTTTTTCTCTGCTAGGAGACCCTTGGTTATAGAATGCCATGCCCAAGACACAGAGGGAGGTGGTAACAGCCCTGCCTCTTGATCCTCTGTGCTCTCTGCCTCCTCCTCCATCCTAGGTCCTCGTTCTCTTCTTTTTCCATGTCCAAGGGTGTAGACCAGTCCTTGGGATACAGTCTGCTAGCTACTGAGTGGAAAAATACCACCAGAGAACTGAGGAAGGAAAAAAAAAAAAGTGAAGAGGAGAAGCAAACACCTTATTTATCACTCTTGACTTCATTACAAAAGATCCTGCAAAGCTCACACACACACACAAAAATCAACCTGCAAATCATATTATGGTTAATAAAACAGTAATCTAAGCCCTCCTGGCACTACCTGCGGTGTCCTGAGATAATCACGGTGCCCTTTCTGTGTTTTATTTTAGGGCCCAGTACAAAAGGTTTTCACCTTAACGTAATTAACTTTTTATCATTAAGATTCTGAAAAATTGGATTGTGTTGGACACAGGTCACCATAATGAGAATTTAATGGCGAAGTATTACAATGCAAGCCAAGCTTTGAATACGTGCTAAAGGCTTCACATTGCTACTGACCTATGCAAATTTTCATCTCAGTGGTCCTTATGCTTCCCCACTGTGGCATCCGGGCCCCCTCCCCGATTTCCTCTCATCTCCTTAAACAATGATTCCCTCATTTTCATATTAATTGCATCACTTAACTGAGATAATGCTCCCTCTGAAATGAGCAAAGGGATGAATCACTGAAACGGGTCATTATTCTTTTTTGCTTAACCAATTTCACAGGCCCCGCACAAAGCGCTGCCTTCATTTGGCTTCCTATAATTGCTTATCATTAGGCCCAGCCGCCCCACGAAGTACCTTTTTATTTATTTAAGTCTCATCTCTGATGGATGGAAAATGAGTCACTTGCATATCTGAGGAGCCCAGACTATTGCAGGCAAGGGGGTGGTGGAATACCCGGGAGGACTTCGAAGGCAGAAATCAAGCAGCAGACGCTGGGTGGACGGCCCCGCCCCTTGCCCGTTCCTACGGAGATTCCAGGAGATTCCAGCGCGGCCTCAGCCAGCAGGTGACCTAGGGGCGTCTAGCGGCAGCTCCACTGGCCCCTGGCAACCGTCACCGAGAGGAGAGAGGGCTTGATCCCCGTGACGATGACAGCTCAGTGCCCACCGCAGGGGTGTTTGAGGCTGCCCAGGTGCACACTTCACCAGGGAACACAGTACCCGCCCACCGGCCTGGGGCAGGTGAAGCCTGGCCTTGACCTTCCTTTTCGGGACCCATCCGCCCGAGATGGCTAAGGGTGCAGCGAAAACCTGCTCTTCATTCTCTCCCCACCGCCCCTCCCTTACAGCAGGCACTGCATGGGGAGTGAGAGGGACAGAAGAAAAAGACATTTTCCGAGGGAAATTATGCTGTTATCAACCACAGACACACTCAGGCATCACGAGAGAACGGCTCCCTCGTCAGGAAAAGGAAAAACTCCTATTAGGCTGTCAGGAGATCTGGGCGGAAGCATTCCGGGGAGGTTCACTGGGGCACACAGGGTACTTTTGTTCTGCGCATAGGAGGGCCGTCTTGGAGCGAGCCATCGATGGCCTTGCAGTCTGCGCTGTCGTAATATTGTTTCCCAGATACCGCTGCCGGGACTCATGTCCCCGCCTGTTTGGTGGCTGCTGTAATTTTACCTGTAAGTCTTGTGCTCGTCACCGCGGCTCCTTGGCTTGGCACCCCTACCCTCACATTAACCCATCAAGAGCCTGACCTGACAACTTCTCTGAGAAAGAAGGATAGTTTCCCTTTGTTTCCTTGTCTGTGACGGCCCTGGGATGCTATAGGGACTGAAATCCAGCCTGCACTGTCGCCCCTCTTGACACAGAAGGGAGATGACTTTGGGAGTACACTGGGGGCACTTTGTTGAGGACACTTATTAGCATCAGATGGTGGTTATCAAAATGTGGTCCCCAAACTAGCAGCATCAGCATCACCCGGGACCTTATGAGAAATCCCGATTCGCAGGCCCCACCCCGGACTGCTGGGAAAGAAAACCTGCAGATGGGCTCCAGGAATCCGGGTTTCACAAACCCTCTGGATCATTCTGATGCTCAACCATATTTTGACTTGACTGTTTTATTCTTTCAGAATGCTCTCACATGCAGCACCTCACTGGATTTTCACCACAATCCTGGAAAACTGGCAGGAAAAGGCAAAGCTGGTGGCATTATCCCCATTCTGCAGACGGCAAGGTAAAAGTTATAGAGGTTACGCGACTGGCTGAGGGCATCCCAACCCGTTGGAGGTAGAAATTGTCCGCCCACGTCCAGGCCACTCCAACTCAGTGTGCAAAGACAAAGATGAGTCTTCCAGGGGGAACAAAACCCCAGGATCAACAGCAGAACATGGAAAGGGAGGTTTTCAATAATCCTCCAGGTGTAATTAAAACCGCATTAGAAAGCCACACCCCTTTGGCTAACGGCAACACTGAGCCCTACCACCTCTTACCAGCTTGGCCAAGGTCCCAACCTCTCAGAGCCTTGGCTTCCTGATTATAAAATGGGGCTGGTAATAGAAACGTTTACCTTAGAGGCTCTTTTGAGAGTCAAAGAACATAATGCATGTGAATTCATTGGCATATACTTCGATCATAGCCAGCAGGTAATAAATGATTATATTCTTATTATCATTAGGAATTAAAAGGCAGGTAAAGGCTGGCACATCTCAGCCCTTAACTGTTCAAAATGATAAGATCAGCAGTCACTGAGCCCCTCCCATAGACCCTGGTTTGTGTAGTGGGATCCTCTTGCAGGCATGGGACAAGATGATGGGTAAGGTCTATAAAAGCTGAGAGGGAGAAGTGTTTTCTGGAGTGGCCGTGGGGGGCAGAGCTGGAGGGACACTGAGCTGTATTCAGGAAGAGGCATGCGGCCCAGAGTTAGGAACATAGAACCTGCAGGGTGAGACTGAGTGGTGGATGATTTGTGATGACAGAATCTGGCAGATGGGGATGTAGTTTGCAGGGGAGGTTTCTGTAAGTCATTCGGGGCCAGGTCTGTGAGCTGTGGATGGTAAATGAGGTCCATTTAGATGTGGGGCTGGCATTCTGGCATGGGGATGGTCTGATGGTTTAAAAAAAGCTCATGAGGGCTCCCTGCTATGCTAGATGCTACAACAGATTAAATCTTAATATTGCATTTTTGAAAGGATATTGAGAACTATTGCAGGTGAGCCCTCTTTCAATGTCTGGCAACCACAGGGGAGAAGGAACACAAGAACATTTTTGGTGTCCCGCTCTTTTCTAGGAAAGAGGGCATGATTCTGGGTGGCTGAGTTGGGTGCCTGGCCTAATTCTTGCAGCTGTTTGGGAAAGGCTGCTCAGGGGCTGTTCTCCAGGTTTGCTTCTCACCCATTCCCACTCCACCAACCTCCCTTAAGATTTGTTTTCTAGGTGGGAGGTGGGTAGCCTGAGGACCAGCCACATTCTCTATCCCATTATTTTACCAGAACTCTGCTAAGGAATATCTGATGCTTGTATGGCTATTAATTTTTTCATCTGTATTTAATTATTACCTATGTAATTAATAAATACACTATAGCAAATGTAATTAACTTGTATCAATTAATTATTACATGTTATAGACAATGCTTTTGTACACCCCCCCTCCCCCCGGCCTTAATTCATATGTTATGTTGAGGCCTTAACCCACAATGTGATGGTATTTGGAGGTGGGGCTGTTGTGAGGTAATTAGGTTTAGATGAAGTTGAAATGAGGATCGGCTCCCATGTTGAGAATGGCATCCTTATATGAATAGGTAGAGAAACCAGAGCTTGTTCTCTCTGACATGTAAGGATATGAAGGTCTTCACGGGGAACTGAATCAACCAGAACCTTGATCTTGGGCTTCCAGCCTCCAGAACCATGAGAAATGTTGTTTAAGCCACCAGCCTGTGATATTTTGTTCTAGCAGCATGAGCTTGTAACCAAACCAACATGAGTTCGCTCCCAGTAAATCAAAGCAGTACCCGGTCGAGTTGTCAAACAAAACTTACTTGCGGCAAATAAGGAGATCACAGGGAATGGCTTGCAAAGCCATGACTCCCCTAGAGAAGGTGAATGGGTTCCTTTGGTTTAGGATTAAGATGAATATTTAGATAGGGAAGCCTTGTCATGGTATGTAGAGGAAGGCGGCATGAGATCGCAGATGCACCTTAGGAAACATGCCTATCCATACATTGTGTGTTATGTGAATGAGGCTGATGCTCCCCCGTGGGTGGAGATTTTAGTGTTAGAATGAGGTAATGGTAATGGTAGGTCATTCAAGAGGTCACTCCATAGTCCATCCGTGCGGGTACGAGTCAGGGGATTGGCTCAAAAGGTCTGGGTGGTTTGGGATGGTGGGTGGTTCCGGGGTTTCATTTGCCTGAGTAAAGAGGTAAGCTGGAAAGAAGAGCTGAAGGAAAAATGTGAAACAAAGGTTAGTCAGTACAAGCAGGTGGGCAGTAAACATCAGGTCTTGGGGTCTAGCTGGTGACAAGCTGACCAAATCAATAGCTTCCTTCCTGTTTGACATTTGCAAACTGACCCTGTGACTCTATCTTACTGGTTGGATTCCAGAGGGTAGGAAGTGTGTGTGGCCCCCAGCCTCCTGACAGGACCTGTAGGCCTCTGCTGCCTGTAAGAGTCCTTGCTAAAACACTTCCAACACTTCCAGCAAACACCTCCTTAGCTTCTGCTTGTATGCCCTTAGTAACAGGGGCTCACTATGTTCCAAAGCAAGCTTCTTCACCTTAACTGTGAGACCTTCTCAGGAGGAAGATAAATCATGGCTGAATTCTCAGCTCTTAGAATCATGTGTGGCATTTAGCAGGGGCTCAATGAGTTTTTGTTGAATTAGTGATACGGGGATGCAAAGTGCATTTACTCAATGCTGGATCTGGGTAGTTCATTAAATTCATTTCTAATGATGTACGAACTGAGGGCCAGGGATTTCAATTAACTTTCCCATGTTCAGTGAGTAGAATCCCACTCACTTGGTACCTCCACTATGATGTCTCTAAGTGTGAATTTTTTCTTCCTATAGAATTTAAAATCCACCATAGACAACAGAACGAAAACATATGAAACCAAGTAGTGAAGAATGAAATGTCCATTGTGTAGTATTGACCTAGAAGGCCATGGATTTCAGAAATCAAGATCCATGAGGCTGGAGTCTTTGGCATAAACATGTTCATCATGGTGTAGGCAGAATGGACTGAGCCTGAAAGGGTGAGCAAGACTTAGCTGGGCAGAGAGGTAGAGACCAGTGACTGTCAGGCACCAGCAGAGGTACTAAGACCGCAGGAGATTGGGGAGTGCAGAGCATGGGAGGAGATTGACCAGCAGTGGCGGAAAATAAATCCGGAGGGCAAGGTGGGGCCAGAGCCTGGAGGGGAGTCTTGAAAGCCAAGGTAAATGACAATAGGAAGCCATCACAAGTTCTTGACCTTGGGAACAGTGAAATAAAGTGGTGCTTTACAAACAATCATTTGAAAGTGATATTTGAGGTGGATTCAGGTAGGAAAGACCAGAAACCCTTATTATACCTATTTGCAGTCCAAATTGCCATGTTTTTGTTTTAAATTTCAGTTTAAAGTTTAAATTTCTTTCTTTCTTTCTTTTTTTTTTTTTAAGATTTTGTTTATTTATTTGACAGAGAGAGAGAGAGCACAAGTAGGGGATCAGCAGAGGGAGAGGGAGTAGCAGGCTCCCCATTGAGCAGGGAGCCTGACGCGGGGCTCGATCCTAGGTCCCTGGGATCATGACCTGAGCCGATGGCAGACGCTTAACCAATTGAGCCACCCAGGCGCCCCAAAATTGCTTTTGCCAGCAATGCTCTGTAAATGGCAGACATGCCAGAAGGGAAGGGCCTCCTTGGTGCTCCCAAATCACACCATATAACGTGCCTCTCTCGGTTTCAGTTTACTTGGTTGTGAATGGGAATTAACCAATTCCATGAACTGCCTCTTCCCACAAGGTGTGACTAGTTTGTCTACTGCAGCAGATCATTCCAAACTTGGAGTAATTGGTATTAGGACCCACTGAATTTTCTTGACTTGGAATTGCCATGATTAAAAGCTACAGTTTGAGAGAGATTGTAGAGTGATAGCATAGAGATATTTTCCATTATTGTGAACAACATATAATTAAAATAAACAAGTTGACTTTAAAGCTGACATATGTCATAAAAATTAAACTGGGGGAAGAGCTGAGCTTAGAATAATGACACTGAAGAAAAATAACCCTTTACAGTTGCAGGGTACATTATCATTTGTATTAGTTTATGTGGGCTAGATTGCTACAAGAAGGAAATTAAAAATGTAGTAGCTCAAACACAAGCAAGTTTGTTTTTTTCTTACCTGACTCTAGCAGGGATGGATGTCCTAGGTCGACAGAGGTGGTTGGTGGTGGGAAGACAGTTTCTGCCCCATGCAGTCTTCCAGGGAATTAGGTTGACAGTGGCTCTGCCATCTTTAACATGTGGCTTCCAAGGCTATATCCCAATTGCCATTATTGGTCTCTAGTGACAAAAAAGAGAACATGGAGGAATCTTATAGCCCAGCTGGACACGTCACTGCCACTCACATCCTCCTGGCTCAGACCCAGTCACACAACCATGCCAAATTGCAAAGGAGGCTGGGAAATGAAGTGCACCTGTGAAGAAAGGAAGAACAGATCTTAGCAGACAGCTGGAATTCGTCTCATAGAAGATCTAACAGGTACGCTGATCTCTATTTTACAGATGAAAGCAGTGAAATTCTGGTTAAGTGAATTTCTTGGGAAAACATTGGCTACATGGATCGGGGAAAATTCAAAATAATTTTATTATCTCTCTGTTTATACTTCAACCCAAAATTTAATTACTTAAAGACCAAGGATTCAGAGAACACATACAGTATGCCTAGCGCTGCATCTGCATTATATGGTTGGAATTTGGTGGTGGTCATAGCTCTTCTTGGCTTTTCCCCTGAAGACTGATTTCTGCACATGCTGAATGGAGAATGAAGTTTCCTTGTCTTCGATCTTTAAGCACTGTTTGAAACCCGTAGTCACACACCTTGCTTCCTAGATGGGTTGAATTTTTTGTATAATATACATGACATTTTAAAAAGCCCTAGATGTTCACAAAGCTGTAAATTTCTCAAGGGGAGAAGGAGTGAAATTTCTCACTGTTTTATAAAATCTTTGTAGCATTTAGGATGGGGTTTTAGAATCAGACAGCAAGGAGTTCTACTTTCACTTCCTCACCTTTAATCATTTCATTTAATCTTTTAAGTCCCGGTTAAATTCTTGTAAGGAATAAAAATGCCCACCCTGTCCATCTTGAATGATGGTTGGAGTAAATAAGATGAGACAATGTGAATGTGAAAGGGACATGATATTATAAAATGTGATGAAGACACATAGAATCATTATTGTAATACTGTTTGGTACTCTCAGTTTTGCCAGAGTACTAAGGACACATTTGCTATCATGAAAGGTTCACAGTGTTATACGTGAGGTAGGGCCATTATTGCCATTTTGCAAAAGAGAAGATTGTGCTTCAGAGAGATTTGTGGTTACTTCTTTGTCCAAGGTTGGAAAGAATGAGACAGTAAGAGAACATTAAGGAAAGAACATTGTCTCTGGAGGCCAAGGACTTGCAGTTGAGGCTTATCTCTGGTAAATATTAGCTGTGTGAGTTTGGAAAAATCACTTTTCCTCTTTGAGTCTATTTCCTAATTAGATAGGAAAATAGCTTTTCTCCCTTTATAATCTCACAGGTTATTATGAGGATCAATATATCAAAATTATCTCAAGGTTTTTTTTTTTTAAGGTTTTTTTTTGTTAAGAGCGAATAATTCTTGGCTCTGTCTCTCAAGTCACTTTGTGGTAGGAGGAGCCATATGAATTGAACTTTCTGTTGTTGCAGATTATCATATCACTGAGGTCTGGGGTGAGATTTGAGTGGAGAGACTCAAGCTTCCAAAGACAGATCGTTGTGTTATAGAATATTAACATTGGAGGCCTTTAAAGTTTAATCTAGTACAAGCAGTCATCAAACACAGAACCCCACTAGATGGTATCTTTAAAAGATTGTCTTTCAGCTCCAGTTGTAATAATTCTAGCAATGGGAACTAACTTATGCACAAGAAGGCACATTCTATCTAGGTATTTGGTTTAGCCAGTATTTATTGAGCTATCTCAATCAGTGCTTGCACTAGCTGAGGTTTGGATCGTCGAATCAGACTTACACAGATCAAAGGTCTTACATATTACAAAGATTTGCTAATAATTTCAGAGATGCAAGTAATCAAGTAGCACAGACAAAGCAGGGAGAGGTCTGGGACATCCTATATGATTTCCCAGATCTTTCCCTCCTGCATCACATATGGAATCTCTGGCCCAACATAGTGAAGTCACTAAGTGAGGTTTGTGGGTTATTGCACCCAGAGCAGAGGGTTTGGGTTAGGAAACATCTCCATTTTATACCCCCAGATATTTGTACAACTTATGTGACATGCTCTGGGAAATTATGCCATATAAATCCATAGATTCTAGGTTTAGAATCTATGAACAAGTGATTCTAAACCAGGGACATCCTGCTAAGAAAATTCTGTAAATAATGACCCTCTTCTAGGAAATATCATGTCTTTATTTTTCAGGAGGTCCAGCTAGCAGCATGTCTACAGGTGATTAAGATTATCTTCCTTTTCTTCTTTCTCTAGAGTGTCCTCTGATAACTGAGAGACAAGTGAATCATAGACCAGGTACTTTAATTCTTTCCCTGCGCCCCTCCCCCCCCCCCAGCTAAGTATGGGGAATGTAATGGTCAACAGAACATACAACATCTCTGACTTTGACCAAGTCATTGACTTAGGAGAGAAAAGGAAGTAATCAGACATGTTAAATAGGACCAGTTAGTCTATGAAGTGATGATCAAGAACACTTCTCAACTATGGGTAAAAGTTGCAATTTTGAAAATCAGTCCAAATTCAAATTACATTTGCAACTTGGAGTGCTTATCCTTGTGAGTTTTGACTTGGGATTCATATTTGAAGCTCTCCTTATTTTTCTGTAGCCACAAGTAGACCTGCCGCCCATATGGCATGCCTGCCCCAATTGGCAGTCCTCGTTTGCTTTCCTTGAACCACAGCTTTAGCTGCTCTGGAAGATGACTGTCTCTCTGTTTAGGAGTGACACCAAGGTCCACCTAAGTGAATTTTGTTTGCTGAGTAGTCTATATTTTAATACAGACCATTCCATAAAGTGCCCAAATTAGATGAAAATCCAGTTAGCTATTTTTAACTGCTACAGTGATAGATATGCTCACAGAGATTTATTATTTTTTTATATGCATGCAGAAGGCCAATGGTGATGATGTATATAGAATGTTACCAGAGTAGATAAGAGAGGCATGCCCATAAGCAACATATAGCCAAATGAAGAAGAGGTGACAGGACTCTTCAGGCAGGAGCCAGGAACTGAGAGAATAAACAACTTGGCATGTGCCAAAACTACAAGCAGTTTGGTCTTCACTGAACATCAGATGCAGAGCAGGATTGGAAGATGTTGGAGCTGATGTGGCCAGCCAGAACCAGACAGGTCATGAGAAAACCCTAGGAGTCATAAAAGAACTTGGTTTTATCCTGTTGACATAACGGAGTAGGGTTATTAGTTGTTCTAATGCCAGGCAGCTGTGACTGCTAGAAAGTTTTTTCTCTTTTTGAGTTGAAATCTGCCACCCTGTTATTTCTGTCCATTGTTTTTACTGCTGCCCTTAGAGTTAGTGAAAAGACATCTAACTTCTCTTTAAGCTGATGATCCTCAGACATTTGAAGACAGATCTCATATTCCCCTGAGCTTCTCTAAGAGTGATGTCTTCATGTTACATGGCCTCCAGAATGGTCACCATCTGGTGTTCCCTTGAGTTCAGCATCTCCCAAGTGCCAGGGTTCAGTGATTGGAGAAGGATACTGCTTTTGGGGTTGAAGGAGGGAAAACAATTCAGTGTTGGATGCCAAGAAATTGCCTGCTTTGCCTCAACAAAACCTCTGTTAAATTAGGATTTTCCATGTGAAATTCAGTTCCTTACTCCTTTCACATCCAGGTATGATTTTCTTGGAGGTCCACTGATTCTAAGGAAATGTTCAAAATCCTCCGTAAAGTTTGTATGTAATATCTCTGAAATTTACTTTCCTGTGGATCTCCTCTGTCTCATGTTTCTGTAATTATGTGTGTTGTCTTTGAATGGCCATTCCAACTTAATGGTGAAAATAGTGCTTGGCACTTGATTTGTGCTCAATAAGTATTTGTTGAATGAATGATTGGACCAACATTCAGGCAAAACTCAGCATCTTCACTGGTTGCTCCTTTGCTTGAAGCATTTCTTAAGTTGAGAAGAATTTACTGACTATTGATGGTCACAACAAAGTAGGACTGCAATTTTCTGCTCTTTGTTCCATTTTTCAATCCAGGTTCTAAGTTCTTTCTCTTTCCCTAGCTCCTATCCAAAACTTAGTCATATGCATCAAGAACAATATGTACTGGTGAATGTTTAACAATTGGCTTTCCCAGAATTCCCACCATGGCTGATTTCAAAGTACCGATGGGGGGGTCACTGAACATAGGGTGGGGGAGAGATGCACAGCTCTCAAAAGCCGATATAAGCTGGCCATTCAGGTCACTGTAGGGGCTCACCAAACAATGGATCTACCTTCCTTAGAGGATGATTGAGATCACAGTTACTTTTTTTCTCTCTGATTACATCAAATATTATGTCTAGCATAAATTAGACTTTCAGAATGAAACTTCCTGAACTTGCAAACTAGTGCTTAACCCTTTAAACCATTGGTACTGAACTGGGAGAAGTACTGCCCCCAAGAGGGCTTTTGGAGATTTGTGGGGCTACTTTTGGCTGTAGCAGTAACTGTGATGCTATAGGTGCTTAGTGGGCAAAGGTCAGGAATTCTGAATATCCTGCCAGCGCTGCACAACAAAGGATGGTTCCGCCTGAAAAAATCTATGGCACAATCCTTGGAAATTTCTGCTCTACATCATGCTTCCCACAAGTTGGCTTTCTGCCAGACCACAGTCCTTTATATTCTGCTAAACTTTTGTGAGAGAAATAATCATACCCTGATGCTTATAGGAAAAGGAACTTCCATGCTTAGTGACAGATGCTTATTTTATTCTTAAATGATTGAAATCAAATGCATTGGAATGAAACTTTTTTTCCCTGTTAACCTTTAGCAGCATTTATAATGACCATGTTAAATCAAACCTCATTACAATGTAATGGGGCCTGACCGAAATACTGCAGGTATGATGCTGAGTAATTTCATAAATTATTAAATGGTAATTGAAAGTAATATGGCAGAATACATTCTACTCCTAAGGGAGAAAATATAGAAGACTTTGGAGGGAAATAAAGTTGGTTAAAATACAGCATATAGGAAAAGGTTGGAAGCGGGATGGAAGAAGGGCGATAGAAGACCTGAACATCCTTTGATTTTTAGCATTGTGTTAAAATATGTAACTTTGACACAGGGGTTATGATCCTGCTCGAAACTTTACAGACATCTAGACTCCCCTCCCACTGCCTGTGCTCAGGCATTCTTCAGGGCAAAAGGATCAAATTCAAATTATATTTTATACTAAATGTCTCTCGATGTCATGTCTGTTTGAATTATAGTTCACATCAAGGCCTCATTTTCTCCATTGCTTTTCAGAAGCTTTATTAAAAAAATATCCCCATCAGTTAAGTAATTATGCTTGTTGTGAAAAAAAAAAAGCCCTAAAATAATAAAGAATATAAACTTGGAGGGGAAGTCTCTCATTATCACACTCAGCCTTCACTCTAGGTGGTGGATTCTTCTGGATCCACACACACTATGCTTTTTATTTCATTTTTTATTTTTTTAATTTAATTTAATTTAATTTTTTAATTTTTAAAAATTTTATTGTGTTATGTTAGTCACCATACAATACATCATTAGTTTTTGATGTAGTGATCCACGATCCATTGTTTTCGTATAACACCCAGTGCTCCATGCAGTACGTGCCCTCCTTAATACTCATCACCGGGCTAACCAATCCCCCCTCCCCCCTCCCCTCTAAAACCCTGTTTGTTTCTCAGGTCCATAGTCTCTCATGGTTCATCTCTCCCTCCAATTCCCCCCACCCATTTTTCCCTTCCTTCTCCTAATGTCCTCCATGTTATTCCTTATGTTCCACCAATAAGTGAAACCATATGATAATTGACTTTCTCTGCTTGATTTATTTCACTTAGCATAATCTCCTCCAGTCCCATCCATGTTGATGTAAAAGTTGGGTATTCATCTTTTCTGATGGCTGAGTAATATTCCATTGTATATATGGACCACATCTTCTTTATCCATTCATCTGTTGAAGGGCATCTCGGCTCTTTCCACAGTTTGGCTATTGCGGACATCACTGCTATGAACATTGGGGTGCATATGGCCCTTCTTTTCACTACATCTGTGTCTTTGGGGTAAATACCCAGAAGTGCAATTGCTGGGTCATAGGGTGGCTCTATTTTTAAATTTTTGAGGAACCTCCACACTGTTTTCCAAAGTGGCTGTACCAACTTGCATTCCCACCAACAGTGTAAGAGGGTTCCCCTTTCTCCACAACCTCTCCAACATTTGTTGTTTCTTTCCCTGTCCATTTTAGCCATTCTAACTGGTGTAAGGTGGTATCTCAGTGTGGTTTTGATTTGGATTTCCCTGATGGCTAATGATGATGAACATTTTTTCATGTGTCTGTTAGCTATTTGTATGTCTTCTTCAGAGAAGTGTATGTTCATCTCTTCTGCCCACTTTTTGACTTGATTACTTGTTTTTTGGGTGTTGAGTTTGAGAAGTTCTTTATAGATTTTGGATACCAGCCCTTTCTCTGTAGTGTCATTTGCAAATATCTTCTCCCATTCTGTGGGTTGCCTCTTTGTTTTGTTGACTGTTTCCTTTGCTGTGCAGAAGGTTTTTATCTTGATGAAGTCCCAAAAGTTCATTTTTGCTTTTGTTTCACTAGCTTTTGGAGATGTATCTTGAAAGAAGTTGCTGTGGCCGATGTGAAAGAGGTTACTGCCTATGTTCTCCTCTAGGATTTTGATGGATTCCTGTTTCACATTGAGGTCTTTCATCTACTTTGAGTTTATCTTTGTGTATGGTGTTAGAGAATGGTCGAGTTTCATTCTTCTGCATGTGGCTGTCCAATTTTCCCAGCACCATTTATTGAAGAGACTGTCTTTTTTCCATTGCATGTTTTTTCCTGCTTTGTCAAAGATTATTTGACCATAGAGTTGAGGGTCCATATCTGGGTTCTCTATTCTGTTCCATTGGTCTGTATGTCTGTTTTTGTGCCAGTACCATGCTGTCTTGGTGATCACTGCTTTGTAATATAGCTTGAAATTGGGCAACGTGATGCCCCTAGCTTTGTTTTTCTTTTTCAACATGTCCTTGGTGATTCGGGGTCTTTTCTGATTCCATACAAATTTTAGGATTGTTTGTTCCAGCACTTTGAAAAATGTCATTGGAATTTTGATCAGGATGGCATTGAAGGTATAGATTGCTCTGGGTAGCATAGACATTTTAACAATGTTTGTTCTTCCGATCCATGAGCATGTAATATTTTTCCATCTTTTTGTGTCTTCTTCAATTTCTTTCATGAGTGTTCTGTAGTTCCTAGAGTATAGATCCTTTACCTCTTTGGTTAGGTTTATTCCGAGGTATCTTATGGTTTTTGGTGCTATTGTAAATGGAATCGTTTCTTTATTTTTTTTATTTATTTATTTTTTTTAAAGATTTTATTTATTTATTTGAGAGAGAGAGAGAGAGCATGAGGGGGGGAGGGTCAGAGGGAGAAGCAGACTCCTCGCAGAGCAAGGACCCCGATGCGGGACTCGATCCCGGGACTCCAGGATCATGACCTGAGCCGAAGGCAGTCGCTTAACCAACTGAGCCACCCAGGCGCCCTGGAATCGTTTCTTTAATTTCTCTTTCTACAGTTGCGTTGTTAGTGTATAAGAAAGCAACTGATTTCTGTGCATTGATTTTGTATCCTGCCACATTACTGAATTGCTGTATGAGTTCTAGTAATTTGGGGGTGGAGTCTTTTGGGTTTTCCACATAAAGTATCATGTCATCTGCGAAAAGAGAGAGTTTGACTTCTTCTTTGCCAATTTGAATACCTTTTATTTCTTTTTGTTGTCTGATTGCTGTTGCTAGGACTTCTAGTACTATGTTGAACAGCAGTGGTGAGAGTGGGCACCCTTGACGTGTTCCTGATCTTAAGGGAAAGGCTCTCATCTTTTCCCCATTGAGGATGATATTTGCTGTGGGTTTTTCATAGATGGATTTTATGAACTTGAGGAATGTTCCCTCTATCCCTATACTCTGGAGAGTTTTACTCAGGAAAGGATGTTGTATTTTGTCAAATGCTTTTTCTGCATCAATTGAGAGGACCATATGGTTCTTCTCCCTCCTCTTATTAATGTGTTCTATCACATTGATTGATTTACGAATGTTGAACCACCCTTGCATCCCGGGGATAAATCCCACTTGGTCATGGTGGATGATCCTCTTAATGTATTGTTGGATCTTATTAGCTAGGATTTTGTTGAGGATTTTGGAATCCATATTCATCAGGGATATCGGTCTGAAATTCTCCTTTTTGATGGAGTCTTTGCCTGGTTTGGGGATTAAGGTAATGCTGGCCTCATAGAATGAGTTTGGAAGTTTTCCTTCTGTTTCTATTTTTTGAAACAGCTTCGGTAGAAGAGGTATTATTTCTTCTTTGAATGTTTGGTAGAATTCCCCAGGGAATCCATCAGGCCCTGGACTCTTGTTTTTTGGGAGGTTTTTGATCACTGCTTCAATCTCCGTTACTGGTCATTGGCCTATCAGGTTGTCAATTTCTTCCTGTTTCAGTCTTGGCAGCTTATAGGTTTCCAGGAAAGCCTCCATTTCATCCAGATTGCTCAGTTTGTTGGCATATAGTGGTTGATAATAATTTCTAATAATTGTTTCTATTTCCTTGGTGTTAGTCATGATCTCTCCCCTTTCATTCATAATTTTATTAATTTGGGTCCTTTCTCTCTTCTTTTGGATAAGTCTGGCCAGTTGTTTATCAATCTTATTAATTCTTTCAAAGAACCAACTTCTAGTTTCATTGATCTGATCTACTGTGTTTCTGGTTTCTAATTCATTGATTTCTGCTCTAATTTTAATTATTTCTCTTCTAATGCGTGGCTTAGGCATTGTTTGTTGCTTTTTCTCTAGTTCTTTAAGGTGTAGAGTTAGTTGGTGAATTGGGGATTTTTCTGTTTTTTTGAGTGAGGCTTGGATGGCTATGTATTTCCCCCTTAGGACCGCCTTTGCAGTATCCCATAGGTTTTGGACCGATGTGTTTTCGTTCTCATTGATTTCCATGAATTGTTTAAGTTCTTCTTTGATTTCTTGGTTGACCCAAACATTCTTGAGCAGAGTGGTCTTTAGCTTCCAAGTGTTTGAATTTCTGCCAAATTTTTTCTTGTGATTAAGTTCCGGTTTTAGAGCATTGTGGTCTGAGAATATGCAGGGAATAATCTCAATCTTTTGGTATCGGTTGAGACCTGATTTGTGACCCAGTATATGGTCTATTCTGGAGAAAGTTCCATGTGCGCTCGAGAAGAATGAGTATTCTGTTGTTTTAGGGTGGAATGTTCTGTAAATATCTATAAGGTCCATCTGGTCCAATGTATCATTCAAAGCTCTTGTTTCCTTGTTGATTTTCTGCTTAGATGATCTGTCCATTGCTGAGAGTGGAGTATTGAGGTCTCCTACAATTAACGTATTGTTATCAATATGACTCTTTATTTTGGTTAACAGTTGGCTTATGTATATGGCTGCTCCCATGTTGGGGGCATAGATATTTACAACTGTTAGATCTTCTTGTTGGATAGACCCTTTAAGAATGATATAGTGTCCTTCTGTGTCTCTTATTACAGACTTTAGTTTAAAATCTACTTTGTCTGATGTAAGAATTGCTACCCCAGCTTTCTTTTGAGGTCCACTGGCATGGAAGATGGATCTCCATCCCTTCACTTTCAGTCTGGATGTCTCTTTAGGTTCAAAATGAGTCTCTTGTAGACAGCATATGGATGGGTCCTGTCTTTTTATCCAATCTGCAACCCTGTGCCGCTTTATGGGAGCGTTTAGGCCATTCACGTTGAGAGTGATTATTGAAAGATATGAATTAATTGTCATCATGTTGCCTGTGAAGACGTTGTTTTTATAGATTGTCCCTGTAAATTTCTGTTGTAGATCACTCTTGGGGTCTTTCTCCTTTTATAGAACCCCCCTTAATATTTCTTGCAGAGCTGGCTTAGTGGTCACATATTCTTTCAACTTCTGCCGGTCGTGGAAGCTCTGCATCTCTCCATCCATTCTGAATGAAAGCCTTGCTGGATAAAGTATTCTTGGCTGCATAGTCTTCTCATTTAGTATCCTGAATATGTCTTGCCAGGCCTTTCTGGCTTGCCAGGTCTCTGTGGATAGGTCTGACGTTATTCTGATGTTCCTCCCTCTGTGTGTAAGGAATCTCTTCCCCTTAACTGCCCTTAAGATGGTTTCCTTGGTTCTAAGATTTGCAAGTTTTACTATTACATGCCGGGGTGTTGGCCTGTTTTCCTTGATCTTGGGAGGGGTCCTCTCTGCCTCTAGGACGAATGTTTGCTTCATTCTCCAGATTAGGGACGTTCTCAGCTACGATTTGCTCAAATACATCTTCTAGCCCTCTCTCTCTCTCCACTCCCTCCAGGATTCCAATTATTCTGACATTGGAACGCCTCATGGTGTCACTTATTTCTCTGATTCTATTTTCATGGATTCTGAGTTGTTTTTCCCTGGCCTCCCCTTTTCCCTTTTTATCTATTATACTGTCTTCCAGATCGCTTATTCTCTCTTCTGTCTCAGTTACCCTAGCTGTTTGATTATCTAGATTGGATTGGATCTCATTGATAGCATTTTTAAGTTCTGCCAATTCAGCTTTCATTTCTGCCCTTAGAGACTCTATGTTGCCATTAATTGATTTCTCCATTCTAGCCATTGTCTTCACAATTGCTAGCCTGAATTCCATCTCTGACATCTTGGTTATATCTGCATCCATTTGTAAATCTGCAGCATAAGTCATAATCTCTGAGTCTTTTCTGTTTTGGGGGCTCCTTCTCCTAGTCATTCTGTTGATGGGTGTTTGAGGGAATGTATAGAGTCGAAATTATTGACCAGAACCCAAGCAAGATGCACCTGTTTTCTTGGGACCTTAGGGTTGCTGGCCTCTTGTTTTCCCAGCCTGTCTTCTGGGGGAGGGGCCTGCCGCGCTGTTACTCAGGCAACCCTGTTGGGGCGGAGTTGCCCTGCCCCCCTGGGGCAGGGGATGGGCTCAGCAGGAATCAGTTTTTGGGGCTTTTTGTTCTCTGGCGGCTTTCCCTGGCAGCTTTCCGCGTCTCTTCTGGGAGTCAGAGCAGAAGAGACCGTTTCCAACCCTCTGCCTCAGAGCAGAGAGACCGCAGTCTGTTCTTCAGTGAGCTCTCCAGGCCACACCGTCTCCGTTTCTGCCGTGCTGCTATAAACTGCAGCGGCCTGAGTTGTGCGCCCCTCCACAGCACCCCCAGTCCTGCCTCCAGGTAGGGGTTCGTCTCTGCCCTTTGTGCTTCTAAAACCGCCAGCTGCTCCCAGTTCGCCCGCGCGACCCCATCTCTCCGGGTTCCCTCCCCGGGGGCTGCCCTAAAGTCCTTTCCCCACCGCTACGGGTCTGCGAGTCTGTGCCCGTCTGCAGCGCGGGAGGCTGTTGCTCACCGGCGGTATAGGATCCCCACCCCCAGGCACCCTCCCGCTGCCGTTTATCCTCTGATATCTGCCCGCGGAATCACGGTTCCCCGCTTCGTACCTCGAAACCAATCGCCTGCGATATTCTCTTTGTAGAGATCCAGATCTTACATCTCAGGCTGATTTTGTGGGTGCTCAGAGTGTTCTGGTAGATATCCAGCTCAATTCCGGGGACCAGTTGAAATAGCGTCCCCTACTCCTCTGCCATCTTTCCCCCCCACCTCTCCTCCACATTGTGCTTTTTAAGTTTATTTTTCCAGCATAGACCTGTACTATAGGGACTATTTTACAATTTGCTGTTCTACTTAATATTGTAGCTTGGACATCTTTTTATGTCTATGTATGCAGATCTAAACTTAAAAAATTTTTGTTTAATGTATGCCATAAATTGTGCAGAACTTTAGCACAGATCTTTACAATATTTTCCCCAAATGAATACATAGCCATGTAACCACCATTTAAATTAAGATAAGATATAACGTTACCCCAAATTCTCCCTCATACCCCTCCAAGTTATTTTACCCATTCTCCTTGAATGTAACTACTATTCTGAATTGTCACCATAGATACATTCTGCCTTTTCTTGAGATTAATATAAGCTGAATCTTTTAACATGAATTTTTTTTTAGTGTCTGGATTCTTTTGCTTGTTATGGATGTGAAATTCTTCCACTATTGAGTAGAGTAGTAGTTCATTTTTATTGCTGCCGAGTATTCTATTGTCTGACTATACTATATTCATTCTGCTTTTGATGGACTTTCAGATTGTTTGTAGTTCTAGGCTACTATTAATAATGTCTTTATACATATGTGTCTTTGTATGAATGTGCATATATATACTTTTCTTGGACACACACTTGGAAGTAGAATTGCTGTGACAGAAGACCTGTACATATTCAGCATTAGTTCCTGCTGCCAACACTTTTTCCAACGTGATTGTAAGAAATTGTATTTCCACAGGCAGCATGCGAGGGTTCCAGTTGCTCTATGTTTTTGCCAACACGTAGTAGTTTTTTTTTTTTTACTTTAAATTTAAGCCAATTTTGGGACACCTGGGTGGCTCAGTCGTTAAGTGTCTGCCTTCGGCTCAGGTCATGATCCCAGGGTCCTGGGATCGAGCCCCGCACCGGGCTCCCTGCTCTGCGGGAAGCCTGCTTCTCCCTCTCCCACTCCCCCTGCTTGTGTTCCCTCTCTCGCTGTGTCTCTCTCTGTCAAGTAAATAAAATCTTAAAAAGAAAAAAAAATTATAAAAAAAATTTAAGCCAATTTTGTGGCTATCAAATAATAATTCATTGTGGCTCTATTTTGCATTTTCCTTATGACAGGATACTGAACACCTTTTCATATGCTTATTAGCCACGTGGTTAGCTTCTTTTGATAAGTGCCTGGACAAGTCTTTTGCCTTTATTTTATTGGGTTGTTTTTTCTTTTTCTTACAGATTTATTGGAGTTCTTTATATAGTCTGAATATAAGTACTTGTTGGATGCATGTATTGCAAATATTTGCTCTCACTTTGTGCTTTGATTTTCCATGCTGAAGCATCTTTTAATGAAGTCTAATTATCTGTATTTTCTTTTATTAGTGTTTTCTGCATTCTGTTTGAGAAATTTTTGCCTATCCCGATGAAGCTATTGTCTTATATTATCTTCTATAAGTGTTATTGTTTCACCTATCACAATGAGACTTATGATGTATCTGAAACCAGTTTTTGTGTATGGTGTGGGGAAAGGGGTAAGGTTCATTGATTTAGCATTATTTATTGAAAAGACTGTGCTTCTTCCACTGCATTTCATGGGCAAATTTTGTGCTTATATCAGAAGTGTGTATGTGGATGGTTCAGTTTTTGGGGCCCCTATTCTATTCCTTTATGATCTATGGTCTATTGTTTCTTCGCCATCACACTTAGAATTGTGGTTTTGTAGGAGTAGGTATCTGGTAACGTAAGTCATTCAATTTTGGTCTTCCTCAGGATTATATTCACTATTCTGAATCTTTTTCACTTCAATATTCATTTTAGAATCATCTCATCAATTTCCATGAAATTTTGTTGGAATTGAATCTGTAGACCAACTTGGGGAGAATTGATATCTTTGGGATATTGAGTCCTTTAATCCATGAAAATGGTATAATTCTTTATCAATTTAGTTCTTCTTTAACTTTCTTTTACTAATGTTTGCATTTTTTTTGTGCAGAAGCACTGCCCATTTAAAAAAATTAGATTTATTCCTAGGTATTGATGTATTTGAATGGTAGGTATTGGTACTTATGTTTCTGTAAATTTTATTTCTAATTATTTGATGTTGGGATGTAGAAATACAATTAATTTTTGTATGTTGACTTTGTAATCAGAAATCTTAAAAAACTTATTTTCATAATTTATTTGTAGTTTTTTTGCATTTTATATTTATATTACAGTTTTGTGAATAATAACATTTTAATTTAATTTTTAATTTTAATTTTTTGTATCTTATTGCACTGGTTAAAACTTCTAGAGTAACAATGACTAGAAGAGGTGATAGCAGCATTAATGAGAGTTATTCATGACTTGTGTTAAAATAGTAAGGCAGACTTTATTAAGTACAGTCACAATAGGTACAAGGACAACTGCAATGGGGTTTTGCAGTAACAGAGAGAGATAGGGCTCAATTCAGAATACAACAAAGAAAAGTACAGATTTATAGCCACGGGACAAGGTTTGGGGGAGGGGAGCAGTGGATAAAAAATTACTAAAAGTATAGGGCATCTTTGCTATACTGACCTAGTAGGATTCTTGTTGTGAAAGCAGGCCAGGATGATCAGATATTACCTGGTGATGATGGGAGATGAGAAATTTGTTTAGATAATGAGGGCGGGTAGGGGATTTTGGCTAAAATGACTTAACGGGATTCTTGCTAAAATTGGATTCAACAAGATGGAGGCAGAAGCCCAAGGTTTGGGCTCCTTGAGCACAGGGCTCATAGAGACTTGATTAAAGTTTGGCCAAGGAAACAATCTTTGTTAGCAGAATAAACCCTTTTCATGTGTCACTGCATTTGGTTTGCTGTTACTTTGTTTTGGAC